>NC_141668.1:47623706-48871831 GCF_028749965.1 Puma concolor | reverse complement strand
TCATCAATTCAGGCTGTCCAGATTATACCTACCAGAAATATCCTAATTGCTGGTATTATCCAATTTGAGCAGCAAAATCCGTCCAAAGTCAGTATTACAAGAACACAACTCTGGAATTTGGAGTAGCTGTGAATTGCAACTTTCTCTGGGATAAAAGTGTTTTTTTTTTTTTTTTCTGTTCTTTTTTTTTTTTTTAATAAAACATATTCTGAGGTTAAAATGTTAATATTCGCCAGTGGCCACTATTTGGCCTTGTATTTCCACTGAGCTGCAGGAAAACTCAAAACTGTCCATTAAAGGTTAGGAATAGCCATCACTGCCTCTCAACTCTCTGTATTTTACATGTTTTAAACGTTTTTTAAACGAACTAGACCTTATTTATAGCATCTGGAATTGTAGTCGTTTGCAAATACTGAATATTTTTATATGTTATAAAACATCTTAATTTTAATAAAGTCTCCATATTTAACTCTACAGAAACACACTGTTGCTTCAGATCTTAAAAAGAAGTTGATAAGGAAATTACACATAGGATTATCATAATCCAGCAATTCCCCCTCTGGGTCTATATACCCCACAGAACTGAAAGCAAGCATTCAAACTGATATTTGTACACCTGTTTTTATAAGTGCATTATTTACAATAGCCAAAAGGTAGAAGCAACCCAAATGTCCATCAAGAGATAAACCAAACGTGGTGTGTCAAGACAATGGGAGAGTATCCAGCCTTAAAAAGGAAGGGACTCCTGTCTTATCCTGTAATATTAATAAACCTGAAGGACATCATGCTAAGTGAAAGAAGCAGATCACAAAAGGACAAATGCTAAGGATTCCACTTATATGGGGCATCAACAGTAGTCAAATTCAGGAGCACCTCAGTGGCTCAGTCAGTTAAGCATCCGACTGTGGATTTCAGCTCGGGTCATAATCTCACAGTTTGTGGGATTGAGCCCCTCGTCGAACATTATGTTAACAGAGCAGAGACTGCTTGGGACACTCTCTCTCTCTCTCTCTCTCTGTCCCTCCACCCCGCCTCTCAAAATAAATAAAATCAACTTGAAAAAAAAGATAGTCAAATTCATGGAAATAGAATGTGGTGCCAGGGGCCAGGTGGAGGAGGGTCTGAGAGTTAGTGTTTCATGAGTACAGAGCTTCAGTTTTGGAAGATGGAAGTTCTGGAGATGGGGAGTGGTGACAGCTGCACACAGTGTGAAGGTACTTAATGCCCCTAAACTGTACACTTAGAAATGGTTAAATGGTGAATTTATGTTACGTATATTTTATCACAATGTTTGGACATTGTTTTCTTTTTTTTTTTTTAATTTTTTTTTAACGTTTATTTACTTTTGAGACAGATAGAGGCAGAGCATGAACAGGGGAGGGGCAGAGAGAGAGAGGGAGACACAGAATCCGAAACAGGCTCCAGGCTCCGAGCTGTCAGCACAGAGCCCGACGCAGGGCTCGAACTCACGGACCGTGAGATCATGACCTGAGCCGAAGTCAGACGCTTAACCGACCGAGCCACCCAGGCGCCCCTGGACATTGTTTTCGATGAAATTTATAAGAACATAGCAAAACTTACTAGTGAAATAATAAGAGCTGGCCAGGTAGCCTTGTATTTTCTCTAACACTTGCCATTTCTTTTATTTAATTCACATGTAGCGTTCACCACACTTTAGAGTTTACACAGATTAATTTAGGTGCTTCTAATGATAATCCTAGGAGTGGGTGCTATTATTATCCTTATTTTATAGAAGGGGAGCCAAACAAGAAAACAAACCAATTCTGTTTGGTTCCATTTGCTCAAATTTACATCCAACTAAATAGATCTGTCAAAATATTATTGAAGTTTACTTGAGCTTTGATGAATTTCTCATGCTGATAAAGCTAAGATGATTAAGAACTGGTTTTTTTCTTTGGAAGGAATGTAGATAGAACTCAGCCTAAAAATTACATGAAAATCATGTAATGCTTTTCGAAAATCATTTTTTGATGATTTTATCAAAGTTCAGATTTTCTCAAATCCTTGGTGTGGTTAAGTGCTTTTTTTGTTGTTAAACAGCTGATTATAACATTCATTATTATGTATGTGTATAACATATATGTGCTTTGACTAGACAGCACATCAACTTTGAACAACTTCAGCGTTAGATTTTTATTTTCCAGAATGTAGACTGTGTCTTGTTAGAGAAATTCTGTCAGTGGATACCAACTGCTAACAAAGCTTTTAATGTGTTCATTGAACTTAAAAGTACCTTTTCAGCTTTGGATCTTGATATGAGCTTTATAAATAATTACTCTAATCATCACATTACATGGCATTGTTCTAAATTGTAAACTCTCAAGTACTCCCACCGGTATCTAGTTAGACATTATTTCTACTCACAGATGTCAAAATAAGGTAAGTAGAAAGAAAAATGGCCTACCCAAACTCCCAAGAAGGGGAAGGTACTAAAAGCTATGGGCAACTCTCCAGGAAAGGGGAAGAAGTTGCCAATGGCCATGGGTCCACAGACCAAAGATCAGAGATTCCTTCAGAGAGAGTAATCATGTCTTCCACAAAAGGAGCATCCAGAACTTTAGGAAAACAACCTAGCACAAGTCCTAGGTGCCCTTTATGAGCCAAGACGAGCTCTGGGAATTCAAACCCAGAAGTCCACACATGGACCCAAAGGTTCCAGCCCCAAAAAAGAAAAAAAAAAAAAAAAACCACACACACACAAACAACCTAGCTAATCACCAAAACTAAAGAATCTCAGCGAAATGTTCTATTCTGATGGTCCAGCAACAGAAAGGCTAAATGAGAAAAATGGAATTCTCTAAGAGTTTTGTGAGTAAAGGTGGATTTCATACTCATGTTGTAGAGAATATCACCTCCAAATGGGATGGGCGTTCCAGAAAAATACAGCAAACCCTTGGGTGTTTTCATTTTTATTTTTGGTAACATATAATTTGTGTCAGGCTTTTACAAAAGGGCCAGGCAGGGCTAATGTGGCTTCTTTGTTTACAGACTGTGGATTGAACGTACACAAACAGTGTTCCAAGCACGTTCCCAATGACTGTCAACCTGATCTCAAGAGGATCAAGAAGGTGTACTGTTGTGACCTCACAACACTCGTAAAGGCTCACAACACTCAGAGGCCCATGGTGGTGGACATATGCATACGGGAAATCGAAGCAAGAGGTTTGGAAAAAATTCCTTGTTATGTGATTTTGTTTTTACTGTTTGTTTTTACTGTTGTCAAGGAAACCTTCTTATAGTTGTTAAATTGACTCTCTCTCCACTATTGAGAGAGCGTGTTGGGGAAATGGCCTACCCCAGCACACACGCACACAAATAAGCCAAATCCAGCCAACCACATCAGTGCTGTTTTGTACCCAAACCTTGTATATGTGCATTCAACATGTTTGCTAAGCCATTTGTTATGTACTACACATTGATATAAAAGTCACAGTTCTCACCTTCTGGAAACTGACACTGTAGTATGCAGATCAGAGGGGTAGGGGCGCCTGGGGGGCTCAGTCCGTTGAGTGTCTGACTTCGGCTCAGGTCATGGTCTCATGGGTCATGAGTTCAAGCCCCGCATCGGGCTCTGTGCTGACAGCTCAGAGCCTGGAGCCTGCTTCGGATTCTGTGTCTCCCTCTCTCTTCGCCCCTCCCCACTCACACTCTGTTTCTCTCTCTTTCTCAAAAATAAATGTTAAAAAAAAAAAAAAAAGAATCAGAGGAGTAAATAAATCAATGTTGCAGGTGTGTGTATTCAAAACACCATGTAGTCTCAGAAGACATTTCAGTGTTATTTGAGGACAGTCCAGAAAGGGTTTATGACAGAGGTGAAGTCTGAATGGAGTCTTCAAAAGTGACCCCATTAAATAGGTAAAGAAACTGTTGATCAACACATACGTTTCTTACCATATAGAAATTCACCGCTCGTATTGCTTCTGTTTATTTTTTTTAATTTTTTTTTCAACGTTTTTTATTTATTTTGGGGACAGAGAGAGACAGAGCATGAACGGGGGAGGGGCAGAGAGAGAGGGAGACACAGAATCGGAAACAGGCTCCAGGCTCTGAGCCATCAGCCCAGAGCCCGACGCGGGGCTCGAACCCACGGACCGCGAGATCGTGACCTGGCTGAAGTCAGACGCTTAACCGACTGCGCCACCCAGGCGCCCCTTCTGTTTATTTTAAAGAGCAGAGTGAAAAGATTAAAAAGATCTATGATCTAAAAAGATCACTCGAGTGAAAACTCAAGAAGGCAGAGAAGATAGAAACATTTCCGTGAAAAGGTTTTTCATAGTATGATTGAGTCCTATTTTCCTTTATTTGTGCTTTGTTGGGCTACTCTGCAGTTACCAAAACTTCAGTGATATGGTGGATAAAGTCTGGTTGGGGAGAATTTGGACTGCTGGGTGTAACGTGGATAGTTGGACCAGGTATAAAGCCCAGAGGCTTTAACCATTTTTGCCATGTAGGGGCTCTGCTATCGTTGGGATCCGTTATTGTGTCCAAACTGGCTTAATGTAATCTACAGATATTTATGCATTGGCCAACTATCCCATTCTTTCCCAAACAAAACAAAACAAAACAAAAGAGGACATTATAGATTGTTCTCCCAAGCCTTTTAGAGAGAGGAAATCATTCCCTTTTCCACGCAGGATGAAAACTATAGCTACTCTGTTCCCTTAAGACTAGCTCATTTAATCTCACATTGTTACGAAATGGCTCCTGCCTTTGACTGCTCTAGCTGTCAGAGTTCACTGGGTGCTTTGGGACCTGGTGAAGGTATTGCTGCAGGGGCTGATCTGGATAAGAGTTGAGAAGGGGGTGCCCTGACTCTGGATGAGTAGCTGGGAAAAGCATCCCTGGGTCCTGTTGTTCAGAGGGCTCTGCAAGTTGGGGTCAGAGCACCAGCCTCTCTGGAGCCCGGACTCAGGACCTCAGCTTCTCTGGAGAAGGAGGTATCATCCCGTAGTGATCCTCGTCAGAGGCGACTGATAACACGGGCAGAGTTACCGCCGTGTCTGATGTCTGAGGTGTCTGTGGGGAGCACAGCACTAAGCATGCCTCGTACAAGAGTTACAATAGCACAGATTAGGACTGGGGAGCCACAGCAAAGGAATTGGAGCCGCAGGCATTGGCATCCTGCACGTGTGAACAGAACCAGAGAACGGGCTGGAAGAAATTCACATGACTCCCATCCCCCGCTTTGCTACCACCTCTGCCAAAGTCTCATCTCATGCCCCACCCATAGCAAATTCCGTATTGCAAATGCTCTTTCGGGGCCGTTTGTTTCTGCGTGATGTGGCCAAACAAGAAGGCCACGTGTCATCGCCTGTGTCACGTGCAGATTACAACCACAGTGAGGCATGCTAACCTGTACCGCCAACTAGAACACGATGACTCCAGTTCTCTCTCATCTTGTGGACCAACCCAGTTAATCAGTGTGGCAACCTGGGCAACCGTACTGAGTCAAGTTCTGAGACTGAGTGGGGTTCGGTGGGAGGCGGAGCTGAGGTCAGTGAAGAAGGTCTCTGACAGTCCGGGGAGAAGGACCGGCAGGGTACATGTCATGCATTTGTTGTCTCTGATGCAGACCTGATACAGACCCTTATATATGGCAGAGAGCATATACTTGATAAATATTTCCCAAATGAAGAACAGGAAAGTACATACTCATACGCAGCGAAAGTTCCTGTTATCAAGAGCTTGACAGAGTATGTTGCAACAACTGTAGAAGCTATTTGTTCGTTTATTTTTGCTGTAGTTATGGTTTGATAGCAGCTGGTTTCTTACATGCAAGGTCTGAGATCTGGCCCCCCCTCCCTTTGGATACTTTGGGGACCTGGCTGGGCCTTAGAACATATCTTAACAAATCAGTAAGATCTAGGAGCAGAAACCACATCTTTTTCTTAGCCCAAATATACAGTGATCAAGTTTCCAGAATCATCACTCAAATTTTATTTTTCGGCATCTGTGCGTATGATCCTTTATTTGAAGGTAGAACGATGAAATCGATTATATTTAGTTAAACATTGAACATATGATATTTACGATTAAACACAAAAGGCTATAAAATTTAGACCGTTTGAATAAAATCAGGGTAATATATATCACACAGAGGTGCCCGTGGATGTATGTATACCTAGCACAGCACTGCACGCAGTATGGCACATGGGTTAAGATGATGCTGGGGAGACAGTGGGTTGCCGCCTGAAGCAGTGAAATCAAATCCACAAGTCTGATGAACAAAGGAAGCACCAAGGTTGATGAGAATCTGAAACAGGGGTTCACTTTGTGAAGCCAGGCAGGAAGAAGACCAGATCCCTGGGAGGTTTCCACTGCAGCGCAAGCAAACGAAGACAGAGTTGCCTGGAAACTGAGACGGGCAGGTCCGGCGACAGCATCGTTCAGTGTGACGGTGTGTAATATACAAGGGCACTGACTGTATTTTTCTCATTTATAGCACACGGTGTATATATGAAATTAGAGTCCTCTGTAGATGCTTCAGGAAGTTAAAGTCTCTCTGTTTCCTTTTCCCCCCCAGGATTGAAGTCGGAAGGTCTTTACAGAGTCTCTGGGTTCACCGAACACATTGAAGATGTCAAAATGGCATTTGACAGAGGTGGGCTTTGCCTTTCTTGAACGCCAAATGACGCATCCTTAGCTCCTTTTCTTTCGGAACCACATTTTATTCAGGGTGGGAATGGGTTTCAGAGCTACGGAGAGTTGTTGCTCAAGAAACCAAGGAGTAGTCATTTACAGATCACATAGTTCTCTGCCTTGCTGGGGGAAGGGTTTCCTTAAAAGTTGTGGACTGGCGATCCCACGAGTTCAAAATCTTTCTTGAATGGGCAGCCAGCATTTGGTGCCATTATGGCTCTTGATTTGATGTCCAGCATTCACAGACAGTCCACATGGCACCAGGCTGTCCTTCTACATCCCCAGCTAAGGATCTCAGTGGCTCTTCTCTTTCTCCCAAAACTCCAAAGAACAGAGCATAGGGATGCGGATGTGCCCAACACTGAAATAGGGGAAGCCAGTGGAAGTTTAGGAGGTAACCCCTTTTGTTGTTTATAACTGTGACAAATGTTCTCTAGGCCACATTCTCTCTTAGGTCGGAGAACTTGGGAGCTTGTTAAAAGTACGGATCGCCACGGTCCACCCTGGGGACGCACTGAGAAAGCTAGGTGAACCCATGAATCTATATTATTAATTTTTATTCATTCTATTGAAACAGACAACAACAAAAAACCGTTCACCCATTTTTCCCACCCCTCACTGCTCGTCTCCTCCAGTCACCAATCTGTTCTCCGTATCTATGAGCTTAGTTTTGATTTGGTTTGGTTTATATCCCGCGTATGAGAGAGACTGTAGGGTGTCTCTTTCTCTGTCTTATTTCACACAGCCTAATCCCCTCAGGGTCCATCTGCATTGCCACAAATGGCAAGATTTCATTCTTTTTTTATGGCTGAATACTATTCCTTTTACTGTAAACCACATCTGCTTTATCTGTTCATCCATCAGCGGACACTCAGGTTGCTTCCATGTCTGGGCTTTTGTGAGCAATGTTGCAGGCCACGTGGGGGTGCACGTTTCTTTCTGAATTACGTTTTCATTCTACATTTCTACCGAACAGTCCAAATGATTGTAGTCAAGCCAGTCAACGGCTGGAACCCCTAGCCTACCAGAGAGAACCTTCTCTCTGTAGAACAGACAAGGTCTCTGATGATCCGGCTGCCATATCTGTTCAGGCTCATGGCCCGTTGCTCCTCCCCGTATACTTTATGCCCCAGCAATACTGAAGTGCACCTGTTTTCACGAACAACTGCCTTGGCTCACGTGGTTCTGTCCATCTAGAATGCGTTCGCACCTCTGCCTGGCAAACGCTTACCTATTAATCAGGTGTCAGCTCAAGGGTTTCCTCTTCCATGAATCCTCCCTGAGTACCCCATGCTGACCTAAGAGTCTGACTGCCCTTTCCTGGGCCCCACCCACCCCCATGTTTTCACATGCCTCCAGCCGAGCAAGCTTCCCACTTCCTTGTAACTACTGAGTTGCATGCCTGACTCCCACTCCAACTTCGACCTACAGAAAGGGAATATGTGTCTTTTTCTCTTTGACTCCCCAGGGCCTAACAGTGCCTAGCACATGGCAGATTCTCAGTAGATATTTGTTAAATCTGTAAATAATGGGATCAGGTGACCTATCTGCTATACTCCCTGTTTCCTGTTCCTTAGCAGCTTTTTTTTATCCTCAGAACCAAATGTGATGAGACACTTGTTCTTTCGGTTCTCTAAGTAAAAGAAAATGCTAATCATCTCAAAATGATTGTAACTTTAAGTCAAAAAGTGTCTTCAGAATGACTGTCAGAGGGGCACTTGGGTGGCACAGTCAGTTGAGCGTCTGACTCTTCCCTCCCCAGCTTGCACGCACTCGCTCAAAAAAAAAAAAAAAAAAAAAAGATTGCAAAAAAGATTAAAATGTAACACTACCTATACATGAAGGAAGGTCAGAGTTTCCCAGATTAAAGTCCTAGGGGCAGAGGAGACAGAACCAAGAAAGAAGAAACGTCACAAGCCTGAAAGAGACAATCAAAACTGAAGATATTCAACTCTTCCTGTTGTGTCTGTGATCTTCAAACCCAAATCCAAAGAATCCTGGTGCAGCTATATAAAAGCTTCTTGATTTTTTTTAAATTATTATTTCAGATTAGATTGCTATTCCGTTATGAACTTTTGTGTCTGGAATATTAATTACTATGTTAAATTTCTTTTTAGCAAATTACCAGAGGCTGGGTCCAAAGAACGACTTTCAGTCAATTTTACTACCCTTGGCTACACTTAGGCTCAGACCCAAAATCGCTCTTCCCAAACTTCTGTTACTTCCTGCATGTCAGTGTTCTTAGAAGCGAGAGTAGTCAGCTGGACTTGTACGGGCACGTTGCATCCACGTTGGATCGTTTCTTTCTTTGTGGGCATGCGTTAACTTGGCAAAATAGGTCCTAATTAGGAATTGGATCGTTGATTGTTTTTCAGACGGTGAAAAGGCAGATATATCTGCCAACATCTATCCAGACATAAACATCATCACTGGAGCCCTTAAACTGTACTTCAGAGACTTACCCATTCCTGTTATCACCTATGACACCTATCCCAAATTTATCGAAGCAGCGAGTAAGTATCGAGAGCTAATCTTTTATTCGTATCAAACCGTTAAGTATCATGCTTTTCACTTCGAGAAAATCGAGACTCGGAACTCTTTAAATTACTGCCCGAGCACCTGCTCTGCCAAGCGAGGGCACAATGGTACAGTTAATAGAAAACCAGGCATGGGGCGCCTGGGTGGCTCAGTCGGTTGAGCGTCCGACTTCGGCTCAGATCACGATCTTGGGGTCCATGAGTTCGAGCCCCGCGTCGGGCTCTGGGCTAGTGGCTCAGAGCCTGGAGCCTGCTTCCGATTCTGTGTCTCCCTCTCTCTCTGCCCCTCCCCCGTTCATGCTCTGTCTGTCTCTGTCTCAAAAATAAATAAATGTTAAAAAAAATTTTTTTTAAAAAGACAACCAGGCATAGTTCACCAGCTGAGTTGAACCTGTACGAAGCCAGCCACTCAGCTGAGAAATGGTGCCAGGCAGTTGTCTCTCCACACCATCGTCACTTCTCTCCTGGGTACCCGCACAGTCAGGGGCTGTTCTATGTTGAAAGCAAGAATGTTCCGGTAGTAAAAAATCCAGTGTTCTTCAGTGAGGACTGTACGGATTAGCTACGTTCATCCGTGAAGCAGACCCCCACTGCTAATTGATTGAAGTCATGCCCCCAGTTTGAACCGCTGGTGTTGTTCGAAACTGATCATACACCGAGAACCTACTGTGTCAAGTATCGTGCCGGGACCTCTCGATAATAGCCTCTAGTTTAAGCTTCTCATCCACCCGATGAGGCGCACACTTCATAATCCCATTTCACAGAGCAGGAAAGCTAGGCTCAGAGAGCTGAGGTCACGGGGCCAGGGAAAGAACACCATTGTCCTTGGTCTCCCTTCAACCCACGGTTGCTCATGTAGCGTGTGGCACGCCAGTTGACTGGTGTCAGGAGAGAGGACCATTCTGGGGGGAGGAGGGGTGCTGCCCTCTGCCCGGCAACATAGTGAGGAAGGGGAGGTGCAGATGCTACAATGAGTGACATAGAACCCAAACACACCGTGAGGAATTGCTCATAAAAACTGTAACATTTAAAGGTAAGTATAATAATAAGATGCCTGACGGGCACAAAAGTGAGCAGGCTGGGATTAGTGCAAGATGTCCTTTCCTGGGGAGTTATGGCCCTCTTTCCTGGTAGGAGCATTCTCCTACCCAGGAGAATTCTCCACACTTACCCAGGAGCATGGGTCCTGGTGGTCCTAGGTGGAGAAGGTTCTGGCAACAGAGTGCCCTCTGCCCCTGGAGGAACGGCAGGGGAACGTTTCTTTGAATGGCTGCCAGTACCTATTCGAAAGCAGAAGCATGCACGTTTCCTCCCTTTGCTGATGGACCTAGTATCTACTTCCTCACCTGGACTGTCCAGCGGGGTTAGCCACGCCAGCGCTTGGGTGAAAAGTGCCATTGGTGCAGGCTGAGCCGGCGGGCTCATCGGCCAGCGCCCTTGTGTTGTAGAGTGTATTCAGTTATGGAAGCCTGCCAGGAAGACACTGTCAGACAACCTCAAGAGAACACTACCACGGGCAATCCGGCTTAAATCAAAGCTCGTGACAGCAAGCTGTCTCGTAAACCCAGCTTTCAGAGGACGGGCAAAGCGCCGTTCCTGCCACCACGAAACATGTACCCGACTGCAGACTCCAGGTCCGGCCTCCTGTCCCCCACCCAGTGCACACTGAATACAGGTGTGGTTCCCAACCTCCAGGCCTTTCTGGAATAAGGCAAGACACCAACGAGTCACTTAGTTTAAGTGAAATGTTACCTGAAATTGCATGAACTTCTTAGACTTCCCCTCCATCTCCAACCAGAACAAACCAGTCTTCTGGTTACTTCTCTGAAAACGCGAATGTCTCAGCACTGCACTAACACCTCACTTGGGCCGTTACAGAAATCTCCAATGCAGACGAGAGGCTGGAAGCCGTCCATGAAGTGCTGATGCTGCTGCCTCCCGCCCACTATGAGACCCTCCGGTACCTGATGATCCACCTCAAGAAGTAAGCCAACACCCCCTCGGCACATCCTCCACAACCCCTATCTGCCTGGGATGGTGAATGCATTAGCAAGGGTTCATAACCTTTCTCCCCAACCCACTGAGGGGACGGACCCTCTTTTGGCGGGGGGGGGTGGGGAGGGTCTAGTGAAGGCAGCCCCATCTGTAACTGCTAGAACCCTCACTCTGTGCCTGGAAGTGCTCTACACACTTTACATGTGTTATCTCTGTGAGGTGGGGGTTGTTAGGGGCCTCAGGTTACAGATGAGATTGTGGACGCTTAAGGGGGTAAAATAACCGATGTGAAGAGGTAACGTGAAACCGGAATGAAATCCAGGCAGGCTGATCCAGAGCCCACAGTCTGCCTTAGCCATTTGTCCACACTGCGTCCACATCTGCACGGGGCCTCCCACACCAGCCCTATCCTCTGCGTTCTGTTCTTTCTCTTTCGGCTCATTCTAGTTCCGGACTCCTGAACTGCCTTGCTTCTGGGCAAGCCCATTCCCACCCTGACCCCTTGTTTTTCTTGATGTATTAGTGACCGATCCCCAAGTAACCAATCGCCCCAAAAGTTGTAGGCTTAAAACAATAGAGATTTATTATCTCACAGCCGCTGTGATCAGGAATCAGGTGTGGCTTAGTTGGGTGCCTCTGGTTCAAGGTCTAGAATGAGGCTATGGTTGAACTGATGGCCAGGCTCTCTAGGGGAGCATCCACTTCCACACTCACAAGGTTGTCGGCTGGATTCAGTTCCTCAGAGGCCGTGTGACTGGAGCCCTTTCTTGCTGTTTGCCGGGGGACCCCCTCAGTGCCCTGCCACGTGAGTCTTCCCATGGGCAGCTCACAAAATGGCAGCTGGCTTCCCTCAGAGCAAGCAAGAGCCCCCAACATGAAAGATACAGTCTCTCTGTAACCTAATCTCAGAAGTGACATTCAATTGCTATTTGTTGGAAGCCACTAGGTCCAGCCCATACTCCAGGGGAAGGGATTAGACAAGAGTATGAATTCCAGGAGGCAGGGATCATGGGCAGGGGGCCATCACAGAGGGTATGCACCACAGACAGCTAGGCACTGCATTATCTGTGTGACAGCACATAAGACAGATGGAGATGTCTGGGTATTTACAGGACACTAGAGCTCTGGTTCCAGACTCTTTTACTTCAACTGTGAGGCTCTTTCCTTCACTGTACGTATATAGCAAGGTCAGTGAGTTGGTCTCTGAGATGTTGGAGGGATCAGGGCATTTCTGTGTGCCGTCCTGTGTGTTTTCGGAAGACCCGTGGCAGTGGCTCATTCACAGATAAAATGAACCACAAATTGTCTACGCTAATTTACAGATCCGTTCAGTAAGTGAAAGGAAGCAAGTTGAGAATACTGTATAAACACTGGGTGGTGTTTTTATTTTTCTACCTTATAAAACATATAAATATTGTTGCTCAGATGCATGGTGATCAGAGATGTAATAACATTTAGCTCAGAAGGTTTCTGTTTTGAGTAATTTATCAGAGTATGAGTAATTTTTGGATAAGTAAGACTGTGAAGGCCAGCCTGGTCTTTAATTAGCTAGAAATTATTTCTTTAGAAAGAAATTAGTTCTAATTGTTGTAGTTTGGAAGGCAAAGTATCATTATCAGGAAAAATGCTGATCTGTCCCCTTTGAATCTTTAATGCCAATAATTTAGTACTTTTATCATGGAGGGTTTGCTAACCATCTTGTTTGGCCAGGCATGGTGCCTGACTTCATGGGAAGATGTGAGCAATTTGATAGTGAAGAATGTTCCTCTTTCCTACCTCCTTAGCTTTGTAACATGAAAGTCATACAAGCTGAGTTGGCCTTCCTAAAATGATGCTAAGTGGCCGACCTCATTAGCTCCAAGAGAATAAAAATAAACGCATGGCCTTCTGCGCAGAACCTAAACAGGGTTTAATAGTATTGTGCCTTCTTTCGAGAACCTATTCTCTTTTAGTTCCATTATGAACATCCCAAAACCTCAATTCCTTAAAGGAAGAATCCAGGAGACTGTAATTTTATTCTACTAGGAAGACAGCGAGCCAACTCTGGAGTTTGAATTTTATTCTGAAAGGCTTTGCTGTTCTCATCTGGATGTTGAAATGACGATTTTCAATTCCAACAATAATTACTGCTCCAGACCTCATCCTGTGGGAACCAGAAATAATGTCCAAGTGCTTTCCTGTCTGGCCACATTCCAGCCTTTCCCCTATCCCGTGATAATGGTCTGGCTATTTCTACACTCATGGCAGCCCCATCCTACAGTAACCTTGCTCCTCCGACACTAAGCCTGCCAGCAGGCCAGGAATCTGCCATCAGCTTCCCTGATCATGAGCATACAGACCAGTAGGAAGCAGCTACAGGGGGGAAAAAGACTTCCACACAAGCCTAGACTAAAATCTGCATGCACTGTGGGCCAGCTAGAAATCGGCTGCCCCTTCTAACCAATATTCCCTACTCCGTTGCCACATCTGTTTAGTAAGGAGGACTGATTTTCTAATTTTAAAGATGTGTCTGTACCAGATTCGCTAAGTAATTCACGTCCACCGGCTGCAGGCAACGCCAGCAACGTAGAAAGAAAAGCAAAAGCAGAAAATTACCTTTCTGAAAACACTTTTCTAGAACTCTGATTCTCAGTTTCCTTTCACAACTTCCCAAAGCAGAGACGTTTCTGAGGGCGTATGTGCACAATCAGCATACACAGCCGTCTGCAAGTCTGTGTAACGTCTCTGTGTATATGCTCGTTCCGCAGGGTGACTTTGAATGAAAAGGACAATTTCATGAATGCTGAAAATCTGGGGATCGTGTTTGGGCCCACCCTGATGAGGTCCCCTGAGGACAGCACCCTCACCACCCTCCAGGACATGCGGTACCAAAAGCTGATTGTGCAGATTTTAATAGAAAATGAAGATGTTTTGTTTTAATCCACCGGGGAAATGAGCTGAATGGCCCCGGCCCCATCTAAGTTGATAAGGCTAAAGGAATAAAAGCATTTCTTACGCTTGATTTGTTTTCCAAACAAGTGGCAGAATTTCCTGGACCGCAGCGGGTTGTCAAGTCGGCTCCTGTGTCTCATAGACACTCGCCTCGTCCATGTGAGAAGAGCAGGGGTGAGAGTGACCAAGGCCCTTGTCTTGGGTCTTTGCCGTGCCTCCTACGTACATCTGTTTTGCTGGAAGAGTGATTAATAAATCTTTAACTTATTAAAAAACAACAACGTAGACCTTTAAGCTTCAGTCTTATCAGTAATAAAAGGGAATTTAATTCATAGAGGTACTTGATAGTTATACGTTTTCCACTTACAAAAAGAAGACAATTCTATGTTAAATGTTAAATGAGACTTCTATTGTAAAATGTATTTTTATTTTAGCTGCGAGAATGTTACTTTATTTCAGCAAATAGAACTCAATGCAGTGCATTGATTATGACCCTGTGTACTTTGTCCCGCTTCTTGCTGTGATCCCTGAAAACGTTTACCATGAATGCAGTATTATCTTGACATACCTCTGTCCTTATCAGTGCTTTGCAATGGAAGTTCACCGGCCACCTGTGTCCCTGCTTCTGATAGTTTTTGCTGTTAAGCACACTGGCAGCTTGCTGTCGTATGGTATACGTTTATAGCAATTGTAGGATGGCCTGACACATCCACGCATCTTCTTTCCATAACAATGTTGTGGAATCCCAGAGTATGTTTTGGCATTGGCTGTAGTCTTTCCATATCGTGTGTGAATATCCCAGAATATGCAGAATGTGGTCATTTTACATAAAATGATTTGGAAACACTGGTTGAATCTGGGCCATGTAAAAAAGTGAGCACTTTCCCTGTTTTCAGGCCAGCATTCTGACTTCATCGATTAATGGCAAATTGTATTTTTGTCACACTTCTGTATTTATGAAAAGTGAATCTGCAGAATAATTGTTGATTTTTTTTTTCGTTTTTGTTTTATAAACAAGACTATTTTTAAAAGTAAGAATGAGTAAGTTGGGTTTTTACAAATATTCCTCCTTGATAAGAGTAGCTGTGTATGGATCATAATTTAATATGACTTTATTACTATAGCTCCATCTTATTGGTGATATTTATCTTAGCATGGGCTTTTCACGGCAAGATTTCTATATTTTGTAACATAGGTAAAATATTGGAAGCATCAAAACCTGTAAATCTAATTTTTTTCCCTGCCATCCAACTACAGCGTCTTTTCCTCTGATTGAGCTGATCCACGTACTTACTCGGTAGTCTGGTTTTGGAGTGACCGGAAGAGAATTACTGTGTGAGAAGTGAGCCGGAAAGAGGAGGGCGGTGCAGCTGTTGTCCTGCATGGGCTCTGTTGGCACACGGCGGGGTCAGAATGGTTCTGCTGGGTCCCTGCTCTATTGTTCCTCCCAACTGTACAGATTTGTTTGTTGTAGCTTCTGTACTTCTGGATACTGTCAAAAGATTATCTGAAAATGGTTTTATTTTGTGAAGTGAATACTACTTTGTAATTTATGATAGCGTAAATGGAAGGAAAAGCATTAAATGTATTCAATTCTTCTGTCTATCGTTTCGGAGTGTGCGAAGAAAACTGGTGTTGGGGAGCGGCAGGGTCCAGTAGGAGGGAGAATGTCTAAAACACCGTTCCCGGATGGGTTTTGGCGACAGTTTCTGTCGTCACCAAAACATGGGGAGGAAACAGACACGTCCCACTGAGTCCCCACCCTGTTGCTCACCCCTTTTCCAGTGTCCACTCTGGAGGGCCTGCTTGGGATTCTAATGCTCCGCCTTCACTGTCCCTAAGACCTGTTGCATTTATGTTTTTCATTAAAAGATGTAGGGTTTATGGGCGCCTGGGTGGCTCAGTCGGTTGAGCGTCCTACTTCGGCTCAGGTCATGATCTCACAGTTCGTGGGTTCCAGCTCCGCATCAGGCTCTGTGCTGACAGCTTAGCCTGGAGCCTGCTTCAGATTCTGTCTCTCCTTCTCTCTCTGCCCCTCCCCCGCTCACGCTTTGTCTCACTGTGTTTCTCAAAAATAAATAAATGTAAAAAAAAAAATTAAAAAAAAAAAAAGATGTAGGGTTTAGAGCAAATCCCCCCTACGTCATCCTCAGGAGAACAGGACAAGAGTTTCTGAGCCAGAAAGACCTGAGTTTGAATCCCAGATCTGTCTGTTCTCAGCTGCATGTGACCTTGGGAATGCGTTTGCTCATCTGAAAAACTGGGCAAAATGTTCTGGCTGTGACATCTTAGATGAAATGACCTAAAGCCATTAGTAACAGTTATTTCTTAGTATTATCATTATTAAGAGTGATGACTTCACAGGGAAAGAGCTATAACCTAGGGTGGGAAGGCAGAAGCAGGAGAAGAAAAGGGTTTGTCCCAGGTTAAATCCAAGTTCGAGTAGTAATAAGGGATATTATAACAGGGCTCTATACTATGTAATGAGGGTCACCTGACTCCTTTTCTTGACTGTGATTACAACACCCGATCCCCTCTCCCTTGCTTTAGTCTGAAGCTTGCTCGCCCACATTTATCTCCCCCACCATCTGGCAGACTGGCATGGCTCCTCTTACCCGGCTTGAAATTCCTGCCATTAGAATAACTCTAGTAGTGATCACCTGAGAAGAGGCAGCACTGTTTCCAGAAACCCACTGCTGTCTACAAGTGGGTTGTGGGAGGTCCAACAGGGGCAGAGTGGGTGGAAGAAGATAGTTCTCAGGAGGGGAGAAGACCCCTTTTCTTTCTCCCATTAACATAAATGGGCACCTGGTCTCCAGAACTGGGAGGGGGCCGGTGCTGAATTTCAAGGATAGCAGTCTGGAGGGCAGAGACGGAGGAGAGGACAGCATAGGGCAGTCGCATACCACACAGTTCAAGCATTGCCTAGGCTGTCCTGATTCCTACTAAAAACCCAACTCTGGTTTTAAAAATGTTCATTAATTTTCAACAAATATTTATCAAGCATTTATTAATGGGCCAGACACTGCAAATACCTGGAGGCAGGGAAGAGGCTTATCTCACTGGAAGAATTAAATAAGTTTAGTCTGGCTAGAGAGAGAAAGCTGGTCATGTTGAAGATTTGGTACTCTGACCTCAGGGAAATTGGTGCCACTCATTTTTTTTTGAATAAACAATTTTGGAATAGTTTTACATTTACAGAAAAGTTGCAGAGGTACTACAGAGAGTGCCTGTGTACTCCTGACCCACTTTCTCCTAATGTTAACGTCTTATGTAACCACCGTCCATTAATCAAAACTAAGAAACCGACACTGGCACATTACTATTAACTCCAGACTTTATTCAGATTTCATGGGTTTTCCACCAATATCCTTTTCCTGTCCTGGGATATGGTCCAGAGCGCCCCACTGCATTGGCATTAATGGGTTGTAAGGGACAGAATCTAGTTTACATTTTTAAAAGATCACTTACCTGACCGTGGATCCATCGGAGAACACGTGGGCAGACTGGGGTAGTGAAGGTTGATGTCGTTAGATGCTCTCCTTGTCATGCAGGACTGCGGTGATGTAGCCTGCATCGGTGGTAGAAAGGCAGAGACAGCTAGAATAGTCATGTTGAGGAGGCAGAGTTGAAAAGGTTTGGTTATAGGTTGGATTAAAGAATCGAGGATGATTCTCGGGGGGCTGAATTTGACAACCGGACAGGATTTACAGAAAAGAGCACAGAGGAGCTGGAGGTCTACAGGAGGGGTGGGGAAAGAATAGGGAAGATGGTGAGGTCTACTTTGGACATGGTGAAATAGAGATCACTGTGAAATTTCCAAGCAGAGATGTTTCACTGGCAATGACAGGGACAGATCCCAGCTAGAGACACGGATCTGGGAGGTAACAACTGAAACCGTGGGAGTGAATGAAAGTACTCAAGGATACAGAACAGAGAAATAGGTGACAGTCCCCATTCAGAGTTCTGTGGAGCACCAACATTCAGGAAAGAGAGGAGCAGGCAAGTGAAGTCTGTTTTAATGTAGTAAAATAAAGAGGGTCTCCGAGTGCAGTTCAGAAAGACTCTCTCCCTTGTATTCAGGTTTGTTCCACAATGTCCTAATGCATTTCTTTGTCCCACTTAGATTTTTTTGCTACACGCAAGGTACCACATTCAACCCTGTGCATTGGAGGAGTTGCTTAGTTATTCTGTAAATGCAAATAAGCTGGCGTCATTTTGCTTTTCTAAGTTGAGTTGAAAAGATGTTGTCATACTCACAGACCTCCTTCACTGCCTTCCTGCAGTTTGTACAAAGTGCTCATCCAGCAGGCATCACAAAATACCTCGACTGTGTGTTATGTCTGTCTCCATTGAAATACAAACTCCCTGAGATCGGGAGTCGAGGATCCCACTTAGCCAATCAGGCACCCTCCTGCACAGCCTGCAAGGCTCCACGCAGGCTCCCCTGGCTGAGACCTCCCCTAGCTTCCCCAGACAGAGAAAAGAGCAGATACCAGCCATAAATATGTGGAAGCACAGGAAGTTTAGAGAACTGCAGATTTGGATTTAACCAGAACACAAAGTGTGAAGGAAGAGGAGGGGAGTGAGATTAAACAAGCAGGACTGTGCCAGGAAACAAGGAACCTTGTAAGCCAAGCATAAGCCAAACTCAGAAAAGTCTGTCTAGGGACACAAGAAAGACCAGAAGACATTAAGACTAGGAATATGGGAGCTAATCAGGAAACAGAGGCATTGCCCGTGTGGCTTGGCTCCCCAGAGGAGGGATGGAGAAGAGTCAGGGATAGGAGAGAGATTTAAGAGGTTGTTAGGACCCACTGATTTGATGCCAGAATTGAAAGGAAGGAAAGCGTCACAAATGTTACCCTCCATGTCTGGTTTTTGCAACTAAATGAATATTTAAGGAAGATACGAGAATATGAGAAAGGGAGCAGGTTCGGCAGGGGAAAATCATGGGCTCAGTTTGCAGGATGCACTATGATGCTAATAGTTCACCCATGTGGAAGTGTCCAGTAGGCAGTTGGACAGGTGGTTTGGGAGCTCAAGAAAGGGGGATGAGCTGGTAGATATGACCTGGTCAGATTGCGTGGCCAGTTGAAGCAAAGAGAACCAATAGTAGGTCCTAAGAACAAAATCCAAGGGGCAGGCAGAACTAGAGAACATTGCAAGGAAGGTCAGGAATGGCCAGAAGAGGAAGGTGAGGGTCGGAGCCTAAGATGAAAGGGAAAGACGAACGTCAGGGACAGACAGAGAGGCCATAAGGGTCAAATGCTGTTCCAAGATAAGTTAATGAATCCCCTTTGGATATGGCAACTAAGGAGTCCCCGGTAACTTAACAGAAGACTTTTCAACGGGACAATGCAGTGAAAGGCAACTTGCTGAACCTTACGGAGCGAATGGGGGTGAAGAATGAAAATAACACCTACAGTCAGAAAAACAGACCCAAGTATCTCTTTCCATGGGCTTGTGCACGTCCTATGTATGATAAATCATCTATGGGAGCACATTTTTTCATTGTCGCCAAAAAAATTATTACCTTAACATACTTTCCTGAAAAATTATATACTTCAAAATCTTCATAAAGAATTAAGCGAGTGTTACTGGAACAGATTTTTGGTCACTCCAGTTACCAAGCATGAAACTTGTTTTGTTTTTTTTTCCCTACATCCTAATTTGTAAAATGGGTATAATCGTGGTTTTGTTCTAGTTCCCTAATCTGAAAATGGGCATAATAACATAATATCTGCTCTCCCCTCCCTATCAGAGTGGTTCTAAGGATCCACTGAGATCCTGAATGTGAAAACAGAAGGCTCACTATAAACTGTATGGCAATGTACAAATGTTAATTACCGTACACAGGACCATGGTTCCAAAACCAATCCCCTGCCAGGCGGGGCAAGCTCACGTTAGTTCATTAACTGGCAGGGCTAAAGGATGTGGAGACATGGGATGGAGTGGAACATTCCTGTCAGGGGCAACATGGGGCTGCAAGAATCCGAGATGCAGGCCAAACAGCCCCTCAGGGAAAGACTTGTAAGACCCCAAAGTCCATGAGGCTCCAGAGGACTTTCCACACCCATAGACCAAGGTCCCTCCGAGCCTCACCCCCGTAACCATTGAACCAACTCTATCTCTAATAAAATATTATCTGAACTGAAAGATTCCTGAGGGCAGAAATCTGGTCAACTTTGCTCACCACTCTACTCCAGCCCCCAACTGGCACGGTGCCTTGCATACAACAGGCACTCCAACCTTTTTGAAATTAGTGGCAGAATCCTTCCACAAATCCTCAAATGTCCTATAATATTTTGGTGCAATGGAGGAAGGGGTAACTCCAGAAGCAGAAGAATCTGCAAATGCATTTTGATGGGCTTTTGATCAACTGAAACTTTTAATTACTGAAGCTTGCCAATTATCCTTAACTCACCTAGTTTTTACCATAGTCTTTCTTCTTTCTGGTACGAATGATTAAGCATCAAAATAATTCAGTTTGGAGAATCTGAAGATCTAAGTCTCTAACTCAATTGTGGGTTACACAGCAAGTGATAGCTCTATTGGGCTAGGATCGAGTACAGTGTAGACTAGAAGAAGGTCAGGTGCTGGATCCCCATGCCCCCCGTGGTTACATCCAAGCGTTACCACTTTCTGAGAGTGTAACTTAGGGAAAGTTATTTTACTGATCAAGCCTGTTTTCCTTGTCATTATAATGACCTAATATCAGTACCTCTTCCATGAAGTTTATGAGGCTTAAGATAATCTATATATAGCATTCAATACAGTAACTGGGGCTCAGAGTAGGGATACAAATGTTTGTCTAGAAACTCAAGAGCTTAGGGAAACTTACAAGAATGCTTAGACCATCGCTATTCTTTCATCTATGCTATCAGGCATCACCACTTACTGCTGCCTAGCGAATTAGAGTTAAGGAGTTTTACCCATTTACTGCCCGGTGGGTTTTTAAAGCCAAGCCACACCCGGCCCGTGGTGGGATGTGGTGGGAAGGCAGCACGGTAGCCCTGCAAGAGCCCTGGATTTAGAGCCACAAGACCTGGCTCGGTCACAGATCAAGGCTTTTCACATTTCTGAGCCTCAGGTTTCTCCCCTTTGAAACGTGAAAACTAATGCCTGCCTGCTTGGCCCGCCAACCTCACAGGGTTATCGCTGAGGCCAGATGGCGTGGGAGCAGGTGTGGGGGTGCCGTCACACACCTTTCCACCACTCGGTCAGCTACGGCAGCTGCTGCCCCCGAGTGCTCCCCCTGGAGCCCCGCCGACCGTCCTGCGGCTTCAGGTCTCCGCTTACTTGGCTTCTCAGTTGCGGGCCCAGCGGACCTCCCCTTTCTTCTCCAACCCCTCTCTTTCTCGGCTGCTGGGACACCACCCACACCCCCATCCTCTGCTCGATGCCTCTGCCCATTGTCCTTCCATACCTGTCCAAATCCCCTGGCACGCTCACCAATGCTGTTTCTTGCCCTACTTTATCCACAGGCGATCACAACCTCTCTGGCTCTGAATGCTATCTGTCAACAAATAAAATAATCCCGAAGATTCAATAAGCTACCCAGTGCCCTGTAACAGATCCCTTCTGCTAAAACCAGCTAGCACGTGACCTACTGCCCACAGCCAAGAGTCCTGATGAACACTCCATGACTCCACCACTCCGCTCTTTAAAATTTTCACATCTACCATATTTGCACTGTATCAAGAGAATTTAAAACTTCAGAATGATGTGTACAATATAGTCCTTCAACAATTCTACATTACTCTGGGGCGCCTGGGGGGGGGGGGCTCAGTCGGTTGACTTCGACTTCAGCTCAGGTCATGATCTCGGGGTCCGTGAGTTAAAGCCCCGCGTCGGGCTCTGTGCTGACAGCTCAGAGCCTGGAGCCTGTTTCGGATTCTGTGTCTCCCTCTCTCTGACCCTCCCCCATTCATGCTCTGTCTCTCTCTGTCTCAAAAATAAATAAATGTTAAAAAAGAAAAGTTTTTTTTTTTTTTTTTAACGTTTATTTTTTGAGAGAAAGAGACTGAGTGCGAGCAGGGGAGGGGCAGAGAGAGGGAGACACAGAATCCGAAGCGGGCTCCAGGCTCTGAGCTGTCAGCACAGAGCCCGACATGGGGCTCGAACTCACGGACCGCGAGATCATGACCTGAGCCGAAGTCGGCTGCTTAACCGACTGAGCCACCCAGGCGCCCCCCCCCAAAAAAATTTTTTTTAAAAAACCACAATTCTATACATTACTCAGGGCTCATCACGATAAGGGTACTCTTAATCCCCTTCGCCTATTTCACCCATGCGCCCCGTCCTTTCAACCTCTCCTCTGGTAACAGTCTGTTCTCTGTATTTAAGAGTCTGGTTTTTTGTCTCTTCTTTGCTTGTTTTGTTTCTTAAATTCCACATGTGAGTGAAATCATATGGTTCTTGCCTTTTTCTGACTGGCTTATTTCACATAACATCATACCCTCTAGATCCGTCCCTGTTGTTGCAAATGGCAAGATTTCATTCTTTTTTATGCCTTCATTTTGTATATATGCCACATCTTTTTTATCCGCTCATCTGTTGATGGACACTTAGGACACTTCCATAATTTGGCTATTATACCTAATGCTGCAATCAACACAGGGGTGCATGTATCTTTTCAAATTAGTGTTTTTGTATTCTTTGGATAAACACTCAGTAATGGAATTACCGTATCATGGGATAATCCTATTTTTAATTTTTTGAGGACCCTCCATAGTGTTTTCCACTGAGGCTACCTATATACTTTTCGGAAAACTTTTATCTAGTCATACCCAGTATGCTATTTAGTATGGTGCCTTAAAGAACGGTGCATTAGCTCACTCTTTGATTTTGTAGAATCTTATGTCCAGCTTTACATGTGACGTGGAAATCGTCTATAATTGTCTTTGCCTAAACAGTCCTTTTTCAGTTTGTCTTGTAAGTAGAGTGACACTGCGTTCTCTATTCTTGTCTCTGGAAGCATCTGAATAGGATTGGTAGTTAGGGTTGGTTTCGGCTACAAGTAGTGGAGGACCCAAATTATAACAGATTAAACAAGGTAGAAGCTTATTTCTTGCTCATTTAAAACTCCGGCGGGGGGGGGGGGGGAAGCTATGGGTCTAATATGGTAGTTTCATACTCACTGGGGTCCCGGGTTCCTTCTGTCTGGCTGTTCCAGTGGGGATCTCCCAGTGCTTCCTTCACAAACCACTGCCTCCTCCTACAGGCTTCATTAAACTCTGCACAGGCCTGGCTTCCAAAGAATGGCCCTCCCCCAATATCCGTCTCTGCTGCTGGGATCACCCAACCTGGCTTGGGTGCCCTGCACGTCTAAGCCTTCCTGGGGTCCCACTTGGCTCACAGTAATGCATGTACGTCTTCCACTCATTGATAGCAGCTCAGTCAGTCCCCCACCACAGTCCTCTCCTTTTGCCTTTAGCATGAAAATAATTTTAAGTCCCCAGACTCTAGGGGACACACATAAAGCTCTCAGAGGGGTTCTGTGAACTAATCCCCACCCCCCGCTCCCGCCCCGCAAAGCTTAGGCTTTCCTTCACCAAAGAACATTCTTATAGTACTCAAAAACTCTCTAAAAAGAAATCTATTAAGCGTCTTGCTCAATCCTCTATATCCCCCCTGTATTTAACCCTCAAGGTGGGCGGTAAACTAAGGGTCACAAAAAAATGTCATACTCTTAGCATTCTCTGCACCTTCGGGCTATTAGCTATTGTGCTCAGTCTTTGGGGCCTTGTTTGAAGCTTGGTGACAAGAAAAGTCTCATTTAAAATCCTTAACATACATACATATATATATATTTTTTTTTATGTTTTTTTTTTTTTTTTGAGAGAGAGAGAGAGAGAGAGAGAGAGAGAGAGACAGAGTGTGAGTGGGGGAGGGGTAGAGAGAGAGGGAGACAGAATCTGAAGTAGGCTCCAGGCTCTGAGCTGTCAGCGCAGAGCATGACGTGGGGCTTGAACTCACAGACTGCGGGATCATGACCTGAGCCGAAGGGACGCCCAACAGACTGAGCCACCCAGGCACCCCTGTAACATATATTTTTTAAATAAAGATGTATTTTTCTGGCAATCAGGAAGAAAAAAAGTAGGTTCTGAAAATAAATATTTAGGCAGTTTACAATAGACTATCTAGCTGTAGGAAATGAACAGAAGTGCAGACTCACCCGATAGATTATTATCTATTGGCCAAGGCTATCAGATCATTCCACTTGTTCCAGAAAAACCAAACGGAAAAATAATACAACGCCTATCAACAGTGGATTTCTTAAATGACTCATGGTATTGCCACATAATAGATACCAAACATTAAAAGGAATATGTTTCTATATTAACTTGGAAATGGTTCACAGTATGCCAACTTTGAAATAGTTCTCAATATTGAGTAATGAAAGAAAATACAGGTTATGACCCTGTAACTATTGTTTAGAAGTCTACCCAGTGCGTCTGGCTCATGCAGCACGAAGGAGTAGGCTAACACCGTCATCCTCGACTCCTCCATTTTTCTTGCCCATTACCGGGAGAATAGCAGTGAAGCCTGTTGGCTTTACACAGCCATAAACACCTCAGAACTCAGCCTTTTCTGCCCTTGCCTGCCCCCCACCAAGCTCCCAGAAGTCGATCCCAACACAGCAAACAGAGGGATCCTGTGAAAATACAAGTGAGATCTGGTCCCCACACTGCCTAGAACCTTCCATTGCTTCCTCATATCACTCATAATAAAATCCAGCCTTCACAGTGGCACACGAGGCTTCCGTACGAGACTTCCCTGAATTCCTGTCAGTGCTCTGATCACCTCTCCGGCTACTAACGCCTACACTCAACTGCATTTCAGACTCCAACACGCTGGGCACACTCCTGCCTTGGAGAGTCTTGGCAGTGGCTCTTCCTTCTGCCCCAATTATCCACCTGGTTCCCTCCCTTTCCACCTTCAGGTCGGTTGATCAAAGGGGTTGAGCACACACCACCATGCCTCACCTGGAATGGCCTGGAACTCATGGTGAGAAGGATTAGCAGGAACAGGGTCACCTTCTTCAAGTACTCAGTAGACAGCCATCTTGAGCAGAGGTCTAGATGAACACTCCAAAGAGGCTGAGCTGCAAGACACCTTTTAATAGGCAAAAGGTGAGAGCGGCCTTGCAGGAGAAGAATGAAATTTTTAGATTCAAGGTCCAGCTTGCCCAAATCTTGGACTTCTTGTAGGCCCCTGGTCCCATGAGAAATTGAGTCATGGCAAAGTCCCTCCCACTGCAGGAAAGAGAAGGAGCCCAGGAGCCATCAACCCGACAGTCCTGCTTTTCACTCCACTGGACGGAGTTTAACTCTTTAAACTTAAGTTTAACTTTAAACTTTTTATTTTGAAATAATTAAAAGTTAAGAAAAAAGTATAAAGAGTCCAAAGTATCATTCGCTCTTCTTCCCCAATGGTGACATCTTATAGAACTGTAGTACATTACCAAAACCAGGAAACTGACCAGTTAAAAGACTACAGACCCTATTCAGTTTCCACAAGTGTCTAAGCCTACATTCATAGTCACATATGCATGGATGTGAATGTTGTTGTATGCAGTTTTACCCCATATACAGATTTGGGTAACCACCACCACAATCAGGATACAATCTATTACCACAAACTTCTTCCCATGGTCTCTTTGTACCCATGCCCACCCCTACCCCACTCCCCATCCACGTCCCCTGCAAATATCTCTTCTCCAGATCTATAATTTTTGAGAATGTTATATAAATGGTATCAAACAGTATGTAACTTTTTTTTGACATTGGCTGTTTCCACTCAGCACAACTTTCTGGAGATACATCTAAGTAGCTGCGTGTATCAAGAGTCAGTTCCGTTTTGAGGTTCCTCAAAAAATTAAAAATGGAACCACCCTGTGACCCAGCAATTTCACTACTAGGTATTTATCCAAGGGATACAGGTGTGCTGTTTTGAAGGGGCACGCGCACCCCCATGTTTATAGCAGCACTATCGACAATAGCCAGAGTATGGAAAGAGCCCAAATGTCCATTGATGGATGAATGGATAAAGAAGATGTGGTGTGTGTGTGTGTATATGTACACATATACATATGCGTGTGTATATACACACATACACATATACATATATGTGTGTATACACACATATACATATACATATGTGTGTATACACACATATACATATACATATGTGTGTATATATACACATATATACATGTATGTGTATATATACATATATACACATATGTGTATGTATATACATATATACACATATGTGTATATATACATATATACACATACATATATATACACATGTATACATATACATGTATATATACATATATACATATACATGTATATAGACATATATACATATACATGTGCATATGTACATATATGTATACGTATATACACATACATGTATATGTATACATACACATGTATGTATGTACATATACGTATACATATATACATATACATGTATATGTATACATACACATATGTATACATACACATATGTATACATACACATATATACATATACACATGTATACATATACATGTATATGTATGTATATACATATATATCACTAATACTCCCATCATTCATATATATACATATACATATATATGTATATATACGTATGTATACATATATATGTATATGTATATATATGAATGATGGGAGTATTAGCGATCAAAAGGACTGAAATCGTGTCATCTGCAACAACGTGGATGGAACCAGAGTGTATTACACTAAGACAAATTAGTCAAAGACAAATATCATATGACTTCACTCATATGTGGAATTTAAGATACAAAACAGATGAACATAAGGGAAGGGAAGCAAAAATAACATAAAAACAGGGAGGGGGACAAAACGTAAGAGACTCTTATTTTTTTTCTTTTTCTAAATATAATCTATTGTCAAGATAGCTAGGCTACAGTGTATACAGTGTGCTTTTGGTTTCGGGAGTAGATTCCCAAAAAAGAGACTCTTAAATATGGAGAACAAACTGAGGGTTGCTGGAGGGGTTGTGGGTGGGGGGGGATGGGCTAAATGGGCAAGGGGCATTAAGAAAGACCCTTGTTGGAATGAGCACTGGGTGTTATATGTAGGGGATGAATCACTGGATTCTACTCCTGAAATCATTATCGCACTACGTGCTTGGATGTGAATTTTAAAAAATAAAATTAAAAAAAAAAGAGTTGGTTCCATTTTTATTGCTGAGACGTATTCCATGGTATGGCATTCCCATGGTTTTACCATTCACCCAAATGAAGGACATCTGGATTGTTTCCAGTTTGGGGCTATTATGAACAAAGCCATATGAACACTCATGTACAGGTTTGTGTGTGAATGCATGTTTTCACTTCTCCAAGATAAATGCCCAGGAGTGCAACCGCCGGCTCATGTTTGCATGTTTAGCTTTTTAAGGAACCACAGAACTGTTTTCCAGAGAAGCTGAACCGTTTTACATTCTATTACTGCCAAACGTTTTCTTGTGGCCTTTGTAAATCTCTCTCCCATCTCCCTCCCTATCCACCTCTACCTCTGTCCCCGTACAGTATGTTGCATTTCCTAGAGTTTTCGATAAATGAAATCATATATAGTATGTATACTTTTTGGTCTGGCTTCTTTCCCTCAGCATCGTTATTCTCAGATTCATCCAAGTTGTAGCATGTCTATAGGTCAATTCATTCTATTGTTAAGCAGTAGTCTATAGTAAGGATAGGCCACAGGCTGTTTATACGTTTACCTATTGATGGACAGTTGGGTTGTTTCTTCCTTCCTTCCTTCCTTCCTTCCTTCCTTCCTTCCTTCCTTCCTTCCTTCCTTTTTCTTTCTTTCTTTTGGCTATTACCAATAAAGCTATTATAAACATGCAAAAAAAAGAAAAAAAAGTGATTCCATTTCTCCACATTCTGACCAGCATTTGGTGTTACCATTATTTTCTATTTTAAGCATTCTGGCAAGCGCCTGTTGGTATCTCATTGTGGTTCTAATTTGCATTTCGCTCATGGTTAATGATGCTGAACATCTTTTCGTGTGCTCATCTGTCATCTGTAACTCCAGTTGAGTGAAACATCCATTCACATCTCTTGCTCATTTTATAATTGTATTTGTTTACTGGTAAATTTTGAGAGTCTCTTATATATTGTAGGTGTAAAACCTTTGTCAGGTGTGTGGTTTGCAAATATTTTCCCCTAGTCTATAGTTTGTCTTCAGCTCCTCCTAACAGGATCTTTTCCAGAACAAAAGGGTTTTTTGGGTTTTTTTTTAGTTCTGATGAAGTCCAATTTAGCAATTTTTTATTTTATAGATCATGCTTTAAGCCATGTCTGAGAATCCTTCACCTACCCCTACATCACAGAGGTTCTATCTTTTATTCTAAAAGTTGTATCGTTTTACATTTAAAATCCGTGATCCATTTTGAATTAATTATAGTGCCATGGTTAAGGAAAAGTTTACTTTGTTCCTTTGCACAAAGGAACTCTCCAGAATAAGGGTAAAAGGAGGTCCCAGGTGAAGAGCCGTGTGCAAGTCACGGAGGATAAACAGCCCAGACTGGAACTGTGTGATGAAAGAGACAGCCACACTGGGGACTGCCACCACCCAGCCCTCTGCTGCAGCACCTTGTCCAACAAGAAAGGGGGAGGCTCAAATCTAGGAAATGCAGAATCTGACTCAAGGCATTCCCAGGAAGAAGCTATGCAGCAGGCCAGAGAGAGAGAGAGAGAGAGCAGTCCATAAAGAAGGAGAAGGAAGTGTCTGGGAGTAATACTTGGGGGAATGGAGCACATATATATTGGTTTGACTGAACTTGTAGAAAAGTGTACCAAGAAGCTATCGGAAGGTGTAAGAAAGAACTCGAAAGGGGACCAGTTGAAAGAGGGGAAGAGGGTCATTAGTAACTTCAGGAAAAGAAAAAAAGAAAGCAAATATAGTGATCTGTACCCTATAATGCTCAGTCTGAACAATATTTATACAGGCACAATATAAACATGGAGCAGTCAACTGAACAAAGGCTGTAACATGACTCTAGTGGGAAAACTGGAGGGGGAAGCAGAAGGCAAGGTATAGGAGAACCAAATCCTCAAAGACCGGAGTAGGTAATTAAAAGAGAACGCCTAATATTGATAAATCAGAGGCAAGTCTAATACACATTTCTAACCTACGTGTGCATACATTGCTTTCATAAAATAAAAACTAATTTTTGAAAACAAGGAATGCCATGTTGTCTAGCACAGCAGAGACGTGATGCTCTTGTTCCTTCCCTCCTTTGGGCACCATTCGCTGATGCAGGTTATGTATTAAGATTCCAGGAGCTAATGGGGCAGCACATGGGAAACCTATTCCTTGGCTTGCGCCCTAGCCACAGTCTGCTAGTGACCTTACTTCCAAGGATTTTGTCTTATGATTTGTTAATCCTTTTCTGGTAACATTGCTTCCAAGCTCAACTGAGTACACTTCCTCCTTAACTCCAGGTAATGCAATTTCAGTGCAGACTGGATAAAGAGTGTTCTTGAATCGCATGCAAAAAAACTTCTGCTTGATTTGATTTCATCCTTAAGTGTGTTCCTGAAGAAAAGTCAGATTCATAGCAAATTGTTGTGTATTAAATACTCTCCAGTAAATTTTAACTTTATGTTCTTGCAGGGAAAAAACTGACCCCAACCAACAATAATGACAGTGCTCTCTTAAGACTATCATTATTTTCAAAAAGCCCTTGGAAGTGATTGACTTGTACAGTTTGTTCGCATAATTTTCCCACACAGCCAATGAAAGAAATTAGTCAAGGAGAAACTAACATTTACTGAGTGCCTATTATGTGTCAGGCACTGTGCTAGGGACTTTGACAAATGTATTGTCTACTTTAATCTTGGCGACCTCCCAGAGAAGTGGTATTATCCCCACTTTACATTTAAGGAAACCAGAGCCTAAAGATATTAAGTAATTTTCCCAAAGCCACACAGTTGTAATTCAAACCAACCATCAAGTCTTTTCACAAGAAATGTATGTAATTACAATTCCCAGCATTAATTTGAGCTTTGAGTGCTCTGTGATTCCATAGGGTTTTAATATTTAAACAGCCACATATGATTTAGCATTGTTCCAAGGAGGAAACTGAGAAGACACTGACCTCATCAGAATTTTTAAAGTATGACGATCTCTTTTGATATAACGGTTGTGAAACCAACAAATGTTTATTGATCTAATGATTAATTAAAAGGCAATATGAGATTCAAATAGCTACATGAGAAGAACACTGTATTAGGGACAGAGTAACTAAAACTAAATCTAAATAACTCCACCTCTTAAAAGTCTTGTGACCTTGAGCAAATTGCTTCAGCTTTCTATGATAAAACTGTCAGACTTACAGTAGCTATCTCTCTCAGGGTTCTTCTACCATTAAAAAAAGTGAAAAGAATACGATTCACTTTTGGATAAGCCCACAGTAAAGTGAAAAGCACATAGTAAGAATTTTAAATTTGCCATTGTTATAAAAGGTTTATAGCTGCAGCTGAAGCAATTTCTCCCACTATGTAAATGAAATTACATCAAATAGATAAACCTAAATGTTCATTAAGAATGTACAGGGTGGGGCGCCTGAGTGGATCAGTTGATTGAGCGTCCAACTTCGGCTCAAGTCACGATCTTGCAGTCTGTGAGCTCGAGCCCCGCTTCAGGCTCTGTGCTGACAGCTCAGAGCCTGGAGCCTGCTTCTGATTCTGTGTCTCCCTCTCTCTCTCTCTGCCCCTCCCCTGCTCATGCTCTGTCTGTCAAAAATAAACATTAAAAAAAAAAAAAAAAAGAATGTAGAGTGTGAGGGGTGCCCAGGTGGCCCAGTGGGTTAAGCATCTGACTTGGGCTCAGGTCATGATCTCATCGTTTGTGAGTTTGAGCCCCACGCAGGGCTCCCATGCTGGTGGCCTGGAGCCTGCTTCAGATTCTGTGTCTCCCTCTCCCTCTGCCCCTCCCCTGCTCTCTCTCTCTCTCAAAAATAAACATTAATTAAAAAAAAAAAAAAAAAAAAGAATGTACAGTGTGAGATTTACCTGTGGTTACACACGAGCAGAGTTGAACACCAAAACTTTGGTGACCTCCCCTGACAGACTAACGCCGATAAAAGCAGCTATTTCTTGGAGATTTCTAAGTATGTAAGTTTGACATTGGCCTTGATGCAGGTAGGGAAACCAAAAGATTCACTTCCTGCAGTATATTACCCTCCCATTAGATATCCGCCTTCTACCTCTACACACGTGACGTAACAAACGGACACACTGACAAACACAAAAGAGAAAATATAACCTGGTAAACGGAGCATAACCAAACGCACCCCTTGAAACGAGAAATTAACAACTGCAGATAGGAGGCCGCCTTTTAATTTTTTTTTTTTTTCAACGTTTATTTATTTTTGGGACAGAGAGAGACAGAGCATGAACGGGGGAGCGGCAGAGAGAGAGGGAGACACAGAATCGGAAACAGGCTCCAGGCTCTGAGCCATCAGCCCAGAGCCTGACGTGGGGCTCGAACCCACGGACCGTGAGATCGTGACCTGGCTGAAGTCGGACGCTTAACCGACTGTGCCACCCAGGCGCCCCCAGGAGGCCGCCTTTTAAACGAGCTGGTTTACCCCAGCTCTGACCCGGAACCAGGTGGCCAGCCAGAGAACATTACCTTGGATGGGAACACATGACTTTTCATTTCCATCGACGATGTCCTAACAAACAATAAAGTTGAATTACCTTTGTTTCCGGAGTCAGGACGTGCCGTGGAGACTGGTTTCGAGATGCCGTGTCCTCTGGATCACTCATTTATTCCCTAAATACAATATTGAATAAAATCTCAGCAGCCATCCTCTGCCATTACGTTATTCCGCCCCCTCCACGCCTCCCCGCCTAATGTATCTCCTTCGTAGGGCTCAGACAGGATAGCATTCCTTCCAGTTTCGTAACAACAAACACAAAAACCTATCAGATAATTTGGTCCACTTACTGTACCCGCATCTCAGAATTAAAATCTGGCTATTATTACATGTAATGACAGACTGAAATTTTAGGTCATTGCCATTTTCATCACATTTCTTTTTATAAGCCAGTCATATTATAACTAACAAAGCATTTATACTTATGCATCGGATGGTCATTTATTCAAGAATATTGAAGAACTGTTATCTCCAGGTAGCATGCCATGTCCTAAGGATTCATTAATGACATGTCTTAGCACTCATGGAGAGCCACACCCCAGAGTGATTAGTTAGGTCCCTGGACTCTCAAGTCAATTTCCCAGGGGTCAAATGCTAGCTCTTATACCAACAGCTGGGTGACCTTGGACAAGTAACCTAAATTCTTAGTGTCTCAGTTACCTTAATAATAACATAACAGTGCCCATTTCACAGGGCTTTTAGGATTAAATAAGTTAATATTTATAAAGCAGAGCTGTACCTCATACATAGGAAGTGTTATGATCATTATATAAAACATCATTCAATAAAATGGAATTCACTTTCTAGTGAGGGAGTCAGTCAATAAACAAATAAACAAGAAAATTATAGCTAATCATGGGACAAACACCAAACAATTTACACTCTTAATTAAAACACACCCATTCCTGTCACTGGCAAGCTAGGTTATTTGGATGAACTCCCCTGATGAACACAATTGGGAATCAACACAATTTCAGTTTCTGAGAGCCTCCTGGAACCAATGGAGGGATTATAAAGCATCAGCCTCACCAGAAGAAGAGGGATCCTTCCTGGTTCACCCAAAGAGCCATACCCTCAGCCCTTGGACCGCTTAGAAGTAAGTTGTACCCCACCCCCCTTCCCACCCTCCACAGGTCTGCAAGGACAATTAAGTTGCTTTAGAACAGAAATGGTCTGGAGTTTAGGAGAATAATGAGTGGATTTGTTCCCGGAGGGTGCGGCCATGGGCGGGTGCTCACATACATCTCATTTTCATTGTCCCACACTCCTCAAGCCATGAATGTAGTGTATATAAAGTGATCATGTGTGGTAGTGCCCCTAAACTCTTGAAAATCCTTTCTAGAGTAAGTTAACTTTGCTTTAGGCCTTAAATCTTCATACAGTTGGGTTTTTTTGGTTTGCTTGTTTGTTTTTAAGGAAAAGGTGTAAAATACAATGACATCCAAGAATATGAAGAAACACATCGACAGTAGGGGCAGGAAGTTAGGAAGAGTCAGCTGGTCTTGCTTGAACTTCAGAGAGAGGCTGCACTGTACAAATCAGCCTTGCTCAGGTCAAGTGTAAAACCAAAATGATTAGCAGTATTTTGTCACTTGCAATTTGTGTACTTGTATACACACATTCATGTTAACCTGATGTGGGTTCGGGATGTGATGCTATAAAAAGCGGATCCCAGATTCAGGCATGGGTGTAATGCTCAGTCATGAAGTTTATAAACTAAATCCAGCAACATGATGTGAAAACACAGAAAGGAGAAAAGGAATATCAAACTACCCATACATTGATGACAAGGAAAAGGCCACTGGAGATCAGCGTCTAATTTGCAAAGAATGGAAGCATCTATAAAAGAGAGGAATAAAGGAAGGGAGGAGAGGAAGGAATGGAAAAGACGAAAAGAGTAAATGTAAAAATAGGGGCAAAAAAAAAAATAGACTAACCCTCCAACGTTAACTATAGGTATCCCTGGGTGAAAAGAATATAAATGATCTTTATTTTCTTCATTTTGATTAGCTGTGCTTCTTAAATTCTCTCATCATGTGTTTTCTATTGCCCAGTTCCCACTATAAATGCTTTAAAAGAAAATAATCTATTTCCCAGTCTCCAAAGAAACGCCAGGTTTAACCTTGAAAGTTCTTATTTTAATTTCTAGTATGCAAATCTTGCCCTCTAGGAATTAATTCTCTTTTGCCTTTGAGTGTTATCATTTATTGCACTTAAAAGTGCACCTAAGGGGGCGCCTGGGTGGCGCAGTCGGTTAAGTGTCCGACTTCAGCCAGGTCACGATCTCGCAGTCCGTGAGTTCGAGCCCAGCATCGGGCTCTGGGCTGATGGCTCAGAGCCTGGAGCCTGTTTCAGATTCTGTGTCTCCCTCTCTCTCTCTGCCCCTCCCCCGTTCATGCTCTGTCTCTCTCTGTCCCAAAAATAAATAAACGTTGAGAAAAAAAAAAAAAAAAAAAAAAAAAGTGCACCTAAGAGGCCAGTGAATTAGGAAGGAAGGAAGGAAGGAAGGAAGGAAGGAAGGAAGGAAGGAAGGAAGGGAGGGAGGGAGGGAGGAAGGGAGGAAGGGGGGAGGAAGGTGGGGACGAAGGAAGCAAAGAGGGAAGGAAAGAAATGTTCTAATTCAAACTACACATTAAAAAAAATAAAATAGGACAAGAAAAAATATTAAGAAATGTAAGCATTGTCCAATCTAAGCATATTTAAATTCTGTAACATTAAAAGTCACCTGCTATTCACTGGATAGATAAATCAACTTTTCAATGTAGGTGGCTTACTTCTATAAACTTTCCCATCACTTAAACATTTCACTAAATCCTCCTTCAGTGAAGAACTTTTCAGATTGGTCAGAAAAAAAATGTGGCCATACTACGTTTTTTCCCTTTTGGACAATATATTTTTCTATAACTCTAATAGATTGTATCAAAGGGGAACACTTTTGGCTGCTAGTAACAGGAAACTGTATTTAAATCTGTGATGAAATCATAGGAATATATATTATCTCACTCAACTAGTAGTCTGGAGGCAGATGGTTCCAGGGTTCTTTCAGGGGCTCATCAATATCATCAAGACCCAGACACTTTTCACACTCCCATGCCATCATCCTTAGCATGTTGGTTTTTATTCCCATGCCTGTTGACTCACTGCTACAATATGGCTGCTGCAACACCAGACATCATATCCTCATGCTGTGCTTAAATGTAAAAATCAAGGGTACAGCAAAAGATTTTCTTCTCTCAGAAAGCTCTGTCCTGGGGCGCCTGGGTGGCGCAGTCAGTTAAGCGTCCGACTTCAGCTAGGTCACGATCTCGCGGTCCGTGAGTTCGAGCCCCGCGTCAGGCTCTGGGCTGATGGCTCGGAGCCTGGAGCCTGTTTCCGATTCTGTGTCTCCCTCTCTCTCTGCCCCTCCCCCGTTCATGCTCTGTCTCTCTCTGTCCCAAAAATAAATAAAAACATTGAAAAAAAAATTTTTTTTAATAAAAAAAAGAAAGCTCTGTCCTTTATCCAGGGAGGAAACATTCCCAGACATCTTCCTTATGGCCCCATAAGTCAGAACTGGATGGGTACTCCTAATTACCAGAGGCTGTGAAAGTATCTATGGTTTAAGCCTTCCTCCTTGATCCAGTGTCTTCATCTGTGATGGAATGGCACTATGAGGACTTGTCCTGTCCTCGCCTCCCAGGGGGTGGCCTGTCTTTGTTCCAGTCCTGGTGCGCTAATTCAAAGTTTACTCTCTAAAACTAATCGCAACGAATAAGTGAAATTACACCACTTTCTTTTTTTAAAATTTTTTTTTTCAACGTTTATTTATTTTTGGGACAGAGAGAGACAGAGCATGAACGGGGGAGGGTCAGAGAAAGAGGAAGACACAGAATCGGAAACAGGCTCCAGGCTCTGAGCCATCAGCCCAGAGCCTGACGCGGGGCTCGAACTCACGGACCGCGAGATCGTGACCTGGCTGAAGTCGGACGCTTAACCGACTGCGCCACCCAGGCGCCCTTTTTTTTTTTTTTTTTTTTAATTTTTTTTTCAACGTTTATTTATTTTTGGGACAGAGAGAGACAGAGCATGAACGGGGGAGGGGCAGAGAAAGAGGAAGACACAGAATCGGAAACATAAATTACACCACTTTCAAATACACAGTTGTGCATATCATTTAAACATCCACGAATGCTAAATTAAGAAATTAATGATATAAAATATTCATTTTATATTTCATGCATTAAAACACTCTATAAAAAATTCTTTCCACTAATTCTACATTTTAAGCTGAGACAGGCATCATGTCTTTCACTATTTTTAGGCTTCAGAAAGGCCTAGGGGCGCCTGGGTGGCTCAGTCGGTTAAGCGTCTGACTTTGGCTCAGGTCACGATCCCACAGTTTGTGGGTTTGAGCCCCATGTTGGGCTCTGTGCTAACAACTCAGAGCCTGGAGCCTGCTTCAGATTCTGTGTCTCCCTCTCTCTCTGCCCCTCCCCCGCTCATGCTCTCTCTCTCTCTCTCTCTCTCTCTCTCTCTCTCTTTCTCTGTGTCAAAAATAAATAAACATTAAAAAAAAAAAAGTCCTAGAACAGTGATGCTCAGATGTCAGTTGCTCTATGCCCACTCCTTCCGTAGAGTTATTCATGACATCAAGGAACATCAAAATAGTTCTTTGAAAAAGAAGAGCATCCTGCAAGATGAAGCAGGTTGGAATTCTGCTTTCATTAGTGAAAATGGCCTATGGCAACTCCTTTCTACCCAACCAATAAAAAGCACGCATATGTTCCCAGGAGCACAAGCCTGAACCTGGCCGAAATCCACTGGTTCACATCCTCTAGTGGCTCAGGGCTGCACTGGTACTCCCCAGGTGGAATGCCTGTCCACTGGACCTCCAAACTTAAGGGAAGGAAATTCACATCTTCACTAAGTCCCTTAAGGGCCCAAGACTGGCAGGCTGCGGTCTCACGTGCTAGTTAAGACCCTGGGAACTGGAGTCAGACCTCCTGGGTTCAAATCCGGCTTTGCAACTTACCAGGCATGCAACTTTGAGCAACCATTTACCTTTCAGTGAGGGTCTCCTCGCCTGTCAAATGAGGAAACAACAGCACCTACATACTTGGGTTCCTGTAAGGAGTAAATGTGTTACCCCCAGAGAGCGCTGGAAACCGCGCCTGGCAGGCACACAGACAACTTGTTAATATTACGCCTTTCAACTAAGGGTGCCTGCAACTCTGCAACATTTTGCCTGGATATGAAACAGTTCCTGTGAATTACAAAACTGGACCCCTGGGAATTGAGTGGCCATGGCTGGGGACCCGGAGAGAAAGAGAAAAAAGAAATCAAGAGCAGGGGCAGAGGAAAAGCTGCGGCAACATTTACCCTGCGGATCCCACCTACAGCCTCGGTCTCCTGGCCAGGGTCTCCTCTACTGTTTCTTCTTCTTCCAGAAGGAGTCCGGCCGGCGTGAGGCGCAGCTCAGCCTTTCTCCAATCAGACACCCCAAGGCCGGCGCCACGTACGTGACCTGATCCAATCTCCTGCCCTGGAGGGCGGGAACGCAAAGTTCCTACCTGCACCTGCGGCAGCTGTGGCCGCCTCCTGGGTTGGTGTTCCCCCCCGCCCCCTTCCCGGGCGTTCTGGTTTCTCGAATACTTGGCGAATGACCAGCAGGTGGGCAGACAGATGTCTTTCCCGTGCAAAGGACCGAAGTGTAGGAAGGTTCAGTACACCAGAGTGAGCAGCCGAGGTCCCATCTCCCGCGGCTGCCGGGGAGTCGCTAGCAGGGAAGAGGGAGGCGCGCGAGAATGAAAGGCTACTAACCGGGAGAGCCTATCTGGGTATTCACCTGGGGCAGTGAGCCTGGCACCTGTTCCGCCGCGGGGCCCTCACGCCGGAGCCGAGCGCGCTGCGAGCCCAGAACTGCCGCCACCGCTGCGCCGAACAGAAGTTGGAAGCGCCAGGGGAGACGAGCAGCAGCAATCGGCTTAGCTGGACTGCAGACATTTCGGCAGGCACACCTTCCAGAAAAAAAGCCCGACCTCCCCAGGTTGTCCCAAGCGCACCTCCTCCGTTCTCTTGGAGGTGAGGTCGGCTCAGAGTCTTGGGATCTTCAGAAGCCCGAACAGGTGAGCAATCAGGGTGGTTTTGCATCCGCCAAGACAGAGCTCATTCCAAGGTGTCAACCTGGGGTGCTACCCCGGCTCCGGAGAGGTTTCGAGCCACAGGCGCTCTGCGTAAATTTGCGTAATTTGCAGTGTTTTCCTTGCGCAATTAGTGCTGAGCCTTTCCGCGCACACGTCGGTTGTGGAAAAGAGAATGTAGGGTAGAAGACAGAAGGCAGCCATCGGCACACCCCACCACCCATGAATAACTTGGGGTGCTTCGCTGATCCGTAAAATACAGGGAGCAGGAGGTTTGCAGACCCAACTGCAAACCGTGCCCTGGGGAGAGGGTGCCTTTTTAGGGGAAGAACTTTTGGCGGCTTCATCTTCTATTGTTTTCAAGTCGTGGCCCGAGTGTGCCCTCGGGGCATCCTGGGGAGGAGCCGGGGCCCGGGTCTCTGCTGCGGAGGCCGCTGCGCCGCCTCGCGTAGGCGCTCAAACTTTCCCGGCGCTTTCGAGAGCAGAACTTTTCCAACAACAAACACCGCTCAAGTTTTGCTCCCCGGCGCGCCGGCAACTCCCGCCAGCACCAGGCGCGTGGGCTGGGACGGAGCCCAGAGGAAACCTGGAAATGCTCCCGGGCGCAAGCGAACCCTGCGCGTTCGTACAGTTAGTGCCGAGCGCGGAAGGCGCGCACAGGTGTCTCGCTCCCCATATTAGCACCTTAAGTGCTAATAAACAGTCTCTTCGGGCCGCAGAGCGCTGCTTTAAAAGCTGGGGAGAAGCAGATGGGTTTGGAGTTCCTGATTGCGCGCAGCAGGTTTCTCTCCTTTGGAGGAAGGAATTGCGCAAAAAAGAACAGACGCCTTTAATTTGTAACTAAAAATCTCAAGAGTTGCGCTGCCTGGTACAAAGTCGGTGCATATGTTGATACAGAACTAAAAAGAAGAGGACGTTTGCCGCTTGGCCTCATCTCAACCATCGGCTGGGGTGGCTTCGAAGAGACGTAAGATTGGTGTCTGGGGAATAAAAGGAAGAGTGGGACCGCGGTTTTCAAGGGAAATTAAGTCTAGACCAGTTTCTCTGAAAGCGGCAAGGCAGAAGTTCTGTCAAAAGCAGAATTTAAAAGAAACAACACATCCTGAGCTTTTCCCTCGCTCTTATCGGCATGTAAATTCCCCCCAGAAAATCACATCGAAGAGCATTCTGGGACAGAAGTCTATGGAAAAACATCTTCAAGGGAAATTTCGGAACTGTTGACAGGAGTCTAATATTCAGTGCTCACCCATAGCACACCCCCTTCCGAGCGCCCTCCGCTCAGGTGCTCATCCAAGAGGAGGCCCCGCGGGGCCGAGCTGGGTCACTTTGGGGCGTCCCTCTACAATCAGGGTAACAGGCCAGGCCAGCTTCCTCCGGGGCCGGCTTCATCCGCATGCCCGGGAACCTCCCCCGGCGGCCCCCGCGCAGACCACCGCACCGGCCCTGGAGGCCAGGCGAGGGTTGAGGCGTGGGAGAGCCAAGGTGTCTGGAGACCAGATGGTGGCGCCCTGGAGGCCATCACTCGTCCGCCCGCGCCCCCGGGGACGCGGCGGTGCCCTCGGAGGGCCGCCTAGCTCCCGGCCTGCGGGTGCTCGGACCCGGGCCGATCCGGTGACGGGCGGAGCGAGGGGAGGAAGTGGGGTTGGGGGCACGTGACTTGGACAAACCCATAACCACGTTCTGTTTGCTTCCCGGGTACAGGCCGCCGCCTAGGCTCCCACCCCGTAGCCTGCTTTCCTGCCGCGGACCGCCAGCCCCACCGGGAAAGAGGGCCCTTCCCCACCTGCCGCGCCCCGCGCCGCCCGGCCATGGCCGACAGCGGCGGCACGGGCAGCTCTGGGTCCTGGTGGAAATCGCTAACCAACAGCAGAAAGAAAAGCAAGGAAGCCGCGGTAGGGGCGCAGCCTCCCGCCCAGCCTGCCCCCGGGGAGCCCGCGCCGCCCCCGCCACCCAGCGCCGACTGGACTGGCAGCTCCCGGGAGAATCAGCACCCCAATCTCCTTGGGGGCGCCGGCGAGCCCCACAAGCCGGACAAGTTGTGCGGGGAGAAGTCAGGCAGCAGCCGCCGCAATTTGAAGATCTCGCGCTCCGGCCGCTTTAAGGAGAAGAGGAAAGCGCGCGCCACTCTGCTCCCCGAAGGAGTCAGGTCCCCTGAGGAGGCGGGCTTCCCTGGTGACCCCCACGACGACAAGCAATAGCCACAGCGCGGCGGGACTGTCTTTCTCCCCACCACTCCTCCCTACCCTAGCCCGAGAATTGCGGCCCGCCCCAGTACCTGGTTCTAATCCCACCAACTTCTGAGTATTCACACGAGGCCTCCACGATTTTAATTTCCTGGAAATTGAAGTGTCGGTTAAGTTTTCAATATTTCATGGCTCGAGGAGGCACTGAATATGTACTTGTGGTAAGCGAAGATACCTGCCACAGAGGAAGTTGGCATAATCCTTTTTTTCCCCCAAGAGTGGCCCCTCGTGCCACCTGGGGAGTGAGAAGGGTACTTCTCTGAGTGGGTCACTCACCTGGAACTGCACAGCCCCTCCAACGAGGAAGCAGTGCTCCGATTCAGGACTCGCTGTTGGAGAGCAAATTACACTGCTGTTTTTAACGCCAGAGAAATGCACTTTAGAAGTACTTGTGTAGACTCGTACCTAAGGGAAGGGCTGAGAGGGAGCAGGAAGCATTCTTAGGTAGAAGCATTAGAAGTAAGGCGAGGTTGCTTTTAATGTTGAACTACAAAACTGTACTGCCTGTTTTAGTGTGGACCATTAAACCCGCTGCACCCTAAGCCTTGAGGTGACATTTGTGTTTTTTCCATTGCAAGACTGAAGTCTGTCATACTTAAAAGCAGGCATACGAAATCCAAAGTGACAGAGTTAATCATTTGCCACACAGTACAACAGCTACTCCTGGAAAGCTAGGGGAGGGGCACGTTTCTCAGAACTAGCAACACCCGGACTGGCACCAGTTAGCCGGATGTCTCTATTTACTAATTAAATTTGAGGAAGGGAAGGGGAGGTACTAAATAATTATTCCTAAATTCTCTTTGTTACTTCGGTACATCTTCAGACAGTAGAGTAACTCACAATGCTAGTAGTAATTCTTTTTTGTATTGTTAACCATACTAACAATTCTCTGAAAATCCTTAAACAAATGGACTGGACCCTTAGTTTGTGCAAAGCCATCTTCTTTTCCCACCCCTTTGCTGCAAAAGCTTACTTTAGTCTGATTTATGCATTTATCTAGTTTCAAAGCCTTTAGATGTACTAATCTGAAGATTCTGAACAAAAATCCACCTGTTTGCTTTTGTTATGAACTTCAAGAAAAGGAGTAAATGAATACCGCTTGCTTTCAGCAAATTACAAGGAGTTATTGTAGTGGTTAAGGGCCACTGGGCTCTTTCCACCACAATTCAGTTCATTTATAAACATCCAGAAATACATAGGGAAATTGTAGTGGTCACAGTGTGTGTGTGTGTGTGTGTGTGTGTGTGTGTGTATAGTTTAGATAATTACAAGCAAGAACTTGATTGGAGCTTCTAAATGTGTTCTATAGAAAGAGGCAGATTTTTGTTTCTCTCAAATTAGTAATTTATAAAATACCAAAACATGTTCATTGGCTAAAGAGATTGAGCAATGAAACTTGATGAAAATGGCTAACCTCATGAACCAAGCTTGGGTACCAGCACAATAATAGAGTTTACCATTTGATATATGAGTTTCCACATACCAAAGATTACTCCAAAGGAATTTTTTTATATGAGGATTATGAACGCCTTACATTAAAAGAGAGAATGTTTGAGCTTTTTTTTTTTTTTTTTTTTAATCTTGAAAAGACTTTTTTGCTGTGTATTTAGAACTGAGAGTACAGGGGCGCCTGGGTGGCTCAGTCGGTTGGGCGGCCGACTTCGGCTCAGGTCATGATCTCGCGGTCCATGAGTTCGAGCCCCGCGTCGGGCTCTGGGCTGACAGCTCGGAGCCTGGAGCCTGTTTCGGATTCTGTGTCTCCCTCTCTCTGACCCTCCCCCATTCATGCTCTGTCTCTCCCTGTCTCAAAAATAAATAAAACGTTAAAAAAAAAAATTTTATAAAAAAAAAAAAAAAAAAAGAACTGAGAGTACGTAACCAAAGAGTCATCAGGGTGAGCCTCCTGGATGAGGAAGACTTCAAATCTGTTTTAAGTGGGCCTCCCCTCTCTAGACTCTGATGCAAAAGAGAGAGAGGAGAGCATGCTGGGGAGATTCACAGTAAGAAGGGACACGTGGGCTTGGCAGATCACTGGGAGTAAAGCAAATAAAGCCTTGGAACACCCTCATAAAGCATTTTGATTTCACTTTGTAGAAAGTAGTCAAAATCAGAATAAGCATCCCAAATAGTTTTCCCCTCCCAGGAGGACCAATAGATTAGGACTATACCCATTCACAAAATTAAGCCTGCAATTGCATAATTTAAAAATGTTACACTCATTCTTTCATCCGTAGTTTTATTGTTTTAAAAAACATTTTTTCTTCTTAAGAACTTCTGCGTTCACAAAACACTGGCATCTTCCCAGGTTCTGCATCTAGCCTGGGATCCCATCCAAGTCTAGAATTGCTGCAGATAATCAATAGCAGACCTATAGCATGGAACTTATCAGCATGGTATCTTTACCTCGCTGTTCTGGAAGAATCGAAAACCATGCTAATGGCAGTTATGACAGCGAATGCAATTCACAATCTATGGTTGCGGTTTGTAATTACAGAGTTTTCGAGCAGTCCTAATTGTGCAGTGGGAGGAATGCACTGATTTAATCCCAACTCAGTGAAATCAGAAACCAGGCAAAATTGGTGGGATAAAAAGATCATGGGTAAGATGAGATAATTTGACAAAGTGTCTTACTGGGATTTATATGCTTTACAGATGATTAATTACATTCTCATATATACAGACTTACATTTTTTTTTAAACCTCATGATAATGTATAGTAAATCAAGGGAAGGTGTTGAATTAAATTTGGAGTTAATTAGATTAGAGACTTTTGCTTTCTTTAAACCCCTTTACAAATGAAATTTCAACCACAAGTTTGGAAACCATTAAAAAAATGTTAATACCACGCTTCCAAATGATATGGGGGGAAAGGGACAAAAATCTAGTTGTATGTTTGCTAAATTCTTTCACAACCATGATAGTTTTATGCACAGGATGGTTTTCTCCTCTGCGACTCTCCTTGCAAAGTCAGTAGCCGAGCAGTGACTCATATCATCGGTCACCTGAACGTCCCTTTGTGTTCATGCTTTCATTGTTCAGCCCATTCTGACTTGCATCTCGAGAGCGGAGATTCTGTTTTGTATATGCAGTCAGGATTTTCTGCTTCAGTATGACCCTGGGAAGTATTTATTGTGCTTTGAAACCTAATGTGAACTCAGCAAGCCTGATTTTGCCACATCCTTAGAAAGAAAGTGTAAACCCAACGAACAGTAGCATTGGCTAAAGCATTGTCAAAAATCACACTCCTGAGATATTCAGAAGAAAAATTTTGGTGTCTTCAAATAATAAATAAATAAAAATATACACAGAAATAATTTCAAAGAAAGTGAACCAGAAAGGAATAACTCAGAGTGGGATAATAATATCCAATGACCACCGGACCTTTTTATGAGGAAAAGAGAGCAAGATTTTTACTTCTCCCTGGCTGAGTAGTGTCAGCCAGACTAGAAACTAACACACAAAAAGCTGGCCTGATAGATCCAGTAAGGGAAACTGATCTTTTCAAAATCTATTTCAGGGGCACCTTGGTGGCTCAGTTGGTTAAGTGTTTGCCTTCAGTTCAGGTTGTGATCTCACGGTTTGTGAGTTCAAGCCCTGCATCGGGCTCTGGTGCTGACAGCTCAGAGCCTGGAGCCTGCTTTGGATTCTATGTGTCTCTCTCTCTACCCCTCCCCTGCTCATGCTCTGTCTCTCTCTCTCTCACAAATAAATAAACATTTAAAAAATTGTTTTAAATCTATTTAAAAATAATAATAAAAGTCCATTTTATTCGTGGAGTGTTTTATTATAATTATACAGAAATGTAGAAGATTCTTTCTTGGGATAAGCTCAAGTGTATCTCCATGGTAAGTAGAAAGTGGGACGAGAGATATTTTATCCCCTTCCAGTGTCAACATACAAGTACCTTAGACTAGAAACAAGTGTGCAGCCCCAGGCAAACTTTGTCACTGATGAGCAGGGTGGCCATTAGGTATTTTTTTTCCCACCTCTTTTCTGTATTCCCCACTCTCACCCCCTTCTCACTTGCCTCAGAGCCATGGCACATGCATTCCCATTAAGCTCAGAGTTGAAGAAGAAGGGGTACCAGGAGGCATGGAGGCCTTCCCTGGCCTCCTGCAGGCATGGCATATTCACAACCACTTTGTCAAAAGATGGCCCTGCAGACTGGGAATTTGGGAAGAATAGCATTCGTGATAAGAGAAGATTATCACTAAGGAGATAGGACATAAGGAAACAGCACAGGCCTTCCCTAGCAGAGGACAGCTGACCATTTGTACAGAAATGGAAACAGCTATAGACCACAAGAAATAAGACAGAACGCATAAGCAATCCTTCTGGGTATTCAAAGCAAGGAAATCAGCTGTGCTTCCAAACTGAACTGTGCTACAGAGGACAAAATCATGGGCTCATAATTGCCGTGTCAGAGTTGTTGATAAACCTCATGCAATGAAAAGATCCACGAGGGAGAAAACACTGATCAGAGGAGGAGCTAAGATAGCAGAACAGCATGGAAGTTATTTTCTGCGTCTGGCATTGATGAAATACAGCCAGATCAACACTAAACCATCCTGCGCACCTAGAAAACTGATCTGAGGATTCACACAACAATCTGCACAACCTAAACCACAGAATTCAGCAGGTACGTGGCACGGAGAGGTGAACTGGGGGAGAGAGAAGCCACAGAGGGCAGGGAGCTGTTTTTGCTTGTGGAGAGAGGACAGAGATGGAGGGAAAGTATGGGAAAAGCATCCCCCCACACACAAAGCAGCTGGAGAGAAAGTGGAAAAGTGGAAACAGCCACAGGGACTGAACAAGAAAGGGAGAAAGGAGAGGGTTTAAATTCCATTAAGTCTCTATAAATAGGGGGAGCACAGAGTCTGAAACTGTGCAGCTGAATACCTTGTGGTGCTCTGGTGGGAAGGGCAAATACCCAGGAGCAGAGTGAAGTTGGGGGGGTCCTCGGGCCACACAGGGAGAGGGAGTTCCCCTGCTGGGACAACATGTGGTAGAGCCCTTGTGGCCACCCCATCAGACCCCAGAGGTCCCAGAAGACCCCAGAGAACAACCACATTCACTGGTTCTGGAACAAGGTCGTTAAGGGTGAAGCCTGGTGGCAGATGTGTGTCATGATTTTCCATAACCCCTGAAACACTTCTGCTACATGATCACGTGAACTTTTCTGGGGCGGGCTGGCACCCAGCTGCAGTCTCTGGGCCTTGGCAGCAGCACGGACCCAGAAACGTTCTTGGGTGTGGCCTGCATGCAGCCATTGCTCAGTGAGACCCTCCTATGGAGGGTCAGAACAGGTCAAAACTGCAGTCCCTCAGAAGTCAGGGATCGGGAAACACAGCCAAGTCTAAGATAAAACTCAGGAGGGAGGTGACACCTGGCAACCTGATGGCTTGGTCACCAACAGTGTAAAAGTGGGGAGTGGACAGAAGCCAGAGACAAAGGACGGGTGCACAATTACTGATCAGAGAGAACAGAGTTCTGATAGTAAAGACTGGGTAGCTGGGTGACACCATTTTCACCACTCCCGCACATGTCCATACACACCTACAAGTGCCACAACAATCCACCCCAGTAAGCTAAGCAGCACCATCTAGTGGAGAACGGAGCCATTACACGGAGCCATGCCCGACGGGACCAACCTCGATTTTCAGGAACAGAAGTCTGTCCACCTGCTTAGTTTACTGCTATAAAGTGCTTCACAGTTTGACTTCTAGGGGAAAATGATGTAATTTCAATCATATTTCAGTCTGTTCACTGATCCATCTACTCAATTTTCTTTTTTTCTTTTTCGTTTTTTGTCTTTTTCTTGAATACAGAAAGAGAAAAAATTTATTTTTATTTTCAATTTATTAAAAATACTTTAATTTTTCCTACTATATTTTTTACTTTTTTAAAAATTTTTTTTCAATGTTTATTTATTTTTGGGACAGAGAGAAACAGAGCATGAACGGGGGAGGGGCAGAGAGAGAGGGAGACACAGAATCGGAAACAGGCTCCAGGCTCCGAGCCATCAGCCCAGAGTCTGACGCGGGGCTCGAACTCACGGACCGCAAGATCGTGACCTGGCTGAAGTCGGACGCTTAACCGACTGCGCCACCCAGGCGCCCCTATATTTTTTACTTTTTAAAAAAAATTTCAAATTCTATTTTACTTCCATCATTTCATGTTATTCTATTTCATTATATTCATTTTCTCAAATTTTCAAACCTTTTCCTTTTTTTTTTTTTTGTTCCCCTTTTTTCTCTAATCTAACAGGCCCCTTTCAACACCCAGACCAAAACACACCTGGGATCTAGCATCACTTATTTGATTTGTGTGTGTGTGTGTGTGTGTGTGTGTGTGTGTGTGTGTGTGTGTTGTTTTTAATTTTTTAATTTTATTTTTTTTTACCTTATTAATTCCTTTTCTTCCTTCAAAATGACAAAACAAAGGAATTCACCCAAAAAGAAAGAGCAGGAAGAAATGACAGCCAGGGATTTAATCAACACAGATACAAGCAAGATCTCTGTACCAGAATTTGGAATCACGATAATAAGAATACTAGCTGGGGTCAAAAATAGATTAGAATCCCTTTCTGCAGACATAAAAGAAGTAAAAGCTAGTCAAGATGAAATAAAAAATGCTATAACTGAGCTGCAATCTCGAATGGATGCCACGGGGGCAAGGGTGGATGAGGCAGAACAGCAACTCACCAGTATAGAGAACAAACTTATGGAGAATAATGAAGCAGGAAAAAAGAGGAAATCTAAGGCAAAAGAGTACAATTTAAGAATTAGAGACACTGGTGACTCATTAAAAAGGAACAACATCAGAATCATAGGGGTCCCAGAAGATAGAGGGGGGTAGAAGGGTTGTGTAAGCAAATCATAGTGGAAAACTATACTAACCTGGGGAAAGACCCAGATATCAAAATCCAGGAAGCATGGAGGACTCCCATTAGATTCAACAAAAACTGACCATTAACAAGGCATATCATAGTCAAATTCACATAATACTCAAGCAAGGAAAGCATCATGAAAGCAACAGGGAAAAAAAATCCTTAACCTACAAGGGAAGACAGATCAGGTTTGCAGCAGACCTATCCACAGAAACTTGGCAGGTCAGAAAAGAGTGGCAGGATATATTCAATGTGCTAAATCAGAAAAATATGCAGCCAAGAATTCTTTACCCAGCAAGGCTGTCATTCAAAATAGGAGAGATTAAAAGCTTCCCAGACAAACAAAAATTAAAGGAGTTCATTACAACTAAACCAGCCCTGCAAGAAATTTCAAGGGGGACTCTCTGAGGGGAGAAAAGATGAAAAACAAACAAACAAACAACAAAAACGAAAAGACCAAAAGCAACAAAGACTAGAAAGGACCAGAGAACACCACCAAAAACTCCAACTCTCCAAGAAACATAATGGCAATACATTCATATCTGTCAGTAGTCACTCTAAATGTCAATGGACTAAATACTCCAATCAAAAGACATAGGGTAACAGAATGGATAAGAAAACAAGATCCATCTATATGCTGTTTACAAGATACCACTTAAAATAAATTTTTTTTAATGTTTATTTATGTTTGAGAGATGGAGACAGAATGTGAACAGGGGAGGAGCAGAGAGTGAGGGAGACACAGAATCTGAATCAGGCTCCAGGCTCCAAGCTGTAAGCACAGAGCCTGACCTGGGGCTCGAACCCATGAACTGTGAGATCATGACCTGAGCGAAGTCAGACGCCTAACCAACTGAGCCACCCAGGGGCTCCTAAGAGACCCACTTTAGACCTAAAGACACCTTCAGATTGAAAGTAAGGGGATGGAGAACCATCTATCATGCTAATGGTCAACAAAAGAAAGCCAGAATTTATCAGATAATCTAGACTTTAAAATAAAGACTGTAACAAGAGATGAAGAAGGTCATTATGTCATAGATATGGGGTCTATCCACCAAGAAGACCTAACACTTGTAAACATTTATGCTCCGAATGTGAGAGCACCCAAATATATAAATCAATCACAAACATAAAAAAACTCATTGATAATACTACCATCATAGTAGGGGACTTCAACACCCCACTTACAACAATGGACAGAGCATCTAATCAGAAAATCAACAAGGAAACAATAGCTTTGAATGACACACTGGACTAGTGAAATATATATTCTTTTCCAGTGCACATGGAACTTTCTCCAGAATAGATCACATACTGGGACATAAATTAGCCCTCAACAAGTACAAAGACATTGAGATCATTACCATGCATATTTTCAGACCACAACGCTATTAAACTTGTAATCAACCACAAGAAAAAATTTGGAAAGGTAACAAATAATTGGAGACTAAAGTACATGCTACTAAAGAATGAATGGGCTAACCAAGAAGTTAAAGAGGAAATTAAAAGGAAACCAATGAAAATGGTAACACCACAACTCAAAACCTTTGGGATGCAACAAAGGCAGTCATAAGAAGGAAGTATATAGCAATCCAGGCCTTCCTAAAGAAGGAGCAAAGGTCTCAGATACACAAACTAACCTTACAACTTAAAGCTGGAGAAAGAATAGCAAATAAAACCCCAAAACAGCGGTAGAGAGGAAATAATAAAGATTAAAGCAGAAATCAATGCTATCGAAACCAAAAAAAAAAAAAAAAAAAAAAAAAAACAACAGTAGAACAGATGATGAAACCAGAAGCTGGTTCTTTGAAGGAATTAACAAAATTGATAAACCACTAGCCAGTTTGATCAAAAAGAAAAAGGAAAGGACCTAAATAAATAAAATCAAGAATGAAAGAGGAGAGACCACAACCAACACAGCAGAAATACAAGCAATAATAAGAGAATGTTATGAACAATTATAAGCCAATAAAATGGGCAATCTGGAAGAAATGGACAAATTCCTAGAAACATATAAACTACCAAAACTGAAACAGGAAGAAATAGAAAATTTGAACAGACCCATAGCCAGTAAAGAAATTGAATTAGTAATAAAAAATCTCCCAAAAAAACAAGTGTCCAGGGCCAGATGGCTTTCCAGGAGAATTCTACCAAGCATTTAAGGAAGAGTTAACACCTATTCTCCTGAAGCTGTTCCCAAAAATAGAAATGGAAGGAAAACTTCCAAACCCTTTCTATGAAGCCAGGATTACCTTGATTCCAAAACCAGACAAAGACCCTACTAAAAAGAACTATAGACCGATTTCCCCGATGAACATGGATGCAAAAATCCTCAGCAAGATATTAGCCAGCCAGATCCAACAATACATTAAAAAAATTATTCACCACGTCCAAGTGGGATTTATACCTGGGAGGCAGGGCTGGTTCAATATTCACAAAATAATCAATGTGATTCATCACATCAATAACAGAAAGGACAAGAACTACATGATCCTCTCAATAGATGCAGAGAAAGCATTTGACAAAAAACAGCATCCCTTCTTGATAAAAACCCTCAAGAAAGTAGGGATAGAAGGATCATACCTCAAGATCATAAAAGCCATATATGAAAGACACAATGCTAATATCATCCTCAAGGGGGAAATACTAAGACCTTTCCCCCCAAGGTCAGGAACAAGACAGGAATGTCCACTCTTGCCACTGTTATTCAACATAGTATTGGAAGTCTTAGCCTCAGCAATCAGACAACACAAAGAAATAAAAGGCATCCAAATAGGCCAGGAGGAGGTCAAACTTTCATTCTTTGCAGATGACATGATACTCTATATGGAAACCCAAAAGATTCCACCAAAAAACTGCTAGAACTGATCCATGAATTCAGCAAAGTTGCAGGATATAAAATCAATGCACAGAAATCGGTTGCATTCCTATACACCAACAATGAGGCACCAGAAAGAGAAACCAATGAATCAATCCCATTTATAATTGCACCAAAACCCATAAAATACCTAGGAATAAATCTAACCGAAGAGGTGAAAAATGTATACAATGAAAACTATAGAAAGCTTATGAAAGAAATCGAAGAATACACCAAAAAATGGAAAAGTATCCCATGTTCCTGAATAGGAAGAACGAATATTGTTAAAATGTCAATACTACCCAAGCAATCTACATATTCAATGCAATCCCTATCAAATTAACACCAGCATTCTTCACAGAGCTAGAACAAACCATCCTAAAATTTAGTATGGAACCAGAAAAGACCCCAATAGTGAAAGCAATCTTGAAAAAGAAAACCAAAGCAAGAAGCGTCACAATCCCAGACTTCAGGCTGTATTACAAAGCTGTAATCATCAAGACAGTATGGTATTGGCACAAGAACAGACACTCAGATCAATGGAACAGAATAGAGAACCCAGAAATGGGCCCACAAATGTATGGCCAACTAATCTTTACAATGCAGGAAAGATTATCCAATGGAATAAAGACAGTGTCTTCAGCAAGTGGTGCTGGGAAAACTGGACAGCGACATGCAGAAGAATGAACCTGGACCACTTTCTTACACCATACACAAAAATAAACTCAAAATGGATGAAAGACCTAAATGTAAGACAGGAAGTGATCAAAATCCTTGAGGAGAAAGCAGGCAAAAACCTCTTTGACCTTGGCTGCAGCAACTTCTTACTCAACACGTCTCCAGAGGCAAGGGAAACAAAAGCAAAAATGAACTATTGGGACCTCATCAAAATAAAAAGCTTCTGCACAGCGAAAAAAACAATCAGCAAAACTAAAAGGCAACCGATGGAATGGGAGAGGATATTTGCAAACGACATATCAGATAAAGGGTTAGTATCTAAAATCTATAAAGAACTTATCAAACTCAACACCCAAAAAACAAATAATCCAGTGAAGAAATGGGCAAAAGACATGAATAGACACCTTTCCAAAGAAGACATCCAGATGGCCAACTGACACATGAAAGAATGCTCCACATCACTCATCCTCAGGGAAATACAAATCAAAACCACAATGAGATACCACCTCACACCTGTCAGAATGGCTAACATGAACAACTCAGGCAACGACAGATGTTGGCAAGGATGCAGAGAAAGAGGATCCCTTTTGCACTGTTGGTGGGGATGCAAGCTGGGGCAGCCACTCTGGAAAACAGTATGGAGGTTCCTCAAAAAACTAAAAATAGAACTACCCTACGACCCAGCAATTGCACTACCAGGCATTTATCCAAGGGATACAGGTGTGCTGTTTCAAAGGGACACGTGAACCCCCATGTTTATAGCAGCACTATTGACAATAGCCGAAGTGTGGAAAGAGCCAAAATGTCTGTCGATGGATGAATGGATAAAGAAGATGTGGTATATATATATGATATATATCATATATATATATGGTGTGTATATATATATATGGTGTATATGTATGTATATGGTATGGTGTATACATATATATCACATATATATGGTGTATCTATATATATATGGTGTATATGTATGTATATACACCATATATATATATGAGATATAGATACAGATATAGATATAGATATAGATATAGATATAGATAAAGATATAGATGCAATGGAGTATTACTCAGCAATAAAAAATAATGAAATTGTGCCATTTGCAATTATGTGGATGGAACTAGAACTAGATGGTATTATGCTAAGGAAAATTAGTCAGAGAAAGACAAATATCATATTTCTTCATTCATATGAGCACTTTAAGAGACAAAACAGATGAACACAAGGGAAGGGAAGCAAAAATAATATAAAAACAGGGAGGGGGACAAACCATAAGAGACTCTTAAATATGGAGAGCAAACAGAGGGCTACTGGAGGGGTTGTGGGAGGGGGGATGGGCTAAATGGGTAAGGGGCATTAAGGAATCTACTCCTGAAATCATTGTGGCACTATATGCTAACTAACTTTGACGTGAATTAAAAAAAAAAATCATAATAATACATAAAATAAAATATCCATGAGGAAGTGGTTTTGATTCTGAGATGTATAACAAGATTGTTACCCATAAGACAAAATGTCTGGCCCTAAAACTAGAGAGGGTAATATTGAAGCTAAAGGTACCTAGCCATGAGAAGAGCCACTGATTGACCTGTCCATTGAGTGGGCAATATGGGACCCATCTTGGACCTCCTGGGACATGCTTTTTTTGACGGGATCTTCCTTGAGTTACAATACCCTAGACTATTAATTTCTTTCTAATGGCAGCCAACCAGTGTAACTGCTGATTCATACCCTACAAGAATTGCAGGAAAAAGTTCCCACACAGTTTTCCACGACACTTGGTCATCATTCTCTCTCTGACTTGTTCTTGCACGAGTCTTTGCAATCTGGTGTCCGTTGATTATTCTGTAAATTATGGGATGGAGTCTACATTCCGGCTTTAAAACTCTCTTTGAGCATTCTGCAATTTTGAGCAACTGATTGTAAAAGTTGGTTCACATAATGCTCCTTGTTTACTTTAAAACACAAAGGCACCACCTATTCAGTACTGATGGTCACATGGGTGCCAGGGAGGAGAATTATAAACTGTAATAAGGCTACAACCTTATGGTGTGGTGCTACCGACACCATGTTGTCATACCCAACAGTTGGGGTCATTCTGCTCTACAGGAACATCAGGCTCAATATTCATGTTAGAAACAAATAGCTAACAGTTTGCCCTGTTACCTCTGCTTGGCGTATTCTTGGCCCACTTGCCTGGAACAGCCTCAATCTACCTTCAAGATTCAAGAGTCTCCTCCCGGGTAACTGTCAGGGACCTCCTTCTCCCAAAACATAGCTACTGCGAACATCTATGAGTGGTACCTTCAAGCCTGTGTTACCCACCACCACTGGCCATGTTATGTGCATATGATCCCATGTCTCTCTGTCCCTTTTCTTGGGGAGCTCAGGGGAATTGGAGGGGGCAATGCTTATTTTTCATTCCCCTGCATGAACTCCTGGCTAATCTACTAGGATATGGACCCTCCAGATAGCACATGCAGCTAGAATGCAATTCCTCTAGGGAAGCAGGCTGTGGCTGGCTGATAGAGAAATGTCTGAGGGTTGTGAATCAGCCACCGTCTGATCAGGAGAGAGAAAACACATAGTAACTTGAACCGGGAACACATTAATATAAAGAATTATTATCCATAACAGGGATGGCTCGTAAGAGGTAATGAGAGACTGGCCAGCAAGAAGTAAAGAGAACCTGAAAAAAAGAGGTATAGAGGAAGATAAGGGGTGGCCACTACCCTGGAGATGAGATAGATCGCTCAAGGAAGGCCCTCTCTTGCCTCAACTCCTCCAACCTTGCTGGAAAGGGTACAGCCATGAACTGCTGATTGGCAAAGAAGTCACTGTGGTGCCACACCGACAGGACTTACTGGAAATGTACCTTCTAGAACTGGAACCATGTGCCAGTGGGCTCTAAGGCACTAATCACTAAATTATTTGAACCCTGTGGATAAAAATATAGGAAATATCACTGCGTGAATAAGAATGGAAAGAAATTTAGATTTCTGTAGGTTGGCAGTGTTAGTTTCAAGAGGGCAATTGCTTGCTATAAAGTACTTTTGCAAAGTGGGGAAAAGGTGCTTCTTCCTCTGGGTGGACTTCAGCCCTGATCCGTTCCCACAGCAGATACTCTTGCACAGTAAACACCCTACACAGCCTGACGCAGCAGGTGCGAGTCCATGAATAGATGGAACTATGCCCCAAAGGTGATAGGATTCAGGAAAGGACAGACTGGCCTGCCTGACTGAAAACCCAGGTTCTAGACTCAAGTTTCTAACCAGTAGTTGTGTGATTTCAGGCAAATCACTTACCTGCTCTGGGCTTTCATTTGTCACTTATGAAAGTTCAGACACTGCAAGGTCAAAAATCCTATTACTGTAACGTATATGTAAAAAAAGCAGTGTCTACCTTTCTATTCAAAAACAAACCAGATTTCCAATACGTGCAACAAACTCCAGAGTAGCATTGCAATCAGCACGGTGCCCCTCGCCATTGACATATTCTGGGGAGGCTGTGATCAGATCCACCCATAACAGCTCTTCTAGCTACTGGAACTCTCTTTCTTTGTATACAGTACACATCATGATATAACTCCTACTCTACCTTTCAGTTTCAACGATGACTTTGGTTGCTCCAGTAAGAGCCTCCAGATGGAGTTAGGTCCCCCTCGTCTGGGTTCCTGCAGTGGACTGTGCAGGAGCATTGTCCCTTCCTCCACCAGCAGATGGTAACTTACTTTGGAGAACGACTCTGATTCCTGCTGGCTCTGCTGTGCCCAGCACAGTGCTCACTGCTGGGCCAATGAAGATCTAAATCCAGTTTCTGACAAGAATAGTATAGTAGTTAGGACAGTGGGCTCTGATGTCAGATGGGTCAGATTTTATTTTAATGTTCATTTGTTTGTTTGTTTGTTTAGAGGGAGCATGCATGAGCACGAGCAGGGGAGGGGCACAGAGGGAAAGAAAGAGAGAATCCCAAGCAAGCTCTGTGCTGACAGTGCAGGGCCCAAGGTGGGGCTCCATCTCACAAACCGAACCGTGAGCTCAGGACCTGAGCTGAAATCAAGAGTCGGATGCTTAAGTAACTGAGCCACCCAGGCGCCTCAGGTGGGTTAGATTTAAACTCTGGCTTTTCCATTTACTGTCTGGGAAGCTATCTGAGTCACACAACCTAGCTGGGCTTTAAGTTTTTGTTCGTTTGGTTTTTTGTTTTGTTTGTGGGGTTTTGTTCTTTGTTTTTGTTTTCCCCCCGGTTGTATTGAGACATAACTGACACCTAACATTGTATTGGTTTAAGGTGTACAACACGATTCAAGATATTTGTATGTTGTAAAATGATTACCACTTTAAGTTTGCGTAACCTTAATACCTCATACTGTGACAGATTTTTTTCTTGTGCTGAGAACTTGTGAGATTGACTCTCTTAGCGACTTTCAAATGTACCAGAGAGAAATGGTGATGATAGTCACCATGCTGTACATCGTCAGAATCTATTAATCTTATAAGTGGAAGTTTATACCTTTTTTTCCACCCATCTCCCCACCCCTTACCTCTGGAAGGTAATCTGTTCTGGAAGCCACCAATCTGTTCTCTGTGAGTTTGATTTTTTTTTTTTTTTTTTTTTTTTTTTTTTTTAGATTCCACATCTAGGTGAGATGATATAGAATTTGTCCTTCTCTGTCTGATATTTCCATTAGGCTTTAAATTTTTTTCATCTTAAAAAAAAATACAATTATTTGGTTTGTTATGAAGGTTTGATACGAAGGTTTCATGGAAAGTATATAAAACTACTCCACACATGGTAAACCTTTAATAAATATTAGCCATGCTTATTATAACCAAGCTTCAATTCTGTTTATGCAATATTTGTGCAGAGGGAAGAAGGGGGATCGTAAGAATGTGGCTTGCCCCAGGCCCTGTACAACTTTGAAGAAGACCCTGAAGCAGTTTAGAAATTCAAAGCCTTTCCCATCAATTTTATAAATCTCGGGGAGCTCACACAAGCTCACTCTGACGGCTGATCATCTAAAACAGTGGTCATCTTTAGAACTGTTTACGTGTTAGGAAGAAGTCACAGGTGTAACGGACCTTGCTGTTCTATAAGGAAAAGCTGTTCTCAGAAGGCAACTACAGTCTTATTGTGCAATCTTCAAAGTTACTATTTTCGTTCTGCTGATTTCTTTTTCTTATCATGCTATTAATACAAATTCATCACCAATCCTTTGGAAAATACTAAATAAAATCGTCTCATAACACTACCACCTCTGAGTGTATTTCCTTTTTTTTTTAAAGAGTTACTTTTATTTATTTATTTATTTTTGAGAGAGAGATTTGAGCAGGGGAGGGGCAGAGAGACTCTTAAGCAGGCTCCACACAAGGGTTCGATCAGACAACCATGAGATCCTGACCATAAGATCACGACCTGAGCTGAAATCAAGAGTCAAACACTTACCCAACTGAGCCACCCAGGCTCCCCATCTTCCAGTTACTTTTTAAAGCATGTATTATACGTATGAGTCTGTACGTGTGTTTAAAAGCCTTAAGTAAATCTTTATTGTTAATTTTTCCCCCAGCTGGGGGAGGGGTGATAGGGAAGGAGAGGCAAGCATCAGCCTAAAATGACTGAGACATGACCGTTGCTTTGTCCCTCTGGAGACGAAACCGTACGAAGCATCTGAACAGCACTGAACCCTAATGACACGTCCCTCCTGCCTGCAAACCTCGTGTTAGCACCTGTCACTCAGCCTGCTCCAGAATTTCCTCCTCCTAGTCACTTGAGCCAGAAAACTGGAAGTCGTTCTTGGTTCCTCCTTCTTCCTCACTCATTACCTCTCTTCACCAAATTCATCGGTCTGTTCTGTATTTCTAATGCACTTTTTCAGACCAGAACCCCTCTCTCCATCTCTCCTGCCACAAAGTGAAACCGACCACCAGTTTCTCGTGGCTGGCCCAGCCCAGCGGCCAGCTCTCCGGCCATCTGTCTCCACTCCTGCCCCACTGCAATCTGTCCCCCAACCCACCACCAAACTGAACTTTTAAAAAAGCTGAACACTTTTTAAAAATCTTTAAAAAAGATTTCAAAAACATTTCAAAATGGAAAGCTAAACTGAGCATCCCCTTCCTCTGTTTAACGCTCTCTGCTGAGACAATACCCTCAGGGAGCCATTAAAAGTGCCTTAAAGGGGTGCCTGGGTGGCTCAGTCGGTTAAGCATCCGACTTCGGCTCAGGTCATGATCTCACGGTCCGTGAGTTCGAGCCCCGCGTCGGGCTCTGGGCTGATGGCTCAGAGCCTGGAGCCTGCTTCCGATTCTGTGTCTCCCTCTCTCTCTGCCCCTCCCCCGTTCATGCTCTGTCTCTCTGTGTCTCAAAAATAAATAAAAACATTAAAAAAAAAAAAAAGTGCCTTAAAGCACTGGCCCCACAAGGTCCAGCCTCTGTCACCTTCTCCCGCTCTCTCTCCTGCTGTCCCTCCAAAAGTCAGCCTGTTCTAGTTCATTGAGCACCATTCTCTCTTCTACCTCCACGTCCTGGACCATGTTCTCCCTGCTGCCTGGAAACCCTTCTGGGGATCAGGTTGCTCAAGAGCCCATGAGCTTGATGAACCCCCTTAGACCTGTCTTTTCTTTGCAGACCTCCAGTGCTTTGGAGGACACTTCTGCTGCTTGAGTGGCCACATCGAACAGAAGGTCAGTGGGGTTCTCTTCCCTCTCTGGCTATTTTCCTTATGAGTATATGGAAGTGACAATACCACTTCATGGGGGTTTTGCGTGAACTAAGTACACATAAAGCATGTCACTTGCAGATAAGTTGCATAGCCCAGAGGAAGGCCCTAGTAATACCAGCTGTGTTATTCTTACTGCTGAATAATGTGTTGAGATGGCCTGAAGGCCTTACTGCAGTGGTCTTTAGCAATTGTCTGAAATGTGGAGGCTCCATTCCCTAGGGCAATCCTAAGAAGTCTGAATTTTAGAAAATTGTGGTTATCGCCTTGTTCCAAAAACTCAAGGACAGGTGGACATGGCGGGGGGGGGGGGGGGGGGCGGGCAGGAGATGGGGAGAAAGAGAGGATCACAGGTCCAGACCCTGAGGTGGGGACTCTGTGTCACCATCTTTATATTCAAGGATGTTCCCTCACCTAAGATTATTTAGTGAATGCATGTAAAGTATTGCCAGATCCCCAATAAGGGAGGTAAAATTGGAAAAATAAAGAAGCAGTTAGCTTGGTAGTTAGATGCAATGGTAAGTTTTGAGGATGCCTATGGTGAGGCAACTCTGGAGACACCACTTTGTGAACACAAAGTCTTTAAAGCCTGGGGAGTGACCATTCTCCCTGGGCCTCTGATCTAGGAGACTGGTGGAAGATGAAGAAGAAGCTTTGTCCCCATGTGCCACATGGTTTACTCAAGCTGTCCTCTGCTGTGCAGGGTGGAGTGGGACAACCTTTCCAGAGATGACGATGCTGGAAATTTAAGGCAGGCCTCAGGTAGCTCGCTGGTAGTTCCCTGGAGGCTTTCAGTGCCTCTGGGCCTTGTCAAGAGGTCTGTCCCAATCTGATTTGCAGAAGGATGTCTTTTGATAGAAGGCAGCTAGCTGTTCATATGTTCACCTTTGAACATATTCTAAGTTTCTTTTACACTGAGGCCAGTTCTGAGGAATGAGATGGAGAGACTGAGGGGGAGGGAGGCAGAGACAGCCCCAGATCAGGACATGCAGCCTGATGAGGGTCCCAACTGGCATAAGACTTCTGGAAGGAAGTGCCCTGACATCCTCCAGTTGATCACGATAAGAACACTGGCTGAGCCCACCTCTGATCAAGGCATCACTGAGACTACAGACACCAGGAAGTATTTGGAAGGAGGAAGGCAGTTCTTCATCTACAGGGGCACAGAGCTATGGCTTTTCGGGAAAGAAAGGTAGAATTCTACCCATTGGACCCTCTGATTGTAAGGGCACTTAGCTGTCTTATTTTTGCAGTATAATATTTAATCGAGGGAATCTGTAACTTCGGCACAAAGCAACAACTATTTATTGAGCACATACTACATGCAAATTCCTGTATCGCCCTCGGGACAAAAAATGAATAAGACACAGATGTTTTTAGTGCTTCGCATACTTCGTAAGTGTAAGCCCTGGTTGTGCCCTTTCACTAATTAGTTGGTTCAACAGATATTTATTGAGTTCATTCATTCTTTTATTTATTCAGTGTGCCTGTTAGGTACCAGGCAGTGACCTGCAGGAGAAAATCGGATCTTAATCTATCCCTATTTATAATCTTACTGTAATACAGTAGAACACAAACAGTAATAGTTTGGAGACTGGTGTTGGATCATTCAGGAGCCATGCAGGATATTTTGATGAGTTAATTCTCAGGGATTGCGGGCGACCTGAAGGCGTTAAACACATTCCCAATCCTGGGCAACTAACCCCCTTTGTGTCTGGATTAACATGTCTGCTTACTTGAGCCGATACATAGGAGATGCCACCAGCAGAGCGTGATGGTCTGCCTCCTAACCCCTCAAGTGGGTAGAGCTCCGGAGAGATCAGAGTCTGAAACAGTCTTTGATGGGAGGGGGTCTTCTGGGAGATCGCACCCCCTTTGCCTTCTCCAGATGCGCGAATCCGCTTCCTGGGAAGCCGGACGCCTCTCCCCCGGAACCAGAACCCACGTCTACTCTCACAAATGAAGGAAGATGAGCTGTGACGTGCCGTATGGTTTAACCTGTTCCCAGTTGGACCGGAAGCGCCAGTCAGCCAGACCATGGGTTGCGACAGAATGAGCTCTCGTCACCGCAAGCGTCAGTGGAGGCGCTGCCTGGTGGCTGCGCAAGGACAAGAGACGGCTAGGGAGATGACAACGTGCTCTTCCCTTGGCAGTCGGTCTTCATGGGTGAGGGCTCATGAGCCCAGATGCAGTCTGTGGGACCCAGGGGCAACTGCTGGTTGGGAAGAGAGTCAGAGGCTAGAGCACAGAGCTGCCTGCCCAGGCCCTGGCCTGCCTGACTCGATAGCCTCCTTTTCCTCTTGGTCTCTCAGGGAGATGATGAGCATGGCTAACTTCCCTGAAGCTGGACTGATGCTCATCTTTCCTTTCTGCTATTCATCCAGCCATCAAACTCCGTGTCCCTCAACTCATTGAGTGGGGTACTCCTTCAAATATTTATTTTCAGGCTTTTCAAGCCGGGCAAATGCCATCTCGCTTTCCCAAACCGTGACCACTTCTCGGGTTAATTGTAAGAACGACAGGGCTCATTCCTGAGGCAATGGCTTTTGCTAACTCCCCAGGAAAAAAAATGTACCACCCGGACACATCTACATAACCACATGACCTCGTACTTAAGAAACAGTCGCGAGTGCTGCAAAGCAGGACAAGATGCTGGCGATAGCCAGCATTTATACGGGGCCTTATCATCGAGGAAGCGCTTTCGTATCCATAAATTTCACGTGAGCCGTACAAAAACTGCGTGTGGCAGATGGTTTAGATTATTATTCCCATGTCCATGCCCCTTTCATATGTGACTTTGCAGCTCCTCCCATCAAGGTGGGGAGTCTGTTTCCTGCTGCTTTGTCTTTGGGCTCATCTCTGGTGTCTTGTTTTGGCCAATAGAATATGGCAGAATAGAAATTCTGCCAACTCCACGTGCATTAGCCTGCTCAGGCTGTCTTAACAAAATACCATGGCCTGGGTGGCTTCAACAACAGAAATTTATTTTCTCACCCTTCTGGAGAATTGAAGTCCATGATCAAGGTGCCATCAGGGTTGGTTTCTGGTGAGATCTCACCTCCTGGCTTGCAAATGGCTGCTTTCTCACTGTGTCCCCATGTGGCCTTTCCTCTGTGCTCCTGTGAAGAGAGGAAGATCTCTGGTATCTTTGCTGCTTCTTATAAGGATAGCAGTCCTCTCAGAGGAAGGCCCTGGCCTCATGAACTCACTCAACCTTTATGGCTTCCTTATAGGTCCTATCTCCAAATATAGCTGCACTGGGGGTTTAGGGCCTCAACATATGAATTTAGGGGAACGTGATTTAGTCCATAGTGCCAGGACTACACCACAAGGGGCCCCGTGAGCTTGACCCTCTCTCAGGCCCTGCTGCCAACTTGAAATTAGTCTGGGATAGCCCGTTGGAAGAGACACATGACATGGAACAGAGATAAGCCGTCTCCCTGAGGCCACCGGAGACCAGCCCGCCACCAGCCAACCTGGCCACTAACTGTAGATGCAGGAGGGACCCTGGATGAGACCAGAACCACCCAACTGAGCCCAGTCCCAAGTGGTGACCTACAACTGTGCGCAAACTAATTGGCAGTTGTTTTAAGCTACTCAGTTTGAGAGTGGTGTGTTAAGCAGCAAAAGCTTACCAATTTGGCAGGTGTCACTTTTGTCCCCAGTTTGTTGAAGAGAAATGGAGTGACACTCAAGGTTTTACGGCCAGTAAGTCCTAGAGAATAATAGAATCTTCTGAATTCAAATCCTATGTTTTCTCCATGTCCTCTGATTCTACTCCAGGAAGGAGGGACTGAGTCTGGAAACACAGATATACTGATGTGGGCTTTTCCTAATAAATTGGTTTTTAATGAGCTGAACTTTAGAGTGAATAAGCATGTGTGTGAATGTATGTGTAGTGTGTGTGTGTGTGTGTGTGTGTGTGTGTGTGTGTGCATAAATATACCTGTAATTCCTCTGAAGGGTATAGACTGAGTGTTTATCAGGTGTTCTTTTTTTTTTTTTAATCCCAACTGAATAGCTTTATTAGCTGTGATGAATCCAGGCCCTGCATATTTATGTCAACCTGACCAGAATAGCCTCTGGGTAAAAGTGCTTCAATATGTCCCTCTTCTATGGACTTCAGAGTGTTTTGCGACCCTTTCCATGAACTACTGGAGACTGTTGTAGAAATGGAGGTTAGAAAGAGAGCAGGGCTGAAGAGAAACACTCACTGGGGTGGAAGATATTTGCCATTTGAAAATGATGGGCAAGGGCCTTGAAGGGGGGACTTGACTCGTGGGGCCCCCACGAGGACTTCCTCAGTGTTGAGCTCTGTCCCTTCATTGACAGCAATATTCCCCAGCTTTCTAATACAAAATCATTGGTTTCTTTCCAATATTTTGCTCTTTATGACAATGTGATATAGGATAACATCAACATAGATCATTTCACACCTGCACAACTTTTTCTGTAAAATAAAATCCTAGAAGTAGGCATTCTGGGTCAAAGAATATGTATTCCACAATGTTTTTATAGACAAGTTTTACAGATGTTGTCAAATGGCCACTGTAAAGGTTGTACCAATTTACACTTCACCAGCAATTATGAACTGACTGCTTCTCCATAGCCTCACCAAGAGAACATTGGCTAAATAGGTAAGAAATGGGTTTTAGCTAAATAGGTAAGAAATGACATACATATCAAAGTAATTTTAGTCTGAATTTCTTCTATTATGAGTGAGTTTAGCATCTTTTGGAATATTAATTTGCATATTTTATGTGAACTCTCCGTTCATACCCTTTGCCCATTTCTCTATCATGTTATTGGTTTGACTGTTCTTTAATCGTGAAACATGCTAGTCTTGTGTCGCTAACCAGATTGCCTTTATTTACATTTTCACGTGATATTATTGAACTATTGTATTATTTGATTGTCTTGAGTTATGTTGGGTTTTTGTGGAATTGTTGTGGGGTTTTTGAGCATTTATTGTGAATCTATAATCAGACTATCAGTTCGCTAAATACAGGACCCATGAACTGCATTTACTTCTCACTTGCTCTGTTCTAGTGTAAGGCTAAGTAATAGTTCATCGCCAGGAAGTGTTTGTCTTACTGAATGTTGTCTGGAGCTTGCAATTTCATCTATCATGAGTTGAATGGTGGCCCCTGCAAAAGGTCTATCCTAACTGTCAGGATCTAATGAATAAGACCTTGTCTGGAAAAAGGGTCTTTGTTTTTTAAAATGAGATCATCCTGGATTATCCAGGTGGGCCCTAAATCCAATAGCATCCTTGAGACACACAGAGGAGGAACACACACGGGAAGAAGGAAAGGGCCACATAAAGAGGGAGGCAGAGACTGGAGGTGGCCACAGCCCAAGGAACACTTGGAGCCTCCAGAAGCCAGAAGAGGTAGGGAAGGATTCTCCCCAGAGCCTTCAGAGTAAATGCAGCCCGGCCACCATTTTGATTTCAGCCTTTGGCCTCCTTAACTCTCAGAGAATAAATCTGTGTTATTTTAAGCCACCAACTGCGGTAATTTGTTAGAGCAGCCACAGGAAAGTGGCCCGCCCACCCTCACTTCTTTGATCTGCTCTCTGCCACATTCAGGAGACTGAGACAAGAGAGAGAGGACTGAAGGAGACAGAAAAGCACAGGAAAAGAGGGAGCACGCAGGGCTAGCAGTGGTGGGTAGAGAATGAAGAGAGGGCAAAAGAAGGAAGCGCGGAAGGAAAAATGAAGCAAAAGAAAAAAATGACGTGAGGATGAGTTGGCCTCTGCTCTCAGACACTTGCCTCTTTCCTCATCCTTATCTTTCTCCAGTCCCTCCTCCTTCCCTCCCTCAGCAACTCCCAGCCTCCTCAGGCATCCTGCCACATTCACTAAGCATGCTGCTTAGATTTTCTACCCTATCCCACATTTCTGGTTATAATCTGCAGGCACCAGGGAGTGGGTTAGAAGCCTGAGCAGAGGCCCATGCCCACCCAGAGAGCTCCCCTTCCTCCAGTTCACGCTGACCGTGAAGCTGCATGCCTGCATTCAGGGTCTCCTGGGCCCAGGCAGGGCCTTCAAGCACCCACTTGGAATGCTTCTGGAGTCATGCCGGCCCAGCCCAACATGAGTGAGTGAAACAAAGGCAGGAACCCAGAATTGCAAAATGTGCCCTCTGAAAAAATTCCAAAGGCTGGAAGGAGGTCGTGACCATTTTTGCTCTTTATCTTCTGGGTTGGACTCAGGGGCTTTAGTCGTCTCTGTGCTGCCACTAGTGGTCACCAGGAGTAATGCCCTCCTGAAGGACCTCGTACCCAAATTCCTCGGTGTTTTTTTGTTTCGTTGGTTTGTTTGTTTCTGAGAGAGAGAGAGAGAGACACAGAGAGACAGCAAGCTCCAGTGATGGAGGGGCAGAGAGGTGGGGGGGGGGGGGACAGAAGATCTGAAGCAGGCTCTGCACCTACAGCAGAGAACCTGATGCAAGGCTTGAACCCATGAGCTGTGAGATCATGACCCGAGCTCAAGGCAGATGCTTAACCCACTGAGCCACCCAGGCGCCACTTCTCACCCCTTTTTGAAACATTTTCTCCATTGTTTTTATTTAGGATTCTTATTTAGGATTATTTTTACACAGGCAAATTGCTTTGTTTTGTTTTGTTTTTTTCAATATATGAAATTTATTGTCAAATTGGTTTCCAAACAGCACCCAGTGCTCATCCCAAAAGGTGCCCTCCTCAATACCCATCACCCACACCCCCCCTCCCTCCCACCCCCCATCAACCCCCAGTTTGTTCTCAGCTTTTAAGAGTTTCTTATGCTTTGGCTCCCTCCCTCTCTAACCTTTTTTTTTTTTTCTCCTTCCCCTCCCCCTTGGGTTTCTGTTAAGTTTCTCAGGATCCACATAAGAGCGAAACCATATGGTATCTGTCCTTCTCTGTATGGCTTATTTCACTTAGCATCACACTCTCCAGTTCCATCCACGTTGCTACAAAGGGCCATATTTCATTCTTTCTCATTGCCACATAGTACTCCATTGTGTATTGCTTTGCTTTGTTTTAATAAACTTTTGATTTTTGATATTTTAGATTTATAGAAAAGTTGCAAAGGTAGCAGAAGGCGTTGCCATATACTTTTCACCAGGTTCCTCTACATTACCTTCTTATATAACCATACATAGTACATTCGTCAAAACTAAGGAATTAACGGCGGCACATTACTATTAACTAAACAATAGACTTTATGTGGGTGTCACCAGTTGTTCCTTTAATGTCCTCTTTCTGCTCAGGATGCCACTTTGCATTTAACAGACTTAACAAGACATAGACTGAGGTGGGAAGGAAGCTGAGGAAGAGGCTGAACAGTAAGCAAAGTGAAGCAAGGCTGAGCAAGGTCAGAACTGCTCCCAAATTTCCCGTGGGAAGAGAGACTCACTGGGGTGGTCACCTGGCAGGCGGCACGCCCATGACTCCCACCATTGAGGCCATTGGCACAAGGGTCTATCTCTGTGCGGCTGTGGCCATCCTCCTTGTAAGCCCTTCTGGCAGCTGCAGGAGACCTTCGTACCCTCCTGGGATACTCGGCGACCTTTGCACAGCCCCCCGTTATTCTGTGTGCAGAAATCCACAACCAGGAGCAGAGGGGAGGGGGCTCATTTAAGCACGGTCTGTGTAATGGGGGCTTCGGATGGAAGGTATGGATCACCCTGGGATCAGTGGCACTGGGAAGTCAATGGGCCCCAACATGTTGGGGTCTTCTCTCCCCACACCCTATGGCCTCTGTGCTAGCCTTTGCAGAGACTAGTATCCTGTGGCTGATATCCTCATAGACCAGGCCTGATGGCATCTGTCCACCTCTGAGCCCCTTTGTCATACACATCTAGGCTCCGCTTCGGTAGTAGTTTTGTTTTGTTTTGTTTTTCAGTTTTTCAATTTTTTTTTTTTTTTTTTTTTTAGATTCAAGTTAGTTAACATATAGTGTAGTATTGGTTTCAGGAGTAAAATTTAGAGATTCATCACTTATATATAACACCCAGTGCTCATCCCAACAAGTGCCCTCCTTAATGCCCATCACCCATTTAGCCCATCCCTCCACCCACCTCCCCTTCATCAACCCTCAGTTCGTTCTCTGCATTTAAGAGTCTCTTATGGTTTGCCTCCCTCTCTGTTTTCATCTTATTTTTCCTTCCCTTTCCCTGTGTTCATTTGTTGTGTTTCTTAAATTCCACATATGAGTGAAATCATATGATATCTGTCTTTCTCTGCCTGAGTTGTTTCGCTTAGCATAATATACTCTAGTTCCATCCACACTGTTGCCGATGGCAAGATTTCATTCTTTCTGATTGCCAAGTTAATATTCCATTGTATATGTATACCACATCTTCTTTATCCATTCATCGGTCGACGTACATTTAAGGCACTTGCCATAATTTGGCTATTGTTGATAGCACAGCTATCAACATTGAGGTACATGTGCCCCTTTGAATCAGCATTTTTGTATCCTTTGGATAAATTCCTAGTAGTGCAACTGCTGGGTTGTAGGGCAGTTCTGTGTTTTATTTTTTGAGGAACCTCCACAGCTTTCCAGAGTGGCTGCACCAGTTTGCATTCCCGCCAATGGTGCAAAAGTGTTCCCCTTTCTCTGCATCCTTGCCAACATCTATTGTTGCCTGAGTCATTAATGTTAGCCATTCTGACTTGTGTGAGGCGGTATCTCATTGTGGTTTTGATTTGTATTTCCCTGATGATGAGTGATGTGGAGCATCTTTTCATGTGTCTGTTAGTCATCTGGATGTCTTCTTTGGAAAAGTGTCTATTCGGGTCCTCTGCTCATTTCTTCACTGGATTATTTGTTTTTTGGGTGTTGAGTCTGATAAGTTCTTTATAGATTTTGGATATTAGCCCTTTATCCAATATGTCATTTGCAAATAACTTCTTCCATTCCATCGGTTGCCTTTCAGTTTTGTTGATTTTTTCCCTTCTCTGCGCAGAAGATATTATCTTGATGAGGTCCCAATAGCTCAATTTTGCTTTTGTTTCCCTTGCCTCTAGGGACATGTCTAGTAAGAAGTTGCGGCAGCCGAGGTCAAAGAGATTGTTGCCTGTTTTCTCCTCTAGGATTTTGATGACTTCATGTCTTACCTTTAGGTCTTTCATCCATTTTGAATTTATTTTTGTGTATGGTGTAAGAAAGTGGTCCAGGTTCATTCTTCTGCATGTCGCTGTCCAGTTTTCCCAGCACCATTGGTGGAAGAGGCTGTCTTTTTTTTGGTTGGATATTCTTTCCTGCTTTGTCAAAGATTAGCTGGCCATGCATTTGTGGATCCATTTATAGGTTCTCTATTCTGTTCCATTGATACATAGAGAAGTTTTAAAAGCATCTTTAGAACCAATTCCACTTCTTTTCTTTTGTGATACCCCATTATCTTTAAAAATTATTTTTAGGGGCGCCTGGGTGGCGCAGTCGGTTAAGCGTCCGACTTCAGCCAGGTCACGATCTCGCGGTCCGTGAGTTCGAGCCCCGCGTCAGGCTCTGGGCAGATGGCTCGGACCCTGGAGCCTGTTTCCGATTCTGTGTCTCCTCTCTCTCTGCCCCTCCCCCGTTCATGCTCTGTCTCTCTCTGTCCCAAAAATAAATAAACTTTAAAAAAAAAATTATTTTTAAATTTACATGAGGTAAAATTCTCCTCCTTTGGTGTTGACAAATTATAACACGCTATAACAGACATCACAGTCAGGATACAGTTCCTTCACTCTGAAAAGCTCATCCATGCTGAAACTTTGTAGTTAAAACCTTCCCCCCACCCTTAAATCATAGTAAACAACCTTTGATCTTATTTCTATCCCTATAGGGTGGTTCCCTTCAGAATTTTATATAAAAGGAATCACACAATACTTTTTGAACTTTGCTTCATTCACTTAGCATAATATATTTGATTGGCATAATGCATCCACGTTGTTGAGAGATCAGTGTCTCATTCCTTTTTATTCCTAAGTAAAGTTTCATGTAAGGGATGTACCACTGTTTATCTATCCATTTACCCAAAGTAGGATATTCAGGTCTTGGCAATTATGAATAATACTGCCACAATTATTTGAATACAGGTTTTCGTGTGAACATAAGTTTTCATTCCTCTAAGATAAATACATAGGAATAGGATTGCTACATTATATGGCATATGTCTGTTTAATTTTACGAGGAATTAACAAGCTGTTTTCCAGAGTAACTACACCATTTTCATTCCCATGAGTAATGTATGAGACGCTCTACAGTCCTCACCAGGACTTGGTACTATTAGTTTTTGTCTTCGTATTAAACATTTTAAAAGGTAGGTAAAGATATCTCATTGTGATTTTAATTTGGATTTCCCTAATGACTAGCAGTGTTGAGCATCTTTAATGTGCTTATTTACTATCCATATACCTTCTTTGGTGAGGTGTCTGTTTAAATCTTTTGCCTATCTTTTTAGGGTTCATTTTCTTCTTGTTGAATTCTGAAAGCTATTTTTATATTGTGGCTACAATTCTTTTGCAGAGTTTTTTTCTCCCAATCTTTAGCTTGTCTTAACAGTATCTTTCACAGAGAAAATTTTTTAATTTTGTGAATTCCAAGTTAGTTAGCATTTTTTTTTTTTTTTTTTTTTTTAGTGTACTGGACCTTTGATGACTTATCTAAGAACTCTTGACAATCCAGGGTTATGAAGGTTTTTCTCTTATGTGCTCTTCCAAAAGTTTAATAATTGTATGTTTTACCTTTAAATCTATAAATCGTTTTAAGTTACTTTTTATGCAAAGTGTGCATTGGCATTCGTTTTTTTTAGCATATATATATTCAATTGTTCAACACCCTTGGTTGAAAAACCTGTACTTCCTCCAGTGAATTGTCTTTTCATCTTTGTCAAAAATATATTGGACATACTTGTATGGATCTATTTAAAGAATCTATATTCTGCTCATTTGTCTATGTGTCTCCTTTTGAAAATGCCACATGGTCTTGATCACTGTAATTTCATAGTAAGTTTTCAAATCAGGCAGCATGAGCCTTCCAATCTTGTTTTTCTTTTACAAAATCATTTTGTCTATTCTAGTTTATTTGGCTTTTCATATAAAGTTTTATATGTAAACCTCTTTACATAAATAATTATATCATCAATAACTAAAAGCGATCTTGCTGGGATTTTTATTGGGATTGTAATAAATCTATACATCAATTTGGGGAGAATTAACATCTTAATATTTAGTCTTCTAGTACAAAAACACAAAATATCTATTCTTTATTCCTCTCTGATTTCTTCCATCAGTGTTTTATAGTCTTTAGCATGCAGATTATGCAAATATTTTATTATATTTATACCTAAGTATTTCATTTCTGGGAACCATTATAAATGAATTTTTTTAAAAAAAATTCAACTTCCACTTGTTTGTTGCCAGTATATAGAAATACGATTGATTCTTTAAAATACTGACCTTGTAGCCTGTGACTTTTTTTTCAACTCATTTACTGGTACTAAGGAGTTGTTTGTTTTTTTTTAATATACACTCCTCAAATTTTCTGCATATAAAACCAAGCTGTCTGCAAGTATAACAGTTTTCTTCCTTTTTAGGATATGTAAGTTTTATTTCTTGTCCTTGTTTTATTGCATTGACTAGGAATTCTAATATGCTGCTAAATAGAAGTGGTGAGAATCTTGGGTCAGTCTTGAACTCGTTCCGATCTAAACACAAAAGTGTTCAGTCTTCATTATGCATAATTCATAATATAATTTCTAATGTCTAGTAATAATGTAGCATAAAATTTTTAGTAGATGGGGGGCGGCTGGGTGGCTCAGTTAAGCGTCTGACTTTGGCTCAGGTCACGATCTCACGGTTTGTGAGTTGGAGCCCCATATTGGGCTCTGTGCTGACGGCTCAGAGCCTGTAGCCTGCTTCAGATTCTGTGACTCCCTCTCTCTCTGTCCCTCCCCTGCTAGCACGCTCTATCTCTCAAAAATAAACACTTAAAAAAATTTTAATTTGTAGTTAGATGCCTTTTTATTAATATTGAATAATCATTTAAAGAAGTTAAGAATTTATTTAAAATGTTATCCTATATTTATACCTATATTTGCCATTTTCAATGTTTCCATTCTATTCTGTAGGCCTGGATTTTCATCTGGTAACATTACCTTCCACCCCACTCTAACAAAAAATGTTAACTGGGGTTCCAGAAGAAGGTAAAAAGGTAAAAGGAACAGCTTTTATTTATTTGAAAATACCCCTATTTCACCATTGAAGGGCAACAGAACAGCCTGCCCCAAGATGTGCCACTTTGGCATGTGGATTGTTCTCAGCTGAACGCAGTCAAGACCCATCAGATTCAAGGAAAACTTACTCCCTAAACCACCTAAAAGAATTTAGAGAGGGGACCTGGCCCAGAAAGGGACCTGAGGGTAACTTTTTATCTGAATGACCTATATGTACGGCAGGGCAAACGTCTGATTTCCAGGCACCTGCTCTTTTTCCCTCCTGTGAGTCACCCTCCTTCCCTTTGAAGCCACAGGACCCTAACCCATTCCTTAGCTCAGCATGGCATACAGGCCTCAATGGCCTGGCTTGTCCTTGAGTCTCATGTCTTAGAGCTCCTGTATATATGTAATTAAATATGTTTTTCTCCTGTTAATTTGTCTCATGTCAATTTATCAGAGCAGCCAAAAAAAAAAAAAACCCAGAAGGAAAGAAGGGAAACGTTTTCTTTCTCCCTTACACCATCATTTTAGAAAAATATTTTCACTGGATATAGTATTCCAAAGTCTAGTTGTGGGTGGTTTTGTGGTTTTTTGTTTTTGTTTTAGTTCTTTTTCCCTTTCCTTAAAGATGCCGTTTCATTATACTTTGGCGTACATTTTTAAAAATTATTTTTTGGGGCACCTGGGTGGCTCAGTCGGTTGAGTGTCCGACTTCGGCTCAGGTCATGATCTCACGGTCCGTGAGTTCGAGCCCCGCATCGGGCTCTGTGCTGATGGCTCAGAGCCTGGAGCCTGCTTCCGATTCTGTGTCTCCCTCTCTCTCTGCCCCTCCCCTGTTCATGCTCTGTCTCTCTCTGTCTCAAAAATAAATAAAAAACATTAAGAAAAAAAATTTTTTTAAATATTATTTTTTAATTATGGTAAATACACATACATTAAATCATTAAATTTACCATTTTAAACATTTTTATGTGCACAGTGCTGTGGCTTTAAGTACATTCACATTGTTGTGCAACCATCACCACCGGTTAACCACCTCCAAAACTTTTTTCATCTTCCAAAATTGAAACTCTGTGCCCAACAATCACCCTCCATTTTGCCCTCCCCCAAAGTGCTCCCCCACTCATGGAAATGGCCATCCTACTTTCCATCTCTACAAGTTTGACTATTCTTAAATCCCTCATACAGCTGACATTAGATGTATTTGCTCTGTTTTGGTTGACTTACTCCACTTAGCATTAGCTTTGTCTTCTTGTGAACTGTTAATAACCATTCTATCTCTGTCCCGTGTGTATAATGCCTTCCCCTTTTCCGTGTATGCTTGCTTTTCAGTGCTTTGACTCTGATGTTCCACTTGGGTTCACTGAGCTTCTAGAATCTTTAAGTTGATGTTTTTTTATCAAATTTTGAAACATTTAGCTATCGCTTCTTCAGTTCCTTTTCGTGTTCCTTTCTCTTTCTTTTCCCTGCTGGGACTTCAATTTCAATTTGGTGAGACTGATTAGGTCCACAGGTTACTAAAACCGTGTGTGTTTTAAAGATCTTTTACCTGTCTTCACTGGATAGTTTCAATTAACCTATCTTCAAGTTTACTAAGTCTTTCTTCTTCAGTGTTCAATTTTAGATTGATCTTATTCAGGTATTGTAGGGTGTTTTTTTTTTTTCAGGTATTTATTTGAGATATTTATTTCAGATATCGTTTTCAAGCTCTAGAATGTCCATTCCATTTGAGAATTTCTCTTTTAGAGTTTCCATTTTTCTCCTGAAATATCCCAATTCATCACCTCTTATTTTTATCCTTTCCTTTAAGCTCTTTGACATTTATTATAGTTGTTTTACATTCTTGTCTGAAAATTCCAATAGCTGAGTTATCCATTTATCTACTTTGATTGACCATGTTTTCCCTTGATTATAGGTCATATTTTCTTGGTTCTTCCCATCTCATAATTTTTGTTTCATTCCAGGCATTGTTTATATTAGAACAATGAAGACTAAAGTTTAATATTGTTTATTTTGTTCCTTCCCAAGAGTAAAATCTTTTCTTCAGTTGGTAAAGTGAGTGACTGACCATTCTGATTCCCTCTAGAATTGAGTTGAGCTGGGAAGCTACTATGGCCATCTACTCATTTCTAAAGGTTCCATTTCTCTCTGAAATTTAGTTCACCAAGTATTTCTTAGGCCAATAGCTCTTCACTAGCCCCACAGAGAAACCGTTTTTATTTTGCCTCAATTTTTTTGTGTTTACCATGAGAGCAAAAGTCTTTTGTATCCTTCTACACTCTAACTGGAAGTGGAAGACTGTATTCTTTATTTTTAATTACCCTCCTTTTGATATCTCTGACACTTCTGAAAAGTGGCAGATTAAGGTATCAGTTTTGCCTCCCATCTCCTCCAAAATCACACTAGTGGGACTGGAAAGTAGTGTAAGAGGGAATAAATTCATACTAGTGGTAGAATGGGAGGAAAAGATATATTTACCAACCAGAAATTGTGATAGATGTCTGGAAGACCAAAAAAGGATATGATTGTATACTGAATCATTATAGTAGAGGGAGCTACCACCCGAAGTAGAAATAAGAAATTTAAATACTGTCAGCTCCTTATTCAACATGTTCTCAGGCCTTTCCTTCTTTATATGAGTCAAGGACACTCTGAGATCAGACACTATACACAGAAAAACAGCCAGAAGAATGAGGACAATTCATCAGAACACATGTATTCCACACGGTGGAATAGCATCTTTAAAAAGACAGGAAAACAACACTGAAAGTTGGCCACATCCCCACATCAAGGAATGGGTCCTGATTAGCATCTAAAACAATTATAGGAATCTCATTTCCTTTGCCAATGACTAGTTCAGAAATCTAGGCTAAAACTGAGCCCTGCAATGTATTTCCTTGCCGCATATTACTGGTGCCATGTAAGCACATGGACTTTCATTCCATGGTCAAAGGAGAGCCTCTCTGTGCTCCCTGTTGGGACTTGAGCAAGAAATCCTGCAGCTCTAGTTGCTACTGGGAACCACTTTTATGACCACCAGTTTAAGATCACTTAGTGCTGTGGTAGTGATAGTACTGAGTCCTTGAAAACACTTCTTGATAACACTGTTATATATGAGAACTAAGCATGCATTTCATTATTTTCTTAAACCAGGTGAATTTGGGGTTTCTCTTACTTGCAGCCAAAAAAATAATTGAGACACTACCTCAGGACCCACGTGCCATATGTTCCTTCTGCTTGAACTGTTCTTCCTCTAATCTTAACATAGCTGCTCCCTCCTGCCTTTCAGATCTTAGTTTAAGTATCACTCCTCCGATGGCTTGATCCGAAGTAGCCGTCCAGTCCTCTCTGTCCTGCTAAAGTTCTCTGCATAGGACTTACCACCATCTGGTATGTTTGTTCATCCTCAGTTTATGATCTGCCCCTCCCATAGAAAATGCGAGCGTACTAGGAACAGGATTTTGTCCTAGTCACTGCTCTCTCTCGAGTGTCTAGAGCATGATCTGGCCCATTGTCATCAGCAAGTACACGTTGAATAAAGGAAACCATAGCAAGAAAACAAGCAAAAACACTGTTCCCTTGTATAATTTAAGGAAGGTGATTTGTAATGATAGAATTTCGAAGTATTTTGAGCATATGAAGGAATTTGAGATCATCTGGTCTAAGGTTATCAGTTTTTTTTTGTTTGTTTGTTTTTTGTTTTTTTCCTCTGGGCACGTCTGAAGGATACAGCACAAGATAAGGCTGTGAGCCTCCACTAGAAGGGATGCCCTTGCTGGGCGGGAAGGTGGGGGAGGGTTGGGGGGTGGGGGGTGGAGATATCAAAATGGGGAGGGAGGAGAAAGAGTCAGGGAAGAGTTTATGGTTTGAGAAATCCTTCCAGGTGATAAGCCTTTTCCAGGGGAGCATGTTCATGCTCCTCTTTGCCTGAGCTCCTTCCATTCCTACTCCCAAGGCCCCTTTGAAAAATCCTGATCTGATCGCACTACTTCCTTTTAGAGACAGTGACCCTGAAAGGTTAAAGATTTGCCCAAGGTCAAGCAGTTAATGGCAGAGCTGAATAAGAATGCGGTTTTCTGACACTGTCCTATAGATTCAAATAGGGAGCAAGGGGAGCACAGATTGCCAAGATCCATGTCTCTGGAGAAGGGTTCTGTAGTGCTTAAGAGCAGGGAATCTGGAGCCAGGTTATCCTGGGCTCAAAGCCTGTCTGCGTAACCTTGAAAAAGTTATTAACCAACTTGAGTTTCATTTCCACATCTGTAAGTTCTGGGTTCGCTTGAATACCCAATGGCCACCTAAAACTCAGCACGTCGAAACTAAATGCTCTGTTTTCCGTCACCCCAAAAACCAGCTCCTCCTTCTCTCTTCCCAGTGTCATTAAATGCCAACCTTAACCTCCCCAGAAATCTAAGGCTGCTCTTAGCAGTACCTTTCTTCCTCGACTTCCCCCACTAACACCAAGGCCTACCAAATCCGCATCCTAAAAGCCTCTCCAATCAAATCACGTTTCATCCATTCCCACTGTCACTCCCCTGTGTCAGGCTACCATCATTTTTTTTCCCCCATACGATTGCAAGTTGACTGACTTGCTTTGTTGCCAAGGTTCCTGCCCCCTCCCATCCTTTACCTGCACAGTAACAGCATAATCCATGTAACATACCCGTCAGGTCACGACCCTCTCCTCTCTGATCCCAACTTTCCCCTTCTCGAGTGTGGCTTCGATGACCAGCTCCCACTTCGCTCCCCAGCTTGCATTTCGTCATTTCCCAGTTTGCCTTCTCTGCTTCTCCTATCGTAAAATTTTCAGCCCTTTGAAAATGGCATGCATATTCTACCCTCTGGATGTTTTTTTCATGCTTCAAGATCTCGTCTGGGAAAATTCTTGAGCTTCTCGTGGCCAGCTCATACTGTTTTGATATCAGTTCGTCCAGAGGGTCTTGTGTGACACACACCTTCTCCTTCTGCCCCCAATAACATCTGAGTCAGGCATCACTCCAGTGTGCTTCCTTGGCAGCCTATACGGCTCCCATCACATCCTCCACCGCACCCTATCACAAGTGTTGACCTATCTACACCTTGTCACTAACCTGAACCTCTGTGAGTTCAGGAGCTGTGCCTTGTATCTCAGGTGCCTAGCATGGTGTATGGTTGATGGTAGTGAATAGCAGTTTTGACTATTTAATATTCTTCCTCATTTTCCTCACCAAATTTTAACCTTTCTGAGCACGTCAATAATAATAGAACTCAAAGCAAAACACGATCACATCTCTTTGGTATCTTATCATAAATTAACAAGTAACAAACAACCTAAAATACTTAGCATCCAGATATATACATGGACGTTCCAGTGATATTTTCTCCCCAAATTCACTGATGTTCTTGAGGAAGAACAAAAAAATTACCGGGAGCTCACTTGTACCTGGTGACTCTATCTAGTAAAGGTCAAAGGTTACTCTATGCGTTTAAAAAAATCTTTCTGTGAACAAATCATTTAAACTTCAACCACGCCTTAACTATCCCAAGAACAGAGGCATTCTTAGTTGATAAACAGCCGGTGACAAGCATCCTTATCTTTCCCAATTCTGTTCTTTGAACATAGCATTGAATGGCAAAGGTCTTACTATAAGGATTACTCCCCCTTGTATACAGTTGGGAGAGGCAAGTTAATTATGATTGAGTTTGCAGATAATGCAAGATCACAGACACTAAGGCACTCCATTTAAGATGCTGACTTTCTGAAGCAGAAAAAAAATCAGCTAAGCTGTTCAGCGAAATTTTACTTTCTTTAGGCTCATTTTAGAAATATACTTAAGACAAATGATCTTGTTTCTATGGGGGATTAAAAACTTGAAGAGACCATTCGTTTTTCCCTCTGGATACATTTTAGAAGGAATGGTTGATTTTGGATTCAGAGTAAATGTCATAGTGTTTTTTTTTTCCTAATTAGCAAAACTAAATGAGAACAATGCATCATAAAAAGCACCACTTCTATCAAAATTCGCTTAGTTTATTTTATAGGAAAATTAATATATGTTGAATGTTAATATTATTTTTTATTAATTTAATTCCATGAAGTAAGTTTACACAGATACGTGGTCTTGGTCTTATTCTCTCATACCTGGCACCCTAAGCAATTAAAATATTTCTATGGTAAAATCTGTATTTCAAGGCTCCCAAGAAATACTACTTACCAAAGCTGTATATTTCTAGGTATGCCCCAATGTAATAAACTATAAGTTAAGAAAAGTCTGAATGGACAAAGCAGATGAAAATAAGTAGTTAATTAAAAAATTAATTTTTATTACCAAAATGCTCTATAAAAAGATTTGCCAGCAATCTTCTTTAATTCAGAACTAAGTGTTTATAACAGTGTTTGTTAAGTGCAGAGAAAATGAAGGGGAAAGATTGAAGATTTGAAATAAAATTGAAGGTAAATTTATAAGCAAACAAAAATGGTTTGACTTTGGAATGTAAACTAATGGAAAAATATGATTTGCTTTGCCAGGCACTGATTTATATGGGAGACAGTACAAAATCTAATAAAGGAGACATGCAGTTCTTTACTTAGCAAATTATATATTTGGAACATTTTGCCTCTTAAAAAAAGAATCACTTTTGTCTGGGTAAAACAAAAACAGATACTAGAGAACATTAGCTATTCAGTGCATAGAAATGTCACAATGTTAATTAAGCTAATCATTTATTTCTGCCTTGTCTCATTTCACAAAGAGTGTTGAAGAGCTTATAAAAATAACCAAAGCAATAAAGGGAATATTTAGACACCCAGAGCAAAAGGAATCATAGCTTTATAGTAAGTTACCTAATAAATATTATAATACATTTTTAAACGTAAAATTTTAAACTTATTAAACGTTTTCTGAATTATTTTATAACTGATTACCAAAAAGAAAAAGAAAAGGCTGTAATTTCCAGGACTGAAATGCAGAAGTGAACCAGGGTAGCTGTCTGGGAGGAGAAGGAGTCATTTTTATGGTCCCTAAAATCTCTCTAGAAGAACTAAAAACATGATCTCAATTAACTCAGCTTGCCACATACAATTTATCACATGGTAAAATTCAAATAATTCTTTATCTTTGAATTAAATATGAAAATATTTCTCTTCATTGCTGACATTTCTCTCACTGCTTAAAATATTGTGCATATTTTTAAAAGAGGGGCGCCTGGGTGGCGCAGTCGGTTAAGCGTCTGACTTCAGCCAGGTCACGATCTCGCGGTCCGGGAGTTCGAGCCCCGCGTCGGGCTCTGGGCTGATGGCTCAGAGCCTGGAGCCTGTTTCCGATTCTGTGTCTCCCTCTCTCTCTGCCCCTCCCCTGTTCATGCTCTGTCTCTCTCTGTCCCAAAAATAAATAAACGTTGAAAAAAAAAATTAAAAAATAAAAAATAAAAGAATATAATTTGATAGGGTATTGAATTATTAACCTCCCTAGAGCACAGAGTTATTATCAAACCCTAGGCACCCACATATCTTGGTTTGGCTTAAGAATAGGGACCATATCTTGTTTTCTATGTGCCTACCACAGTGTATGGCCTCGGTAATATTTGTTGAGTGCATGATTTAACAAATTAACAACACCTATGATCTCTGAGAATGCCATGAAGGAAAACTAACATCTTCAGCCAACTGAGACCGAATGGGACCATTGTCAGGGTGAATACAAGGTGTTATATCTAAAGCACATAGAAATCTTTCTAATGTCAAGATGATCTAGATAGGCCCCCAATACTATCCTGAGTAGTCCAGCTAGAAGCATAGAGTCTAGGTATTGCTCACCGAAAAGGGACTCTAAAGACTATTTTTTACAACCTCCACTTTTGCAGATAAGGAAATCTAGGCCTAATTGAGTCACTTGCCCAATTGACATACATAATTGACATTATCGATGGAAATAATACCCCGTTTCCCAGTCCAGGGTTCTTTCCAGCACACTGGCTGCTTTTATAATTTAATTAGGGAGATGATCAAATAAGAAACGGCAACTTTGTCTTAGTTTGTACTGTTTCTTTTTACTTGACTTCTTTCTTAAAGTCAAGATGTCTTGAAACTGGATCTGAGCAAATGTGGAAAACAGGGAGATGCTGGGAAGGTCCTGGAAGCAACTAGGGCAGCAAGATAAATGAAACTGACAAACGTCTTGCCTCGCTCCCACATGGTAGCAGGAGGGGAGTGGATGGGGGAGGATTCGGCCTTGTCTTGGACAGGGTCTGACTCAGTCAGTTGTTGTTGGTTAGAAGTACTGTCTATGTTGACATAGCCAAAGAGATTTGGACAGAATATTATGTCCAAAAGTCCATTTATCAACTAGATAACAAACTCCTGGACAGATTTCTAGAGTAAAAATGTTGCCTGGAATGTAGTTATATTCCAAGTAACTGTTTTTGCAGTAACACTTGCAACCCATTCTAGCCCCTGTACCTCACTCCTCCAAGCAGTAGCTAAGCAACATTATCACCCTGATGCCATCAAATTATTGCTGAGCAAAATCAGTGCTAGCAAAACAAAAGGTCAATTATAGGGGCTGTAAGCCCTAGTTAAGAAAAATGTACTTTATTGAATGGTAACAGTTTTCTCCAAGTATCATTTAACTCTTAAATTTTTTTTAACATTTATTCGTTTTTGAGAGACAGAGAGAGACAGAGTGTGAGTGGGGGAGGGGCAGAGAGAGAGGGAGACACAGAATCTGAAGCAGGCTCCAGGCTCTGAGCTGTCAGTACAGAGCCTGACACGGGGCCCGAACTCACAGACTGCAAGATCATGACCTGAGCTGAAGTCAGATGCTTAACCAACTGAGCCACCTGGGTGTACCAAGTATCATTTAACTCTTATAGCATTAAGTTTTCAGAGCCTCAGTGAATTAGGATAAGGTACTGCACAAATACACACACACACACACACACACACACACACACTATGTACACTTATATACGCTATATACATATATACACTATATATATATATATATATACACGTGTATATACACTATGTATATAAGTATACAGCTGGTTCTTGTTAGTCACAGTAGTTATGGTCTATAGAGTCACTATGAACACTGAATTAGCAAGTATTGAACCACTGTTCCTTGGGGAAATACAGGGGTAGGCTCCTGGGTGCCTCTGGTCACAACACTTTCTTAAACTGATTAATACATAACCTTGTTTTCTGTGTGTTTCTGTGTAAAGGCACTTTATTTGATATATACTGCAGCTTCATTAATATACTGAACTCATGACCAACAGCATTATTAAGTCATGCCTGATGAAGCTGGCCTAACACACGTATTTTCTCTGGAGGGCACATCACAGCCCCACATGTGCTTAGGGACACGAGATAGCACTTCAGATACTTGGGGGCCATTATAAACAGCAAAATCATCAGCAAAAAGCCCACAAAAATATGAATTAACAAGGCACTAAATAGATCACGAAAAAGACACCTGTTTACTGTGTGAGAGCTAAAACAGGAAATCGAGGCGTTGCCCTGTTCAACCTCAGCTGGGAAGGAGCCTATCGGTGACTCAAAGTTTTCGCTGCTCTGTGCCTGTCTGTGAATGACTGCCAAAGTGCTGTGAGTATGGATTTGTGGGTTACAAATAAATTTTAACAAATAGGTGGGTTCACAAATGTGGGTTCTGTGAATAATAAGGACAGACGGGACACATATATAGTACATGCATCCATGTGTCTGTGTATGTATTCATGTGGACATTTCTCTGATGATCAGATATGTTGAGGCCAGTGTTGTTGGCAGTTGTGACTGTTTGCAACCATGGTGTCATTTCTAAAATGTAACAAGACCATGTTATTCCTACACAGCAGGTTAAATGTATAGGTAGTGCTGTGTTCTGGGGTGTTTAGGCAGCTATAAAATTTCCATCCTTCTTACTCCTTCTCTTGAGCCTTTCAAAAACTACCCTATTTCTCTTTGTTATGCTTGAATGAGACAATACTAAGGTTCCTATTTTGATGAAAATAGGAGGAAATAGGAAACCTGGGAGCCTCCCCTATCTTTCTGGAGGAGGGAAGAGTGTAAGCCTACAGTTTTGCCCTGGTCGGGAGCAAACAGGGCTCTTTGTGTTACTTGGCATGAATTCAGGTGAGAGGAAGGGGTATATGGACTTTAGATCTATTTACTGCCTGGCTGTCTTATTTTCTGTGTGATCTTTATCTGTAAGATGAAACTAAAAATGTTCATATCATGGTAGTGTTATGAGAAGTGGAAATCACTTATGTTAAGCACTTTGCATTTTGTTCACATTATCATTAATAACCACAACAATAACCATTCTCATATTAAACATGGAGAGTAGAGGAATGCCTGGGTGGTTCAGTCGGTTAAGCATCCAACTTTGGTTCAGGTCATGATCTCATGGCTCATGGGTTCAAGCCCCACGCCAGGCTCTGTGCTGACACCTCAGAGCCTGGAGTCTGCTTCAGATTCTGTCTCCCTCTCTCTCTGCTCCTCCCCCACTCACTCTCTGTCTCTGTCTCTGTCTCTGTCTCTCTCTCTCAAAAATAAATAAACGTTAAAAAAAAAATTTAAACATGGAGAGTAGAGCAAATTCAGCCCCAAAAGAGCTACAAAGGCAATTTAAGAAATATCTGCCCAGTCACACTAGCTTTGGGATTGCTGGATTTTAAAGTACAGCATGGCTGCATGTGTCATGACTAGCTCGAGCCTGTAGCCGAACTACTTTCTCCAACACACTTGTGTGCCAGTCACTCTGGGCTGTCAAAGCCATCAGCTGTCCCAAGAGCATTAATTGTTTCCCCACCCTGTGCAGAGCTCTGGTGTTCAAGGTCCATGTAAATGATTCCACAAGAGAGAGGAGGCCTCCACACCCCTTCTGTCTGTCCTTCACTCTTCCTGGTTTCCATGTACCTTTTGCATCCACATCTCCACCTCCCAGCTAGCGATTCCCATCTGCTACTGCTAACGCATGAAAAATAGAAAAGTCTTGAGGCCAAGGAGTTGTGATAGGAAAAGAAAGTTGCCTGCAAAGAGACAGAGATCAGAATAGAAATGTATATAACAGACATATGTTAACACATATGTTACATATCTAATACTATATGTGTAATATATAGAGATCCAGACATTTGCTATAAACATTTATTAGTAAACAAAAGCGTAAAATTACTGGAAGTCACATTTTCCCACACGAAAATGGGACAGATCCACAATATCGCCAGCTGCTTTACATGATAACGAGTTACCTAACACTCAAGACAATGAGAAAAGGCTAGCTGGCAATTGGTCGGTGATGCAGCGATGATTGCTGGCTTGTTCTCTCATTGAACCCAACAGGTCATCAGTCACAGAGCATCTGCGGGGTGACAGTCACTGCAGGAGGCAGTGTAGGCTTTGCATCTGAGGAGCTCACTGTCTGGAGGCATCATTCAGATGACTTTTTAGAGACTGCCAGCATCTGCCAACTCAGGGATTCTATAATTCTGTATCTCTACATTCTGGGCTGACACGTAGCAGGTACACTCTAAACTATTAAAATAGTCAAAGCCTACTGGTTACTAAAATACAGAAATATTTCCATTCTGGTTAGTAAACAGCCATTGTGGCAGCACCTGTAACAAAGGACTGAATGAGAGGACACCATAGGCTCTAGAGCAGGAGGGGGAGAGCCTTGCTGTTTTAAGGACTCTTTGCTGTTTATGCTCCTTACTTTAAGGGAGTAACTGTAGAATTTTTCCTTGGGAACGATTTTTTTTTTTTTTTTAATGGGAAATGCTTTAATAGACTTTTGCTTACACTTAATCTGGGCGGGTGCGATTTGAACAGAACAAGGCTAAAATTTCCCTCCGTTAAAAAGGAACCTTTCGTGGACAGCAACACACATTTGTTGTGCTGTGGGCTCTTGGGGTTTCCCCCAACTGGATAGGAGACAGCGTGGGGGACCAAGGGGTGGGGACTCAGTGAGAAGCAAAGATGGGAGAAGATGCTCTAGTTTGCAGGAAGCAGATGCCCGCAATTTGCAGAAAGGCCCGCCGGGCCCAGGAGAGAGGCAGTATTTGTGATGGTCTCATGCTGATACCATGCTGTCTGCTGTCTGTTTTCTTTTTCTGCACTGCAGAGCCCCACTGCGAACCTCCAATCTTCAGTCAACTCTGTTATGCCAGCTGCCACGCTTAGGGATCCCTGGGGGATTAGGAAGGGACCCAGAGAAGCCTCCGGCTTGCAGGTCATGGCACTGGAGATAACCAACGGGAAATCGGGAGTCCCTGAGCAAAATAAGACGAGGTGGACAACAGGCTCCCGGGAAGACCTTCTGAGATGAGGGCTGAGGCACTGTATTTGGATTGAAAAGGCTGGAAAAGGTGTGGAAACTTCAAGTGCCCTAGAAATAGTCCCATTTTATTCATGACTATCAAGCTGTAATAATCTTTCATAATTTACTTAGGAGATAACCTATTGTCCATAACAAGAAATTTACATGCAAATGAAATCCTCGGAAGTACGTATCAGTCAACCGCAAATACCAAAACCAAACCGGAACCAAAGGACTTGCTTTGGTTTGGATCAGTCAGTGGCCATCAAAGGACCCGTAGGGCCCCCACCACAATGCGGCGTGGACCCACTGGACCGGACTGACTGCCAGCTGCCTGTTTTCTCTGCACTCAGTGGTCTTAAAGACAGTTCTGTCCTGACTGAAAGAGCTCGTGTGTTAATAGATCTCAGGTCCCGACCACCAGTGCCCTTAAAGTACAGAACAGTACAACTGGCAGAGGTCAGCCATCATCACAAAACCATAGCACTTCTGCTCTTTGTGACGATATAAGGAGCCATGCTTTATAGTAATTTTGGAAAATACTAAAATTTATGATGAAAGTGTTAACATTACCTACGATTTCACCTCCTCAAATCACATTCATATATGCGTGCATTTCCCCCCAGGCTTTTTTTCATGAATTAAAAAAAAAAAAAAGTATCATACATTATATACACTTTTATATTCTGTTTAATTTTCACTTACCAGATAATGGCTTTCCATCATCAAAACTCCTCTGAAAGTATAATTTGTAATGACTATATAATATTTTTATATGAAATGTATGAAACATATTAGACAATTCAGTTATTTCCAAGTTTTTCAGGTTACAAATACATCCAAAAGAAAAATGGGCAAATGACATGAACCAGGAGCATCTAGAATTTGAGGTGCACATGTCCTGCAAGCATGAAAAGCTATCTCAGTTTACAAATATTAAAGACCTGCAAATTAAACACATTTAGATATTATTTTCACTTATAAATTGCAAAACATTTAAAACATTTGATAAGCCCTCATATTGGCGAGGGCACAGACAAGTCAACATTCTCAAAAGCGAGATGGGAGTGTAAATTAAAAATTGCATCTTCTATGGGCATTATGGCAATTGCAGCATTGTTTGTAATACAGAAAACTGGAAACAACCCAGATGTCCATTAAGAGGGGATTCATTTGATAGATGCTAGTAGGTTAATACAAAGAAATGTTATGGAGTCTTTGGAAAGAATGAGATAGACTGTACACATGCTGACATGAATGATGTCCCGAACGTATGGATGTTTTATAAAGTTAAAAATATTAAAATGATGCTGGTAAAATACTTCGGACTCTATACACACGCTCTGGTTAGTGTGGGGGACTGATTAGCTCCTGGAAATGGAAGCTCTAGCTGAGTCAGCCCGTGACGCAGGCACTGCAGCCCTGTGCTTAGGGAACTGCATCCTTTACCTCCAACATGGGCCATTGCTTCGCCCTGGTCCTTAAATTCCTTGAAATAGTTGCATGATTCCAGCTGCCGTTGATGTCACCATAGGCCCATCCTTCCAGGCTGAGGTATTATTTATGATGACCTTCATCATGTCAAGGAGTTCCCACAGTCACCCATCACCTGTTAATCGTTATCCCCTGTTTCCCAGACCCTTGCTGTTACAAGTACCATGGAAGTTCAACGCTTTCATTTTAAGTTCTAGCATGATTCTCGTCTTTTGTTCCTTTGGGCCAGGTGCAGCACTGTGGAGGCCGGCAAGTGTTTAGGCACGGACTGCAAGTGTTAGGCACCAGTAAACCCTTTGCTAGCCAATAGGAGGTTAAAGTTTCTTCCAGAATTCAAAACAAAAAGTAGAAAGAAAAACCACAGGAGCACAAATGACATGTATTGCCTAACAACCTGTGAGAGACTGTGGAACTCTCATTGCTTAAGGGCAGTCGCAATGGGGAACATAAGCCCTCGTTGACGAAGGATGTGCAATCAGATCTGCTCTTCTGGTTCTCATTAGGCTGAGACTCTAGAACAGTACACAGTATAGAGAGAACATATGGCAGTAAACAGTAACAGTATACTCACTGAACGCATATTTTGAATAGCACTCAAGAGACAGAAGATATTATCTCAAATCATCATCATCATTTAGGCGAATTAAATGAGATGCTTCTGTAACCCCATTGTTATAAAACGAAAAAACTATTATGTTAGTAATAATGCTAATATATGCAAAGAAAACTGTTTGGAGGAAATTATAGCAAGGAATTAACAATGTTTAAGTGCAGGATATGGGAACATGAGACACTTTCAGTTTTTCTGTTATATGTTGATGTATGCACATGCAAGTCAGGATAATATCATTTCTGATTCTGGGAAGAAGACAAGTTATTACAGAGGAGTGAATCAGATTCACCACAGAGTTTTACTTCTGTTGCACTAATGTCCATAAACAATAGAATTCTTAGAATTTTGAGGTTGTGAGTGAAAAAAATGCATATCTAGACAAGTTGTCATTGGTCTGGAAAGCCATAGATATGCGAGAGTTCAGAAAATATCTCAACTGAAATAATTCATTGGAAATGATGCTCTGAGAGATCACAATTGAGAACTCAACAACAGAAACTCTTACTATCAAGAGATTAGTGGTGACCTTCAAAACCCATGAAATATAGCATTGAATCAAAATAGCCATTGTACAAATAGGTTACAAACACAAAGGCCTAAATCAGTTCTTCATAAAGAAGATATATAATTAGGAGGGCCTGGGTGGCTCAGTCAGTTGAGCGTCCGACTTTGGCACAGATCATGATCTCGCAGTTCGTGAGTTTGAGCCCTGCGTCAGGCTCTGTGCTGACAGCTCAGAGCCTGGAGCCTGCTTCGGATTCTGTGTCTCCCTCTCTCTCTGCCCTCCTCCATTCACATTCTGTCTCTCTCCCTCAAAATAAATAAACATTAAAAAAAAGAAGATATATGATTAAAAGATAGCTTCATAGCAATATCCTAGGTTCAAAATACCAGTATACATGAACAAATAAAACATGAGGGAGAAGAAGGTATGATGAAATAAAAGGGTAAGAAAATGGTTTGTCTTGATAGAGCCAGTGTCAAAAAACATCATTTCAAATAATGAACTTAACAATTTAAGAGATATGAATTAAGTAATACTGCTACTAAAATTCAAAGATGCTAGATTAGATAAAAACAAACAAAATACAGTTTGTAGAGTAACATGACCATAAAGAAGAGAGAGGTATTAAAGAAAAGCATTAAAACAGGATGATGGAAATAAAAGTAACCTGAATAATTACAACAATAAATACAAACGAATTAGATTTCTACATTGGGTAACAGACACTGTGAGTTTGAGTTTTAAGATGCAATCACAGTTATTGCTTCTAAGAGACTCAAAACAAGACAACACAGAAGAAAGAAAATTTTCTAAAGAACGAAGTTAACAATATGGAGAAGCCAATATTATGGATGCTGCCAAATTTCTCACACCTTGTATATGTTTTTCTTGCACACCACTGCTGCATCTCCGGCCACCCGGCCTTATCCTGACTCTTGCTGCTGTTCATCTAGTAATAATTGTGCAATAGAGAGACGGCTGCTCAGGTTTCTCCTTAGTAAAGGCTGTTTTTCTGAGCTGGGGCCAAAGAGATGGGACCCTACCTGCACTGCTTTCCTGCTTCATTATAGGCTTGCTGTCTGACTCCTCCAGATAGTAGAGCTCCAAGAGGCTGTATATGTTTGGCCATTCTGGCAATACTGAGACTAGTACGCTTGGTTTGGGGTCATTTTCTAAGTTGTTTTTCTTTTTTATTTCCTTCCTTTTTTTTTTGGGGGGGGGGGTCTAGATACCAATGACTTTATTTGAAGGATGGTACAAAGGAAAGAACTTACGGAGACATTTCAGTCATTCCCTAAGTTTTAACTAGTAATGGAGCAAGGTTGTATCAAGGATTTCTATGCATTTTAAGTCAAAGGTTCTTTCTTTTGGTTTGAAAGAGAACCGATCACCTCTCATCTGAATTGTTATATCTGTCCTGGCCCCCCCCAGCGGCCTCAGAGTATGTTGGCATCCATGGATTTATCAGTCACAGATTAAATATTGATAGTTGCAGCTTCTCTTCAGTCATCCCCATGGTACATGACACACAGAAAGCTGTCACTTGACTGGGGCACAAATTTCACTTGTCTGCTGCCGGGCTGGTGTGTGGGAGCAGTAATACAGCCACTGAACAAACCGGGAAACTGCCCGGCACTCACATCCCCCGTGACTTTGCTACCTGCCACTCACTAATGCACACCCAGCATTTCTGCTGAAATGACTTTTTAAATTGCTTTTCTTCATGGAAAAAGAAACTGCCATTAAGTGAAAAAGAAAAATGTTAATGATGGTGAAACTTGTCTGTGATGTGAAGTAGGCAAACAGAGTATGTGAAGGAGACATAGTGCACGGGAAAAATAGGAGCCTGCCTCAACGTCTTTGTATGTGCAAACTTAGGTATTAGAGAAAATCTTGGGCCCAGATAAATGCCAAGGGCCCACTCCGCTGTGTAGCATAGATCAGTTAAGTTCCTGATTAGTTATTTTCAGGGGCGGTAATGGGAGCTGTAAGAATTTAGATCCGTTTCCACGGTTGAAGAACTGAGGCTGCAGAAAACAACCTGAGAAATTAGCAGTTTTTACCACTATTTCTCATAGCCATCAATTATTGAGCCCTTGCTAAGTCCACAGCGTGTGTTAAACACATTATGTACATATATATCGCTTAAAATATATCCATCCGGTTTGTGTTATTATCTGCAGTTACACATAAGGAAACAAAGGCTCAAGCAAGTGAAGTGCCTTTCCAAGGTCACCCAGGCTGTCAGGAACAGAGTAGAAATTTGAACTGTTCTAACCATGACACCGCCTGGCCTCCATCTGGTATACTAAACAAGCCTCCTTAAACTATATACTCCTATTTACTTATGGGGAAAATCTGTAATGGGGGCTCCATTTTATCCACAGATCCACTAAGAGTAGAGTAAAATGTAGTGCTTCCTGAAAGTATGGTAGTCTGTCCTATTCAGGCTACTTTGCATGGGACCAACAGAACTAACCAAGCAACAATGGCCTGGAATGATACTGCCCTTGCAGAGCAAAGTCTTTTCCTTTCCCTTATCCTATTACAGAACTGTACCCACTGCTGGCTCACAACACAGATGTTGAGAATTATAGAGCTGGGAGCAAATTTAGAGCGCCTCAGATAAATTTAGAGCTCCTTTTCATTTTATAGATGAGAAAACTCAGGGACAGAAATATTAAGGAGCGTGGCCAAGGCCACAAGGTTGTTAGTGAAGCAACCAAGACTAGAATTCAGGTCCCCTGACTCTCACTAGGGCTTCTCCCCCAGCACCACGGGAACAGTTGTGCAAAGCAAACTTTGTTTTGTTCTACCTTTGATGCTCTGATACAATCTGTGTGTCAAGTTAACGCCTAATTGTTTAATGCTTCTTTGCTTTAGGGAGCAACATTCTACCAGGACTACCTTCCAGACTCACAAGAAGTAAATGAGAGCAATAGAAATGGAATGTACGACTTAAATGAGACGTGTAGAAGAAAAAGACATTTCTCATAAAACTCTGTAAAGGAGCACACACCTCTAGCACACAGGGTGACTCAGAGGGCGTGGTGAGGGAGCAGAAACAGAAAACTGATAATCACCGGGCAAGCCAAACAAAGCGAATGCCAGGGAATCTCCATTCTTCTTGCTCAGAGACAAAGGCTAATAGGCATCTGGCGCTCCGAGGCTGGTAATACATCCCTGCAAGGAGGAGGTCATGAACAGAAGAGCTGAGTGCACGGTGCTACGAACATTGCACCCATGCGCTCTGTTGCCCTCCCCTCCACCCTTTGACCCTGCTTTGGTGTAGGCCTGGGCTACCTCAGTTGGAAATGGCCTCCATCCACACTATTGACTGCGGGCAGAGATTTGTCAGATTCATGCTGATTTGTCACATCAAGCCAGGTAGTTACTATCTCTCTCTATCTTACAGGACAGAGCCCGAGCTCTTTAGCTTAAGACCTGCAGTCATCCAGACCTCGGCCAGGCTGGCTGATCTCCCGTTTTCCCCTCCTTGAGTCTCCAACCTCTTGGTTGGTTTCTTCTCAGTGTGCCTCCAATATGCATTATACATTCCTCCCTTTACTCCCGCTACCTGAAATTCTCATTCCTTTGTCTCCCTCTTCTCCATGTTTCTCTGTCCCTCCCAAACCACCAGACCCTTCACGAAGATTTCCTGGAGCATCCTAGTCCACCGTGTTAGTGACTCTTGGTGCTGCCGCTACAGATAAGACTCATTGTGCGTTCCTAGGCTAGGCACTGTCCTGAGTGCTTCCCCCTGGATTAGCCCATTAATCTACACAACAATGCCTGTGGTAAGCATTGATTTCCCGGTGGCGGTGGCGAGTGGTAGGGACTCCAATGCAAACAGGATTAACACTTATTGTCTCACTTAAATGAAAAGTCAAGGGAAAGAAATGGCTCCAGTGATGCCACCGGGAACCAGTCTTCCTGTCTGGCCTCAGCTTCTACAGAGGGGCTCCTTTGTGAGGCTCCAGGAGGGGCTCCAGAGCTTCAGGCCCTCATCTCTCTCGACACCCAGTCCAGCAGAAGGCAGGGGGAATCTTAGCCAGAATACCCAGCAAAGATCTCCTACCACCTCCGTGCTATGACTAGGTGGTCTGGCCATCTCTGAGCCAACTCTGGTCACAATCTACATGACCGGAGGACAGGGATAATGAGACTGGCTGTGCCCAGTCTCGTGTGCCCCTTGCCCCCCCTCTGGGCATAGGGGCCAAAATTGGGAAGGAAATGCTTTTGTGAAAGGAAATCAAGTCTCCAGGAAGTCAAAAACCACCCACGTCGCATGGAAGTCTATGAAACATTTTGACAGTGAAAAAAATTATGCACATTAAAAATCAAATAGGTCGTGCTTCTCTAGGCAACATGGGAAATCACCTTATTAGTGAGTCTGAATGACAGAAAACCGTTTGGAGGTTGGCCATCAGCAAGTATTCTCCGACGTTGCCTTTGGTTGGACCAGAAGATGAAAAGTATGACCTCAAGTTTCCAAAGCATTGTGTGACATCTGCCAAAATAAGATTGTATTTTGTTGTGGAAACAAATGCAAAAATGGACTGAAAATCGGCTCGTTTTTCTCAAAGAATTATTGGACTGCCAATCTGAGTAAGTTTGCTGTCATTGGTTCCAACTGTCTCAGATATTGCGGTAGCCAAGGGCCTGTTCAACATACATTTTCACGTGGAGCATGGCTACGGAGCATGCGATGGTTGTAAAGCAAATTTGCCTGCCTTGGGTTTTGCTGCTTCCTCTTGCCATGAGATAGCAGCTCATCCTTCTCTTCTCGTGTGTGCTTTGGCTTCTAGCTATGTCAGTACTTTGTCAGTTGAGTCTGTTTTAATCTCACTGTACAATTTCTTGTCTCCACTTTGCAAATTGCCTTTCAAGATCAATAGTAAATTGACCTCTATAAGAAAGCGTACACATGAATTCATATGTTCATGGCCTGGTATATTCCCTAAGCCTCCTTTTGAAATATTGCAGAACTGCAAAAGAAGTTTCCTACATCATGATAATGTGACACTAACAGGTCTGTGCCAGGCACTGGGCTGAGGTCTTTTATATGATTTCATCTACTTCTTACAGGTGCTCGGTGAGGCATCTAACCAGATGAAGGAACGGAGGTTTGGCAAAATTACCCACGTCAGTTACCCAAGGCCAGTGGCCCAAGATTCAAATTTGGACTCTTTGTCTTCAAGCTCCTTAACAGACATTCTAGAAAATGTGTTACTGACTACTAAGCAAGCTTTTGGGACAATGAAAATCAATATAATGGTGAGGGTAACAGTGAAGAAAAGAAGCACTTTGATTATTCATGTGCTGGCACAGTGAGACATGCCTCCCCCCCCCCCCCCCCATCTCAGCAGAAGAGGTACTTCATGCTCTTAGCCTGAGTCAGTCGCAAATATTTACTTAAATGGTCACAACGGCATCACATTCTCAAAGTGACAAGTTCCCAGTTTGGCTCCCTTTTAGTTTTTCCCCTCAGTGGACCCCTCAGTAAATGCCAAGCTCTCCTCTCCTCCTCCACCCCGACACAGAGGAGGTGAAATCTGCAAAGGTTTGGGCCTCAGAGGCAAGAATGTTTACATCTTGCCTTAAATGGTTGCTGCCTCATTCCCAGTACCCTCCCGCAGCTCCAGACTCAGACAAAGTGGGCAGGATGTGGGTAAGGAAGGCCGGGCAGCCTGCCACACCTAGTCCAGTCTTTCATGTTTTCGAGAAACAGGCGCCATCAGAAGGAATTCTAAGGGTCACCTGGGAGACCCTCTTGCTCAGTATAGGACCCCTACCCACCCACCCCCAGCGTCTACACAGGTCGTTATTTAACGCCTGCCTGACTCCTCCCAGTGACAAGCCGTTCACTGTTTTGGAGAATTAACCTGGAACCTAAAAACTGCTCTTGTCCCATAAATAGCTTTATCCTCAGATTATCAGAGTGAAAAACAGCAATGATGAGTATCTCCCCTTGTACTCCAAACCTCTCAGAAGCCCTGAGCTCTGTTCCCTCTTACCCTCCCTCTGCAACTCAGGGAGAAGACACCTTGGACAGGTGGAAGGTAAGTGGGTGTGGTGCCAGTGTCTTCCCAGGTTTTATGTATCTCTGGACAGCCGGGTGCCTTCACCTGTTCCATGGACACAGCCCTCAGAGTCTCTTGGTTTACAGAGGAAAGGACGTTATCTCGTGACTTCGATATGTGAAACAAAAATAAAGCCCTCCCCTTTCTGGTCAAACATTAACTCGCTTCCCCTATCTTTCTCCCAGTCTCAGGTAAATATTGAGGAAATGGCATGGTAGTAAATTCCCAAGTGCTTTTACATGGTCGAGGCCAGGTTCTCTAAATTAGTGCCACCTGGTGGTTTTCTGGAGTAAGGTCTGCAGCCCAAGTTTCTCCCCAGCGTCAAGGGCAGAAAGGGGACAAGGTCAAGGTATTGCTCACTGGCTCTACAGCCCACACTGTGCGGGGCAAGATAAGGTTCCTCATTGTCTTGCTTAATCCTCATAAACCTGAGGTGTAGGTATTATAATCTCTCTGAATGAGGTGCCGAGGGATTAAACACCAGTTCTCTGGGAGTCCCTACCCGAGTGATGAGAAGGGTCTCAGAGAGGACTTTGGTATGTAATGAAATGGAGGTTAGTGGGTAACTTCCTTTGCCTAATCCCTGTGAAATCCAGTCCTGATTTCTTATGGATCCCGCAATGTCTCATTTCAGATTAACTATGGTATTTGAAACAAAGCTTTCCAGTGTCTCGCTAGGGTATCAGGAAGAAAGAGAGAGAATCCAAAGACAATAATCCAACTGACTCATGAAGTCCAAAGAAAGTCTTTGCAGGAATGAGCATGAGGAAAATGTCCTGCCCCTTTCCCAGTCCTCTAGGTGACAATTGCGTGTTTATGTTGAGCATCGAGGGAGACGGGTGCATCTGCCTGGACACCCGTATGTCAGCAGCTCTTGAGCAACCATCAGGTAAACCTTCCAAATGCCAAAGTGGCAGAGAGAGAGCAGGGGAAGAAAAGCGACAGATGGGAGACGTGGGGGAATGGAGAGGGGGATGAGGGAGAGGGGTTAGGAAAGAGGGAAAGAGTAGAGAAGAAGAAAGGAAAATATGAAAGAGAAAAGGAGGAGAAAGAGAGAGAGCTGAGAAAGAAGACAAAGGGCAAAGGAGAAGCAAGGAGAGAGCTAAGGCCCCTGGCGTCCATCCCTCCAGCCCCACTTGACAAAGAGACAGTCCCCAGAGCAGTGTTTGCAGCAGCCCCCGTGCAGGGCCGGGCAGAGCCCTAATTGCATAGTAATGAAGCCGGGAGGCTGAGAGTCTCTGTGTGCACGGCTGGGCTGGTCTTTGGTTTCACAGCCTGGCTGGCCAAGCCTGGCCACTGGGGGCCTCGGAGCAGGCATGTCACCTGGCACCTGTTGTCATGGCCTTCCCTTGTTCCGCTTGCGTGCCGACATACCCTCCCAGACTGCGGGATGGACAGTCCATGGGAAAGCAGTGGGAGATCCCCCCGGGGCTGGGACGTGGGTTCCCACTAAACTGTCAATGTCGTGAGAACCTTGGTACAAGAGAGTGTCGGGTATCTAGCCCTTGGGAGACGGCAAAGAGGGGGAAACACAATGGGGAGGCTGGCCAGAGGGAAGCTTCTGTGCTTTGCCGTTTCTGTTTTCTTCCAGTGAGTGAGAACTCCTTTCCCCCCCTTTCATTTGCTTTGTCCAAATCGGGCCAGATGCTGCTCCGGGCTGGTGTGTGTGGAAACAAGAGCCTTTCTCTTTCTTTTTCCTTCCCATGCCCTCCCCCTGAAAAGTTACAAGAAAGCTTGACTCAAGCCTTTAAGAAGTTTATAGAAACCCAAAGTTGACTGTGAATCAGAGGAAACAAAAGACATTAGAAAGGAGAGAAGTTAATTAGAAACAGAAAGATTTTTTTTTTAACACAGGTTACTTACATTTCTGGTACCAGTGTTAGCCACAGAGAAAAAAAAGCAAGAATAGGGGCGCCTCGGTGGCTCAGTCGGTTAAGTGACCGACTCTTTGTTTCGGCTTAGGTCATGATCTCCTGGCTTTGTGGGTTCAAGCTTCGCATAGGACTCTGTGCTGACAGCATGTAGCCTACATGGAATTCTCTGTCTCTCCCTCTCTTCTGCCCCTCCCCCACCCGTGCTATCTGTGTCTTTCTCAAAATAAACAAATAAACTTAAAAAAAAAAGAAAGCAAGAAGAGAGGGGGCACATTTTGACCGTCTTGTGTCTCTGATGTGCACAAAATCTCCAGCAACTCTCCCGTCAGAATCACAAAATTTCCAAGCCAAAAGAGATCTCAGAGATCGTCTCTTCAAATCTTTTCGTTTTCAGGATATAACAAAGGAAGCCAGTGAATCAAATCCCCTGTCCCAGGCTGGCCAGCTTCTCCCTACTGCTGGCGGTTCCGTGGCAGTCTCCTTGAGTTGCAAGCAGCTGCCCAGCTGAGTGGGTCAGCGCGGCAGTGACAATGGGTTGAATTCCTACAAAGACCACTTTCTGTATTTGATACAGGCAAAGGGAAGGGGGGAAGGGATGGCCTGTTCACCATCGGCTTTTTTATTTAATAGCAGAGCATCATGAGAATCTGCCTGCCCTTTTGTAGTTGAGCCGTATTATTTGACCCAACATTGTATCTGATGCTAATGGAGGTACAAAAAGAAAACAAGAGGCTTCCAGTGCTTTGTAGACCCCTCGGCTGCAAAGAAAATACCAGCATCACTTTCTGCAGCATCTGACCTTGGGGAAGGCGCCTAACATTTCTGGCTTCAGTTTCCTCCGCTATAAGAGGAGGCCCTTGGGATTCCTACACAGACAGTACTTCTTTGAATTGATACTAATCCAGGACGCGGCGCTATAACTGTTACGTAAATACTAAGCATTTCATCTTGGTGCTGCTGCTTGAATCGGTGCTGTAAGGGCGGCTGTTTTTACTTCCTGTGATCAATAAATGAAGGAATGAAGGAAGTTTAAAGTTCTTAATGCCAAGTCATTCCCAATTGTACTCTACTGCTTTTAGAGACCTTGGCTATAACTAGTATTCAGCTTTCAGTGTGTCCTCACAGGAAGATCTGGCATACGACAAAAATGCTTATAAAATGGGAAGAGAATAAGGGCAGCTCAGCCTCCACTGACTCCTAACTCACTGAGAATAAGAGCTGAAGTCATGAACATGACTTATAAGGCCCCACGTGATGCCCAGTGCCCCCACCCTGCCCTCTTGGCCTTCTGTTCTTCCCCTGTACTCATGCTGTTCCAGGTCACTCTGGCTCCTCGGGCACCTCAAACAGGCTCCCCCATCAGGGCCTCTGCTTTCCCTCTGCTAGAAATTCTGTTTCCCCATTTGCTCTCCCTCACCTCTAAACGTCACCATATCAGTAACGCCTTCCAGGAACACCACCAGATTTAAAATGCTTCCACTTTCCCCTGCCCCCGGCAATTTATTTTCGGTGGAGGGTCTCTTCTCCCTCTGATATAGTCTATACTTTACTGTTTCCATTTTGTTGGTTGTCTGTCTCTCCCACCTATCATCTCACTAGAGGGCAAAGAATTTTGTCCACTTTGTCACCGTCGTTTACCCAGCACCCAAGTCAATGTTTAGTGGACAGTGGACACTTAATACATATTTGTAGAATTAATAAATCTTGTAATTGGGGTGCCTGGGTGGCTCAGTCAGTTGAGTGTCTGGCTTCGGCTCAGGTCATGATCTCACGGTTTGTGAGTTCAAGCCCCACGTCAGGCTCTGTGCTGACAGCTCGGAGCCTGGAGCCTGCTTCGGATTCTGGTCTCCCTCTCTCTCTGCCTCTCCCCTGTTCACACTCTGTCTCTCTCTCTCTCTCTCTCTCTCTCTCTCAAAAATAAACATTAAAAAAATGTTTTTAAAAAGAATAAATAAAATTAAAAAAATAAAAATAAATAAATCTTATAATTAAATATAACTTTAGGTCTCACTCATACCCTTAGGGGATCACATTGTTAAATAAATAAAAAAATAAGGCTCTCATTTACTAAGCACTTCCTAGGTGCTTGTTCTAAGTACTTTCCATGTGTTCATTTATCCCTTAAGACCCATGAATTAGGAGCCCTATGAATTAAAGTCCATTATTTGCATCTTCTTGGCTGGTCCTTCTAAACACTTGTGGGCTTAGGATCAGTCTCTGAGATTCTTCTTTTCTGTAACTATACTCACTCCCATCTTGTGTCCTCAAATAACTTCTACATCTTGATCAGTACTAAGTGTACATCTCCCACCCAAGACCTCTCCCCTAAACTCCAGACGTGTTTATCCAACTGCCTACTCAGTACTCCTCTTTGGATGTCTAATAAGTATCTCGAACTTCAGGTGTCTTAAGTCCACACCCTTGGACTGTAGCTCCCCACCACTAACTCTCTTGCTCTGAGAAAGGCAATTCTATTCCTACGGTTTTTTAGGCAAACATTAGAGGCTGGTAGAAATATATTTTATCTTGACAAGTGGTGATGGGCTTACAACTATATGCATTTGTCAAGACTCATAACAGCTGTAGAGAAAATAGAGTGAATTTTTCTGTATGTAAATTAGACCTCCATGAGCTTAACTTTAAAAGGGGGGTTGTTGAAAAGCTATTATTGGGGCGCCTGGGTGGCGCAGTCGGTTAAGCATCCGACTTCAGCCAGGTCACGATCTCGCGGTCCGTGAGTTCGAGCCCCGCGTCAGGCTCTGGGCTGATGGCTCAGAGCCTGGAGCCTGTTTCCAATTCTGTGTCTCCCTCTCTCTCTGCCCCTCCCCCATTCATGCTCTGTCTCTCTCTATCCCAAAAATAAACGTTGAAAAAAAAAATTAAAAAAAAAAAAAAAAGAAAAGCTATTATTGAAAAACATTCTTTGGAAAATTTTGCTCCTGTCTTACACTGATGGTGGTTTCTGTTGTCCTGGAGAGAACTCCACCAGTGTGTTTCCTTGCTTTTGTGGTGGGAGGGAGCAGCCATGGGGGCTGCGTTATGACTCTCGTGGGGCCCCCTCCTCCATTAAAAAATTGTTAAAGATGACACTTTATGACTGTGTCGATAGAACTTTTTTCTTCAGATTTTAAAAGAAATTTAAAATGTCTCTTATTTAAATTTAATTTGAAATTAAAATTAAATGATATTTTAATTAAATGTAAATTGTAAACTTTATTTCTTACGTTTTCTTCGGATTTTAAAAGGGCTTAAAAAGTTCTTGGGGGGGGCCCTCAAAGCGTCACAAGCCCCCGGCACTGTGCCTAAGGGAAAAGATGGCCGCGGATGAGATCCAAGCCTACCAGAAAGGAAAATCAGGCTAATCATTTCCTACAAGTGAATGACCACGGGTAGAAATTAAGTATTTAGTTCCCAGTGTTGTCATCGCTTTTCCAATAGGTTGAAACAAGTGAGTTACTCTCTCTGTGTCTCAGCTCCCCAACGCATGAAAAACAGGATAACAAACTTAGCCCTCACTTAAAACCGGCTCCTAGGGTCTTAAATATTAAAAATTCATTCAATAACAGTTTGTTCTGTACCAGACACTGTGTGGTGACTGAGGAAATCTGAGATAAATCCCATACAGCTCCTAACCTTGGGGTGTGGCTAAATTCCTACTAAAGAACATTAAACATGCACAAAATAGAGGCACTTGACAAGGCATAGGCTTTTCCTTTGTCTGTTTTTTTAAATTATTATTCTTTTAAATATCGATTACTCTGCATATATAACCAGGGAATGGCTTGTAAGCACAACGGTGTAATTCCAAATACAGATTCTGAAGAAATCATGCATTTCCAGCGGGAGGTTTCTATCAACAATTCAAGTAAGATTTCCTACAATGTTATGTGTCTGTAAACCATTCATGAAGGTCTCCCTAGTCCATGCCACTTTGAACTTTTCTTTGACTCCACTCTGAGAACCAGGTTGATGGTGGTGACGGTGGGCATGATTCAAGGAAAGACCCCTCACCAAGAAACAGTTCCCCCACTAGCCTTCTCCCCATGCTTCATGACCTGCTGCTGACTGTTCCTTCCTTTGGGTGAAATGTTGCCTTTCCCCTATAAGATCTCTTTAAATTTTCAAGTACTCCCTTTATTTATGAAGTCAAATGGTTTTCCACAGGGGCAATGCAATGGGAATCAGGGAGAGAGAAGAAGACTGAAAGAGGAGGAAGTACATGGAAGGAATCCTCGAGACAATCTCCCACCCCACTCAACTACCATTACAATTCTACCCTTGTCTTGAGATAATATTTATCCAGTAGCTTCTGTGCTGAAGGCGTGGGCTATGAGGAGAAACGCCTGTGTCAGTCTTGATTAAAACTTTGCTGTCAGGGGGCGCCTGGGTGGTTCAGTTGGTTAAGCGACTAGCTCTGGATTTGGGCTCAGGTCAGGATCTCACGGTCGTGAGATCAAGTCCCACATAGGGCTCTGCACTGAGCATGGAGCCTGCTTGGGATTCTCTCTCTCTCTCTCTCTCTCTCTCTCTGCCCCGCCCCTGTTCACTCGCTCCCTCAAAATAAATAAATAAATTTTTAAAAAATGTGTTGTCAGTGTCACAATAACAAAAAAAACCTCACATGTCGTCATAATATGTTGCTCTCTTTTTAGAAATGCGCTATGTATGCACTTCTTTTCCCCACGTTGTTCTTGATTTTGTTCTAGCAACCACGGACTCAGAAGTGGTTTGAGCAGCACCACTCAATTTCCCAAACAAGCAAGTCCTTGAATAGTATACTCATAGTGGACGCTGTCATTATCCTAATTTTCTATTAAATTATATTTCCCTTGATAACTAATCTTTTTTAAACTAATAACTTGGATACATCAATCACTTATTTTAAAATTATTCTTTTTTCTGCCCATTAGTTCCTCCTTCCTTGACTCCTAGAGGCAAAACAGGGTGTGGCTGATGCCACTTCTGAGACATTTTTAAATGTTTATTTATTGGCAGGGGAGGAGGAGCAGAGAGAGAGAAGGAGAGAGAGAATCTCGAGCAGCCTCCATGCTCAGGGCCAGCCCTATGTGGGGCTCAATCTCACGACCATGAGATCATGACCTGAGCTGAAATCAAGAGTCAGATGCTTGACCTACTGAGCCACCCAGGCACCCCACCACTTCTGAGAGTTATTTATTACACATTCATTTCGTCGGGAGTAGATGTTGAAACTTTTATTTAAAAAAATATGAAAATAATATTTTTCATCAAAAGAATTTTATAACCTTAACAACTGCAAGAATACACATTTAGCTCTTTCTCCTTGATATAATTCTATATTTATAGAATTATAAATTCTCTATGTTCTTTATATTTCTTTATGAAGAAATATATATTTCTCTGTTCTTTATATTATATTTCTCTATGTTCTTCCAACCTGCAGGCATGTGCGTAGTTTTTATTTCTGTAACCCAAGCTTCCCAGGTCAGATAAGACTGAAGGTATGACTTACTCTTACAATAGGGTCCCTAACAATCATATCCCTAATTTTGAGCTTCTTCCCACTCCCTTTCCTCCCCAGCAGAATCACTAGATACTCCAGCCCTTCTCCCTAAATCCGTTTAGTCTCTGAAAAGGGTCCAGGGGTGAGGTTGACCTGTTCATGGGCTACCGCGAGGTCTCCCTTCTAGGGCTGATAGTGCCAATATTTGGTCTCTTGGTCTGATAACTATGAAGGGGGTCAGATAATGATACTATCAGCTGCAGGTGAGGGGCTCATTGACTGTTGAATAAGACCAACATCTAAAGAGGTAAGCATAGTTGGGGCACCTGGGTGGCTCAGTTGGTTAAGCCTCCGACTTTGGCTCAGGTCACGATCTCACGGTTCGTGAGTTCGAGCCCCACATTAGGCTCTGTGCTGACAGCTCAGAGCCTGGAGCCTGCTTCAGATTCTGTGTCTCCCTCTCTCTGCCCTTCCCTAGCTTGTATTCTCTCTCTGTCCCTCAAAAATCAATAAACATTTAAAAATTTTTTTAAATAAATAAAAAGTAAAAAGGTAGGTATAGTCAATGAAGGAAGGCCTAGACCACAAACAGGAACAAAGCATCGATCTGAGCTTGAAGGAGGAAGGACATTATGGCCTGGGACGTTGGAAGACTGAATAGAGGCACTAGGTCATTGAGTAGGTCCTAGTCAAAAGGATAAACTGGGAAAGACCACTGTAGGCCAGTAGTTCCCAACCCTGGCTGAACCTTAAATTTACCTGGGGAGTTTAAAAAACAAACGAACGAACAAACAACAACAAAAACAGTGGAGGCAGAACCTCCAGAGTTTCTGATTTAATTGACTTGGGTTGCGGCCCGGACAAGGACATTTAAAAATGTTCCTCAGGGAAGGCAAAAACGAGGCCTGTGGTGGTGGATTAGAGTTGAAGGTATTAGTATGAATTTGTGTTTCGTTTCATATATTCACAGGCGGGAAGATACAGAAATATGGGTATATGTGTATTCTTGGGTTAGTGTGTATCTGTTTCCTAGTCCTGTCCACTGAGAGGGCCTAGAAGCAATGACGGCCCAGTAATAATGAAAACACCTAACATGGGACCTTAGGTTCTAAACACCATTATCCAATAAAAAGAAGCAGAGCTTCCCAGAGAAATGACGAATTGTGAAGCAGGGAAAATGTAAGATAGACCCAGTGCATATTTGTAGTATCAGAATAAGAAAGTGTTGTCTAAAAAAACCCAAAAAAGTGAAGGGGTGGGGGGATGAGGGGAGCATATCAAAAGGACATAGGGGCAGCCTGCAGGATTCCCCAGTGGCCAAAACTGGAATAATTTGAGCAAAAAAACAAAGATGATTTTAGATTATAACCCAAAACATAAAATAAATACCCATAAGTTCATACTGATAAATACACAGTTGAATAGTTAAATAAGTGGGGAGAAGGGGAAAATCTTCCTTACATGAAAAAAGTCCAATTAATAAATATAGAAGAAATGAGGGATACAGAAAATCACCTGGAGAACATCAGAGTGACAATTGCTAGAGGCAAGACCTATAGATGAATGTTAAAATCAAGGGCAAAACTTTACAGAAAAATGGGATGTTTGTATAGCCTCCAAGTATCTCCCTCAAAATATTTTTTAGTTACTGTGGTGGTTTTAACTTATCTCCACATTTTTTAAAAAAATTTTTTTAACGCTTATTTATTTTTGAGACAGAGAGACACAGAGCATGAACGGGGGAGGGTCAGAGAGAGAGGGAGACACAGAATCGGAAACAGCCTCCAGGCTCTGAGCTGACAGCACAGAGCCCGACGCGGGGCTCGAACTCACGGACCGCGAGATCATGACCTGAGCCGAAGTCGGCTGCTTAACCGACTGAGCCACCCAGGCGCCCCTATCTCCACATTTTTAATGTACTTTTGCTTCCAAAAAGTGAGGCTTAATTCCCTTCCCTTGAGTACAGGCTGGCCTTAGTGACTTTCTGACTAATAGGTATAGAAAGAGAAAAACAGTAACTTCACAGTGGAGAAACCTTGAATAAGCGATCAAGGTTAACATCACCAGAAATAAGTTATGTTGCTGTATCATGCGTCCCCTCATATGAAACAACAAGAGGGCATACAACCTCTATGATATCCTCCCTTCAAATCCATAACCCCAGTTTAATGCTGAGAAAACCTCAAACAAACCGGAGGAAATTTCTACAAAATACATGACTAGTGCTTTTTAGAAATGTCACACTTCAGAGAAGCCTAGGTGTCTCTGTCAGTTAAGTGAATGACTCCTGGTCATGATCTCATGGTTTGGGACTTTGAGCCCCGCATTAGGCTCTGCACTGACAGCATGGAGCCTGCTTGGGATTCTCTCTCTCTCTCTCTCTCTCTCTCTCCCTATCACTCTCTCTCTCTCTCCCAATAAATAAATAAGTAAATAAATAAACTTAGAAAAGGCTCAGGCTCCAAAAAAACAGAGAAAGAGGTTTTCACAGATTGAAGGAGACAAAGGAGACATATCACATAAATATGATGTGATTTCCTAGTTTGGATCTTTGAACAGACAAAGGACATTAGCAGACAACGGGTGAATCCAAATGAGGTCGATATTGAGTTATTAAACTGGCACTGTTGATTTTTTAGTTTTGATAAATATAACACGGCAATGTAAAATGTTAACGCTGGGGGTGTTAGTGAAGGGCATATAGGGACTTGATGTACTATCTTCATAACTCTTATAAACCGAAGATCACTTAAAAATTTAAAAATTCAAAATATAAATAAGTAAAAATGTTTCACTGTTCTCCAGGTGATGTTAACGGGCAGAGTTGAGAAGCCCCTACCCTAGGTAAAGGCAGAAACTTCAGCTGAGTCACAAAGTGATAAAACATCATGAGCCATTTGAGGGAAAGATGAGAAGTTTATTATGGTAACATTTTTCTATAGTGTAAGTAATAAGGGATGGTAGAGAATGAGGGAAGAAAGGTAGCTGGGTCAGATTATAAACAGTCTTTTTACCCCTCAGGATAAGAGATTGGTCCTTTATTTATTTTTTTTTTTAATTTTTTTTTTCAACGTTTATTTATTTTTGGGACAGAGAAAGACAGAGCATGAACGGGGGAGGGGCAGAGAGAGAGGGAGACACAGAATCGGAAACAGGCTCCAGGCTCTGAGCCATCAGCCCAGAGCCTGACGCGGAGCTCGAACTCACGGACCGCGAGATCGTGACCTGGCTGAAGTCGGACGCTTAACCGACTGCGCCACCCAGGCGCCCCTGAGAGATTGGTCCTTTAAACTGTAGGCCTTGGGAAGTTATTATAATTTTTTAAGCAGAATAAAATTGGAAATCCTATTTGGGGTTAGTTTTAGATAACTCTACTGTTACTTAAATGCTGTATAATGACAGCAATTACCTTAAAATATCTTGCAAGTTTATTATTTAAAGGATATGAAATGATGTGTGGATGCCATGCAAAAAGGTTTTTTTTTTTTTCTTTTTTTAATGTCCATGTGTTTCCTTTGTTCATTTCTGCATTATGCCACATTCTCCCTACTTAAGGACCCTGGGCAGGAGCTGGGAAGAGCTCAAATCGAACAGCAGAAATGCAATGGGAAAGTAAGAGTTAAAAGTAAGCTTCCAACATGCAAAGCAGAATTTTGCAGGAAGTAATTTGAAAACCAGGTTCAACCAAGCCTGATGGGACAGACCATGGAGTTCCTTGCAACATAACTCCAGACTGGAAAGAAAGAAAAACAACAAGCTCAGCCCTTTAGCTCCGGGAGTGGCCCTTCAGTAGTTTTAAATTTTTCCAGAAGTAGATCTTTATGAGAGGTGGCATCTTCCTCCGAATCTTCAGGACAATGCCCTTGTGGGGAGAGACAGGCAGGATTGTCTGGTCAGCAACCCTGTGAGCTCAGGTTGCCCAGAGTGGGCTCGTTGGGGCCAGGCAAATTCATCTTCCAGAAGGAACAAGGGCTCTCTTTCCTTGGGTAGCTTGAATCCTGTTTCTTCAAGGGTTGCTGAAAGCTGAAAGTTGGTGATGTCAGACAACCCCCGCCCAGAGTGCTTGGCGCCTATGTTCCAAGAGCTTATTACCTGTATGCAAGGCATTCTCATCTTTGTACTAAGGGATCTCCCCTAAAAAAAACGAACTCGCAGCTGCATTTGCCCTGCCCTGTCTAATTGAGAAAAATATCCATCGATGGGAAAACAGTTAACTAAATTGGGGGGCAAATAGGCAAAGAATCCTACACAATCATTAAAAATGATGACTGGGGTGTATAATTTTGAGTTGGAAAGATGTCTATAAATACCTTGAATGACAAGAAATAAACTCAGCTTGGGGCACCTGGGTGGCTCGGTCGGTTAAGCAGCCAACTTCGGTTCAGGTCATGATCTCACGGCTCGTGAGTTTGAGCCCCACGTCAGGTTCTGTGCTGACAGTTTGGAGCCAGGAGCCTGCTTCGGATTCTGTGTCTCCCGCTCTCTCTGCCTCTCCCCTGATCACACTCTGGCTCTCTCTCTCTCTCTCTCAGAAATAAATAAACATTAAAAAAATTAATTCAATTTTTTTTTAAAAAAAGAAAGAAATTCAGCTTAAGCATGCTCTAGTCCATGAAAATAATATTGCATAAGTCTGTGTGGAGTGTGTGCCTGTGTGCATGCAGAGAAGACTATATGGAAAGATATTCATTGACATAGAACTGTTTATCTCTGACAGCTGGTGTTATTTTATTCCCTTTTGCTTTTTTGTTTGGGTTTTCTGTGTTCCTCTGTTTTTTTTTTTAATTTTAATTCTGTATTTTATTTTTATAATCAGAAAAATAAACTGTTTTCATTTTGAACTAGAATAAAGTATTTGTTACACCTCAAAAAGCTCATTGTTCTCTGAATATGCCTCATGTTGCTGATTACAGTTTCATGTACCCATCAACAATTTGGAAAATTAAATTAATTACAGAAAAAGATAAATAGTTAAAACATATTTTTTTTGGCTATCATTTATGTAAGATTTCTCTAAGTGTTGGGGCATTGGGGTCATTTCAAACTTTTGATAAAGCGATGAATAATATCTTGATATATGAATCCTTCCATTTCTGACTAGTTCATTAGTATATGGAGGAAAATCTACCAAAGCAAAGTAAAATTGGACAAATTGCTCTGTCCAATGATTACAGAGTCTTTATCAAGTGACATTTGTGTATCATCTTTTCTTTTTTTTTTTTTTTTAATTTTTTTTCAACGTTTTTATTTATTTTTGGGACAGAGAGAGACAGAGCATGAATGGGGGAGGGGCAGAGAGAGAGGGAGACACAGAATCGGAAACAGGCTCCAGGCTCTGAGCCATCAGCCCAGAGCCTGACGTGGGGCTCGAACTCCCAGACCGCGAGATCATGACCTGGCTGAAGTCGGACGCTTAACCGACTGCGCCACCCAGGCGCCCCTGTGTATCATCTTTTAAAAAACTCTTTGCCTTCTAATAATTCAAAAGAAACAATCTTGTTTTCATTTAGATTTGGTTAGTTCCTAAGGAGGCTGGGCATTTTAATTTTATTTGCTATTTACATAAAATGTTACATTTATGAATTGCCTTTTCATGTCCTTTGTTCATTTTACATTAATTTGGGGAGAGAGGTTCTTGTTAGAACAATGAGCTCACCTCTTTAATAATTTTGTAAATATTCACCCAATTTTATACTTTTGTTTGTAGTGGTTGTCAAATACATACACAGAGTAACGTGTTTTCTGTGGTCAAATCTATTATAAATTTCATTTTAAATATTTTTCCACTGATTTTTGTAGCTGAAAAGCCCTTCCCCATCCCAAACTCAGATAATTCTTCATAGGTTAATCATTTACATCCAGTTCTTTAGTTCATCTGGAATTTATTTTGATGTATGAGATGAGATGAGGATCTAAACTATTCTTTTTCCCAAATGGCTAACCACCTATTGAGATACCAAGTTATGACATCCGCTAAGATCTGCTACTTAATTGCTGAACCAGTTAGAAGGTTCGTTCTTCCAGAATAATTTGAGGTCGTTTATAGTTCATTGCTTGCTAAAAGTATTTATAGAAACGAAGACCTCTGGCGACTCCCACTCCCCCCACCTTCCCTGGTTTTACACCTGTACTCCCTTTCCGCTCCTGGCTGCAGTGAACCAGTGCTCCCACTTGCCCTCACAGCATTGCATTACTGATATTGCAGCCCCGGAGTACAAGCAGAGAGGTAGGGATGGGGGCGAAATGGGCTTCACTGCCTCGCAGAGCTGTCGCATTCTGTAGAGACGTAACCAACGGTGGGTCACCTGTGAGGACCCCGTATCTCTGGAGCCTGGGATACATGGAAACATTCTTACAGCATCCTGATCAGGAGCCTCTTAGACACTTAGTTAATAAAACTTCTCCTGGAGTGAGACAGACAGTTGCCCAATGTGTTTCGTCCCCAGGGCAGTTGCAATGTATAACTGATTTCACAAATCGTTTTAGAAAGTTTGTATATGGGGGGGGGGGGGTGATAAATCAGGTATCAGGTATCCCGCTACCTAGCAGCTTTCTTAACCCAAAGGTCTAAGTAATTATTTCTATACCTAAATGACGTATTTCATTGGAATCAACCCTTTAAGGAGGACTTCATACTCGCCAACCCACTGAACATGCAATAAATTTGTAATGTATATAAAATATGTAAAACATCTTACAGTTCTTTACCTCATTATTTGTAAGCTTGGATTTTTTTTTCACCAAGTATTTTTACTTAAAAGATAACTACATTTTAATCCTTACAACCATTGTAACCTATGGCTAATTACAGCAAAGAAAGAAAAGGGAAGAGTTTCAAATCAAAATGATAGTATGTTTTATCTCCCACGGCTTTCTCTTACCCAGAACACTCTTCACCATAAACTTTCCCCAAACTTTATATTTTGTAAAAAAAAAAAAAAAAAAAAAAAAGTGTGCTCTGTTTTAATGCAGGTCTAATTCTTCATGTGTCTTCAATAATTGCACCTCATTCCAAAATACGTTGCCAAAAATAACCCATCAGCAGCCGCGGCAGCTTTGTCTCAGCAGTATCTCCTATACATTATGACTACTTTTATTCTAAGAATAGCACACTCTTCCTTAGTGAATTAATCTTTTAATGGAATTTCTTCTGCAGTATTTAGCAAAATGACCCCACTCAGGGCTAGCCCACTCTCTACAAGTAATTAGAGATAAGTATGTTTAATGCATTTCTGAATATTTTACTCTAATACATTCTTCAAGCACAGATAAGCAGCTGTATGAAACTACCCTTGGGGCTGTTGAGTCCAGATTTAAAAATACACAAATAATTGTGTGTCACCTGGTTCACCTGACTGTGCAATGACTCAAATTTACCTTCCAAAGGGGCAGAAAATAAAACAGCTAACAGGCTCTCCTGACATTTCAGATCAGTGGTGTGTTTCCTTCTTCCTCCCACCAAACGTTAAGAAACTTACCTGAGTTAGAAAAGTTGGTTCAGCAACGCCCTCCGGCAATGTTCTATCCTCCATAGCTCCTAATTAGGGCTCAACTTGATTTTTTTTTTTTTTTCTCCCCAGCTCTGGCTCAAGTTGCATCTCTGTGACTCCATCTACCCCCATTTAAGCACATGTATCACTGCCTCTGTTCCGGAGTCTAGCTAGCTGTTCATCTTCCCATTATAGTCTGGCTCTTCCAAGGTCAATGCAAGCACTGTGAAAGAGGCCAGAAAGATGCTAATGGGCTTGCTGCTGAGACCACAAGGCATGCTGGAGCTAGATCAGGATTCATTTTAAAAAACAGATATGTTTATTTTCCACCATTTAGAAAAGAAAGAAAATTCAAAGTGTTTCTCAAACAAAAAGTACATCCCAGCTTTGGCATTAAAAGAATCCATAAAAAGCTGCAGAACTAGACTTGCCTTATTTTCATCTGCTTGACCCAGGGGAGCTTTCTGTTAGATCCCGTTGTTCTGGTGGGGGATAACCGGAGTGCCTAGCAGTTTTCTGATTACATTTGGGATATTTGGGATCATGGACGTATTCTTGTGAAAGGCCTGGAACAGTCCTGCTCAAAGCATGGTTCACAAACTTGCACTTGTCCAAGTTGAGGTACGTACAGAAATTGAGACACGATACCCTATTGCCGAGTTTGTGGAGGGCTCTCTCCTACATTGTTGGTGGGAATACAAAATATGGCAGCCACTTGGCAAAACAATAAGGCAGCTTCTTACAAAGTTAAGAAACTTTGTACACTGACCATACAACCCAGCATTCCTACTGGAGGTAGTTACTCAAGGGAAATAACAACATATATCCACACACACACACTTGTAGGTAGCAGCGTTAACAGTAGCCAGAAACTGAAATCGACCCAAATTTCTATCTGCTGGTAAGTGAATAAACAGATTGTGGTGTCAACACATTATAGAATGTTATACATCAAGAAAAGGGAATGGAGGTATGTGTACAACCACATGCATGAATACCGCAAATAGTATTTTAGGGGAAAGAAGTGAAACACAAAAGACTACACACAGTATGATTCCATTTATGTGAAATTCTACTAGAGGGATGACTATGGTGGGTGAGTTCTGAGCTTCCTTTGTAACCCCGGGTGCAGGGGGACAGGGCCCGTACCTGTATGTCAGCTGCTGAGTCAGGAAGCCTCTTTAGACCTGGGGTTAATCTGAATCTTTGCGGTAATGTGTTACACACACCTTCATATCAAGCCTTCAGAGTGTGGTCCACTTTCTCTAAAGACAAAATGTCATTCTTACTGTAACATCTATCCTGTTTTCCTTTTTACCAGCACCTCAGAGAATAGCATCAACAGCTTAATGTTTACATCAGTGAATCAAGGCTGTTTCCATGGCAACACCTCTAATTCTCTGGAACTGCCATTTTATGTCACTTTACTATTAATGGAAGATGAAACAAAAGAAAGCACACAGAACAGAGAAGGCTTAGTGCCTAAGACTGACAAGCAGAACAAGAGGGAAGGGAAGTAAATGTATCATTTGCAAGACTTTTAATACCTAGTGGGCCATGACATTATTCAGCAGTTAACCATTTCTTTTGCTTGGATTTATATAATGATTTCATAGGATCGAAGAGTCTTTGAGCTAAAATGGCCTTAAAAGTCATCTGCAAATCTTTATTTTTTTAATGTTCATTTTTTAGAGAGAGAGACAGAGCACGAGCAGGGGAGAGGCAGAGAGAGAGGGAAAGAGAGATTCTCTTCCAGAGAGAGAGAATCGGAAGCAGGCTCCAGGCTCTGAGCTGTCAGCGCAGAGTCCGATGCGGGGCTCGGACTTACAAGTCGTGAGATCATGACCTGAGCCGAAGTCAGATACTTAACTGACTGAGCCACCCAGGTGCCCCTGCAAACTCAGTCCAGAAAACTCAGTACCAGAAGAGGTAAGGGATGTAATGAAGGTCATTTGGCCAGTAATGGTCCGAACCAAGAGTGGAACACAGGCCACAGAGCCAAAGTCTGGGGCTCCTTTTAGGCACAATATGATATGGTCTCTTTCACCTGTTAGTCCAATAGCTTAGGCTCAGCTAAATACTTTTTTATGGAATCCATTATAACGAATACCAAGAGTTTCACTACCTGGCCTACCAACAAGGGAAGTGAGGCCATTGATTATGGCTACCAGAGCCATGGCTTGTGACTGAGAAGTAAAATCAGGTGCCATGTCACAAGCATGTCTCGTTCAGGATCCAATTGCAAGAAGCAGAGACTACCCCGGGGATTTTATGCAGAATGTGATTTAATATAAATCAAGATTTAACGGATGTAATATAAATCCAAGAATCATGCCCAGAACAATGCAGAACTCACCCCCCAGGGAAGCTTTCATGTCTGTCCCAACCAGGAAGGTAGAAAATCAAGAGGCCGCCATTGGAACTATTGAGTCCAAGAAAACATCAGTGCAGATGAGATTCAGAATCGAGTAGCTGGTATCCGGAAGTCACTTGCACTCTCACCATCCACGCATCTGGACACTGGACGCTGGACCACTTTTGGGGGGAGGAAAGCACTACATTCCATGACCACACGTGACATCAGAAACAGCCCCAAAAGCAACAGGAAGGTGCCTCCACGTCATTTCCACCTTTACATTTCCAATGAATGCATCTCATTGGCAAGACCTAATTTGCACCCAGAACATTACCCATAGGAAAGTGGAAAAATGTAGTTTGTTTTAAAAGCTTTCCAATTTCTGCTGTCCTGAAAAGTGTGCTGAAATGAGGAGGGACGGAATGCTGAGTGTCAGTTGGCTGTATTCAGGTGAAGGAGCTCATCAATGCAGTTGGTTAGTGGATGTTCACACACATCGACAACAGTGGGTGCATTACACCAGGAACAAGGAGAATACTTTGGTGAAAGCGGGTAAATGAGCACCCTCAAACACTGCCAACGGGAGGGAATGAGAGGTGCAGCAGTCACATTACAGAGCATTTAACAGAACCATTTCAACATGTGAAAGCGTACAGCCTGTGACTCAGTAATCCCACCCATCCTTTTCTAGCTCAGAAAAACAACTACACGTATGCACGAGGTGCTGTGTATGAGGATTTGATTTCAGATCACCTGCAGCAGCACAATACTTAGATGAATACTTAATATTCATCACCAAGATAATGACTGAATAAACTATGGAAAAAGCCTTCCTAGGGAATTAAATACAGCAGCTAAAAAAAAAATAAGATAGGATGATCTGTACTGTCATTGAAGGATCTCAAGGACATACTGTAGAAAGTTTTCTGGGTGCATAAACAGCTGCCAGAATGATTGGGAGACAAGCCCATATGAACAAGAAATGGGTCTGCACCAGTTTCCAGGCTTTTGACCCCCCTCAGACCAATGGAAGGTATAAAAAGAGGTCAGTGTAATGAGAAAGGGGATTCCTGAGATGTCTTCAGGAAAGATTTCCAGAGGAGGGGAGTATTTCTGTTACCTTCTGCTCAGGCCTAATGAGAGGGGTTCTAAAGGAAAACCTGGTGAAGTTGAGCAGGGGACAGAATGGACAGGGCCTGACTCATTCCCAGGAAATCTAAAGGGTAGACAATGGCTGACTTAGTGCTTTGTGTGGGAGCCAGAGAGGACCCCTGCCCTGAGAAAGACCATCTCTCTGAGTATGTGAGAGGTAGACGATGGGTGAGGGCTCTTTGGGCCAAGACAGCCATGTGGGACTGACATCCCCAGGTAGGTGGCCTCCTGGGAACCACCAGCTGGAGCAGGTAGTCCAGGGGATCAAACACATTACATGCAGTAGAAGGGGAGCATCCCTAAGCTGGGAACCAAGATGCATTCCTTTTTTGGGGCCGCTGTGACAAAATGCCACAAACCAGGTGGCTTAAAACAACAGAAGTGTATTATCTCACAATTCTAGGGGTTAGAAGTTCAAAATAAAGGTGTCAGCAAGGGCATGCTCCCCTCAAAGGCTCCAAATAGGAATCCTTCCTTACCTTTTTTTCTAGCTTCTAATAGTTGCCAACAAACCTTGGCATCCTTGGCTTGTGCCAGAATTCCAATCTCTGCCTCTGTCTCCCCAGGGTCTTCCTCCTGAGTGTCTCCTCTGTGTTTCTAAACTTCTCTCCTTATAAGGGCACTAGTCAATGGATTTAGGGTACATCCTAATCCAGTATGACCTCATCTTAATTTGATCATATCTGCAAAGACTCTTTCCAAATAAAGTCACAATCACAGATCTAAGGGTTAGGACTTCAACACATCTTTGGGGGTGAAGGGTAGAAGTTCAACCGCAACACAAGAAAATTGACCAAAGCCATCAAGAGTCTGCTTTAAACCAACCAAGGAAAGAGCCCAAGACCCTCCGGTAGGTGAAAGCTGTCTAATCCCCCACCCCACCCCATCTCACTTCCTGTCTCCTGCCTGGCCTTGGGAGGCAGCAGTCAAGAAGGGGGAGAAGGTGGGCAGCAAGGAGCAGGACACATCTTCCCCCAAAAGCAGACAGTCACTACCTAACTACAAGCTTTAGTGGGAAAAAGAGGACTTATCTTTGAATGAGGATTAGGGTGTTGATCAACATCTTGGACTGTACATTTCAAAAATTTTCTATTTTGGAAACCATCAAGCATACAAAACATAGAGAAAATATAATAATGAATTCTCTATGTACCCACTTCCCAAATTCAACAATTATAAATTCATGACCAGTCTTTTTTTTTTTAATCTATACCAATCTACCCAAGCTCCCTCTTCCCCAGATTATTTTGAAGCAAATCCCAGATGCTATATAATTTCATCCAGAGATCTTTTAACATCTTTTCTCTGAAAAATAAAAACTTGTAAAAAATAAAACACAACCACTCTACCATTATCTTGTTCTCAAAATTTAAAAACAAACCCTTAATATCAACAATTTACTAAATTTTCAACACTCTCCATTTGTTATATAAAAATTTTCATATACTTTTTAAATTCACCTGAGCATCCAAAAGGAACTATATATTGCAATGAGTTGCTATTTTTTCTAAGTCACTTTTAATATATAGGTTTCTCTCTCCTCCGTGCCTTCTTTTTTTTCTTCTTCTTTTTTCCCCTTATAATTTTCTGTAAAGAAACTGGGTCTTTGTCCTACAGCATTTCCTAAGGCCTGGTTATTGCTGATTGCATCTCCATGGTGTTATTTAACATTTTCTTCTGTCTCCTGTATTTTCTGTAAATTGGAAGCTGGATCTAGAGGAGTGGTTCTCAAAAGTAGCCCATGGGAATCATCTGGAAAAACTTTTAAAAATCCTGAAGCCCAAGCAAGTTCCAAGCCAACTACATCAAAGACTCTGGTGGTGAAAGTGAGGCACTGGGTTTAAAAACTTCTCAGACGATCCCAATATGCAACCAATATTGAAAATCTCTTTTCTAGAGTTCTGCTCATATTTAACTCTGATTTTTTCCCCTCTTTAATTTTTTTTTTTTATTAAATTTTTTTTTCAACGTTTATTTATTTTTGGGACAGAGAGAGACAGAGCATGAACAGGGGAGGGGCAGAGAGAGGGAGACACAGAATCGGAAACAGGCTCCAGGCTCTGAGCCATCAGCCCAGAGCCTGACGCGGGGCTCGAACTCACAGACCACGAGATCGTGACCTGGCTGAAGTCGGACGCTTAACCGACTGCGCCACCCAGGCGCCCCCCCCTTTAATTTTTTTTAAGTTTATTTATTTTGAGAAAGGGAGAGAGAGCACACACAGGTGCACATGCAGTTGAGCAGGGGAGGGACAGAGTGAGGGAGAAACAGAATGAAGGAAGCTCAATGCTGTCAGTGCAGTCGGATGCAGGGCTTGAACCCATGAACCCTGAGATCATGACCTGAGCCAAAATCAAGAGTTTGACGCTTAACGAATGAGCCACCCAGGCACCCCCTCCCCTCCTTTATAGGAGATGCTTGTCGTATACTTTATACTGGATATTTTAAATTTCCAAAGTGACCTTTTGTTTTACAACAAAGTTTACAATGTAGAAATGTCTGTGACCTTGGACTGATTACAAGAGTCTTGAGAATGGCCTGTTTTTCATCCAGTGCAAGAGATGATTATCCCCAGTGAACAAATTCTAAATGGACAATGGGAGGAAAAATAAAGTGTGTTGGATCGTGTCACAAATTGTCCTTGATCCATGGGTCAGTAACAAGTAACTGGTTAGGAAAACATCTAGAAGGGCACATGCAAACCTCAGCAGTGGCTACCTCTGGGAAGTGACTGAGTTTGGTGTGGCAGCACAGTGTGTGTGTCCGTGACAAATTTTAGTTTTATTTCAAATTTTAGATTGAAAATAAAATCATGTGTTAATTGTGTAAGCAAAGTTAATGAAAAGAGAATAGATGGTGGGTTTTTAACATTAAAATTTCATACTTTTCCATTATAAGAGTAGTATATACTCACTAAAGAAAATTTTAAAAAATCAAGGAAGAAGAGTAGACTATATACTATAAATTCCCCACTTCAGACTTATTCTTATGTATTTTTAAAATTAGTTTATTGTGGACAAAATGTCTTCACCTGATTTTTAAACTTCTTCCCACTGGCCTGGTCAGAGTCACTAAACGCCTATCTATTAATGTTTTTGTGGGGTTTTTTTTGCTTGGAACATTTCAACCATACCTTATAATAATTATTGTATTATATGTTATAACAATTAATATTTATCCTAAGTGCTCTACCAGCTATAATTGTCACAAGACCTCGACAATGTGAATTCTTTTATTGTTCTCATTTTACAGATAATAAGGGGTTTAAAGGAGATAAATATTTTCCCAACCATGTGGCAATGTCTAATCCTCTTTTCTTAGCTAAGAGGCTGGGACGAAGCTAGCTAAGAGAGTGTCTCCTCTGCAAAGATGCAAATGTTTCAAAATCAAGAAATTCCTACCAAGTCCTCTGTTAAGCAGTGAGCCAAGAGTGATAAATTGGAGAAGTGGAAGAGCTCAGGAGCTGATTCTGGAAGCCCCAAAACTGAGCCAGAGAATCTGCAAACTACAGAGATGTAAGCAGGGATGCATGCATGGGAGGGGTGAACGTTTCCAGGCTGACACCTGGTGGGGCAGTACCACTCACGTCTATATTTAGTTTGCCAAGATGGGTCAGGTATGGGTGGGCAGTCAGGATCTGGGACCAATCCATTTCATGTACAACTTAGTACAGAATATCAAGCCAACGCATCCTTTATTTTCTTAAGTCATTGATGCCGTGGAGTTGTTGGAGAGTATTGATCAGTCTGCTCTCCCCACCCCACCTCCTGACTACAATCCCCAGAAATAGCCAGTAGAGTTGGTTGTAAAAGTCAGCACTTTTACTTTTCCCGGGTGCTCTGGAACAAATAAAACCATTTCCTCCTGCCGCTGTGAGGAGTTGTTCTTGATGGCGTAATCATGGCCTCTGACTTATGGATTTGTGCACCTAGAGAGGGATTTACTTGATTCAGGTAAGTGTTTGGAGTAGATGATCCTAATTGCATATTGCATCATTATCACATGTCTCTGTTTCTCAATTATATTTGCGTTACAGTTAACCACTGAAAAAATAAAGTCCAATAGAAAGATGTAGCAACATGGCTTTCTACAACACAGAAGAAAATCTTAAAGATATTTGAATAAGCAAACGTGTTATCTATTTAACTCCAATTTTATTTTTTAATGTAATTTTATCTCTTCTTATAGACTGCAACCTGATAGCCTAAAAACCTTTTTAACATGTTTTTCTTGGTATTGGCAGACAGGAAATCTATTTCGTGCAGGCCGCAGCAGAGGGCGCTCTTCTTACAGATTCGCTTCTATGAGAACTTTCTTACAAAGGAAAACTGTTAAAATGTCTTTGTTCTGTTATTAAGTTTATGACTTCTCCCAAATATATACATATAATTTTATTATGGATATATGTATAATATTTATTTATGTATTTTTATAAATATATTTATAAATATATTTTATGTAAATATATATATATTTGTATATTAAGTGATATATATATTTAGAGCTATAAACTTTACAGAAATACAGATAGATACATAGATAGATAATTTTTATGGTTTCTCCCCATCCATTAATTCTAAAACCACATGTAATTATGTTCCCTTAAATAATTACCACTTTGTTCTCCTTAAGCATGCTAACTTCCTGTTTCACCTTAGGAACTCAGCCTTGAGCGCAGAAAGTTGGGACTTTGGGGTACTGCCCCCCTCATCCTCCAGTGTATGTGCTTCTCTTAGAGTCATCTCTAGAGAACCACAAACCATTTTTGGAGCATGTCCAGGAGAGGAGGCAGATTTAGTTTCTCATGTGATGGCTTTGGTTTTTTGCTGTGAATGGGCTACACACTGCTCCAACCCTCCTTCCTTTCTCTTTTCTTTGTCTCCCACATTTCTACTCCTCCAAGCTGTTGTTCGCTATTCCATGCTTCTATCCTTCTCCTCCACCTCCAAAGCCATAAGCGTCACTGTCTATCTAAGCTACCCACTTGCAGTAGTCAGCCTCCAAGGTGGCCCCACGGATCCCTGCCTACTCTGTATGTAGATCCGTTGTGTCCTCCTTCATCCAGCAGGGCTGATCTGTGTAACCACTAGGATACTGTGGGAATGGCAGTGTGTGACTTGTGAAATCAAGGTCACAAAAGACATACGGCTTTCACCTTGCTGTCTCTTGGATCACTGAGCGGCTGCCATGCTGTGAGAGGCTCAAGTAGTCCCACGGAGGGTCCTTGTTTCAAGGAACTGAGCTCTCCTGCCAACAGCCAGCAGTGCCTGATCAGCTATGGGAGTGAGCCTCTTTGGAAAGCAAATCCTCCAGTCCTAATAAAACCTTCAGAGCACGCAACCCTGGTGGACATTTCATGATAGCCTCATAAGAAACCCTGGGCCCAAACCATCCAATTGAGTCACTTCTGAATGCCTGACCCACAGGAAATGTGAGATAATAAATGCTTATTGTTTTAAGGTGCTAAGTTTGGGGTAATTTCTTATGCAGCCATAGAAGCTCATACTCCTGTCATCGTGCCTGATGACATGTTTAACACTATTTTACGTCTTCGTGGTATAAGCCCTCCGAAGGCTCATCACTGGTTTTAGAATAAAATCCAAGTCCGTGACATGGCCCAAGACCGAAAGAGGACTTCAACCACCTCAACTCTGATCTCAGTCTGTACCTTCTAGTTACGTTCTGCTTTCCAGTTTATCTCTTAACTCAGGCAAAAGACCCTGAAGGCAAAGCATCTTGAGATGGGAACGGAAACTAACCCCTCCAGCAATGCGAACTGCCCTGAGCCGGCAAGATCCCACCTGCTGGACTCCAAGCCAGTGACCAACCTGACCTTTGCTGCCCACCCGCATGTACTCAAGAAACTTTGTCCCACATTTTCCTTACATAGGCCCCATGGAAATAAATTCCTTTCTTGTGTCACCACCACTTGTCTGTCTTTGGATTTTGTCAGCAACGAGTGGCCGAACCTGATCTGTGTGGGCCCCCAGGGCCCGGTGCTTTGCCACGATTACAAGATCTTCCACGATCTGGCTCCTGGATGCCTCCCAGCCTCATCCACCCTTCCCCCAAGTCCAGCTACCTGGAAACGCCTTCATTTCCCTACGTGTGGATGGACACAATTGACAGATAAAAATACAGATTGCCCTGCTAAATTTGAATTTTAGATGAACAACGAATGGTTTTTCTTGTTATAAATATTTGCGACATACTTATACTAAAAATATTGCATGGCATGTACTCATTCTAAAAGGTTCTTTGTTGTTATTTTGAAATGCAAGTGAAATGGGGCATTCTGTATTTTTAGTTGCTAACTCTGGGAACCCCACAGATGTGAAATGCTTTCTCTCAACTCCTGCTCTCCCCTCTGCCTGGATCCCTCTGGCTAACTTCCTGTCCACCAAGACTCTCGGCCCAGACGTCCATGCCTCTAGAAGCCCTGTGCTGACGGCCTCTACCACACACACACCCAGAACGGGTTAGATGTGCCCGCCGTGGGCTTCTGCCCAAAGCTGTTGGGTCTCTTGCACACCGCACGCATTGCAGTTATTAATTTGCCTGCTCCAGCGCTAGACTCAACTTCTGGAGGTCAGCCACTGTCTTATTCATCATGTCACCTCAGTGCCCAACGCATAAAATGATCGCAACTTCTACTCGGTGAACACTTACTGCAAGCTAGTCGCTATCCTCAGACATTTACATACATTCAGTCATTAAATCATCACAGCAACCCCAAGGAGGTACTATTAATAACCCTTTTACAAAAAAAAAAAAAAATTTAAAAAAAAATGAGGTTAGAGTGGGAGAGAGCCAAAGCATAAGAGACTCTTAAAAACTGAGAACAAACTGAGGGTTGATGGGGGGTGGGAGGGAGGGGAGGGTGGGTGAGGGGTATTGAGGAGGGCACCTGTTGGGATGAGCACTGGGTGTTGTATGGAAACCAATTTGACAACAAATTTCATATATTGAAAAAATAAATAAATAAAATAAAACCTTCTTTGCATATATATATATATATCCCTTTTACTTTTATTGGTGAGGAAACTGAGGCAGGAAGAGGTCATGCAACTTGCCCAGAGTCACTAAACAATGGAAGTGAGGTTGGATTCAAAGCCGGGAGTCTGATTCCAGCTTAGATTCCAGAAGCCCTAATGGTGAGCTAGCAGCATTACTTCTCTGCAGTGTTGGAGGAGTGGGGGGGGGGGGGGGGGGGTTGTTTGTTTGTTTGTTGTTTGTTTTGGATGTTTGCAAGAACTAATTACCTAGCTAAGTGTTTTCAAACTAGACAATGTTCTTCCAACAGAGACCATGTTAAATTTGGTCCTCTTGGTCTTTACGCTTCCTGGCTCTCTCTCCAGCTACCATTACCTAGCACAATGCATGGTGCTTTCCTCATGGGCCAATAGCAAAGAAGCGTCCAGATTTGTCGTTTTCTCTTCACATCCTGACCACAAATCAAGGGTGCCAATGTGTACTGCATTCCGTAAGGAAGAACAGATGTGGCACGTGCCTTAGGAATAGAAGCTGACAAAGCACTCTGGTTAATAGCATGAGTTCTAGAATAAGCCTTCCTGAGTTCTGATCCCAGCCCTACTGCTTATTAGTTGTGTGGATTTGGATGAGGTCCCGAGACTTAGGTTCTTCATATTCAAAAGGGAGATAATAATAGTTTTCAATTCATAGGGTGTTGTTGAGGATTAAATGAGATTAAAGGGGGGAAATGTGCAATGCCTGAAATATAGCATGTACTCAATAAATGTCAGTTATTACAACTGTAATTATTATTCCACTCATCCCAGTCATAAGCACATTAGGCCTGCCCCCCGCCAATGAATTTTTGTGAATTTCTCATCCCCCTTCCCCTATATAACATTTCAGATAGGGATTAGAGAGGTAAGTCTTCACTGATATCCTCCAGGGTTTCAAGTCCCAGCCTCAGAGATCTAAATTAAGAATACAAAATCAGAGGAGGAAAGCTGGCCCCATAGCCCAGAGAAAGCTAGACTGAAGCAAGAATATACCCACTGACCCTCACTTCCTGTCCTACTGTGTAGAACTGGGTGGTTGGTCTCCCAACTCAGGTCAAGAAGCAGCTTTGCTTCTGGACAACTATGCCAAGAGACGTCATCGTACCCTCCAGGAAATAATGCACACTCATCCCCAGGGTCTGCAGCCCATAACCCCGCACATCTCAAAGGCACCCGTCTGAAGAAACACTCTTTACTTCCCAAGTGTCCAGAAATACGCAAGAATTTTGGTATCTTTTCAGGGGGTGGTCTAGGCTCATTTACTTGTAGGGCTGACCATGATGAAATTGATGGCTGACAGTTTGAGCACTTAGTACATGCACTGCGCTCCGTGCATTACGTATGTTACCTCATTTAATCCCCAATACAACACCATCAAGTTTGGTACCATTGTTATACTTATTTTACAGATAAGAAAACAAATCAATCTGCCCCAGTCATACAGCAAGTAAGAGAAGAACCAGATTTTTAATTCTATGCTGTGGTATGCAAATAGACTCTTCAGCTGCCCTCGTCTCTATGGCTCCAGGGCTTCTGTTACGGGACTAGGTCAATGCCTCCAGTAGATCCTTATAATATAATACCCTGAGGACAGGGGTTCCAACTGCACATTCAAATCATCTGGAAAGCTGACTCACTAAACCCTCGCCAGACCAATGAATTAAATTTTCTGGATGGTAAAGCCAAATCATTGGAGGTTTGGGAAGATTTCTCTGGGGGAGCCTGGGTGGCTCAGTCGGTTAAGTGTCTGACTTCAGCTCAGGTGATGATCTCATGGTTTGTGAGTTTGATCCCTGCGTCAGGCTCTGTGCTGACAGCTCAGAGTCTGGAGCCTGCTTCAGATTTGGTGTCTCCCTCTCTCTCTCTCCGCCTCTCCCATACTCATTCTCTCTCTCTCTCTCTCTCTCAAAAATAAAAAACATAAAAAAATTTTTTTAAAAAGATTTCTCTGGATTATTCCCATGGGCAGCCAGACTTAAGAACCAACCCCCTAGGGACACTCTCAATGGATATATTAAGCTTTAAAAAGAAATTCCTAAGGCTCTCCTATCGGAAATCCATCTCCAATAGTGTTTGCTCCTCCCTCTCCAAGGAACAATCTCTGAACAAACTGGAGGTGAGGACACTTCATGGAAGGTTTTTAGAAGTTTTGGTTACTCACCTACGATGCCTGCATTATTAGGTTGGTTCACTTTCATGCAGAAGTAAATGCTGCCCTCGGACCCTAAAAGAAAAATTTTCCCTAGGTGCCTGCCCTGCTCTTGAATGAACCTGAGAGTGAATACCTCCTTAAATTTTCACCCTAGGGGGGCGCCTGGGTGGCGCAGTCGGTTAAGCGTCCGACTCCAGCCAGGTCATGATCTCGCTGTCCGTGAGTTCGAGCCCCGCGTCAGGCTCTGGGCTGATGGCTCAGAGCCTGGAGCCTGTTTCCGATTCTGTGTCTCCCTCTCTCTCTGCCCCTCCCCGCTCATGCTCTGTCTTTCTGTGTCCCCAAAAAAATAAATAAACGTTGAAAAAAAAGTTAAAAAAAAATTTTTTTCACCCTAGGGATCACCCTTGCCTCACCCAAAGCTTGATGCTGGGGGAAGTTCTTAGCATACAACTATTCTGTAATGTGTGAAACAAACAGGAAAAAATGAAGTGGCTCACACCAATGGATAATAATAGTAATCTACATTTATACCTTGTACCTATTCTAGTTGTTTGTTTATAAGCAATAGAAACCAAGACTGGTTAAGAAAATAAATATGTGAAAACATGTGAGTGGGTCACAGATTCCAAGGAAAAGCAGTGGCCTCAGAAGAGACAGGAACCAGGGTGCCTATGAGGATCAAGGATGCAGAAGCTCTTCAGGAAACCACTTTAGCCATGTTAGCTTCCACCATTTTGAGATAAGATGATCCTTCTCTCAAGATTCAAATCCCTTGTAAGAGGTTCTAGCTGGCACATCTGACTGCTGCTTAGCACCTTGACTGACAGTTCCAAGAACACTACTTTCAGTTGGCTAGTTTCCTAAAGCAAAGCTGGCATGCTGTTACAGAAGGGGCGGGCGGGGGGCAGATGCCGGGCGGGCAAACCAGCAGGTGTTCACTCTGATACTGTGCCATGTGCAAGGTGTTTTGCATCCAGAACATTCAATGCGATAGTTGATGCCTGATATCTGGATTCCAGGTGAAGTCCTTTCCTAACTCCACCATTTCTTTAATGTAACTACTTGGTAAATATATAGTGTATTATTAGAGTCTACTTTCTGAGAAACGTGGTCTTGGAAATCAGAGAGCTAATACCGATACGACTTCCCTACCACACAGCAAGGAGATGTAGCCAGATAGGACCTTCAAGTGTAGCTCCTGTGTATGTCACCCTTATCAACTTCTCGCAGAGCATTTCAGATCAGACGTTTGTTAGCAGGTGGTCATACGCGGATAGACAAATACAGCTAGTAGTTAAGAGCATAGCTCTAGAGCCACATTGCGAGGGCTTAAATCCTGACTCAGTTATTATTTGGTGTGACTTAGGGAAGACGCTTACCTCTGGGCTCAGTGTCCTTATCTGTAAATTAGGTGTAATAATAAAATAGCACCCACCATATGGAAGCGCTGTAAATACTAAGAGTTAATACGTATAAAGTGCGTTGTTCAGAACCTGGCCCATAGTAAGTACTTAAAAGCACTTGCTATTATTCGTATACCATGGTTGCAAAGTTCTTATTCATGGAAAGAGCTTCTGGAAGCTTGAAACAAGTGGCCTATTCCCATTTATAACATTTGGATCGCCTTCAGAGCAAGCCCTTTCCCCAGGTCATGTAATGAAGCTCTCTGGGAGTGGAGTGTGGATTTGCACAATTGCTCTATCCTGTATTCTTTGCTCACTTCTTCAGCCCATTCCATCCCCCTCCTTCAGCAGCAGAACTTGAAGATCCCCAAAGCTGATCCGAGATGACAGTTCACAGCACAATCTGCTTATCCGTGAAGATCAGCTGCTGGCCTACTAATGTGGCCAACTTCTTCTGTCTTGGTCCTTTCATGACTTAGAAATACAAGTACCCTGAGGCACCCTGAGGACTATTTGTCCTCACCTCCGTCATTGTGCAGCCCACGTTCTTGCCCAGCGTCATCCACCGACAGTTGCCGTATTCGATAAGTGGAAATACAGGATACCCGGTTAAATTTGAATTTCAGATAAACAGTGACTAATTTTTATTTGTTGTGCTGGTATCTGGCACCCGCTCTCCGCGAGCATACTCACCACTAGGCTTCCTGACAGCAGCCCTGCCTAGCCCCACGCCAGGATACAAGACGTGAACAGGTTTGCTTCCATTGAGCCATATATGCCAAACCAAACACAAACTACATTTCCTGGCAACATAAACCCACAAGATGCTTACAGATTACAGATTTGTGCTCAAATACATTTGGGAAACTGCATTCCCTTCAACTCCAATCACTTCCATCCCAGTTTAGGGATAATTCTTGTCTAATATTTTGGTTCTACCTTTTTTTTATTATCTACATAATAATATTATCTATAATATATTACATGTAAGACTATATATATATAACTTCGTATATGCCATATTATCTATAGAATAAATTCATGTCAAATATTAATCTTATACATGGAAGTTTATTTAGATTTATCATATTTTTAAACGATTTCCTTGCTCACCATTCCTTCATATATCTGACACCTTTCTTCTGGGATCAGTTTTCTCCTTCCCTAAAGGATGTCCTTTTCATGAAAAAGAACTAAGAGTTCCTTTTAGTGAAATCCGTTGGTGGCAAACTCTCAGTGTTTGTGTGTCTGAAAATGTCTTTTTTTCGGCTCTTTATTGGAAGATAGTTTGATTGAGAATACAATCCTCAATCCTAGGCAGAATCTTTCTCCCAAGATTCTACTCGATATCCCACTGTTTTCCAGCTGTAGTGTTGTGACTAAGAAATCTATCATGCTGTCAGTAACAGACATTTCTCTGTATGTAATCTGTCTTTTATCTCTGACAAGATAAATGACCTTTTCTTTGTCTTCATAGACTCATTATAATAGGTTTAGACATGAATTTATTTTTCTTAAATATGCTTAGGATTCATTGCAATTCCTAAACCTATAGATATATACCTTCCATAAATTCCATACTATCTCCTGCCATTATCTATGTATATTATTACTCCTCTTTTTTTCCGTTCTCTTCTCCTGGAACTCCTAACAGACATAGTAACATCTGCACATTTTCTGTTTCTTTTGAACTTTCCACATTTGTCTCACTGTGTTTCCATCTGAATAATTTCTTCAGAATTTACCTTCTAGTTCACAAATTCTGTTTTTAGCATTAGCTTACCTGCTACTTAATCTGAACATTGAATTTTAATTTCTTTTTTTAAATTTTTATTTATATTGAGGGAGGGAGAGAGTGCAAGCAGGGGAGAGGGGCAGAGGGAGAGAGAGAGAATCCCAAGCAGGCTTCATGCTCAGTGCAAGCCCATTGCAGGCTTGATCCCACAAACTATGAGATCATAACCTGAGCCACAATCAGGAGTGGGTCACTCAACTGGCTGAGCCACCCAGGTGCCCCAAATTTTAATTTTTTTAATCTTTATTTTTATTTTTGAGAGAGAAAGAAACAGAGTACAAGTGGAGGAGAGCAGAGAGTGAGGGAGACAGAGCAGACTCCAGGCTCTGAGCTGTCTGCACAAGGCTTATGCGGGGCTTGAACCCACAAACCATGAGATCATGACCTGAGCCGAAGTCGGACACTTAACCAACTGAGCCACCCAGGTGCCCCCTGAATTTTAATTTCAATAATCATGTTTCTTATTTCTAGAAATTCTAGAAATAGAATAGGTTCTAGAAATAGAATAGATTCTAGAAATAGAACCTATTTCTAGAAATAGGTTTTCAAACCTACCTGTTCCTTTGTAAAAGCATCTTATTCTTCATGTTTTCCCTCTTTCTTTTATTTAAATAATCTAAATACTTTTATTTTATGTTTCATATCCAGTAATTCCAATATCTGAAATCCTTGTAGATAAAATTCTGATGTTGTTTCTGCAAACTCATAATAGTTTATTTCTTTACATGTTTTGTAATTTTGAGTTTTGAACTCAGGTTCAGTGGGCTTTATCTATGGAAATATTGAAAGGCTTGGGTGGAGAATGAGTCCCTCCAGAAGGTAATGTTGTTTTCCTATACCAGGAACATTAGAGCATCATAATCTGAAATTATAGTAAGTTAATTTCTTACCTTGTAGTTTCTCAAATGATAAAGGGACTCTGTTATTATGATATATAATGTGAGACTCTTCCCACATAAATATCATAGCCCAAGATAGAAGTATCCCTTATCATCTCCCTTTTCTGGAATGGATTTTTTCTGGTTTTTCCTTTCATCCAACCGAGTAGACATTTGAGGATCCAAACTTAATGGAGGTGTCTCAGTTCTAACTTCTGTCTCTCACACAGCAGCTGTTAAAACTCAAAGTATTGGGGCACCCGGGTGGCTCAGTTGGTTAAGCCTCCGACTTGGGCTAAGGTCATGATCTCACAGTTTGTGAGTTCGAGCCCTGCTTCCAGCTCTGCCCTGACAGTGCAGGGACTGCTTAGGATTCTCTTTCTCTCCTTCTCTCTCTCTTCCCCTCCACAGCTTGTGCTACCTCTCTCTCTCTCTCTCTCTCATAATAAATAAATAAACTTAAAAAAAAAACCTCAAAGTGCTGGGTTTCTAGGATTGGAAAATCCTCCCAGCTCAGGTGTGGCTTCACTGCTTGCTTACTGGCCTCCTTTCCTCCTTTGTATTTTCCCCCCGGGGATATCCCCAATTTGCATAGCTGTGCATTTTACTCCTATGTTTTATCCAGAATTTCTAGGTGTTTTGTGAAGAGGTTTTTTAGGATGTCTGGTTCAGAGTTACTAGAAAATGGGGTCCCAGACTGCATTCTCTAGCTCAGTCTTGGAAATTCACATTGCATATCAATCAGCATATTCTGAGTCTTCAAGTAAATAAACCAATGAATACTTATTTAAATCAGTATTTCTGGATTTTTTTTACGCTGAAACCCACTGTTCAAATAGTGCTTATCCTTTAGAGCTAGTAATTCCTGAATACTCTTAGGGAAACAGTGGTGTAATAATTTGAATTGTGATAGTGAATGAGAGTCTGTCTGCTAGTGGACACAAGCCCGTCTTGATAAGCTTGGGGAGTGGCCAAGGACAACTGTGCAAACCAGTCCTCCTTGCATTGCTGAGGGGTTTTTGCTCTTTGTTTCGGGTCCTGTGTGGAATCCAGAAACCCTGTCTGTTTGCTCTTCTCCCTGCCAGCACACAGAACTAATGCTGTCTCTGTTTGCACAAGAAAAGAAAGGACGTACTTTCCATTCTAGCCCTTGTTTTCATGCCCAGAAGTTTCCATGGTATTATTCTGGATGCCAAAACTTTCCAAGCCCAGTGACATGCAGTATTTGGGTAGAACAGTTGTATAAAATCTGTTCTGCCATTTTTGAATAAGGAAACTTACTATATTTATTTTTAGACCATAAAGTGTCTATTTTTCTGACAGCTCAGGAACAACCAACATTGAAATAGAACTTTGCATGGAGCTACTCCTGACTGAGGGACAGAAGTTAAACTAGTTCTCCACAAGTTGAAAAAAGTTTAAATGAGCTGCCTAAATGGAACATAATCCTATGATTATGATATTCAGTTGAGTCACAGTGAATTAAATGGACAGGTCATAAATTTCTTTCACACTGGATTATAGACAGTCCATGTGCTTCTGGAACAAAAGTTTCCTGAATTGTGGAGTTTCCTAGTTAAGAAAACTTAATCCTGTGAATATTTTCAGAGACTAGAAGAATAGTAGAGCACTGTTATGGAAAATATAATAATGTAATGTTAAAATCAAACTTTATATAGACAATAAATAGAAATAAGATTTCTCTAGAAATAAGACAATAAATAGAAATAAGACAGTCCATGTGTCTCTGGAACAAAAGTTTCCTGAATTGTGGAGTTTCATAGTTAAGAAAACTTAATCGTGTGAATATTTTCAGAGACTAGTAGAGTAGTAGAACACTGTTACGGAAAATATAATAATGCAATGTTAAAATCAAACTTTATATAGACAATAAATAGAAATAAGATTTCTCTAGGAAACATTTTTATTGTTTGGTTGCAGTACAAAATTTATCAGAAGACCGGGGTAAAGAATTGAGTCTCTTTCAGCCCTAAGGTCTGTCTTTAAATTTCCTTTACTGACTTTAGGACTGCAGATTTACCAGATAGGCTTCTAAAACAAATAATCCAGAACAAACAATGGCTGTATTATTGGCAATATCTCTCTAGGGTGACTGGAAGATGTTTTACCACATACTTGGGAAGAAAACCTGAGTAAAATGGTTAACACTGTGTTCTTATACTCCCCAGAGAATTCTTGACATCGGTAGCAGAGGCTAAGGACGTTGATGCCGCCATTGGGGCTCACGGTCTTGCAAAGGGTCATATGTGACTCCCAGGGAACGAGCAGTATTAGGTTCAAGGGAAAAGCAGGAAAGGACTTGCCAACCTCAAAGAGAAAGAGAAAGCGGCCTTGGTGTCATACGGTGCCAACTTGAGTCTGGTTCAAGGTGGACTTTCTGCATCAATTTGACATTGACATCATCTGCCCAGGGCATGAGAACATGATTGTTTAAGGCCAGGGTAAGCAGTTGTACCACTGCTAGGTAGAATCAACTCCTGTACCATTGGCTGAGAGAGTAGAAGGATTGATTAAAATCCTTTGTGTCCTGTTCAAGTTAGAGATGATACAGAGATAGGTTTACACCTGAGGCCATTGCCTGAGACAGCCACAGAAAGCCGTTCTCCATTCCCTATCCATATCTGGAATTGAACGAAAGAAAAATAATTCATTCTCTAGTCCCATCATCTTCCTGGGTTGGACATGTTCACTTCCAACCCTACTCTGGGTTGACTCGGACTGTCTGAACTTTTCCCTCAGCAAAAGCCCCCTGGGAGCAGGGAGGCATCATTTTGCTACCAGGCTAGCTTCACCGACTTACAGAGACAAGAGGATCTGCTACATAGCACTTATGTCATAGCCATAAACTATGTGACATCCTCACATCGCAGAGAAAGAATATGACGGAAGCACAAAAAACTCAACACAAACCAAGTGTCAGAGCTGTCTGCCTTGTGGCAATAACCTTGAGATGATTTCACAGGGGCAGAAAGCAACCAAATTCACATCCATGAAACTGTTCCCGAACCAGGCAACGCCAACTGCCAGACCACCCAAAAGGGGCAAAGTGGGTATGAAGAAAGAGGAAAGTGATTAGGTATAGACACTTGAGGGTTCTAACATGCCCAGTGGGCTCTTCACACCTGCATTTCTCCCTGTATCCAGCTCTGTGAACTTTGTCCACCAGCTATGAGCTGGTTTAATATGGGGACATTATGCCTCATTCATCTCAAGCTCCCACATAGGAGCTTACGGTACGTCCTGACTGCCTTGGACATATTCTCATGACTTGAAGTCCTACAAACACCCAATCAGGAAAAAAAAAAAAAAAATAGGTAAAAATAAGTAATGGAAAGAAGGTTTACTTTAAAAGAAAAAAAAAAGTTAACTTTAACTTGTTTGCAGTTCTTAACTCATGAAGCTAATGTTACGATGTTTACTAAATTTTGCACAGAAAAAGCTCTGTAACTGACAGATTTTATAGACAAACAACAGAAAGGCATTTTAAGAAGCACTTCAAATTCAACAAAGGTAAATGGGATTCATCACTTCCTCTCAAAATCCCACCCTTCCCAGTGTTTCTCTTCCATGAATGGCATCACCATGTATCTATTTTTCCAGACCAAAGATCAGAAAAGGTTTTTTTGCTTCCTTCCCCTTCCTCATGCCCCACATTCAAGTACCGAGCTGTGTCATTTCTATATTCTAACAAACTTTTTCTTTATCCCCAGTTTCTCCTCCTTAGTTCAGGTGACCATCCTCTTCCACCCATACGCCAGCACAGCCTGCTAGACTGTCTCCCTGATTCCATTCTTGCCTTCCCTCCTTCCATCTATCAATGCAACCAGGCTCTTTCCTCACCAAAAACCTTTCAATAACTCCTTAATATTCTTTCAGGAGTATGTAAACACTATCTCTTGGCCTATTGGCCCTACACAATCTAGCCCCTGCCTTCCCCCAAGATATTTTTCTTGCCCCTTTCCCACTCATTCTACATTCTGGCCATGCTGTGTTCTCTCCCATCTTTGCACATGATTTCTGGCTAGTTCCTATTCAACTTCTGGTCTCTGCTTAGATATTCCTTCTTTGAGGAAGCTTGCTTGAGCCTCTAAGTCAGGTTAGATGGTGCCCCATGTAATTCTATATGACCCTGTATATCTATCAGAACACAGCATGTTTATTGCAGGTTACTGGCCTATCTTTTCCCCAGAAAGTAAGTGCTATATAGCACCAATGCCTAGCAGATGGCGACCTCAATGAATACTTTGAATGAATAAGTGAATGAATGAATGAATGGATGAATGGATGTTCAACTACTTATACGATCAACCTCTTTTAAACGCTTTTAAGAAAAAAATATTTAGGTGCACCTGGGTGGCTCAGTTGGTTAAGCATCCAACTATTGGTTTTGGCACAGGCCATGATCTCAAGATTTGTGAGTTGGAGCTCCATGCTGATGCATCGGGCTCCATGCTGACAGTGCAGAGCCTACTTGGGATTCACTCTCTCCCTTTCTCTCTCTCTCCCCTCCCGCACTCTCTCTCTGTCTCTCTCAAAAATAAATAAACCTAAAATTTTTTTTAAATATTTAAAGATATATCTGGGCCAAATTAGAGATAATAAAAATTAGCATAGCAAGGGGTTCCTGGGTGGCTCAGTCAGTTAGGTGTCTGACTCTTGATCTCACAGCTCAGGTCTTGATCTTGGAATAGTGAGTTCAAGCCCAACATTGGGCTCCACGACGGGTGTGAAGCCTACTTAAAAGAAAAAAAAAAAAAAATCAGCACACCAAGAATGGGAAAATTGTAGTTCAAAAGGATAAAAAGATCTCCCCTAATTCAGTTTTCACACCAACCTCAGGAATCCAGTTGAATTATTTATTTCCAAGTGGATCCCACAGGGTCAGGGTAAAGTCTGACCTGTGTTCTTTTAAGTAACTAGTCATCTCATTCGTCTCTTCCTTCCACAGTGTAATGCTTCTTGAACCATAATCTCCACATAACCAATCAGATGGAATCTCTTGACTTGTTTCATGATTATTTAAAACAATGATTGCTACTGTTCTTCCAGAACTTGCTAACAATGGCTAAGTTTTACTTGGTTGGCACACTGTGCCAGAAGAAATACTTAACAAAAAGCTTCTCCCCACCCCTTTATAAAAGCAGAATTACATGGAACAACACAATGGACATTTTTGTGACTTAACAATTTGAATAATGGCATTTTGGACCCTTAAATCTTATTTTAAATGATTCTGGGAAGTTTTTTTTAAATTAGGCAAATCTAATAAACTGCCCAGGGGTAGATACTACTCACCACATCTCTCTTCAGAGCATCTATAGTCCTGAGTCAACTGGACTTTAAAATACGTATAATATGACCTTTACAATATGCTCTTGATCATGTAAAGATATATGGAAAAAAAAACTACAAAGAAATATATCAAAATATAAGGTGAGATTATTTCTATATATTGGGAATCTGGGAGATCTGAATTTTCTATTTTTTTCTACTTTTCTGTATTTTTGAGTGAGCATTTTTTTTTTTTGATAATCATTTAAGGTGGACATTATTTTTATAAAAATTAGAGCAATTTACATATGTCCATAATATTAACTAAATGAAAAAGAAATGTTTAAGGAGAAAAATGGCCAAGAGAAAAAATACCAGAATTTAATAGTTTCTGTATGATTTCTGTTTTCTGGCTTTTTATGTTTTCCAAATTTTGTTTAATTAACACAGCACATACTAATTTTTAATGCAAAAAAAATCACTCTATTTTCTTAAATTAAAGGTAAATTATTAATACAAGGCAGTAAATTCTACAAAAAAAAAAAGTTGCAATAGTAAGCAAGATTATTGGAGGGGAATTCTCTATGAGCCATGTATTAGGAATGGCCTCATGGGAGACAGAGATTTGCAAAGCCTTAAAGTATGGGCAGGTGTGACTGGGTAGAGAGGAAGGGCGAAGGCACTTCAGGCCAGGAAAGGAGCCTGCTCACACAGTGGAGGTAGAACCTCATTACTCGAACAAATAGCTCATACAGCGCAGTAGTGGGTGATGGGCATGAAGTTGAGCTCCACTCAACTAGAGAGGACTGGGAGTGTCCGGTGAAATACCTTGAGTTTATTCTGCAAGCAAAACATCGGCACTTTTTCCCATAAATGCCCAAAGCAGCCCAGGAGTTGATTTGCAATTACAGTTGACCATGGAACAACACAGGTTTGAACGGCGTGGGTCCATTTATACACAGAACTTTAAGAATAAATACAGAATAGTACTATAAATGTTTTTTCTCTTCCTTATGATTTTCTTAATAACATTTTATTTTCTGTAGCTGACTCTTATAAAAATACAGTATATAATATATATAACATACAAAATAGGGGTTAATCAACTGATTGTGTTATTGGTTAGGCTTCCAGTCAACAAGAGGCTATTATTAGTTAAATTCTGGGGGAGTCAAAAGTTATACATATATTTTCAACTTCACAAGGGTGGGGTCATTGCCCCTAACCCCCGTGTTGTTTAAGGATCAACTGTATATTCAAGTGGTTGTTTCCACCAACCATTGGCCCAGTTCCAAAGTCAACAAGACTTTCATTGATGCCATCCCATTTCATTTTGTGGCCTGCATTCCACCTCCTACTGCCTTCTCTTTAATATTCTTCCTCTTCCTCAAAGGTCTTGATTTCCTGGCTACTACCCCAACCTCTCCCATATAGTGAGTTCCCTACTCTACAAAGCTATCTTCCTCCCATCCACTCCCATTCAAGAACATTGTTCTTCCCTTAATTGATGGTAGATAAGAAATTACCTAGCTCGGGGTGCCTGGGTGGTTCAGTCAGTTAAGCATCTGACTTTTGATTTTGGCTCAGGTCATGATCCCAAGGTCATGAGACCAAGCCCCGCATCAGACTCCTCACTGAGCATGGAGCTTACTTAAGATATTCTCTCTCTCTCTCTCTCTCTCTCTCTCTCTCTCTCTCTCTCTCTCTCTCTCTTTTGAGGCATCTGAGTGGCTCAGCCAGTTAAGCGTCTGGCTTCAATTTGATCTGTGCTGACAGCTCAGAGCCTGGAGTCTGCTTCGGATTCTGTGTGTGTGTGTGTGTGTGTCTCTCTCTGCCCCTTCCTGGCTCATGCTTTGTCTGTCTCTCAAAAATAAATAAACATTTAAAAAAAAAAAAAAGATTCTCTCTCTCTCCCTCTGAGGCTCTTCCCTGTTTTCTCTCTCTCATTCTCTCTTTCAAATTAAAAAAAAAGAAAAGAAAGAAAGAAATTACCTAGCTCTAGTAACTCATAATAAAGGAGAAATTACTTATAAATTGTAACATTTACTTTCAAGTGTGTACTCATTTTAAAAGAGGTCCTTGTTAACCCATTGTAGTTGGAACAATGGAGGGAGGGAGGGAAGCTTTTTAAGATAACCTGTCTCATTCTCAAACAAATAAAGCCCCTTCAACTTCCCAGAGCCAACAACTTTGGAAAAGTTGTCAATCCTTTTACATCCTTTTAAATTCAAGACTGAAAGCTGCAGGAAGCAGAATCCAGGTGATCCTCTGAGTTCGGGCCAACATCAGGGAGTGCTGGTACTATCACCGGATGATGCTCTCCTCACACTACACAGCTGGCCAGTGCCGGTGAGGGACACAGGTGAGTGGTGGCTGGACGAAGAAATGCCTGCCGTCTCAGGAACCCAGACAGAACCAGGACTTCCTTTGACCCCTGGAGTTGGATCACATGTTTTCCTGTTTATCCTACTGCCCTCCTGTTCAGGGCACACTCAACCTGAGCCCGTGCCCACATCCAGGAAGGAGAAGAGGAGATAGATATGCGTGGGACAGCACTCTGTGAGCTGGAAGGGGGGTTGATGTGTGGAACAGATGTGAGGGCTGGTTATTATTAGTGCCCTTGGTAAACAGGAGAGCAGCTTACCCGGGGATGCAATCAGCTGTTTTTGTACTGGGGCGAGTTCCAGACATGACTGCCTCTGCTCTCTTCCCAGCTTCATCTGACTGTCTCTGAAATTTGAAACTGCTTTCCTTGCTTCTAGTTTCTTCACTCTCAGTGTACTTGCTGAAGTCACATATATAACAACAACAACAACAACAACAACAACAACAACTGTTGTAACGAACCATCCAGGAACATTTCTAAGACTTCCTGTATTAAACTCAACCTTCTTTATAACCACCTATCATTGTTACTGTTTTAAAGATGAAGATCCTGAAGCCCAAAGAGTTGGTCAAAAACAAAACTCGACTAAATACATTTAAATATCTGACTGGCTCTATTGAATCACTTCATGAATCCAGCAGCACCCCATCTAGCAGATAGAAGGGAGATCTAAAGAGCTACACGGAAGGGAAGGTTTTAAAGGCTGACGAGGAAGTCATAAACAAGAGACCGGAATATTCCAGGCAAGGTCTGCCTTCCTCTGCAGGGAGGGCAGGGATCATGGAGATCACCTCACTAGAGCTGATCAGGTAGTTCTCAGTTGAGGGTTTAAAGGTCACATCCCCAGGAGGGGCTGAAACTGCAATTAGGTTACTATGTCTTGAGTGGCTGACATAGTACTTAGCACAAGTGACTCCATTTGGGGTCTGTAGTTTCTTTTTTGACAGAGTTTAAGTCATTATCCAAGGTCACCCAGCTGGTAAGTGGCAGGGTTGGGATTTGAACCATTCTAAACCACTCTGCTACACTGCCTCGTTTACCTGGCAGCGGAACGTATCCGGTCATTTTTGTTACTGGCTTCTTCCAGTGATGACTCGGTGTCTCACTGTAACCCACATTACAAGCCCCTCTGCCACTTGCCTGAGTGTCGCTGGGTCAGCGTTTCTCAGCCTTCAATGTACTTCCGGATTGCTTGGGGGATCTTGTTAGCATAAAGTTTCTGATTCAGTAGTTCTGGGTGGAGCCCGTGATTCTGCATTCCTATCAAGCTCCGAGGTGATGCCAATGCCACTAGCCGTAACCAAACTTTGATAAGCAGACTCAAACTCACACCTGACTTGGTACAACAGATACAGATTCCAGCTGTTTCCTTCTCTGCCATCAGCGCACACTCACGGGGCTGCCTCCCAGGCACGTGTGTCACCTCTTGGATCCACCTGATACACCTGTGAACATCTTCTCACTTGCAAAACCAATCTACGACCCCCGTTGCTGCCTCATCCTTCTCCTCCAGCTGTTTGTGTCTTCTGTCTTTCTGCCTCGCTCTCTCTCCCTCCCTCCTTCCTTGTCCCCTCTCTCTTTCCCCTTTGTATTTTTCTTCTCTCTGACCGGTAACAGCCTCAGCTGAGTAAACTTCACTCCGGTTCTTGTTATTGGACTTCTCAGCAAACAAACGCAGCATGTGTCTCTTTCTACCCAGAGATCCTGTGATTATGATAATAAAGTCTACCACAATCTTTAACCAGCCTGAAGGCCGCTCGCTGCCGTGGGATGTGCGCACAACACACAGAGGAGAAACATGTGGGAAGAGAATTGGGAGTAGAGCTTGGAAGAACATTCTGTACTGTATAGGTTGTTTACAAGGGGCCTTGATTATTTATTATGAACGTTATTATTCTTCCCTATAATCACAAGAGAAAAGAAAACGTACCGTTCAACTTCAGGGATATTGCACGGCACTGGGAAGCCGCCAGGAATTGACAAACAGCCTGAGGAGCTAAGGAGGGCACCCAGAGCTCCCACCACCGAACCGGGCTGCCCACGCCTGACGGCCAACACGGCCACCGCAGGGTTCCCCCTTTACCACCATCCAACACTGCGACTTTTTTATTTCATGGAAACCTCTGATAATTAGAACGTGGTGAAAGGGAGGGCCTTTGTGCATATAATCGCACGAGCAAATACCATCTCCTTTAAATTTCAAGGCAGCACAAAGGCATGTGAAGGGGACCCTAGATTAAAAACTACCCATCTGTTATGGACTCCATGTTTGCATCCTCCCATAATTCTTGTGCTGAAGCCCTCACCACCAGTGTGGTGATATTCGGTGGTGGGGCCTTTGGGAGGTAGTTAGGTTTAGATGAGGTCTTGGGGGCGGAGCCCCTAGGATGGGGTAGGTGCCCTCATAAGGGAATGAAGGGAGCACAGCTCTCTCTCCTCCAGGTGAAGATACAGAGAAAACTCAGCTGCCTGCAACCCAAAAGAGGGTACCAGAACCCAACTCTGCAGGCATCCTGATCATGGGACTTCCAGCCTCAAGCCTGTGAGACAGAAATTGTTGTTGAAGCCACCCAGTCTACGGTGTTCTGTTAGGGTGGCCTGAGCTAAGATATCATCTAAGAGAAGCATATTAAGAAAGATTAGTGCTGAAGAAATTATACAGAAATGAGAGGTAGAATCGTTTAGTGCAAAGAAGTATAAAGAACATTCGATATGGAGTTAGAAGGTCTGGATTCACATGCCAGCTCTGCCATAATTAGGACTGTGAATTTGGGTCCCTTCCTTAACCTCTCTGAAGTAGTAACACTTCTTTCATGGGCTTGCAGCAGGGATCAGACGGACTGGAGCACGTGGAGGGAACTTCCAGGAAGTAAGCATGCACTAAAAATTGGGGGAAGGTACCACTCTGCCTTAGAATACAGGAGGGCCTTTTAAAAGGGATGGTTCTTTCTCAGAACAAGAGAGATCCATGTGTCTGCATCCAAGTAGAGAAAACTTGCCCCTGCCCATTCCCATGGCTGCTGACCAGTTGACAAGAAGGGTTGTCTGCCTCACTTGACAGGACAGCATGCCTCCCACAATACCCCAAGGAAAACACACCTGTAGTTAGACTGTCCTCTGGGGCATCAAGAAGCTGGAAAAAAACCAAGGAGCCTGAGAAGTTTGCTTACAAGCACAGTTGGAAGCCCTTGATGAAAATACAACGGAAGGACAGGCGTATTTTTACATTAAAGGCGTTTTTAAAATACTTAAAATCAGAAGGTCAAGGCTTCAAAATGCATGATGACTGGATGCCTACCTCCATTCCCATCTGCTTCTGCTACTTCTGTGAACATGTTCTGACCTCAAACTGTGGGCGGAAATGCAGGAAGGATGCTGTCTGTGCGTGAGTGTGAGCCTTGGAACTTGCCTAGAGTGCTTCTGACGCCCTGCCAAGAAGACATAGACAGACACAGCCTCCCTATGCATCTCAACTCGCTAACAACACTGTAACTCTTGGAATGAAAGGGCCTCAGCATGTTCTAAATCACATGTCAGGTGTTACTAGAAAGAGAGCTCGTGATGATTAAATGAGAATTTGAGGCAAATCACAGACTTCAATACCAAGCTCCTAGAAGAAAATAGTGACCAGCTTCAAGACCTTGGAGTGAGCAAAGATATTTCTGAAACAGAGCATAAAGAGAACTAATCATAAAAGAAAAAAACTGATAGAAACATTTCTCTTTAGTATTAAGAACTTGGTGTCCATCAAAAGACACCATTAAGAGATAAGAGGCCAATTATGAAGTGAGAGGCGGTATTTGCAGTACATGTATCTAAGAACTCCTAGCCCACAGTGATAAAAGAGTACTACAAATCAAGTTTTAGAAGGACAAAACCAAAACTTCAAGTGATCCAAAGTCTCGAACAGTCACTTCAGAGAGGACGATGCCCAAATGTCCAACGTGTACGTAGAGAGGTGCTCGACATCGCCAGTCAGCAGTGAAATGAAGTCAAAAGTCACAGGGATACACCACCACTCACCCACCAGAATGGCTAAAATAAAAGACTGAGCAGGGAAGAGGATGTGGTGCAACAGGTACCCCCATATCCTACTGGTGGGAATGTAAACTGCTTCAAACATCTTTACGGGGGACCCCTGTGAAGACGGGCACTCCTGAGATAGAAGATACCTAGTGGAAGGGATAAAAATAAGGCAAGTGTGTTTGGGGAGATGAATATCAGAGCTCTCTTATACCCTTGAGGCCACCTTTATCTACTGGTTGGTGCCCTTGGGGACTCCGGCTGGCCTTTACACAGTTCTCCTCGTTGTATGTTTCTTTCTCTCTTTCCCTTGGGTTTTTTTTTTTTTTTTTTTTTTTTGGATCTCTCGGTCTGGGGCCATTGATGTGGCTCCACTCTCACCACCACCCACACCCACACTCTCACTCCCAGTTCCAACATTTTTTTATGACTTCGGGGGGCTACACAAAGGAATAAACAGCAGTTTCATAGATGTACTTCCTATTGCTGCAAAATGCGTGCCTATGTCGCCCCTTCTCATGCTGTTAAGGTTTTGTCAAAAGATACTCAGGTTTATTGTACACTGAACTATAGTCTTTTCCTGTAATTATTCTTTATTAAGCTCAAATGCTTGTGTTTATCATCTTATTCAGTAAATTATCCTTGATCCTTCTTCACGCCCGTTGCTTGGTAATTCTGTTGTGTTCCTGGTGCCTGATTCCTGCTCCCCCTCCTGACGCCCAGCCCTCCTGCCGGGGCCTTTTCAACTTAACACTGTTCACAGTTTCATGAATTTCTCATTTAGCCAATGGCATCATTTTCCCAGAACAATTTGGGAATACTGGATCACAGCCTTCTTTCACAGCCTGTGAACATTTCTATGCTTGAAGTTAACGATACAGTTTTAGGGTAAATGTTTAAATCCAGACTAATCTCAATTTTCCTTAGACTTGGTACATAGTATACTAAGATTCATGAGAATTATTCTTCTGGATGGAGTCTGATATTTGGGCCACTAAACGCTTTCATGTGTTTAATTCAAGTGGTCAAAGGAAGGACAGATTTGCATGCAAGACCATTGCTAGGAAATTTATCCTTGAGGTTCTCAGTAATTTTTTTTCAGTGTCATAAGCTCTGCCGATCTCCATCAGTAACTGGAACTTGCAGTGCAAAAGGGAAGTTTCTTTTGTTTTGTTCTATCCAGAATTACAGGGATGGGTTCTCCTTCTGTTGCAGCCACCGCTTATTGCCTACTCGGTATTCATTTTCCCCTACCACCACCCCACTCCTTTTCTGAATGCAGAACCCTGATTTTGTTCCAGGGAATACTCAGCAATGGATCTTCACCAGCCATGGCAATCTCATTCCTGATGGCCTGTGATTGGTCTAGAGATGACCGTCTGCTACAGTTCATTCAGCCAATGCCATGTCTGCCATGTCTGCCATGTAAGCAGACATCTGGTAGGTGGAGCTTCTAAAAAATAGCTGCCTTCCTGGTAAAAAGGTACAGCCCAGCTCCTCGTGGCCCTTTAGTTCCTCCTTCTTCCTTTGTCCTGCCTAGAACACAAGCCCGATAGGAGAAGTGCAGTAGCCACCTTGTGAACAAAAGAGAAAGGCCAAGAGAAATGCAGAGACATTGGCTTTAATGTTGTTGAGCCACTGTATTAATATCAGGCAACTGCCCACCTCTGACTTCTTGTTATGCGAGAAAAATAAACCTCTAATAGTTTAAGCTTATCTAATTGGTCTTCTGTTACTTGCAGCCGAAGGCATTCCTAGCAAATGCTCTTCTTTATCATGATGAGGTAAAGATGAAGTAATACTTTATTAAGCAGCTTCTGTACATCAGAGATTAGGCTGCTTTAAATATGTTAGCTCATTAGCTCTTCAGACAACTCTATAGAGTAGCTCTTAGCATCTATAGCTACAGATGAGAGCATTGGGTTCAAAGAGGTTGAAGAAAAGGCAGATCCAGGATGAAAGCCAGGTTTGTCTGACTCCAGTGTCCCAGTTCCTGTCACCATCCTGCACTGACTGCCAACAGCTGAGTAGAGCAGATGGAAGCTTGTACTATTTTAGCTAAAGTATGAGCCCTTGGGTAGTTTAAAGTAGGAGTATCTGGTTGTTTGTTTGCATTTGTTATTGTCTTTTTTATTAATACCCTTAAAACAGTGTTCTACAAAGCGCTGGTCTAGAAGAGGCTTCCACTGCCTTGGTTTTAGGTTCAAAAGTCAGGTAGAGGAATGTATGCCAATGAAAGTAAGCAAAGCCATAGGTTTTCCACTGGAGGAAAAATGACACAATTGTGTGTCACTCTCAGTTATTTCAAGCAATTTCATGGGAGAATGAAGGAGTCCAGTTTATTAAACACAAGCAGAGTTAGCCCTCCTTCCCCACCCACTCCGTGTAGGTAGAAGGTAAGATTTAGAAGATCCCAGCCCAGAAATATTCCCCACAGCCTGACATAGTCTCAAACATCCACCATTAAAGCTACAACAGGATGAGACAACAAAAACCTCAATTATAAAAAAACACATCTTATAGGAATTTCACCTCCCCACCCCTTCTCTGGCCCCTACTCTTAACATATTGCCAGCTGGTTATTCCATTAGTAGTCATGAGCCCAAAAGGAAAAACAGTGGGCAGGAAATAAGAATGTGTCATAGTGAACTAAGGTACAAGTGCATAAGGGCACAGAAGAAGGAGATAAGAGATGGAACACTGTACCATTAATAATATCTTCATTCATTCATTCCACAAATATTTGAGGCACTATTTTAGGTGCTGAGCACAGATCTGTGAATATGACAAAGGTCTCTGTCTTCTCAAAGCTTACATACTAGAACAGAGATATATCTATTTTTAAAAACCTAGGTAAATCTATTTTATGCATATGTTTTTTATGATCTCAGTGATAAACACTATGAAAAAAATTGTAAAGTTTCCACATAAAGAGTGAATGGAGAATGACCCTAGTAATTTCAAGTGAGAGTCAGAAAGGCTTCTTTGAAGAGGTAATATTTGAACAGAGTCTTCAATAATAGGAATGAGGCCACTATGCAAAGATTGGGGGTAGGGGGTTTTCAGACAGCATGTGGGAACAGCATGTGCAAAGGCCCTGAGATGCAAATATACCTGATGTGTGACCGTGATTTGGGACATGTTAACTGGGAGGTAGGAGATGAAGTTGGAGAGACAGGAATGCCAGACTGCATAGAGGTTTGTGGACCTTGGAAGAAGATGGAAGGAATTGGAGGGTTTTACACAGGTGAGTGACCTGATCTGATTTACCTTTTTCAAAGACTACTTTGTGGCTCTGGAGGATGGACTGTAGGAAGGCCAAGCATGGAGGCAGGAAACCAGCTGGGAGGCTGTTGCAGGAATATAATGAGAGATGATGATTTGGATTCACTGTAGGGGTTAAAGGAAACAGGAATCAAAGACCATTCCAAGCCCCTTGTGGGATGGTGGTCACCTTTTCCTGGGAGAAGGCTAAGGTGGATCACTGGGGAAGGATACTGCAGGAGAAGGTAGGACTTGCGAACCAAGAGTTCCATTCTGAACAAGTTACATTTGAGAAACTTAGGAAACATCCAAATAGAGTTGCTAAGCGGGCACTTAAATAAAATGGCAGCACTCATAGCAACCACCACGATCATTAATTAGGCACCAACTATGCACAAGTGTCCTCACAAATGTCATCATGCTTGGCACTCCTTATATAATAGGCGTTACCACTGTCATAACCCCAGAAATCCAAATTAGGAAAAAGAGACTTTCCCAAAGGTCAAGCTACTTGTCCAAGATCCTACAGCAGGTAAGTGGCAACCAGGTGGTGAACTCAATGCTTATGATCCCCTGAGTCCACTGAGCAAGAGGGTCCTTAGGGAGAACTTTCAAGACCCTTTATCAAGCTATTTGTGCAAATCTAGGGAAGTGAGGCAGGGGTGGGACTTCCCAGGGAGGCCACTAAACTTCCTTAGGGCTCATTCCCTGGGCTACCTCAATCCCTTCGTGAGGAGAAAGGGAAGAGATTTTTCATGGACTAATGTCAGTCACCCTGTAAGTTTATTAAATCTGAAAAGCTCTCAATTTTAGTGCAAAGATTGATTCTTTCCCATCTCCTCTCTCAGGGCTTTTTTTTTTTTTTTCAACGTTTTTTTTTTTGTTTGTTTGTTTTTATTTTTGGGACAGAGAGAGACAGAGCATGAACAGGGGAGGGGCAGAGAGAGAGGGAGACACAGAATCGGAAACAGGCTCTGAGCCATCAGCCCAGAGCCGGACGCGGGGCTGGAACCCACGGACCGCGAGATCGTGACCTGGCTGAAGTCGGACGCTTAACCGACTACGCCACCCAGGCGCCCCTCTCAGGGCTTTTTAAAAGTCTGACATTACTTGACCACATAGAAAATATTCTCAGATGCACTTGTGAAGGGGAGAGGGACCGCTCAATTTCTGGGCTAGAGAAAGGGCAGCCGCCAATGAGAGTGCATTAAGAGCTCTGCCTCTGGTTATTTAACCTCTAACGATTTCTTTAAAAGCTCCTAGAAACCTGTGTGGTGGAAAATAGTGATTCCTGTCATCACTCAAACTGAAAATAAACCATGATTCCATCTTCTAAGGGCAGCCAAGCAGCGACATTAGCAAAACAACGATGGACGGCAGATCCGGGAACCTCTGCCGAGGTCCTCACAGGAAGAGAGAGGAAGGTCAGACTCTGTCTTCTTGTTTCTTCTCACAAGAGGGTGCAAGCAAGTTCTTGTGAGCTTATAGGTCCATCGAAGGACACGAGGACATACTTTATACCCACACGGTACAGTAGATATTCCGGTCCGAGGTCTGAAAGACACCAAACGTGCAGCATTAAATGTTCCTTAGTCTCAAGGAACATTTTCTTTTTCAAATCCACATGGCGACACAATCCAGATTTCCAACTTCTGCCTTTCTTTCTCGGGTTTTCTCCCAGATAATTTAAAAGGGGAAAAAAAAAAACCAAACAGCTCCTCCAACAGATTGTGATGAGTTGATGTTCTGAGCTTGAACAATGCTTTCTTTGGCATCCCCCTCCCCCTCCATCTTGCCTTTTGAATTATATTAAACCTGACATTATCCAAGGACTTTTACATTCGTTGAGTTTTCAACTTGGTGCAATCTGCGGCCAATTCCAATGATGTGTCTGATTCATTTGTGCTGGAATCATGAGAACCCAGCCCACTGGACACCCCTGAGGCTGCTGCTCTGTGGATCTTTTCTCTTTTCTCCCCCTGCCCTGTTTCCTTGAGAAAAGGGATAAAGACTACACCTGACTACTTACTGGGTTATTTGCCTTATCTCTCCCCACTCCCCTGCTGCCAGTGAACTTCAAACTCGGGAACAGTCAAGCGGCTTATAAAATTTCACTTGCCCCTGTCAGCTCAACCAAGTAAACCTTCCTCCTGGAGGGGGAGCGAGGGAAGAGTAGACAAAACCCCAGACTCACTGATTTCAACTTCCTAAAGCAGCTGAGCTCATATGGTGTTCGGATTATTATTTACAAATCGGCATCTTCCAAAACAACCGTAAGAGTGTTATTAAGATAGAAGCCTAGAAGTTTCCATCCTAAGTAAGCACTGGTGCTTTAGAAAGGCAAAGTGGGACTATTGGTTTAGTCAGCTAATTAGCTGTTGCCTCCTCACCCGCTTAGAATTTTCTCATGCCACTAATTTAATAACCTAATTAACAAAAAGATATATATATATATTTCACATATGTTCTCTCTCATTTCTTTATCACAACTGTACATGAACTAGCTTTAGTATTACCTTTATTGTCTAGATGGGGAAAACAAGGTCCAAGAAGGTACTGCAAATTAAGGCAGAGACCAAATTTTAGGCTGTGACATTGAATTCCACATGCTTCTCCATTACAAGGGGTCAGACAAATATAGTATTAAACTTGTCTTAAGATTCTTTACGTTTTTAAAGTTTTTAAGGTTTTGTTTAAAAAGTTTTTAAGACTTTTTAAAAGCTCAAACCAATAGCATAATGGTTGGTTTTATTCTTTAGCAGGTGGAATCCTCTGAATGCTTGTCTACAAAATACTAAATACTTAAAGAATATGAGAGAGGAGAGCTGGGGGGTTTATCCCACCCAGAGATGAGCACACTTGCCTGCGTATAGTGGAAATCCATCCACATTTAATAAATGAATCAATTTCTGGGTGGTTATTACAAAATTTGGTTAATCTATTTTAAAACAAAGTTGGGATAAAATTATATGCCAATTTCAAAAAAAAATGTGAGTATTAACATATGCATAAGGAAAGTAATCGAGAAAAATATGTACCACGTGTATATTGTCTGACACAAAATAATTAAAAAGAAAAGAAGGAATAAAAAAGAAAACACATTATAGCATATTTGCATTATAGTTACAAGGGAAGCCAGACAGACCTATTTATAAATTCCAGATCCTCCACTGTCCATGGTATGATTGGAGGCAGGTTACTTAACCTGCTGTGTCTCCTTTTGCTCACTTGGAGGTGATAATGACGTGTACTTCATAGTACTACTATAATGATTAGATGAGATAGTGCCTGGCATTCAGTGAACTATTCTTACTATTGTTACTCTCATCCTTATTATCATTTCTCCCCAATTCACATTTCCGTAAGCTGAAAAAATCACCATGTCATGACCCCGCTCTATCAGCAGATATCATGCAGACCTGGTTGCAATCGTAAAACACAATGGCATTCATCACATGGAATATGGAACTAGAACTTTGTTTCCCCATGCTTGTCTCTCAACTCACCATTCATAATACATTCGTACATACATTCATACATACATACAGTAAGCCAAAGAATTGCTGAGACAATAGTTAGATGGAAGAAAAAAAGGCAACCTGGCTTCAACCCAACTGTCATGAACCAATGGCAGATGGAGGGATGGCGCAAGGACTTGTTCTGTGAGTCTCCATCCCTGTCTACTTATTTTCTGGCTTAGTTTGGGGGAAGGAGAAAAGAAGCTGTCCGCCTTTTACCTACTCTGAACATTTGATGGTAAATCATTGTTCACTAACTTCCAGAGGCAAATCAGGAGAGAGGGCAATAACAAGATTTAGGTTTTGGGTTTTTTTTGTTTTGTTTTTTTTTTTTTTTTAATAGTCAACCAGAGACATTTCATCCCTGAGACAACAGGCCCCGTGGAGGACAGGGGAGACAGTCAAGGACTGAAAGTTGCAGGATTCTATGTAAATCCGTATACTGAACAGCAAGATTCCCTTCCCTTACTCAGATCCCAGAATTTCCACAGCCAGGTTTAAAATCCTCACACAGGAGTTTGGAAGATCCTTCTTTGGAAAAACTCAACAAACGTACCCAGGGGTCGGAGCAGCTCGGCTTCTGCACTGAGCGGGGTGGGAAGTTGCTACTGAAACAAATTACCACAAACTTAGTGGCTTAAAAAACATAAATTTGTGAGCAGGAGCCAAGATGGCGGAACAGCCTGGAAGGTTTTTTTGCGTCTCTCGTCATGAACTACAGCCAGACCAACACTAAACCATCCTGCTCACCCAGAAAACAGATCTGAGGATTCACACAACAATCCGCACAACCTGAACCACAGAACTCGGCGGGTATGCGGCGCAGAGAGGTAAACTGAGGGAGAGAGAAGCCACGGAGGGCAGGGAGCCGATTTTGTGTGCGGAGAGAGGACAGAGATGGGGGGGGTGATACAGGAAACGCACGCCCCCAAAAAGCAGCTGGAGAGAAAGTGGAAAAGTGGAAACAGCCGCAGGGACCGAACTAAAAAGGGAGAAAGGAGAAAGGAGAGGGTTTAACTTCCATTAAGACTGTAAACAGGGGAGGGCAGAGTCTGAAACGCCGCAGCTCCATACCTGGCGGTGCTCTGGTGGGAAGGGCGAATCCCCAGGAGCAGAGTGGGGTCCGGGCGGTCCTCGGGCCACACGGGACAGGCGGTTCCCTTGCTGGGAGGACATCTGGTGGAGACTGTGGCTGCCGGGTCCCAGCAGACGCCAGAGAACAACCACATTCGCTGGTGCTGGAACAGGGTCGTTGTGGGTGAAGCCTGATGCCAGACGTGCGTTGTGATTTTCCATAATCCCTGAAATGCCGCTGCTACACTGTCTTGCGAACTTTTTCTGGGGCGGGCTGGCACCCGGCCGCAGTCTCGGGACATCGGCAGCAGCACAGTCCCACGAACATTCCTGGGGGTGGCCAGCACCCGGCCATTGCTCGGTGAGACCCTCCCCCAGAGGATCTGAGCAGGTCAAAGCCTCAGTCCCTCGGAAGTGAGGGGTCAGGAAACACAGCTGCATCTGAGATAAGACTCAGGTGGGAGGTATCGCCTGGCAACCTGCCGGCTTGGTCACCGACAGTGTAAAAGCGGGGAGCAGACAGAAGCGGGAGACAAAGGACGGGTGCATAATTGCTGATCATGGAGAACAGAGTTTGGATACCAGAGGCTGGGTGGCTGGGGGACGCCATTTTCACCACTTCCGCACATGCGCATGGACACCTACAAGCGCCACAACAATCCCTCCCAGTAATCTAAGCAGCGCCACCTAGTGGAGAACGGAGCCATTACACTAATCCCTGCCCAGCTGGGCCAACCTAGCTCTTGAGGAACACAAATCTCTCCGCCTGCTTCGTTAACGGACTATGAAGTGCTTCATAGGTTGACTTCTAGGGGAAAATGATGTAATTTCAATCATATTTCAGTCTATTCACTGGTCCATCTATTCAATTTTCCTTTTTTTTCTCTTCCATTTCTTTTATTTTTCTTGAACACGGAAAAAGAAAAATTTATTTTTTGTTTCAATTTTTATTAAAAATATCTTTCTTTAATTTTTTTCTGCTATATTTTTTAATTTCTTGTAAATTTTTCAAACACTACTTTACTTCCATCATTTCATTTTATTCTATTTCATTGTATTCATTTTTTCAAATTTTCAAACGTTTTCCTTTGTCTTTTTTTTCTTTTTCCCCTTTTTACTCTAATCTATCAAGCCCCATTCAACGCCCAGACCAAAACACACCTAGGACCTAGCATCATTTATTTGATTTTTGTATGTGTGTATTGTTTTTAGTTTTTTGATTTTAATTTTTTTTTAATTTTAATTTTTTTACCCCATTAATTCCTTTTCTTCCTGCAAAATGACAAAATGAAGGAATTCACCCCAAAAGAAAGAGCAGGGAGAAACGACAGCCAGGGATTTAACCAACACAGATACAAGCAAGATCTCTGAACCAGAATTTAGAATCACAATAATAAGGAGTGCCTGGGTGGCTCAGTCGGTTGGGCGTCTGACTTCAGCTCAGGTCATGATCTCACAGCTCATGAGTTCTAGCCCTGCATTGGGCTCTGTGCTGATAGCTCAGAGCCTGGAGCCTGCTTCGGATTTGTCTCCCTCTCTCTCTGCCCCTAACCCACTTGGATTCTGCCTCTGTCTCTCTCAAAAATAAATAAACATTAAAAAAATTAGAATCACAATAATAAGAATATTATCTGGGGCTGAAAATAGTATAGAATCCCTTTCTGAAGACATAAAAGAAGTAAAAGCTAGTCAAGATGAAATAAAAAATGCTATAACTGAGTTGCAATCTCGAATGGATTGAGTGGCAAGGGTGGATGAGGCAGAACAGCAACTCAGCAGTACAGAGGACAAACTTATGGAGAATATTGAAGCAGTAAAAAAGAGGGAGACTAAGGCAAAAGAGAATGATTTAAGAATTAGAGAAATCAATGACTCATTAAAAAGGAACAACATCAGAATCATAGGGGTCCCAGAAGATGAAGAGAGAAAAAAAGGGGTAGAAGGGTTATGTGAGCAAATCATAGCAGAAAACTTTCCTAACCTGGGGAAAGACACAGACATCAAAATCCAGGAAGCATGGAGGACTCCCATTACATTCAACAAAAACTGACCATCAACAAGGCATATCATAGTCAAATTCACAAAATACTCAGTCAAGAAAAGAATCATGAAAGCAGCAAGGGAAAAGAAAGTCCTTCACCTACGAGGGAAGACAGATAAGGTTTGCAGCAGACCTATCCACAGAAACTTGGCAGGTCAGTAAGGAGTGGCAGGACATATCCAATGTGCTGAATAGGAAAAATATGCAGCCAAGAATTCTTTATCCAGCAAGGCTGTCATTCAAAATAGAAAGAGAGATTAAAAGCTTCCCAGACAAACAAAAATTAAAGGAGTTTGTTACCACTAAACCAGCCCTGCAAGAAATTTCAAGGAGGTCTCTCTGAGGGGAGAAAATATGAAAAAAAAAAAGACCAAAAAGACTAAATGCAACAAAGACTAGAAAGGACCAAAGAACACCACCAGAAACTCCAACTCTACAAGAAACATAATGGCAATACATTCATATCTGTCACTACTCACTCTAAACGTCAATGGGCTAAATACTCCAATCAATAGACATAGGGTAACAGAATGGATAAGAAAACAAGATCCATCTATATGCTGTTTACAAGAGACCCACTTTAGACCTAAAGACACCTTCAGATTGAAAGTAAGCGTTTGGAGAACCATCTATCATGCTAACAGTCAACAAAAGAAACCCGGAGTAGCCATACTTGTATCAGACAATCTAGACTTTAAAATAAACTGTAACAAGAGATGAAGAAGGGCATTTATCATAATTAAGGGATCTATCCACCAAGAAGACCTAACAGTCGTAAACATTTATGCTCTAAATGTGAGAGCACCCAAATATATAAATCAATTAATCACAAACATAAAGAAACTCATTGATAATAATACCATAATAGTAGAAGACTTCAACACCCCACTTAGAGCAATGGACAGATCATCTAATCAGAAAATCAACAAGGAAACAATGGCTTTGAGTGACACACTGGACCAGATGGACTTAGATATATTCAGAACATTTCATCCTAAAGCAGCAGAATACACATTCTTCTCCAGTGCACATGGAACATTCCCCAGAATAGATCACATACTGGGACACAAATTAGCCCTCAACAAGTACAAAAACATCAAGATCATACTGTGCATATTTTCAGACCACAAAGCTATGAAACTTGAAATCAACCACAAGAAAAAAATTGGAAAGGTAACAAATATTTGGAGACTAAAGAACATCCTACTAAAGAATGAATGGGCTAACCAAGAAGTTAAAGAGGAAATTTAAAAGTACATGGAAAACAAAGAAAATGATAACACCATAGCCCCAAACCTCTGGGACACAGCAAAGGCAGTCATAAGAGGGAAGTATACAGCAATCCAGGCCTTCCTAAAGAAGAAGCAAAGGTCTCAGATACACAACTTAACCTTACACCTTAAAGAGCTGGAAAAAGAACAGCAAATAAAAAAACCAAAACCAGCAGTAGACAGGAAATAATAAAGATTAGAGCAGAAATCAATGCTATTGAAACCAAAAAAGCAGTAGAACAGATCGATGAACCAGAAGGTGGTTTTGAGAGAATTAACAAAATTGATAAAACACTAGCCAGTTTGATCAAAAAGAAAAAGGAAAGGACCCAAATAAATAAAATCAAGAATGAAAAAGGAGAGACCACAACCAACACAGCAGAAATACAAACAATAATAAGGGAACATTATGAGCAATTATATGCCAATAAAATGGGCAATCTGGAAGAAATGGACAAATTCCTAGAAACATAAACTACCAAAACAGACTCATAACCAGTAAAGAAATTGAATTAGTAATCAAAAATCTCCCAAAAAACAAGAGTCCAGGGCCACATTGGTTTCCAGGGGAATTCTACCAAACATTTAAGGAAGAGTTAACACCTATTCTCTTGAAGCTGTTCCAAAAAATAGAAATGGGAGGAAAACTTCCAAACTCTTCCTATGAAGCCAGCATTACCTTGATTCCAAAACCAGACAAAGACCCTACTAAAAAGGAGAACTACAGACCGATTTCCCTGATGAACATGGATGCAAAAATCCTCAGCAAGATATTAGCCAGCCGGATCCAACAATACATTAAAAAAATTATTCACCATGTCCAAGTGGGATTTATACCTGGGAGGCAGGGCTGGTTCAATATTCACAAAATAATCAATGTGATTCATCACATCAATAACAGAAAGGACAAGAACTACATGATCCTCTCAATAGATGCAGAGAAAGCATTTGACAAAACACAGCATCCTTTCTTGATAAAAACCCTCAAGAAAGTAGGGATAGAAGGATCATAACTCGAGATCATAAAAGCCATATATAAAAGACACAACACTAATATCATCCGCAATGGGGAAATACTAAGAGCTTTCCCCCAAGGTCAGGAACAAGACAGGGATGTCCACTCTTGCCACTGTTATTCAACATAGTATTGGAAGTCTTTGCCTCAGCAATCAGACAACACAAAGAAATAAAAGGCATCCAGGTCAGCCAGGAGGAGGTCAAACTTTCATTCTTTGCAGATGACGTGATACTCTATATGGAAACCCAAAAGTTTCCACCAAAAAACTGCTAGAACTGATCCATGAATTCAGCAAAGTTGCAGGATATAAAATCAATGCACAGAAATCGGTTGCATTCCTATACACCAACAATGAGGCACCAGAAAGAGAAACCAATGAATCAATCCCATTTATAATTGCACCAAAACCCATAAAATACCTAGGAATAAATCTAACCAAAGAGGTGAAAAATCTATACAATGAAAACTATAGAAAGCTTATGAAAGAAATCGAAGAATGCACCAAAAAATGGAAAAGTATCCCATGTTCCTGAATAGGAAGAACGAATATTGTTAAAATGTCAATACTACCCACAGCAATCTACATATTCAATGTAATCTCTATCAAAATAACACCAGCATTCTTCACAGAGCTAGAACAAACCATCCTAAAATTCCTAAAATTTAGTATGGAACCAGAAAAGACCCCAATAGTGAAAACAATCTTGAAAAAGAAAACCAAAGCAAGAAGCATCACAATCCCAGACTTCAGGCTATATTACAAAGCTGTAATCATCAAGACAGTATGGTACTGGCACAAGAACAGACACTCAGATCAATGGAACAGAATAGAGAACCCAGAAATGGGCCCACAAATGTATGGCCAACTAATCTTTACAACGCAGGAAAGATTATCCAATGGAATAAAGACAGTCTCTTCAGCAAGTGGTGCTGGGAAAACTGGACAGCAACATGCAGAAGAATGAACCTGGACCACTTTCTTCCACCATACACAAAAATAAACTCAAAATGGATGAAAGACCTAAATGTAAGACAGGAAGTGATCAAAATTCTTGAGGAGAAAGCAGGCAAAAACCTCTTTGATCTTGCCCGCAGCAACTTCTTACTCAACACGTCTCTGGAGGCAAGGGAAACAAAAGCAAAAATGAACTACTGGGACCTCATCAAGATAAAAAGCTTCTGTACAGCAAAGGAAACAGTCAGCAAAACTAAAAGGCAACCGATGGAATGGGAGAAGACATTCGCAAACAACATGTCAGATAAAGGGTTAGTTAGTATCCAAAATCCAAAAAGAACTTAACTCAACACCCAAAAAACAAATAATCCAGTGAAGGAATGGGCAAAAGACATGAATAGACACTTCTCCGAAGAAGACATCCAGATGGCCAACCGACACATGAAAAAATGCTCATCAACATCACTCATCCTCAGGGAAATACAAATCAAAACCACAATGAGATACCACCTCACACCTGTCAGAATGGCTAACATGAACAACTCAGGCAGCAACAGATGTTGGCGAGGATGTGGAGAAAGAGGATCTCTTTTGAATTGTTGGTGGCAATGCAAGCTGGTGCAGCCACTCTGGAAAACAGTATGGAGGTTCCTCAAAAAACTAAAAATAGAACCACCCTATAACCCAGCAATTGCACTACTAGGCATTTACCCACAGGATACAGGTGTACTGTTTTGAAGGGACACATGCACCCCCATGTTTATAGCAGCACTATCAACAATAGCCAAAGTATGGAAAGAGCCCAAATGTCCGATGGATGAATGGATACAGAAGTGGTACGTATATACAGTAGAGTATTACTCAGCAATCACAAAGAATGAAATCTTGCCATTTGCAACCACGTGGATGGAACTGGAGGGTATTATGCTAAGTGAAATTAGCCAGTCAGAGAAAGACAAAAATCATATGACTTCACTCATGTGAGGACTTTAAGATATAAAGCAGATGAACATAAGGGAAGGGAAGCAAAAATAATATGAAAACAGGGAAGGGGACAAAAACATAAGAGACTCTTAAATATGGAGAACAAACAGAGGGTTCCTGGAGGGGTTGTGGAGGGGAGGAATGGGCTAAATGGGTGAGGGACATTAAGGAATCTACTCCTGAAATCATTGTTGCACTATAATGCTAACTAACTTGGGTGTAAATGTAAAAAATTAAAAACATTAAAAATAATAAAAACAAAAACAAACCAAAAAAAAACAGACCCGGGGGTCAGCAAACCTCATTGACAAACATAGAGCTTCCGATCAGGGATGAATTTCTAAAACATGATTGGACAGCAAAAGATCACGTGGTATTTGAGGAAAGCTCCTAACATGAAAAAGAGAGACCCAAACAAACAGCAGAAGGAATTTGAAGACTGCAGAAATGGTGTCAAAATCAGAAGAAAATTCCCCCCAAAAGTACAGAGAGAAGAGAAGATATTGTATCCATGAAACAAGAGTAATCACAGAACAAGGAAGAAGTCTTGGAAATTAAAAAGAAAGAAAGAAAGAAAGAAAGAAAGAAAGAAAGAAAGAAAGAAAGAAAGAAAGCAAGCTAAAATTTTTTTAAAAAATTGTTTTTCAAGTGAGACTCCAAGATAGTTTAGCAAAAAACAAATGAGAGAAAACAATACCAAGATTGGAGTACTGATCCAGAAGGTCTGTATCAGATAAGATTAGGTTTGGCTGCATATAACAGAAAACGTAAAATGCTAGTGTCTTAAATGTGCAAGGGTTTATTCTATCTTAAATGGAGCTAGGCATAGTAAGGTCAATATGGCAGCTCCAATGAGACCCCGCATCTTTTTCTGTTTAAGTTTATGTATTTATTTTGAGAGAGAGAGAGAGAGAGCATGAGCAAGGGAGGGGCAGTGAGAGAAGGTGAGTGAGAAAATCCCAAGCAGGCCCTATGCTGTCAGTGCAGAGCCCCACACGGGGCTCAATTTCACAACCATGTGCGAAAACCAAGAGTCGGACGCTTAACATCATGATCCAAGGCAGCTGTACTCCAGCATCAGGAAAGTGGAAGCCAGGAGGGACAGAGGGCACTCCTCCCAGCTAAATCAGCTCCAAAAGCAGTGTTCCAATAAATCCCACACCAGCACTTTCACTGACATCTCATTGGCCAGAACTTAGCAACTTGTTCTCATCCAGCTACATAGGAATCTAGGAAATGTGTTCTTTTATCTAGGCGCTTTACCACAACCAACCAGTAAGTGTTTTCCTACCAAGGAAGAAGGAGAGGATGCAAATGTTTAGAGAGTCTTTATTACAGGGTCCGGTTTCTGGACCCTGTAATATAGTGTCCAAAGAAATGGAGAGAAACAGAGAAATGGATAGGCGGAGATTACTCAGAATTAGTACAAAGACATCACGTCTTTATGTTGATGGACTGCCAATTACCAAGCATAATGAATGGGAAAGGACCCCATGAAGGCCCATCCTAAGATTTCAGATTCCCGGACATAAAGAGAAGATCTAAGGTAAGTTCACAAACAAGTGATCGGGGCTAAGAAAAAAAGTGGGCTTGTCAACCGCACCCCTGGGACCTGTAAGACAGTGGAGAGGTGCCACTGAAATTTTGAGGAACATAATCTTCACCCTAGAGTTCCCTACTTGCCACAACTAACAATCAAGTGTGTAAAGTCTCAACCATGAAAGAATGCGGTGGGCAAGAAACCAAGAAAGAAGAAAATGTGGGTTCCAAGCAACAGGAGATCCAGCATGAGAGGAAGGGCAGGAGAACTCCCCGGACGGCCACTGGTTACCAGGCCTGAGGAGCAAACAGCCCAGTTTGGAGGAGGAGAATGAATGGATGGATTATCTGAAATTTGTACTGAGAACCCATGGCGGGGGGAGGGGGGCGGTGTAAGAAAATTTAGCAATAGACACAAAGAAAACTAAACAAATGAAAAATGAAGTCATTACAAAAGCTAAATCCTTATCCACCATAATGGAAGTTAGGTGGTAATGTCTAATTGAACTATAGCATTTCATGCACATTACTAAAGTACAGACAGAGGGGAAAAAAAAGAAAAATCTGTAGGGGCTGAAAGTGGTTGTTTCTACAGAAGAGGGAAATTGGAGTAAAGAAATTCTTCTTCATAAACCTTTCAGCATCACTTTTAAACTTATGTATATTATCACTGTGATTTTAAAAATCAGGTTTTGGGGCGCCTGGGTGGCGCAGTCGGTTAAGCGTCCGACTTCAGCCAGGTCACGATCTTGTGGTCCGTGAGTTCGAGCCCCGCATCAGGCTCTGGGCTGATGGCTCAGAGCCTGGAGCCTGTTTCCGATTCTGTGTCTCCCTCTCTCTCTGCTCCTCCCCCGTTCATGCTCTGTCTCTCTCTGTCCCAAAAATAAATAAACGTTGAAAAAAAAAAATTTATAAAAATCAGGTTTTGAGATATGAAAACAAATAACCGTGTTGTTGTCCTTTTCCTAAATTATCCAAATGTAGTGCCATCCTTCATTGGAATTATTAAGAAGAAAAATATTAACTGAATAATTTACTAGATTAGTATGAATTAATTTTGTCTTTATTAGGAACTTGATACCTCTACCAAGTGATCCTATGGATTCTAGAAATCAAAGTTTCTATATTCAAACTCAATCTCAGCACCTACAAAAAAATGCCATCTTATTCAAGAAGGTCAACACCAGACACACAAATACACACAAACACGGCATTTCTGTCCATGTTTCACTGATTCAATTTGAAGGCTTTAGAACAAAAGATCCACAGGAATGGCTTACCAAGTACCAAACTATTAAGTTCCTGGGTCCTTGGAACACCCATCTAACTGTTGATTAAAAAAAAAAAAAAAAAAAATCCAGGGGCACCTGGGTGGCTCAGTTGATTAAGCATCTGACTTGATTTCGGCTCAGGTCATGATCTCAGGGTTTGTGGGTTTGAGTCCCGCATCAGGCTCTGCACTGACAGCACTCTCCCTCCCACTCTCTCTCTCTCGGAAAATAAATAAATAAACTTTAAAAGAAAAAGCCAAGAAGCGTTAATGAGATAAATTGTGGAAGGAAAGAATCTGTCAAACTGAACCAGGAAAGGAGACAGCTAACATAACATCTCTGCAAAGATAAGTATTATTTGAAAACTCATTGTGCAAATTTGTCATTGAGAACTCCAACTACTTCAAAGCCGGTTCCTGGGCTGATGAAGACAAAGGAATGTATATGCGCCGTGTTAATTTTACATGTGCCCAAGTACCCGGATGCTCGTTCTCTCTCTCGGAAAGACGAATTGATTGAAGGGTCCCAGGAAGCTTTTTTCACCTTGCAGATAACAACTAGAAGACTTATTGGGCCTCTAAAGTGCATATGATGAGGTGGGCAAAATAAAAGCCTCCCTCCTTGAGTGAGTTCCTGCTGAGCCCAAGCAAGAGAAAGAGCAGGGAGGGTTTGATTCTGCCGTACCTGAGTTCTGTGCCTTTTCTGTCTTGCAATTTCTTGTAATTTTCTGTCTTGTAATTTCACTCCTAGTGACATGTCTTCTTATTTTCTAGATGCAGACTTTTCATATATTAGCTGCCGCTAGTCCTCAATCTCACTCCAAACAAACACTGCATTTTGAAACCCAGTTGCCCTCAAGAGGAACGTCACTCCTGGGTAGACCCATCAAACGAGAAGTGAACCACAACCAAGCTTTAGATGCCTGGGCCCCTGCACTCTGACCACTGGACTATGTATGTAATGACGAGGAAATTCGCTCACGAGGTAATGTTAAGTGAAAAAAGCAGAACATTTGTGTGTCCACATGTTATGTTATACAGATGGGTGTGTGTGTGTGTGTGTGTGTGTGTGTGTGTGTGTGTGTGTGTGTGTTTCAGAGAGATACACTAAAATATTACCTGTGCTTATCTGTGCTATAGAATGATTATGGGTTATTTGCAAATTTTCTTCTTTGTGATTTTCTGTGTTTTCCAAATTTTCTCTATTGGAAGCCAAGAACACATATTACTTTATCATTAAAAACAAAATAGGGGCACCTGGGTGGCTCAGTCAGTTAAGTGTCCGACTTCGGCTCAGGTCATGATAATCACAGTTCCTGAGTTCGAGCCCCGTATCGGGCTCTGGGCTGACGGCTCAGAGCCTGGAGCCTGCTTCAGATTCTGCGTCTCCCTCTCTCTCTGCCCCTTGCCCGCTTGCACTCTGTCTCTCTCTCTCTCTCAAAAATAAACATGAAAAAGACTAAAAAAAATAAATAAATAAAAGAAACGTTGAATAGAACTCTTTTTTTCTATTTAATTTTTTTTTTAACGTTTACTCATTTTCTGAGAGACACACAGAGTACAAGCGGGGAAGGGGCAGAGAGAGAGGGAGACACAGAATCTGAAGCAGGCTCCAGGCTCTGAGGTGTCAGCACAGAGCCTGACACGGGGCTCGAACCCATGAACCCTGAGATCATGACCTGAACTGAAGTCGGATGCTTAACCGACTGAACCACCCAGGCGCCCCTCTTTTTTTCTTTTTAAAGCCAAAAGAACTTCTAGCATATTTTCCACCTGCTTGCATCTTCTATGTTATAATACAAATTCTGGAAGTGTGGAGATATACTAGGAGTTACACCCTGAAATTCCTATACATTTTTTTCTGGGCTGGACCTAATGAGGTTCCATTCTTCAGCAGACTTTTCTAGTGCAGTGCCTTCCCCCACCTTCACCACGTGCTTCCTGACTGTTTGAATAGCCAAGAAGGATAAATATTTAAAGCTGATTAAGACGCACTTTGATTTATGAGCATCTCTTTTCGGGTGTTTTCAGGATCCAGTCCTTTATTCTTGCTAAGGAGCAGAGAGTTGATAGGTAATGCCATTAGACTAGTGTGCTATTCCTTTTTTTCCCCACATGACGCAATATCTTCCTTCAACCTTACATTATCTCAGGTCAATAAATCCCAACACTGGGGAAAAAAAAAGGAATACCAGTCTTTTTTAATGACAGGGAAGCTCAGCTACTCAGATATTTGAACTTGTCACCTTCTAAATGTGGAAAGAGGGGGACTGAGTTTTCTTTTTTTGAGACTCGACTGACTGTGTCACCTGGTTGCCTGACCTCTCAGTCAGAGAGGCTGTCACTCTCCTTTGTTGCCATTAAGTGGCAGTTTAACACCACGTCACCTGCCACCCTCTCGTTATCATCTGGATATGCAGAATTCCAGGGCTTTTGAGAACAGTTGCTTCTTGATCGTCCTTGAGAACAAACAGGGTGTCTCCGTTTCGGCAAAACTAATGCAACCAGCCCAAAATGAAAGGAAAATTTAAAGCATGTCTATTTAATCTTGGGCTGCTTTTTTTTTTTTTTTTTTTAACGTTTGAAACGTATCGCTATTATTCAGAAGTTTGCACAATTTTAAACAAAAGAAACAAAGCTACAGGGTTGAGCTCTGACTCAGGAATTGCTCCAAAACTGTCTTTCTTATTCTATCATTCTGGTCTGCCCTGCTCCATGATTTCACACCTTGAGGGTTTAGCCAGAATTCTCTCTCACCAAGACAGAAATAAAGCATCCATTTCAGCTGACTTGTCACCCCTAAGCTGTTATCTTTCTGGTGCAGAATATTCCCTGGACAGATGACAAAAAGAGAGCTAGATATTTTTTTGGTAACTAATTCGTCAGTTCAACATCTATTGAGTAGTGACTTATTATACGACACCTAATGTGCCAGCTGCTGGTGGTACTGAGACAGTGACACCATTCCTTGCCCTTTAAAGATGAAAACAAATAAACCAACAGCCGTGACACCACGATCTAAGTGCTGCTGTGCAGACGGAGAAAGAAGGTGTTAGATATTCAGAAGAGGGGGCCCCTGGTCCACGTTGAGGGTTCAGAAAGCTCTCCTAAAGGAAGTGGGCATTGATATTGAAAGGTGAAGAGGGGTGCTTTCTCCAGGTAGCAAAGAGGGAAAAGGGATTCTGACACAAGGAAACGGCTCCGGTGAAGGCAGGGTCAGGAGCATGTGGTGAATCCAAGGGTCCCAAGTCCCCTGGGATAGCGGTAGCCCAGTGTAATATGGACAAGGAAGATGAGGAGGGGAAGATGATGCGGTGGGGGGGGGGGGGCAAATCTTGGAGGCTTTATAGGTAAGACTAAGTTATTTAGCCCTTATCTGGAGATCAAAGAAGAACAATTGAAAGATTGGAAGCAGGAGAATTAAATGATTAAAATTTCCCTTTAGGAAAATCACTATGGATACAGAGTAGAGAACAGTTGGAAGGAACAGGAAGAACACGGGAGCCAGAAACACCAGTTTGGAGATGATGGCAGGAGACCAGGCCTGCACTAAAGAAGGCACCTGGGAGGCAGAATGGACAGGGTTTAGTGATGGGTCAGATGGTGGTGGTGGAAGCAAGGGGAGAAGATTAGGATGAACCGGGTTTGGGGCTTGAGAGAATCAGTGAGTGATCATGCCATCAACAGAAACCAGTCCTCCAGAAGGAGGATAAATTCTGCTTTAAAGGGCTTCAGGATAGCTTTTACCAGGATGGAGGTTGCATTGGCACAACTGCGCTGCGATGGTGGTGAGTCATTCCTGTAGTCGTGCATTCAATGAATGTGCTCGCGCGGGGCGCGATGCTGGCCAGTGAGACGAGGGTCCTACAGCCCAGGATCCACTGCTGTCCACGTGCCACTCCTTCACCGGCCCGAGACTCTCCCGAGCCCGTTACCTTCTGAGCTTCCATGTCATCATCTCAAACGTGGTGACCAAACCCTCAGCTGGTTCGCCTGACCGTTGTGATAACACTGGGGAAAGCCCTTGGTAAACTGTACTCGCTAGAAGCGGAGTGACAATTTCGCCTTGTAGATGGTTGGACCATGTTGGCCACGGGAGAGCCGAGAGAAACCAGGTGAAGAAAACTAATCTTCCCAGCAATGTGACAGACCTGGATGGAAGCGAGGAGGGAGCTCAGAAAGCCCATGACCCCCTTCCTACCCTACGCTGACTGTCTCCTTCCCCCACAGTGTACAGGGAGGTAACCTTGGAAAGAGGGACGTACTCTGAAACGGCGATGGGGGAGTTCGTAAAACTGAGAATAGTTGTCAGTGAAGTCACTCGTTTTAAATAACAATTCCTTTTGGGGCGCCTGGGTGGCGCAGTCGGTTAAGCGTCGGACTTCAACTCAGGTCACGATCTCGCGGTCCGTGAGTTCGAGCCCCGCGTCGGGCTCTGGGCTGATGGCTCGGAGCCTGGAGCCTGTTTCCGATTCTGTGTCTCCCTCTCTCTCTGCCCCTCCCCCGTTCATGCTCTGTCTCTCTCTGTCCCAAAAATAAATAAACGTTGAAAAAAAAAATTATTTTATTTTTTTTTTAATTTTTTTTTTTTATCGTTTTTATTTATTTTTGAGACAGAGAGAGACAGAGCATGAACGGGGGAGGGGCAGAGAGAGAGGGAGACACAGAATCGGAAACAGGCTCCAGGCTCCGAGCCATCAGCCCAGAGCCCGACGCGGGGCTCGAACTCACGGACCGCGAGATCGTGACCTGAGTTGAAGTCCGACGCTTAACCGACTGCGCCACCCAGGCGCCCCGAAAAAAAATTTTTTAAATAACAATTCCTTTTAGTTGGTGCTTCCGGTGAGTACAGATTAAAATATGATTCCGTAAACCAGCTGAAGTTCCTTATAGTCCTGTGGTGCTTGGTAGTAAAACAGTGCTTTCAATTGTGTGAATTTCACAGAGTTCGCCCCTTGGTGTTCTGATAAGGACTCTGAGGCGTGGCAGGAATTGTTACACTCATTTTGTAGATGGAAGGATTTATATTTGGGGGATCCGACAAAGCTGTAAAGTAGTGAACGTCACACAGCTAGTTGATGAAACCTTGAATCCACACATCCGTGGTCTCGGGGATGAAGGATTTTTTGGTATTATTTTATATATTTACTTAGAAGGGTCAATAGTTTTGAAAACTGTGTGAAATCTTGGTCGGCAAGTCCCTTCCCAGTTTCCCAAAGAACAAGTCTAAGAGGGTATTTTGGAGAGTTCCTGGTTCTATTTTCTGCTCCCTCTCTTTCCTGAATCTTGAAACCCATTTCTCTACTGGTTCTCTTAACCTACAACACGTTAAAGTCTCCCTGATTCTCTCTCCTCTTCTAGGTATGATGTCATCTCTCTCCTCTTCTTGGTCAAGATTTCTGGGGGAAACGTAGCTGGTCTACACTCCCCCCAGCTTTCCTGTATTTCAACCCACAAAGATTGGGCTTCTGCTTGGCCTATGGCACTGAACTTGTAGTTACCTGGGTAACTGGTGACCTCCCATTGTCACACGTTTTGGCCCTTCAATGTGGCCACCAGGCGGCATGACACTGTTGACCATGTCTTCTCTCTCCCTGGTGTCTGTGCCCCCTCTTTCCGCGCTCCTTGCTTGCTCTCCCCCTTCTCCCCCTACCTCCTTTGTGGGCTGGCTCCTCTTTCTCTGACGGTTCAGTAAAGCCCTGTATTCTCTATACACCTTGATGATCTTCGTCTCTCCTTGCTCCGGACATGAGAAAGGTAGATCTCAACCTTTTTGTGTTTGCAGCACATTCTGGAACAGTAGAATTTGTGGAGGCAGCATGATGGAATTTAACCGCACCCCCAGAGAGTGAACTATATCCCCTTGTTGCCCTTTGGCACAGTGTGGCTGTTTAATGGCATCGTTAAAACTGTAATAAATACTGCAACAGAAGGTTACATAAGATTATGAACGCTTATTACAGGAGAAGTTAAGGTAGTCAAGATCCAGGTTAAGTGATGACTGATCCAGGTTAAGTTCCATGGAGATCTGAAAAATGAAGAGGTGTTCATTTGGGTGATGTTCGCTACAAAAGGGAATAGCATGTGCAAAGGGCCTGTAACCAGAAAGAATGTTACCTGCTCACGGATCTGAAAGCAGGCCCACAAGGCTGGAGTGAAGAGACTGGGATAGAGAGGCCTGAGCAAGTAGTGGCGGAGACTGTGAGGGCCTCCGACAATGCCCGGGATCTTAGCTGTTATCATCAGAGCAAAGGGACAGATAATGGGGGTGAATAATATCAGCTTTGGGTTTCAAGATGATCTCTCTGGCCACACTGTGAAGAAAGGCTTGGAAGAAGAGACACAGCATGTTTCAGAGTGACCAGTTGGGGGGGCTGCTGTGGACACGCTGGAGAGAGGGGCCGGGCCCCAGGATCAGGTGTGGCACTGGTGCCTGTGGGTAAGACCAGACAGATCCAAGAGAAGAAATCCACCTCCGGGAAGAGTGATGAGGGAAAGGTAGCTGAGGAAGTTGCTGGGTGGTCCAACTGGACGGTTGGGCAGATGAGCAGCACCCAGAACGGGATAGGTTTGGGAGGAAGACTGTGAGTATGGTTTCAGACTTGTGGAGTTCGAGGCTCCCGGACTGCCAAGCTCTGTCAGACAGAAATGGCCTCCCTTCCCCAATTTCTGACAGGGAAAATTCCAGTTCATCCGTGGAAGCCCAGCCCAGGTATTACTGTCCCCCTCCTTTCCCACACCCGACAGAGCTCATCATTTCTTCTCTTATATTACCACACCGTCCAAGGCAAACTCCTCTCTTGCACGGAAGTGTAAAACTCCATTTGCAAGCTCGTGTCCTCTACTAAGCTGTTTGCTCCCTGGAGGCAGGGCTGTGAACTGATCTTTGCACTCCCAGAGCCAGTACATTATCACCATCTCACAGCTGCTCACAAACACGTGAAGAATTGATGTGGATACATGTAGAACACGCTTAAGATCTCTATAGCACCCGTCTCCTGACAAGCTCAGGAGGTCACAGCAGACGTAAACACATGTTTCCAAGTCGAAGGTGCAAAAGGTGAGCTATTACAGGCGTTTGTGAGCATTTGGAAGAGAAGAGACGTTGCCCTTCACTGGGTCACTGTATCAGCTGGGGTTACATTTGGCTGCAAGGAACAGAAAACCCAGCCTCGGCTTAAATAAACAGGGACTATTTTTCTCACAGAGCAAGAAGTTCGAAGGCGGGCTATTGCTGGAATTGCTTCGAATGCCCAGCAGTGCCAGGCTGACTTTGTTTCCCGCTCTGTAATCCACATTGGCCTTGTGGCCTCACGCTCCTTGTCTCTAGGTTGTCATCTGGTTGCAGCGGCCCCAGGTCTCTCGTTTGCGTGCAGGCATAAAGAATGTGGGAGAGGGAATGACAGAGCCAGCAGCCTATCTGTTTGACTGGCTCCCGCTAGGGCCGCTCCACACAAGACCGGACGGGAACTCTCTGGGCTCATGGAAATGTCTTCTCTGCTAATTTATCTTCTCTTCCTTTTTGTATTATAATTCTAGTCATCACGTGTCTGTTTTTTTTTAAATTTTTTTTTCAACGTTTATTTATTTTTGGGACAGAGAGAGACAGAGCATGAACGGGGGAGGGGCAGAGAGAGAGGGAGACACAGAATCGGAAACAGGCTCCAGTCTCCGAGCCATCAGCCCAGAGCCTGACGCGGGGCTCGAACTCCCGGACCGCGAGATCGTGACCTGGCTGAAGTCGGACGTTTAACCGACTGCGCCACCCAGGCGCCCCCATCACGTGTCTGTTTAATGAGAACAAGCATTAGGGACTCAGAGGAGAAGCGTCTGGTTATGTTTCAGATTTTTTTTTTTAAGTAGCGTTCACCTGTGCACAATCGTTTATGAATTTTAGGTTTCAGATTTCATGCCCGGGATCATTTATTATGGTTCTCAAGGAGGAAAGGCGGGAGAAACACGGGACAAACAGGCAGGAAGCAAGTACCTCACTGGCTTGCACTGACTACCCTTATGCCCTTATACACCTAAATCTAACAGAAACCCATGTTCTTGACAACCCAGGAGTGAAAGACAGCCAAAGTGAATTATTTGTCCTCGCTATGAACATGAGTAATTAAGAAACCAGCTAAGGGCTGCGTGGGAACATACTTTGACAGCAGCTCCTACAGAATCTGAACCCAAAGACAGGTTGCAAAGCACGTGTGAGATCCTTCCTGCTGCCATTAACTGCTGCTTCCCGTGTTACCATGCACTTCATATACGCCTGGGCACACCGCTGAGCGCAGGTGTCTCCTCCAGCCCAGATCAGAGGTGCCTTTAGTGTTAGAGACCCTGCCTCCCTCCCCGGCACAGCCTCAGGGCCCTGCAGATAGCCCCAGCTCATAGCCGGTGTTCAAATACCGCAGGGCTGAGTGAAGGGTCCGTGAGTATCCTCTTAGCTCCTCCACTAGTAGGAAGGCCAGAACACAGGACATAGGGAATCCTCACAAAGGATCACTGTACCTGAAGGAGTACATCCAGCTTCACAGACACACTTTCTGTGGGTTCCAAGAGGCCTCAACGTGAAGCATCACTGGGATTTGCTGGCCACACCAAGTTCTTGGGGCTCAAACTTATTTCGGTTTTCAAACACAGTTGGCCTTCGCTTCCCTTGCTGCACCAGGGAAAATCTACCTCTCCCGGCCACTCTTCCACCTGGCTAATTCATGCTCATCTTTGTTAGCTCATGTGTCCTAGACCTCGCCTCCTGGAGAAGCTTTCCCTGACCACCCCCCCCCCCCAAGTCTGGATCAGGTGCCCCCTCTACGACCACACATGCTCTTGGTTCTGGATCGTAGCTGCCCATTACTTTCTTTGTGGACCGTGAACTCCGAGAGGGCAAAAGGCGATTTTGTTCTCCCTTTTGTCACCACAGCTTATGCTGCCTCCCGGAGCATAAGAAGGGTTCCAACTATCTTGCGGTACACTGATGAAGCAGTGGCGTGTTCCCAGAGTGGCGGTGCCTTAGGCCCCCTCTCTCCGCAGCTCTGACTCCGGACGCGGACCGGCAGTGGCGCACCCGTGTCGCTGGGACCCGCCCCCGGGCTCCGGAGCCGCCCCGCCCGCCCGGCCGCGTCCCCGCGAGCTGGGCGGAGGCGGCTGGGGCAGGAGCCCGCGGAGCAGGTGGGGCGACGGCCCCGCCTCCGCGTCCCGGCAGCACCAGAGCCGGCGGCGGCGAGGGAGCCGGGCGCACCGAGCGCAGCACCGAACGCAGCGTGGTCGCGGGGGCGGCGCCTGGAGCACGGCCTCTGCTGGACTGAGCCCCGAGCCAGGCGGCGGCGGCGGCGGGGACGTCGGCCGGGGCTCGACTCCTGTCCGGCCCCCGGCACGGCTAGCGGCAGGTGGCGGTCCGCGCGCGTGTGCAGGTCCGTGCCTGGAGGGAGAGGGGGGACGCGCTGTCGCCGCGGCCGCTCGGGCCGGTCCCGGCGCGGAGTGGCCCGCGGCGCGGACAGGGGTGCCGCGCGCTCGCCGGTGTCCGGGGATCCCCGCCCCCCACTCTGCCCGTCGCGCCGCGCCTCCGGGGCCGGGCCGTAAAGGGACCGCGGAGGGAACGAGGTCACCGCGGGGTTGCCTGGTGACTTTCCCCCGACCCGACTGTCCGGTGAGCGGCCCCTGGCGCCCAGGCCGCCTGGCTTGGTCCTCGCCCAGCTCTCCCTTGCTCTCTTCCCCGCTTCCCCCCCAGAACAAAAGGCTGGGGTCTCGCTGAGGAGGGGGCAGTCGCAGGAAGAGCTGACGCGGAGTAAAGAGCTAGGACATTGCAGGGCTGGAGGTGGCTTTGGGGGTACAGAAGCAGCCCCCAACGAGGAAGCCAGTCCGGAGATGTGAAATGACTTGTCCAGGGTCACACAGCTGGTGCTTAGTGACCCGGCTGGGGCCAGACAAGCGAGTCTCGGGACTCCCCTCCCAGCGTTCATCTCCAGGCTCCTGAGGTCGGTAGTCTGTGTTCTGGCGATTTAGATCTGGCCACACATGGGCTTTGGAGTCCTTTGAAGGAGTCAGAGAAGGTGGTAGAGCCTGTCCCCTCCCCACCCCCCCAGAGAGGCGCGAGAGGAGCAGGGCTGCAGGAGAGGGCACTTGGGAAGGGGGTGTGAGGAACGAGCCCTGCCCCCGTGGGCAGGCGGGCACAGGCTCGCAGGAACAGTGCCTTCCGAGCGCCGCGTGCCAGCCGCGTGGGTGTGCCTGTGGCAGGAGCCCGAGCCGCGTGGGGACCGAGTGCACGCTGCTCCCTGGAAAGAAGTTCTGCTGGGAGAGGCCCGGGGGAGCTGTTCCCGGCTGGCCGGGCTGCCCAGATAGCATCCCTGACATTCAGGATGTTGTTGTGTTTTGTGAAGGCAGTATTCGGAAGTAAAGTTACTCTGTAGCAGGAAGTTGGACTGTCACTTTGCCTCCCCGAGAGAGCCTGGGGTCATTGGCTGCAAAATGAGGGCCTTGTTCTGCATGGACTGAGCGATTGAGAAAGTTCATTCCCCATCCCTTATTTGCAAAATCTTTTACCTCTTCAGGAGAAGGATTGGAAGTCTATTTCTTATGGTCAGCCACAGGATATCACTGGGACCCCGGTCTTCCCTGGGTTGGGTTGTTTGGGTTTGTTTGTGGTTTTTTTGGTAACTTCAGGCAAAGCTAATCATGGCAGTGCAGGAGCATCACCCGTATTAGGAGCAGGGTTGCCTTTGGGCCTTGCAATGACCTGGACAGCACATGAAGGGGGCTTCTGGGGTGTTGGAAATGCTCTCTACCTTGCCTTAGTACTGATTCCACGGTGTAGACATATAGATGTTTATAAAGTCATTCCCTTGAGATTTGTGCGCTTGGCTTGTGTATGGGTTACCTTGATGAAAAAAAAAAAAAGTAAATAAAAATTTAATGCTAAAAATCCACTCACTGTGGTAGCACACAGATTAGTGCAGTTTTCCAGCCAGTGCATTTTAGAGACACATTTCAAAACCAAATCAGAAAAGAAAAAAAAAAAAAAAAAAGGACAGGGGAACGAACGAAAGTGTAGAAAAAACGGGGAATGAATTATAAGCCGCAGAGACCTTCACCACATCACCCCGTACGAGTCAGTTCTTTAAGGCGGGGAGAGATTGTTATTCTGCCAATTTTACAGATGAGCAAATAAAGTCACATACATTTAAAACGCCTTAAATGCCTTACTCGGGGGAGCCAGGGTTAAGACCCTGGGTACACAGACTTCAAATTCTGTACGTATGATGAGAAACAGGCAACTTTTGGCCACCTGAAGCAGGAAAAAGAGACTGGAAGCCTGGCTTCCTGCCCTGCCCCCTTTTTGTTCCTTTCCAGGAGTCTCTGTTGTTTTCATATAATTGTGCGTGTGAGATTGTGTCACAGGCTGAAGTTAGCCAGCAGCAGAAGGGATGGAAGAAGCGTGTGTGTCTAAGAACATACAGTTTTAGAAACAGGAGAAAGCCAGCTGGCCTAGCCTGCCAACGCTCTTTTAGGGGATGTATTGTTCAGAAACCATAAAGAACAGGTTGCGATTTTGCAGTTACTCAAACACACACACACACACACACACATATGCGCACACACACACACACACACACACACACACACTAAATAATATAATCTAGAAAAGTTATGAGAAACCAAAATGTAGTGAACTCTAGAGAACACATAGAGTTTTCACCAGGGAGGAACCGTCAACTTTCCCACATCCTAGAATCTATAAAGATATGTTTGTTACCGCTTGAGTAAAAACAAAAACAGAAAAACCACACACTCTACAAGAATAACTCGGCAGATGAAGAAGAGTTGTTTTCTAGCCAGCGTGTTATAAATAGACGTCAAATTTGGTGCAGAAATATTTGAAACCTGAAGGTACAGTAACATCATGTCCAGAGAGAAAACTTATCCTCATGTGTGGTCTTCTAGTGATTTGATATTTCTACCTATTAAAGAAGTAGAAACGTGTTTGTTTTACCAGCCAGTTTCATACTGAAGAGTTGGGAGGTTGGTCTTATTCTTGGAAGTACAAAGTTTTGGGTTAGAGCACATGGGTTATGTGGAGCGACCAAAGAGGTATCTCTAGGTGAATCTGCTTAGCCGAGTGCCATCAAGCATGATTATGCATCACAAAGTTATCTTTAGGAGAGTTTTGCCTTGTCACAGTAGTGTTCCTGCCATCTGGCTGCTGGAATATTTAGAAAGGAATCGTAATGTTTGACTGACTTTGCTGATAGTATGACAAAACAAACTTTGAGAGGGAACTATTAAATATGAGTTAGGATCGGTGAGAGAATGATTGGTGACTTCTCATGTAGTCACTGTGACAGAACTGAAGAGACGTACTGTTCCCTGCTGATGCCCAGCAGGTACAGCACGTATGTTTTCTTACCGGCTTCAGCCAATAACACACTTGAAACTCCCCTTTTGCAATTCTTAAAAATTTTTTTAATGTTTTTCTTTATTTTTGAAGGAGAGAGAGAGAGACAGAGACAGAGACAGAGCATGAGCGGGGGAGGAGCAGAGAGGGAGGGAGACACAGAATTCGAAGCAGGCTCCAGTCTCTAAGCTGTCAGCACAGAGCCCAATGCAGGGTTCGAACTCACGAACTGTGGGATCATGACCTGAGCCGAAGTCGGACGCCCAACCGACTGAGCCACCCAGGCGCCCCACCCCCCCCCTTTTGCAATTCTAGTTGGGTCTTTCCTTAGACCTGTTCAAGTGGGAACCTGACCCAGTGTGCAGCAAGGGAATCGTGTAGTTAACTGCTGTGGTTAAGTGCCAATGAGATAAAGTGAAGCAGAGCAAACATGGGAAAAATGCCAGGCGGATGATATGTGGAGCAGGTACCGTGTGGAAGATTTTCAAGTGCACCTGGAAGGGACGTTCATCGTGTATGGGTGATGTATTCCAATGAGACACTGAATCTGAGATGGTGACATGCAGGAAAGGGTGCTTACGGAATGTAAGCTCCTAGGGAGTAGCTACGAGGAAGCGGCAGCCAGCCTCAGTTCTTGAGCTTATGAGGACATGTGTCCATAAGAGTGTGTGTGTGTGTGTGTGTGTGTGTGTGTGTGTGTGTGTGTGTGAGACAAAGCAGGATTCCTGGGGTGCTGTCCACTGTGCCTTGGGAGCTAAAAGCTAACAGGTGCTCCACACTTACTATGTGCCAGGCTAGGCTAAGATCTTTCTATGTATGAAATCATCACAATAGCCTTATAAAGGAGCTGGTTCTTCTTACTTTCATTATCAGTTGTGACAGAGAGACCAAGGGCTAATCTGCTCTTAGAATAATCATGTCACACCCTGCTCTCAGCAGTCTGCTATCAGCCCATGCATAACCCCAAGACACCCTCTACCTCCCTGATTCTCCCTTTTTGCAACTGAGCTCCTGAAGGGCAGGTACTTGTCTGCTTCGTCTCTGTTCCCAGCACCTGCACCATCATGGCATATGATGAGTACTGCATGAACAAGAAAGTGAATGGATGAAAACCCTTATGTTCTAAGATCATAAGCCAATTATTTTTGGATTATCTGTCCTTTTGACTTTTACTGTCTCATTCCCCTCAGTTGATATGGATCGTCAGGCATGACTTTATGGACAAGATGTATAATAGATATCTCCTGTAAAGCTGTAGGATGGTAGGGGTCCCTGGGTGGCTCAGTTGGTTAAGTGTCCGACTTTGGCTCAGGTCCTGATCTCGCAGTTCACGGGTTCGAGCCCCAAGTTGGGCTCTGTGCTGACAGCTCAGAGCCTGGAGCTTGCTTCAGATTCTATGTCTCTCTCTCTCTCTGTCTCTCTCTCTCTGACCCTCTCCTGCTCATGCTTTGTCTCTCTTTCTCTCAAAAATAAGTAAAACTTATTTTTTAAAAAGCTGAAGGATGGGAAACTCAGCCTACAAAATCAGAAGGCCTCTGCTTCTTTTAGAAATTCAATATTATTATTTCTTTTTTGTAGAAATTGTATAATTCAGAATACCTGGGTCTGAATCTTGTGTTCATCACTTGTTTGTTATATGATCTTGGACAAATAACTTTGCTATGCCTCAGTTTCCTCATCTGTCAAATGGGCCTGATAATAGTAGTTATTTCATATTTAGAGTACATAAGATAGGTTCAGTGCTTAGAATGGTACCTCATTCATAGCAGTGGTCAATAAATTAGCTATTGTTATTATCATCTGATGCTTTTATTTTATTTTTTTTAACTTTTTTTAACGTTTATTTTTGAGACAGAGAGAGACAGAGCATGAACGGGGGAGGGTCAGAGAGAGGGCGACACAGAATCCAAAACAGGCTCCAGGCTCTGAGCTATCAGCACAGAGCCCGACGCGGGGCTCGAACTCATGGATCGCGAGATCATGACCTGACCTGAAGTCGGCCGCTTAACCGACTGAGCCACCCAGGCGCCCCTCATCTGATGCTTTTAAAAGTTGTCTGCCTTAAATATTCCCCATTCCATAAACATTTGAGGAGCTTACAAAAATAGATAATAAACAGAAAATTAATAGAGAATGAAACCAGGGTAAAGAAAACACAGATTGGAAAGCAAGATAAAATCAGAGGTAACTTAGAGAATAAGCCTGTTTCATAAGATGCAGGTAGTTTCTAGAGATGAGTCTACTATGAAGTCTAGTGTGGTTTCTGGAGAGAAGGTTACAAATTTGCCAGAGCTTCCCAGTGGCCAGAACACAGAGGAAAGAAAACACAAATAGTTACTTGATCCACAGTGACCATGAGATAAAAACAGATCAGTTGCACAGCTTTTCCTGGTCCCGAAACTTGGGATAACTTTCTCCTGGTGGGTCTTCAAAGCAGTCGATGCTGCCATAGGGACCTAAGTGTTCAACATAGTCCCTACTGTGAACACAATGGAAGTTTTGGGGTAGAAGGGCAATAATAAGCGTTTCCTAGAATGTTATTGACTATAGTTCTGGAGACCTAATCCCGGAGCACAGCCCAGTAAAAGCTCTTCTGTGAAGGACCAGCAAGCTGTGGTTTGGGGACATGCTATTTTCTTAGCTATGTTTACTGAGGGCCTAGGAGAGTAGAAAGATTCTTTCTTCCAAAGATTGTCATTCTTGGGAGAGTCAGGTGAACAACCCCATCTTTAAGAACATTCATTTTGACTAAAGCCATTTAAATATGCCAGATCAGTTGACTTCATCCAGAAGGGTGTTTCATGCACATATGCTCATTAATAGAGTATGTATTCATGAATTTTCTTAATGCGGATAGTCCCATAATCTCTGTTTGGCTGCACATTTTATCACAGTGTTTGGAAAAAGAAAAATCCAGTGCTTTGTACTACCTCTCAAACCCCTTAATGCTATCAGTACTTCTTGGTAGTAAGAATAAATACTTTGGTTTTAAGTTTTTTTAGTAATCGAAATAATGGTCATGTCTTTTTAGTCTTACTATATGTTATATGCTAATATAATCTAATATGCCTAACAGTAAATACATATATTAGTCCAAATATGACTTGTATCCATTAGGATTGCATTCAGTCGCCAAGCCGACCAAACAAAACAAAAACAACACACGCATAAGAATCTGACTTAAACAGATATGTTTATTTGTCTTGTGGAAATAGACTCCCAGGAAAGGCAGTCCAGAGCTGATGGAAGAGCTCAGACAATGCTTTCAGAGAGTCTGTCTCTTTCCATCTTCCTGCTTCACCCTCCTTAGCCTATAGGACCTCATCTTACATCTGGCTGCTTCATGGTCACAAGATGGCTGCTGTGTCTCTGGGCTTACATCTGTAGTACAGTCAGGAAGAAGAGGAAGGTGTAAATATCCGAAGAGTGAGAGCCCTTCTAGTGCGAAGGTGTTACCTCTTTATTCAGAAAGTGATGCCCTCCCCAGCTGCTCCCACCTACATCTCGTTGACCAGGATGATGTCACAAGGTTGCTCAAAATATAGGGAAGTCTGAGAAATCAAATATTTTTAGCTGAGTAAATTGCAACTCCTACCCCCGCCCCCCACACACAAATTAGGGGTTTCGCTATGAGGAAGAAGAGGGAATGGTTATTGAGTAGACAGCAGTACAGCCACCTGACTTGCTGCCTTTATTAGCCATGCCCTTGACTTAATTAGAAATTACAGAAGACAACTCAGTAGTTTAAAGTGTTATGCGTTTCCAGATCTTCATACAATTAGCACGCGAGAATGAAGCATACCCAACTGCCTTATGTAAAGATTCCTGAATCGCTCTCACCCGTCCCGATTCTTTTCTAAGTTTTGGATCTAAATTTCCACGTGCTGAAAGCACTTCATATGATTCAAAGTAAACCCACTTCTCCCTGCCCATCTACCCCTGGTGCACCCATCCACACACTTTCTCCCATCTTCCTTATTTAACCCTAGATTGTCTTGGCAAGGACTACTGGGGTTATCCTGGGCTGATTCTTCTCCCCCATCTGAACATGCAAGCTAATATCCTCCTTGCCTGGATCCCATGATGCTAATTCAGGTAATGTCCATCCTCACTCGTATGGATCCCCAAATTTCTCCACCTGTTTGCTGCTTCTCCCTATAATTCATGTTCCTCGCGTGGCCCCAGGGTGCTGTCTTTGAAACATAAAGTATTTTAACATCTTTCCTGTCTTTTTTTTAATGGTTTCTTTTTTTTTTTTTTTCAACGTTTATTTATTTTTGGGACAGAGAGAGACAGAGCATGAACGGGGGAGGGGCAGAGAGAGAGGGAGACACAGAATCGGAAACAGGCTCCAGGCTCTGAGCATCAGCCCAGAGCCTGACGCGGGGCTCGAACTCACGGACCGCGAGATCGTGACCTGGCTGAAGTCGGACGCTTAACCGACTGCGCCACCCAGGCGCCCCTCTTTCCTGTCTTTAAAAGCCTACAAAATGAAGTTCAAATTCCTTGACAACCTGGCTCTGTGAGCGCTATGCTGGCTGTGACTGGTTTCCACACACGCCATACGTGTGCAGGTGGCAAAGCTTTGCTCATAACCCTTCTCACTCCCTTCCACCATGCAAGGCCTGCCTCAGGGTTTTCTTATGCTTTTTACTTGTCGTTACCCATGGGAGCAGTTAATTCAAAGCACTTTATATTTCTATTAATATTTTTTTTTACCCTGGGGGCGCCTGGGTGGCTCAGTCGGTTGAGCGGCCGACTTCGGCTCAGGTCATGATCTCGCGGTCCGTGAGTTCGAGCGCCGCGTCGGGCTCTGGGCTGACCGCTCAGAGTCTGGAGCCTGTTTCAGATTCTGTGTCTCCCTCTCTCTCTGACCCTCCCTCGTTCATGCTCTGTCTCAAGGATAAATACACGTTAAAAAAATATTTTTTTAAATATTTTTTTACCCTGGATTCTGTTTTCCCTGATATTAATCATGCTGCACCAGTTTTTTTCAATAACAGCCTTATTGGATTGTAATTCACATACCATAAAATTCACGCTTCTCAGATGTGCAATTCAGTGGTTTTTGGAGTATTCAGAGTCACACAACTATCACTGTCATCTAATCTCAGAACATCTTCATCACCCCAAAAAGAGACCTATTAGCAGTCACTCCTCATATTCCATCTCCTCAGCCCTGACAACACCCATCTGCTTTTTACTTCTATGGATTTACCTATTCTGGATATTTCAAACAAGCGGGACCATACGGTCTGTGGCCTTTTGCGACTGGCTTCTTTCACTCCGTGTAATGATTTCTGGGCTCATCCAAGCCAACGCATGGATCAGTCTTTCATTCATTTTTATTGCCGAATAAGATTTCATCCCCTGGCCATTTTGTTTATCCACTCGTGGGGCGATGGACATTCGCGTGGTTTCTACATTTCGGTTCCGATGAACCACATCACTAGAAATATTCACGTATAGGTCTTTGTGTGGGCATAAGTGTTCATTTCTCTTGGGTAGATAGCCTGGGAGTAGAGTTGGTGGGTCTTACGATAACTGTTGGACATCACAAGAAACTTTCAAACGTTTCTGTGCCATTTTACATTCCCCGCCCCAGCAACGCACAGCGTAGCTCTGCCTACGGTAGGAGGAAGTCTCTGCGGAGAACCTGGCACCCGAGCATGTTTTAGAGAATCAGTAGTCATTTTCCAGGTGGGAGAGGCTGTCATATGCAGCCTGACTAGCATGGGCAAAGACATAGAGGTATAAAGAAAAGGTACATAAGAAAACGTCCCGGGTGTGGTGTGGGTAAAGTATAGGATGCGTAGACAAGAGTGGAGGATGAGATCTAGAACTTGCCTCCGTATTAAGGAGCTGTGAAAGGTGGTGTGTTAAATCGGGGAGTGGTGCCCTGTGGTCTGAGAGGCGTGGCCTCTAGTCACTTGGCTGTCACTGAACTGTGCTTGCTGCCACAGGAAGGGATCTGCCTGGCGAGAGATGCTCCTGGAAGCAGACTGTTTGACGTTCTAGCAGAGCCTCAGGCAGGACGTGAGACTAGAGGTGCCGGAATCTGCTGGGCCCTTCTCTGGCCCGAGCTGGAACAGTAGGAATAAGGTGAAAATACTTAAAGTCTCAAAAGTGACCCTTAAAAAGAAAGGATTGGTCTCTCAAAAGTTTAGGAGGACTCACCATCCTAAGCGAAAAGTTACCACCTTAGCCTTAGAAAATAAAAAGCACCCTCCTTATAAAATCTGACATCATCAAATATATTAATTAAAGAGGTGGTAATTTATTTTGCAAAATGACTCCTTATTTTATAACACTGATTACGGGCTTCCATTGAATAACAAACTCCTTTTGTATACTTAAAGCATACCCCGATTTTCCAAAATTAGAGATGCCGTTTTTCGGAAGGATAGCTGTTGTATAAAATGAGACTTACTTACAAATGTGTGATTAATATCATGTATTTTTAATAAGCTTTGTTCTTCTTTTAGCTCATTCAAAGGCAGCAAAAAAAAGAAAAGACAGGAAATCAATATTTTCTGCTTTCACCCTTAGGAACCTCACACGCAACGATTTTTATGGCATTTAGCTATAATTTAAATACCTGAGTCAATGATAAATATTATCAATATCTCCATTTTTCCCTTCGCCAAATACTGTTCAGATATTCTAATGAATTCAGTGAATGATCTGGGAACAAATTTGCGTTTCCCTAAGAGTCTTCTAAAAGGAAACCAATTTTGTGAGCTCATGGTAGGTGTGACTTACTAGGTTTCATATTAGATTGTGGTTAAAGTATGTCTTCATTGTGGAACTCACATAGACAAGTCTGCATTAATCCTTTTTTTTTTTTTTTTTTAATTTTTTTTCAACGTTTTTATTTATTTTTTTTGGGACAGAGAGAGACAGAGCATGAACGGGGGAGGGGCAGAGAGAGAGGGAGACACAGAATCGGAAACAGGCTCCAGGCTCCGAGCCATCAGCCCAGAGCCTGACGCGGGGCTCGAACTCCCGGACCGCGAGATCGTGACCTGGCTGAAGTCGGACGCTTAACCGACTGCGCCACCCAGGCGCCCCTGCATTAATCCTTTAAGCATTTCAGCAGATAATTAACTACAATCTCCGATGAGGGCTGAGCAGATTCAGCCCCAGGAGCTATTGTCATCAGGGCTGGTGTTTCTCAGGTGTTAAAAGTCCTCCAGATCACAGAAGTGAGAGGTGAGTGGGCACTCAGCTTAGTTTCCCTCTCACTTTTGTGCGTCAATTCCAAGTCCGGTATGCCATTTTCATGGATCCAGACTGCGGAAATTAAATGAGTCTATAGAAAGCCTTTCAGTAAAGGCTCTTCCAATGGTGTGGGACAGAGAGTTTCATCATGCTAGATATTCTGCAACAGAGCTTTTCAAACTTTTGCGGGCACAAAAATCACTTGTTGATAAGATACTCCCAAGGATTCTAATTCAGTAGGTCTGGGGCGGACACTGTGCCTTTCTTACATGTTTTCCACATTCTAGAGCCGCTCAAACTGTGGTGCCCAGGCCAGCAGGGTTGGTCTCACCGGGGAGCTGGTTAGAATTACACAATATCAGGCCCCACCCAGATGACTGAATCAGACTCTACATTTTTACAAGATCCAAGATCCGATGTGGGGGCTCAGACCTCATGAACTGTGAGATCATAACCTCGGCCGGAGTCGGACACTTAACCAACTGGGCTACCCAGGTGCCCTGTATTTTCAAGTGACTTAAGTTAGCATGGTGCTTAAGAGCATGGACTTTGGAGCCAGGCACCCCAAATTTGAATGCCAGCTTCCCCACTAATTTCCTGTGTGACTTTGGGTAGTTTTCTTAACCTTTCTGTGCCTCCGTTTCCTCCTCCGAAGAATGAGGATAATAGTAGTTATCTATCTGACTGGGCTGTTATGGTGCTTAAATATACACATATTCAAATATACCAAAAGCCCCAAGAACAGGATCAGATACATAGTAAGGGTTATGCTACGTCAGAGCTAACTTGTTTTACTATTACCTAGAACTCAAATGTTCAAGGATTTTTCTATGTGGTTTATATTCCCCTCCCCCCCCTTCCCCACTTCCCTGCTTACTTAGGCCAACATGCCCCAACTCCCCCCAAAAGGCTAAATACCTCCAGGACCTGTATACCATTAAGGAGAGTGAGGATATCAACCTTCATTCGGCCAGAAGAGGACAGTGTTAAGTGGAAGAGGTGGCGTATGGGACAGGTGGGAAGTCCCAGGAGAGGACTATGCCCATTTACTCATCCAACAATGAGGAAGTGACAGGAGAAAGTGAGCACTCATAGATGATTTTCACCATCACCTGGAGAAAAGGGTGTTTTTTTTCTTTATCCTTTTCCTTATAGCTTTGGCAGCTTTGCCACATGCTTTTCGAGAAAATGTCTTATTTGTGCCTTATGTGCTCATGGGCTTGTGGGTTATGATTTCCTGGCCGCAGGGCACCTTTGATAAATAAATGACTGATCTGTAGGATGGTGGGACCCGGCTGAGACCATAATGCAAGCAATGGCTTGTCCCATGGGGCTCATTCGCCTTTATTAGTTCAGAGGTAAGAAATCTCTGTTCTTCTGAACCCCCAATTCATAGGCAAAGAAACAAAGAGACTCAGTGGAACAGTGACAAGACATAAAAAGTTATGAGTACACAGAGAACCTTATTTTCAGATTCCTATTGAAATGTATTTTAAGAACCAGCGAAAGAAGCTTTTGTCAAACAGTGGCAATAATCCTTCTTCCTTATGTTTTTAAAATAGGCACACATTCTATTCGTGAGCAACTGTAAACTACCCTTGGGGGGAGGAAAGTGAGTGTATCGTTTTGGCAAAAGCAGCTAGCGTGTAAAATCCCTTACCGTAAGTGATTTCTCCCTGAAAAAGCTCAGTTGGTGTACATATATATGTAACTTTTTATATTAATGACATAGGCAAGCCCAGTCCACATCTCTTTCTGAATCCGGTGGGGCAGGAAGGGGAACAGAGGGGTAGGAGGGAGGGTTTACCATCTACCCCCCCCCCGCCGACTCCCGCTAGCTCCTGGTGAAGGGATTGTACTGTGGCGGTCTGTGGATCCTGTGGGACCTGCAGATGTGTTCTCTTGGCCCAGTGATTTTTAAAAGCGCTTTCTGAATTAGTTAGCCACATTTCAAAACTGGATTTCACACAAAAATCTGGATTTGGGGCCTTTGAGCGCAAACTGGGAGGATGTGGCCCATACTGGTCTTGCGTTCCCGCTGAATATCAGTCAGCCAGAGCTCAACGGGGGCCTCCACCTCCAGACCCCGACCGTCACTCCCGGGAGCCAGGGTTCCCACACACCTTGCCCATCCACTGTTTCCTCACCTCTGAATCAGTGGTCACAAGTCGGTTCCCTGCGCAAGGGATGCTGGGAAAAGGAGCTCCTGGCTTCTGGCTGAGGGAGGCAGGACTCCTGGGAGAAATTCCTCAGGCATAGGAAAAGTGTCCAAGAGGTGATGGATGGCCACAACAAGACAGATGTCCACCCGTACCCGAGAGAAGAGACACTTGCAGAATGGTGTCGTGCCATTTCAGCCCCTCTGTGGTTCCAGCCTTTCCTTCTTCTCCACCACGCCTACAGCGCCCCCCAGACTGCTCGCGTTCTCCCATTTCTGTATCTCTGCCTCTGTGCCCACAGCCCTCCTGGAGCCACCTCTGCACCTGCGGAAGCACGCAATAGCTTCTACCAAAATGTGTACCTATTGCCGCCCCCACCCCCAGCTCTGAATTAAAGGTGCCATTCCTCGGCACTCCCCAGCCCTCACGTACCCTACTCCACCTTTTATTGTAGTTCTTGGTGGTGATAGTGTGATGATGAGAAATACAGTTTCCAGTTACGCGTCTGCTGTGTGTCACAGCCTCCCTGATGTTCTTCAGGTACTGTCTTTTAGTCCCGATAACGAACTAAGAGTCAAGCATTAGAATTGTTTCACAGATCAAAAAAATGAGACCCACCCCCCCCCGAGGCTAAGTGACTTGGCCAGGGGCCACACAGCTGGGAAAAGCAGAGGCATGAGTAGGGCCCGGGTCTGTCCGACTCTCAGAGCAGCACGGTCCCCTGTGCTCAGGGGGTCTCATGTGGATGTGGCATCAGTTGTTGCCCGGACACCCTCTAACACTCACTGCTTGAACATCTAACCCACATCCATCCCAACACTATTTTCTAGAGTTATTTCATGAGTTGGGAGGAAATATCAAGGCCTTTGAGAATCCGGCTTTTTTTTTTTTTTTTACCCTAGACACTTTTTAATACATTACAGAGCAAAATAACAGTTTTAAATGTGTCGGGAGAGCACAAAGCTTCAAAGAGCTCATGGGAACAGCCTGTGACTTCCTGGAGCTCTGCATTCTTCACTGTCAGATTTTAACAACTACTTTTCTAGATAATTACTTAATTATTTTATCTGTCAGGAAAAAGCCTTCACAGCCATCAAGTACCACATGTAAAAATACCCTTTAATCCTCAAGTTTGAAAAAAATCACGCCGGCGATTTCAGCGAGCCGGAAGCCCCGTGGCACCTACTTACGCTCAGATCTCTCAGGATAAAGCTAACGGACGGCAAGCGGTGTTCAGGTTCAGGGCGAGCAAGTGGGAGAATTATACTTCCCTGTATCTGGTCCTTTCCACTTGAGGGTCTCAGAAATATTTAAAAACCTTTGCTAACTGGAAACAGAGAAGTCCTATGACCTGAATTATGCAAAGTTACTGAAACAAAGAAATGAGGTCTTGGATCCGAGAGGCCAGAGCGTTAACTCATCTCTGAAATTCACCAGAAACAAAGTAATGTGTCTGAGTCAAAATCCAGTTCTCCACCATAGGAAATGCCAGCGTCCCCCACAGAGTCGTTGAGGGCATTAAACAGAACGGTGTATTATAAGTACCTACTACGGTGCTGAGCACATACAGGGGGCTCAAAAAGTTACAGCCAATCCTTATTACTCACAGATTCCATAGTTTGCTAACCAACCCCAAAGTCAGGATTCACAGGCACTTCCATGGTTGTTCAAGGACACGCACAGAGTAGGGGAAAATATTGAGTCACCCTGTGCACGGATGTCTGTTCCCAGCTGAGGTTGAACGAGGCAGCCCTCTGTATTCTTGTTTCAGCTCTCCTTCTGTAAACAGGCGTTCTTTCCACATTCTGTGTAGTGCCATGTTTTTCAAATTTTTGTGCTTATTGCTGGTGAGTCTGCTTTTTTTTTTTTAATTTTTTAATGTTTATTTTTGAGAGAGAGAGAGAGAGAAAGAGATGGGGAAGGGGCAGAGAGAAAGAGGGAGACACGGAATCCAAAGCAGGCTCCAGGCTCCGAGTTGTCAGCACAGAGCCTGATGTGGGGCTCGAACTCACAAGCTGTGAGATCATGACCTGAGCTGAAGTTGGAGGCTTAACCAACTGAGTGTCCGGGTGCCCCGGTCTGCTGTTTTAAATGTCCCCTCTGGCATATAACGCTGAAGTGCTGTCTAGTGTCCTTGAGCACAAAAAGGCTGTGATGTACCTTATGGGGAAAATGTGTGTTAGATAACCTTCATTCAGGCACGAGTTATAATGCTGTTGGCATGAGTTCAAGTTAATGTACCAACAATATATATTAAATTAGGTGTCTTTAAGCAGAAACACTCATAAAACAAGATTACATATTAATGAATTGACAAAAATCTTGTGACCGGATGTCCAGAGGGGTCCAATCCTATGCTTCTGCTAAGAGCAGAGGTTCAGTATTTGCTAACTCAGTGCTTATGGCAACTTCAAGAATATAACTACCACAAATAATGGGAATTGGCCACATTCTATTAGGTTCCTATATTAGGTAGCTTAAAAATTAGTGGCTATAGGGGCGCCTGGATGGCGCAGTCGGTTAAGCGTCCGACTTCAGCCAGGTCACGATCTCGCGGTCCGTGAGTTCGAGCCCCGCGTCAGGCTTTGGGCTGATGGCTCAGAGCCTGGAGCCTGTTTCCGATTCTGAGTGCCCCTCTCCCGTTCATGCTCTGTCTCTCTCTGTCCCAAAAATAAATAAACGTTGAAAAAAAAAAACTTAAAAAAAAAAAAATTAGTGGCTATAATAGATTAACTCCAAACCCTCCATGACTTAACACAGTCCATTTTTCATTTCTGTAAAATCCAGTCAAGTGTTTGGCACATGGCCTTAAAGAGGGGAGTCAGGAACCCAGATTCCTTATATCTTGTGGCTGTGCCCACACATAGGACCTTTGCTTGCAGCCAGTGGATGGAGGAAGAGAGGAGAGCCGTGGGTAGAAGGTCTTTATGAGCCAGCTACAAGTGGAGCCCATCACAGCTGCCTTCGTTCTCTTGGCCACAGCTCAGTCACATGGTGACATCTAACTTCAGAGGAGGCTGGAAAATATAATCTAGCTTCGTGCCGATCGGTTACGTGAATGGTTTTGCCACAGTTCCCCATAATTATTTCCTATGGTCATTTTTCCTTAGATAAATGACAAAACCTTTATGTAAGTGACATTGAAGCTCCTTTTTTTAAATGTTTGTTTGTTTAGAGGGAGAGAGACGTAGAGAGTGAACAGGGGAGGGGCAGAGGGAGAAAGAGAGAAGCCACACTGTCAGCACAGAGCACACCACAGGGCTCGAACCCACACGCTGTGAGATCATGACCTGAGCCGAAACCAAGAGTTGAACGCTTAGCCAACTGAGCCACCCAGGCGCCCCGACATTTAAGTTTCTGAAGTTGCTTTTCTAATCCCTTTCCAGTTCTTCACCAAAGGAAGCAGGTCTTTCTCCTCTCATCTGTTCTGCTTAAAAGATGTAAGCCTCACCTAATGAGACCTCTAGATTTTCTCTTGCTCTAGAATAGTTCAGCCAAGTCTTTAATCCCTACGGTCAATTTCTGAATGAAATTATGTTGCCACTGAATTAAGGATCATCATAAAAACGTATACCCAGGGCCTTTTATGAAAGAAATTGTTAAAATACAAATCACTGATCACTCATATTTGCTCCAGCTAAACTGTGGGCTCACATCCAACTCGCTTTAGCATTCAGCCAGTAAAATGCCAGCTTCATCTGACTCTCCATTATTGTCCAGTGACAATTGACATTTTATTGTGTAATAAAATGACATGGCCACTACCTGGAAGGAGTACCAATGACCTCCTGGGGTCTCTGCCCAATCTTCGTATAGTTTTACTCTCTGGACTTGGATGAGTATTTTTTTTTTCAGTCTTTCTGTTCTTGTTTTACTGTCAAGGGAAGAAACAGTGACACATAAATTACCAGGCGTGAGTAACTTCCAGGGGAATACTTCATAAGACAATTGCGGTCTCCTACGGTGACCAGCTCACACATCTCTTTGGAACTCTTACAAAAACCATCAAGGGTTCTTGCCACATGAAAATTGAACTTACATGTATAGCCTACACCATGTTAAATTTTGCACCGTTTTAAGGGATTCTTTTTTTTTTTTTTTAAGTTTATTTATTTTGAGAGAAAGAGAAAGAGAGAGAGCACAAGCAGGGGAGGGACAGAGACAGAGGGAGAGAAAGAGAATCTCAGGCAGGCTCCACACTGTCCGCACAGAGCCCGACTCAGAGCCAAACCCGTGAACCGTGAAATCGTGATCTGAGCCAAAATCCAGAGTCAGGTGCCCAACTGACTGAGCCACCCAAATGCCCTTTAGGGGATTCTTAATCCTGCTGAAAACAGGGTCATACCATATGATCCAGCAATTCCACTCCTAAGTATATGCCCAAAAGAATTGAAAGCAGAGTCTCGAGGAGATATTTGCACACCAGTGTTCACAGCAGTATTCACAGCACCCATAAGGTGTAAACAACCCCAGTATCTATCAACAGATGAATGAATAGACAAAATGCGTACACATACAATTAAGGAAAGACATTCTGACACGTGCTTCAACACGAATGAAGCTTGAAGACGTTAAATGAAATAAGCCAGATACAAAAGGACAAATACTGTATTTGAAGTACCTAGAATAACCAAATGCACAGTAATATGCAGTAGGATAGAAGCTACCAGGGACGAGGGGGGAGTTATTACTTAGGGTGTACTGTTTGGGACGATGAAAAATTCTGGGAATGATAGTGGTGTTGATTTCACAACATTGTGAATGTACGTGATGCCACTGAACTGTATACTTTAAAATTACAAAAATGACCAATTTTACACCGTATACCTTTTACCACAATAGAAAAAAAAAAAATCACGCTGAGAAGAGGCCGGATTTAGAGCCTGGGAAGCCTGGGTTCCAATCCCAGGTCTGCCAGTTAATAGCTATGTGGGACTTCGGGCAGGCTATTTGATAGCTTTGAATGTCATTTTTCTTACCGATAAAACTGGGACTACACTACTGACCTCAGAGGCTTGTTGTGGAAATTCATGTGATTAGCTGGTCACATAGCAGCCACAGAGGTAAAGAGAACGCGTATTAAGTAAGCAAAATCCTGTGGACTAGATTAAGAACAAAGTACCAGGTTACAGAATTGCTTCTCGCCTCTAAGAGATAAGAATATTAACATTGAATAGTACAAATGCCGCAGGAGTTTAGTGCTAAAGAAACAGGCACAGGCCTTGTTCTGGCCTTCCAGTAACCTCAGAGACAGAAGGAACACAGAAGTACCCCTGCCTAAGTCAGATGTTTATTTCTATTTCCACTTAAACTGTTGTTAGGTTCTGACATAGGTTTCCCTCATTCTTCTACGTGGTGGGAATTTTATCTAGTATAGGCTTTAAGTATAGTTTATCTAGTGTAGGCTTTTTTGGCGTGTCTTGATGCGGATTCTGAGACACGCACACACACACACACGCACGCAAGTGGCCCTGCTCCGCAGAGAAATACACTTACTTGCAGATCAGACATCCTATAACGTTAGCTGTTTGAGACAGAACCGTATTTGCAGATCTGTGCTCCAAAGCCCTCTATGTGGCACATACCAGACTGTATAGAAACAACAACACAACAACGGAAAGAAAAGTAAGACCCGACAGTAGAGAAGGAAGCAGGAGAATGATTAATGCACGTGGCAAGCCTGGTTCAAGGCTGGCATCATGAGCAACGTTGAGCCCGTGACATTCAGAAAGGTGACATTTCATTCCATTTGTTCTGCTTAGGAAAACTGGAGCACGTACAGAATATTTTTAAATTGCATCAGAAATGATTAAAAGTGTGATGCTAAGGAGATCGAACGCAGTTGTTTGGAAAAATCATGATGGAGCGAGGTATTGCCGTTGACATATACTCTACTGACATTGAGACATAAATAGCTAAATTTTACCAGTTTTATCACATAATTCTGTCTAAAATCTAGCTACTTCTTCTGTGTCTAGCACTTGACCCAATGCCCGCCTCATGGTGGGCATTTAATATTCATAGAAAGCATGAATGAGTGAAAGAATGAATGAATGCACAAGTGAAAGAAAGAAGCCATCCATTACATGCATGTGTCTGCGTGTCACATATTAACCTGTACATGGATGAAGACATCCGGATTCGAAACTATCTCTTTCTCCCTTTCAGGGCAGAAACCATTCTCCTGGGGACCCTTCGTAAGCAAGAGACGCCGACGCTGTGACATATGCCAGTGCCACCACCACCACCACCTCCTCCTCTGCCTCCACCTCCCCCACCTTTGGGGGCTCCTCCCCCTCCCCCCCCACCAGCGCCCCCGGTAAGACCTGCTGTTTTGCAGTTTGTCAGTCTGGTTCACTGTTGAGTGTAAGCTGCTTTGAATGCACTTGAGCAGAAGGTTTTCAGTGTTCAGAACCACCTCCCCTATGGCAGGTGGCATTTTCGGGGCTGCCTCTGGGGGCTCCAGGGTCCGATTCCAAGCCAGCCCGGCCAGGTACTTCTCTCCCCACTCCTCCGGAGCTCTCCCACTTCTGTCTCTGTGTTGTATACAAACATCTGCGTAATTTCTCTTCTGAGTCCTGCTGCACAATACAGCTTCCCAAGACCCCCTAATTGAGGCGAAGTGCATCAGCCGATGTGGGGTGCTGCTGAGTCGGCTTCCAGTGTGCCCTTTGGGTGGTGATCACATTGCTGGGGCTTCAGTTGCCTAGTTCTGGGTGCAAAGAAGAGAAGTGTCGTGCAAAATGCCACAATGAAACATGAATCTCTAAAGGAAACTTCCGTATCTACACAAGACTGAATTCAGTCCATTCCCGTTTGTGTTACTGGACACTCTTTCTCGGTGTAATAGTTTGGGTTTAGATAAAGAGGCACAGAGGACAGTTACTTCGTTTTAGAGAAAGGACTTCTCAACCTTGGCACCACTGACATTTGGGGCCAGATAATTTTTGTCGCGGAAGGCTGTCCTGTGCCTTGTAGGATATTTAGGAATATCCCTGGCCTCTACCCACTAGAGGCCAGGAGCACCCCCGGTTGTGCCAATCAAACGTGTCTCCAGACTTTGCCGTATGTTCCCTGGGGGTGCGATCATCCCCCCTCTCATCTTAGAAGAATATCAGTGCTTAATGCTGACAGTGAACCTTTTTGGGGAGGAAAACCTGGAGCACTTCTCCCCACTGAGCCTCCACTCCACGGGCCACTGCAGAAAGCCAGGTCTAGCACTGACCACGCCTCCTGTTTCCAGTGGAAAATGAAAGATACGATGCCATGGTGATGTGCACGCAGAGACAGGACTGCCTAGGGATGATATGAACCAAGTCCGCAGAAGCCAGGAATAGACCCTCGCCTGCCATCCCCCGCCCCCGTGAGAGTGAGGGCATGCCTGGGTGCCACCCCCGGGACGTTTGCTTTCCGTGCTGACCATATCTAACATGCCAGGGACGCATCCTGAAACGTGGCTCTTGCCCTTGAAGGCAGTGGAAAGAAAACACATAACGTGAATTATATCTAAAAGCTCTCCAACCAGTATAGGAAGAATAGAAGTAAGTGTTGCAGTTCCCCTGCTGAATTTGATCCCACAAGGGATAAAGGAGATGAAGTTTATAAGTGAAGGAAACATACATGGGACCGTCACGTGGCTCTTGTGTGGACTAGCCAGCACTGAGGAAGTGCCACTTCTAACAAGTTCAGATACCACAATACACAACAGTGTAAACTTAGCCAGAATAAATAAACTTATCAAGACCCATATCATTGGAGATTGGGGAAATAAGCCCATTTAAACACTGCTGGTGACACTCCAATACTTGGGACTCAATAAACGTTGAATGAGTCTTTCTGGAACATTCTCTGGCGGAAAACCATAAAAACTTAAACGTATCATACTTTCTCCTCTGGTTATCGAGTAGTTTTGTTTTTGAGAATGACTTAAGAGTTTAACCCTAAAGGAACCATAAAGAATTTATACAAGGATGTGCACAGTAATGCTATGTATTCTAGTGAAAAATTAGACCTTAAATGGTTTATAAGAACTAAATGAGATTTAAGTCATGCTGTTAATTAAAAATTGCATTTTGTCATAGAGTTAATTAAAAATTACATTTATAATTGTGCTTATTATGGCAAGTAGTTATGGAATGATGGATTAGAAACAATGCACATTTTGTGTGTAATGAAATCAGCTAAATAATATGTATAAGTAACCGAGATCAGAAGAGAATTTTGAATGCTGATAATTTTAAATTTCATTAGGCAGTTCTTTTTCTTTAAATATGCTTAAGTTCATAATAAAAATAATGCTACATTTGGTTAATTTTTTGCATTCCCTCCTCCATTCCTAATTTTTTTGAGGAGGAAAATAACCATGTAAATTTTAATAATTTTTTATAATCACATCTTTCTACAATCTGGAAAAAATATACACAATGAATATTAAAGGGAAAGAATTAACATCCTTAGTATATAAAGATCTCTTACAGATCAATATGGAAAGGATAAGTAGAAAAATGGACACAAGATATGACCAGGTGGAAGACATACAAATATTCTAACCTCACTACAATTGAATAAACACAATTTAAAATAAGGAGAAACTTATTTAAACAGTTTAAAATAAGCCCCAACATGGGGCTCAAACTCACAAACCACGAGATCATGACCTGAGCCAAAGTCAGACACTTAACCAACTGAGCCACCCAGGTGCCCTGGTGATGATACTTTTTAAATGTTGGCTCAAATATCAGGAACCAAGCACTTATAATTTTTAATGGGAACAAAAATTGGTATAATTCCTTAAAACACAATTTGTTAATATAGATCAAAACCCTCTACAAAATGGCTATATTCTATGATACAGTTTCACTTCAAGTAATTCTCCTTCAGAAACGAATCATAGATGTACGAAATATTTAGCTATAGGATATAAATGAAAGCATGACTTATAATAGCAACCAAAAAAGAAAGAAAAGAAACAATCTAAAATTTTAATACCAGGCAATTTCATCAAAACCTGATTATGCAATCCACAAAATACTAGGCAGCCATTTAAAGTCATATCAAAATTATTTTGTAACTTCCAGTGTAATGATTGACTCAGGCAAGGATCATCCACGAAAGCTAAAAACACCTCGTGAAACGTTCTGGGGGAATACAACGTGCATAGGATCCCAAGCATCACCCAGATTACTTCTAATTACAAAGGGGGAAATGTACTTTTAAAATGATAAACTTAGCATCGCCTACAACAGAATGACCTTATGTCACTAGCCTTTTGCAGTCATGCGACAAGAAATGCATAGCATCGCCCTGTAAAAATCACCTGCCAAAAATGAATGTACTCTGAGCAAGCAATTACACACATCCGGATGTGGGATCTTCTCCAGTAGAGGTTGGCAAACAAGAACGGAACCCACGGTCTGGTTTTTGTACAGCCCGTGAGCTAAGTAAGAATGGCTTTCACTTCTTCAAATGGTTGCAAAAAACCCGAAGAAAAATATTTCATGACACATGAAAATTATGTGAAATTCACATTTCAGCTCATAAAGGTTTATTGGACTGCAGGCATGCTCTTTTGTTTGTATTGTCTGTGGCTGCTTTCATGCTACAGTGGCAAAACACCAATGAAATAACTTGTTATTCCCCCCAGAATGATTTTATTTTCTCATTCATCAGACTGTCGTTTTGAAATTACACTCCATTATTATTATTATTATTATTATTATTATTACATTTTGAACTTCGTCAGTAAAAATGTTGTGGAAATTTTGTTCTCTTTTTATGGCTGTATTGTACTTACGTAACACTGATGATTTTGCCTTTTGGCCCACAATGCCTAAAATATTTACTCTCTGGCCCTTTACAGAAAAAGCTTGCCAACACCTGTCCTACAAGCCAGCTGGCTTCATTCAGTCTTCTTTTGGTCACCTGCAGCCAATGATCTTGATACACTTGCACTGGATCTTGTCCCTCCCCTGCGCCACTTTGCAAGGACTTCCCGTCCCTCTCTTAACTGTTGCCCATCCCATCTCTCAGACCTCTGCTGTGCCCCTCCTGCCATGTCTCCTACTTTAAGATCTCAGCGTTGCTCTTCCTTTTGCCTGGAAAGATCTTTCTGTGCATCTCAGCTCAGATGTCACTTCCTTGGAGCACCATTTCCTCACACCCACAGTGGCATTTGTAACCTACTTTGAACCCCTCCTTCATAGCAGTTATCAGTTTTTCATTTTGTTTCTATTTGACCGGGGGCCACATTGTATGTTTTGTGTGGTCCTTTAGTTCTGTGTGCCTGGCTCATAAACAGGCATTCTGCTCATTGAATGAATGAGTGAATACATGTATGCATGAATTAATATCTGCATGGAAGGGTTGAGAAAGGGAGGTAAATGTCTTCCTAACCAGTGGTCAGGACTTTAAACGTACATGCTCGTGGAGTAATGTGGCAGGTTGTTCTAGATGTAACCTTTGCAAGGACCGAGGGCATTTTGTGTGTTATGTGGGATCCCCTGTCATGGAAAGCGTCCTGTCAAGCTTCAGCTTAGCTCTGGAAGATCTGGGGATCAAACCAGGGCCAAAAACTTTTTGGTTTCTTCCTCCCACCTCTCACCTCTTCCCTTCCTGTCCCTCCATCCTTGTCTCCTCTTCTTGGGTGGTGTGCAGCTTTTCTTTTTCTAAAAACATGAGCGTGGAACCAGGAAGAGGGCAGATGGGACTTGCTAAAGTTTTGGAGCAAGCTTTAATTAAAAGCCAGACAGTCTTCACCATCTTGTTTCCCTTCTTTTCTTGCCCCATAATCCTCTGTCTTTTGTCTTATCCCTTTAAAATCCAGTAACAATATCAAAATTGCCGGCCTGGTGTATTGGTCCACTTACAAGGAAATTATTATTGTTTCTTTGGTTACAGGATGTAACTTTTTAAAAATCTAAAGAAAATATAATGGATTTGATTTTTGAAAATGCAGCAGACTTTTACTGAACTTTTGTTTTCAAATCTACCTACGACCCTTTTGTAGTGTCCAATATGAGAGAATAAACTCCTTGAGGGCCTATGGTTTTTTTGTTTTCTTGCCATAATCACATAACACTGTCTACTCAAGAGGAAGGAAATATATATGTCTCTGACCAGCTGATAAACTGTTTGGAGTTGGATTGGCCAAGGGAAAGCCTGATGGTAGGGTCATGGCCACAGCATGTGTTTATTTAAGAAGCAGGTTTGTAAATTCTTGCAGCATTATTTTTTAATGTTGCTCTTCAAGCTTAAACATCTTTTTTTTTTTATTTTTTTTAACGTTTATTTATTTTTAAGACAGAGAGAGACAGAGCGTGAACGGGGGGAGGGCCAGAGAGAGAGGGAGACACAGAATCTGAAGCAGGCTCCAGGCTCTGAGCTGTCAGCACGGAGCCCGACGCGGGGCTCCAACTCACAGAGCCCGAGATCATGACCTGAGCCAAAGTCGGATGCTTAACCGACTGAGCCACCCAGGCGCCCCTCAAGCTTAAACATCTTAAGGAAAAAACAATTCCCCAAGGAGAACTTGTATCTTATTATCTCAAAACAAAGGGGAAACTGGCTTGATAATCATTTATTTACAACGAAAAGCAAAACTCTAAGTAAGAAAACATCATGGTGCCATATATTTCTGCCTGTCCGTTCTGGAGATAGCATTTACTAAAATGCTTCAGGGAAATTACAGTGAGAAGCATCTTGTGGCCCCGCGCTTTTCTGTCCCTCCTTACCATTCGCAGAGTCTTTGTTGGCATTCGGGAAACCCTGCGATATTTTTTTCTCCTTGCAGTCTAAGGATTGCATGATTCACAGGCAAGGGGGACTTTCCAGTGTCAGGAAGTATCAGCTGTGGCTTACATTGGGAGGTTTTTCCCACCATCTCTGGGATGCAGGAGCTCACGTGGTATAGAAAAACATGTCAACCTAAGAAAGAAAACGTGGAAAATGGAGTGGTATCTGAAGTCCCGTGAAAGCCTTTTTCAGAGTTTTGTGTTTGCTGTGGTTAAAAACAATGCAGAGTTGAGGGGTGCTAGGCGGAAGGGGGGCTTAGTAGAATTGCATATTACCCTATATTCTGGAAAAGGTCATTTGCATGTCTGCTGGTGTATTTGGAATAATGAGAGGTTAAAAAAAAAAAATCTTAAACACTGTCACTCCGATTCTCATGACGCTCTGACACTTTGATTAGTGTTGCTAATAAGGGATTGAGAACACTTAACCCGGAATTCACAGTGACCGCTGGGACAAGGAGAAGGCGTTTGCATTAGGCCAAGCTATTAGGAGAGTATTGACGTGTGGACTCTGCTTCACACGTTGCAAAACTACACCTTTGTCTTCAAGTAATTTTAAAAACTTGATTCTCCCTCTCGTGCCCATTTGCACCCACAAGGAATAGCACTGCTCCAGTGAAAGCGGAGAGCCTGTCTTTTGCAACAGATCTACTTGGTGTGTGAGCGAGAGAGGTGTGGCAGGACCTGCCAGTTATCCTTCCAAAGGGCCATTCTGGGCGGTATTTAAATGTGTTTCTTGTTTCTGCAGCTGTGAGGTGGGAGGGGTGGCAGGAACAAAAAGGAAAAGGCTTGCAGGGGTGTGCTGGAGGCCAGGATTATGCACTAATAATGCCTGGGACTTGGCCAGAGAGCCTGCAAGCTCTCGTGAAAGGCTTTTATCAAATTTCATAGGAGCCCAGGAGCGTAAGTCACTCTCCTGCAGCACCTGAGCTGAGGGATAAGGCAGGAAGGTGCCATGGGAGTGTGAGGCCAAAGGGCCACTCGTGAAAGCCTCAGCCGTCTCTGTAGCCATCCCTACCCAGAGATCCGTCTTATACCCCAAATCTGCCGGCCCTTTGCCTTTGAAAGCTTTTTTTTTTTTTTTTTTAATTTTTTTTTTTTCAACGTTTATTTATTTTTGGGACAGAGAGAGACAGAGCATGAACGGGGGAGGGGCAGAGAGAGAGGGAGACACAGAATCGGAAACAGGCTCCAGGCTCCGAGCCATCAGCCCAGAGCCTGACGCGGGGCTCGAACTCCCGGACCGCGAGATCGTGACCTGGCTGAAGTCGGACGCTTAACCGACTGCGCCACCCAGGCGCCCCTGAAAGCTTTTTAAACTGCAGCGTAACTAACAATTCCTAAAAAGCTGCAAGTGACCCATCATATGTACCCTGTCGTACTTAGGAGCGCCACTGTGGTTTGGAGCCTGGGATCTTTGGGGGTGGGGGGTGGGCCCCCTTCCCCCAAACTGCTCCTTCCTTTCTTGCCATAAAAGGAGAACACTACCAGTGTCAGGTTATCCCTGGCAGTTAGAGATCCAGCCCAGACGCACTAGAGAAAGCCGTAGGAGGGGAGACGGTGCCGGGACCCGCCGGCACATCTCTGCAGTCGGGTGTTGACGACCGGTAAAAGTCACATTTTCTGGAACGTTTAATGAAAAGACAGGTAGCATGGCGTGAAAAAAGCAGGCTACCTATAGGTAGTGTGGTCCCAACTATACAAAACTGTGTAGGTAGATGCTCACTCATGGTCTCATGGCTCGAGGTCTCTGCTGCTCGCAACACTGGGCACACAGTGGGGACTGAGCTCTGTGACCGCAGACTGTGCCCTTAACCTTGACCAAGCCATTAGGCCAATTTATGGAGCTTTCGCTGCACAGACTTACCCAGTCTCTGCCTCTGAGGAGCCTAGAGCCTGAATCCGGAGAAGTCCGGTCTTGTCATTGATCACTGCTCCGTCATGGTAGGACTGAGTGTGCAATTGGTTGTTCCCAGAGCAGAAACTTTGTGCCTTGAGTTGCTGCCTCATTATGTGCTTCCTGCATATGGGATCCTTGAGATCTCATCTTTTTTTTTTAATTTTTTTTTAACGTTTATTTATTTTTGAGACAGAGAGAGACAGAGCATGAACAGGGGAGGGTCAGAGAGAGAGGGAGACACAGAATCGGAAACAGGCTCCAGGCTCTGAGCTGTCAGCACAGAGCCCGACGCGGGGCTCGAACCCACGGACCGCGAGATCTTGACCTGAGCCGAAGTCGGACGCTTAACCGACTGAGCCACCCAGGCGCCCCTGAGATCTCATCTTTAAAGAGCCCTGTGTCCTCTAAATTAGTCACCTTTCATCCTAGGCTTGCTTCTCTGAGCATCAGGCACAGAACATGTCCTGCTAGTGTTTTGAGATCTCTCTAGAACAGACAAGTTCAGAACTGAAAGGATCACGGGGCCGGTGAGCAGTTAGTGAGTGGCCCTGAGACCGTGCCTAGTACTGACCTAGGCACATAAGTAGGCACTTAATACCTAGCCTTACTTCCTGAACTAGTGAGTTTTGCGAAAATACAACTTGCAAGGCAAACCCGCTGGGAGCTAACCAGCCAGCACTTTACGTCTTATACCTGCATAAGTCTTGAAAGCCAGAACACGTTCTCTGTTGTGTCAGAACAGCCTCAACACATTCAAATTTCAGTAAGAATGTTTTATAAGGCGAATGCAGTTCTAGCAGAAGTAACACATTTAGGGATAGCAAAAGTTAACACCCAGTTATTATTTTAAAAGCCATAAAAGCTCTACCCGTTCCAGTTTGTTACTCTTTTCAAAGAGAATAGACCTTGCTCCTTTCCTTTACATAAACACATTTCAAAACTCCAGGAAGGCGACACGATGTACCAGTTTTGGACATGGGAGCCGTAGATTTCCATTTTAATAAGGTCTGTTCACAATAGAGGAGTTGGAATGCGTTTTCAGGCTGGCGAAGGCAGGATTGCACCTGCTCCGTGTACAGTACTTAAAACATAAAGGTGTAAAAACATGTTTGTGTTCTCCATCGTCCGTTTAGCCCTCGCTGGGCCGAGCCATCAGGGTCAGCAGGGATCATGCAGTGATGCAGTGTGGTGTGTTAAAAATAAATGAATTAATTCAATAAATAAAATGAAAACATGTGGGCTTTAGAATTGTGCAGATTGGAAACTGAACCCCTGCTGTGCCACTTGCTAGCTATATGATGTCGAGCAAATGCCTTAGTAACTCCGAGCCTCACTTTTCTCTCTGTAAATGGGAATAATAATACGACTTCGTAAGGCACACTGCCCGTAGAGTGGTAAATACGTGTAGAATGCACAAATCATGGGGCTATTATGAGGATCCAAGTAAAATACTGATAGAAGCTGTTGCTTATCCAGTGCCTGCTTAGTCCATGGTAGCTGCTATTATTTCAGGGACCAGGAAACAGCTGGGCACGTAACCAGATCTGGGACTGGGAAGTTGAGGGCAAGGGTCCCTGTGGCCAGTGTGGAGCAGGCGGTCACACCCCAGAAGTCAGGATTAAGGTTGGAAGCCTGAGTTATTCTTTAAAGTGGGGAGTTAGGCCAGTGGTCAGAAAATAGTCCAAAAACACAGAGCAGAGTTTACCACGTCCGGGTTCTCAGGGGCTCCAACTCCCCTGTGCCGGTATCTGCTCCTGTAGCACGATTCCAAGGAGGTGAAGGGTTGGCCTCCTCTCCTCTCTCGTGCCTCCCACGTTGCTGAGTGGCCTGCGACCAGGGGTGTAGCAGGAAATACCTGAAGTCGGCAACAGAGCCCTCAGCCATGCAACCGTGGAGGAGGAATAAGTGGAGATGTGGCGTGTCCTTTAGGACGATCCCGTGGAATGGAAGCCCGGTCCAGATATTTCCAACGTGTAGAGGAGGCTTTGTTTTCTCAGCTGCTGTTTGCTTTGTCGGTTTACAAGCAGCTGGGCAGTAGCAGACCAAGAGGCCGCCTGGGGGGAAGGCACACATTTCCCTGGAAGGTTTCACGGTGATGCTCGTGCAAGAATTCCAGCGCAGCTGGCTGGCTCTGGACCCCTATCTAAAGAAAGATGTTCTCTGGGCCTTATGACAGCTCCGGGAGGCTGTGATTCAGACGTTATGGTGTGGTCTGTCTCTGCCTGGCGAAGACTTTCATTTAAAACTCTACCAGCCAGGGGGAATTTGAACACTGATGGGATACTGGTTGATATAAAGAAATTCTATGCCATGGAAGCATAGAACGTCTGCTTAAAATTCTCTGTGTTGCCTCCTCCCCACCATGTAATGTGGCTCCTGTTTTTCTGGGGTTAATGTCACAGTTTTAGTGCCACCTCCCTACAGCAGATCTGCTGTCTCTAATCATTGGGTCACAGAATGGCTTGGTTTTTCCCTCCTAAGGCTGATCCCTGATTCCAGTGACTCTGAAGGGGAATGTCGGAGAAGCTGTGCGGCTGGCCATCACGATATCCCTTGCTTTTTATTTAAATAAGCCTTGAGGCCTAATGCGGACGCCAGATAACAAACAGTGGTTTGTAAAACCGTTGCCTTTACCGTCCTGTGCCCAGGGACAAGGACACCTAGCACTAGCTGGTGTTTTCTGCTCCAAGCACGGAGGACATTGTGGGAATTACTAAGGCAGAACTTTCCCAGCCGACAACGCTTCTCAGCACCAAGGTCACCCTACCCAGATATGGAAGAATTTTCACCTTCGACATTGTCTCCTCTCTGACTGCATGCCTCTTGTGATTGTGTTGCGGAAGGATTCCGGAGGCGGGTGAGGGAAGAGGAACTTTAAAACCAACTCTGAGGCAAAATCTTTGGCCCTCAAGGTAGCTTAGGAAATATGTCATAGCATAAACAAAACAAAACAAAACCTTGTGGGTTCGGGAGCAGGTGAACAGCGCATCTCAAGAAGTCAGATGGCAGGCATCCAGGGACTTCTTTAAATCTCACAACTGGGACGCCTGGTTGTGTCCCAGTCACTGGTTGTGATTTCAGCTCTTGATTTTGACTCTTGATTTGGCTCAGGTCGTGATCTCACCGTTTATTGGGTTGGAGCCCATGCTGCACTGACAGCACAGAGCCTGCTGTGGATCCTCTTTCTCCTTCTCTCTCTGCCCCTCCCCTACCTGTGCTCACGCACTCTCTCTGTCTCTCAAGGTAAATAAATAAACTTTAAAAAATAAAAATAAAAAAGTAAAACCCACAACTGTGAAATATAGACGTCTGCCCTTTTGGCTGTGCAGACTCAAATTTTTTAGAAACTACCATTGGTTCCACCGGAGGAAGAAAAACTACAGTCATGCTGGGGGTCAGATCTGCGACAGGAATAGAGAGCACAGCTGCCCCTCGAGGCTTTGTCACACAGGACAAAAATGGCCTAGTAAAACCCATTCCTTTGGCTCAGGGGGCCCTCGTGCAAACACAGACCAGGACTGGTAGGTGAGTTACTTTTTTTTTTTTTTTGGCCATTAATCCATAACTATTGCTTAAAAATATGCACCAAAAGCCCTTATCGTATCCAAAGGAAGGATTTTTAAAACCTAAGGGAAAGCTAAGGGAAAAAGCCTCACTGGAAATGTGACGTGTCCTTGCTCACTTCCTCAAAGGCCACCATGGAGATTTGCACCCACCGAGGGGAGCATGCACCCTTCCTTCCCCCGTTTTGAGCAACTGCAGAAAGCTAGGGTCAGTATGGGTACAAGCAGAGACTCGCCACCAATGGTAATGGTTGTTCCCAGGGGGCAGAGAGCACTGTGCCCGCTGCACACGGGTTACCACCACTCCCGACAGCCTGGCTTAGAGCACGGCCTCACCGGCTTGCACACTCGTCTCTCCGTGAGTACAGTAAACCCTCCTGCATCGGTTCGGCTATTGCCAGGCCCTGTTGTCAGTTGCACTCACTTTAGGGGCTTTGGGTCCAGGGGCCTTCTGTCTCTGTGCCAGGAAAGGCTGCCCTCAGGAGTATCCTGAGAGTGGGGGTCGGGAGACAGAGATCGATAATCTTCCTTTCCCCCCGGGGCCCGACAGAGCAAGATGTGAGGGTCATTTCCTGGTGTCCAAGATTTTCTCTTTGGCACACTGGTTTTCCCGTTTCCATTCCAGTAATTTCTAAGCAGCATGCAAACTCACACATCAGCTCCTCTTTCCCTCTTTGGAGATGTCACTTTAGCTCAACCTCCCCTTCCTTATTTTGACCAAATACTTCATGGAATCAGCAATCCCTGACCCTCACCTGGGCAAAACCATGACTGCTTCTCCTCACCAGGGCCATACAAAACCACCTCCTCCCTCCATTGATTTTACATGAACGTGAACAATATGATTTTGTGTTCGAGGCGCATAAATATTCCATTAGTAACAGCGCCAGACTTGGCCTGTTTGGCTTGGATAAGAGTAGTGGTCAAGTGACTGACGTGGAAGGCTTGGCGAACTTTCTGAAATTCAATGGTGTTCCTTCCTGCTGCGCTTTGGCACAGAGAAGTGGGTTGGTGAGACCAGCCACGTGTCCGTGCCGGTTGGGCTGGCCCCGAGCAGGAGTTTCAGGAGCCCAGCTTCCCACTCATCTGCCTCACCCGTGTCCTCTGTGTGACCTGGGGAGTCCCTGCCCTTCACCCTCTCAGGCCGCACAATGGGGACGGTCCTCTAGGGGAGAGGCAGGGGGTCGCTGTTGATTTTATGTCATTTGGCTTTGTCAAGGACTTGCTTCATTTTGTTTTAATTGTTGCTAGGTAATGCCTAAAGAGTAAAGCTATTCTAAATCTTGAAACATTTGTAGGGGCGCCTGGGTGGCTCAGTCGGGTAAGCAGCCAACTCTTGATTTCCGCTCAGGTCATGATCTCGCCGTCCGTGAGTTTGAGCCCCACGTCGGGCTCTCAGAGCCTGGAGCCTGTTTCAGATTCTGTGTATCCCTCTCTCTGACCGTCCCCCGTTCATGCTCTGTCTCTCTCTGTCTCAAAAACAAATAAACGTTAAAAAAAATAAATTAAAAAAAAGGATACACTATTCTGGAATGTTACTCTAAATTTTTTTTTAATGTTTATTTTTAAGAGAGAGAGAGAGAGACAGAACGTGGGGTGGGGGGAGGGGCAGAGAGAGGAAGACACAGAAACCAAAGCAGGCTCCAGGCTCTGAGCGGTCAGCACAGAGCCCAACATGGGGCTCAAACTCATGAACTGTGAAATCATGACCTGAGCTGAAGTCAAATACTTAACCGACTGAGCCACCCAGGCACCCCTGGAATGTTACTTTAAGGCCTTGACCCCAGGAGAACCAAGACCAGCAAGAATCACCCAAGCATCCAGTTCCTTAATTCTTCTGCGTTGACATCCAGAGCACTACTAACCTTCAGGACCCCTCTGACCTGCTGTAACTTCTTGTATGTCGTCCCCTCCCTGGTGGCAGGCCCCCTTGCCCTCTTCATTGGAGGAATTGGTGTATTTTGCCAAACCTCTGGGTCTGTTTGCTAGCAGATATTGTTGCCTCCTGCCCCGAACTTGGAGCTTTTGCCACAGACCCATGATGATGGCTGAGTTACAGGTTTTGAGGACAAGTTTGGGAAAAAATGGGTGTGCATCCAAAATCATCTGCCATGGACATTTTTCCATGGCAATTATAATAGTACCTTTGGATTATTATTGAAAATATTAATCCTCTAATATATTACTGTAAACAGCTTGACAATTTCACAACTTCCCATAGAGCCTCATTGGATCTTTCCTTATCCTCTGTGAGAAAGAAAAGAGCTTTATCTAATGTGGGTTCCCCTCGAAATAGACTTGGAGAAAAGGGTCTCTAGGTAGTGTATTTGAGAGGTGATGCGTAGAAGCCCTGGCAAGGGAACGAGGAAGCAAAATAGAGGAGAGAGGAAAGCAGGTGAACGGTGTGTGGGAAAGTGGGGTGTCATCCTGCAGGGGACCCCTGAGAGACTCTAGAATCTGCCTGGATTGTGCTGCTGACGGGCGAGGGGCTAGGGCTTTATCCACCAACCCTCGTCACCCTTGTCACCGTGGAGTACACGCCCTTCCGGGGAATCCCTCTGACAGAGACCCACAAGCAGTTAGCATGTTGGGGCGCTGTCTGGTGTCAGCTTCCGGGCGAGGCAGAGCAGGCAGGTGATGAGACCCAGCAGCATCTACTAGAATCATCGCCAATTCATGGCGGACGAACGGCGGTCCAGGGAGATTAAGTACTTGCTCAGAGTCGCACAACGGGTGGAGTCTTTGCACTTCGTCACCTGCATGCTGTCCCTTGTACCGCCCGGCCTCCAGGGCTGCAGTTATGGCCAAGATGGCTGGGACATGCCCTCCGAGCCCAAGACAGCCAGTGTTAGGAGGCCAGAGAGCAGGACTAGCAGAATATTTTCTCTGATGTGCTTCCCCCATTTGCATTTCCACAGGGATCTTTGCCCGACTAGCGTAGCTCCTTCTTTAGAGATAACACAGCAAAGTGATGAAGATTTCAGAGCCAGCCTTCCTGTGTTTCTATTCTGGAAATTGACTGGCCTTGGGCAAACTATTTAAACTTTCTGTGCCTTAGTTTTGTTCTCTATTTAAGTACTACCTGCTTCGTAATGGCTGATGCAAAGACTGAATGAATTAATACATGTAAAGTGCTTAGCAGGGAATAACAGCCATAAAAGTGTTAGATGGTGTTGTTATGGTGCATATGGATGGTCTTTTTCCTTTCACTGGCTTTAGAATTCATGAGAACTCATTATGAAACGAAAGCTCATCATCCTGCATTCACGTCTTGGTAGCATCTTGCCAAGTTTAAATGCCATTGCACTTGAGACAATTTGTGTATCGCCTGTCTTCACCCTACCTTGATCAACTCCCTAAGGAGGGAGGTCATGCGGCCTTACCCTTCACAGTGTGAGCAGCGCCAAGGGTGGGTCCTGGCCTCGGGAGCTTCTCCGGAAATTGGTGTTCTGTGAATGAGAGCGCACCCTCCCAGGAGTTCGCTGGTGACACAAAGCTCATGTTACACAGGCAAGCCACCTGCTGGTGGTGACATCAGCATAAAAAGAATTTGAAAGGTTGAACCAGAGATGTACTCCTCCCAGAATTTTCTCTATATTTATAGAACACTATTCTGAGGCCCTCAAAAGAATTTTCAGCTGTGGCTCTGTCCTTTAATCCTCCGTGAGATTAAATTGGAAGCGAAGATACGGAGTGGGGCGTTCTGGTATGCAGTATTAACATCCACCAGCAATTATGGGTATTGTTGTTTCATTACAGATAACACTGTGCGGCAACAGGTGGGCTAATTTTAACATCCGTTTGACCTTGACACACTGTTCAAATGGGTCAGGGTCAAATTGGGTGTCCTGTTTTACGTACGAGGACCTCAGACCCACCGCAGCACGCAGAGGGCCCTAAGGCAGAACTGACCTAAGCCAGGGTGTTTGTTCACAATTACCAAGTTCTTGCTGGTAAAGGTTGGAGGTGCCCAGTGGTGGGAGGTGGGTTATAGCTACACAACCTACACACCGAGTCACAGATTCAGCACGGTATGGGCTGTCCCCTTCCAGTTCGTTTGTTGAAGTCCTAACCGCCAGGACCTCAGAATGTGACTGCTAGGGTGAATGCAGAGAAAAGTAAGGTTAAATGAGGTCATTATGCTGGGCCCTAATCCAATAGACCCAGTGTCTTTGTAAGAGAGGAGATAGGGATGCAGACAGGCAGGAGACGGCCGCCTGCAAGCCAAGAAGAGAGGCCTCACAGGAAACCAACCCTGCAGAGACCTGGATCTCAGACTTCTAGGCTCAGTACTGTGGGGAAGTAAGTTCCTGTTGTTTAATAAATTCCCAGGCTGCAGGACTTGGTTACAGCCGCCCTGGCAAACGCATACACGATGCCTTCATTCGTCGGCCAGTGCAGAAACCTCAGCACCTCCACCATCTCGGTGACGCCCCCCTCAGCTACCCCACCGCACCTTGAGGACAGGTCACTTGGGGCAAATCTGGTCCCAGAGCCAGCCACCCCCAGACAGAATCTGCAGCTTGTTTCTTCACTCCCCTGCTGCGTATGCACGTCCTTTCCCCCAACTTTTTGTGCTTTTATCGATTGTTCTGTTCTTGCTTTCTCTGTTTTGTCTTCTTTTGTCTAGTGTTTAGAAACACGCAGAATCTCTGATTCGAAGGGGCCTTCTGCCCCTAAGACCTCGTTTAAAGGCCTCCAAAAGCCTTTGCTACGAATGACATAAACTGCTGAGGTTGCTGCAGGAGTCATGCATTTCAGAATCAATGGACAGATAACTTCTATTTCTGGAAGCTCGGATCAAGAGTTGTGTCGATTCCGTGCAACCTTAAATCATTTTAGCATCCATTACGGGACGGTCTTCCAGCCATCACGAAGAAAAGCGCTCTGCTCGCTCACTGCATAGCCTTTGCTGGCTCCCTTCCCAGGACCTTGCTGTTACTAGCTGATTTCCTGCTGCAGCGGTGGGGTTCAGTTATGGCTGGAGTGCATGGGTGGACCCAGGGTGAGCCTTCGCAGGTCCTGGTGTAGACCTAGCCTGGCGAAAGTACAGAGTGGGTTCGGGTCTTTAATGGCGCCAGAGAAACCACAAAAAGTGAACGTCAGTCCTCTTTTTTTCTTTTTTTTTCCAGTCATCTCACTCTCTCTTTTCTTGGTCTCCTTCACTTTTTTTCAGGCCACCTTCCCTCTATTACTTTCTCTCTGTTGCCAGAGTTAGCAGACAAAAATACAAGACGCTTAGTTAAACGTGAATTTCAGCTAAACAGCTGTACTACAACTAAAACAAATCATTGTTTTAGGGTAAGTGGGGAACAGATACAGACATACTTAAACTTGACATTTTTCTTGTTTATCTGAAGTTCAGACTTAACCGAGTGCCCCGTTTTTATCTGGCAACTCTGTCTTTGTCTCGGAATATGTGTTCTTTTGTGTGTTTCTCTTATATATAGGTATGTATGTACATAGAGATGTAGCTGGAGAGAGATATCTCCCTCACAGGCTTTCCTTTTCTGTCTTTTTCCCCTGAAAACCCTACAGGCAACCCCCCACCTTCATTCATATGCACAGCAATGGTTATATCCATATTTCTCCTTCCACCTTTCTTCATTCTTCCACATCCTTTCCCCTGTTATATATCTCCCTTATCTATCCTTAAAAACTATAGTTTTCCTTTCCCTAAATCTTGGTCACACTTAATAAATAACTTTGTTTCCTTCCAACTTTAAAATATTGAGAAGTAGATGGGGCGCCTGGGTGGCTCAGTCGGTTGGGCGTACGACTTCGGCTCAGGTCATGATCTCGCGGTCCGTGGGTTCGAGCCCCGCATCGGACTCTGTGCTGACGGCTCAGAGCCTGGAACCTGCTTCGGATTCTGTGTCTCCCTCTGTCTCTGACCCAACCCCGTTCGTGCTCTGTCTCTCTCTGTCTCAAAGATAAATAAACATTAAAAAAAATTTTTTTTACATATTGAGAAGTAGAATCCTTGATAGCTCTCTCTTTAAATATTGGTAAAATAAGGTCATTATCAGCCTTGATATTCTAATTTGCTTTTTTTTTCTTCTGATTTATTTATATTTGTTTTGCCTTGCTGGATCACTGGACCTAAACATGAAAATGGGATCATACCCTTGTACGGAAGGGTGATGGCATAGGATACAGTCAAGTAAGAACCTCATGGGCGGCATAAGAAGTGTGAGGGATTTTTTTTTTTTTTTTAATTTTGTTACCTTTCATTAGTAAATCTTAAAACCTATCAGTCAATAGGCATAAATCCCTCTAATGTCTGTTTTCTTACAAATCATTATGCTAGGCTGTGGGATCGCTAAATCAGTGAAGTCCTTTGGTCTTCCCCCTTGGATAAGACACATGGAAAGATCAGAATGCAAAGTAATATGTATTCATTGCAGCAAAGAATAAAGAGTGTATGGAGAGCCAGAACTGAGTGGCAACAGACCTTCATCATTAAGGGATTAGGTTAAAATGGCTGCTGGGCTCACCAGGGTGGAAGACAGAGCAGGGGTGACGAGGGCGCTCACCCTGGGCACTTCCACCTTCTCTCAGTTTGCACCCTCAGCACCTCCCTTATCTCACCCTTGTCCTGGCTCTGCGACCTAGCGCAATTCATCTTTGCTCCCTCATAACCCAGCGTTTCAGAAGGGAAACCAAACTGTTTCTCTTTCAGAAGCAATCATGGCACCATTTTTTCCAATTTGAGAGAAACATAAATAAGTGACTTCCTTTTTCTTGATTTTTGTTTCATCATGCTCCACTTCATTCCACAAAAAGTTGACACAGCCATTGTTTAAAATTCCACAAACTTTTCCTCAGCCCCTTTCACAGTGGTTGGCTTCTGTGGTCTGTTTGTTTGTTTTCCTTTTCTGGCTTATCAGTTGTCTAAATCACTTGTTTGGTAACAAAAAAAAATTCAAAAAACTGTGTGCGGGCATCCTCCAATGGTATCATAAAACACACTTTCTAGATTTCCAACTCTTGCGGACCAGCTGTTGGCCACCGATGGTATCTGGGGCTTCCAACCCTTCCTTGACCTCACCCCTACCCCATGACTTTGATGACTAGAGTGCTTTGATATTATGATTTTCTTTAAAGTGTTTCCATTTAAATATGAGAATCTGAAATGTTTTTGTATGTGTATGTGGTTTATTTTTAACTGACCTTATTATTCAAAGCAATTTTAGGTTCGTAACAAAATTGAGTGGAAAGAATGGAGAATTTCCTTATACCTCCTGCCCCTGCACACGTACAGCCCCCCTCCACCCCACCCCCCCCCCCCCCCCCGCTATCAACATCAGATTTTTCATCAAGACTTATATTCCGTGTTTTGTTAAAGATTCGGCATCTTTGAAACTATCTCTTTGAGGGCATGGTTACCCAAAACGAAGAGAATAACCAAAGATTAGTAGAATTTTTTAAGTGCTCGTTTAAAAAAATGTTTGTGTATTAATGTTTTACAGTGTCTTACATACTTTCTGCCTGTAGAAGGATTATTGGTTCCTAAAATGGGATTAAATGTACCGGAGATCAAGTGGTAGCTGGCACATCGAAGGCAGTTGACGTTTGTTGACTGTATTGACATTCTATTCCTTGACGAAGCTTGTGACTTCCAGATGCTTCGCCATCTGAACAGTCTTTGGCCTGGGAGCCAGTAGGTTGGTGGTCTTTAAATGGCTTTTCCTGGAGCTGGGGTGCAGCCCCTTCCTTAGGGTGCAAAGGTGACTTCACCGAGTTGCCAAGGGGGGCAGAGCTCCATCAGTGCAAAGGAAGGACGGTGGCTGGGATGTATCTAAATTTGCAGAAGGAATTGTTGCAACAGCCTACCTCACTCTGGTTACATAGAGCCTCATCAGTAGGCCTAATTTTAGGAGGTGTAAGACGAAAATACAGTTGAGAGGAGTGAACTAAAAATAGCCCCCCCTTTATTCTGCTACAATTCACTCCCTCAGCTGATAAGTCTGTTCAGTTTATGCAAAATTCTTCCCCCTGTCATAATTGCATGAAGACTTTTGACAGTTATTAAGCACAACGCAAACCTCCATCTCGTTTTGATTCACTGCAGCTGCCATGACCTTCAATTTATTTCTGCCGTCCTCTGGAATTGCTGGCATTCTGTTCAACAGATGCTACTGTATTTTTAAGGGAGCATTTGAGGTGGCCCCATTTTATTAAAAATACGCAGGGAGCGTCATTAATAAGAGTACGTTGTGTGAGGCTCAGGTGGGCCCCTTCTGTGATTCTCATGACAAAAATACTTTTTGCAAAAAAAGTGGACGCTGTATTTTCATGTTAAAGAACCTAATTTTATTTTAGTGAATATTCGGAGTGTTTATTGTATGGAAGACATTGTGCTGAGCACTGGAAGCGTTGATGAAGACATAACTTCCGCCTCAAGGAATTTGCTTGGGGAAGACAGATGTATGTCAAGATGTGAAATATGTGATCTCAGCAACTGGAGTCAGAATTCTTCTTAAGGAAGGACCTGTGTTGGGAACACATCTTGATAAACCCTGGACGGGTTGTGGGGGCGGGTGGAACTTGAAAGCAGGAATGAGGCAAAAAAATAAATAAGAATGGCTATACCGCACCACACAAAGCCAGAGGAAGAATGTGCTTCATTCATAAGTAGTTGGGCAGAAGGAAAAGATAGTTAAGAAGGGGGATGGGGGGAAGGGGCCAGAACACTGACTTGAGGTAGGTGGCTACGGAGATGCTGGGCCAGATGAAACCCTTCTGTGTTGTGATGAGCAAAGGCCATTTGAGGGCCAGGGATGCCCAGGGCTTGATGTGGGGTTGTTGATTCTTGGATTGAAAAACCCTCCTCTTCTCCACCCACATTTCAAGTAAGTCTGCTAGGCTCTTGAATGATGTGCGTGTTTAGGGGTTTCCCTGAGGGGGTGCAGGGGGGTGGGGTGGAAGAAGAAGGGAAAGGCTCATAGAAGGCTTTGACCTGTGTTTCTGAGACCATAAGGAGTAGAGCAGAGACATGATGTGTGAAAAAAGGAACCTGGAAGCAAATGTGCCCACAAGACATAAATTCCCCTGAAACTGCAGAAATCTTTGGGAGGCTTTGGGCTTCCCAAGGGCATCAAGAAGGGCTCTGAGCCAGTCTCCTGTAGATCTCCAGGGCTCAGGAACCCCCAGTTGATATCTGCTTATCTAGGTTAAACTTCTAAAATGCGTGGCTATTATATGGTAAGTGGATGAGAGTTGAAATACAGTCAACTCTGACTCTTGGAGTAACTTAGGCTTCTCTGTGAGAGGCTTCATAGCTAGCCCTTGGAAAATAGTCTGATTTTATTTTTTTTTTTTAATTTTTTTTTTCCAACGTTTTTTATTTATTTTTGGGACAGAGAGAGACAGAGCATGAACGGGGGATGGGCAGAGAGAGAGGGAGACACAGAATCGGAAACAGGCTCCAGGCTCCGAGCCATCAGCCCAGAGCCTGACGCGGGGCTCGAACTCACGGACCGCGAGATCGTGACCTGGCTGAAGTCGGACGCTTAACCGACTGCGCCACCCAGGCGCCCCAGAAAATAGTCTGATTTTAGTTGGCAGAATGGGAAGAGAAGAGTATGTCCTGCAAAGAGAATGCATGAGTATTAACAATGAGATACCAAGTGCAAGACCCATACAGGGAATGGGGAACAAGGCAGGCATGGGCAGTGGGCAGTATATAAAGTGTTGGGGGTGGGGGAGGTGAAGACATGGAATGTGGTCAGATTCTGGACAGCCTTGAACACCAGGCCTAATGAGTTTTGTCCTCATCCTGTGGGTGTCTCATCTAGATCTAAAGAAAATTGGACAATCAATGTGAAAGTGTAACTAAAGAATGAAGATTCTGAAAGCAAGAGGCCCATTAGGAGACCATTTAAATTCATGACTCTCGGGGCACCCGGGTGGCTCAGTTGGTTAAGCGTCCAACTCTTGGTTTCAGCTCAGGTCATGATCTCAACAGTTTGTGAGTTAGAGCCCCGCATCAAGCTTGGGGCCTGCTTGGGATTCTTTCTCTCTCTCTCTCTCTCTCTCTCTCTCTCTCTCTCTCTCTCTTTTTCTTTACCCTCCCCTGTTCATTCTCTGTCCCTGTCTCTCTCTCTTTCAAAATAAATAAATAAACTTTAAAAATGCATATCACTGAAATAAACAATAAATAAATTCATGACTCTCAGACTTCCCACCTCCTCCTACACACCTGAAGGTTGACGTCCTCCCATCGCTAAGAATGGCGCCGTGGTTTAAGTGGTGTGGGTGAGAAGTGAAGAGTAAGCTCAAAATGTGGTGGTGGAACTAGAAAGGGCGGTAGGAGTTAGATATGTTTTGCAAGAGAAGTTGACAGTAAGTGAAACTGACCAGCTATAGAATGCCAAGAGTGTGAAATAGGGAGTCTTGGCTTTGAGCCTATAGGACTCCAAGGAGAGTGCTGAGATCCGTATCACAAGAGGTGTAAGGAGGGCAGGTGTGTGTGTGTGTGTGTGTGTGTGTCTACACGTGCACACATGTGTTTGGGGGGTGGATGGAACAGAATGAGTTTTGGGGGGATGTGTTGATTTAAGATGCCAATGGAGCCCTTGCGGGGAGATGTTCAGCAGCCAGCTGGAAGCATATGCCTGGAGCTACACACTCAGCACATTCTGAAGTGACCTGTCTATGTTGCATAAATGCCAGCAAGGTGGCTCGAGTAGATTCCAGGTGTTTCTGCTCTGCTGGCACCTTTCTGAGTCTTATCCAGCCAGTAATATGTGGAAGTATCTGGCTTTCCCGCTGCTCCTGCTCTGTTCCTGCCCATAAGAGTTGCTCAGGGACTGTGTGTTGTTGAATGAGTGAGAGTACTACGCCTCATGTTGACAAAGCTAGAAGAGTGAGAACAAGAGTTTATATTTTTCTTGTGGATGATGGCACGGAGATAACTTCCTGTATTTACTTCTATTTGGCCCTTTGTCCGTATGCATAGAAATGTGTCAAATGTTTTCCTGACGAAAGAAATATAACTTTACAAAAGAGGTTTAAAAACTATAGGGGCACCTGGGTAGCTCAGTCAGTTGAGCATCCACCTTTGGCTCCGGTCATGATCTCATGGTTCGTGGGTTCGAGCCCCAGATAGGGCTCCGTGCTGACAGCTCAGAGCCTGGACCTGCTTCGGATTCTGGGTCTCCCTCTCTCTCTGCCCCTCCCCTGCTCATGCTCTGTCCCTCTCTGTCTCTTAAAAAATAAAACGTTAAAAAAAATTTTTTTTTTAATATATACGAAATATATAGAGTCTTAATTCTGCCATCCTGCTTATTTCCTTTTTTCCTTTGTTTTGACCTGTTAGCATAATATTTTATGCCACTTTCTGACTGTCATTTATTTTAGATATTGTTTGTTTATCATTTATTCATTCTGGATATTGTCCCCCTAAAGAGCAGCAACCTGAAACTGTTTTTTCTTTTTTTTTTTTCTTTTCTTTTTTTTTAGAGAGAGAGAGAGAGAGCACAAGTGGGGGAGAGGGAAAGGGAGAAAGAGAGAATCCCAAGCAGGCTCCACGCTCAGTGCAGAGTCCGACACAGGGCTTCATCCCCATGACCGTGAGATCATAATCTGAGCCAAAACCAAGAATCGGACGCTCAACCAACTGAGCCACCCAGGTGCCCCCTGAGGCTGTGTTTGTCGAAAATTTTAGACCAAAAGTCAAACAAATACAAATTGAATTCCTGGCATGCAGCAGCCACTGGGTAGAAGTGGTGAAAAATGAAGGCATTCACACTTACCCCTCAGGGTTGCTGGGAAGGCACACATGTCAGAATAGGAAATATTCGTAATTAAAGGACTACATTAGGCACAGAGGAGGCAGGTGAGAGAAAGACCCACTGGGGTTTTCAGAAAGTACTTCATGGAGGTGTATTTAAACCAGCGGAGCCACTGAACATCCTCACCCAGAGGAGGGACCGGTGAAAATGGCGTCTGGGAAAGATTTTCTGGTTGTAGGGTAGGGGGTGGTGGGATGGGAGAGGGAATACCCAGAGTGTTTTGTAGGGATTCAGCCATGCAGTGGTGGGGAGAGCCTGGCATGGTTGCCCAAATGGGAGGGGATGTTATTCTGGCACTCCGTGGTTTCCACAGGCCCCCTGGGGGTTGTCATTCGGAGTGCTTTATTCTTCCCAGGACGTGTTCCTGTTGGCTGCTTTGCACGCAGTACCTCCTGGCCGACTCACCTTATTCCGTGAAGGTGTCACGCACATCCAAGCTAGACGGTTCAGAACTAAACTTAAGTTCAAGATGAGGCGGCGGGTGGGGGGGGGGGGTGGGAATGTCAGCCTTTCTTCTTAGGAGGAACATGAGACATGGTTGTTTCTGGGTGTTGAAATTTACTCGTATTGTAAGAGTCGCTCTAGGGCCATGAAATGATAAAGGGTCAGAGAGTCCCTCGGGGGGTAGACAAGCGTGGCCACTAGGGCTGAGAAGGACCTGGTCACTTGTTGCCCTCGGGATCTGTTATCTCTGTTCTGCAGATGAACAGAAATCAGAACTTGGTGAGGAGCCCAGTGGGCACATCAAATTAATACATGCCCGTGGTTTAGAAAGGAACCAGTGCAGAAAGGCAATGATAACAGAAGAGCAGCAGCATGAGTCCCGAGTTTAGTGTTCACTTTTTGGTGGGGGAAGTAGGAGAGATGATAAACCTGTTGGGATGTGTTGAGTTGAATGGAGGGAATCCTCTGGAATCCTGATTTTTAACTGTAAGGAAAGGCTGGCTCCCACTGATGCACGTCTGATGGCTTCCTCCTTGGATGACTCACTCTACCAAGATCGCTTAGCCACTGGCAGACTGAACTCAGATGCTTCCTTAAGTGTTAACTTGGCCAGAAGAGAACAGTAGCTTGTAGAACCTGCCATCGACCCCAGCCTTTTCCACTATGCCATACTACCTTCTTGCCGACATGCCGGTGACGATGCTTTTAGCAGCCCAACGGCATTAAAAGAAGTGGCCCGAGGGAAACAAAGGATTTGAGCAGCATGGACCACAGAGCTATCAGGCAGGGTGTAGAGAATCACCTGTTGGACAAAGAAGGATTCCTTGGTTGCCCCTCTTCATCGACAGGGCCCAGAAGTAGAGTGCGGTCCTAGGGTGATGACAGAGCTATAGAAGCACATACCCAGAGCAGCTCCGGTCTGGTGTCCTAGGGGCCAACCAGAGAGGTGGGGAAGCAGGTTGTGGAATGGATGAGAATATCACCAGATCCTGACGGGAGACCCTCTCGGTGTTGGTGGAGATCCATTTACATTATCATCTATGACAGGTACAAAGCTTTGAGAACATCTTGAGCTTTCCGGAAATTTCAGAATTCCCCCCCCCCCCCGCCCCTTGGTTGGTATTCGTGCCCTTTCATATTTGAGCAGTGTTCAAAATCTTTATCCGTTTCAGAGTCAGCAAAGGGAGGCCAGAAGCTGAAAACCCCTGCCTTTCGCCCTGCAGCCAGCAGGGGCATGGAAAAGGAGAGTAGGGGGCTGACTCTTAGAAAGAAAGAGCTGGGCCAGTATGGTCCACCCACAGGAGGTTCCATGTTACCTGACGAGGGAGTTTCAGGTACAGGCTGTTTACGGTTGCGGGTATCAGCCTCGGAGCTAGGGTTACCCTGTGCAGTTTCCATTTTAAGTGCCCTCCGTCGTACTCCTGCCAAGACTGCCGCTGGCTCACGTTTGAGGCACCCATCAGACTGCTCTGAGTCCATCACTCAGCCCTGGCAAAGGCCTAGCACTTAGCTCTTTGGGCCCCAGCCTTCTACGCAGCAACACCGGCCCTTCCTTTTCCTTCCGATACCCCCTCCCTGCCCCCTTCTTCCTGCGCTGGCTGTCACACTCCTTGTGAAGCAACATCTACCGCGGTCACAGGCCAGAGGATAATCGGACCACTCCCCCACCCAGCTGCAGGCTTGCCATGTGTTCCTGGGTTTTCACCTTCGCTCTTTGCCCCGGGGGGTGTCATTACTTAGAGACTGTAGGGCCTGGTGGCCAAGGGACCCTGACTTGGCCTGGCCTCACCTTTCCGCTCTGCCCTCGCTAGCAGTAAACAGTGCACCTCATCTGTAAAGTGGACATAACACCCTTAACAAGTACTTACATCATGGGGCGGGCGGGTCAAGTGCCTTTTACATGAGTTAATACATGTCAAGCCCTCGGAACGATGCCTGGCGCGCGCAAATGCCTTCCCGTTTCTTTTCCTCATTGCCGTTGTCATTGTTGTCACCCTATGCATGCTGCGGCCTCTGTACCCAGACTCCAGAGTGACCCGTGTGCGTAGCAGAGTAAAAAGAAGGAACCAGGTCTCAGCGAAAGTTGTCTATTTCAAAAGGAAGAGAGGAAGGAATCCGAGGTTTCAGCTGGGGTGAATGAGAGAAAGCCTTTAACGGAAACAGGGATGCCGGAGTGATGTGCTCCCTTTGACAGCGGTGTTAATTTATTAGTTTGCAGATAATCTGGTGGGACGAGAGCATGTTTCTTTTTGGTGGTTCTTTTTGTCTGGAAAAAAAAAAAAAGGAAGGTATGAAACCTCAACCTGTTTTTGAGACACTGTTCAAACTATGATTTATTTATTAGCAATTCCTGGTGCCAAGCCCTGGACTCCTAATGCTGACCTCTTTGTTTTTTTCTTTTTCTTTTTCTTTTTCTTTTTTTTAGTTTCAAGGTTGTTGTTTCCAGGTCCAGCCATGGTTTTAAAATCAGGTTTTCTCATCATTTAAAGTTTAGTCTTAAAAGCCTGGGAACATGGGCACCATTGAAAAAGGGAGATGGGTGCTGAATTCAATTCCCATCTCTCAGGACAGAGTAACCAAAGGTTAAAAGGGGTGAAGACAGCTTGAGGAATAGGGGCTTCAGCATAAAGGCAGCAGCTTCCCTTCCTGCCCCTGCATGAGCAGACAGATGTCAGAGAGCAAGGGGCTAAGGTTTATACAAAGTTCATTTGAATGAAGTACTGATAGATTACTCACACGGTTTAAAAAAAAATAAAAGAGCTGGTGGGGCGCCTGGGTGGCTCAGTCGGTTGAGCATTCCACTTCGGCTCTGGTCATGATCTCGCAGTTTGTGAGTTCGAGCCCTGCATCAGGCTTTGTGCTGACGGTTCAGAGCCTGGAGCCTGCTTCGGATTCTGTGTCTCCCCTTCTCCCTTTGCCTCTCCCCCGCGGTGCGCTCACTCACACTCCTCTCTCTCTCTCTCTCTTTCTCAGAAATAATAAATGAATAAACTTTAAAAAATAAAATTTAAATTAAAAAAAAAAGCTGGATGTGCCGGTACTAAAAGGGGAATGGCTTGGTTTTTGCATGCAAAGAGTTTCCACTCAAAAATAAGGGGAAATGCAGAAACAAATGATCTCACTTCCAGAGAAGTGACGGTTGGTCTTTTAGCTCTTTTGTAATTAAATCCGGATGCACCTTAAACAAACCTTAAGACTGTGGTGGTAAGATGCTTTCCTCAGGGGAAAGAGGCGGGGAGCAGAGCACCTGGAACTCAAAACGCAAAGTTCTGTGACAAAACATGAGATGTCCAGATTAGGAGGTTGGATGAGTTTTATGACCATGTTCTACAGCAGCTGGGACAGATATCTTATCAGTGTAGCCACGACATGGGTTTCCAGATACACAGATTTCCAAGAACTGTACCTGGGACCTGAAGAGTTTAGTAGGATGTGACGGGAACTCTGGCACTGGATATTTTTATTGTTTTAATTTGGGTACCGTTGACCTTGTTGGAGAAAAGAAACAACAGCTGAGCAAACACTGCCATCAGCACTGTTCCTGGGAATTCGGAGACGCAAGCTTCTGCCAGACCCTCCGTGCAAATTCTGGCAATGCTCTGTCCAAAGTGAACTACGTCCTGCACCTCCTCATTGCTGGGGGTTCATCTGGACCTTCAGACATTTTTTTCTCGCTTATCCTTAACCTCCTACTCCAACGACCAGTTGGCCTACAGCCACCATTTGTCACCGACAAACTGTCCAATTCCAGGACACCAGTATGCATGGATAGCAGTTTCAAAATGGCTAGCCACTCCCTCTGTGGGAAATAACACTATCATATAGAGTCCGGGATTTCTATAGAATTCATTGACCTTAATTCTTAAAAGTTTTGATTCATTTACACATTTACTTGTATCACTGTCTTTTTTTTTTTTTCGTATGACGCACAGTGAGATTATTTCATTCATTTATAATACTGTTGGATAATTTTGTCACATTCTGCATTCTTTCCTGGGATATCCCAACTTCTTAAATGACTATTTTTATTTGTGTCCATACGGTTTACTGTTTACGCTATAAGAGTTTGTGGGTTTTGACAGATGCGTAAAGGCAGTTGTCTGTCATCAAAGTATCTAGGAAATGTGTCACCGATTGGGCCTCCCTGCTCCAAAGAATGCCTGATATGTTTACCTTGACCTTGTCTCTAGTTTTGCCTTTTCTAGAACGTCATATGAATGGAATCCCAGAGTAAAGGTAAATAAATAAATGAGGGGAAAGAACAGTATACAAAAACTTTGATATTTGAGGGACACCTGGGTAACTCAGGTTAAGCGTCTAACTCTTGATTTGGGCTCAGGTCATGATCTCCCAGTTCGTGGGTTCGAGCCCCACATCGGGATGCATGCTGACAACATGGAGGCCACTTGGTGTTCTCTCTCTCCCTCTCTCTGCCCTTCCCCTGTTCAAGTTCTCTCTCTCTGTCTCTCTCAAAATAAAAAGATAAAACATAAAAAAAAAAGTTGTTTAAGCCTTTAGTATGTGAAAGACCTGAGTAGTGCCATAGAGAATTACAGTGTGCTTTGGAGAGGATGTGTGGATCATTAAGGAAAAGATTGATTTGGAGAAGCTTACAAGAAAAAAGATTTTGTAAAGTAAATTTGGTTTTGATATAGAGTTTAAAAGAGAAACACAAGGTTGGGAGGTATGGCAGGGCTGGGGCCAGGGGTGCATTCCCAGAAGAGGCAGAAACGTGAGCAGAGCCTTGGAAGTAGAAAAGGAATGCGGGAGAAATCCAGAGCAGTTTTAATTCCTCAAGAAATACAAAAGAAGGTTGAAAGAGTCCTTGGAGGAATGTGGCTGGATTCCTTGATTTGGGGCAGAATGGAGAGTCACTGAAGCATTTTGAGGAGAGTCAGACAATGGGTGCCTTAAATGCAATTATCTGAGGGCGGCCTTGAATAGACTGGGATCTGAGTTGTGGAGACCAGAGGATCACATCCAGAAAATAAATAACAAAGAATGCAGTTTTACCCCGCTATCCGAAGGTGGAGTTCCTTCGAGATATTTTGTAAGCCAAAATGTTGTAAACTGAGGCACCAATTACCATTCGTGTATATAGGGCCACTTTTGAGCATTCCCAGACCCCAAATACAACCTCTCTTAGGCTTTTCTGATACCTTAAGACACGTCTGACTAACGGGCACACAGAATAAATCAAGACAAAGCACAGGTGCTCACAGGCACAGTTCAAAGCTGTGGCGGCTGGCTGCTGAGATGCTGAGTGTGGTTCTCAGGAAGGAGCTTGGCGGGGCGGCTCTCGCCGCTCGGGGTGCACGCCGCCTCTGTAAGGCTTGTTGCAAAACCAACACTGCGCGCTGTTTTCGCTTTTCACCTTGCTTCGTGGAAGCAAAAATCCTTTTCCGATTTCTTTCATTTAGTCAAAGTAGGCGCTAATGTAGGTCTTTTGTAAAAGTGATGTAGTGGGGACTTTCAAACAGTGGGGGATACCTGTATGTGTATATGTGCATGTGTATATGCAATACGTGTGTACACACGTATACAACCATATATATACACACACACGTAAACACACACACATAGACACACTCCCTGACAACAGGATCCTGGCGGTCTCACCCATACTGCGTCCCCAACTCCTAATCTAATGGCACAGAGTCGGCACTCAGATCTTAAATATTATTGAGTCACATTAATAACCAACAGGTTTGCTCTATTATTTCTGTTTGCCCTCTTTTCAGGGTCCCTCTCTCCAGCAACTTCTGTAAACTACTCACAGATTCATTTTGCTGGGATGCGGATAAAATAGCTTTTTATTTTATTTTATAATTTAAAGCTGTGTTTTTGCCCAACGTCCCATCCACTATCCGTCTGTCGGCTGCCTTTTTAAATGTATGGCTCCGGTGTAGTTCAATATCTACTCCCTGCCTCTGAAACCCATCCCACGGGCCCTGCTGATACACGCCTCAGATCCCTCTTTCTCCATATTTCTTTATTGCTCCTCTTTCCTTTCCCAACCTGTTTTCTTCTGTTTTCTTCCGATTATTCCCTACCGAAGGAACTTGGAATTCATATTACAATCAAACTTATCAGTGTTGCCAAAACAAGCACCACAGGTAAAGCTTATAATTAGGGAGGGACTGCCATATAGTGGAACTGCTTAGCTGGTGTGGTTAGGAAAATGCTGGCATTTATAGGTAAACTCAGCTTACAGAAATGCAGTTAAGCCCAGCAGAGCATATTAATGGAGGCTTTGAATTTTTTGTCCCAAGGGAGATGGAAAAACACTGCAAGTTTTGAGCAGAGTGACATAATCCGGGTGGCAGGTGCTCTAAGGGTGAGCATGTTGCTCTAGGAACAAAAAAGGACTCTTCACCTGGCCTTCCAGGATCAGAAGTCCTCCTGGAATATAGCCAAGAGACAAGTGTAAAAAGAGCAGAGAGATTAGCTCAAGCAAAGGCCCAGGGGTGAGCTCCAGCAGGGAATGCTGGAGAAGTGGGTGGCCTCGCACAGTGTGAAGGTATTTGAACTTGATCCTGAGGGCCGTGGGGAGCCAGCAGAAAGTTTTGTGGTGGGGAAGGCCATGACAAGCGACACGTCCCTTATACAGTTCATTCGGAGAGCTGAGTGGAGGAGAGCAAGAAAACAGGAGTCATGAAGACCAGATGTTGGAATCCCAAGGTGATGGTGGCCTGTGTAGGGGTGAGAAAGTTTTCCTTTTTTTCCCCCTCTAGGTTCTTTGGCTGGTGTACTAATTAAGTTGACATGAGACAGAGTAACGGGAGAGAAACAAGTTTATTTTGAATGTACAGAAGCTCATAGAAATAGGAAATTCAAAAAAGTGGCCAAAGCAGGCAGCTTGTAGACCTTTTATTTTATTTTTTTTCAACATATGAAATTTATTGTCAAACTGGTTTCCATACAACACCCAGTGCTCATCCCAAAAGGTGCCCTCCACAATACCCATCACCCACCCTCCCCTCCCTCCCACCCCCCATCAACCCTCAGTTTGTTCTCAGTTTTTAAGAGTCTCTTACGCTTTGGCTCTCTCCCACTCTAACCTCTTTTTTTTTTTCCTTCCCCTCCCCCATGGGTTTTTGTTAAGTTTCTCAGAATCCACATAAGAGGGAAACCATACGGTATCTGTCTTTCTCTGTATGGCTTATTTCACTTAGCATCACACTCTCCAGTTCCATCCACGTTGCTACAAAGGGCCGTATTTCATTCTTTCTCATTGCCACGTAGTACTCCATTGTGTATATAAACCACATCTTCTTTATCCATTCGTCAGTTGATGGACATTTAGGCTCTTTCCATAATTTGGCTATTGTTGAGAGTGCTGCTGTAAACATTGGGGTCCAAGTGCCCCTATGCATCAGCACTCCTGTATCCCTTGGGTAAATTCCTAGCAGTGCTGCTGCTGGGTCATAGGGTAGGTAGGCAGCTTGTAGACCTTTTAGACGAAGAAGCAGTATGTTTGTAAAGAAGCAGCAAGACAAGGAAGTTTAGGCTTGGGGTAGTTAATTGGAAAAGAAGTAACAAGGTTTGTTTACACAGCCCTCTCAGCCTTGAATTCCCTATCGATGACGATAAGGGTGCCTCCTTTCCTCCCGGTGCAAGGAGGGTCCTATTCACATGGGAAATTTATCTCCTGCGAACAGGGGAACAAAGGACGGTCAGTGTCCTTGCATTGGCGATTTCCTCTGCCCCCTTAATTCAAAATAATCAATATGCCCAAGTGGTATATTCTGGAGCAGCCTGGGAGGAATGCCATCACCTGCATTAAGTCAGCATCGCAGGGATGCAGAAAAGGAACCAGGTTCCAGAGCGATCACTCGGGAAGAATCCGTAGGAGCTTGGGACTTGAGTAGCTGTTGGGAATGAGGAAAAGGGAAGGGTCTGAGATGGCCTCCAGGCCCCTGGGCAAGAAGGTAGCTGCCAGCCTGCAGCAGCCAGTCATCCTGGGGAGGAGATGACTGCAGGGCATGTCCTTCACTGAGGGCTTGAGACTAGGAACGGATACACCTAGAGCCCCAATGAAGGGGCCTTTAATTCTGCTTTCCCGCCTGTTAAAACACAAAACCCAACTGAGCAAACATAAAGATCTAATTGGCTTTATTCGGCGATTCAGGAATCAGGGAGCATCCCTTAGAGCAAATAGAAAGGAGATGGGCGGAGCTGTACCAAGCGGTAAAGGCAGAAAGAGGGTGGGACTGGGAAGTCATAAACAAAGGAAAGGAATGTTTCAGGCAAGCAAAGGGCCAAGGGAAGGGCAGGGATCAATCACACAAATTACCTTATGGGTGCTGGTAGGATAATTCGGGACCGACCGGGGAAAGTTCACATTCCCGGGAAGGGCTGAGACCGCAGTTTTGTCTTGGTCTGCTCTCTTGGGGACAAGTGGCTCCGTTTGGGACCTGCTGTGCTGTTTTAGCCCTCCCTTTAAAGGAGGTAGCCCTGCGCGAGGTACCTCTGTCCTCCAGGGACCAGTCACGGTCTGCATGCAGTGGTTCAGGAAACCAGGCTTTCGTAAAGGAGGTTAGAGGGTCCATTCTTCTTGCTTGTGGATTTTAATTGCCTATTTGGGTTTCTGAAAACGAGACCTACTGCTGTTGGATCCCAGTACACCTCCTTCTGGAACAGCCTGACTTAGGCACATTTGGGGTGTCAGGAACATTGTGTCAGTTAATTTTCTGTGGAAGTATTTTGTGTCTCTCTTTGGGATCCCAGGCTCTCTGTGTTCTCCCACATAAAGATGGTAATGGCAGGTGGGAGGCAGTGCTGGCTGTCCTGGGGATTCAGGTTTGGTAACGGGATCCCAGGACGCTGGCTGCTGAGAGCTGCCTGCCCCCAAGTTTGGAGAAGGCGGGAGTGGGCTGAGGGCCGAGGTAATGGGCAGGCCGTGTGCCCGGACACCCGAGAACTAATTTTAGGTTTAGCAGCCACATTGGAGAATGTGCCTTTAGGAAACTGCGAGGCTGACATTGTGCGAATACGATAGGATTTAGAGCATCCTTGAGATAGACAGCCTGCCAGATTTGGATTAACTGGCTGGGGTTTTTTTCATTGGTGTTTCTCACAGAAATCGGCATGAATCAGACAGATGCAGTAATGGCATATGGCAGCAAAGCGACAGACAGCAGGACATGCAGCTCAAGGTTTTGATCTGGGCTGGACTGCCATCCCCCACCCCATCCCTCCACCCCCGCCCAAACCCCACTGGAACCTGATGGACTCATTTGCTGAGATGACAAAGGGTCATGCAAAAGCTTTTATAATTTATCGAGAGGGGAGGACAGACACTTCACCACCTTGGCCTAGTCAGAACTGTCTTTGTTTTTTTCTTTGTGATCTTACTGGCTCACTTGGGTTCTTCAGCCTTTGCACGGCTCGGGATGGGCTAATTTGCATTGCTGTTCTGCTACGTGGCATCTTTTTGGGGTTCACGCTATTCCATTTGGAGCTCACTACTGGGGAACTGAGTCCACAAAAGGTTTATGTGGAACTCAGCAAATTGCCACACTCAATAACAAGGTTAAGAAAGGACAAGAGCAAACATCGAAGGAATGTTTTGGTTTTGGGGGTGTGTGTATGTGTGTGTGTGTGTGTGTGTGTGTGTGTGTGTGTGTACACACGTGCACCCTTGCACATGCACGTGGGGCGAGGGAGACATGTTTGGTGGCTATATTTGTCACAGGACAAGTGTCCAGGAGTGGCTTTCTCTCTGTTGATTATATTTTTAGTGAGTTGCTAATAACCAGGATTTGCATAGAATAAAAGAACCAGTGAATATTTGGAAATCTTCCCTTTTCTGTTTCTGTGCCCTGTAACCACAGTAACAAGACTTCATAGGGTTTTTTAAGAAGCAAATTATGATTGAATTGCTAATAAATATTGCAGATGGCGTAGAAACGACTGCCACTGAGTAACACAGTTTTCAGTGTGCAAATGAATATGTCCTTAGATGTCCTTTTGTGCAAAACCCATGAAGACTAAATCTACATGGTCCCCTTAGCCCTGAAGTTATTCATTCTGGACCTCACCAGAGAGGACGGACTGATGCCATATCCATATCAGGGGAGGGAGAGCCCTCTAGTGGAAAATCATCAGGGTAGACAGTACAGCAGGAAAGAAAGCCAAGAAGTCAAAGAAGGAATGTTCCATTTAGTCCCACAAGTTGAACTGCAGCATGTAAACATGATGTGACTCGCCATGTCCTCCTGCTGACTTGGAAAATGTTTATCAAAAAATCTTGGCATGTGGAATCGTCAAGAATATATTGAGGCCTGTGCTAAGTAGGTACTCAAAGTCATTATCCCAAGGGCTCTTAATGTTCTTCATAGCCCTCACCTAAAAAGTTTGGGATGGGCAAGATCAGGGTGTAGAGGATACATTTTGGTGATAAATTAAAAAATCAAGTTTAAATTAGATGAGATGATCGGGGGCACCTGGGTGGTTCAGTTGGTTGAGCGTCCGACTTCGGCTCAGGTCACGATCTCATGGTTCATGAGTTTGAGCCCCACATCAGGCTAGCTGCTGTCAGCTTGTCAGGGCAGAGCCCACTTCAGATCCTCTGTCCCCCTCGCTCCGCCCCTCCCCAGCTTGAGCTCTCCCAAAGATAAATATTTGGAAAAAAAATTATATAAGATGACCCACTCGCCCAGAGCGGGATTATTAGTGACAAGGTTTGTTCCCGGGTCCAGCTATTTCTTTGAACAGAAGAACACACCGTTCTAACCCTTGCCGTCCCCAAGGCTGTCACCTGAGTTGAGCCATGACTATCATTATAATGCACTGTGTTATTTATCTTGTAACTAGGAATAAAGCTCCAAAGCGCTTTCTCTCCCTAACCTCTGAAAATAATACATGTCGAGATTGTGATGCTAGATTTTTACAAAAGTTTTCATACCCTCTTGACTGGGTCATGATATTTCCCTTGGCCTTTTATTCCTGCCATGAACTACTTGTAAATAAAATGAGAGGAAACTCTAAAAGATTTCAAAACTTGGCAGTTTAAAAGGATTTATGGATATTAATGGTTTCTATCGATAGACTTTAAAAGCATGTTGTGTGAGAAATGCCCTGCTGTACGTGTGCATTAATAATGCTTTCTAAAAACGTGTATCATCAGGGCTGGGGCCCCTTGCTCAGCTCTGTTACTGACTATTGTCCATGAGCCCCCGCCCTTCAAGGGTTCAAAAAGCATGTTTCCGGGCAGCAAGAACCCAACTTTGAAGCTTATGTCCTTCAAAGCCCATGGAAGATACATCACCAGGGCAGTAGAGGCAGCCAGTGAAAATACACCCTCAGCACATTTTAGCTAAAACCACAAATACCTTTGTTTCTAGTCTGTGACACTGGAGAGTCTCTGACTAAATAGCCAACAAAGCTGGATTGTCCTTTTCTGAACAGAAAATGGCTACAGCAAGGATTTGTAAATCCTGTCTCTACTTCGAGGACCATCTCAAGGTCTCTTACCTTCCTTTGCAGCCTGGCAAATATGGCCACTTCTGAACTCTCGGTGACCTTCCTCTCTGTGGGACTTGCATCATATGTTTACGATGTCATGGCTTAATTCCATGCATGTGTGCCCTGTCTCCCTGGCACGCCCACAATGCCCTTGAAAGCAAGGTCAATGTACTCTACGTCCTGGGTCTAGTTCACGTGCTCATTCATTCTTCTGGTAGCCGCTGCGCCTACCTGTGGCCAGGTCCTGTTATACCCTCTGGAAGTAATTTGTGAACAAAACCAACAAGGTCTTTTTCCTGACAGAGTCCTCTGGGGGTGGTGAACCCTCAACTCGTAACCACAGATGGAAATTTTCCGCGAGGAGAGACAGATACAAGTTTACGTCAGGCGATAGAAGTTAGCAGAGGAAAAAGGAATAGGGTACCCTTAGAGAGAACACTGGGTGGCCTTGCTTAGATTGGGGGGGGGGTCAAAAAAGGCCTCTGAAGTGGTGCTATTTAAGCCAAACACCGAAGACACGTGGCCTCCCCCAAATAGCAAGAGCTAAGAAGTATTTCTGGCTTTGAGAAATGTTTAGCTAGATCTCGGTTCACATGGTATAAACCTTCTAACCGTGTTTCCTCCGGACTCTATCTTCCAGCACAACCCAACCCCTCCTCTTATTTGCCACCAGCCTACATATGTTCTTTCTGGTGCTCCCTGGTTCTACAAGCCCATGGAGACCCCTACCATGTCAGCTCACGCGAAAATGGAAGTGTTAAAAAAAAAAAAAACAAAAAAAAACAACGAGATTCAACAAAGTAAATGTTAAAGATCTTATTTTATCCAGCGATCCATGCATTGGGCTGCATCCCATCCAGCAGAGAGAAGAGAGCCCCAAGAAGCTGTGCAAATCGAAAGACGTTTGCAGGCAGAAAGGAGCCAACGCAGGAAGTTATACTAGCAAACAGCGGATTGTGTTATTACGTGCGGTTCTAATCGGATCCCTCTTATTCCCTTACAGGTGGGTACAGACGCTTCCAGCTTGAGAAAGGCAGACCCCAAAGGTCGGAGCGCTCTGTTGGCTGATATCCAGCAGGGAACTCGCCTACGGAAAGTCACACAGATCAATGACCGCAGTGCCCCGCAAATTGAGAGTGAGTGAGCGGCAGGGCTAGGCCTGCTGTGAGGCGAGGGCAGGCCATGGGAGGCTCAGCCAGGCACCGCTGGCCTGCTCAGGGAAGTTACCCAGCACCCACTCTGGGCCATAGCAGACTTGCTCAATGCACAGGCCACGTGGGTGAGAGAATCGGAGCTTCCTTTCCAGGTCGGCAGATGATCCATGGTGTATCTTCTACCCCTGTTCAAACGCTAAACAAACAAAAACGTGGTGGGATAGCTTCTTTTTAACCGTGACAAAATCCACATAATATAAAATTCACCGTGTTAAGCACCAGAGCGTCCAATTCCGTGGCATTTACCCATTCACAGTGTGGTTGCGGCCATCACCCCTGTCTCGTTTCAGAACGTTTTCATCACTCCACAAGGAAACCCCGCACCCATTAGCAGTCACTTTCCATTCTGCCTCTCCCCCCATCCCTGGCAGCTACTAAATCCACTTTCTGTCTCTATGGATTTGCCTCTTTGGGGTATTCCTATAAATGGAATCATACACTCTGTGGCCTTTTGTGACTGGCTCCTTCACTTAGCACGCTGTTTTCAAAGTTCGTCCATACCATAGCACGTGCCAATGCTTTACTGTTGACTAATATTCCACTGTCTGGCGATTTCACTTTGCGTTTATTGACCGTGAGATAACCTCTAAAGATCACCTACCCTGCATCCTCATAGCCCTCAAACTCAGTGAGAGAAGAATTAAAGTGTCATCATTAAAATATGCCACGTTTTTGTTTTCACGAGGAGAAAGATGTACTCAGAATTCTCTCCTAGGGTCAGATGACTGCAGCTTTCTATGTGTAGAGTAGAGATGATCCAGGCTGAGGCCTGATTCTGCTACCCGGCAAATCTGGGGATTTCTCTGAGGTTCAGTCTGTTTACCTACAAGATGGGGGAAGATGATCATACCTGCTTTTTTGCTTTTTTTCATCAAGATTGCTGAAGGTTGAAATAATACATGCGGAACTATTCACCAATGTCGTCTCTTATTATGTCTTCATGTAGTTTTCAATGACGCACGTGATGGTAATTCCCAAGGATAGTCCTAAAAGTATAATTGTATCTAGTATCTGTAACTATATGTGTTAATACACAAGGATAGACAAATTATTTTAGCGTATTTTCAGCAGCTGCCATGAAAATTAGTTTCCAGTTGGACCCGCTATCTAATTGGTTAAGCCCAGTTACCAGACAAACCCATTTGATCGGAACATTCGTTTCCTAATCATGCCAGTGAATAGGTAAATGTATATGAATACTCAGAATAAGCTAAACCCATTCATCCACCAGTGGGCACTGTGCCCTGATTTCTCTGTGCAAGTGAGCTGCAGGCTCTGAACATTTCTTGCTAGGAACTCTTCCCTCAGCCGAACGTCTTCTCATCGTACGCAGCTGGTCATCACACACGTCTGGAAGGCTGGAATTAGTGACCCCTGTCCCCCAGGGTTTCACGAGCTTTCTCTCCTGTAGAAGAAAAGATTCAGGGAAGGGCAGGGGGCTCAGGGAGTGAGAGCCAGGGAGACAGAGAAGGAAAAAGCCGAAGCACAAATCATTGCAGACCTTCACTTCCTGCTCGCCATTCTGGGCCAGACTCTGTGGACAAGAAGTTAAAATTACTGGCTGAACTGAATCTCTGGGTTTTCTCTGTCTGGTCCTCCCACAACAAGCGTCGAGTTGAAAACAGGGCCGGCGCCACACCTGCAGTGTGTGAGCGTTCTCATTCGAAAGGTGCTGCTGGTTTCCCCTGCCGGCACCTACGGAATGGCAGCGCTTAGGCCCCTTTGTTTCGGCCACTCTTCAGGGTACTCGGCTGCTGATGGTCAGTTGCGTGGTTAGGTCCAGAGGGAACAGCAGACAGCACGAGCTGCAGGAGTCTGCGGGGCATCCGGGCAGAGGGCGTTTGGGAATGATGCCCACTAGAAGGGGAAGGCTGGAGGTGGGGGAACCAACGGGAAGGCTGCCCCAGGCGGTGCTGGACCACAGGCCCGGGATGACAACCGGCGGCTCAGCTCTGCTCACAAGTCCTCACCCACCTGCCTCTTCTCTGCCAAGGTTCTAAGGGAGGCAACAAAGAAGGAGGAGGTGCTGCAAACTCTCGAGGCGGAAGCACACCCCCAGCCCTGGGAGATCTGTTTGCCGGTGGCTTTCCAGTGTTGCGTCCAGCAGGCCAGAGGGATGCAGCAGGTAAGGGACAATTCAGACTGGCTGCCTCGTGGTCTTTCCCTCCTTAACGTGTGGAACCAACAGGGCGATCCTCACGTGCCAGGAGGGTGGTGACGTGTTTTTAGTGAAAAGTTGTATAGCAGTAGATCATGGATTGGGGAGCACGTACTGAAAGTATCCAAAGCATCATGCTCAAGGGGTCTTGTAAGTCATCCCTTTGTAATTACTGAAGAATGATTTGCCATAGTGTGTAGTGTTCCGCAAAGCTGTGACTGGGGCTCAGACGGCAAAGTACGGATGAAGGGTATAAATCGCATTAGAAAATCATAGTGACATCACTGTAATGTGAGTCATTGTATCAGTTAGGCATTGCTGTGTAACAAAATAGCCTAACACTTACGGGCTTTAAATAGCCACTTATTTCGCTTATAGTTCTGTGGTTGGCCATTTAGGGTGGTCTCAGCTGGGCCCCCTCTACTAGCTCCAGCTTGGGTAATTGGCTTTGGCTAATCTTACAGTTCTTGTTCTTTGGTGCCTCAGCTAAAACGACAGATCTGACTGATCCATGCAGTCTCTCGGTATCTAGCAGACTATTTGGGATTTTGTGCACGTCGGTGGCAGGGTTCCAAGAAAGAGGACGGAAGTATATAAAGTCTCTTAAGACTTAGTCTGAGAATTGACACAATATCTCTTTCTACCGCATCCCCTTACCCAAAGCAAGCCACAGGGCCGGCCCGGAAACGAGGGTGGAGAAATACACTTCACCTCTTGATGACAGGATCTGTAAAATCACATTTCAAAGATACAGAATCAGGAGGGAGTGGACAAGCAAGGCCATTTCTGCAACCAGTCTACTGCAGCCATTTGTGTGTTAGTGGATATCAGATGTTTTGAAAGCATTGCATTAAAATTGGGCAAATATATATTTATTGTGGGTAATGGGAATACTTTTCCTATTATTGTTCTCTTTAGCCAGCAAGCTGAAATAAACTCCAAGAATGTCATTAATCAGGGAATATCAAGCCCCAAGCATTGCTGGTATAGAATCTTCTACCATGTGGCTTTGCTAATAACCTTTGGCTGGTGGGGGGCGGGGTGGGGGGGGGCTCGGTGGCTGTTTGACATAAGGAGGTGCATTTGCTGCTGTCACCTACTGATAAAGTCCAGCAAAGATAAGGGCACTAGGGTGCTTTGAGGTCCAATTGAAACCCTCTCAGAAGCCATTTCATTTCCTCTTTTCTGCTAAGGGCTTGGCAAAGAGAGTTGACATTTCTCAAGGCCGCTTTCTTTTCTCAAATTCCTGAGTGGTAGCAAATAAACATCCTGTAGGGTATAAAATGTCCACTAGTAGGGGCGCCTGGGTGGTGCAGTCGGTTAAGCGTCCGACTTCAGCCAGGTCACGATCTCGCGGTCCGTGAGTTCGAGCCCCGCGTCGGGCTCTGGGCTGATGGCTCAGAGCCTGGAGCCTGTTTCCGATTCTGTGTCTCCCTCTCTCTCTCCCCCTCCCCCGTTCATGCTCTGTCTCTCTCTGTCCCCAAAATAAATAAACGTTAAAAAAAATTTTTTTTTTTAAATGTCCACTAGTTTCTCTTCACAGAAGAAAAGATAGGCGAAATACCCAGTCAGGTTTAACAGGGACTGGCCAAAGGAAGCCAGGTCGTCTCCATTCCTACCTGTCTCCTGTAGGACACAAGTGTGTGGGGTTTGAGCCACTCTGTGAAGACAAGCATTGATTTCTGTAGAGGAGATGGAAATCCATAATGAAGTGACTGGTAATGCATGCTACAGGATGGAATCTCAAAGACAGAGACAATAAACAGATGCATGGGCTGGGTGCCATGTCAGAGTAAGACCGACCATGGCTCTCCTCTCTCAAAACACTTCCATCAGCTTCCTGGCCATTCAGAGAGAAGGGCTCTAGTCTCTGCTACCTCTCCATGGTCTTGCCTCCCGCTCTTGCTAGCACACGCCCTCCATTTCAGCCACATTGTCCTCCTTGCTGTTCTTGCCCACACCAGGCATGCTGTTGCCACAGGGCCCTTGCACTGACTGCTCTCTTGACCGGAAACACTCTTCCTCGGGTGTCCACATGGCTCACTTTCTCCCATCCTTCAGGTCTCTGCTCATGTGGCACCTGATCAGCCTATCAGTAAGGCTTTATGCATCCAGCCCACAAAAAATATCAGTCCGACCCCCTGGCTCCATATCCCCTCTACACTGATTTAATTTTCTTGTATTACTTTTCACCATCCGATATATATTTACTCGTTAGTTTATTTCTGTCGTCTCCCTCTAAATATAAACTCTGTGAAGGCAGGAGCTGTGTTTCTTTTCACTGCCTTAAAAATGCCTGATGTATGGTAGGTGTTCAGTAAATATTTGTTGAGTGGAACGTATACGTAGGTAGCATGGTTGCAGAGAGCCATGAGGCCCAGAAAGCACAGAGTCTAGTGCTCACAGTACTTTTGGGAGTCCGTGAAAATGTTTGGATTTCTTTTAAAATCACTTTTAGGGTCAAAGATTCTATTTGTCTTTATAGCAACACGTCCCTAAAATGTCCTCCAAAGTCATAATGTGGCCTTGGCTTAGCGCTCCGAAGGAGTGGCCGTTAAAATAAGATAGGATGAGTAAACTGGGTACTATGGAACGTGTAATGAGACTTCCACGCAGTCCGAGATCTTCTGGAAACACCCACAGATTGAAGAAGGAAAACATATTTCATCTGTTTAAAATTTATGCTTTTTAATGTTTATTTATTTTGGAGACAGAGAGAGACAGAGCATGAGCAGGCAAGGGGCAGAGAGAGAGGGAGACACAGAATCCGAAGCAGGCTCCAAGCTCTGAGCGGTCAGCACGGAGCCCGACGCGGGGCTCGAACTCACAGACCGTGAGATCATGACCCGAGCCGAAGTCGGAAGCTCAACCGACTGAGCCGCCCGGGTGCCCCAAAACATATTTCATCTTTTGATAACCCCCCAGGCTCTAGATGCACTCAAGCTGGCCTTTCCCCACCCGCTTTGTGGCCTCCTTTTGTGTTTCTGTTTGGATTTCCAGGGTTAACGTCTATGTTATGAAGGAAAACCTTCTCCTTCCTTCCCTTGACACTTACTCCCCTTGGCTCTCTCCACGGGCCCCCTGCTACCTGGCTTCCTGGCCTGCACGCAGGCTAATTCCTCTCTCCTGGGGGCCTCACCTTACACGTGTGCTGCCAGCTGTCTGCTTCATCCTGGAGTGGGCATGAGCATAAGCCGAATGAGGATTTGTGCCTTCCTTGCCTCTGCTGTTCATGTCACAATAAAGATAGATTTGCCCACGTCTCATTCGCCTGGCCGCTTAGTCAGCAGAGGCTCCTGTGTTTTTAACTGACTCATTCTGAGCGTTTTTGAATCTTGGAGACATGGTGTCCTTAGTCACTTAGAAAGTCAGGATTGGTTACTCAGCGGCTGAATCTGCTCCTCCTCAAACTTGCTATTCCTTTAAAGTTCAGGGAGCAAGCAGACATATAGGGAGGCCTCGGCCTGGTTAGGGACCTGCCTTGGTCCTCTGTCTTCATCTCTGTGTGCTGTGGGAGCAGGCTTAAGACCTTGAAGGCAGGAATCCCTGAGCCTGACACCTGCCCTAGACCTCACATGAAATGTCTAATGTTAGAATAGCAGGGGGCGGTAGGTCCTGTCCTTGGAAAGGCCAGGCGGAGGCCTTCACTCCTGGCCACGGTCAGCCGGGTGTTATGGCGGTGCCTGCCTCAGGCCCCGAGGGGATCCAGTCAGCCAGGGTGGATGCCTCCGTGCGAAGACATTGTCTCTTCCACAACCACCCCCAAAGGAAATCCTCAGCAGAGGAATAATGGCACCACCACCCTGCCTTCAGAGCAGCCATCCTGTAGCTGAGACTTGTAAAAAGCAGTGCTGCCCAGGTAACTGTCACATCGTAGCCAGAGGAGGGTCACCATCCTGTTGGAAAGCCCGATACTGTCATCCTGCCCACCGAGTTTCAGCCCCAGCGTCGCCGCCACCACACCTTGCTTTGAATGGCCTGGCTTTTGGGGTCAAGTGCGTTGGGGTACCATCTTGCACCTGGTTGGGTGAACACACCCGGGGACGCACCAGCAGGAAAGCTCCGAACCGCTGCCAGATGCTGGGGTTTATAATCTGATTCGGCAGCTGTGTTTCCTATTCTGCAACACCCAGGAAGCTGTCTGAGAAGCAACCATCTTTTCGAGCGTTCGCCACATGTTTTCAAGGGGGTTGTAAATTACAGGGGTGCAAGAATAGGAAAATATGGCTTCCCTAGAATTCCATTAGGGAGAGCACTATATTTACTTAGAGGAGTATTTTAACAAGCCTCCTGAGTGGACAGTGATGCTCCAAAGACACATTAGAGCAGTGGCTGCAGAATTTCCGTGCACTAAACAAGGAGAGGAACATTTTTGTCCTCGGTGAGGGACAAAAGGGTAAGAAGCACAGCAAAAGGGCGCACAGAGAGCGACAAGGCCCCTCCTAGGGAGCACCTCCACCCCAGTCTTCCATGAAGTATGCCAAACACACGTCACTGGGAGCAGCATGCTACTCCAGGTTTGTTGACTTCCAAAGAGGCATTGGGTTTCAAGTTGGGGTTCGTGGATCTGTGCGGTGAGGAAGCCAGGACATCAGGAGACCGAGAGCCCACTGGAAATGGACATGTCTTCGGAAAAAGAGGCTTTGAAATTCCAGAGCCGTGGGACTGGGAGGTTCAAGGTCATCGGACCTGGATCCCCAAGGCTGTGTGTCTTCCCACTGACTTCTGAGTTACTTATATATTTGAGGGATGATGGATCTTCTGGTCTTGATGCAAAACTGAAGTCCTTGTTCACAAAATGCTGGAAATGAGGAAAACCTCCCTAGCAAGGAGCTTCTGGTTGGTAAGGCTGAGGATCCAAACTAGGATGTAAAGGCTGGGTACCCGACTGGATTGACCCAGTCGGTAACGGTGAATGAGTGTGAGGGTGGCCTTGAGGTAGGGAAGGCAGAGAGGGTCAGAGCAGCCCTGTGCCCTGGGCTGGGAGACTCGTGGGCCCTTGGCAGGTGCAGGCAGAGATGGGCTGGAACAGGAAGGCTGGCACTTGCAAGGACCTTGGGGCCGGTCCAGCCAGCCGTCTCGTGGGACAGCTGCCGCACCTGAGGTCTCCCCGTGAGCGTGCAGGAAGAGAGCGTCCACCATGCATTTGGCTGACATCATGCTGGACGGCATCTGTCACAGCCGCCCACATACTCGGGTTCCTCCGTCCTCTGTGGCTGACCTAACTCAGAGCTTGTTTACTTCCAGGTGGCAAGACAGGGCAGGCCCCTGGCTCCCGGGCGCCTTCTCCCCGGCTTCCTATCAAAACTATCAGTGGCCCGCTTAACCCCCCTGCATCTCCCAGGCTAGGCAATGCCTCTGAGGTGCACGGCGCTGCCAGGACAGTCCCTCCTCGCCCCAGCATGCCCGCCCCACCGCCTCCTACCCCACCCCCACCTCCTCCGCCCCTGCCCCCACCCCTGCCCCCTTCCTCCCCCACCAAAACTCCGCTGGTGTCCCCACCTGGTCCACCCACCAAAGGGAACCCCCCAGTGGCTGTACCCCCTCTCCCCTCCGTACCTCCCCCTCCCCCTCCCCCCCCTCCCCCAACTCCACCCCCCCTTCCCCTGGCCTCCGTTCTCAGTGACAAGGCAGTGAAGCCTCAACTAACCCCCTTGCACCTACCACCCATCCCACCCCCACTCCCCCTCCTCCCACCTTGTGGGTATCCAGGGCTCAGTGCAGATGCTACCAGCCCCGCCCAGGATGTGCGGGAGCCTCCCGCCCCACCGCCCCCGCCACCCCCACCCCCTCTTTATGCCTCCTGTACCCCGAGGTCCTCTGTGCCTGCGCCTCCTTTGCCAGGAGCTAACAACAGCAGTGAAGCCCCACCCCCGCTGCCTCCCAAGTCTCCCAGCTTCCAGGCCCAGCCACCCAAGTCCAGCGTTCAAGCCTTGCCTACACCTCCAGCCCCTCCGGGATCCCAGACGTTCGTGCAGAAGAAGAGGCCCGGACGAGGCCCAGGTGAGCACCACTGTCCCGGTCCAGGGTGGCCATATCAGATGATCACCCAGCCTTGCCAGTAATTATGGAGGTGCTAGGGACACAGCCAGAGGCCTGCTTCTAGGAGCCACTTGGGGACACCCTGAGATGTCTTAACTCTTAGGATTTTGTTTTAGAACCGAGCTATCAATGCCCCTCGTGGAGCATGATGAAACTTGCTGTATGGGACTTTATGTTGTATTCATGTTAGAGACAGGAAACCAAGGGGGAGAGGGGTTGAAAGATTTGTCCAAGGTCGTGCAAACCCCTCGCCAGGCATTCTGGCCTTAATCACCTTGCAATTACTAGCTGTGTGACCCTGTACAATTCCTTAGCCTCTGTGTGCTTTCTTCTCCTCATCTGTTAAATGGGGATAGCAATAGTTCCCACCTTGTGTGATTGTTGGACCAGGGCCTGGCAACATTGAGCTCTAGAGAAGGGTTTTTTTATTCTTACTCTCATCACTCATTTACCCAAATCTCCTCTCTGCGGTGGAGGGGGCTGTGGATGCAGTTTGTTTCCAGAACCAGGTCTCTGCTGTAATTTCTGCCCGAGTTATTACACGCTGGCCCCCAGCCACAATCCGCACTGGCCCTCCACAGACTGGATTAGCATTCTGCCTTCTTGCAGGTTCTCGTGCTGACTCAAGAAAACTAAAGGTCTGCATTTCAAGCCAAATAGTAAAACTAAATCCTTCACATATCTAGCAGAGAGGGTGTTGGATTGAGCATGCGTACCCTTAACTGATGTCCAGATACTGGGGAGGCTTCGTTCACCTCTGGTGTCCTTCTGAATGGAAAGCATACGCACATACCCACACACACACACACATACACACATGCTCATAAACACCATCCACACACACACGCCAACACACATCCACACGCACACATACATATTCCTCGGTCTTTAAGAAAATCTTTTGATGCAGAAGCTTTCTGAAATGTGTTTCCTCGAATTAGAAATAATACAAGCTCATTGTAGAACAAGTAGAAAGCAACTGAAATCACCAAAATAACATCACCCAGAAATAAAAGCTGTCCCATTTCAGTGTACTTCCCATCATTTTTTTTTTCTGAGTATGTCTACGTATTTACAAAGTTAATACTATTTTGAATATATGATTCAAATATTTCTATTCTCTTTCTGTTTAATGTTACATCGAAAGCAGTCTTGTCAAACTATTAAAGTTTATTCAGAAGCATATTGATATGATCAGTGGTATATACCAGATTTCTAGCATGAAGTTGATTCTATTTTTTTCTATATTTTTCTATATTTTTATCGTAAATAGTATTGCAGGAAATACTTTTGTAGCAATTGTCACCTACCTTTTGTATATTTTGAAAAGACAGGTTCCTGATAAGGAATTCCTGATACAAAGGGCAAGAATATGTTTTTTTTTTTTTTTAAGTTTATTTATGTTCTGAGGGGAGGGGAGGGGCAGAGGAGCCTAAGCTCGACTTCTTGGAACCTTGAGATCATGACCTGAGGCGAAACCAAGAGTTGGACGCTTAACCCACTGAGCCACCCAGGCGCCCCAGGGCAAGCGTATGTGTAAGGCTCTTGGTCATGAGAGAGAAGGTTTGAGGCATTCTGTTTTCAACTGAGTGGTCACCATAAGGCCAGCATTCCTAGTAGTGAGACAGCTGCCCATGATTCGTTCATGGGATGGTGAAAACAACAATGCCTTAGATTCAGAGACATCTGAATTCAACCTGGCCTCCCCATCCACTCCTGTGTAACCTCTTGCCATTTTTTAAATGTTTTGAACCTTGCTTTTATGTGGGGGTGTTTGGGGGGGCGGCAAATGGAGATAACACCTTTCATGGAGGATCGTTACGCATATTCAGTGAGAGAATGTGCCTGAAGTGCATTGTGTAGAGCAGGGGCTCACTGTATCATCTCCTTACCATAGGAAGGGACAGTTTTTCCTCCAGAAGAGGAGTCAGCAGCCACCATAGCCCCTTCACCCCTTTAATCTGCTTACGGGAGCCAGTAAATCCTAGTGGGTCCTGATTCTGAGAAAAGGAAGACCGGGGTGGTAAGCTCAAGGCCAGGAGCAGATGCTGTTCTGGCCCGTCTCCTTGTGTCTTTGGATGTGAAACTTAGTTTTCCATGAACAAAATGAGGGCAATTTCTGCCTCAGGCCAACTGGGGGGCAGAGAAGGAGGTTGTAATCGTGGGCATTTTGTCACAGGTAATAGCGGTGTGGTGGTCATCGTTTCAATAGGTGAAGAGTAGAACACCCACACTGACGTGCTCCTTCTTAATTGCCAATGAGTCATTCAACAGAGTGCTGACAAGGGAGAGCGAGCCTCCCACAGGCATCATCAGGGCCTGGTGACGGAGGTGGGACTTGAGTTGGGCCCTGGCGGGTGGGGTGGATTTAGGTATTGACCGGAAGGAGAAAGAGTGTCTGCCGTGCAGGGGAACCCCCGCGAGCAGAACCCAGGGGATAGGAGCAAGCCCCGACAGCTTGTTCGCCCCACCTCCCTCTGCACCTCACCCACAGACAGTCCCTCCCTTTCCTCGGACTGGGCAATGGTTTCCCCTTCTTTGAACGGTGCCGTCTGATACTGAAGGTTGCTGTCACCATTAACATTGCCACAGCAGCTAACATTTGTTGAGCCCTTCCTACACGCCAGTTGACTTCACTCATTCAACCCTCTCATCAAGCCTAGAAGGTGGGTGTACTGTTATCCCCATTTCACGGTTGAGGAAACTGAGGCGCAAGGATGCTGTGTCATTATCCCTGCAAGAGAACTAGAATTCGGTCCCGAGCAGTTTGGCTCCAGAGGCTGCCTTTTCATTCACCGTAGCAAACTACATCCAGAGATCTCAGCGCCTCACCTCTCACCGAAAGTTATAGCCTCTGCCATTCCTGTCTCTGAATACTCTGGCATCTTTTCTATAAGGGACCAGTGGGGGAAAGCTAAATCCACCCCCAGCACCGCCTGCGAGGTCACCCACCACGGAGCTTTCCAGCAGAAGCCAGCAGGCCCCAGCCTGGACCCCGACACCGCAGCCGGGAGGTCAGCTGCGGAACGGAAGCCTGCATATCATCGGTAAGTGGGCCCGCCCTCGGCCCGTGCTGGCGGCCAGCGAGGAAGGGGCTTCCCTGGCCCCTGGAGGGAGTTTGCCGGCCCAGCATTTCAGGGTGCATGCTTCAGGGTGCAAGCAGGAGCTCACTCTAGCACAAAACAGCCCACAGGTTGTGTGAAATAGGGTTTCTCGCGAGGCTTTCTGGGAGGTTCCAGAACCCATTCCTCTAGCCATCTGTCTGAGTTGAGAAAGAGGGAAGAATACCGACATTTAAACTGCGCGTGTCTGCGTGTATGTGTCTGTCTCCACGGAGAAATCCAGGCATATTGGATTAAAAAAGAATAGAGTGATCTGGAAACGGTGAAAGAACGAATAGAAGGCCCACTAGACAGAGGGAGAGGTATGGCAAAAATTTGGACATAGGAAGGAAGGTTCTCTGGGCTCAGATACAAAGCCTAGATCACAAAGCAGGGACTCAGCTCATGAAAGGGCTGAACGCCACCTGTCCTCTTGCAGTCAGGAGCTCAGGGAAAATCCTGTTCGCTTTGGGGAGCCCGCGTCCCCACCTGGGGAGCCCGCGTCCCCGACTAGACACAGGCCGTGCTCCTTCCCACCAGCCGGGCTGCGGACTCCTGTTCTGCTCGCCCCTCCCAAACAAAGGCCTCCCCAGGGGCTCAGGGGTAGCTTCAGGCCACAGGGACTCTGCTGGTGCTGTGTTGCTGTCACGTTCCCCACCTCTGACTCTGGACCCTCGATAGCCCTGTGGCACTTCTGCCTTCAGAAGCTTCCTTAAGATGTTGGTCAAAGCAAACCGGAGTGGGTGATCAGGGAGAGTCTGTTGACCTCGCTTTTCCTGATTCCCCTTGTCCGAGCTAAAGAGCAAACACGGAGAGGTAAATGGGTGTCTTAGGGGGCAATCGCCCAGCCGTTAAAACCCTTGCACTGGGCAGGCAAACCTGTGTGCTCCTGGAAATTTTCAAAACTTGGGTCATCACAATAACTAGAGTAATTTGGCTGTTTTCCACGTGGGCAGATGACTTTGAGTCGAAATTCACGTTTCATACTGTGGAAGACTTTCCTCCTCCAGATGAGTATAAACCATGCCAGAAGAGTTACCCCAGCAAGATCCCCAGAAGTAAGTACCACCTTGGGAAGCCTCTTGGTTTATACCCAGAATTAAGTGCTTAGTGTGACTGATGGGCTGCAGGCTGCCTAAAGGATGACGTCATGATTTCACTACTCAAGGGTACAGTGCTATCCATGCTTCTGGAAGCGTCAGAACATTTCCTGGCCCCCAAGGATTCATTTAGAAGCTTTTTATTCCAGCATTGATTGTTTGGCTTCGGGTTTGAGTGCCTAGAGTCACCACTTGTCCCTCCCCACCTTAGGGCTTTTGACAAGGGAGCTGAACACCCCGAGACAACAGCAAAGTGGGACACAGGAGCTTTGTATTAATAACTAGAGAAGATTCTTAAAAACCCCAATTCAGAACTCTAGCAGACTGTGAAATGGGGAATGTCCTTAGGTCAATGATTCTCAACCTTGAATACACATTAGAACAACCCAGAGAGCTTTTAAAAATCCCAACGGCCAGACTGCACCCACACCAACTAAATCAAAATATGCAGGGTGGGATCCAGGTGTCCATATTTCTGAAAGTTTCCAGGTGATTCCAATGCCCAGCCAAGGCTGAAAAATCTCAGCCTGGGGAGAAACTGCCTTCTCCCAATTTCATCGTGTGGACAGCCTCCAAGGAGAAGCCTGCACTCTGCTTACCTGTTTAGCCCGAAGAGTGGAAGAGAAAGAGTCTGGCCTGCCCCTCAGGGCCAAAAGGGCAGGGAGGCAAGTACTTTAGGAAAACAGGAAGCCAAGAAAAGCAAGATGGGTTGTGAACCACACAGTGATGCTGCCTGTCAGTTAATATGAGCCAGACCTGGTCCAGTGCTGAGCCAATCCGATTGGGCAGGAGCTGGTAAGAGGGGACAGAGACGGCAACATGGGGTAAGGGTCATATGTTTCCCACCCCACAGCATGGGTGAGTCCCCCAATCCCAGACATCTGTAGACTAGCATGGAAAACTATCAGTGTCCTGAGTTAGCCCAAGACCGTGAACTGGGCTCTTTGACCTCTTCCTTCAGAGGAACTTTTGGCAAAGGCTCTTCTCCAGCGTTCATCTCCCTGCAGGCAGGCCAGGGAACTTGAGCCTGTGCCCTGCTCAGGTCACAGGTGCCCTTGGAATCAGCCTGGGCAGCTCTTTTTCTGCTGGCCTGTGGGATTGCACATTTAGACAGAAGTGGCCTTGTGTGCTTTTTTTTTTTTTTTTTTTTTTTTTTTCAACGTTTATTTATTTTTTTGGGGGACAGAGAGAGGCAGAGCATGAACGGGGCAGGGGCAGAGAGAGAGGGAGACATAGAATCAGAAACAGGCTCCAGGTTCCGAGCCATCAGCCCAGAGCCTGACGCGGGGCTCGAACTCACGGACCTCGAGATCGTGACCTGGCTGAAGTCGGACGCTTAACCGACTGCGCCACCCAGGCGCCCCGCCTTGTGTGCTTTTTAAATAATATGTAAAGTCTACTGCTGTGAACTTAAAGAGAAAGAGGAGGAAGAGAAGAGCAGGACAGAATGGAGGGCCAAAGATGAAGTCAGTACAAGACTCATTTCCTTTCCCTAAGCAAAGGTTTGCTCACCGGCCACCTTCATGCCCCAAATCCCACCGTTCTTTGTTATACCCGGACTGTAACACGTGAATGTGACACGTGGCCCCTACCCTAAACCAGAGGTCAGCAAACATTTTCTCTAAAGGGCCAGAAACGACATATTTGAGGCTCTGCAGGCCACACGTTCTTGGTCACAACGACTCGGTCCTGCTATTTTGACCTGAAAAGAGCCACGGACCACACATAAATGGATGGGCACGGCTGTCTCCCAATAAAACTTTATTAACAAAAACAGGTGCTGGCTGGATTTGGTCTGCCGGCCATACTTTGCTGATCGCTGCACTAAATTGTTCCAGAAAAGCGGATTCTTCGAAATCTCCTTCTTTTGTGCGGCCTTGCTCAGTAGCGTGCTGTGCAGTCCTTCGACCTTCAGACTCAGCAAGTTCTAAAGTTAGCCGTACTTTTGAGCCCAGGGTGCCCAGTCTCCTCCCTGAGAATGGAAGAGAAGCCACCACAGGAGGACACAGCTGGCAGTCTGCACTGCGTTCCTCTCATCTCAGAGAGAGGGTCAAATCAGTGCCCACGCACAAAAAGATAATCTGAGGCTCAGGAAGATGCAGTTAAAAAAAAAAAAAAAAAAAAAAAAGAGGAAACGAGAAAGAAAGCGAACTGACATCCCACAGACCAGAAAGGGTATTTGCAGTTTCAAAAATAAAATATGGTTTTAGGTTGATGAGGCATTGACGGGCATAAAATACTCCCGTGGCTTCCTAGCACAATTAAATTAGCATGTTCCTGCCATCCCTGTGAGCGGTGGGGTAGAACCTTGTTAATTCTATCAGTGTGAGTCTGATACAGTTCATGCCTGTCTGGTTACATCTCTCCTTACAGCTTTCTTCCTTCTCCCCATTGACCTGGTTCCCCGAGATTCGCGTTCTTCATGTCTGGGGGACGGTGTTGGTTCTGTTTCACACTCTTTTGTAGCAATTCTGGCTTTGTCTCCTCCCGCTTGCTCGCTTTCTCTCTCTGCTCCTGACACACACACAGCCCCCAGATCCCCTAATGCTTAGCTTTTCTACCTGTTCTCTTCACTGTCTCCACCCTGCAGGTGTTAGCTGTTTTCTTCCTTTGACAGGGTGATTTTACCTAATTTTTTGATGTTCTCAAAATGCATTAGTGGGCCCCTGGGTGGTTCAGTCAGTTAAGCGTCTGACTCTTGGTTGCGGCTCAGGTCATGATCTCGTGGTTTGTGAGTTCGAGCCCCACACTGGGCTCCACGCTGTTAGGGTGGAGCCTGCTTGGGACTCTCTCTCTCTCTCTCTCTCTCTCTCTCTCTGCCCCTCCCCTGCTTGCATTCTCTCTCTGTCTCTCTTTCTCTCTCTCTTTCTCTCTCTCAAAATAAATAAAATAAGCACTAAAAAATTTCTTTAATGCATTAGGTTCCTCGATAAGCTAATCATGTAATTACCATAGGACCCAGCAATTCCATTCCTGGGTATACAGTGAAAAGATCTGGGTTCAGACAAGACCTCATACACACATTCACAGCAGCACTATTCACAATAGCCAAAAGAGAGAAACATCCCAATGTCCATCAGCTGATGAATGGACAAAGAAAGTATATAGCCATACAATGGAATGCTATTCGGCACTAAAAGGAAATGAGGTGCCATAGATTCCACAACACGGATGAACCTTGAACACGTCATGATGAGGGAAAGAATCCAGACACAAAAGGCCACATACTGTATGATTCCATTTGTGTGACATACCCAAGACAGGCAGACCCTTAGAGACAGAACGTAGATTTAGCAGTTGCCAAGGGCTGGGGGTATGAAGAACGAGGAATGACTGCTCATGGGTATGGGTTTGCTTTGGGGATGATGAATCTGTCCTGAATCTAGACAGAGGTGACGGTTGCACAACATTGTGAAGGTACGAAAGGCCATCAGTGGCAAATTTTACGTTATGTGCATTTTCGTGCAATAAGAAGAAAGTAAGAAAAAATGAGCCATCAGGAGGGATCTCTGGGGGAAATTGCGTAGGTCACAAATGCTTATTAACATAGTGTTGATAGAAAGAGTGAAGTTATCATTATATTGATCCATACCTACTGAGGCCCTTACCCACTAGAGAGATTCAGATAAATGATCCCCCGCCATGCCCTCAAGAAATTCACATTCTGATGGAGAAAGGGAGGAGAGGCAGACACCTAACCCAACATTTCAGTCTGGCGTTCCCAGCAGTCATGTCAGTGGGAAAGTGGCTGGTTAGAAATTTGCTTACATCTCGGGGCGCCTGGGTGGCTCAGTTGGTTAAGCGTCCGATTTCAGCTCAGGTCACAATCTCACGAGTTCGGGCCCCGCGTCGGGCTCTGGGCTGACAGCTCAGAGCCTGGAGCCTGTTTCAGTTTCTGTGTCTCCCTCTCTCTCTGCCCCTCCCCCATTCATGCTCTGTCTCTCTCTGTCTCAAAAATAAATAAACGTTAAAAAAAAAAAAGAAGAAATTTGCTTACATCTCAACTCCTTTTTTTTTTTTAACTTTCATGGTTTGAAAATACAAAACATGAAATTTTCCATCTTAACCACTTCTGAGTGTACATTTCAACAGCGTTAAGTATGTTCACATTGTTGTGCAACCCATCTCCAGACCTCCTTCCATCCTGCAAAACTGAAGCTTCGTACCCAGTAAACCCATTAAAATCGGACTACTCTCGGTTCCTCATATAAGTGGCACCCTCTAATATTTGACTTTTTGAGACTGGCTTCTTTCATTTAGCACCATGTCCTCAAGGTTATTCACTTTGTACCATCTGTCGGAATTCCCTGCCTTTCTAAGGTTGAATAACATCCCATTGTATGTACGTATGGCATGTGTTCACCCATTCATCCATCCATGGACACTTGGGTGGATTCCACCTTTGGCTATTGTGAATAACGCTGCTGTCAACATGGATATACAAATACCTCTTTGTGTCCCTGCTTTCAATTCTTTTGTGTATATGCCCGGAATTGCTGGATCATATGGTAACTCTATTTTTTAATTTTCTGAGGAACCACCATATTGATTTCCATCTTACATTCCCATCAACAGCACACAAGGGCTCCAGCACGTCCTCGCTAACACTTGTTATTTTCTGGGTTTTGTTTTGTTCTACTTATTTATTCATTTTTTTGATAGTAGCCATCCTAACAGTCGTGAAGTGGTACCTTGTTATGATCCAGTTCCTATTTTAAAAGAGTTACTGGGGTGCCCGGGTGGCTCAGTCGGTTGAGTGTCCAACTTTGGCTCAGGTCATGATTACACAGTTCGTGAGTTTGAACCCACGTTGGGCTCTGTGCTGACAGCTCAGAGACTGGAGCCTGCTTCAGGTTCTGTGTCTCCCTCTCTCTCTACCCCTCCCCTGCTCATGATGTCTCTCTCTCTCTCTCTCTTAAAAATAAACATTAAAAAATTTTAAAGAATAATACATAAAAGAGTTACTTTACATTTATGGCAAAACTAGCCACCACGATTTCCATTAGCAAAGAAACTTCTCCACCAAGTGCTGCCCTAACAGTACTGGATGGTTCATGTCATGAAATCAAAGGATTAGATGTCCCAAGACTGAGAGAATCCGTAGACACTGCCAGAAGCTAAGCATCTATTACTGCCTTTGCGGAGGGCCGCAGGGCGGTGAGGAATCTGCCCTGGGCTTAATCTTAGCCGTGCCTGATCATCACTGTTGACCTCACTCGTTCATAAGCTATCTTCCAACATCCCACTCTGTTACTACTCCTATCCTTCTAGATTATTCCTTTATTCCTCTGAACCGGCAAAGGTGTTATCGTGCCTATAAAGCATCTCCCTTGGCCTACTCTGGTCGTTGGGCTATTTCTCCGCTCACAGACAGTGCCATGCCTTCTTCCTCCTCTTCTGCCCTTTCAGGCATTTTCCCCCACCCCTACCCCATGGAAAGAGACCTTAGCAAGGCCTCCAGGGGACCTCCATGTCACCAAAGCCAGTGGTCAGATGTATTAGCCGCAGTCCGTCACACCCTCCTTCTGAAGCACATCTTCACTTAGATTTTCTGGCATCCCTCGCTTTCTTCCCTCCTTCCACTTTGTGCTTGCTGCCTCCCTATTTTTTGGCACACCAAATACTTTGGAGTCCTCTCTGGCTTCTTTCTTTCTCTTCTGCTCCACATCCAACTTACCAGAAAAATCTTGGGGCTCCTCCTTTGAAGTATATCTTCGATCTGATCTCTGTCGCCTCGTCTTCCGCCTCAGCCCGGCCAAAACCACTGTCATTGCTCATCTGGAGACTGCAGGCGACCTACCAACAGGCTTCCCTGCCCCATACTGCAGGCCCCATGATTTGTCTAGAGCCCAAGTCTAGTCAGGCCACCGTCTGCTTCAAATCCTCCACTGAATTCCTGTCTCGTTCTATATCCATTAGAAATTCCCGGGGCGCCTGGGTGGCGCAGTCGGTTAAGCGTCCAACTTCAGCTCAGGTCACGATCTCGCGGTCCGTGAGTTCGAGCCCCGCGTCGGGCTCTGGGCTGATGGCTCGGAGCCTGGAGCCTGCTTCCGATTCTGTGTCTCCCTCTCTCTCTGCCCCTCCCCCGTTCATGCTCTGTCTCTCTCTGTCCCAAAAATAAATAAACGTTGAAAAAAAAAATTAAAAAAAAAAAAAAAGAAATTCCCACCTGACTCATCAGACCTACATGAAGTGCCCACCCAACCAGCCGCACTCCCCACAAAACCTCCTTTCGCTCCAACAGCACAGACAACTTGGAGCTTGTAGAAAACTCCAAGCGCACTCCCACCTCTGGGCTCTGGGTTCTTTGTACTTGCTGTTCTTTCTGCGGGACGCTTTCCCCTGATATCCATGAGACTTCCTCCCTGCCTCCTTTGGGTCTTTGATCTAATGGCGCTTTATCAGACACTTCTTCCCTGACCTCTCTTTATTTGATAGCCCTCCCTGCCCCGCCACTCTTGTTCCTTCTGTTTTATCATCTTCTTCAATTAAGAAATGATTTTGTGGGGGCGCCTGGGTGGCTCAGTCGGTTAAGCGTCCAACTTTGGCTCAGGTCATGATCTCATGTTCGTGGGTTCCAGCCCCACATTGGGCTCTGTGCTGACAGCTCAGAGCCTGGAGCCTGTTTCAGATTCTGTGTGTGTGTGTGTGTCTCTCTCTCTCTGCCCTCCCCTGCTCACTCTGTCTCTCAAAAAAAATGAATAAACATTAAAAAAAAAATTTTTTTTTTAAACAGAAATCATTTTGTGAATCTATATGGAGAGGGAGAATAAGTTGTTGACCAAATCAACAGAAGAGAGAAGGGGCCAGAAGCATATACACTAAGTGTGGAGAGTGGTTAGCACTCAGAGGTAGAATGCTGGGTGGTGTTTATTGTCCTTATGCCTCACTGTTTTGTCCAAGTTTCCTGTAACAAATACTTATTACTTTTTGAGCATTAACGCTAATTTTAAAATTCCAGTTTATTGGGAGGGACGCTTCGGTGGCTCAGTCGGTTGAGTGTCTGACTCTCAGTTTCGCTCTGGTCCTGATCTCACAGTTCTGGAGTTGGAGCCCCACAGGATCTGCACTGTCAACGCAGAGCCTGCTCGGGATTCTCTCTCTCCCTCTCTCTCTCTCTGCCCCTCCTGCACTCGTGCACTCTCTCTTTCTTTCAAAATAAATAGGGGCGCCTAGGTGGCTCAGTCGGTTGGGCGTCCGACTTCAGCTCAGGTCACGATCTCACAGTCCGTGAGTTCGAGCCCCGCGTCGGGCTCTGTGCTGACGGCTCGGAGCCTGGAGCCCGCTTCCGATTCTGTGTCTCCCCCTCTCTCTGCTCCTCCCCTGCTCACGCTTTGTCTCTTTCTGTCTGAAAAAGAAATAAAAACATAAAAAAAAAATTTTTTTTTTTAAATAATAAATAAATAAAGAAACTTAAAAAAGAACTCCAGGTTATTGGGGGAGAGAATCTGATTGGCCGGTCCCTGGCCTGAGCACCTGTGGAGGGGAAGTGTGGCCCCACGGTACACAGGGTGACCCCACCAAGTTCTGTACAAGCGGATGTGGTCCAGGAGGGAGTGGCGGGGTTCACACCAACCTCAACCATGACGTCATGGCGGGGAAGGAGAGGAAAGGCCAGATATGCACTTTCTAAGGTTTAAATCTGGCAAATACTAGAATTGTCGTTTCCAGTGAAACCCGTCATTTGCTTTGGTTGGAGACTGTGAGAGGCCTCCAGCATCGGAACGAAAGGGCCCTTTGAGGTCATTCAGACCAACTCCTTCACCTACAGCTGAAGAAGCCCGGGCAGAAATCGAGTGCCCTGCCCCTGGTCACAGCTGGGGCTCGCACCGAGGTCTCTGCTCCGTGTCCGGTGTTCTGCACACCTTCCTACCTCTCCCCCCGGTGCCACTTGGACCTCAGCTTGGAGAGCCCGTCCTGGCCCCAGGCTGCCAGTTAGTTGTGCTTCTCCTAGGAGTCCACCCTTGTGCTAACCCACCCCCCTCAGCATGCTGCAAGGCTGGCCGGAGTTCTGGAAGGCTCTCAGAGAGACCCCGCTTGAACGGCCAGCCCCGTCTGTAAATCCTCCCTGGCCCTTCTCCAGGTCTTGCAGAGTCCAGCCTCCTGTTGGCTACAGAATGATTTCTCCCCCCTCTGGCGTGAAAGTATTTCTGTGCCGAAGGCATCCTTCCTGAAAAATGTGACTTTCCTGGGCCTCCCCAGCTTTACTGGCATAAATACAGCTCCGGGAGCCCGCTCTCGAAAGGAGAATGTGATGGATTGAATTGTATTTTGTGAAATAATAGAAAATGTATATTTCACCTGTGCCCTCAGTTTCCGGCACAAAGCTCCTAGAACCCTTGTCATTTCCTAAGGGATAAGAATACTACCAGCACCTTTTGCTCAAATATTTGGTCTTTGACCCCGGTTCCTGACACAGAGCTTCTGAATCCCTTGGAATATCCTGGGTGATAGGAACATGTTTTGTTCTAATGAGGCAATGCCTGGTGGGATCCTGGGTGGGGGTGGGTCGTCAGAAAGATGAAGCCATCATTAGAAGCTTGGAACTTTGAGCCCCAACCCCCTTCTTCCTGGAAGGGGAGAGGGACTGGAGGTTGTGTTAATGAACGATCACGTCTACCTACAAGGTGAAGCCAGCAATAAAAATCCCAAACGTAGGGGCTTCGGAGAGCCTCTAGGTTGGTGAACACATCCGTGTGTTTGGAAAATGGTGCATCCATGATGCACCCAACTCCACGAAGACAGAAACTCTTGCTCCCTGGGCCCTTCCTGACCTCATCCTATATACATACCTCTTCATTTCACTGTTCATCTTTATCCTTTAGTATACAATAAACCAGGAACCACCATCCCCCCCCCCCCAAAAAAAAAGACAAAGTATCTCTATGCCTGCAAAAAGGCACAGGCTGGCTTGGTTTATGAAATAAACAAAGCTTTGTCAGTAACTTGGGGGCCATCTCTTTGCTAGGAGGCCTCAGCAGTGGTCACTCAGGCTGCTCTCAGGGCCCTAGACACATGGGATCGGGTAGGGATATAAACTAGTTCTTTTTTTTTTTTTTTTTAATTTTTTAAAAAATCTTTTTAATGTTTGTTTATTTTTGAGACAGACAGAGCATGAGCAGGGGTGGGGCAGAGAGAGAGGGAGAGAGAACCCCAAGCAGGCCCTGTACTGTCAGCGCAGGAGCCCGACGTGGGGCTCAAACTTACGAACCGTGAGATCATGACCTGAGCCGAAACCAAGAGTTGGACACTTAACCGACTGAACCACCCAGGCGCCCCCCAAAAAACCTGTATCTTAACAGATTCTTAAGATGACTTACATGTTCATTGTAGAAAACTTTAAAGTATTTTCAAGAGATTCAAAAAAAATAGTACATCCAGGAGGAATCAATATATTATTTCCATTTTTAAAATAGTTCCGGTCATCCTATTTAAACAATTTCTAGCCTGCTTTTTTTCTCCTAAGTTTCAAACATCACCCCAAATTACTTGGGCCTTTGTAAACATTCAAATGGCTACTTCATACCCTGTCCGAAATTGTGAACCCTGGATTTCCTAAATAGTTTTGTTGAACACAGGGTGTTATCAGTATTTCACTGCCATAAATGATCTGTGATGAGTAGTTCTGCTTTTCAGTTGCTTTGTAAGTAGCACAGCAGCCTGGATTGTTTGGAGGGACAATGCCTGTTTAATTCGGAGTCTGTGACAGAGGCAGGACAGAAAAGCCTCGTACTTCATGCAGCAAAGAGGCATCAGGGACACCATTTAGAACACGTGACTCACAGGAAAAGTCCCGGAAGGCCTGGGAATGTGGATTTAAAACCAACCCATATATATGCACATACACACATATATGTAAGTCAATGCCAAAAAAAAAATCTAGCGGGATAAACACCAAGCGTTAAATAGTGGTAACTTCAGGATAGAAAACGGGATGAGAAGGAGGGCAGGCAAAGACGCACTTGAGGTTGTTTTGCGTTTTTATTTCCTATTTCCCTATATCCTTTGAACCTTTAATGAGAATATATTTATGTGTAACTCGTGTAATATTTAAACAAAGTGTATTTTACACTTGATCTTAGGCAAAAGGCCGAGAAGCGATTAAACAAAGTGTATTTTATTTTATTTATTTTTTATTTTTTTTAATTTTTTTTTCAACATTTATTTATTTTTGGGACAGAGAGAGACAGAGCATGAACGGGCGAGGGGCAGAGAGAGAGGGAGACACAGAATCGGAAACAGGCTCCAGGCTCTGAGCCATCAGCCCAGAGCCCGACGCGGGGCTCGAACTCACGGACCGCGAGATCGTGACCTGGCTGAGGTCGGACGCTTAACCGACTGCGCCACCCAGGCGCCCCTAAACAAAGTGTATTTTAGAGAACGAGTTGGATCCTCACGGAATGGAGCCTGATTTATTCAGCATATACTTACCTTTTACTCCTTTTTTTTTTTTTTTTTTTTAACCAACCCCAGCACGGTGCTTGGCACATTTGGGCTACCGGACAAATGAGCGAGTCTGGAGGGGGTAGCTTGTTTGGAGCTAAGAAGCGCTCACGTGCATTTAGACGACAGGCCTTAATAACCGGTTCTCCTTCCAGCAGACTGGTCGAGATGCCTGGGCATCCGGTCTGTGACATGGAAGCAGTGGGTGGAAACGCAGTCTAGGGCCAGGAGCCCGAAGGTTTCAGGTTGACGGGCTCATGTTACCCTTGATTCCTTTGCTGTTGCTCTAAGCGCCCGTGTAGTCTGCGTTTTCTCCGTGTAGTGCGTGGCGGTCCCCGGGCCAAGAGACGGTGAGATCGTTCTTCTTTCAGGCCGGACACCTGGTCCCTGGCTCCATGCCGAGGCGGCAGGGCAGAGCTCGGATGACATCAAAGGCAGAAATTCTCAGGTAACGCGTCCCTCGGGTCTCTGAATGTAAAAACCGGGAGCCCCCAGAAATGCTGAGCATGTGCTTTCTCCTTGAAACTTTACATCTTTGCACAGACTCTTTTTTCCTCAGGGAAGACCATTTGGTGCAACCTTTGTTTGCAGCTAGAATGAAACGCTTACAGTTTCAAGCTCTGAAGAGTGAAAGGGGGAATCCCCATCACATCCAGAAGCAAGGTTGACAACCCAGAACCCCCTGCGAGTCATTCTGCAACAGTGCCCCCAATCACCACCACCCCCCCCCCCCCCCGCCCCCAGTTCATTCTTCCCTGGTTCCGATGGCTTGGGAAGCCTGGAGACAAAACCCTGTGACGTGTATCCAATTGAATTCAGATTCTGTATTGTCCATAGAATGCAGGGTATCTTAGCGCACCCATCGGGGTTTTTCTCCCATTGACAAAATAGCTTCTTTTGGCCAAATTTAGTCACAGTTCAAGTCCTGGTGGCTGGAGGAAAGCTGGGAAGAGAACCAGACAGGTTCTTGTGGGATAAGAGAGTCTTTGACAAAATGCCCTCCTTCTCACGCAAAGCAGCTTGGACAGACTATCTCCTGCCCCTGGGCGGAAGTGACATCTCTCACTGCCCACAACAGGGTCTCATCATTAAAGGCCCTTTATCACTTTGCAAACAAGCATTTAGTCCTGCCTTGGCCTCCTCCTGTTTCACAGTTCTGTGTGGCAAAGAGGGTGGCCTCCTGTTAAACTGGCCCCTTCTGCAGCCACATGGGACAGCATGGCAAGGGACGTGAGAAGGGGGACAAGGTCCTGGATGTCGGGATGATTTCCTTGCAGGAGGACGAGCACCCCCTTTTCTAACCAACCACGGCTCGTCTAAGAATTGTGATAACTACTCAAATGATCACAGGCTCAAAACTGGGTGTGTGGTTGCAGTGAAGGGAGAAGCGTATATGCATAGGACAAAAGACAGAGGGAATAGACACAGAATTAACAGGCAGGCACCCTGGGAGATGAGAGTTGATTTTTTACTTTCTTCCTAGCGCATTTCTGCAATTTCTGAAGTTTCTGCAGAGAATACATTACTCTTGTGGTCAGAAAAAATATAGTAATAATCAAAATAACAGCCCCCACATTATACAGTTCTTTACATTTTTTCAGATCACTTGCATATGTGATCTCCTTTGATCCTTCTAGGTACCTTCTGATGTAAGCTGGAGAGACGCCTTTAATGACATTTTTTTTCAGACAAGGAAACTGAGCCCCAAGGGGCTAAGGAACTTTCCCGAGGTCACGTGCCCAGACTTCTGACTCCTTGTGCGGTGCTCCTCCCGCTGTACCTCTCTGCTTTTCCTGGTGTGTTCGAATCACCAGGATAGGAGTTATCCTCACCCTCAGGCACAGCCAGAATGATTAACCATGGTGCAGCGTCCGGTCTCTGGCCTCATGACAGGCACACACTTAAGTCACCAGAGCCCATGAAAGTCTAGTCCAGGATGGATTGGGAAGTCTCTCTTGAGCATCCCGTAGTCAAGATGATCTTCTTTTACGTCTAGCTGGACACGGTGTGAATTCCTTTTCACTTCAGTGAGACAAAAAGCAATCACCTGGAGGGATCACAGGGTTGTAGAGAAAGCAAACTGCCCCAGGAGGCACTCTTCTTTTCTGGCTAGGAGGCCCCAGCGATCCATTCGAGGGTGGGAGACCTGAACTGGAAATCTGAAGGCCTGGGGCCCTCTCTCTTTCCCATTGCCTTGTGTTGGGATCTCCCAGAAGTTCCTGGCTTTTCTTGAGTTTCTGTCAGGTACTGGTGTTTGGTCCCATAAATGTCTATAAGATGGCATTAAGCCTTCATTTGCCATCAATTACATGTCCCATTTCATCCCGCGTCCACCCACAACCCCCTTGGTAAAAATCAGCCCCTTGCGTATGATGCATCAGGCCCTGGCAGCCTTACGTGGATGCAGAAAGGCTTTGGTGCCCAGTCCCAGGGTGGGTTGTTTGTGTGTGAGGCATCTTCTTGGTCCACCTGGTAATGTTCTTGTCTTTCCGCAGTTATCTCTAAAGACCCTCCGGTGAGAAGGCAGATGAAGCCCATGTCCTGTGAGCCACCTGGGGTTCCATACTGCCAGATGGGCATCCCCAGGACAACGTGTCTGTCCTCACCACACTCGAGTTGTAATTCAGTTGACACACAAGCTCAGAGTGGAGCATTTATTTATTGTAAATACGTAGTTTGCACAGGCTTTAAGTCAGTATGGTAGTCGACTTTTGAGTAATTTAAACACACACACACATTATGTTTCTCTAGTTTTTTTAAGACGCATCTTGTCATCCATCTGTCGGTGCAGACAGAGCCCTGTCCCCACCCCGTGGTGTCCATTCCATGACTGTAAATATGCGTGCACGCTGGCCCTTCCTAGATTCTGAACCGTTTCTAGAAGATTCCTTAGTTTGCAAGTAGTCCCGAAGTCGCAGTATCCATGACAGCTTCTTATTGGCATGATTCTATATTCTCATCGTACAAACCGCAAAATCAAACCAAATAATGCCTTAGAAATGATGCAGCTCAGAGAGAGTAGTGTAGCCCCACACCCAGACAATGCCACACAGCCTCCAGTGAACGAGATGCCACGTCTCGCTTCCGTTTTGCAGTACAGGGATTTTTTTTTTTTCTGCCTAATGTAAATATAACGCAAAATTAAGGCAAGAGTGGGCGTGGCCCCTCCAATGCCAACCACAGGGCCCTTTTGTAACTGAATGACCCTACAAGTAGCCAGTGCTCTTTACCGTTTACAGTGCCCCTCCCCACCCACGTTCCCATTCCTCCTGTCCCACGAAGCCCCTAGCCCCAGTCCTGGCAGCCAGGGTAAGGCGAGATTTGTGAGATTTTGGCATTTTTTCTGCAAGTTGGAAACATACGTAACTCCTTATTATAGTCAGTTACAAAGTCTATCTCAGAGATGTTTTTGTTAAAACAAAAAAAATCTTTCGCCCCGGGAGCAGGATTTCCACGGAAAATATGACACGAGAAAGTAGAGACCGAAGCATGTTAGCAAATATCTGCCTCACATACCTGGTGCCTCACCCCCGCCCTTAGGGACCCTGGAAGCACCCGCCAGGCTTCCCTTCCCTTCTGCAGCTCCCTTCTGAGCTCAAGAGGACCTGACTGGTCTGAGAGCAAATCCCCCCTTCCCTGCCGCAGGCACTTCTCTGTGGGGGAGAAGGGTGGAAGTACAGCGGCCCCCGAATATGGAACTGGTCTGGACGGGCTCTGACTGCTGTTCTCGCACCCTTTTTCTTGAGCTGGGAAGAGAACAGAAGTGTGTTTTTGCTTGCACCTGACCCCCAAATGCCCCCTGTCCTTGGAGGGGAAGCTATACCAGGAGAAGGACAGAACATAGGAGGAAACAGACTGACCCCGGGGTCTGTGCTCAAAACAGGTGGAGATGAAAGGAAATCGAGAGGGAGAGGCGGGCAGAGCAGTGGAAAAATTAATGTCCTTTAGAACAACCCTCTCAGGTGCTCAGACCTGAAGGACAGCGTGCCCAGACCAAGCCATCCAAAAGAGGTTTCCGGTTAGGAGGGTTTTGGCAGACGTGAGTGCATACACTCAGCTGTTGTCCAGAGTAAAGTGTAAGATGGCGTCCTACAACTGAGCAAGGTCAAGTGCCCTTCTCTGGGGAATCAATCATGCCAAACTGTAACTGCTAAATCAATGGAAAAGCAGCTTTTGCAGGTCATTGGCTCTGGGCATCGCCGATTTGTTTTACTGGCTCCGGAAGCTTTCCAAAAGGTCAGAATTTCTTTATTATAACGGCATGCCCTCCGTCTCCCTCCCGGTTGCGTAAAATAATTACAAGGGTTTTAATGATCACGATTAAGAAGGCCAAAGACAATTCCACCTTCAGAGTAGACTGACTGCCCTGATGAGGTGTTTATACACTCATGTTCCAAGCCACTGGGACAGAAATGAAAAATAAAGCCATCAAGGACAGAGGGAAGGGAGGAGCAGAAACCAAAAATTGCAATTAGGGAGAAATCTCAGGAATCTGGTATCACACCTCTCCTCAAGACCTATCACTGAATTTCACACCCTTCGAACTCACCTGGTGCCTGCCTCTGGCAGGACAGGTTAAGCCCCTTGACTGTAAACTTTTGCAGAGGCGACGAATCACAGCACCCTCACTGCTCTCAAGCGTCTCGCTAACACTGTCGCCTGTGCCCCACCCCCACCCCGTGTTTCATATGTATTTTGTATTTATTGATGTGCCCTCCGCAGACTCCTTTCTTTGTACCTAATAAACTTTAATAAGTGGAAATGCTTCTGCTCATGTCCTTGTTAAACCCCGTCGAGGGACACCAGTACCAATCTAGGCCAATCATTTTTAAGGGTTAGAAGGGCTTCTATTCTAAGAATGACAGGGAACGGGAGATACTGACACGGGAACCAACACCTGCTGCAACATGTTGTGTCCGAAATGGGGCCTTTCTGTTCTGAGCTGACGCTTTTCACTAACCTACGACATGGTGTTTTCCTAGCTTTTGTGGCTCAATGGAACGGATGGGTATTTGGGAAAAGCAACCAAGGGAAAATCTTTCTCAAATGCATTTTCCCTTTAAAAAAAAAAAAACACTGCTTATTTATTTATTTATTTTGAAGTAGAGAGAGCAAGCATGAGCAGGGGAGCAGCAAAGAGAGAGAGAGAGAGAGAGAATAACAAGCAGGCTCTGAGCTGACAGCACAGAACCCAACGCAGGGCTCGATCGATCTCACGAACCGGGAGATGGTGACCTGAGCCGAAATCAAGAGTCGGGACGCTTAATTGACTGAGCCACGAGGTGCCCTTCAAATACATTGCCCTAAAAAATCGGTAACACTGTATTGTTTTATTAATGTAAAATGGGCAGAGACCGTTGCTTATGGAATTCCTCTGATTCGTGTCAAAACGAAACCACTTTGGCTCTTAAGTGCACTTAGTGCCTGCCCCCAACTTCACAAACCCCTCGCAGAATCTTTATGAGACAGTGTCACCTTGATGTGCACTGTGGTGTTTTCAGGGGGCCTGTGGCACAGAGGAGATGCGGTTCACCTGCTAGGTAAGCTGGCTTGGGGCCAGACAGAGATCTGAATCTCTATTTTGCCTGTGACGAGTTGGAGGATGTAAGTTATGTGACCCGTCTGTGCCTTAGTTTCCTCACCTGTAAAATGGGGGCACAAATAGGTACCTAAGCATACAGTGGTGAAGTGAAGTTAGACCTAGACAAGCCCTTAACCCCTGGGTCCCAAGAGACCCAGGTACCGGCACAGCCCAGCTCTAGGGTACAAGCAGTGGGCTCATTACATTGCCGAGTCACAAACAGAGCTGTCCCTGGCTACCCACACCCCAGCCCTTCGGCTTAGATGGTAGCAAAGAAGCTCAAAGACCACGCTCCACTGGCTCTGCCGTTGGATAACACGGAGAGCGCAGCCGTTAAAATTCAGAGACGTTCCCGGAATAAATCTCATCTAGAAGCGAATTTCAAAGCTAGCTGCTACACACACTTTGCATCCGAATTAGTTAAGGACCTGACTTGTTTTATCTGCCCTCTTATTAGTAGAGGTAGAGATAAGCCCTTTAATGACCCAAAGGGCCAGCGTGAGTAGAGAAGGAAAGCAGTGGCCGAAGAGAATTGACAAAGGGGATGATGAACTTCAAAGCCATGGACTGCAGAGGTGAAGAAGCTGTCGTTTTAGGCACCTCTGATAGACTTAAGGGTGGGAAAGGTGGTACCTAGAAGGGTGAGGGAAGCAGCTTCATAGGAAGGGCTGTGGACTCCAGAAGCTAGATCTGAATTCTTACACCGCGTCCCAGAGTGTTGGGCGTCCTTCGTCAACCTGTTCTGTTACAGGTTGAATGATGTCTTCCAGAAATCCATACGGAGGAGTCCTCGCTCCATCATCTCTGGTATTGATGGGGGAATCGGGTAGCAGATGTAGCTACTGAAGATAAGGGGGTACCGAAGCAGGGCGGGCCCTAATCCAGTATGACCGGTGTCCTTGTAATAACAGCAACGTGGACACAGACACATACACTGGGAGAACGCTGTGTGAAGACGAAGACGGAGACTGGGGAGATGCTGCAGGCCAAATGACCCCCAGCAACCCCCCAGAAGCCAGGGCGGAGGCATAGGACAGATTCCCCCTCACAGCCCTCCGAGGGAACCCCACCCTCACCGACACCCGGGTTTTGGGTGTCTCACCTCCAGAACTGTGGGACAATAAACTTCCGTCGTTTAAGCCACCCGGTTCGTGGTGGCTTTGTTACAGCAGCCGTAGCAAACTAATACGTGCTCTGTCACCTTGGAGCTTTGCAGGACAATGTCGCGTTTGTGGGGAAGACGAGAGTTGGAGATACGGGTTAAAGAGCCAGCAGTCCCTTGTCGTATCAACGAGGCAGTCATCTACTCTGACCTTGACACAGGTCACCTTGTGACCGTGACTAAGTCCTATTTTCACAAACAAGACACTCAGTTGCCTTTTGCCTGTCACTGCGGAGACCAAATCATGGAAGCAACCTGGCATTTCTAGGTCGCAAGAGTGGAGAGAGCTGGCCTTCCTCTTACGTGGCATCGTTTCCTCTTTCGGGGCTGCTCTGGCTTTAGCCTTGAAGACGCTCGGCACAGAAGGCGGCAGCCGTTCTAACGAGCTCGACTCCCGTTTCTAGTGTGGTTTTGTTGAATTGTGGTAAAATATGCGTCAGGGAAACTTACCACCATAACCATGTTTAAGTGCACAGCTCAGGGATGCCTGGCGGGGGGGGGGGGGGCTCAGTCGGTTAAGCGTCCAGCTTTTGATCTCAGCTCAGGTCATGATCTCACGGTTCGTGAGACCGTGCCCTGCAGGGGGCTCGGCACTGACAGAGCTTGGGATTCTCTCTCTCCCTCTCTCTCTGCCCCTCCCCTGTTCGTATTGTCTCTCAAAATAAATAAATAACCTTAAAAAAAAAAAAAACTAAACTAAATTAAACAAAAACACTCTACCTCTCAGACAACAATCCTCATTCCCCAGCCCCTGGCAGCCGCCATTCTACTTCCTGGCTCCGTGAGTTAACTGCTCTTGGGAACTCACGTAAGTGGAATCATACGATATTTGCCTTTTTTTTTTTTTTTTAACGTTTATTTATTTTTGAGACAGAGAGAGACAGAGCATGAACGGGGGAGGGGCAGAGAGAGGGAGACACAGAATCTGAAACAGGCTCCAGGCTCCGAGCTATCAGCACAGAGCCCGACGCGGGGCTCGAACTCACGGACGGCGAGATCACGACCTGAGCCGAAGTCGGCCGCTCAACCGACTGAGCCACCCAGGCGCCCCAATATTTGTCTTTTTGACACTGGGTTGTTTCACTCAGAATAATCTCAGTGGATACTCGCATTGCTTCCACACCGTGGCCACTGGGCGTAATGTTGCTGCTGTGAACACGGGCGTAAGAGTACCTCAGACCTGGCTTTCAGTTCTTTGGGACATATGCCCAGAAGCAGAATTGCTTGGTTATATGCTAATCCAATTTTTCCGATTCTTTGAGGAACTGCCATACTGCTTTCCACAGCGGTTGCACCATTTTTTTACGGCCACCAGTACCATACAGGGTTCCTATGTCTGCGCATCCTCACCGACACTTATTTTCTGCTTTTTGATGGTAGCCAACCCGATGGGTTGTGCTTTTGTGTTTATTTGCAAAGAGTGAAGCTACTCACCAAATGGTACAGCATGTTGGAAACACTGAGCTGACTGGGTTTGATGACAAGCCCGGTCAGAAAAACACATGCCCCTTCATACATGTTCTCTTTTGTGACCGATGCCCACATTTATTCATGAAACACAAGGACATTAATTTCAGTATTTTTTTTTTTTTATTGTATGCTTGATGTATTTAGAGACAATTCCAAGGGCAAGCACTGGATAGGGAAGTTATCTGGTTTGTCGATATTTGTACAAAAGGCTGTTAAGACTACACGGTCGGTTCCCACTGCAGGAAACAGAAAGATTTTCTTTGTCAGTATTCCCTGCCAATAGCATTTTCCAGCTCACACATGGAACTTCTCACAGCACGACTGCAAACACATACGTAACGCATTCCCATGAGAAATCTGCAGGTGACATCTCGGAATGTTGGGAGTCGGTCAGATACGGCACGTTTGGCACAAACCGTAGGAGGAGAGCTGGGGCTCGGGACCGTGCAGAATGAAACGCCACAGCCACAGGGAGGCACAGGGTGGTGCTGGGACGGCAGATGCACGTGACCTGCCACCCCACCCCCTCCGTACGGGAACGGCCAGCCAGGGGGGCTCCCCCCCTCCCTCCTTCCTCCGTGTGCTTCCTGCCTAAACCTGCGAGCTCAGCTGAAGACCTCCCCCGGCAAACAGTCATCCTTGACTGTTCTTTAGTCAAGGATGCAGTGAGTGGTTTCATGGCAGACACACTGGTCCCACCCGGCTTCCCTGCTGGGGCCGGCCAGAGCTGTGTGACACCTGTACCAGTGCGGGATGACAGAAGTTAGGGAGCAAAGTAGTTTGCCTGGTTGGCAATTCTTTTTTTTATACCTAGCAATTCACCCAATAGTGAAGGAACTTCACTGCTAGTATCTACTAGGCACACACCTGCTCTGTTAGCTTGTAAGGAAGACCGTCTAATAAGAACACTGTGTCTTATGTTATTGGGCACTAAAGAATCACCAGAAGTTCAAGTATATGCTTATTCTACTGAAAGTTCCAAACCACCTCCAAGAAGGAAGAGTACTACCTCTGCTTTGCTAATTTACTTTTACTGGAGCCTCTGCTCCCTTAGAGGATGAGGGCTGTCTTCATCTATGGCAATGCCAGCTACTAGACAAGACTAAGCGGCTTATGGTTGGTTACGGGGCATGGGATTGGGGGAGAAATTCCATCCTTTACAGCCATGTCTTCTTGCTGCACAAAGCACGCACACCTCCCCCATCCAAGTCTTAATGGACACACAAATGGTTCTTTCAGGAAGCTATTTACACACTGACCTTTAACCATTGTTTTCTTAGTTCCTCTTGAATATTCACTTTCTCCATATTGCCTTTAGAAAAGCAGTCCCTGGTCAAGAATTCATCCATGTAATGATAAGCATTTTTCAAAAGCGGGGTCTGTTTGGAGAATTTAAAAAGAAACATACCTTCCCCCAACAGCCTGTTCAAAATCCAAGAACGAATTTCAAGCAGTGGACGTAAGTAGAAAGAAGTCACTAGAAGGGAGTCCAGCCACATCAACAGATTCTCTACTCTCTTCTCGTCTTTCTCCACACCGCCCAAATGCGCAAAGAATTCACCCACGCTATTATTGGGGGTTTGACTGTACATAGAACCCCTCTGTGCCTGACAGAAGTGTCCCAGCCCCGGTTGAACTTCTTGCCCGGCCTAGCCATGGAGGGCTGCCATGGCCCATGGTGGCCCAAGACTGGGGCACCACAATTGTGATGCACACCATTAGCCCAGACAATTCTCATTTAGGGTTGGCCCTTCTTTGAGACGCTGGACAAAGGTCAGCGTCCCCTAAGAGAAGTAGCCATTGTATTTCCCACTTCATGGTGGTTAGGAAATCGCATAGACTGGCTGGCCCACAATAATGTTTGGCCCATAATAATGAAAGCAGACCCCTGTGTAATCTATTCTCACCAGACTTCTTTTGGTAAACCCCAAATCACCTTGGGTATCTCAGGCACGTCAGGTCCGATGAAATGTTTCTATAATAGGTAGAGGTGAAACCACCTGGTGAAATCTTAGGGTGGCTTAACACATCCCCTTGTTTTAAATAACCACCTAGCAGGTGGACTTGGGCGGGGTGAGGCACCGAAAATGTCCCCTCCAAACCTCCCCTCCCCCAACTTAGCACCTGTAGACAGATGCTCTGAGAATGGCTGCTCCATCTACCAGAAGACCCTGAGTTCGTCACCCATGAAAGCCCTGATTGGGTCATGGCAGCTACGAGCCGCCACGAATGGCCGTGTTGACCCTGTCAGCTCTCAAACGTCCCTCCCATCTCCCACCGCTTGTCGTCTGTGATTTTACGTACAGAACTCACAAAACTGCTGGACCAAAAGCTCGTGGTGCCTTTATACCTACACCCTTGGAGGGGAGCTGGTAGAGAAACCAGCTGTGTCCCGATAAAACCCGTGACCCTCCGTGTCTGCATCTGTGTGTGAGACCCACGTCCCCTCCGGCCCTTATTGCCTGTCGTGCACCGCTGTCGGTGCAGAGTCCCGAACCCAAGGTCACTTCGAAGATTACTGACACTCCCAGTATTTCCACTTGCAAATTCCTACCAGTGACGGAGCACGACGGGGCCCCAGCGGTGGGGGTGAGGCTGGAATAGCGGGGCTGCCCTTCCTCCAGGAGCTGCTGACCCGCATATACGTCCCTTCGTCATCTCTGCCCCCTGTCCATCTCCGGAGTGGGTGAGAGTTTTGCTAGCTGGAGGGGAGCCCCCCCTACCCTTGCCCGCCGCGGCTGCCTTCGCCGTGAGGGCAGCTACCAGGACACGGGGCACGAGGAACGAAGGGAGGGCCAGGGAGAGCCAGGTGCATCGTACACAGCCTTGTGGGATACAACAAGCCGGGCAGGAAGGCTGGGGGTTGGATCGCTACCCTGCGGCGACCTGCTTCTGCCTCCATCTGCCACCTCCTTGCCCTCTGTCTCCCCGATGCCCGGCCCATCTGGTCTTCCTCACATGCTCCTCTGTGCTCTGGTGGTAAGTCAAATACTTCGTGTGAACGCGACACTGGAAACAAATCAGTTTAATTAAAGTCTCCGCTGAGATAATGTAGTCGTTGCTCGGATTCCAGCTACTTTAACTAGCATCTGAACAGCCAACGGTCTCTCCTTTTCTCTCCCTCATTAGCTGGAGAGATACGCAGCTTTGTGGCGGGGGAGAACCATGCCACAGGGCCATTTAATTAATCCCGGAGTAGATGGCCATAACCAGGCCCGAAATCGTTTCTACGCAAGGCCAAGGGGTGGGCGTGCTGCTGTGCAGCGAGAGCCTCGGGCCTTTGGGGAGAGCCACGTGGGGATGTGGGGAGGCCACGCGCATGGCTGCCTCAGAATCTCCAACACGGGCAGTTCTAGCTAACTCCGCTAACCAGCTCTCCCGTGCTCAGGAGCCGTCTGTGGGTCCACTGCGCACAAGCGCAGCAGACAGAGGACAGGCCCCTTAGAACCACGAGAATCAGATGAGCTGCGACTAGAGAGGAGCCCCCTTTGTTCCTTCCCATTGGTTGTGTCCTTCAGCAGACACATCTGCAGACGTTCTGCACAACCGGCTTGCACTCGTGTGAAGGGGAGGCCGGGAAGCTTCCCCCTCAAGTTCACGCACAAAAGCCCCAGGCCTTTTGGTAACCTGAAAGGAACCATTACTGAAAGAATGACTAAGACTTCAATAGATTTTGCTTTTCTTGCACACTCAGCACTGTGGAGCCCCCTGTGAAGGCCTGACGAACGCTCGTCCTCCGTGAGAAGGCTAGTGTGTCCACGGTCACTGAAACACAACGATAGCAGCAGAAAATCCACAAGTAGTCACACAATCGAAAGACAGGCAAATGGATACACGTTACACTGCAAAGGGGGAGCTACGTTGTAGAAGAAGGGGACGTTGCAGGGATTGAGGGCAGAACACAAGAGTGTGACTTTCACACGTCTGAACTTTCTCGTTTTACTCAAACAGGAGAGTGGTTTGTTTTGCTGGTAATTTAGTAAGGTGGGAACGTTTAAATAAGAAGGGGAGAGGGAATGCTTACTTCACTTAAAGAACTTAATCTCAGTGTCAACACAGTCATAGAAAAGATCCCCCACTTCAGTGGGGTCCAGAGGGTCAGAGCTGGTCAGAATTTCTTCCATGGCTTCCAGGCCTTGCTTCTCTAGTTCCAGCATGGTCTTCCTCAGCTTGCGACCTTGCTCCTGAGGAAGGGCGGGAACAGCGAGAGTCACTACGATGGACAAGAAAGCCTCTCAGGGGCCTACCCACCCCATTCGATCTGTTTCCCCAGGGCTGCCGCAGGGATCATTCTAGAATGCCAGTGCGGTTATGGTACTGCTCTGCTTGGCATACCTACCTCCTCACTGCCTTTAGGATAAAATCCAGACTCTTGAGTGATATTCAGGAAAGGCCTTTTGTAACCTGAGTACGAGGCTCTTGCTTTCCCCACCTCCCGCCAGGCCCCCCACAGTCTCCCTTTCTCTTTAGCCAAACTGAATTAATTGCACTCTTCCAACCCATGATACTCCACCTTGCCCTTCCTCGGCACTTGGTCAACACGCACCCATCTCCGGGCCTCTTTGAACCTTTCCTCTGGGCTCACTGTCCATGCCTTTACTTCTGCCGTGGTTGTTCTCTTCCTGTCCTGTAAGGGTCTGTCTACTTGCCCGTGTCCCCCATTGGACCACGATCTCCCGGGAGTGAGAACTGGGCTCATCACCAGGCTTCAACGCCTGGGACACAGGAGGCACCCCCGTAAATGTTTGCTGAATGGACGATCAGTGAATAAACACGTGCCGTGTCCATCGCCTGACGTGCTTTCTTCTGAGCTGCTGAGATTTCTTCTTCCACTCGCTTAGAGCGTGTGACAGTGAAAAGCTTCCATTTGCCCAGTTAGTCCCAGAATGGAGAAGCCGCCGTCAGCAGCCGTCCCCCACTTCCTAACGCGGCCTTGACTCAAAGCAACGGTCATGTCTCAATGTCAGAGCCCACCCACTCTTGTCCGTCTCATCTCCGTGGCATTTTGTGCAGAAGGGCTCAAACACACGCCCCTCTCTCCCTCCGCCTTCTAGTTGCCAGAGAGCCCCGAAACGACGCACCGAGTGGCATTTTCACTCCGGGCTTACTGTCATCCACCTGGAAGACAGGCACTGCTGGGAACCTCAATAGACAGCCCCGGACAAAAGTCAGTGCGGTGGAGCGGAAGCACTCATGGTTCCACGGAAACATCCGGCAGGGAAGACGGAGGTGAAAACACCAGGTGACTCTGACATGTCAAAATGGACATTTCTGTGGCACGGAAGTGCAAAGCCTATGGATGGTGAGACTGCCCTTCTCTGAGATGCTTTCTGAAATCCCTTGGGTTTACTGCTGATGGCGCCCTTCTTTCTATGCTTTTTATACAGTCCATCATGCCAAGCACAAGAAAAAAAGCTCACCCGGTCCACGCAAATGCAAACGCCAATTTCCCTACAAGGTGTCCCTTTCTTCAGGACAAACTAGACTCGTTGCAAGTTGGCAAATACATGCTTGGGAAGCAGATGGGCGTCTGCCACGTTCCTTCCCCTTCCCTTCAGCAAAACAGAGTCTTGGATTTTATACGCAACCCATCACTAGTGGCTGCTGTGGGCATATATTGGGTGTGGGTCTCGTTTGAATTGATGTCTTGTAACTTTATTTGCCAAAGCTTTGCGGGGAGGGGCAGGTGAGCTGCACCTTGGAGAATAACTTCTTTTAAAAACTAGGAAGCTGGGGCGTCTGGGTGGCTCAGTCGGTTGAGCGTCCGACTCTTGATTTTGGCTCATGATCCCAGGGTCGTGGGATCAAGTCCCGTGGAGGGCTCTAAGCTGAGTGTGGAGCCTGCTGGAGGTCCTCTCTCTCTTTCTCCCTCTCCCCTGCTCGTGTACACACTCTCTCTCTCAGATAAAAATTGAATTCAATTTAAAAAACTAGGACTTTGAGAATCTTTTTTGGAAAACTCTTTTAAAATTATAGTAAAATACACATAACACAACGTTTGCCATTGCAGCCATTTTTGGGTGTACGAGGTCAGTGGCATAAGGACATCTGCACTACTGTGCACCACCCCCCGTCTGTCTACAGAACTTTTTTTTGAAGGATTACTTTTTTTTTTTAAACAAGACATGATTGCGTCTTTAAGGTTTTGCCATCTCGTACCAACGTTTTACCCCCAAAAGTACACAAAGAATTTTAGACAGCAGGAAAGCAGTTACCCCCACCAGAACTGCACACATCTATTAGTCCCAGGGAACATCCCCAGGGAAACAGTAAATGAAAGAGGGTTATTCCCAGCCCACTGAGTTCTAGGACAACATTAGACGTGGAGGCTTCATTTCGTTAGGTTTCAGGGGACTGGCCGGAAAAGTGAACAGCAGCCTTCTCGGAAGGCCTCAGGTCCCCGGGTTTCTGGAAGGAGGCGTACTGGCGAGGAAGGAAACGATGTGCGGGATTAACGCCTTCCTGCCTCCTCGAACGCAGACCGCGCCCCCCTCCGCCAGCCCACCCCTAGGCTCACCTGGTCGCTTTCGATGACAGCGCGTGCCCACTGGTGGGCCTTGTAGAGCTCGTGCCGGCGATCTGGCTTCTCCTGGAACCGAGGCTCCTTTTTGGCAGGGTCGTCGTCCCCGAAACAGGGAGATTGTGCTTTGGGGACAAGTTTCACATCATCCACAAAGATGAAGGGCTTGAATATGGACCTGGAGAGAAAGGAGAGGTGCTTCAGCCCAACTGAGCTTGAGGCGTGAGGACACCAGAGGCTGTCCTTTCGTTAGGCCAACGCTTCCTGAGCCAGCTCCCGGCGGCTGGTGGGTGGGGGCCGAGACAGACACAACTGCGTATTTTAGTAAATATTTTAGTAAAGCTGTCATTTGCTAGCTGCAAGTTCTTCTATGAGCAGCAAGGAGACATCAAAACGACTTGCTTTGTTCCTGGAAGAATGTTTGGGAGGCCCCTTTCGGCTGTACAAAGTAAGGCGAACAGACGCGTGGCGTTTGGAGAAAAGGGTGCAACGGGCCATCCATCTAGGCTGAAAGGCGTCTGCCTTTCTCTACCCTGGGGCAGCACCTGCAATAACAATAGGAGAGAGAGGACTACAAACACACCCCCAGGTGTACGGGTCGGATCCGGGTTATTTTCTCTCCTCTACGCCGGTGCCCTGGCCACCATGCTTCGAGTGGGTTAGCAGTGAGCTGGGATGTTGACTCCTTCAGCCCTGAGGTGGCGGGGCTCGAGGCGGCCAGGGAAGCCCTGCCAGTGTGCCACACAAACACGTTCAGGTGTGCCACAGTCTGAAAAGAACTGGGAACCGGGGACCCTGGCTCCCCGAATTGTGTCCTTGGACCCGGGGCTTCGGCATCACCCTCAGGCCCCGCCCCCATCCTGCTGAATCAGGATGTGCGTGTCAACAAGGTCCCCAGGGGATTGGCGATAGACCAAGTCTGAGGAGCTGGGCTACAGGGACAACAGGACGGGCTCTTCCCCCATCTGAAGCGCCCCCCCCCCCCCCCACCGCCCCACGCCCGCTATCTGGAGGTAGAATGTTCTATGAAACTTCTCGTAAGCCAAAATGGTATAGAGCAAAGAAGCAGTTACCATTTCATAAGAGCGAGAAGCCTCTTGGGATTTCTTTCGGTTAGTGAAAACAGGTACTGTACTAACATAGCATGTTAGTACAGCATGTTGTATGATTCGTAAAAGGGGCGTGGCAGAAAAAGAACTTGCGGATAGCGGGGGAGATCTGTCATGAGAAGTAACCTCTTAGGTTAGTTCCCTGAGGAGGTCACGGGAAAGAGGGCTCAAGAGAGTCAAGACACCGAACTCACTCTGCAAGACCGGGCTCAGGCTAAGTTGATTTGATTATTACAAGCAGCGAGACCTTCAAACTCCAAGCTGGGGAAGTGGGGTGGGGCTGGTTAAGGATGGGCGCCAGGTACCCTGTTCATGGACCCTCCCTCCCCAGGACATAGGGGGGGCTGCCTTTCATAGAGGGACCACGAAGTGCCACCTCCTACAGCCTCTTGAACATCCATGGGTCGTTGGCCCTTCTACTGAATGCTCAATACAATGCTGCATTATCCAATTAGTCATTCAGTTGATTCTGCAAAAGGGCTGCAGGGTGAGGGGTCCCAGGAAAAGGGTAACAGACGGGGAAGGGTGGGGAAGCGGGAGGAAAACAGGGGGGAGCAAAGAGTCCGGCACAGACATGGCTTCTGGGGCCTTCTGGTCTCTTACAACACAGCGGCCTCACAGGAGGCAAGCATCTCATCCTTCAGGACCTGATAGCATAAGGGGTTCCTGAAAAGTCGGTGCCCATCCTGCCGCCTGCCAGCAGACGTTAATCTGCAGCCTCCTGGCCCGGCGCAGAGACCCTTCTGTGGGACCCTGGCTCTGAGGCTCCTGCTGTGCAGCCCCAAGCCCGCACAGTTCACGTCTTCTGGGCCGCAGGGTCTGTGCCGTGGCCAGAAAGGGTCAGAGTCGTGACCTCCGCAGGCTTACGCTGGGCAATGAGTTGGCCAGGCTCAGTCACTGGGAGGGCGTTACTTTACATCTCAGGACCATTCTGACACGGTGGCCCCGTGGGCGAGAACCACGGTTCTGGGGGGGCCAGGAGGGGCACAGTCTGGTATCACTCGTCGGGCTGAGCACGGATCCCAGATCTGCCTGACTCATGACAGCGGCGGCCGGGCACTGGGCTGGGCCTCAGAATGAGGGTATGCGACTCCTCTCTACTCTGACCAGCTGTGGGGACACTCGTGCTCCCTGTCTCTGATTGGGACTAAAATGATCTCGAAGTTCCCTTCCAGGTTCCAAACCTACAAATTTCTATTTGTATGTCATGCAGTTCATGAACTTGTGACTCTGACTTCAAGACGTTCATGCTGGGGCGCTTGGGCGGCTCAGTCGGTTGAGCGTCTGACTTTGGCTCAGGTCACGATCTTACGGTTCGTGAGTTCGAGCCCCGCATTGGGCTCGTTGCTGTCAACACAGAGCCTGCTTCAGATCCTCTGTCCATTTCTCCCTCTCTGCCCCTCCCCTGCGCGTGCTCTCTCTCTCTCTCTCTCTCTCTCTCGGATCCTCTGTCCACCTCTCTCTCTCTGGCCCTCCCCTGCGCGCTCTCGCTCTCTCTCTCTCTCTCTCGGATCCTCTGTCCACCTCTCTCTCTCTCTGGCCCTCCCCTGCGTGCTCTCTCTCTCTCAAAAATAAACATTAAAAACAAGAAGTTCATGCTAAGCACAGTCATGGTCTTTTGCATCCAATACATAGGATAACAGGGTAGTAAAAATCAGAACATTCCAGTTGATGGAATTGCAAACCCACTCCACCTCAATAAAGGTGCCCAGTGGCTTTTCTAAAGCAAGAAAGTACCATATGTTTACTAGTTATCCCACCTATCAGTTTTCTTTCTCAAAATAAATAATAAATACGATGGGATTCCCATAATACTCTAATGCAGCCAAAGCTCTCCAAGGATTTTTCCCCCAAAGTCTGTAAGGAAGTCAGCACCCTCAACTGCTACAAACATGAAGCATAGATTTGTCAAGTGGTTAAAGGGAGAGTTTTTGAGACTGAATAAATAAAAAACTACTGCTGATAACAAATTGCAATAACACTAATAATTATTTAAACCTGAATGTGGGAATTATAATTCAGGGTTTATTTGTGCCTATGTATCCAAAAAAAGCAGAATGTGGGTAACTCAGTGGTTCCCAAACCTTCTGATTTCTCGCCAAGCCTTACAAAAAATCACACTAACAATACAAATAGGTGAGGAGAATTTCTGACATTTTCCCACACTTAAAGTTCAGATCGAGGGGGGTGCCTGGGTGGCTCAGGCAGTTAAGCGTCCAACTTCGTTTCAGGTCATGTTTTACAGATCGTGAGTTTGAGCCCTGCATCGGGCTCTGTACTGGTGGTTCGGCGCTTGCTTGAAATTCTTTCTCTCTCCGTCTCTCTCTCTCTCTCCCCCTTCTCCACTCACTCTCTCTCTCTCTCTCTCTCTCAAAAATAGACTTTTTTTTTAAAAGCCCAGATGGTAGCTTCTTACATGCCACTTCATCAAATGTATGCTAAGTAACGACCCGGACATTAAATGACTTGACCAAGATCACATATCCAGCCAGCGGCAAAGCTGAAACTGTCATCTGAGTCACAAGGCACACCCCTCCCAGGCCACCGGGACAGGGCAGAGCACACTTTGTCACACTTGTGGAACCCTCCCAGAGTGTCCCAGGGATGGCCCTGACGTGAGGCACACCTGAGAGGTCTCCAGAAAGCCGGTTCAAAGAAGCCTCCTAACCCGGAATTCACCCCGGGTCACTCGGCCCCTGCATTGTGTGCCGTGACACGAACACAGGATAATAGGCCCAAAAGGGGAAAGTGCTTCCAACGACAAAGAGTCTCCCATCAGCTGGTTAGTGAGAAGGTTTAAAGCCGGCTGAGCGACTCTACAGGGACAATCCACCGTCAGGAGGGACAATTAAACAAAGGAAGCCATGAGCAACATAAAGGAAACCGTATGACCACAACCCTCAGCTCTCCCTGAGACAAATCTAAGGCACAGTCTGATGACAGGGACCAGAGCGTGGTCTCCCACGCTCTGTCTCAGAAGTCTGCAGAATCTTAGCCTTCGAGCCCAGGGACCTGCTCCCTGGGAGGCGTCCTGGCCTCATCTGTCCCTTTTGTCTTCCAGAATCTTGTGACGCATGCGCCGACCCAGTGTAAAAAATGTTTCCCTGTCATTTGTTTTCTCATTTGGCAAGAAAGCACAATTACCATGGAAACCCCTGACGTTTTATAGCGCGTCATAACTTTCAAAGCACTTGCATTCAGTTCTCCTAGGACCCCCATTTTCTGTTCGTTCACTTTTCTATTCTATCCATTCAACACGCAAATACGTGTTGAGTAATGATTGAGTACCAGTTACCATTCTCGGTGCTAGGGACACAGCAATGAACAGGGCAGGGAAAACATTTCCATCCCATTTTACAGATGAGAAGACTGAGGCTCACAGCAGCTAAGTGTTGGGTCCCAAGGCATATTCCTAGTAAGTGGCAGATGGAGAACTAAATTCAGGTCTTCTAAACTGAGGTCAGTTTTCCGCCCACGACCTCACACCATTATATTAACCTTCTGTTGTTGGTTCTTCATACACACTGTGCAGAAAAATAAAAGCCTTTTGGTGCTTTGGGATTTTATCATCAGTGGCCAGCCACCACTTCTGACCTCAAATATGGCTCTATCCTTAGGAAGGTGCAGAAACTCCCCAAGCCGCTCAGCCAGGCTTATCCCGTGCCCTGGAGTCCCCCAGATCCACTGAGGGGAGTCTGGCACAGAGCGGGGCAGCAAAAGGCTCCTGCGTGGGTGAATCTGCTAAACGTTCAACCAAGCTCAAAATAACCCAAAATAACCGGTTTTCTCTCAATTGCAGGGGTCTCTTGAATGGGTCGCTCCAGCTTTACTGTCGGTCACTTTAATCACACGATCTCAGCCGCATCTGGCTGAGGGCAGGACCTATCAGTGAAGGGCCTTTCTATTTTAAAGGGAAAGAGAACTCGTACATTTGGGGCATGGGATGAGCTTCGGGCTGGATCCAGATGCTCTGGAAGGTTGTGAGGTCAAAGGGCAGGAGAGAGGAGGAATCTGGTGCTGTACGCATTCAGAGTGAAATTGACGGGGGTGCTATTTCACACGGGGCCCTCACCTCTGGGTACGTCTCTGCTGGTTGTTCCCTGAACAGCACCAGGGATCGTATTTACCTATGCGGCCGTGTCTAACGTTTGTTAAGTGTTATCTCCACCAACAGGCCGCTCGTCACTACATTTGAATTAACCAGATGAGACAGTCTCAGTTGACTCAGCTTCGCCTCTCAAACTTAGCACACTGGGAGAAGAGAAGAAACACACACACACACACACACACACACACACCAGGTCCCCTGCAACTCCCCAGCTATTTGCCGCTAGTTAAATTAGGCCCAACATCCCATTTCCTAGAATTTCTTCCCTATTTTCTGTTTCCTGGGCCGAAGTCCACAGCCTCATACGATGAGAGAAATGGGTTGGGACATAGCCTTCTAATATTTAAAATGGAAAAGGTTTTTAATTTTCTCCCCCTCTTGGTTTCTCCATCCTGTACCCCGAGTGGGCTTTCTGTGGGCTTTCTCAGATGTGGGGGCCTCTTGGCGATGTGCCGGTTTGGCAACCGTATCTGAAAAAAATAAGCCCCGATCCATGGCGTCTGCCGGCTTCTGTGGTGTGAGCGTGCCCACTGTGACCCGTGTCACGTTACCGGTGTGACGTCACTGAACACAGGGTTGGGAAGAGACGCACCTGCTCGGCTCTCACGGGCTCCAGGGCCCCGAACTTCACAGTCTCAATGTGCTAAGGTCCCTCTCTCCCCTTTCCCTCTCCAATTCTTCACATCAGTGAGGCTTTGGCAAGTGCCAGCTTCCACGAAGGAAATGGCTTCCAAAGGTCAGAACCAAAGCACTGAAGTCAGTCGCTGTCACCACGTGGATAACTGAGGCACCAGCTGACTCAACGGAATATTAATAGGACAGAATCTGCCTCCTCAATAAAATTAACTAAAGGTCTTTTGCATCTCCCTCTTTAGCTCTCAAACTCGGACTTTTGCACCTCCATCCAGCCCTCAAACTTGCACAGAACCTGGTCCATCCTGGAAGGGGCGGAGAAAGAGGAAAAGAGAGCGCGAGAACAAGTTATTTCCAGAGAAGGATCTGTAACGAGTCCACCGAGCAAAGGGCAGAGACGTGTCGAAGCAGACAGAGCAACAGTCAGACGGTGTCCTTTGGTTCCGAACATTAATTGGGAGGGATAAAGAACACAGTCCCGCTCTTAAATCATAATCTTTCACAAGCCCCCTGCTTTGAAATGATTTCCTGAAAACATCTCTCTACTGTTTCCAGCGTCAGCAGAAGCCAGCTAAAATTTCCCCCATTTACTACCTAAAAACCCAAGAGGAGGTAATTATGCTTCCTGCTGACAAAATAGAAAATGTTAAACATGCCCAATTACAGAGAAACACTGAAATGGTGAATAGGAGAAAAGATTCTGTGACAGTTCTAACAGTCACAGTAGGAAACGCAGCTCCCTTAGCCCTGAAAGATAAAAAATGAATGCCTTAATCTTCTTTAAGGTCTTTTCAATTAATTTAACCATGAATAACTTTCTTTTAAAATTACTTGAAATCTTCCAGATTAAATATAAGCAGGCTATTTCCCAGCCCATTTTTAGAACCGTACTGGGCCATGTACTTCAGTCTAGGAAATGGCATTCCTTTGTGTTAGTGTTCTGGCCTCACACAGCCCTGTCTTCTAAGCACAGCGGGGGCCGGTGCCTGAGACATGAGGAGCAAGGCGGGTACTTCAGGCCTTCCTCAGCTCAACCCACTCCTTCAAAGGCTCCTGCCCGCTAAAGAACACGGCAGGGCATTCTAGTCACTCTACAGAAGGGCTCTAAGTGCCCACGTGTACCCCTGTGGTGTGGCACAGAGCGCTCCCAAGAGGCAGCTGAGCCACCAGCGTTCGGGGCAAGCTAAGTCGGAGTCCATGAAGGGAGGTCCAGACAACAGGGAGAGGAAGGACGCGCCCCAGAACTGGTGGATGGACAAGAGGGCGGGAGCAGGGCCATCCATGAGACCAAACATCCAGAGCTTCGAGATAAGGTCAAAAGGAAGCAGCCGGGGTCAACCAGGAGCGCACCCCGGGAGGTCGACTGGAATACCATGGAGAGGAGGTTCACTGTGGGAGGCCATGAGAGGGTGGCCAGGCTTGTTTACTGGAGGAGTAGGGGGTGGGGGGTGGCGGGGAGAGGAGAGATGGAAACATAATCTACAACAGGGTACCGTTTCATGGCTCTCTGCATGTGTCCATGCTGTCTCTCTACCCAAAATGTCATTCCTGCTTTTCATTCCTAACAAACTCTTCCTCTTCCCACAATGCCCGGCGCTCAAGAGATCCTTCCTCAGTGAAGCGTGCTCCTTCATCATCTCCTCCAAGCCACCTGTTACCTTGCATACACTTCATCCCTAATACCCAATAAGCATGATATCTGGTATACAGTAGGTGCTTCATACATGCTTGTTGAATGAATACATGAGTGGACGAAAAACTAGGAATAGCTTATACTGAATTTAATAGTCAGGTCCTGCTAGAAGGATCTACTGATATTGGCAGTAGTTTAAAAGTAAGTCCGACAGGTCAAGAGAGGTACTCGGCTTTTCCCCGAGTCATCTAAGAAACCATCCCTAGCTAGACACCATCATTGTCTTCTATTCCTGAAATAGTAAGAGGAGAATAAATATGTTTAGCTGAAAAGGGAATGAAATTGAACAGCTGCAGATTTCCTGATAGCAGTCAAAGATCTGACACCCGATATACAAACAATGATGAGTGTTTTCAGCCAAGAGAACCCCTAAAAAATACCACTGAAACTATCAGAATAGGACATCTTCATGGTTTTCCAGGCTGAGGGTCAGTCTTAACCTGACACATTCGTAAGCCCACCTTAAAGATTCTGATGCAACAGGTTTGGGTCAAGGCACCTGTATTTTTCAAAAACTCCCCCAAGTGCTTCTGATAATGAACTGAATTAGAAACCACTAGAAAGCTGTGTCTAAGCCACTGATGCCATGACTTGCAGTGTATATGACTGAACGTTACCAGGGAGTGGGGCTGCTGTCTGCCTGGCAAATCAGAGATAGTCTTAGTAAAAGAAAAGTTAAGCCTACTGTCTATTTACTTGGATTATCTCATTTAATCCTCCCAACAAGCATATGAAGTAGGAGCTGACATTATCCCCAGGACCCCCAGTCTGTACAGCACACTGAAGCTTACAGAGGTTAAGTAACTTACCAGCCACTCAGTGAGAGAGATGGAACTCAAAATCCTGACAGGTGATTCTAGAGGCTGTGTTCTTAAACACTGGGCAGTACAATGCCTTTGCTGAACGTAGGCAGAAAGCAACTCCCTAAAACACAATGTCTTACAAAGTGGTCAGTGCCCGGAGGCGCCTGGGTGGCTCAGTCGGTTAAGCGTCCGACTTTGGCTCAGGTCATGACCTCGCGGTTCATGAGTTCGAGGCCCGCGTTGGGCTCATGCTGACAGCTCGGAGCCTGGAGCCTGCTTCGGATTCTGTGTCTCCCTCTCTCTCTGCCCCTCCCCTGCTCATGCTCTGTCTTTCTCTGTCTCAAAAAGAAATAAAACATTAAAAAAAATAAAAAAATAAAAAAAAGAAGTGGTCAGTGCCCTTGACGTTGCCTCAATCTGCATCGCCTCTGGGCTATTTTGTCCTCTAACTTACAGGAACTGATTGTTTTGATCAATCTTGGGCATTCCTGCATCTGTCTCACTGTGTGTTATGTATGTTTGCATCCCTCATATATGTTTGCATCCCTCATGTATGTTTGCACAACGCCTGGCCCATGATATCAACTCAATAAATATCGGTTGAATTTAAACCAATTTGATTCCACGGATGTCATAAAAATGATATGACTCCAGCCAAGAACTCCCCTTTGTCAAAGCTCTTTGTGCTGCATTGGCCACGTTGGGGCCAACTGAAAAATGTGACTCGGCTCTAGAAAGAGAGGTACAGGGACGCAGCGCGGGCGCGTTGGATGAGCTTTCGAGGAGCGCATACTTCCTGCCAGCACGACTGTGTCTCAAACAAACCTGGAAGGATCTGGGGTCCCAGTGAAGTAGTGAATGCACGGCGAGCTTCTATTCTGAGGCAGAACAGACACTACACTGGCTGTGGTGAGGAATGACTCGGAATCTATACAGACTCCACTGGCTTTGTCCCGTAAGATGTCAATCATAGTCTGCACAGTGATGCTTTCTGTAAAGAAAAAAAAAAAAAAAGAGAGAAAGAGAGAGAGAAGCTTTAATAGCGGCAAGTTGTTAACCAAAATCCATTTGTTCCTTTTCTTCTTAGTTACAGAACCCTGGACTGTAACTGCCCAGCTACAGACTGTATTTCCCAGCTTCCCTTGTGGCTCGGGTGAGGTCACATGATAAATCCTGACCAGTGGGAGATGAAATGCTACGTGCAACTTCCTCGTCACCTCCATACAAGGGACGGTTCGCCCTTCACTTTGTCCATCTTTCTGCTGCCCAGGACATGCCCGCAAGTCGGACCACAGGTGGAAGTCAAACGTCACGTATGGCTGTCCTCTGGTGCCAGGTAACCCACCATCCCTGGACTGGCCATATACATCTAGACCATAACACGGGAGAAAAATAAGCTTCCATTTTCTTGAAGCCATATTATTTTGGAGTCTCCTTGCGCTAAGTAGCACTTAGCAATTTCTCAACCAGTACAGTATGCAATAGAACGATATCCATAGGAAAGTATGTGCGATCTATGCACAATCCACTAAGCAAGTTCTCTCATACACACTTGCTGGTGACAGTCAGCACTGTAATTGGAGAATGACCTCTCTGCAGTGGGAAAGAGACACACAGAGAAATATGCAGAACATTCACAGCCATTTTGAGTACTGGCTCTGACTTCAGATAAATGCGTAAACAACTCCTTGGCTACAAAGGACCCCGGTTTTACGTTTTCTCCCTCTGATCATGATACGTTAAAACGCTATTCTTTCCGTCTATGTTCACAGAGATGGAATCAAAGCGTCACATAAAGAAGAGGTGCCTTAAACTTCACTAACACAACTCACGTCCTCTTTGTACATTTCCAACTGTAATATGCCATACCTAAAAGGATTAATAAAGCCTTGATCTTCAACTACCCGGTGTTAAACATTTTTCATTGTCTTACGAATGAGTTTATTGATTTAAATCAGGACCCAGTCGGTTGATAACAGCTGCAATCTTTTTTAATCTCTGCCTCTCACTTTATCCCCTTGCATTTTAAAAAAAAATTTTTTTTAATGTTTTATTTATTTCTGAGACAGAGAGAGACAGAGCATGAGCAGGGGAGGGGCAGAGAGAGAGAGAGACACAGAATCCGAAACAGGCTCCAGGCTCTGAGCTGTCAGCACAGAGCCCGACGCGGGGCTTGAACTCACAGACCACGAGATCATGACCTGAGCCGAAGTCGGACGCTCAACCGACTGAGCCACCCAGGTGCCCCTTATCCCCTTGCATTTTATTTGTGGGGCCATTTCTCCTATAGAGTTTCCCACAGTCTGCACTTTGCAGACAGCAGCCCCTGGTGTTACTTAGTATGTCCTCCCATCCTCTGCATTTCCTGTAAACCAGTAGCTAGGTCCAGAGGCTTCATCAGATTTAGATTTGATGTTCTGGCAAGACTGCTTCATACATGGTATTATATACTTTTATCAAGCTGGGTTTGTTTTTTTTTAACTTTTGGAGTTTTTTTTTGAAGTTCCCATTTTATTTTTTTTTTTTTAATTTTTTTTTTTTAACGTTTATTTATTTTTGAGACAGAGAGAGACAGAGCATGAACGGGGGAGGGGCAGAGAGAGAGGGAGACACAGAATCGGAAGCAGGCTCCAGGCTCTGAGCCATCAGCCCAGAGCCCGACACGGGGCTCAAACTCATGGACCATGAGATCGTGACCTGAGCTGAAGTCGGATGCTTAACCGACTGAGCCACCCAGGCGCCCCATGAAGTTCCCATTTTATTTATTTATTTTTTTTTTAATTTTTTTTTTTCAACGTTTATTTATTTTTGGGACAGAGAGAGACAGAGCATGAACGGGGGAGGGGCAGAGAGAGAGGAAGACACAGAATCGGAAACAGGCTCCAGGCTCTGAGCCATCAGCCCAGAGCCTGACGCGGGGCTCGAACTCACGGACCGCAAGATCGTGACCTGGCTGAAGTCGGACACTTAACCGACTGCACCACCCAGGCGCCCCTGAAGTTCCCATTTTAAAATTTTTTTTTTTTTTTCAACGTTTATTTATTTTTGGGACAGAGAGAGACAGAGCATGAACGGGGGAGGGGCAGAGAGAGAGGGAGACACAGAATCGGAAACAGGCTCCAGGCTCTGAGCCATCAGCCCAGGGCCTGACGCGGGGCTCGAACTCCCGGACCGCGAGATCGTGACCTGGCTGAAGTCGGACGCTTAACCGACTGCGCCACCCAGGCGCCCCTGAAGTTCCCATTTTAAAATGGATCACTGTCCTACCTTCCTACCCTTAATACATTAAGTTCTACAGCCAAAGTTGTGACGTGTTCTTCTACGTTAAGCATCGGCAAACTTTTTCTTAAAGAACCAGACAGTAAATATTTCAGGCTTATGGGCCCCACCACCTTGCTGTAACTTACCTGTCGCAACTCTGCAACTGTGCCAATATGGCATGGAAGCAGTCATAACCAGCACCTAGATAAATGCGCATGGCTGTGTTCCAGTAAAATTTTATTTGCAAAACAGGGGATTGCCAGCAGGTCCCAGTCTGTTGACCCTTGTTCTAAATGATCACAGGTCTAACTTACAAAACGCATGTATCACTGGCAACTATAAAATGTGGCCTCAGTGGTTTACTTGGAAGGGTTTCCGCTCGGGCACAGAAGTAATAAGCTATCCAGTCACCACATTTGCCTCAACTCGGATTCTGATTAAGTCAACAGCTAGGTGCGAGATAGAGGGTTCGGGAAGAGAATTCAGAACAACAGTTCCAACTCAACAAATGTTCACGGAGCAAAAGACTATAATGGACACCACGAGGGGATCCCAGTATGAGTGAAAGACAGCGCCCTGCCCTCCAGGCTCAGCAGGCCACTGAGAAAGGAAAATACAGGAAGACAAGGCAATGAGTGAAATACACAAACGCTGAGGTAGAAGGAAGGCTACAGTAAGTTGTCACGAAGACAAGTACAATGACTTGAATCAGAAGGAGGAAAAACCCTCGTGGATGAGGAAGCATCCTGTAACAATAGATATACGTCATCCTGCCTGCACATCAGGGACATCAACACAAGTTCGTCTCTATGTACAAGGTCCGTTCTCATTTCCACCTCCTTGCTCACCCCCCGAAGTTCAGACAAGTTCTCTGAAACACAGCTGCAAGACAACAGGTATGAGAGGGAGAATCATAAGGGATATACTAACTCACCTTCTTTCTTTTCTAAGCTGTCTTTGCCCGCACAGCAGTCTAGGTGGTCATCAGCTGGAGAAAAAACTTCGGAAAAATTGAACTCGTCCTCTCCCGTCCACCAGCCTTGACTCTGAGCATAACTCCTGAGCTCAGGATGCTGCGCGTCTATCTTAGTGGTGAGCGAAAGCTGATTGCAAATACACTTCACTCCCTCTGTAGAGAGTGCAAAGTCCGGTTAGCTGGAAAGATACTTAGAAGGACTTAATCAAGAAATGGAAATTTACAGCGAATCCCTTCTCTGCAATTCGACTTTAGAGAGAGGAAATGATTCTATTTTTGAAGAGAGAAACACAATCCTTGGTCCTCTTGTAAGAAGACCTCCCAGAAGGTTTGACCAGTCCTGACTGGGCACTACCACATTTGAAAGGAGCAATGGTCGCTGGATCTAAAATTCACACTCAGAAGGAAACCTGTGCAGCTCTCATTAGGGCTAAATAAACCCCAGGCATCTATTAACCATAGGAAAAATGAAAGGTTTCTTGAAAGAGACATGACACAACCTACAAGACTTATGAACATCACAACTATAGCCCTGATTCTTCCCCAATTTAGGCTTCCTCCACTTGAAGGAACACTTTACACCTCCACCCTCTGCCCAAGTAACATCACTTTTGGAAAATACAAAAATGGCACCTCTTCATTCAACTTTTTTTTTTTTCAGGTCCCAACATTTAGAAAAACACAGCGGCACTGATAATGAATTGTTTTAAAAGAATGGAATGTACCTGCGAATATACGTCTCTGAGGATATCAGTTATGAGCGTGTGTGTGTGTATGTGTGTGTGTGTGTGTGTCCATGCGTGTACGTGTATATGAGTGCAGAAATTCTATGGGAATTTTTTTCTCATAAACATATAAGTGCAGCTAAAAGAGTCTAGAGTCGGGAGCGCATGAATGCTGAGTGCACTCCAGCTTGATGAAACTCCCCTATCGGCTGGCAGGCTTCCTGTGGCTTCTTCCAAAGCCTCAGCTGCAAATACACTGAGGATGACTTCATTCTTCAAGATGCTGTCTAGAACACTAAGAAGTTATGAGTTGTAGCTCAAAAGAGGCCATCCGTACTTGCTGGTTCCAGAGAGCATGCTGATCTTTTAAATTCTTGGGAGAATGAAGTAGAGAGAGAGATCAAACCACAAGTTGCAAGCCGTTACTGCCTAAAAACCAGTTTCTAGAGACAAGGTCAGTGCTGGACAGGGTTCTCCCAGTATGTTCTGCTCCACTGATTTGTTCTTCCAAAATAAGTATTCCTAGCTGATGGGCATTGGCCTTCTGCCGCTCATCTTTTCAGAGGACAACACAAGAATAAAACTACTTAAAAAAAATTAAAAAGGAGCTTTGGCCTAAAAAGGGGCTTTTGGCATTCTTCATGCTAAGCTATCCACAAAAATCCTGTGAGCAACGCCACAGATATTATTTTCCTAAAGGGCTGATTTATAATGTATGTTTGCTTTCAGGGCGCCCAGGTGGCTCAGTAGGTTAAGCGTCCGACTCTTGATTTCGGCTCAGGTCATGATCTCGCTTCATGATCAAGCTCTGAGTCAAGCTCTGTGCTGACTGTGCACAGATTCTTGGGATTCTCTCTCTCCCTCTCTCCACTCCCCACCCCCCCCCCAACTCGCTGTCTCTCTCTCTCTTTCTCTCAAAAGTACGGAAATAAACATTAAAAATAATATATGTTTGCTCCCAAGAATGTTAGCATTCAGGGCCTAGTTTCATCAAGTCCTATTGCAATCACACTGCTGCTGGGATCAGACGACATGAGATCAATGAGTCCAAGGAATGAATGGCTGAGCTTTTATTTCAATGTTTCATGAAAGCACGCATTTTGAGGAGATGGGTTTTTTAAGCTGCATCTTGAAGAGAAACTAAGCTTCTGAAATGCAGGTATAGATCAAAAAGTTTTAAGTTCTATTTAAAAGCAATATATGACTGCTTTTTCAGCATGGACCACTAGCCCTCCTGCCGGAAACACTGGAGAGTAAGGCTTCAGCTTAGAACTTTTTTGATAAAAAAGTTTAAAGTTCCTGCACTGCAGCAGGCTCAGTGATCCAGCAGCCACACCGGCTGTCTCAGTCCTGTAAGTGCCATAGGGATGGGGCACAGGCACCAGGAGGTATATGCTGGGCACATGGGGGTGAAGAAACTCTCTGAGACTGTTGCAAGGGTGCCACCAGCCCATTCGGTGCCCTTGTGAGAATGCAAAGAAGCCACCCTCCTCCAGGCAAGCGCCGCATGCCAGCCACGTAGAGCATCCAACACACCCCTCGTCCACAGAAACCCTCATCACTGCACTGACTCAGGCCACAGAAGACCTTGACTCTCAACTATCGCAGTAGATCTGCTGCTTCTAACTCAGGTGAGCTTTGGTTCCAATCACCCCTTAGGTAGGTCTGGAAAACAGGTTTCATCCCTATCATCAATTCTGAGGAACTGGAAGAGACTTCCTGACAAATTCAGTTGAGAAACTGAAGCCCAAGTTTAGGTTCAACACAAGAAGAGGGTGGCGAGCCACTAGCCGCGTGTGCCGTGAGCACAGGAGGGGAGAAATGGCGGCACACGGTCTAGGTACTTGTCATCCAGCCCTGAGGAGCGTCAGGAGGGCTTCACTGGCCGATTCTCTCTTAGAATTCCTTCGTCCTCTCGGAAACCCTTTAACCCATGCTGGAACCTCATCCTGTCTCCAATATGAGGCTGCTAAGTGATGAGACAGGACAACCACAACCCCCTCTAACATCTCCTTCCTCGGAACTGTCTCAGAACAGGGTGCTGTAGGGAGCACAGAGCCACAACTGCGTGGGCACAAGATCCTTCCGAATGGATCCCCTAGGCCTCTGCTCTTCTAGAAACGCTGTCTCACAGAGAAATGAGCTTGTCCCAGAGGCAGTCCACGGTCCTCACACAGATCCGAACGCCTCTTCTCGAGGAACATTCCAAGTCTGAGGAGCCACAGGGCTACGGGTGATGAGGGGCAGCTCCCTGTTGTAGGGGTTCACTCACTGAATGGAATGGGATAATCACCATTCCTTTGGCCAAGTCACAGAGTAACCATTTGGGTCACGAAACGGCCGGTAGCCACAGCCGGGTCCTGCCCAGAAAGCAAGCGGAAAATAAGAAATGTCACGAGCGTGTCTCCCAAGTGTTGACACCTCTGCAGCCCAGGTTCTTTCTAGAAGCAGAGCCCAGAAGTGAGGATACGGCACAGAGGGGGTCTGCCGCACCAGGGTGACTCCTACGCGTCCAGGCAGCATCTGACTGAGCCTCTCTTGCCCTCGAAGCACCCCCCCCTCCCGCCGCCCGTCCACACCACTCACCTGTGATCTGCTCAGCAGCCCAGTACTTCCCCACGGTCTCCAGCACCCAGGCTTCCTCGCGATCCACAATCAGATACGCGCTTTGGAAGCTGTGGCAGGCGTGTGCATCTTCGTAATAATTGCCACCCTGTCCGTGTTCCTCCAACAAGGCGACGATGACATCCAAGGCTTCTCTGGCTGTTGTCCCTCTTTCCAAACCAAGCCTGAAGTAAGAAGACCAGAAGGCTCCCTCAGTCCTTTCGTACGCTGTGGTTCTCACCACGGTAACCAAAGCCTGGGGTGTAGCTGAGTTATGAAGCACGCCGTCACGTGTAAATGTATGAAATATGCAGGCCGATCCGCAGATTCACGGCACTTGAGCTCAGAATGTGTCTCTCACGCATTCGGTTCCAAATCGTGGGGGTGTTTTCTGTCTTTGGGCACCCCCCACCCCCCATCCCCCCCCCCCACACACACACACACACAAACAGAAGACTCGGGAACCCAGTGGCTTCTCCCTCGTGAAAGGCAGCTCAGCCAACGCTGTTTCTTTTCTGATTCTGACTCCCATGATGCCGGCCAGCTCAGCTCTAGCTGTGTCAAGACCCCCTTTGTGTGGGTTATTCTCCCTCCTGCCTCCGGGCAAAAGGACACCTGTGCGCAGGGCAGCCTTGATCTCTGTTACTCTACACCAGGCATTTTGGTTGGTAACAAAGGGTTCCATTGCCAGCCCTTGTCCTCGGTACATATGTTTTACTCCGTCATCTCACAGGGAATGGGTGCCTGGTAGGACGTGATCTATCCTTTTCTGCGTATCTCTCCTCCTACCTATCAGCCTGCCTCTCCTGGTGTGGCTTAGAGCGTCACTTACCAAAAAGTACCTATTTCTTCTGAAATGAAACAGCAGTCTGCTCCCAGCCCTTCCAAGTAATCGGCCCCCTACAGAGGGCACAGATACGGCCCTCTGCGTGACCTCGGGCAAGTCCCATAATATGTCTGAACTCCGCGTTATGTCACCTATAAAACAGGTACCTAATCCCTGGGCTCTATGAAGACAGGTGTACGAGATACTGACTGTGAAAATACAAACACAACTGCCCAGGACCAAGGGGGTCAGTAGGTCTGAGAGGCAGCACGCTGTGGCCGCAAAACAATGGCTCAGAGATACGGGGACCTGGCTCCCAATTCTATGTGTGCCACCCACTGGCAGTGTGACCTTAAGTAACATAACCTTTCGAAAACTTGATTTTCTCATTTGTAATGTCAAAACGGGACTACGCCCCTCTCGGGCTGATGTGAAAGAGGATGGCACTTGAAATGTACTCAGTAAATGTCCACTGACTCATCTCTTGCTTCCAATCATAATTCTAACGGCAGGAACACAAGCGCCTCAGAACAGAGACGACGGTGCCCGCTAAGATGGCAGCATAAGCCAGCTCTGTGGGAATTTTCATCATGTGAGCAATCGTCTCTAAAACTCACCCAGCCTGATTCTTGCTGAAGGAACCTCCACTGTCCTGCCAGGGAGAGGAAAAGATAATGCTACAGACTTATTTCTCTCTCTCTCTCTCTCTTTTTTTTTTTTTTTAAGTTTATGTATTTATTTTGGGAGAGGCAGGGAGAATGCAAACAGGGGAGGGGCAGAGGGAGAGGGAGAATCCAGGCCATCAGCGCAGAACCCGACGTGGGGCTTGAACTCGCGAAACCCTGACATCCTGACCTGAGCCAAAATCAAGAGTCGGTCGCTTCACTGACCGAGCCACCCAGGCGCCCCGACAGACTTGCTCTCGCGACAGGCTTATCTTCGTAGTCAGATAATTATATATCCATTTATTGGGCGTTTCTCAATTTTAGCTTATTTAGGAAGGCTTGGTGAAAAGCCACCGATTTACAAAGCTGAACCCTAAGACCTTAGCAGAGTGATACAAAATAAACTTAGGAGACGGTTGGCTTAAGCAGACTTTTCTGTTGGCGGGTGTCATCTTCTCCAAAGAGGACCAACAGAAGCAAGCACTCATCTGCTCTTGAGGATCCAGAGGAAACAAGCATGCTATATGAGCACCTCTCTGATCTGCCCGAGCTGTGCCCCGAGGAGGGCCCCCTTCTTCCTTTCACAGATGCCTAGCAGCCTCTGGTCACATTGCCTCATGCATGCATTCCAGGCAGAAGCCTTGTCCCGGGGCCTTCACAGGGCTCCAATCTGCCCAGGCAAACACGTGCTAGGAGCGTGGGAATACCTAGCCAGGGGCACACCACCTTTGGAAGCCGGGACTTCTCTTTTGCAGCTTCTAGCTCATTCTCCTGCCGTTCTGCCCGCTGCATTCCACACTGAGGCGCCAGTACGCGCACTTGCCCTCCCACAAGCCAAGAACCTTGGCTCCGGGAGGTTCCTTAGTGTCCTCTGCGTATGGCGGCGGCAGCGGGACCTCAGCACTCATCCACAGACAGCACTCTGATCAGACCCTCCTACCCTCTGTGCCAGGACCAAGGAAAACGATACACCTGGACACTCCCACTTAGCCTCTGTGCCATGGGCCAAGGACAGGACAGCCTGCTCCACTGTATCAGGACGCAAACAACAGGAAGACTGAGGGGACAGGTGTACCCGGGCCACAGTAGTCTAGGGCCACAAGTTACCCAATATCAAGAGACCCGTTCCAAAGCCTTTCACAGTGCTCTGGCCTCATAGATGGGGCAAATTCACACGACTCCAAATGAGAACAGCATCTTTCTGGTCCCATGCCTACTTTCAATTTGGCTGCGTCACCTCACTATGGGCATGACCAGGGCAGGAAAAGGGATGGAATTAGCTGGGCCAAGGTTAGAGTCTCACTCTGACATCTACCTTCAGTGCAGTTCAGATCCTTTGAACATATGAGTTCGGTCCACGTTTTTCTGGATCTTGGAGTTAGATGCACCCAAGTTCAAATTCTTGTTTTATGAAAACTACTTGTAAGGATCCCTACTTGCAGTCCATGACTCTCACGCAGGTATGTCAAGGCCAGTGTGCCCATTCCTGGAAGGTCAATAGACCTATCCATCGGTTGGCGGAAGCTACGGACCACAGAGGTCTCTGTGTAAATGCACACTTTCTCCCTGCAAGTCCTACAAAGCGTCAAAACCGCGATTGCTTGGTATAAGATGTTGGCTCTGGGAGGTTCTTTAGAGGTCATCCGATCTAAGGCCTCCCCTCGAATAAATGCGGAGACTGTGGTCCCGAGGGGTGCTGTAACTTGGGTGTACTCACACGGAAAACCAAGGCCCCTGGCTCCCCAATATTCTTTCAACGAGGCCATGAGTCTGTTGCATTTCACGATCTCCGAAAAAAAAGAAAGCCAGTTCGGAGTGTCGTTTCGGTCCCACCCACCCTCGCCTTTGGTGGTTCACTCCAAACTCGGTCATTGATCAGCTACCGCAGGCCAGGCACACAAGTCCCGGTGCTCACGACACATGGTGGTGACCAAGGAGAGGGCCCCATCCCCCCGAGCCCACGACGCGCCTGCTGCCTCCTGTTATGTAGTGGCCGGTAGAGGAGGAAAAGAGAAAAGGACAAGTGAGATGAAGAAGGACAGGAGGGGCATATATCTCTTCTTTCTTCCTCGATATGTTATGTATTTTATATGCAGCCTTCCCTCTTTCGTATATTTTAGCTACATTTCAAACCATGAACCACCCGCTTAAAATACACCGTTCAGTGATTTTTAGTACATTCACACATCTGCCACCACAACCTAATTGGGACATTTTCAACACCCCCAAAAGAAGCCCCAAATCCATAAGGAATCACTCCCCATTTTCCCACCCCCGCCACAGGCAATCACTAATCTATTTTCTGCTACTATGGATTTGCCTGTTCTGGACATTTCATGTAAATGCAATCACACAACATGCGACCTCGCTGTCTGGCTTTGTTACTTAGCACGATGTTTTCTTTTTTTTTTTTTTTTTTTTAAATATTTATTTATTTCTGAGACAGAGAGAGACAGAGCATGAGCGGGGGACGGGCAGAGAGAGAGAGGGAGACACAGAATCCGAAGCAGGCTCCAGTCGCCGAGCTGTCAGCACAGAGCCCGACGCGGGGCTCGAACTCACGGACCGTGAGATCATGACCTGAGCCGAAGTCGGTCGCTCCACCGACTGAGCCACCCAGGCGCCCCTAGCACGATGTTTTCAAAACCCACCATGTTGAAGCATGTGTAAGCACTCGGTTATTTTTTATTGCTCAGTAACATTCCACTGTAATCCACCTTTTTTGTTTTTTCCTATCACCTCAAACTTATCAAAAGACACAGGTCTCCTTTGGGAGGACCGTGTTACAAAAATATGAGGTTTGGAGGGAAATAAATCCCGTTCCCATTCCCCCACCTGTTCTGAGCGGTTGTTTCAAAGAATGACTGTGTGGTACCTGACCAGATCCATCCCCAATAAGGCTTCGGTCTCAGCTGCTGGTTCTCTGGCGTTGATGGCTTCGTTGGCTATGCACACTCCATGCTCATTGGCTCCCATTTCTGCCCCCCAAAGCCAGGCAGGTCTGCTTAGCACAATAGCATGGGTCCTGGGAACTTGGTCGATTGAAATGTACGTGCACTAGAAAACAAAGACGGGAAAGAAAGGACCGTCACCTGCCAGGAACCACTCAGTTTCCATCTTGGTACTTAAACGGAACCACTACATCAGTTGCAAACAGAGCCAGAAAATGAAAGGCCTTGGGAACACAAGACTTAAAAGATACCCAGGTCTCAACGCAAGCGCAAGCTCAGAGGTCTCTAGAGGGAGGTGCAGTTGTGCCAATCAGGTTTCAGTCTCCGGTTCAAGCCCAGTTTATCCACAGTGCTCTCACATTTATAGCAATCAGCTTCTTTTTTTTTTTTTAATTTTTTTTTAACGTTTATTTATTTTTGAGACAGAGAGAGACAGAGCATGAACAGGGGAGGAGCAGAGAGAGAGGGAGACACAGAATCTGAAACAGGCTCCAGGCTCTGAGCGGTCAGCACAGAGCCCGACGCGGGGCTCGAACTCATGGACCGTGAGATCATGACCTGAGCCGAAGTCGGACGCTTAACTGACCGAGCCACCCAGGCGCCCCAGCAATCAGCTTCTTGAACCAGGTATGCAGCCCATCTGTGCCCTGAATATGCTGTCTGGTCATTTCAGCAGGCACAGGTGCTTCAGGGCACAAGCATTTCACACAAACATAACCATTTATTCTCATCTGCAAAATTCCTTCCAGATCAGTGGCTTTCAAACTTCTTTAAAGTTATTGAACCTTCCTATAGAAGAAACTTTACTCAGAGGCCTAACATAGAAAGCAGATTAAAGGAAAATGTGTTGCCTGACGAAGATGGGGGTGGGGCCGAGGGGGGGTCCCTATGCTCCTGGCAATGATCCCTAGGGCTCCCTGGAACCTAGTTTCATAACCTTCACGTTTGCTCTCATGGTAGAAAAGGGAACGTGATGATAAAACTTTACATTTAACGAATGCATTAAATGCTCTCTTACACACTGTGCTTCCCTGTCTGTCCCATCTGATTCTCACACTGAGCCTATGCAGCGGACACAGGGGAAGAGAGTCCCAGAAGGGCATGTTTCTAACTATGATCAGGACAGCAAGACCCACAGCACGTGGTGTTGTATGTCTTACCTTCTCCAGGCTGCTGTGTCTTTACCTGGAAAATGAGCGAGCTAATCGAGAACAAGCGATTTTGTTTTTCGAAATATTTTTAGCCTTAGAACCCTGCCTTCGCACGAACTCTTACGTAGAAGCAGGAAGACAGTAAAAGCGGTCACAGTGCGTTGAGGCAAATGGAAGTTGGGTGGTGGGACCAGCTAACTCAAAGCCCGGCCTGCTGGTTCTACCCTTTCCCTCCCCACGATGGGCCCAACGGCACAGACAGCTCCCTTGGAGAAATGAGAAAAACGTTAACCTGGGTGGCCCATAAGGCGCCTGCTGACTCTGGCATGGAATCCAGGGCTCTAAGCTGCACAGCGCTATTTGGCTCTCAAGGGAGAAATTCGTCACCTGCAGCAACCATTTACATTTTAAGTTGGGCACTGAAAGCATCGGCTCAACTGTGGCCTCGGATCTTTTTCTGACTCGCGACCCAGTTGTATCGACTGAACACAGCCCGGGACGTTATTCTGCATTGATTTTCCATAACGTCTAAGCCTCGGGTAAGAGCTAAAACACGGGCAGCATGCACACTCATTGGTCAGGTGACATATGTATCTTCATAACCCATGGAAGGTGCTGCTGTGCACTGGGATGATGTTATTTCACTGGATAAATACTGGTAAGACTGAAAGCTAATTAAATCCAGAGACTGTCAAGAGGCTCTTGAGTTTTTCACGGCAAATTGATAATGAAATGCACTCTTGAAATGTTTTCCCTAGTTCCTGAACGTTGTTTACTTTGAAAAACGCTTCTTTTACAGCAAAAACCTAGCCAGAGCCATGAACAAACTACGGTCCTCTGTGCTCCTCTAAATGTGATAGCAGTTTATATCTTAAAATTGTATTCTTCATGTAAAAAGCAGTTCAGGCATCAACCAACGTTTTCCAAACCCCTCTGTGTACACTGAGTCAGTTCCAGTGATAAATTCTGTCTTGAAAAGAATGAGTAAATATGGAAGGAATTTAAGATTCTTTAAAAAAAAAATTTTTTTTTTAACATTTATTTTTGAGAGACAGAGAACGAGCAGGGGAGGAACAGAGAGAGGAAGATGCAGAATCCGAAGCAGGCTCCAGGCTCCGTGCTGTCAGCACAGAACCCGACGCGGGGCTCGAACCCACGGACCGCGAGATCATGACCTGAGCCGAAGTCAGTTGCTTAACCGACTGAGCCACCCAGGCGCCCCAGGAATTTAAGATTCTTAAGTGCAGATGTATCATAAAGTTATTTTTACGGGCAAGAAGGAAGCAAAAAGAAGAATGGGTTTATTTATCTGTTCTCAAATTCGTTTTTACACATTCGTTTCCATTTCGCCATTTACAGAGCACCAACCACACAGAAGGCATTTCGTGCTTAGCACTGTTTGCAGATAAATCAGGAAGGATGCCTAATCCCTGTTCTTTCAGTTGGGAAACAAGGAGAAAGCACACATGCAAATTACCATGACCACCAGGCCAACCTCGGCAGGTATCACCGAGGCCTGTCAAGTTAATGTGTAATCCATCTTTCCCCCTCCTCAATCTTGTACATCTGAGCAATCCATTCCTGCTTTTTTCTTCCACATTCCATTCCATTTATCCCCTTCCAAATACCGAATAATTGGCTTATGTACTGCATATACTGTTTATGTATGTTATCTCCCCCAGCCACAAGGTAAGCTCCATAGGGGCAAGGAGATATATTTGTGGTTTAGTTCAGTGATATATCCCAAATCTGGTACACACTAGGCATCAACAGATCTTTTTTCAAGGGAGGGAAGGAAGGAAGGAAGGAAGGAAGGAAGGAAGGAAGGAAGGAAGAAGTGAATAACAAAGAACAGAGGGATATAATACAGGTTCAAGAGGGAAATTATCTAAGTGGCCAGAGGATTTATCAAATGAGTGACATTTGAGTTGATCTTGAAAAAACGGGCCAGACATCAAGGTGTTCCTGACAGAGAGGTAAGAGCCAGGGAAGAGAGAGACAGAGACGGGGCCAGAAACATTCCCCTCTCTGTGCCACTCACAGAAGCTATTGCGAAGGCATTGAGTAACAGCACTGCAAAAGCTCAGTAAGTATTGACTGATAAAAATGTTGAAAACTGAATCCAAAAGACCATATGGTCTTCGTGGGAGTTCAAAATATTTGCAGCCAACTTGACACTTTTTAGCCAAACTCGGAAGGAGGAGGAAGAAAAGAGATGCCCAAGTAGCCAGATGGGCCAAATCGGCCCCTCCTAAACACCAGGCGGAAAGCCAATGCACCAGACAGATCCCCCTCATATGCTACAGAGCAAAGGGGTTATGGAGATGGGGGGGGGGGGGGCGGTGCACCCAAGCCCTACGGAGCCTGTAACACACACACCCTTAGGGCATCTCTGTCACGGACTGCAGCAGCCTGGGCCTAACAAGGAACCTTCTGTGGCTACAATTCACACACACTCCATTGTGTTTGAAATCTGACGAATCACACCCAGATCAAAGAGGATGGTCACGATTGCTTATCTAAAATCCTTGTCTGGGAGCAAACCTCGTAAATAGGGAACGTTAACACAAGATGTAATTAGCTAAACTGTGTAAAGTCAGCCATCTAGAACATGAACTCTGCAGGCAGTCATTTCTTTTTTATTTTTAAGTTTATTTATTTTGAGAGAGAGAGAGAGAGAGAGAGAGAGCAGGGAGGGGCAGAAAGAGAGGGAGAGAGAGAATTTCAAGCAGGCTCTGCACTGTCAGCACAGAGCCTGACGCAGGGCTTGAACTCACAAACCGCAAGTTCATGGCCTGAGCCAAAACCAAGACTCAGACGCTTAACCGACTGAGCCACCCAGGTGCCCCCGTCACCGTTTTTCTTTTTTTTTAATAAAATTCACTCATCTTCACAACGGCCACATCACTATTGAGGAGGCAGACAGTAAGTGGGAGTGGGATCTCAGGCAGCAGGGAAGGTCTCACCAAAAAAAAAAAAAAAAAAAAAAAAAAATCCAAAATGCACCTGACATGTTCTTTCAGCGTGACAAAAGCAGTTTCGCTCCTCAAGTCAAAATTCCTAGCCAGAATTCCTACCCAAAACAAAAAGGGGAAAGAACACGTTCACCACGCAAAAGCTCAGTCTTTACAGGGATGGTTCTGGCCTCAGCTTCGGTGATTAAGCCGCTTAAGAGGTTTGCAGAGAGAGAGAGAGACAGAGATGAGCAAATTGTCTTGCTGCCCACGGCCACTCCCAACCAGCCTCTCATAAGACAAATCTGTCAGCTGTGTGACTTCTGGGTGCCAAGGCCACATAACAGTATAAGGCTGCCTGGAGCGGGGAGCACGGTGAGGCAGGCTTGTAAATGTCGGCACTGTCTGCTGCTGATCACTGAGGTTTTAAAGGTACTGCCTGCACTGAGCCTGTCACCCTTTCAGGTGGCTCCAGGGGACACGTGCCAGGTTGGAGGATAGAAAAGATGAGCCTTGCCTGACAAAGCCCTGGGGACGGCGACAAAAGACAATTCCCCTGCAGGGCAAGCCCTTGATTATTTTCTGTGATTGGGTCAAAAACGAAAAAGCAAAATCAGCTTCGCGCTGGTGCCTACCCCTTGCACATTCCGGTGCACACCCTTCCTGGATATCACCCAGTGAAAGGGGAACAGAGACACTCACACAATAGACGTTTCAATTAATGAAATGCAACCATTGTGCTTTCCTACTGTACTCAGATGGTGAACACAGCCCTGGCACCACCAGTGAAAAAGCACTCTGAAATGAGCTGATGACTCAGCCAGACTTCCCAGGGTGGAGGGTGGGGGGGAAAGCAGGGAAAATGGGACGCTTTGGAGGAGTATTTTTAGGTTTAGAAAATTTGCAACTCTAAAGCAGCACTGCTCATGATCACTGAGGTTCTTGGGGTTTGTTTTTATCTTCTTTAGCCCAGTGTCTTGCCGGCTACTTGGCCGGTTTTTGAAAATGTGCCCTTAAGGTTCATATGACTCTAAATAATGACCAAACAAAGAGTGTCAGCCACATTTTAGAAGCAGGGCCTTATACTCCCTTGAGGACGTAAGATCTTTGAGAATGGGCAAATGCAAAGGCCTGGGGTCGGAAACAGGCTTGGGACAGGGGACTGGTGGAAGGAAGTTCCCTGCTAAGCCACGCTCCCCTGAGGTGAGGGGGGACGCGCGTGCTCTACACAAGGCTGGAGGCTCCTGCTCTGGGGACAAAGAGCAGATAGGAAGACCGGCACCCAGTCCCCCCGGTGGCCACATGGAGCTTTGTTCAGCTCTCTTTGATTCCAGAATAACTCGTGCTTTCCCACCGTTAAGAGGGAATCTTCGGAAATGAAATTCAGACACTCTCCCCCGCAAAACACACACGCATCCCACGAACCACAAATATAGCTGCCATGTGGACAATGTTACTAACAATGTTACCAGCTATCATTAATGGATAATTTTCTATTCTTCTTGAAAGTATTTTCATTGGGTAAGGAAAAAAGGAAGTGATCTACCAAAAGCCTGCCCCAAACTGTGGAAGTTGTATAATCTCACTGGGGGTCCCGAACCCAAACAGAACTTTATATAGAGGAAAATATAAATAAATTAAACCTAACTTAAAAAAAGAGAGAAAGAAACAATGAAGACTTTAAACTTTAAAGGAAGGGGGAAAATGGAGAAGAGGGTTATTATATAATAATAATAATAAGAGACTCTTTTAAAAAGCATGATGTGTCAAATCTGACTTGGCTATCAAGAATTCTGTCTCCACAAATGCTGACATAATTATTCTCTGGGCACCAAATATAAATCAGGTCAACTTTAATTGAAATTCACTGGTTTTTGTATGGGGCACCTAGGTGGCTCAGTCCCTTAAGCGTCCAACTTAGGCTCAGGTCGTGATCCTGCGGTTCGTGAACTGGAGCCCTGCATCAGGCTCTCTGCTGTCAGCACAGAGACTGCTTCAGAGCCTCTGTCCACATCTCGCTCTGCCCCTCCCCCAGTTACACTGGCGCTCTCTCTCTCTCTCTGAAAAATAAAATAAACATTTTTTTAAACAAAGAAATGCATTGGTTTTTGGAGCAGTATTCTAATGTTGGATCCATTTTTTCCTAAATAGAAAATCCAACCATATGAAAATAGGCATACATACCCACCTACAGGCACGCGCGCGCGCACACACACACACACACACACACACATCCCATACACACAGAGAACATCATGATCCAGGAAATTACTCATCTGCTTCCTCAACACTCCTATCTACGGAAAGGAGGAGGGCTTGAGGAAAAGTCGAGATGTGCTCTGTGATGCGTAGTGGTATAGCATCCTCAGAGAGCACAAATGGATATACACGGATCCATGCTACTCTGCATCCAAAGTGAAATTGTTAAAAAAAAAAGAGAGAGAGAGAGAAACTAAAGAACATTTAAAAAATGCTCCAATCTTTCAACTGTGGAGCTAAACAAAAACATGCAGTGTAATTTTAGAAATGGAGGAACTCTGTTAAAGGATCCTATTCTTTATTCATTTATCCTTTGTCTCAAGCAAAGAGAATGTGACGGAGAGTAGATGGTGGCTGAGTAGACTGATGGACAGACAGAAGGAAGGAGGACCGGGTGCGTGAGTGGACAACTTGGATGGGAGGACCGCCTGGAAGGACGGGCCAGCTGGAAGGGTAGGCGGGTCAGTGGATGAGTAATCAGGATGACTTTTAGTGCACAGTTATTCTCAGAAAATGAATTCCTGGAATCTCAAAACTCAAGTATGAGGTTTCTAGGGAAACTGCAGAATATATACGTTTAAAATGTCGTGAAATGGCTAAGAAATAGATGGGAGTTTATAGGAAGTTCTCACTCTTCACAGTTTAGAAAAATAATTTCTGTATGCCAATGAGAGCTTTTATGAAAGTTACGTGATAGTTGTTGGGCTCATAACCCCACCTATGGAAAAGAGCCCACCATTCTGTACTTGGGAAAGTAACAGAAGGAATTAAAGGGGTAAGAGTAGAGGCACCTCGGTGGCTCAGTTGGTTAGGCGATTGACTCTTGATCTCAGCTTAGGTCTCGATCTCAGGGTCTTGAGTTCAAGCCCCATGTTGGGCTCCATGTTGGGCATAGAGCTTACTTTAAAAAGGGGGCGGAGAGAAGGCAAGAGTAAAACTGAAAAGCAGATTCAGAGCCAAATGCTAAAGATAGTCTGGGAACTGAGACCTGGAGTCACAGAAGCTCTCAACACTAGTCAATTCTTTAAAAAAAAAAAAAAAAATCTCTTTTTACAATGTTCTCCTTAGAGTTTATAAAGTACTTTCAAATATCAGCTCCCATGTGTTTCACCAAAAAATCTGTAAGGCAGACACAGTGGGTGTTATGATCTCCATCTGGCAAATGAGTAAACTGAGTCTCAAAGAGACTCAAAGACCCAAGATGCAGGAAATGGGGAAGACAAGACTGGAAGCCAAGACCCTTGTATCTGAGGCCAGACTCATCTCACCGGTTTCAGGCAATTGTAAATTTCCATTGATTTATAATGGCAGAACAGGCACAAAGTACATGTTCACAGAAGGAGGGCAGGCCAGAGGGAGGTGAGGATATTGGTATGTGGGCCCTGAAGGATGCATCTACCAAGGAGAGGAGAGGACAGGAAGGGCATTCTTAACAAAAGCACAAAGAAATGCAAATGTGTTACTTGTTCCAGAAATGACCGAGCAGCTCAATGTAGCTGGAGCCTATGGTGCAAGCTGGGAGAGGAAGACTAAGAAGGAGGGCAGAAAAGCAAGCAGGAAATTGTACAACCCTTCTGGAGGGCAATTAGTACAAAAACTTTACCCCACGACCCAGCGATCCTACATCTGCCAGGTGTATCTAGAGACTATACCCGCACATGTACAGAATGACTTACATACAAGGTTCTTCATGACTGACTTCTGGACTAGAAAACAGGCCCAGTGTCCACCAATAGAGGACTGATTGAAAAATTATGGAATATCTCCACAATGGACACTATGCATCCTTAACAAATAATAATAAGATGATCTCTGTGTACAAATGTAGAAGAATCTTTAGAAAATGTTACTAAATTTAAAAAATGTAGACCTTTTTTGTGCATTTGAAATTTTATATTTAAAAATCAAGTTTCAGGGGCGCCTGGGTGGCTCAGTCGGTTAAGCATCCGACTTCGGCTCAGGCCATGATCTCACAGTTTGTGAGTTCAAGCCCCGCGTCGGGCTCTGTGCCGACAGCTCGGAGCCCGGAGCCTGCTTCGGATTCTGTGTCTGTCTCTCTCTCTGCTCTGCCCCCACTCACACTCTCTCTCTCTCTCTCTCTCAAAAATAAATAAACATTAAAAAAAAATGTTTTAAATCAAGTTTCAGAATAGTATATATAATGTGCTACTTTTGTGGCAAAAAGTAAGAAAATAAGGCTAAGTATTCACACTTGTTTGCATTTGCATGAAACAGTGGAAGGATGTGCAAGTAATTACTAAAAAGGATGATGCGGGATGGGAATCAGACTGAGTAGCAATACGGGAGAGTAAACCTTTTTAATACCACACGGATACATTACCTATTCAAAATGTAAAATTACATTAAAAAGCATCTTTACTTATTAAAAGTATCCCAAAGGAGTTAAAAGCCTTATGTCCGTATAAAAACCCGCACATAGGAGGGGAGCAGGGCTAAAAGGCAAAACAAAGCACAACGTGCACATAAATGTTTATAGCACCTTTGTTCATACTTGCCCAGCCTTGGAAGCAGCCAAAATGTGCTTCACCAGAGGAGCGGAAGGCTAAGCTATTGTGCATCCAGACAGGGGGATACTTTTCAGAACTAAACTTGCACTATCAAGCCTGGAAACGGTATGGATGAACCTTCAATGCGTACGACTAAGCGAAAGAATCTGCAAGGCTACAGACTGTAGGATTCCAAATATATGACATTCCAGGAAGGGCAAAGACTGTGGAGACAGTGAATACATCAGTGGTTGCCAGGGGTCAGGAAGAGAGGAATGAATCGGGGGAGCGCAGAGGATGTTTGGGGCTGAGAAAGTATTCTGTAGACAATATTTTCTATACCTTACGCCGGCTATAATGGTGGATACACGTCATTGTCTACATCTGTCGAAACCCATGGAAATACACAACACGAAAAGCCAACCCTAAGGCAAATGATAGACGTTGGTTAGTAATAATGTATCGGTCTTGGCTCATAGATTATAACACTGGACCACACGGATGCAACATGTTAATAATAAGGAAAACTGGGAGGTGAAAGGGTGAAGGGTTATATGGGAACTCTCTGTCCTTTCTTTTCATTTTTCTGCGAACTGCAGTAAAAAAAAAAAAAAAAAAAAAAATTTAAGTCTACCAATTTAAAAGAAAAGAACACAAAGGGAAAGTGAGCCGGGTGCCAGTCAGGGAGAGTTCTGAAATGCATACAAATCAGCCTGGACTCTCATCCTGTAAACACAACCGTTTTTGAAACAAGGCAGGGACAGAGTTTTGCTCTGAAAAGAAAATTCTGGTGACCCTGCAGGCTGAAGAATCTAGGAAAAAGAGAGCCAGGGATGAAGAAGCAGATTATAGCAGCAGGGAGGTGGGGGTGGGTCCGAATGAGCTAGGAGCCGTGGGGAGGGGATGGGGACACAGCAGAGGAAGCCACAGGACTTGGCGACAGCCGTCCCCATGCATCCAGAGGTGTGTGGGAAAATGAGGGTCAACGTTTCCCTCTGGTTTCTACATTAAACTATGGGGCAGACAATGGTGGTGCTGACAGAGGAAGAAGAACAGAGGAGATGGGGAAGATGAGCTTGGTTTCTGACCGTGACGTCATTTTATTACTCACAGGATACGGATGTGGAAACGCACAGAGGCAGCTCCAGACACAGGTGGGCAGCACAGAAAAGAGGTCAGGCTGCCTTCGAAACTGATTCTGATGTGTGTCGAACCACATCACGTAACCTCCAGCACATGGGAGTGACAATATACTCTGAGTCAACAAGGGAAAGAAATCTAGCCTATTTTCTAAACTTGACGGTGCCCGTGAAAGGAAAATATTGCGTTATTTAGCCTATCCCTCCCAAAAGAAAACAAATTTTTCTAAAACCTCTATTTCAGACATATTTAGAAGTGGCTTTTGTGTGATGCTGTGGTTACTATGGCTACTGACAAGTGATCCCCAAATGCAGTGGTGTAAAACAAGCATTTATTATGCTCACGAACTCGATGGGTCAGGAGATCGGACAGGGCACGACAGAGACGACACTCTCCACTCCACACTGTCTGAGGCTGGACCCGTCTGAAGGGCCATTCACTCGCACATCTGGCAGCTGACGCTGGTCGCTGGCTGAAGGACTCCGGTTCCTCTCCATGTGGGCCCCTCCCTGTGCTCTTTGTATGTGGGCTGGTTTTGGGTTCCTTCCAGTCTGGTGCCTGGATTCTCAGGGCCAGATCCCAAGAGACAGAGACACGTGTAGGCGCCAAATCCTTTCGTGACCCAGCCCTGGAGGTCACAAAGACTCACTTCCAGCATGCCACGCAGGGCAGACACAAGCCCTCACCCAGACTCATGGCAGGGGAGGGGGGCATCAGCCTCACCTCTCTACGGAGGAGTGTTCATGACACCGTAAGAAGTGCACGTAGGATGGGATTTGGTGCAGCTATCTCTGGGAAATTAAATCAGCCCACGTGAAAAATCCAAGTATTGTTTCAGTCTGTATGACTCTTCGGAAAAAAAGAAACATTTAGGGAAGACAGGCAGGGAAGGTCACTAATAAGTCAAACCTGTCACAACTCAAACCTGCAAACTTCATCCACGCAGAGTCCACTCTGTTCCAGGAAGAGAGAAACATTCAAATCCAAACGACACGGACAGTCAAACATTCAGGAATCGAAAAACCTAGCATGGTCGCCAGAGAACCCAGTGTTTTTCTCCGCCTATATAAAAGAAATGTCCTACTGAAGCTTAGATGCTTGGACCCAGTTAGTGGTGCGAGAGGAGAGGCGAGTGGTTCTGGTGAATGTCCTGGGGACACAGTCTGCACCTCCCCCACGGCACACAACCCATGCCAAGTCATGCCCCATGCTGCCTGGCCGCTTCCTCGCCCCTCTTCCATTCACCCAACATAAGCAGCTCCTTGTAAAGTTCTGTTGCTCTCCGGTGCTGCTTAGCTGTTTTTAAAGGACTGAAACAGACAAAGATTCAGGTAAGAAAATAAAATACGCCTTGACGGATGCCCATTTAAAACCCAGCACAGTTAGCAGAAAAATCAGTTTATTTTCCAAGACCCAGAACACCAAAGAGCAGAAGTTGTGTCAGTGGAAACAGCTTATTAATTTACTCACCCAGAGTTTTTTCTCTAAATTCTTCACCCTTGGGGGACCTGGGTGGCTCAGTCGGTTAAGCCTCTGACTCATGATTTCGGCTCAAGTCATGATCTCTCGAGTTGTGAGATACAGCCCTGCATTGGGCTCCATGCTCAGCATGGAGCCTGTTTAAGATTCTCTCTCTCTCTCTCTCTCTCTCTCAAAAAAAAATAAAAAAAAAACCCTACCATTAAAACACACACACACGCAAATAAACATACCATAACCAAGAAGTTTATTCCGTGAACACAAGATGGTTCCATTTGTCATATAAGTTGAAAGAAAAAAATCCATGTTACTGGAAAAAAACAAAAAACCTTTAACAAAATTCAACACCTGCTCCTGGGGGGTTCTTTTTAACCACTAAAAGCAGAAACTGATGTATACTTTCTAAAATACTTAAAATAAAACTGTGTAAATCTCTGTCCTAAAGCCAGCCCCTTAGTGACTGGAGAGACGCCGAAGGCTACCCCACTCAGGTCACAAACAAAGACAAAGATACCCACTATCTCCACTAAATATTAACGTCGGATCCAAGCTCAGCCAATCCATCAGACAAGAAAGCAGAGATGTAAGAACACTCAGACTCTATTCGCAGGTGCTGATAACAATCAACCTGGAACACCCAAGAGAATGCACGATAAAAGCTGAGAGAACCAGTGAAAGAATGTAGTGAAACAGCAGACTAAAATAGCCATCACGAAAGCTTGACGATGCACTCTGAGCATATGGAGAAGTGCACTGTCACCCTCCTAGTAGGAATGCAAGTACTCCACCTAGGGAAGGCAATGTGATAATAACCAAACAATTACAGACTTATCTACTATGTGATCCAACAGTCCCATTTCTAGGCACATATCCCAAAGAATGACTGACAAAAACTGATTTTTCAGCACTCAAGGCAGGAATGGATAGATCATTTTTTAACAATGATACACATACACAAACCAAGACCAGGTACTGTGACAGATACACCGGGCTATTATTCACTTCAAAATACAAGAAAATATTTGCAATAACAAAAGGCTGGAAAGCAACCCAAGTGTCCAGCAACATGGGACTGATTAAACTATGATACATCCATAGACTCCAACACTCCACAGCTCTAAGTGAGTAATGAATACTACCCCTAGTTACTGTATGGAGTGATCTCCAAGATACGATTTAAGTTAAAAAAAGCAAAGTGGGGGAAAGTGTACAGGGCGTGCTACCCATTCAAGAAAGGAGAGGAACTGGGATAATTGTGTGTGTGTGTGTGTGTGTGTGTGTGCGCGCGCACGCGCGCGCACATGCAAGCACGCGTGCACAACTGTGTACACAGATAATTTCTTTTAAATTTTTAAAAATTTATTTACTTATTTCAAGAGAGAGAGCATGCACAAGTGAGGGAGGGGGAGAGAGGAAGGAGAAGGAGAGAATCCCAAGCAGGCTCCGTGCAGTCAACGCAGAGCCCGACATGGGGCTCCACCCCACAAACCACGAGATCGTGACCTGAGCAGAAATCAAAGAGTGGGACTTGACTGAGCCACCGAGGTGCCCCCATATGTAGTTTCTTAGATGCGCAAACGAAAATATTTTTCAAAACGTGGAACATCGATAGGAGAAAAAGGAAGTAGAGTAAATGACACAAAGATAGATACTAGACTTCTATGAATATACCTTATTTTGTACATTCGACTTTGGAGCCATGTAAATATTTTACTTAACAAGGGTCACAGCAATGAACGTGGTATTCTCCAAGCGATCCGGTTTCTAAGGCTATGAACAAAGCCACTTGGGAACAGGAATCAACAGAACTAACAGGACAGTCCTGACCGGTGAGCAGGCTTAAGGAAAGTGTGCTGGGCAAAGCCAGAGGCAAGAGTGAGCGGTAACGAGAGACTGTGGCACAGGACTTACCTCAACCTTGCTGTCGGGTTCATGATCAGCGGCCGAGAAATACACAACCTCCTGTACTTCATCCCTGGGCCGAGCTGAATTTTTCCCAAATACCACCAGACCGTCCTTAGCACGTGGTGGGAAGGCCACAAAACAGTAACTTGGAGGAGCGACAGCCATCCTGCAAAGGGAGAGAATGGAAACAGCCCTAAGGTGGAACATTCGACAGTTTCACCGGTGAAAGCAGTTTTAGTGTCGAACTGTGTGCGGCTAGTTCATTAAGAGATCCCAGCTGGCACAGGAAGGTAGGGCGCCTGGAGCAGAACTGCGGAGACCAGATAGTGGTTAGTGCTCCGTGGGATTAAACTAGCTCAGTTTTGCAACAATCCGCAGTGGCAGCCAAAGGGCAATGATGTAAGAGAACGGAAAGGAGGCTATTGTTCCCGGCAGAAAACACACAGGGCAATCTGTCCCAGTAATAGAAAAAGCATTAAATGTACTCATAACAGTGTCCTCCCCAACTGTCTTGGAGCTCGAGATGTGTGGCTTCTCGGGATGTAACGGATTTTGGGGTGGTGATGGGGAAATGGGTCTAGAGATAAAGTGAAAGATACTCCCCCTATTTTATATATTTTTACTCTACCTCCATGACATAACACTCCAGGATCTCTTGGTTTTCCTCCAACCTCTCCAGTGTTTCTGGGCTGGCTTGTGCGCTTCTACCTGGCCACTGAGCGTCCTCACTGCTTGATTCTTCCTTCCTCATTTAATGCTCTTTTCTTCCTGGAAAAACTCATCCATGACCATTGGTCACTTAGGTGCCCGTGACCTGCACATCTGACTCCAGCCAAGTTCTCTCCTTGAGCTCCCGACCCATAGGCCCAATGCCTCCCTGATACCCAAAGCTGACTTCATCCTCTTCTTCCCTAAACTGGGTCCCTTCCCACAGATCTCTATCTCATTGGCCATCCAATGAACTATCCATGTCACTGGAACATCTGGAGCTCAAGAACTATCCTTATCATCTGCTTCTCTGTTATCTAACATACCACTAAATTCCACCGGTAGATTCGATCTTGTAAATCTCTTTGGAAAGTATCCACTTCTCCCCATCTCCACTACCACCACTCTGCACCAAGCCTCCAATGCTAGCCTGGATCCCCACCAGTAGTAAGAAGTTATTGCATAGCCACCATTATTCCCCCTCCAAAACACTGGCACGTGCCAGACAAAGTGATCTTTTTATTATTATTTTTTTTTTTTAATTTTTTTTTTTCAACGTTTTTTATTTATTTTTGGGACAGAGAGAGACAGAGCATGAACGGGGGAGGGGCAGAGAGAGAGGGAGACACAGAATTGGAAACAGGCTCCAGGCTCTGAGCCATCAGCCCAGAGCCTGACGCGGGGCTCAAACTCACGGACCGCGAGATCGTGACCTGGCTGAAGTCGGACGCTTAACCGACTGCGCCACCCAGGCGCCCCTTTTTATTATTTTTTTTAATGTTTATTTTTGAGAGAGAGAGAGAGACAGAGTGGGAGTGGGGGAGGGTCAGAGAGAGAGGGAGACACAGAATCTGAAACAGTCTCCAGGCTCCCAGCTGTCAGCACAGAGCCCGACACGGGGCTCGAACTCACGGACGGCGAGATCATGACCTGAGCCGAAGTCGGACGCTTAAGTGACTGAGCCACCCGGGCTTCCCAAAGTGGTTTTTTAAAAGGAAGATTTGATCATGTCAGTTGTGTCACCCTGCTTAAAATCCTTCAGTGATTTCCCATGGTTCTTAGAATAAAGAACCAAAATCTGATCAAGCTCATGCCTCCTCCCCAGCCCCGTCTCATGCCACTCGCCACTCTGTTCTCTCAACTCCAGCACACAGACCCTTTTCCAGCCCCTCCGATCCTCCCACGGCCTTTGCACATGCTTCACCCCTGTTCCTGAGCACTCCTCTCTCTGTTCCTTATACCAAAACCATTTGCCTAGTGAACTCCTACTCCTCACGCACCAAACATCAGTCGAATTTACATCGCTGTATTGTATGCTCTCGCAGAATCCCCTCCTTTATCCTTTATAGCAAATCTCCACCTGAAATCTTTATGTAATGATTTTACTACCAACAATCAACACTTGGTCTTTCCACCCAAAGGCTAAGCAATATGAAGGCAGGGAAACCACGTCTCTCTTGCAGCGCCGTAAACCCAGCTGTGCGCAATGTCTTCTGCAGGGTAGATTTTCAAAAAATAAGAAACAAGTGCTCTTTTCGTCTTTCTTAAAACCGAAGCCAACTCTCTACAGCTCTTTCTCACCACCATGCCTCTGCACCTGGCTGGGACTCCCTGCCCGGGTCTGTGCCTTTCCTTCAGGATCGGATTCAAAATCCCTTCCTTTCAGGATGCCTTCCACAAAGGACTCTCATTTTCTCAGCATCCATAAGGCCTCCAGTCTGTTCTAAGATGATGTGCATTTTTCTGTAAATGTACTGCTTCAAATGTTTCAAATAAAGATGCCTGAGGGCAGGACGCAGGCCACCCAACCACAGCAGCCCCTTTCCCAAACCCCTACTATAGGCCCTCGACAAACATTATCTATTAAGCCAACCGTCGTATGTGTGTCGTCAATGTGTTTTATTTAATGATCCCAAATGCAAGTGAGAAGTAAAGCAATGATCCCAGCAAAGCCACTGGGATTCAAAACTCAGCCGCACCACCTACTACTGTGTGAGCTTGAGCAAGTCACTTTCCCTCTCTGGGCCTAGGTTTTCCCTTCTGCAACTGTTTTGCCCCAGGCCATAAGGTTATCGTGAGTATCAAATGATATGATGCTTGAGAACATACTTCACAAGCTGTGAAAGCTAGGTGAGCATAAGCTATTTTCTTTGGGTTTTGACTGTTCAAACAGAGCGGCATCTCAAAATTTCTACAAGTCAAGCCAGTCAAATCCACCTCACTCATAACTGGGGCAGTTACCCAGTCGCAGAGTCGGCAACATCTCTGTGAGGGACCATATTGCTATGTCTGCATCCAGGCTGCTTCAGATTCGTCTGTACGTGCACACCCTGGGCTGTCCAAAGTCCTTCCCTGCACTGGGCACCTGAGGGCACTGACAAGTGGAGGAGCCCAGAGCTCTAAAATAATCCCCTCGGAGCTCAGAACACTACCCCACTCATGCTGTGAGAAAGAACCGGCAGGGAGATGAAAAAAAAAAAAATTCCAGTTCCTTCTCCAATTATCCTTTTCTATTTTCACAAGAACTGCATTATCTTCAGACTTGAGAAGCAGGGAGAAGTTAACCAAAACTCCATATGTGTAAGAAAGACCTAGAATAATTAGAAGACAAAATGCTTTAATAGCGAGTTGCTAGAATTTGAGGGTGGGAAGAATTGCTGGCTGAGCCAGATAAAGTGAAACAAATCAATCCGGAAGATAAGATGGAGAAGGGGTGCATTTACCTGCGTTTGTAATGCCTCTCCTATGTGACACGACTCCCCTTCCTCCCCTATCATTGGGTCATTTCAAAAGTGCTGGTGTCTCCCCTATGAGCAGGGGTCCTTAAAAATGGTAGCAATGCACTGGTCTTGCATTTATGAGCTGTATCTGTAGAAAATAAATAAAACAGGGCTTTGACAAACACCTATTCTGTTCTTCTGTCAGGACATCTGCTTGGTCAGCGAGATGTATGGGTCACGTGACCATGACCTGGATGTAGGCAACACAAGCCCAGGGGTATGTGGGCCCAGAGAGGCTGGCTTTTCCACTGAATCTTGCGAAAGACTGGGAATGCCAGAAGGGCGCAGAATTGTAATGCCTATTTTTTTTTAATGCTAAATGAACCAGCAAACTGTGTAACACACCCAGTAGCAAACCAGCCAAGGGTAATTGTCCATTTATTTTTCCTGGATCACCATTCTAGACACTTACTAGCCCCAGAGATGACTTAGCTGGATCCTTTTCCACTCTCTAGATCAATGCTGTCCGGAAGAACGTTCTACATTGGTGGAAATGTTCTACCTCCAGCGTCCAATATGGTGGCCATTAGCCTCATAGTTAGTGTGATTAAGGAAATGAATTTTTATTAACAACCTTAATTAGTTTAAATGTAATTAGCCACACATCTCATTACCAAGTAATAGGAATGCTATTGGACAGAGCGTCACCATAACCTCGCAATAAACCCAGAAATGAAGATTTTCACATTAAGCCTTCCAATAATCCCTTAAGTGCTTCCTTGGGAAGCGCTCCACATATTCTAATGACAAAATATGCTCTCATCCATGTAAACGGAATTACCAAAGAGGAGATAGCACGCTTCGAGAAGACCCCAGAAAACAAACATTAGGAAGTAGCTACCGAACTCACCTGGTGGACTGAGTTTAAGCAAACTTGCTCTCAAGAAGCTGAAGGTGATCAAAGCCCTGGGTACCAATTCATTTCCCTTGATGTGAGTCTCATATTCCTAATCCTGAAAACACCATGTGTGTGTTCCCATTACTGCCTAGAAATCTTTTGGATACTTCTCTGGTCAATTCCACTTTTTATCTCCTAAATGAACTTTTGAGACTTTCACTTCTTTTCAAACCTCCAACCACCTCCTCTGAGCAGACATCTCACCTCCTCCTCCACAAAGAAGAGATGGCTGGGGGAGGAAGACGGTGTCAGATATATGATAAGCAGCTTTTAAGGTCCTGCGGCTGGAGAAAGGGCAAGGAGCTAATAAATCAAAAAGCCAGAGCTGAGGCTAGAGAGAATGGGGAAGAGGCTGGAGAAGCAGGGAGACAGGCCAGTCCATGTTAAGCCTTGAAGACCATGGCAAGGATTTCAGTGTCTATCCCATGATAGACACGGATGTCTAACCCACTGGAGGCTTTTAAGCCGAGTTTTAGGTAGAAGGTGGAGCCAGGGCACATTGGCAATTTTTCAAAGAAGTTGGCTGTGACAGAAAGAGCTCCTTAGATGTAAATGAAGGGGTTGACAAGTAATTCTATTTCCATATATTCACCCTAAGGAACGATCAGGAACACGGACAAGGTTTATGCACAAAAATGTTCAACACAGCAGTACTTATACAGGTGTGAAACTGAAACTTAAGTGTCCAGCATCACAGTAGCTGAAAACTCATGCTACATCAATGCCATTACAAATGTTTGTGAAGTTTTTCAATGTTCATTGATTTTTAAGAGAGAGAGAGAGAGACAGAGAGACAGAGCACAAGCAGGGCAGAGAGCAAGGGAGACACAGAATCCAAAGCAGGCTCCAGGCTTCGAGCTGTCAGCACAGAGCTTGACATGGGGCTTAAACTCACAGACGGTGGGATCATGACCTGAACCAAAGTAGGACACTTAACCGACTGAGCCACCCAGGCGCCCCGAAGAATTTTTAACTGCATGGAGAAATGGCTGGGGAGGGAGGTCCAAAATAAATTATTTTAATTATGTAAAACTATGCATAGAAAAGACTAAAAGGAAATGTGCCCAAAATATTAATAGTAGGAGCCTGACCACTGAATTCTTTCTAATTTTTTCATATTTTCCCTTAATTTCTAATTTTCCTACAAGTATTTACACTTATATACACACACAAAAATGAGTTTTTAAAAAATAAATCCAAGGGACAGTACCGATTTTAATATTTATTTTAAAGAAAACACTTTGTCTCTACTTCTGTGTCCTGACACATCTAAAATTTCAAAACTGGCAAATTCTTATCAGTTATGACATTCTTATCAGGATGACATTTTTAAGAAATGTTTATTATTTATTTTTGAGAGATAGCACAAGCAGGGGAGGGGAAGTGAGAGAGGGGGACAGAGGATCTGAAGCAGGCTCTAGGCTGACAGCAGTCAGTCCAGTGTGGGGCTCGAACTCACAAACCATGAGATCATGACCTGAGCCGAAGTCGAATGGTCAACCGACTAAGCCACCCAAGCACCCCAGGACGACATTTTTTTATTGAGGTGCAATTGACGTTCATTATATTAGCTTCAGGTATATGACATAATGATTCAGTATGTGGACACATTATAAAACGATCACCACAATAAATCTCGGTGACATCTGTCACCATACATAGAATTTTTTTTGCTTGTGATGAGGACTTTTAAGATCTACTCTCTTAGCAAGTTTCAAATATGCAATACTGTATAATATATATTGTTAACTATAGTTGCTATGACGTATCTTATATTCCCAGGAGTTATCTATTTTATAACTGGAAGTTCATGCCTTTGACCCCCTTCACCCATTTTGCCCATCCCTCATTCCCTAAGGATGATATCTCTTATTCGGCATTATCATAATTATTCTCTGATACTTTCTTTTACTTTTTTCTACAGCCTGCCTAATTCAGAATTCCTCAAGGAGCACACAAATTTTCATTACTATTATTCACACAAATAGTGGGGAGGCCTCTCGCGGCGTTGCCCCTCTGTTGAGGCGAAAAGAAAAACAGGCTCTTCAGGAAGCCAATTCTCTGCCGACCCTGAGATGAAATGCTTCTGGACGTGATTCAAGGAAACTCCATTTTGTCCCTATTATCTGTCAAAAACACTAGTTAACATACCAGAGAGTTACACGACAAAAGAAAAAAAATCGGACAAGTTAACTCATCTACATACCGTATAAAACATGCGTTTTGACATCTGTGTTTACAAGATTTTTTATAAACTATTCAATTTCTCATGCATGACACCAGAAACCAAGGGTTTTTTTTTTTTTTTGCCTTTTCCCTCAATAACCTTATATAGTATTACGATGTGATATTCCCCTCCACAAAGAAAAGTAAACTAAAATTCAATGAACTCCCAATCGCACATGCTAATATAGAAATTTACTGCATGAAAAAGTGTTCATTTGTTTATATTTGGCTTTAGAGAACAGTATAACCATTTGAAAACGGGTTTTTTTTTATCATAACTACTCTCTACTTAAACCGGAATTAAAATGAGTGGACAGAGGTTCCTCAGAAATAAAGCCTGATTGATGGCTTTTTAAAAAAATCTTGCTTGTTTTGAGATGCAATTCTTTTTATTATTATTATTATAAATGTTTTTTCACTTTTGGGAGAGAGACCGTGAGCAGGGAGGAGTGGGGAGGGGTGGGGGGGGGGCGGACAGAGGATCCTAAGTGGGCTCTGTGCTGACAGCAGTGAGCCCGACTCCGGGCTCGAACTCACGAGCCGTGAGATCATGACCTGAGCTGCAGCCGGATACTCACCGGGCTAAGCCACCCAGGCGCCCCTTGAGATGCAATTCTTAGCCACTTTCTGAGTCATCCCATGAGAGATGGGGAGCAGCATTCACCCCAGGCCTGAAATGGAACCTAGCTGTACCTAAAGCCGTGTTTTCCAAACGGCATGTTGTGGCCTTTTTGAGGGTCACGAAATCGACTCAGTGGATAGGATCAGTGGTTTTTTGTTTTTTGTTTTTTTTTAATAGACAAACATTTTTTTATAAAACAATATATGCATCACACTTAATAATGGTAAGTGTTGTTACAAGAAACTTTTAAGGGCGCCTGGGTGGCGCAGTCGGTTAAGCGGCCGACTTCAGCCAGGTCACGATCTCGCGGTCCGTGAGTTCGAGCCCCGCGTCAGGCTCTGGGCTGATGGCTCAGAGCCTGGAGCCTGTTTCCGATTCTGTGTCTCCCTCTCTCTCTGCCCCTCCCCCGTTCATGCTCTGTCTCTCTCTGTCCCAAAAATAAATAAATGTTGAAAAAAAAAATTAAAAAAAAAAAAAAAAAAAACAAGAAACTTTTAAGTTCAGGTATATACATGTAAACACGTAAGTGTGTGCATAAACTGGGAGGAGATACAATATTTCTCTTTCTTACTGCGGGTCTCAAGCAAAAATCTTTAAAAGCAACAGGCTTAAAGGGTAGGTCTACTGAATAAGGCTTCTTTGTGGTAAATACCAATTAGGATTCTTGCCAAGTAAGCGATAAACTAATAGTTCCGATTAATGAAACACTGCAATTTAACTCCCATGGATAGTTAAACTGACAGGTGTTTCCTAAGACGTACTTGCTAAGAATGTTTTAAAGTACATTTATCTGTAGTCTGTATTGTGTATTTTCTCAAACTGGATTATTCTTCATGTCCCATGCTACAGGAAGACTGGAGGCTGGGCTAAGGATACAAGTTGCAACTATGAAAACAGAAGGTAGCTGCTATTGTTTCTGTGGGGGAGAAAAGGAGTCAGATTACTCACCAGATGGAATGGTAAGAAAAAAAAAAATAGCCGGTATTTTTCCTTCTCCCAGCCCCCGCCTCCAGCCACTTCTCTGTATAAGCCACTTGTCTTCCTTCAGACGAGCCCTGTCCAGTAAAAAATGTCTGCGATAATGGAAATGTTCTGTATTTGTGCTGTCCAATACAGTGGCCACTAGCCAGATGGGGCTACTGAGTACTTGAAATATGGCCAGTGCAAGTCAGGAGCTGAATTTTTAATTAACTTAAAATTAAGATAGCCCATGTTACCCTAAGTGAAATAAGCCCATCTCACACACACACACACACACACACACGCACACACACACACACACACACACACAAACACTATATAATCTCACTTATATGAGTCCCTAGAGTAGTCACATTCATAGAGAAAGGTGGTTACCAGGGGTGGGGGGAGGGGGAATGGGTATAGGGTTTCAGGGTTTCAGCCCCGCAAGACAAAAAATTCTGGAGATTGGTTGCACGACAACGCGACTATCCTTAACATGACTGAACTGTGCGCTTAAACAGCATGGTTAAGATGATAACTTCATGCTCTGTGTATCTTACCACAATTTAAAAAATTTAATTAAACGGTCGTATGTGGCTAGAGGCCACAGTACTGCAGGTGCACAGCTTTAGAGATTGCTGCTGTCAGCTGTGGTGAGGTCCCCCAGAGCTCAATTTCTAACCACCATTGTCCTCCTTATCAAACTTTTCTTAGGAGTCCCGACTTCCTCGTGGGAACAAGATATTTGAGCTTCCTTGGAGTTAACTGCACAGGAAGGGGGTGGGGATGAGGGGGGGGGCGGAATCTGCACCTTCACCCTCTGGCTGGTGCCCACAGGCTGGGTACAGGCATGCAGGGCTGGCGCACCGCACCCCTGTAACTAGGAGACCACTTGCAGAATGTCTAGACAAGGAGGGAGGAAGCCGCAAGCGAGAAGAGGTCTTTGTCCTCAAGTTCAGGGAGTTGTTACTGAAGGGCATGAATGCTCTGAGCCCGGGTAGGGGTTTTCTTCGCCTGACTGCCAGACTGCCCTGCCCTTTTATCCCAATGAAGCTCCTGAGTGTCCCTCATCAGTCACCTTACCCAGTAATAAGAGAGGCTTAAACTGCCTGAGAGGAAGAAAATGACTACCTCTACAAGCTAGAAGCTTATTAACTGTCTCGCAAGTAACTGTGACAAAGTGCCTTTACTTGCACACAGAAACGAAACCCAAATGTCCGGCCAGGCTTCCTTACTCCCCAAGCTCCCAGCTTTCCCGAACGGACCGGGTAGGCTTAAATCCGGTGTCTGTGAATTACCGGCTTCCAGAAAAGCCAAGAAGACCTTATTTTATGATGTTATTTTATTTCCTGATAAATTCATTTTTTAAATGATCAACATTCTTGCTGAACTGAAAACAGGACAAATGCTAATAATCGCTTACAAATTGGTTTTTCTGTCGGGTATCTACTGTTGGAATGGTAAAGAATAGATAAGGTGTTCAGGAAAGGAATTCTCTAGCTAGACATTGGATGTAAATGCTAACAGAAGCTGATGAAAGGCTCATCGAGCTCTGCCTGAAAGAAATACCCTACTAAGTGTTTTGTTGAAAGCTCAAGATAGTGGGGCATATGCTTTGGGAGTCCAGAGCCAGGAAATCCCAGCTTCTAATACTCTGTGCTTTGAATGAGGAACGATTTAACAAAAGAAAGACCATATAGGTTGTTAAGTAAGCAGGCTTTGGGGCCAAGCTTGGTGTGACTCTCAGGCCCGTGTCACCTTTCTCTGACGGGGTAACGACAGGGTTATGGTGAGGGCTGAAATGAGCAGAGACTTGCAAATACTTACCAAGTGCTCAGAACACCATGTGGGCCACCGTAAGGGCTCGAGCCTCACGAGGATGAGAAAAGGTACACGGATGAGGAGGGCCGTTCCTCTGTTAACGTCTGATCTGTTCAGACTTCAGAAACTGGCTTTTTCCTTGAAGTATTAAATGCTCTTTCATCGTTTGAAGATTTGCCTCGTTGCCAGTAGATGCCTTTTAAGAGCTACTTAATACCCCCTTTCTTTAATTTCAGGGGCAACTCGTCCTTGCGACACTTGCCCGCTGCCGTCTGCAGAACCAATCTTCAACCGACATACTCAGAGCAGCATGAGGAGGGACGGGGCGGCAGGCGGCACATTTGTCTGGTTTGGCCCAGGGTGTTGTCCTAGATAGTGTTTTGTTTTGTTTGTTTGTTTAATCTGAATTAGCAGCTAACATTTTTAATTCTAGGGGCGCCTGGGTGGCTCAATCGGCTAAGCATCCGACTTTGGCTTAGGTCATGATCTCGCGGTTTGTGAGCTTGGGCCCCACGTCGGGCTCTATGCTCACAGTCAGGAGCCTGCGTGGAAGTCTCTCTCTCTCTCTCTCTCTCTCTCTCTCTCTCTCTCTCCCTCTCTCTTCTCACTCACTCGTGCCCTCTCTTTCAAAAAAAAAAAAAAACCAACTAAAAAATAGAACATTTTCAATTCTAGAGATTTTTCATAGACATTCAGACACTTGACTTCTGAAATCTCAAAAAAGATCTGCCAACACTGGGCACACATTCCCGTGTGACATCAAGACTGGAGCTGAGGAGGGGGTCCTCTCCACTGTCCCCTCCACTCCCTGACACGGAGGCCAACGAAAGTGCCACTTAGCATCACCCATGGGCTATCGCTTTTTTTGTTCCTTCTTTTTTCATTGTCAGGTCAGTTGTCCCCCTTTACAATGCCCGCTTGGCTCTACAGCCCCATGTGTACACAGGCAAGAGAATGATACACTTTAAGATAAATAGGCCCTTGTTTATATCCTGAATCCACCCACTACCTGTAAGAGACAAGCAGGTCATGAGCTCTCTGAAACAGAGTTTCCACATGTGAAAATGGGACTAATACCCCACATACAACACAGCACTCCAATTTATGTGCAAGCATACAGAAGGCACTGGGACCTGTGGCTGTACACAGCTTACTTTTATTTACAAATAAATGTTTACTTTCCTCGCTCTTACTCACTGGTGATGGTCTGCCACCATTACGCCAATCCCTCAGTGGTTTGTACCCTGGCACATCAGATACACGTTCCATGGTGTAACTAAAATGTGCTTAACGAATCCGGCCAGGGGGAGTCTGGGTGGCTCAGTCAGACAGGCAGCCGACTCTAGCTTTCAGCTCAGATCACTATCTCACGGTTCATGAGTTCGAGCTCTGCATCAGGCTCAATGCTGGCAGCGTGGAACCTGCTTGGGATTCTCTCTCTTTCTCTCTGCCCCTCCCCAGCTCATTCTCTCTCTTTCTCTAAGTAAATAAGCTTCTAAAAAAAAAAATTAGGATGATAGAGCCTCCAGATCTAACCATCAGTTTACAGAGAATGCAGATAACATCTTAGGGATGCAATCAGGAAAGTCTAGACTATGAGAAATTACAGGACAAATCTGACTTCTATAACAACAATAAAAAACTGCAAGGGGAAAAAAAAGATTAAGAGACAAAGTTACTTAAGAGATGTATCAGCCAACTGCACTGACTAGAATTTATTTGGATCCTGATTTAAAAAAATGACACAAAAACTTTATAAGACAATTGGGGAAATGTGAACATTGACTGGATATTTGATGTTATTAAGGAATTCTGATTTTAGACAGTATAACACTGGTTATGTCTGAAAAAAGAGCCCAAATCTTTTAGAGATACAATCTGGGGTATTTCCCTGTGAAATGATAGGATGAAAGTTATCCAAGGTGGGAAGGAAGGGTGAACATTCAGATGTCACAAGTTTGGCTATATAACAAAAATGGCTGAAACGGGGTGATGGGTACACAGTGATTTACTATACTGTTCTCTTTACTTTTGTATATGTTTGTAACTTTGTATAATAAATAACGTTTTAAATGTTTATTTATCTTGAGAGAGAAAGAGAGAGCGCGCGCGCACACACACACACACACACACACACACACACACACACACACACGAGTGGGGGAGGGGCTGACAGGGAGGGAGACAGAGAATTCCAAGCCGGTTCCACACTGTCAGCGCAGAGCCCAACTTGGGGCTCAAACTCACTAACCATGAGATCATGACCTGAGCTGAAATCAAGAGTCAGACATGGGGTGCCTGGGTGGCTCAGTCAGTTGAGCGGCTGACTTTACCTTCGGTCATGATCTCACGGTTCGTGAGTTTGAGCCCTGTGTTGGGCTCTGTGCTGACAGCTCAGAGCCTGGAGCCCGCTTCAGATTCTGTGTCCCCCTGTCTCTCCACCCCACCCCTGCTTGTGCTCTGTCTCTCTCTGTCTTTCAAAAATGAATAAACATTTAAAAAATTTTTTTATTTTTAAAAAGAGTCAGACACTTAATTGACTGAGCCACTCAGGCGCCCCATATAATAAATAACTTTTTAAAGTAAAGCACATGATAAGATGTTTAAAATTCTGTTAAGGTTAGAAATAGCACTGGACTGATCAAAGACAGGGAATATTTTCTTGGAGTTATTACTCGTAACTTGTTTGAGGCTCAAATACCTCTTTGAGGAAGGATTACTGGAGCGGGGGGTTGGGGAGGGACCTTAGTTTGCCATGGTATATTTTTTAGTGCAAGGTATATTAGTGGGGGGAGTGAGCCCCTGGATCCCACTACCTTGCTTTATTTCTCTCCCTCAAGTTTCAAAATACCTGTCAGACTGTAAGACCCATGAGGCAAGGACTCTTACATAAGCCCTCATTTCCCTGGCACTTTGGCACCTAATAAGACCTCAATAAATGTCTGTTGAATGAACGAAGGGGAAGGGACAGAGCTGTATTTTAATCTTCAGTGAGAGAAAAAGAGCAGGAAAACGTAATTTGGCCAAGGTGCTCCCATGCTGTGGTTCAATCCATGGTATCCATATTTAACCACGCATCCAAATCGTCTGGGGAGTTTGTTACAATGGCAGATTCCTAGACACCCCCCTCCTTGTAGATTCTGTTCAGTGCATCTGTATGAGATCACAGGAAGCGTATTTCTAACCAATGCCCCGGTGATTCTGGTGCAGACAGTCCAGAACGGGTGTGCAAAACCCACTGGTACAGGTTATTTCACCTCTGTGCTCCTCAAAAGGATTCGTCATTTCTTGTGCCTGGTTCTTTGACCATGTGTTTCAGCACGCACAGAACAGTGCAGCAAAGCCCCTGAAGGCATCCACCAGCCTCAAAGGCCATCAGCCTGCTACCTTCTTGCTTCTCAATTTTCGTTTTAAGGAAACCACTTAATTTTAATCGCATGTTGCTGAATTCAGCCACAGCAATGGCGGCCACACGCTCTGCCTTCGGGCAGAAGGCGGGTGAACCCCATCCCTGGTTAACTTGCGAGAGCAGGATTTCCTCTTCCCTAGTATGACAAACAGAGGTGTGGGAGGCTATGTTTCTTGGTCTCTAGCTTTAAAAGGGAGAAATCAGGGGCGCGTGGGTGGCTTGGTCAGTTAAGCGTCTAACTTCACCTCGGGTCATGATCTCTCGGTTCATGGGTTTGAGCCCCGCGTCGGGCTCTGTGCTGCCAGCTCAGAGCCTGGAGCCTGCTTTCAGATTCTGTGTCTCCCTCTCCGCCCCTCTCCCACTCGTGCTTTGTCTCTCTGTCTCTCAAAAATAAAAAAAATGTTAAAAAATAAAAAGTAAATAAATAATAAAATGGAGAAATCAGAATACATGATCATCAGGAAGACCTGGATGGTTAACTATTCTGTTTTGCAATTTTTACCACTTTAATTTTTTTAACATTCTTATTTTTTTTATTTTTGAGAGAGACAGAGCATGAGTGGGAAAGGGACAGAGAGCAAGAGGGAGACACAGAATCCGAAGCAGGCTCCAGGCTCGGAGCTGTCAGCACAGAGCTGGACGTGGGGCTCGAACTCACCAACTGTGAGATCATGACCTGAGCCCAAGTTAGACCCTCAACTAACTGAGCCACCCGGCACCCCTGCAATTTTTACTACTTTCAAGAAGTAAAGTTTCATCCAATTCTTTAAAAAGGCCTTTAGGGGCGCCTGAGTGGCTCAGCCGGTTAGGCGTCCGACTCTTGATCTGCACTCAGGTCATGATCCCCGGGGTAGTGGAGCCTGTCAGTGCGGAACCTGCTGAGGATTCTCTCTCTCCCTCTCTCTCTGCTCCTCCCCACCCTCCCTCTCAAAATACAATACTTAAAAAAATTTTTTAATTTAAAAAATGAAAATGCCTTTAAAAAAAAAAAGTGTTCTTCATTTAACATAGATGCAAGATTGGAGGACTCCTCTGCTTTGGACAGAAAGTGAGAATCTGAGCCAGAAAAAAAAGAAGAATTAAATGTCATTTCAAGTAACGGAATATTTCTAAGTCGGTAAGATGGCTAAGAAATATCTCCTGAATGATTTTTTCCAAACACACTTACTTGTTATCCGTTCCAAAAATACTGCAATAAAGGCAACTAGCTAGAAAAAAATGAAAAGAGTGTCTATTTAAAAGCTGTAAAACCTGGGGCGCCTGGGTGGCTCAGTCAGTTAAGCATCTGACTTTGGCTCAGGTCATGATCTCGAGGTTAGTGAGTTTGAGCCCCATGTCGGGCTCTGTGCTGACAGCCGGGAGCCTGGAGCCTGCTTCGGATTCTGTGTCTCCCTCTCTCTCTCTGCCCCTCCCCCACTTGTGCTCTGTCTCTCAAAAATAAATAAATGTATTAAAAAATTTTTTTTAAAACCTGTAAAACCAAGTGTTCAGGTAATTAATGACTTTTCGACTTCATCCTAACCCCTAATAATTTAATGGACCGCCCCTGCTGCATTCCCTTCCCCCAAAATACAGCCGCTTAGATGATCGTAAGAATCAAAAAACAAAACAAAACAGATGCAGGACATGTAAATGGCTATCTATACATATCATAGAAAGCTGGAAAACATAAGTACACAGAATCAAGCTGGTGAAAGAAAAGAGGTCACGCAAATTACATATGGTATCATTCAAGTTACGTATATTATCTAGACAGATGTTGCAAGAAGATCATAAGGAAATGTAACAAAAATTTTAAGAGTAGCAGTATCTCTGGGTTGTAGAATCACAATTCGTTTTCTTTTAATGCTTATTTGTTTACTTTTGGGAGAGACAGAGTGCGAGCTGGGGAGGGGTAGACAGAAAGGGGGACACATGATCCAAAACAGGTCCCTTGCTGACAGCAGTGAGCCCCATGCGGGACTCGAACTCACAACAAACTGTGAGATCATGAGCTGAGCTGAAGTCAGATGCTTAAATGACTGAGCCGCCCAGGTGCCCCAAGAATCACAGTTTCTTAACCTCTATATATTCAAGCATTTTCAAATTTCCCATGTAAAAGTATAGAATTTGTAATGAAAATATTTTTTTTAAAAAAAGAAAAGGAAGCGTGGCAATCAGAATAATCTATTATCCTAGCTCACTGCAGCTAATAAATATGATATTACAATAGGGCCGAGGCTTGGGAATTAGGGAGAACTCTACAGCTCAGTCATGGCCAATGAACTCATTTTAACTTTGGGCCACATCTGATTCTGCTTCATTTGCGATATATGGTCACAATGAGAAATATGAATAAAGCAAAATGTCTAACGTAATGATTCACGTGACAGACTGATAACTAAGGAAATGCAGAGCTTTCTTTATTTTTTAATTTTTTTTTTTTTTTTTTTTTTGTTTTTCAACGTTTATTTATTTTTGAGACAGAGAGAGACAGAGCATGAATGGGGGAGGGGCAGAGAGAGAGGGAGACACAGAATCGGAAACAGGCTCCAGGCTCTGAGCCATCAGCCCAGAGCCTGACGCGGGGCTCGAACTCCCGGACCGCGAGATCGTGACCTGGCTGAAGTCGGACGCTTAACCGACTGCGCCACCCAGGTGCCCCAATGCAGAGCTTTCTATCCATAGTCAATTAGAACGTTGTACATCAAAACCTGCATTTATCCATAAGGTAAGTTAGGTGGTAAAACAGTCACTTTACAAAATTATTCTTCAAATCCTTCCAGAATTTTTCTATAATAGAAAATATTCTAATATGATGTTTTCCAACTTTTAAATGTCAAGAAATGTTCATGGAAACTCTCACCTAACAGTCATTGCAGTTGGCTGGGAAAGACATAATGAATATATGTTATGAATTCAATAACACTTCCAATGGATTTGTATGTACTAAATGGCAACAGAATCCTTACATGTTTGAAAAACAGTGGTGCAGATATATATGGCTCATTATTTAGTCTGTGTACCTTCAAGGTTGGGACACACGTGAATTCAAGGACCATCTCAAAAACTGCACCACACCCAGTGGTCTGTCCATCACTCTGGTGCATTTAAAATATGGTACCGCTTAAAAGAAAACTCAGGCTGCAAGATTGGCGGCTATCATGACTCCTCTACCTTGGATACTAAGTGAAAATCTGAGCTAGAAAAAATCTGAGCTAGAAAAAATCCCGTTTAGGGATTTTAGAGGGAAGGAAAGAGGAGAGATTAGTTGAACGGCATCTATTTCTCATGGATACAACAATTTTTTTCTTAATTGCAAGAAAGAGTAGATAAGCGGCACAAGAGAGATTAATTTTCCGCTCAAGCTAGCCAAGTTAGAAAAAGATAGTCAGATCGAGTTCATGGTAAAGAAGATGTTTTCCAATACATGATAGGTTGGAAGAAGTTTTCCATCTTTCATAGTAACATAAAGAAAGGAAATGGCTTGCATTGCATGAACAATACAGGTGAGACTGTGCAGTTAGGATAAACTCTCTAAGAGGTTACGTTATAGCTTTTTAAGAAAGGATCAGACAGACCCCAATTCCGGGTACAGTTCTTCCATTTAAAAGTGGAGTTCTTGTCTATAAAAGTCTTCATCTATAAAATGTAGATGAGCTGGTATGAGATTAAATGAGATAATATATGCAGCCTATCTAGAAGAGAGAAACACTCAAGGTTTGGTCCTTTAACTTGTTCTTAAAGAACAGTGTTCTTGAAACATAATGATAAGGGAGATGAAGGAAGAAAAACGTGTGCGAGATAGGCAGGTATCCGGTGAGCTGCCAAAAGCACTCTCCGTGGGAAAGACCTAGAAGCTACTAAGCAAGCCGCATCTAGGATCCTTTCATTTCCTTCTGTTCTCATTTCTAACATTGCTGCCATTGTGTCCACTAATTTGGCAAGGTTGCTTTGAATTATGACCTTCCTATTCCCACCATCTGTTTTCTTCTCCCATCTAAATAATGCATTGTCTCTCCTGATCTTTTCCCATTAATGTAATTTGATATGTACCTGTTAACTCTGCAAACTGGGATTTAAAAACTCTTCTCAATCATTCTTAAAATGGTGATTTACACTCTGTCCCTGTAAAACAAATTAGCTAACTATTCCTTTTCTACAGAAGGCATAAAGTAATAACAGTTAAATCTTGCTGGTAACCAGAGATTACTTTTTTTTTAGGTCTAGCAAAATTTGATTTAAAAATGACTTTGTAGGGGCGCCTGGGTGGTTCAGTTGGTTAAGAGTCCAACTCTTGCTTTCGGCTCAAGTCATGATCTCATGGTTTCATGAGTTCGAGCCCCACACTGGGCTCTGCGCTGACAGCACGGAGATTGCTTGGGATTTTCTGTCTCCCTCTCTCTTTGCCTCTCCCCTGCTCGTGCTCTCTCTCTCTCAAAAATAAAATAAACATTAAAAAAAATTAAAACTACTTTGTAAATACCCATTAATGCTAGAGCCATTTGCTCTGTTTTACCATTAGGGAATGTATCCCATTTTATTATCAAAAGAAACTTATATTCATATATGTGAATATATGCATGGATGTGTATATACATGTATATGTATACACATACATTTATATAAATATAAGTATATACAAAAGAGGGAGAGAGGAAGGAAGGGAGGAAAGAAAGAATGAAGGAAAGGACCAGGATTAATGGATTAATATGTCACTAACAGGGGCGCCTGAGTGGCTCAGTCAGTTTAGCATCTGACTCTTGATTTCAACTCGGGTCATGGTCCCCGGGTCGTGGGATCAAGCCCCGCATCAGGCTCTATGCGCAGCATGCAGCCTGCTTAAGACTCTCTCTCTCCCTCTGCCTCTCTCCTGCTCTCTCTAAAAAAAAATTTTTTTAACCTAAGAATTGGCAGTGAAAATAAAGATGGGATACAGAGTAAGAAGCTTTAAATTTTACTGTATCTAGTTATGTCATTTTAAATTTATAGCAAGCTCATATTACTTTATTGGGTTTTTCATTATTTAAAAAATCTGATTCCTTTAGTGCTTAACAAAGACATTTCATTTAATTCTTTCAGGTCACTAGGGTGCTTCTGAGCGCAATTTCAAAATACACTAAGATTTTACTTTGAGAGGACAAAAATATTCAGAAGAGCCTGGGTCGCTACATTATTTTAATTAGAATATTTAAGAAGTCGGATGAGTTACCAAGATGCATCTTGAGCCCCTAACCACCTACAAGCACTAAGCCCAACCCAAGGGAAAACGGAACTAAAATGATGTTTTCGAGATCTTTATCACCTAGAATAGGAGCTCATAAACACAACCGAGAGAGAAGGGCAGCAACCCAAATTAAAATAATGACTGCAGACGCTTATGGGAGTTTTCAAGCAGGTGCAGTTCACTTTAGCGGAGGATATCAAGCACTGGTAGACTTAGGCTAAACATATAACTATTAAGAACAGAAGAAGGGAACACTGACCTTCTCAAGCTCTCTCTCTCTAGGTAAGGCTCGAGCCGGGAGGCTCTCACCTCCCTCCCCTTCCAGCCACCCTGACTGAGCGATGTGGCATTCCATCCAGTGTGGCGCACCGCCATCCCAGACTGGGTTGGTGACGTGGGGAGCTTCTTTGGGAGGGTGTGACTGATGGCTACATCCCTCTTGCTGTCTTGGATGCCAGGTCGCTTCCCTATCACCAGGGGAATGGGATCACTGGATCTTAGCCATCCCTTCCACTGACAAGAGCTTTGTAACCATCCCTAAGAGTTGCAGAGAAGAGAGTTCCATATAAGACCCCAACTGGGGGTAAGGATGACAGTGAGGGTAGAAGAGACACACAGAATGATGGAAAAGGACATGTCTATCCTTGGTACAGGGCAGGTGCAAAGTGCTACAGGGTTGTGGCCAATCTACCTCAGAGGTAAAGCAAGTACAGATCCTATCTCATTCCCAATAACTCTTTTACATTTCTTGGCTCTTCCATCCATTTGTTTCCCAAGTTCAGTTGAACTTTTTAAAAATTCGGCAAAATGTTTCCAGAGTCCCTCTGGAATATACCTAAAATATTATTTTAATGTATAATCAAGGGGCGCCTGGGTGGCTCAGTTGGCTAAGCGTCCAGCTTCAGCTCAGGTCATGATCTCTCAGTTCACGAGTTCGGGCCCCGTGTCCAGCTCTGTGCTGACAGCTCAGAGCCTGGAGCCTGCTTCGGATTCTGAGTCTCCCCCACCCTCTCCCCCTCCCCTGCTTGCGCTCTATCTCTATCTCTCAAGAATAAACTTAAAAAAATTTAATATATAATCAATATACAAATTATTAATGAGGTATTTTAAATTCTTTTTTTCATATAAATTTTGAAATCTGGCGCATAGTTCACACATCTCAGTTTGGACTAGCCACATTTCAAGCGCTCAACAGCCCCATGTGGGTAGTAGCTAGTGGTTAGTGGTTATTGAATTGGACAGCACAGACCTAGACTCTCATTCCAACGAAAATGGCTCCAAACTTTCCTAAGGACTGATTATTGCTGGATAAAGAGATCATGAGTGAATTTTTTTTTCTTTTTTTTTCAAATTTTTTTTTCAACGTTTTTATTTATTTTTGGGACAGAGAGAGACAGAGCATGAATGGGGGAGGGGCAGAGAGAGAGGGAGACACAGAATCGGAAACAGGCTCCAGGCTCTGAGCCATCAGCCCAGAGCCCGACACAGGGCTCGAACTCACGGACCGCGAGATCGTGACCTGGCTGAAGTCGGACGCCCAACCGACTGTGCCACCCAGGCGCCCCGAGTGAATTTTTAAAAAATAACTTTGGCGGGGGTGCCTGTGTGGCTTAGTAGGTTAAGCGTCCGACTCTTGGTTTCGGCTCTGGTCACCATCTCACAGTTTATGGGTTCGACCTCCCTGCTGTTGGGGCAGACCCTCCTTGAGATGCTCTCTCTGCCTCTCTCTCTGCCCCTCCCCCCCTCAGAATAAATACGTAAACTTAAAAAAATAAAATACCTTTGGCTTACTGTTCTCCAACAAACACAAACTGCACATGTTTACGTATTTCTGAAACGCTTGACTTTAAATATCTTTGACATACCAGGGGAATTTAAGTGAATGAATCTTGACAACCATGCTCTAATGCAAGTTATTCTTTTTTAAACAGCATGCATGGCATCGTCATCAGTCTTCACTTCCACATATCTATCCATACCTAGCTCCTATCCACTTCACCATCCCAAACTATTCTCCCTGTTCCCAACACACGCACCCTCTCCTTCTGCAGATCTTTGGGTTAACGTTACGGAATTCCCAGAAGTATTTTTCATATCCTCATCACCTCTGCGCAAATACTTACCCATGCACACTTCCCAATGTGGTTACGGGTATATGACCAAGAGAATTCAAATTCAGATTCTAGAAAACCCTCTGTACCCAGTGCCGTTTCAACATTCTTTTAAAACAACCTTTTACTTAAAATGAGATGTATTCAAAAGCTATCACATATCCCACTTTGGTTTCTTTTAAAAAGAAATTCACCTAATCGTTCTCCACAAACAAAGCCACTCATGTTTTTCATCCGAGAACGCATCTCTCCCCTTAAAGAATATGCCTAACTTATGTTTTTGGTGCTTAAATATGACCTGGGCAGTTATGAGACCTGGAGTTCGATCCTCACTGCCAGTTGCCAACCAGCCATCTGACCTTGGGCACAGCCCAATCACCCTGCTGGAATCAGCCTCCCAGGCTGTAAAAAGGTGGGGGGGGGGGGGGGGGCGGGGTGACAGCAGAGTGCTCTCTTAGGTGGCTTCCAGCTCGCCATTCCTGACCTGAGCGCTAATCTTCATCTATTCCGTTACCCCTGAAAACACTTGCCTCCTCAGGCATCCCCTCCTTCCTAAATGAGAAGATGGCTGACGGCACAGCAGTGAAACCGGAAAGAAACGCTGTTTAAAAAAAAAAAAAAAAAAAAAAATCTTAAAATGAGTCACCTTTCAAGAATGTATCATTCTCTGGTGCCTGGGTGCTCGCTCATGGAGCTGTATTAGTACTTCCAATGAAATTTGCTCTGAAGAACCTGGCATTTGTTATGTACTGTTCTTGGGTGATGTTTACACTAGACAGTCATCTCGTTTAAGAGCCACTTGTAGATACAAAACACACAGAAGTTATGCATCGAACAGACATAAGCAGCCACATAAATCGTCCTTAGTGGAGCCTGGAGAAAATCAGATCAAAATCACAGAATTTTAATTGGGTCTTTGCACCACATTTGGTACCTTAGAGAAGATACTTACAGCTCCCTAAACTTGCCACTTCACCTCCCCAGGACCCCGCCGCCTGCTAAAATTTAGCCTGCTGCAAGAATCAGTCCCTACCCCTTAGGACCAGCCACAGCGACACCCCGGAGAGCCTTCCCTGCTGCAGATTTCCCCACCAAGGCATCAGTCAGGGGTAGCTGATGTTAGCTGTGGTCTGTCTGTACTGCTGCTGCCTGGCCTGATTTTTCATGCTGCCATTTTAAATTAACATAGGTCTCTTCTGCAACCCATGACATCTTCTGGTCAGGCGGGGAACACAGGAGGCCTCCGGGAGGCTGGACACAAGTGTAATTCAAGACAACTGCAAGTCAGAATTAAACAGCAAATCCAGAAAGAACCCTTACCAAGTCGGTTTTGAGTCACAGCAAATGACAGCTTCCCTAGATGCACTTGGGTTTGATGGACATTTAAAACCCCTCCATCCGAGTTCTCATCAATTCTCTAAAGTTCAAGCGTCCCTCCTGCTCTGCAAACCACCCTCGTCTCAGACCTCACCAGTGATGTCGCCAAGTAAACGGCTCCAGGACGGACAAGCGAAGCGAGGGCTGAAGTGTATAACCGTAGCAGAAATACAGGATGCCTTCTACCAATAAGTGTCCCGGCGCCGCGGCGTACCTACCCTGACACCCCCACCCCCAAGAACCTCCCCGAGGTGGCTTGGGGAGGGGGAGGGGAGTTGTGGCAAGTCCTGCAGCCCGCACAGACAGCAACAGCCTGCGCGTTTGCCCTAAACGGGGCGGGGGGGGGGGGGGGGCAGTGCCCTGGACCTGATTCGTGATCACAAACCGGGTAGACGTGGGCGCAGAGCCAGGTCAAGGACAGCGGGCCCCACCAGGCAGCCATGTTCGCGCTACCCGGGTAGCAGGTGCCTTACCTCCCGGGAAGGTGCCAGGCCCACTCCACCACCGAGCGAGCTGCGAACCCCGGGAGCAGCCCGAGGGGTGGCAGGGGTGTGGGGGGGGGGGGGGGGTGTGGGCACAGACCCCAGCGGGGCAGCAACTTGGCTCTCAGGAAATGGAAACAGGAAAAGCGCCCGGAGGTCGGGGCAAAGGATGGGGTTGGGGCGTAGAGCGGGGGGACGGACTCAAACTAAGCGGCACTGCCCGCGCCCCGGGGTGGGGCGTCCCTCTCCGGCGCCCCCTCAACCTACTAGCCCGAGTCATCCACCACCCGGGCAGAGGCCATCTCTCCCCTGATTCCGTCCCCCACCCCCGAGCCTCCAGCCGGCCCTTGCCACCACCCGCCGGAATGCCGCCCGGAGTAGCGCTTCCCGCAGGTTCGGAGGGGCCGGGGCTGGCGACGAGGCACAGGGGACGGCGATGGCGGACGCGGCCGAAACGCTCGGGGAGAGGGGGCTGCGGACGCCCTGCGCTCGCAGCCGTGCCCGCCGCGGCTTACCTGCGGGGCGAAGGGCTCCGGGCTCTGCTCTGCGGCGCGGATGCTGCGGCCGCCGAGGGTACGCGTGCTGCCGCGGCCGCGATTACTGCGGCGACATCGGGGGCTGCAGCTGCAGTGGCGGAGGCGGCCGTCGGGCGCTTCCCCCTCCCCAGACTCCCGGCGCCTGGGCCCGCCGCCCCCCGCTAACAGCTGGCCCGGCTCACGTGACCGCGGGGCCCACCCCCGCCTCCCCCACCCGGGCCCCGGGGCCGCGCCGCACCCGCTGCGTCTGGGCCGCCGGGGATGCAGCGCCGCGCTCGGCCCGATAGGGGAGGGCGCCTGGGAGCAGGGGAGCGGCCGGGAGGGCGACTGTCGCCGCAGAAAGTGGCTCCTTCTTTGCTCGATTTTTATTTCTCGGTCACGTCCGGGGTTGCGGCTCTCTCGAAAGGGGGAACTCAGGCTTTACGGAGCCAGCCGCCCCCCCCCCCCCCCCCCCCCCCCGCCTCGCAGCGCACTCCCGGACTCAGCGGTTGGGTTGCTACGTGCGGGCCTCGGTCCCCAAGCAAAATTTCCCCGCGGAAAAACGTGCCCTGTACTTTGTTGACAAACATGTCCTAGCCGACTCCCCGGTTTTAAAGGTGCCGTCCCGCGTCATGTTGATAAACGAGACCCTACCCTGGGTCCTTGGACATGGAAACCCAAAGAGGTTAAGGAACTCGCCCAAGGTCACAAGGCAGTAGTAAAGCCCAGATTCCATCCCAGGGTTAATAGATCCACAGACAGGTGACAGGTGTGTTGATGGTCAGGACCTGACCATCGTCTGTTACCAGAATAGAGACGCTACCTTCTATAAATTGACAAGAAAAGCCCAACTCAAAGGCTACGAAGAGAGAATTCACGAGAAGAAAACAAACGCACACTCAGCACATGAAAAGATATTCAAGTTCACTTAACTGCAAATCAAATACACAAGGCAGAATTTTCCATCCATCAGATTCGCAAAAATAAAGTTTTATAACCTCAACGGGGACAATTTTGCAATATCTTCTCAAATAACAAATATGTATATATAGTCTTTAAGGATTCCACTTCTGTACTTTATCCTATAGATACACTGATACAGGTGTGAAATGATATGAGTACAAGGTTACTCATTGCTACATTATTTGTGCTAGCAAAGACTGGAAGCAAATGTCCATCAATAAAGGACTGTTAAATATATTACAGCACATCAGTACAATGGAACGCAAACCAGCTATAAAAATTTTTTAAATGGGGAGGATCTGGGACACCTGGGTGACTCAGTCAGTCGAGCAACAGACTCTTGATTTCGGCTCAGGTTATGATCCCAGGGTCATGAGATCCAGCCCCCCAATAGGGCTCCACGCCTAGCATGGAACCTGCTTGAGACTCTCTCTCTCTCTCTCTCTCTCTCTCTCTCTCCTTCTGCCCCTCTCCCCTGCTTGCACATCCCCCCCACCAAATAATTTTTTCTTTTTTTAATGGGGACGGTCTATTTCTATGTACTGATATGAAAGATTTGCAACCTATACCAAGGGAGGTGGGGGGGGGGTCAGGACCATGTGCAGAATATCATGTGTTATTATCTGTGGGGAAGAAATATGCTTGTACTCATATTTGTAAATGCATGGAATATCTTTGGAAGAAATCATAAACTGTAATAGTAGATGCCATCAGGAAAGAGAACTGAGTGACAGAACGCAGGGAAGGGAGGGAGATTTTTTTCTCATGTCTTTTGAATGTTATTCCTATGCTTGTGGTTTGCCCCAAGAGTGAATGGAGTGTAGGAGAAGGCTGAGGGAATCAGTGGAGGCACTGCAGGACAGAGCAGTGGTCATATACTCTTGGAGCACAAAAGGACCTTATTGCACATTTAGGCCAACCAAGGAAACTGTCCTTTTACTGTTAACCTATTTCTGTCTTTAGATTAGAGTAGGTGTTTGGGGTTTTGTTTTTTTTCAAAGACGTAACGTAGTTGGATCTTGTTTTTCATTCAGACACCCTCTGCCTTTGAATTGGAGCGTTTCCATCAGCGGCTGTTAACATTTGGCAATGTCTGGAGATATTTTTGGTTGTCAAAATGGCAGAGGTGGAGGAGGTCTCTGCTGGTATCTAGTGCATGGAGGTCAAGGATGCTATTAAACGCCCTAGGATGCAGAGCACGATCTCCCAAAACTAAGAATTATCTGGCCCTAAATGTCAACAGTACTGAGGTTGAGAAACTCTGATTCAGACCATCTATATTTAATGTAATTATCAGTATGGTGAGTTATAAATGTAACATCTTGATACTTCCATTTGTCCCATCTGTTTTTTGTTTGTTTGTTTGTTTAAGTTTATTTATTTATTTGAGAGAGACAGAGACAGTGTGAGTGGGGGAGGGGCAGAGAGAGAGGGAGAGAGAGAGAATCCCAAGCAAGCTCCATGCTGCCAGCGCAGAGCCCAATGCAGGGCTCAAACTCATGAAACCATGAGCTCATGGGCTGAAACCAGGAGTCAGTCACTCAACTGAGCCAGCCAGGTGCTTTTTACTTGCCTTCTTTTGAAGAACTGAGATTCTTTTTAGTATTCCATTTTAAATCCATTATTGGTTTCCTAATCATACTGTGTGTTTTACTTTTTTTTTTCAATTTTTTTAATGTTTATTTTTGAGAGAGAGCAAGAGAAAGAGAGAGAGAGAGTGGGGGAGAGGCAGGGGCAGAGAAAGAGAAAGAGAGAGAGAGAGAGAGACAGAATCTGAAGCAGGCTGCAGGCTCTGAGCTGTCAGCACAGAGCCCGACGCGGGGCTCAAACTCACGGACCATGAGATCGTGACCTGAGCCGAAGTCGGACACTCAACCGACTGAGCCACCCGGGCGCCCTTGGGGTAGCTTTAACTCTATGGCTACTTTAGCCCTTCTCCTAAGGTATGACTCACATAGGGTCTCTGATAAATGTTCCATGCAATCAATAAGGTGATCCTGGCTGGTGGAAACGTGAACAATTCCCAGTTTTGTGTGAGCTCTGCAAAGTTTTTGGTGTACAGCTCCCAGTAGTTGTTTCTTCCTCAGCCTTGTGGAGATTCCTCATTTGCATGCGTAAACTGGTATTCAGTCGATGACTAAAATGCATATTTCTTTTTTTTTTTTTCAACTTTTTTTTTTTTTTTTTATGGGACAGACAGAGACAGAGCATGAACGGGGGAGGGGCAGAGAGAGAGGGAGACACAGAATCGGAAACAGGCTCCAGGCTCTGAGCCATCAGCCCAGAGCCCGACGCGGGGCTCGAACTCACGGACCGTGAGATCGTGACCTGGCTGAAGTCGGACGCTTAACCGACTGCGCCACCCAGGCGCCCTAAAATGCATATTTCTAAATTTCTTTTCCATTTAGTTTTCTGCAGAACTCTGCCCCACATATTCCAACTGCTTTGACCTTCCTGAACTCTGATCACTCCTTCCTCAACCCCGCAGAACAACTGGGCTCTGTTTTTGTTTCCCCTTGTCTTTGCCATGTCTGGTTCAGGAGCTGCCTCCACGCAGAAGGCTGAGGCGATTGTAGGTCTACTTCTCATTTGTTTCCTTGCTCTTGAGAATCACAATCCCGCTCTGCCCGCTGACCAATGTCTGACCCACGCTGTCTCATCTATTTTGCCCAGTTTTCTAGTTGCTTACAATAGGATAGCAAGTCCCATAGCACATTTTCCTTTCTAGGAAGCTGTGGAAAGCCAGGAACACTAATCTTCATACCTCTGAGGAACCAAATGGACTGATACAGAATCAGCTAGGCCCATTATTTAATGAACTATAAATGCATAGTTTATTTATACTTCTAGAAGTTCTTCAACGCGTCTAAATTAACAAGAAACATTTATGGAACGCTTGTAGCAGGAATTGTACTTCTGCTACAAAGATGTAGAAGGCATCGTAGCCCCTCCTCTCAGGAAGTCAGAGGCAGGCAAGGAAATTAAGTAGAAATTAATGCATATATTCCACGTTCCCGTCAGGGTAACATAAGAATTAGGCACAGATAAATATGTGGATCTAGCATATTGGGAAATGTAAACAAGTATGAAAGATGATCATAAATGAGGGTTATCCAAACATAGACCATCTAAAAAAATTATCGATGACAATGTTGCCTTTTCTTCTAAGCAGTGTTACTGTCTGAAGAACCCCGTACAATGATTTCGAGGAGCTGAAGTACGTGTGTAATTGAGAAATGCCTTTAACACATTACTTACAGAGGTGTTTTCCACTTAGTGCTTCTTCTGGTGTATAATTGTAGCAGGAAGAAAAAGATCTGTCACTGGGCAGATCTCATGGGGATGAACAACAGACAGTATTACGTGAACGAGACACTCACATAAGGGTAAGAACGCCCGTGTAATTGCTTTGTATGCAATCTTATGAGAATCAAAAGAGGTGCTGAGAGCAAAGCCATCAGAAAATGAGAAAGAAAGCTAGTGAAGATTAGTCAGCCACCTGTCTTAATTCTATGACAACCATGTTTAGGAGGTTAGTTTTCTGAATTTGGTTACCATAGAAACAAACCTTTAGAATGCCCTTAAATCAATTTACAGAATTACTGCCCATATCGAGTATAAGCAACACTGAGAGATTTTAAGTAGTGAAATCTATTTTTAAATTATCTTTAGAATTTAAATGATCCATCGAGCCCTTTGAATATGTAATTTGGACGGCCATAAATTATCTTTTGGCAAAAGGTATAAAATTGTATTTATTGTAACTAGGTGATGGGCTTATAAATTCAATTACTCAAGTGTGTCATTTCAGTGAATGTCTTCTATTTAATTTGAAATAACAGCTCCTAAATGTTCTGGATCTGGTTTTAAAAACAAATTATGTATGCTTCACACGCTCTGTGCCTCTAGGAGTCATTCATGGGTTTAGCCACTGTACAGATGATTTAAAGGAGAATCGCTAAGACCTTGTCTTGTCATCATCAAAGAACAGACTAAAAGATTCTATGACCAGACTGGGAGCTTCAACCTAATCCTGTCCCCCTGATGTCTTCCTAGTTTACGTGTGTGGAAAAGGTCCACCGATGCTACCCACAGTTTTAAAACAGAACTTGTTTTTAATATCCTGGTGATACCTGAGGCCACCTTTTAATGGATGAAAGCTTATCCAGAATTGTAGACGTTGAGCCTCTTAGATCTGCAATGTTAACACCACTGCTCCCTCGAGATAATACAGGACTTTCAACAGAAGCTATTATTAGTGGGGCACCTGGGTGGCTCAGTTGGCTAAGCGACGGACTCTTGGTTTCGGCTCAGGTCACGATCTTGCGGTTTGTGGGGTCCAGTTCCAAACTGGACTCGCGCTGACAGCACGGAGCCTGCTTGGGATTCTGTCTCCCTCTGCCCCTCCCCTGCTTTAGTGCGCCCCCTCCCTCTCTTTCTCAAAATAAGTAAATAAACTTAAAAAAAAAAGTTATTATTTTCCAGTCTTCCCGAGAACTAAACAAAGTCTTGTCTAAATTGCTGTAGGAATTTTGGGTTCAGTTAAAGGAAGACTTATTTCATGCTATCAGTGATTCAGCAATCATCCTACCTATTGAGAGAATGTATAAAATTTCTGACTCCAGAGGAAGAGTATGTTGTTTTGGACATGCATCTAACTTTCATGAAAGAGCAGAAGATTGGTATCATTTTGTGTCCTATTGGACTAATTACCTGGCTTTCAGATAATTGGAAATAATCTAACATATGGAGAGACTTGAGTGTTTAAATCCCTAATTATTCTTCACTCTCCTTTCCATTGACTTTCTACTTTTCAGTCAAAATCCAGGCCCTAGGTTTTTACTATTACATCCCTTATACCAGCTCTTAAACGCGCAAAGGATTTAACTTTTTGTGTACAAAGAGTGATTTATTCCTTGGAGTTGGAATCTGTGTCTGGTTCATTTTGATTTTCAAAAAGCATCTTATCATATTTTTTTGAAACAAAAATTGAGCAGGAATTGTTTTACTGTCCTATGAATTTCTCAGATAGTCAATCTTTCTTGACTGTGAATATAAAGAAAGGATTGAGCTTTAAGAATTATCAGTGAATTTCTAGGTCAGGCAAAGAAAGCAGATTGGTGGTTGCTTCGGGAGTTGGGGAAAAGAGGGGACTGACTACTTGAGTTTCTTTTGGATAAGAAAAACATTCTAAAATGGATTGTGGTGATGGCTGCACAACTCTGTATGCTACAATTTATTGAATTGTAAAAAAAAAAAAAAAAAAAAATCACTGTATTACATGGTTTTATTTTTTAAAAATACCCTACCTCAAGAAGAAAACAAAACAAAAAAAAAACAACCATTGAACATTGCCCAGCTCAGAGGAAATATAGGTCAATGATAAAGAGTGAATAGTTTTGAAGAATTATTGCCATAGTAGGAAAATGTTAGGAAAAAAGAATCCAAGGAGCAGAGTTGGTTTACCGTTCAGTCTTAATGTGAGCAAGAATCAATTAACTTTAGTAGGCTGCTTAATTTTCTTAAAAATGTTTCTTACTTTAAGGCAAACCTCCTGTATTAATATCAGTCCTCTTCTTGGTTATTCTACACAAGTACCTTACCCATTCAATTTAATTTAATTTAGCTTCTAACTTAAGAGCTACTTAAAAAAAAAAAAAATCTAGGAGTGCCTGGGTAGCTCAGTTGGTAAAGCAACTGACTATAGATTTCAGCTCAGGTCTTGATCTCACGGTTTGTGAGTTTGAGCCCCACATTGGACTCTGTGCTGACAGTACAGAGTCTGCTTAGGATTCTCTCTCTCTTCCCCTCCCCTGCTCTCTCTCTCTCAAAATAAATACATAAACTTTAAAAAATATATAAAATAAACAAATTTAGACTGTTTCAAAATGTTTTCTGCACAAAATAGCTACACAACAAGATACGATTATAAAGGGAAAAGAAAAAAAAAACACCTGTATATGGTTGAATGTTATAATATCCTAGTCTCCTGCCCAGAGGTAAAATTATTATCAGTTATATTAACATAAAATACATTCCAGCAGAGCAAGGCCAACGAATGAGAAAATGTTCTGAGAAACTGGAATTAAAGCCCAAAGGGTCTCCCTACCTTTACTTCATTCTTTATAATAACGAGAACTGTCCCCCAATACCTCAATTCACATTGCGTGTGAAATGTTTTCACTGCAACTGTTCACCAGAAAAGAAATTACCTCTATCCCTACAGCAGTGTGGAATTTTAAATTAAAGAAATGACTTGTAAATTCCCAGAAATCCCCAAGTGAGATATAATTTAGCTGTTACTGAAGACCAAGGGGACAGCATTCACTTTACTCTAGATTTTTAGAGTAAAAAACCTCAGCAAACATCTCATGTAATTTGTTTTTAGATCATAAAATAAAATTAATGTTAGTCTAGGTCCTAGGCACTTAGATTGGCTTTGTAAATTATTGGCTGACTCATACTCACTACAGTCATCCATTTTATGCCAGCGGTTTTATTAGCAGTACAGGAACACAAAGAAATGGTAAACAAAAGAATGCTTGATTAGTGTGCTAGGTGTTTTCAGATCTCCAGAATCTCCCAACTGTTTGTATGCTTTTCTTTTCCTTAACAATAACCTATGTATATCAAAATGAGCCACTTAATCCCTTGGGTAAACCAAAGCTGAAGGAATGAAAAAAAGATTATTGTTGGTTTTACATGGAGAACTACTAGGAAATTTTACCTAAATTATAAGTGAAACATAGAAATATAGGCAAAGTACAGAAAGACAGATTCCAAATCAATCAAAAGGAAATTTAACTGCACGGTATAGACAAGTTTTCAGAGAAGGGAAATCATGTACTAGAGAGAACATTTCAATGACTATCTTTGATACGAAACTATATATATACATATTCATATATATGGATATAATCTATTCATAATATATGTATATATTATACATGGCACATAGTTTATACACTATATACAACACATACATATATTTATTTTTTAAAGGCAATCTCTTGACTGTATTTTCTTCTAAACATGTGGGCTATAGATAATTCTGAAAAAATAATAAAGAACAATAATTTTGGGAAAGTTTGGGTCTCTTTTCTCTCTTCTGGTAGGGAAGATGTTCACAAAAACATACTTACTGATGATCTAACTTTTTGCTGTGAGAATTTAGAGTCATAAAAAATTCCTAACCCTGGGGAAAATAGTATCTCCAGACAACTTACCCTTTTGACTGTACATTCAGTTTTAGGCACAATTAGTTTCCCCAATGACCAATGCTTACAGAAAACAAGAAAGAATATTCAAAGAAAAATATAGAAGATCGTATATTCAAGGGCAGGGAATTGGTGAATCATCTCTCAAATTAAGAATCTGAGACCACCTGCATCAGTGTCATCTAGCAAGTGGGCTAAAATGCAGAACCATGGGCCCAACCCAAGTATGAATCAGCATTGCTGGGGAAAGGGGTCAGGAATCTGCATATTTCACACATATACCATGCATCTCTGGTGTATGCTAATTTTGAATCACTGCTACATTTCTGCAACATTTAGGAAGCAAAGCAAGCCTCTCATTGTATTTGAGGATGGCACTAGGAAACCAGTGTTTATAAGGTGTTTGTCTTCTGTCAGCCTGGAGCAAGGAGCTGAAGGCAGCAGAGGCAAGGCTGAAAGCAAAGGCAAAGCAGTGTTTTAAACAGAGAAAAGAATTTGCCCTTCAAATAGACTCCAAACCCTTATGTAAGAATGTATGGATTTCATCGTACTGAAGAGAGTATGCAAATCTTCCTAAATAGAATGCTACAGATATTAAGAGAGAAAAGTACTATAATTTTCATGTTTCCAAATGGGCATAGGAATGTATAATCACGCTTGAGATTTTAGGTTTCATTTCAAACAGAAATGGGTAAGAAACAAAAATAAAATAAATCAAAACACCCTTATGACCAAGTGCTCTGCAACTCTGGAAAATAAGTTGCTTGTTATTTTTTTCCCAGGGTTATTATTACGATGATAAGTCCCTTTTTTAATAAAAGGGTGAGAGATGTATTTTTTTCCATAACATTCCACCAAGTCCCTTTTTCTCCTCTTGCAGTTTCCAAACAACGCTGAGAAATCATCCATACACTCAATTCAGTAGGGACAGACAGCATGCTCATATCTAACAGTGCTGTAGATGTAAAGAATTTCCTATATGTCATGAAGGGGTACAAATTCATTTCCACAAGCAAAGATTCAAATGGCTGATTCCCCTTCTGAATCAGAAATCATTGTTTCTTGTTATTTTTATGACAACCCAGCATTTCATTTAATTACATTTTACAGTGCTCACTCACTCACTAGGCATTACTCATCATAATGTCTACCTGTGACAAAGTAAAATCCCAAACGAAAACAATAGTGAGAACTACCACCCAAACCACACTGAATAAAACCCAACACATACACTTTCTCTGGTACCAAAATTCACTAGCAGCTGTTGCCCGCAATTCTCAATGTTTAATGCTTATTTCAAAACAATTGAAACCAAAGCACAGTTTTTCTTACACATATCTCTAAACAGAGCAGACAAGGGCACCTGGGTGGCTCAGTCAGTCGAGCGTCTGACTCTTGATATGGACTCAGGTCATGATCCCAGGATCGTGCAACGGACAGAGCCCCATGTCAGGCTCCCCACTGAACATGGAACCTGCCTGGGATTCTCTCCCTCTCCCTCTGCCCCTCTCCCACACTCACACACTCTCTCTAAAAATTAAAAAAAAAAAATTAATGTCAAAAAACAGATAAATAAAATAAACAGAGCAGATAATCACGTTCCATGCGTCACTACACCCCTCTCCTACCATGACCTATCCATCTTCCCTATCCAGTTTCAACATAAAACCTAGAATAACAGGTAAAGCTGCTAAGGAAACTGGCACTTGAAGAATGTTTCACAAAACCAATCATTCCCCAAATAAAGTTTATTTTGAAAAGAATACAACATGGTCATATAAACTTAAGTAGGACATATCTAGCAATATTAATGAGTCAAATTATATTACAAGTGAGGTCACAGTTCATGTCTGATTATTCCCACGAATGGAAAGGGGTAGAGGTGCAGCTAAACCAAAGGCAGATGCTTAAAAACGACCATAACCTATTTATATGCTTTCATTTCATGTTTGTGCCTAAAGATTTAGATGAGAATTTATGTAAACTCACATATAAAGAAATATGCTGCCCAAATAATCACAATTCTTTTTGCTTTGCCTGCTTTACCGGAGATAGCATCGCCAATAACGTCTATACAAGGTGCTACCACGTGACAAGCTCTCTCCTTCCCGACGAACACAGCATAAGGCTTTCTGTATTGTGGTTCATAACTCCTCCGGGTTGAGGAAAATAGCAGTGACAATTTAAGAGTTTTTGACATACAGCTGATTTCATCAGAAAAAAGGTGTTATATATGTTCTTCTCAAGAACTTTATGTTCTGGTGAGGAAAATGTCAACAGATAAGTGGCAAAAGTAGCCTGTATATGATGCAATAATTGTTCATGACTCTCTAAAACAAAACAGAACAAAACAAAACAAAATTAAAAAACCTAGAGGTAAACAAGCATGAAAGGACTAAGAAACATGCCTGGATCTTCTCACAGGACAGGGTTTTTGAGGCAATTCAGTGCTAACCCCAAGACTATTCAATGAAACCAGAGCCTTTCCTAGATCAGGGGAAGAATTCAAAAGTACCTACAACAGCCAGTTCACCATCTTCAAAGGATAAGGAGCCAAAGATAAAAAAAAAAAAAAAAAAACAGAGCTGACTGCTTTGAGAGCAAAGTCAAGAGAGAATTAGGTCCAATGAGTTCAAAGGGAAGTTTTGCTTTTTCACTAGTAGAGGGCAAAACAAACATACTGAACTTGGGGACTGCGATCTGTTTGCACAAGTTAGCTGTTGACCTCGGACAAAACAATCAATCTCTTTGAAGGATAATGCCCTCATCTATAAAACAGTTACATTAAGATCCACCAGTTTCTCTCCCCCAACAGGGCTCAGAGCAATGAAAATCAAAGACAATGATGCACTTGAGATCACTTTGTAAACGATAAAGAACTATTCTTAGTAAATGGAGATTTGGGAGCTTTTTAAAGGAAAAGGATAAAAGCCAATTTCAGGTAAAATTATAAAATCATCCATTTTTTTGAAGCAGGACAGATTTTTATGCAATAGTAGCAGCTGTGGATCCATGTCATTTTTTGATGAGCAGAAATGGGAAATTTTCGATTGGCTTACTAATTTCTCTCATGATACAATGTTACTGTAGTATAATACATTAGTAATAGATTTTATTCATTAATAAACCAGGAAGGGTAATCTGCTAGACTTAAACATTGACTAGATACAACTCTCTACCTCAGCAACAATGTTTTGACCCGTTATTACGAAGAGCCAGACACATAAATAATTTGTCCTATTTCTCATTATAGATTATTAGTCACTAGGAACCAAACTTTATAAAACTTAAGTCCTGGGCAGAATGTTTCAATGTATACATATTTATAAGTTATTAACTTTGTTACTCACTTCAGCCTTACACATCTCAGTAGAGCAGTAACTGTTACAAGCCCAAATCAACAACCAGTTTCCTCTTTTCCTTAAGCAGAGACTCAAAGGCAGTTACAGACCCACTGTTTCATTATAATATGAAAATAGTAAGCCTTGGGCTATTGCAAAAGGTTTCTCAAATGTCAGTATCTAACTTGGAGAAAATAGAGGGAAGGAGAAATAGAGGGTGCCGATTTGTTGGGCATGCTTCTGGGTGCAATGTTTTAAAATTACAAGTAAGCAAGTAAACCATAAGGCTTCATATGTGAAAGCGGAAAATAGTTCAGCAGTCTTCCGTTCAAAGACAAATTAATTTTTTTCTTCCCAATAACTCACCAGAAAGAAATGGGCACTTAGGAATCTTAAGGGGTTTTTCAAATAATATTTAGAAAAAAAATATATATATATATATGTATATATATATATATATATACATATATATATATATATACATATACATATATATATATATATATATATATATATATATATATATATATATATATATAAAACCAGAACAGGAACAGCACATTATTTAAAAATAAGACCTTCTTTTAAAATGGTTGCCCTGTCTTTAAGGATGGATGCCATATAAAATGGGCAGATGTATCTTTATAACTCATCATGTTTATATGTAAATTCTCTGGCAGATATAAATCCATCTTTGTCTTCATCTTCTTTATCAAAAATATCCTCCACCAAAACATCATGATGACTTTCATTCACCACTGCACCATGCTTTTCAAACTCCTTCTTTAAATACACTTTAACCTACAAAATAATGGGTCTCATTAATAATTCTAATTCATAAGACACCCACACCAAGCCTGTTAGTATCACAGAGTGGACTGGTAGTTTACTGGATTATGTACAACAATGACCAACCAACTGCTTTACAATATTATCATTGGATATATTTCCAATGACAGTAACGGAAATTTTTTTTTCTCCTTAAAAACTGTTGCTATACTGCTCCAATATAGACACAGAATATTGCTCAGAGGCAAAGATAAGGTTTAAATCATCCAGTAGGGCACCTGGGTGGCTCACTTGGTTACACGGCCCAGTCTTATTTTGGCTCAGGTCATGATATCCAGGTTCCTGGGATTGAGCCCAGAGTGGGGCTCTATACTGACAGCTCGGAGACCGGAGACTGCTTGGGATTCTTTCTCTCCCTCTCTCTCTGCCCCTCCCCCACTCACACTCTTTCAAAATAAATAAATAAACTTAAAAAAAAAAAGAAAAAGAAAAGCACCCAGTGAAAGGATACTACCTGCTCTTAATCTGAGGCTAACTAAAGCCAAGCATTTGAAAAACTGTAGTTTTTCATTCCATTGAATTATCCAGATCTCTAACTAGGGTCAGAATTCCAGGTACTTCTCTCTTAAAATCAGATTAAAGAATGGCATTTAAAAAATTTATTTAAGGGGCGCCTGGGTGGCGCAGTCGGTTAAGCGTCCGACTTCAGCCAGGTCACGATCTCGCGGTCCGTGAGTTCGAGCCCCGCGTCAGGCTCTGGGCTGATGGCTCGGAGCCTGGAGCCTGTTTCTGATTCTGTGTCTCCCTCTCTCTCTGCCCCTCCCCCGTTCATGCTCTGTCTCTCTCTGTCCCAAAAATAAATAAAAACGTTGAAAAAAAATTTAAAAAAAAAATAAAATAAAAAAATAAAAAATTTATTTAAAAATTTTTTAATTTTTTAAATTCCAGTATAATTTACAGTGTTATACTAATTTCAGATGTACAATATAGTGAGTGATTCGACAAGTCTATACATTACTCAGTGCTCATCATGATAAGTGTGCTCTTAATCCCCTTCACCTATTTCACCCATTGCTCTCACTTGCCTCCCCTCTCCTAATGGCATTTTTTAATTTAAGTAAGTGTCTGGTAATAGTCCACGCTGTGGATCTGGCTATGACCATGGCTCATGACCTCCCAATCTCAGAAATTAAAGCAAAATCCAGCCTGATGAGTGCTTACACTAAAAATTTTCACTCTCATTCAGATATTTAAAGACATAAACAAAATCCTGTTCCCAATTACCCACTAGATTGACCATAATGCAGTTTAACCTGTATTTTCATTTTTAATCAGAGCTCTATTACTCCTTCTGTTAGATCAGTAATTTCAAGTCCTCCTTCCTGCCCCTATCGCCAATATACAAACATATGACATATTTATTTTTAAGATTAAGGAGATTGAATGAAGTTGTTAAAAAAAAAAAAAAAGATGATAAGGCCAGATGGATTAATGTAGAATATATCCCTAGGATATACTGTGAGAGTAAAGCAAGATGTCAAATATTATGTATATCATGCTATTTTTTGTGTAAGAAAGGAGGAAACAGGAATATGTATTCATGTTTGCTTGTATTTGCATAAAGAAACACTGGAAAGATACATTAGAAGCTAATAAAACTGGATGTGGAAAGGGACAGATCACATAGTAGAAGAGGATGTGGGTGGGAGAAAAACTTTTTAATAAACACCTTTTTTAATTGGATTGATTTTTTTTTAACGTTTATTTATTTTTGAGACAGAGAGAGACAGAGCATGAATGGGGGAGGGGCAGAGAGAGAGGGAGACACAGAATCGGAAGCAGGCTCCAGGCTCTGAGCCATCAGCCCAGAGCTCGACGCAGGGCTCGAACTCACGGACCGCGAGATCGTGACCTGAGCTGAAGTCGGACGCTTAACCGACTGAGCCACCCAGGCGCCCCTGGATTGATTTTTTTTTCAATATGCTGTATATTTAAGGTTTTTTTTAATGAAAGGTTACTCAAATTTACCTTGGATAGAAAAAAGTCCTATGACTGGTAATAGTACAAGGTGTTATAAATTTAGTAGCTGTAGATCATGACCCTATGAGTTCATAATAACTTCGCTTATTTAAGACTTAATCATTTCCTGGCCATTAGAATGAAATTGATCGAAACATAAAAAGGGACTTGATTTCTGACCAGCCAAGCCACAATGGAGAATATGGGCAGACAAAAAAAACTGAGTAGCTCTCTACCTCCAATCCTTTCCTCACAACAGCCAGACTAAGACAGGTATGTGTAAAAATGGCTGCGAAAGCCTAAATGAATTACAGGGAGAAGACTTCTTCCTTTATCCTTACGCAAACACCAGAACCAAGAGGGGGCTGGGAAAGGTCTTCTGCTCTAGAAAATCCAGACCAGAGTCTCCTTTCTCCAGGTGCTACCCAGAACAAAAGAACCCAGCAGGTGGGCCGTTTGCTGCTAAATGCCAGGAAATTACAACAAAGTGCATTTAACAGCTAGTTGACAGTTTTAAACAGAAACTGTCAACAGGAGATATTCTCCAGACATCCACATTTCTTATATAGCAACTTCAAAATGGGAATTGTCTTAGCAAAATGGACCTTTCAAAAACTCAGAAAGAGGGAAGGATACAGTAAACCTTAAACATGGTGGGGTAGGGGTGGGGGGAGAGGGAAGCAAAAGAATGAATGCTGTTGAGTCTGAATATATTTCTCTCCAAAACAATGATTTCCTATTTTTTTTTTTTAATTTTTTTTTTTCAACGTTTATTTATTTTTGGGACAGAGAGAGACAGAGCATGAACGGGGGAGGGGCAGAGAGAGAGGGAGACACAGAATCGGAAACAGGCTCCAGGCTCTGAGCCATCAGCCCAGAGCCCGACGCGGGGCTCGAACTCCCGGACCGCGAGATCGTGACCTGGCTGAAGTCGGACGCTTAACCGACTGCGCCACCCAGGCGCCCCTGATTTCCTATTTTTAAAAAAGCCAATATTCAAAGCATCAGTATTATAAGAAAACTTATAAACAATATTTTATCCAAACAAAAATAAATTTTCTTTAGAAGTATATTTTTTAATAAGTGAGAAGAAACAAGCAAACAAAGGAGTAAGAAGAAGGAAAGATCACCTCATCTTTAGAGAGTTTCCAGTCATCATTAAGATCCATTTCTTGGAATGACTCATGGGATCTTGGTCCATTTCGAATCTCCAAGAGATCAATGTTGAATATCAGTGTACTCTCTGGGGGAATTTTACCTGACATGAAGAGAGACGGAGGTTAACTTTTACTTAAACAATCCCAAAGTTTTGATGACAGGAAACTTATGACACTGAACAAAATATTCTTTTGATTGAATTCAATGAAGAGCCTTCCTAAGGCTATCACATATGATGTAAATTACTCAAACAAATAGAATAGCAAAGGAATAATCCAAACTGGTAGATCAAAAGCAGTCTGTGTTTGGCTTTGCAATTACAAACTGTTTCGTGCACACAAACACACACATACATACAGATGTGCCTAATGGCCTGGTATTAAATTTCAAATATGATTAAGATATTATATATTACATGTCAAGAATGACTTAAAGGGCTGTAGATAATTCAGAGTTAATTACAGTACAAGTGATTTAACTAACTTTGGGGGGGGTGGGGGGGTGCACAAAAGTCCTGACCTAGATATACATAGACTAGTAGCATTTCTACCACTAGGAGGCAGTATCTAACTGAGAGAGATCTGGTGTCCCACGAGCCGGTATTAAAGCTTAAACTTGCCCCTCTTTAAGCCTATTTCCTCATTTATAGAATGCATTTATAAAATGCAGAATCTGTTGGGAAGATGGAGGAAAATAAAGCTATGTAAAATATTTAGCATTCTGCTTCATAAGTAGTACGCTCTCAATGTATTACTAAAACATAATTCTCTTATAAGCTTTAAAAATGATACAGAAAGGTTCAACAATTTCAGACTTGGGAAACACCTCCTCTGATATAGAACATATATATAATTATATACATATTCTGAAGAAATTTCATGAGAGAGAAGAAATTAAAACAAATTTCTGAGAAGGGAGATAAAAATCTTTTAAAACATGAAAAGAGCTCTATTAAAAGTCCCAGGGGCCTTTTCAAAAAAATACTTTCTGGGCAGTATGAACAATTTGTTTTTTCAATTTGTTTCCTTATAACTGTATTTAACATAAAGGTCTGGGTAAACATTACAAATATTTCTTAGTCCCCCACCCCCCATCCAAATCCCACATATTTCTGTCAAAGAGCATTTGTTAAGTATTAAAGAGAACAAAACTTACACTCTGTGCCCAAGCTTACCATTCCAGATCTAGACAGAGAAGGGGCATGCACTAGGTCGTTGATAAAACTGGTGTCTTTCCAAAGGAGACATGCAAACGTGGTACCAAATGACTACAAAATTAGTGTTAAATACACATTAGCAGAATTAGTTTCATGGCTCTCAGTCTGGACAAAATGACTCAGATTTAGAACTCTGCTTGTCCTACAGTAAAATTGAGTTAAATACAGTATGGAGTAAGAGTAATGGATTAATTCTACATATACATTAAAGGTGAGGCAATAAAGATACAGCAGGAAGATGATGAACATCAGAGAAACATTTTCTAGATACCTGATTTTCTTCTCTAAGGAGATGATTATCATAATAATTGAATTTGGTTAGTAAATTCCATTCTATGCATAAGATTTATATAGCAAGTTCCATTTTAGAATATAATGTTACAAGGGCACCTGGGTGGCTCAGTTGGTTAAGCATCTGACTTCGGCTCAGGTCATGATCTCACGGCTCATGAGTTCGAGCCCCTCCTTGGGCTCTGTGCTGACAGCTCAGAGCCTAGAGCCTGCTTCATATTCTACGTCTCCCTCTCTCTCTGCCCCTCCCCCGCTCATGCTGTCTCTGTCTCTCAAAAATAAATAAACATTAAAAAAAAAGAATATAATGTTACACATATGGCATTTACTTTCTTCTCTGGAAACTGGGGTTAGGATTCTCACTTTGTAACTGGTTAAGTTTAGACCTAAGGATACTGTGAAGTCTGTTATTGCTACAGTATCAGAGTGGTTCCCTGTCTGGTTCTGGTGACTACTTAATAAATTTTTTTCTTCATTATGTAATATATGCCCATTGTAGAGAATTTGGAATAGACAGAACCAGAAATAAAAATAATTCCGACCCATCCATTGTTATCATTCTTAATTATTTCCTTGTGATTCACTCTGTGTGTGTATATACTTTTTTCTAATACTTACTCTTGGATATAGTATAGCTTTATTTTCCACTTTTGTATATAACATTATATCTTACCCATTTGGATATAATTTTTTTAATCCTTGAAATGCCATTTTTTAATAACTGGGCCATATTTTAGTTAACCCTTCTCATTACACACTGAAGTTGATTTCAATATTTTTGCTATTAGAAACAATGTAGTGGGGCACCTGAGTAGTCCAGTCCATCAAGCTTCAGACTCTGGCTCGGGTCATGAACTTGCCCCGTGAGTTTGAACCCTGCATGGGGCTCGCTGCTGTCCCCACAGAGCCAACTTCACCAACTTCAGATCCTCTGTCCCTCTGTCTCTGCCCCTCCCCTGCTTCTACGCGCTCTCTCTCTCAAAAATAAACATTTTAAAACAATGTAGCAATGGACATGCCTGTCCACAAATATTTCTCCTGATACCTGATTATTCCCTTAGGTTAAATTAGAAAGGAAATATATCTTGTGCAGGAAACGTCATCTGGCCTCTTGTAAATAGCCCTTTGGCAAGCTGCGTGGGTCCCCACTCACACAGCAGGTGTACATCCTGGAACAAACTAGCACAAAGTCTCCTGGAATCAGCTAGCCTCTTTGCTTCTATTTTATAACAGTCATTTCATGTCACTCCATCAGGTTTTATAAGTGAATTATAACAATAGTTATAAAACAACTTTAACACAAGAATGAAAACAACCCCCCAAAAAAAGCTTTGTTAAAGAAAACTTCAGTTGTGAGCCCCCTGCAGCCCACATCTAAACCCCATTTAATACCTGAATAATCTATATTTCACATGTTCAACTCATCGAAACACTTATGTGGAATAATCTTTCTTTTTGGTGTTAAAATAAATTGATGAGTTTCAGCTGGGGAGGATGAAAATTTTCTGAAACTGGATAGTGGTGATGCTTGTACAACAGTGTGAATGTTCATAATGCCATTGAATCGTACGGTTAAAAGTGGTTAAAATAGGAACCATCATTTTGTAAGTATTGTGCCATAATTTTTTAAAAACCATTCTTTTGGTTAATATGGAGGTAAATTGTTAATGATAGAGTTAAAGGTTCCAGAACCATTAAGATAGAATGGCTTTAATTTGGCCATCTCAAATGATAATCAAGATGCAATCATACTTAAAAAAAAATAATAATAATACACATCTTCTACTCCTGGGGGGAAAATACATACTAGTTACGCTGACTTCTGTCTCCTAATCCAGAGAAGAACCCCAATGCTGTAGTAAAAATGTGAAATTGTTATTACCTTTTCCTTCTTTTCCATAGCCCAGGGCAGGAGGAATGGTGAGCTTTCTCTTCTCTCCTACACACATTCCCTTCAAGCCCTGGTCCCAACCTTTGAGAGCCTCCAGGATGCCCAAGGTAAACCAAATGGGCTGACCATTGTTATGTTTGTGACTACAATAGAAAGAAAACATATTAGAACTCTTCAGTAACTTTATTTTTTTATTGATGTGGAAGCATTTTATTCTACCAATAAGTGATTCAGTTTGGGAATTAACAAAAACAGCTATACACATACACACAAAACCAGGTTAATTTTGTAATAATTTAATCCAATGCCCCTATTTCTTGATGCAAATTTCATTACAATTGAATCAAGTAGAGAAGGGCAGAGGGAATAATAATAAAAACAGTGAATAATTATTTGAGATTTACTGTGTACCAGGTATTACCCCAAATTCTTTGCCTCTTTTAACTCCGTGAGAATGATCATATGAGGTAAGTACCATCATTTCCCCATTGTACAGAGGAGGAAACTGAGGTTAAATGTGCTGGTATTTGATCTAACTCCAAACTTCAAGGTCTTAACCACAGCGATGCTGTCCCAGGAACGTCATCCCGGGCAGAAGAGGGAGAAAATCATGGAAAATGGGTGAATTTGGGAAGAAAGAGAAGTTAAGGAGAAGTTACTGTCAAGACAAGTGGGTCCGCACCCACATGGACACTGGAGAGTCAGGAGCACAGCATCTTCTAGTCTGCCTACAAGCCCTGCTGATGTACAGTCTCGCGATGGCTCTGACAGGTGGAAACGGCTGCTCTTCAACCCGAACCCCACCTAGATGCTGCCTGCAGGCATTTTCTGTGGGACTGTGCAGGGAAACCTGGGGGAGTTGTCCCTCAAGGACTGAGGAAGAAGGAAATGATCCAAATATCCTGGCTTAGGACCTGGAGAGAGGCCAGCCTAAGAAACCCAGCCTGCCAAGCTACTGGGGGGCCTGAGGGCTGAATAGCACCTGAGCCCCAGTTCGCTCCTTTTTGGTACATACGGAAAGTATTCTCAAGGATATCGTATAGGTGAGAATGAGAAATCACTCTACTAGGTTTCATGGACACCATGGTTAATTACTAAATCTAGGTAAAAGCCATTACTTCCTCTTTTCTTAATTTCCCCCTATGACTAAAGAAACAAATTGCCAACTGTAGAACACTTGGGAAGGCTGGAAAAGAATAAAGAAGGAAGAAAACAATCTGCCACCCAGTGCTGACTACAGTTTTGGTACATTTCTTGTCACAGCTAAAGGATTTAAGCTATTTACCACACAGGCTATTATTCTAGACATGGCAAACATGCTTTACAACAGATCACTTGATGGTACTGCTTCATAAAACTCAGGGTAAGTAGTTCCTGACCATTTACACTGAGGCCGCATGACAACCGTCCCCTCATCAGGTACCAGAACTTTATTTATTTCTCTTTTTAATGTTTATTTCTTTTGAGAGAGAGAGGGAGAGACAGAGTATGAGTGGGGGGAGGGGCAGAGAGCAGAGGGAGACACAGAATCCGAAGCAGGCTCCAGGCTTTGAGCTGTCCGCACAGAGTCCAACATGGGGCCAAAACCCACAAACCCGCAAGATCGTGACCTGAGCCGAAGTCAGACGTTTAACCGACTGAGCCACCCAGGCGCCCCCCTGCTTTTTTTTAATGGGTACTAGAACTTTAGTAGCAAACTGCTAAATAATGTTGTATGGCTACCACTAAAGGCCAATAGGTTTTTCATTCTGAGACCTGAAAGACATCAGGCTGTATCTAAAAGAGATCAGACTAAAAATAAAGATGCAGTTGAAAATTTTAAATGCAAACCTTAATCTTGTTTAACATCTACTGTGGCACTGGCCTTGTTGCTAAGAAGATGGAGCTGTTGAGAATTCTATGGCAAGCCACTGTTTCAGAAATTTTTGCAAAGGCTAACAGAGTTCAAAGAAGAACGCCATTCATTTCTCCAAAACCTGACAGACCAGGTCTGAATGCTCCTTATATAAAGGCAGTTCATCCGAAAATGAGGTCTAGGATGGGCCACAAAGCTTCACTACTTTAGTTCATGCCATTTTCTCTACCTGGAATGTCCTCCTTGCCCCCATTCTCCACCTGGAAGGAACCCTCCACCCATCTTTCGAGACCCATCTCAATTATGATCTCTGGGAAGTCTTTCTCTTACCCCACCCCTAGAGCATCATTAATGCCAGACTCCATTATGCTTTGCAAACACTTTGAACACTCTGTACTACATAGCATGAGCTACTTACTTGTCGTCCTCCTTCCTGTAGATGATGTACTGCTGGAGGACAGGAGCCCACTCTTAAGTCACCTTTGCATCCTCAAGGCCTGACTTGTGATCACTCATGAAGGGTTTGTTAGATGGACAGATAAATGAATGGACAAGGATGGAGAAGCCAAAAAGTTTTAATCTACCTAGTCTCAAGCACAGGGCCTAACGTAAAAGAAATGCTCAATAAATAATCTTGGAATGGAATGAAGAGAATCATTGCCTAATCAGAAATCATTACCCTTGTAAAACATCCATGGTGCAATTTCTTTGTTCGTATAGAACAGAAATAATGATAGTGTAACCACCTGAAAATCATTCACTATAGTTATTGGATTAATCTTTCAAGGCCATAACCATACCCATCAATGAAATCTTTGAATTTCTAGAAAGAATAAAATAATGAAACAAATCATGGTACTATACCTTGACCAAAATGTCATTTGTACGAACAAAAATTAAACAGATCGATAGGCTAGCATTAGCCTACCCTACAACAAGCAAATAAATGATTGTGTATTCTGCCCATGAAGTCCCTGCGAAAAATTTTAAGTAAATTTCACCTACACCAAATTCAAAATGGAATTGAGTCATTTTCCCTCGGGAATGGAGTTTGGGAAATGAAATTCCTTTACAGATTTTTTCTACTTATTGCCTAATTACACACCTAGATACTTCTGCAATATGTCAAAGATTCTAGTTCTAATTTTTATAGTAAAAATTAACCTTTATCCTTGCCACACGTTTCCAAGTTCCAAGGAACTTCAAAGGCACCGTTATTGTCTTTACTGTTTTTAAACAAATTGTTTGTCTTGATTGTCTTTAAGCAATTTCCTTTCCCAAAGAAGGAAATAACAGATTTCAATTTTTCAAAAGAGAAGTGAAACCTGATACAGGCTACCTTTCCTGCCAGAGAGCTCGCACAGGTCGATGGGTTCTTCACTATTTTACCTGCGAGGTGTAATTACTTACGTGGAGTGAAATAAGGAGCCATCCTTTTCTAAGTAGCCTTCATAGTGGACCAACATCAAATCTCCCCCTTTGGTCTTGCGATGGCAGATGAACGGCTTCTGGAGCACCTCAATCTTCACTTCTGGTTCAGGGATCAGAGCCCCACTCAAAGAAGTGACCAACAACGTCAGCACCGCGTTCCACAAAAAAAGCCTCATGCTGCTGGCGCAGGAAAGTTCCTACAAAAACAGAGAAAGGGCCCCCGACCTCATAGAACTAAGAAAGTATTTGAAGGCTTCAAGACAACGGCCTTTGGCAAGTTCATGACTACCGCTTCCCAGCAGACGTGGCACACTTACTACGACAACTTTCCCACGTAATGCGAACCCGCCTCTAAAGCGTTAAACCCCAAACCCGGGCCTGACTGGCTCTCACAGGTTGGCTCTTGGGAACGATGGCTCCCCATTGGCTAGCAGTGCAGTCCGCCGGAGCCTCTCAAGCCAATGATGCTGCAAAAATTACAGCTGGGCGGAGCCAGGACTTGGTCAGGCCGCGAAGCACAGGGAGGGGTCCTAGAGAAAGGCGGATTAAAGAATTCCACAACCTTGGACTTTGGGAGATTTCTGGGGAACGCAGCTAACCGGAAACTCCTCCGGCAGATTTACAGCTGTGAAGTTCCCCGGCTGAGCGTGCTGAGCCCCCAGGCTAAGTGAAAAGGTAGCGGTATCCGGAAAGGCCTGTTTACTCTTGCGCACGCTGAGAGGTTACTCCCCGCCCCTAGGAGTCCACAATCCTGTATTGTTACTTAACTTAAAGTATAAACGATAAAGGCTTAAATATTTCTGTAGGGTTCGCAAAGCGCATTCCCGTTGCGTAAACCTCACTACACTGCCAGTAAGGCAGGTTCTTTAATCCCATTTAAATGATAAATGTATCTGGGCAAGGAGAGGTTAAGGGTCCTGCTTAAAATTGTTCAGCCCCAAAGCATTTGAGCTCCGCCTTCAAACCCGGTCTTCTGATTCATTCTACAACACCGCATAAAGTTATGGCTGCTAACAGTTTATCTCTTAGTGACTTTAATGTAGAAGGTAAATAATAGCTTCTATCGAGGAGACGGACGTGCAGACCTCCACTTTATCGTAATCACAGTAATCACAGTTACGAGTTACACTGGCTTATCTTAGCTTAAAATTATTAGCTTTACATTTTTCGCCTAATTTCAAAAGCAACACATGTTCATTACAGTCGATTTGGAAGAAACTGGAAAGCACGAAAGTAGGTTTTCCAGTTAAAATAAAAGAGCCGAATTAAACATGAATTTCAGATAAACAACGAATCCGTTGTTCTGTATTTTTGCTAAATCTGGCAATCTTATGCCAAAGAAAAAGAGAAAAAGAGATCGCCTATAGCGCCACCATCTACAAATAATCATCTTAACATTTTGGTTCATGCTTCTGTGACATAGGCTTAAAAGAAATTAGATCAGATTGTACACTTTCTTTCATAACGTGCTCTTTCCACTTAATCTATCGCTAACATTTTCCCTGGTCAAACATCCTTGGCACAGTACTTTCTCACATTTTAATATGCTTAGGAATCCTCTAGAGTATCTGTTAAAATGCAGATTTCAACTCAGGAGGCCTGGGCTCGCCGTGAGTTCCTGCAATTTTGACTAGCTCCTAGGTGATGCTAATTCTGCTGTCCATGGACCGCACTTCCAATAGCTATGCCTTAGAGTTTAAACATGCTTACTAGCCACACTGTATTCTATCGTGAAATTCCCGTCAACTCCGTACACTCTATTGCTAGCTGCCTTGATTTTCTGGCATCAATTAGCCTTGAAACAAGATTTGGACCCTGGGGGCTATAACACAGGAGGCACCCTAAGGGGCCACACTGACCCTCAAACATCCAGAGATGGGTACGGCCCCACCTACGGTACCATTAAGTCTGGACTGTGTCCCGCATCGTCTCATAGGTCGCCTACTCTCAAGCCCACTTCCCAGGACTCAATTTCCCTGCCTGCAATTCCCGCTACGTCACCCCGCCGCCGCCGCAGTCGCAGCCAAACCCCGGAGTGGACCTTGGGAACGTGTGCGCGAGCGGCGCACTAGGCATGCGCGAGCGGGCCCCGGGCCCGGCGCGTCGAGGATTCAGGTAGCGCGCTGTGGCACCGCCAGCCACCGGTTCCCTCGCTACAGTGGCCCCTTGGAGGCTGCAGCCACCACTCGGGCCCACCCAGTGCTTTCGCCTCCCTGTGAACAGCGCGCCGCTCCACCGCACGGGGGCCCTGGCCGGCCGCGTCCTCACGTGCCGAGGCCGCCGCAGTGACCCCGCCCCCGGGCCGAGGATGTGAGGCTGGCCGGGTGTCCCCGCACCGGGCCCGGGCGCCGGGAGTCGGCGGCTCGGCAGCTCTGGGCTATGGCCCTGCTGCCGGTGCTCCTCGCCTCCTGGGGCCTGGGGCAGTGAGGGGGCCGGCGGGCGAAGGGAAACGGCCCCGGCGCGGCGGGGGCCAAGGGGCCGCGGGCGACATGGAGGGGGTGCTGTACAAGTGGACCAACTATCTGAGCGGTGAGTGGGGGGCGCGCCAGGCGCCGGGTCCTTTGTTTGAGCGGCGGGAGGGCGGCGTCGGACGCGCGTCCCCGGGGGTCGGGGTCACGACCCCTAGTGAAACCGGAGAGGCCTGCACGGGTCGGGGATACTTGCCCAAAGCCGTTCTCACGGGGCCGTGTCACCCATGCTGTAAGGACACAGTCCAATGCTGGGGCTGGGTGAGGCCCATAACTGCCTTTTCGCTTCAAGGAAAGCTACAAAATACAGAGGTTTGGAGTGACTGGAAAGGCTCGATGCCCTCGGCGTCAGCGGGAAGGAGGCGCTGACTCCCGCAGTGGGGGTCTTCTAGGAGCCTATCGAATTCTGGCGAAGGAGCTGGTCTCGCCCGCCCAGCAGAGAGGTTGGAAGGTTTCCTATGAATGCTAGAGGTGACTTGGAATTCCAGAGGTGAAAGGTCCTTTTTCAAACAAAGTCCCCAGTGCAAACACTTTCCCTTTGTCACTTTCGGAGTCATCTGCGTGCGGACCAAGATATCAGAATTCCATCTCAATAGTTCAAAGCTCCAAAGTATGTACACGGTTTTTGCTTGTCTCACTTGAGCGTTCTTTTTGTTTTACAGACCCAGAAATTCCCACAAAATGAAACGGTAGCAACTGTTTTGTTGCACTGCTGAGCAGAATGGCTTAAAAATATACTCTGCCCCCTTTCCAATGTGTGGAAGTACCTTCCTTCATATCTTGTAAGGTCGTAACTATTCTCCAACCGTGAATATGATTTAGAACAAGCATATTTTCGTTTTTGCAACCAGTATTTCGTAAAAGCCTTCTGCATGCTAGCAACTGTGTTAGGCACCATTTTGGAATTAAACTTTATTAAGGAAAAAGAGCTGGGCACTTTTAATTTTAATAGCAGTGTATTTGAAACCAGAGGTATTCCCAGTATCTCTTACAGTGGGAGAGATATATTTTCCCAGCCTTTGATAGAACAGGACAGTTAAAAAAAATTTCATTAATGTTTATTTATTTTTGAGAGAGAGAGAGAGAGAGAGCTCAAGCAGGGGAGGGGCAGAGAGAGAGAGGGAGACACAGAATCCGAAACAGGCTCTAGGCTAAGAGCTGTCAGCACACAGCCGGATGCAGTCTCCAACTAATGAACTGTGAGATCATGACCTGAACCGAAGTTGGCTGCTCAACCGACTGAGCCACCCAGGCGCCCTGGGACTGGACAGTTTTTTAAATGTTTTAGTGTGGTGATGCTCTAGGGTAGTTTAAGGACTCATGTGTCTGTGAGGATCAGTTGGCATATTGACTTTGATGAGGTTACACAGCACAGCCAAAAGTGCACCTGTTGGCTGTACCCAGAATCTCTTCCTTTTGCAGACTGTGGTTAGAGGTGAGTTGTTTATTTTCCTGATATTCATTAGTAAAGACTGAGTGAAGAAAGGTGTTTTAGAAGACCTGGCCTTGGCTTTTGAGGACTTTCTTTGATGTCAGATGGTTCAATTAGATGTGGGTAACTCGTGGCTGGGCTTTGGTGAATGTGCAAGGCTCATTAACACTCTACGAATCTAAAGGGAGCATGCTTGATCAGGTAATTTGTCTTTCAGGTATCTCCAAGTTCTGAGATATATGGATCTTAACCCCTTGAGTAAAATTTAGTGCCTGGTCTTTCACCCCTTTCCATCACACATGCTTTTTAACTTTTTTCTTTCATCCTGAACACTCTTCCTTCTTTTCTTCCATCCCCCTCCCCTGCCTTTTTTTTTTTTCCCCTCACTTTTCTTACTCTCATCCTCCTTTATTTATTTTTTTTTTTATTTAAATTTTTTTTTTTCAACGTTTTTTTTTTTATTTATTTTTGGGACAGAGAGAGACAGAGCATGAACGGGGGAGAGGCAGAGAGAGAGGGAGACACAGAATCGGAAACAGGCTCCAGGCTCTGAGCCATCAGCCCAGAGCCCGACGCGGGGCTCGAACTCACGGACCGCGAGATCGTGACCTGGCTGAAGTCGGACGCTTAACCGACTGCGCCACCCAGGCGCCCCTCTCATCCTCCTTTATATAGAAAGTTTAGTCTGTGTGTATAGTACCTGCTTCCTGGTTGTTTTTTTTTCCCCCTGACTGTTGTTATGTATTCTTCAATACAGCAAAATTTCTCTAGAAGGATCTTTTGGAATCTTTATCATGTGATGCCTGTACCATCTGTCTAGTTGGAAAAGAGTCTCCTTTTTTCTGCCCCAAGTAAGAGAAGTTAATTCTGCGATTGGTGCCAGGGTGGAAGCCCTAAAAACGGGAGCCTGGAGCCATTGCCAGAGGCAGCTGTCCTTATATCATGCTGTTTGTTCCCTTGACCCACATGCCACCTCGTTGTGGGCATAGTGTTCATAGAAGCCCATCACACCACCGGGTACTTTTACTGAATATACTTAGAATTATTTTTTAGCACACTGTCTTTCATCAGGAGATAAATTTACTTTGGAACGAAATGGTATAGTCTAGGAGGAACAAATGCATTCTCGTTTCTTCCACCCTCCTATGTGAGATAGTCTCCCAAAAGAACATAGTGTGACTGTTAATGACAAGCTTTGATGAAGACATTACTACTTTTTCTTCTTCTGATGCTTGTTTTTAAAAGTTACATGAAAAAAAAATTTTTTTTTTTATGTTTATTTTTGAGAGACAGAAACAGAGCATAAGCAGGGGAGGGGCAGAGAGAGAGAGAGATACAGAATCCGAAGCAGGCTCCAGGCTGTGAGCTGTCAGCACAAAGCCCGACATGGGGCTTGAACTCACGTACCGTGAGATTGTGACCTGAACTGAAATCGGACGCTTAACTGACTGAGGCATCAAGCGCCCCTAAAAGTAACATGTTTTCAGGTTGCCTGGGTGGCTCAGTCGGTTAAGCGTCCAACTCTTTTATTTATTTTTTTTAACATTTTATTTTGTTTTTTGAGAGACAGAGGACAGGCAGGAGAGGGGCAGGGAAAGAGGAAGACACAGAATCCAAAGCAGGCTCCAGGCTCTAAGCGGTCAGCAGAGGGCCCGATGTGGGGCTTGAACCCACGAACGTGAGATCATGACCTGAGCTGAAGTTGGATGCTCAACCAACTGAGCCACCCAGGTACGCCAACGTCCGACTCTTGCTTTCAGCTCAGGTCATGATCTCACATTTGTGGGTTCAAGCCCCACATCAGGCTCTCACTAACAACATGGAGCCTGCTTGGGATTCTTTCCTCCCTCTCTGCCCCTCCCCCATGCTCTTTCTCTCTCAAAATAAATAAACTTTCTTTAAAAAGTAATGTTTTTCCTTAGGGTTTTGCACGCAGTAATTTTAAAATAGATATCCCAGGGGCACCTGGATGGTCAGTCGGTTGAGCCTCCGACTTTGGCTCAGGTCATGATCTCACGGTCGTGAGTTTGAGCCCCCGTCAGGCTCTGTGCTGACAGCCCAGAGCCTGGAGCCTGCTTCAGATTCTGTGTCCCCCTCTCTCTTTGCCCCTCCCTCGCTCACACTCTGTCTCTCTCTATCTCTCTCAAAAATAGATAAACATTAAAACAGATATCCCAGCCACAGTTTTTGTTCGTTGTGAATTTTTCTCTAAATGGTCATATCTGTTTGTGTAATTTTGTCATGCCCACAGCTTGATATGGGAAGCCTTTTTTCAAATCTGAGTAGAGAAGTTAAGAAATCAGTTTGTCAGCTGATCCTTTTAATGCTTGGAGGATATTGTTAATTTCATTTGCCATCTACTGTGTTGTTACCTACTATTATGTTAGGCACAGGGCAAGCAACACTGAACAAGACAGACACAGTCCCTGCCTTTCTTGAGCTTACAGTCTGATGGGGGAGAAAGACGTTTATTGGAAGTACTTAGAAGCATGTTCCAAGTGTGTGTGAGTTGGGGAGAAGGGAAGAAGAGAAGCTAGTTTGGGTCACTGGGGGAGGCTTCTCTGAAGAAAAGATTTAAGCAGAACCTGAAGGATAAACAGAAGCTAGCTAGTTGGCGAGGCCAAGGCAGAGGTGCATTTGGAGGCTGTGAGGAAGAACTTTTTAGCTACGGGGAATGTCGGTATGAGGTATGAAGGCCGTAAAGCAGGACAGAGGCAAGTGAGTGAGGAAAGGAAGGAAGACCTGAAAGGCTGCAGAGCTTAGTGTGAGGCTCCAACAAGGCTGCAGGGGTGGATAAGAAGCTTGAAAGGCCCCTGCCTATCTCTTGTGCTGGTGTAAACACCATGGGGCGGTAGGAGTATATGAAAGAGAGAGAAATGATGAGAGTGTTTAAACACTTACTTTGTTTGCATTTATTGTACTTTGCCAAATACTGTAGTTATTTTGTGAGTTTCTCTTGCCTCTTTAATCAACCGGTAGGTATCACTTACTGAAAGTTGGAAACATCATCAAACCCAGAGAATAGCATTTAAATTGCTTGCATGAGTATAGTACTAAAATAGAGAAATAGAAACAGTCTCTTTTCCTAATACACTAGGCATATGCAGGTACCCTGTGCTCCTTAAAAGGAAAATGAAAAAAGAGAGAGAGAAAACTTACGTGTATTTTCTTTAACAGCCCTGAGCCATCCCACTTTTTAAACATCAGAACACTAGACATTCTGGAATTTAGCGTCACACCTTCTCTTTAGACATTAGAGGATTAAACCTGGAATGAAAAGGAAATATGGATCAAACATTTCACAAATCCCTATATTGTGTGAAATGTAGAGCTAGGCATTGTATGTTTGTTATTCATATCTTTCAAGCCCTAAAAGTTGGTCAAGGAATATTATACCTGCTCGGTTGTAAATTAATAGTAGAACCATAGTTGAGGCATTAAAGAGACCTAAAATCCGCTACAAGCTTCAGACTCACTTTACCATTCTGAGCTTAACGTCTTCCTCCATAAAAATGATGAGATTTACCAGTCAATAATTATAAAAATAGTAAAAGATTTTGCGATGTTCTAGGCAGTATTCTAAACATTTTACGAGTATTAACTCATTTAATCTTCACATCCATTTTCCAGATGAAGATACTGAGACACAGAAAGGTCAAGGAACTGGCCCAAGGCCACACAGTTAGTAAGTGGCTCCGGAGTCATTGCTCCATTACATAATACCTTGAAAGGGCCTTCCTGCTTGATCATTATATAATTCTAGCTGATTCATAATGCACCTATATTTAAAATATGTTGACCTAGAATAGCAGACTCCATTTGGGGGTAGGAGGAAGGGAGGAGTTCAGGAGTGAGGAAGACTTTGCTCAGTGTTGTGCTTATGTTTTGTCACAAGGAAATTTTCTGAACTGTGCTGTGAGCTTTCTACTTTGCCATTTTAGGTCCCTTTCCTGCCCGTGCAGCAAGCGGGAGGGCTGCTGCCCTGAGCTCTATCCAGCTGCAGGCTTCGTGGGCCTGGCCAGCAGGTTAGGGCACAACACATTGCAGTACTGCATTCCAGAAATAACAAAAGCTTGCATCATGCTGACCAGATGGTTGTCCGGGGAGGTGCGATAATTTTGCTTACTGCCCCCCAACGCAGGTTTAGGAAGGTGACTCTTGCCCGTATACGTTTGTGCTGTGTAAAAAGGACATCTGGAATGTGAGTGATCCAGAGCAAGATTCTCATGGTCTCATAACCACTGATCAGCATTTTTTGTTGTTGTTTTAATATCTTTATTGAGATAATAATTCACCCATCATAAATTTCACCATTTAAAGTATACTGGTTAGTAGTTTTTAGTGTGCAGTCATCGCCACAATTTAAAAATATTTGCATTATCCCCAAACGAAACCCAGTTAGCATTCACTCCCACCCCACCCCACTCTTACCCTTGACAACCACTAGTCTTCTGTCTGTGTAAACTTGCCTATTCTAGACATTTCATATAAAGGGAATCATACATTTTATGTGTTCTTTTGTGACTGGCTTCTTTTACCTAGCATAATGTTTTTTGGGGTTCATGAATGTATAGCATCTATCAGTACTTCATTTCTTTTTATTGCAAATAATACTCCATTGTATGGATATACCATATTTTGTGTATCCATTCATCAATTGGAAATTTGAGTTGCTCCATTTTTTTGGTTATTATGAGTAATGGTGCTGTGAATATTTGTGTCGGGTTTTTGTGTGGACATGTTTTCATTTCTCTTGAATATAAACCTAGAAGGGGAATTATTGGGTTGTATGGTAACTCTTTTTGTTTAACAGTTTGGGGGGAATTGGGGCACCTGGGTGGCTTGGTCAATTAAGCATCTGACTCTTGATCTCAGCTCAGATCTTGATCTCAGGGTTGTGAGTTCAAGGCCCATGTTGGGTGTAGAGATTACTTAAATAAACTTAACGACAACAACAACAAAAACACCACACAACCAAACTTTTCCAAACTGGCTGCACCATGTTACAATCTTATCAGTAATGAAAGAATTTCTTCACATTCTCACCAACACTCATTATGATCTGTCTTTTTTCTTATATCCATTCCAGTGAGTGTGAAGTGTTACCTCCTTGTGGTTTTGATTTATATTTCTCTAATGACTGATGATATTGGTCATCTTTTCATGTGCTTATGAACCATTCATGTATCTTTGGAGAAATGTCTATTTACAGCCTTTGCCCACTTGTTGTTTGAGCTCTTTTTTCATTATGGAATTATAATTCTTTATTCTGGATACAGGTTCCTTATCTAATATATGATTTGCAAATATTGTTCCTGTTCTGTAGATTACCTTTTACTTTTTTGATGGTCTCATTTGTAGCACAGAAGTTTTTAATTTTGGTGTCCAGTTTATTGATTTTTTTTTCTTTTATCACTTGTGCTTTTAGTTTCATCCTTAGGAAACTATTGTCTAACTTAACACAAAGTCATAAAGATTTCCTCCTGTTTTTTTCCTGAGTTTTTAGTTTGAGCTCCTACATTTAGGTCTGTGGTCCATTTTAAACTAATTTTTGGGGGCGCCTGGGTGGCTCAGTCGGTTAAACGTCTGACTTCAGCTCAGGTCATGATCTCACTGCTCGTGAGTTCGATCCCTGCATCGGGCTCTGTGCTGACAGCTCGGAGCCTGGAGCCTGCTTCAGATTCTGTGTCTCCCTCTCTGTGCCCCTCCCCTGCTCGTGCTCTTTCTCTCTCTCTCTCTCTCTCTCTCTCTCTGTCTCTCAAATATAAAATAAAACATAACAATAAATAAATAAACGAATTTTTGTGTATGATGTGAGTTAAGGATCACCTTCATTGTTTACATTCTTTGCCATATCCAGTGTTCAACTCTTTATTCATGATTTCAGTGACAGGGCCATGGGCCAGTATATTTAAATGCTGTAAATGAAAATGGTTGAAGTCTGTAAGCCCTGAGTTGAAAGTTCTGCTCTGCTACTTACTAATGCTGACACCTTGAGCAAGTTACTTAATCTCCCTGAGCCTCAGTTTTAAGATGACAGCAAGAATAATAGCTATACTAGATTTTTTACAAAGATGAAATGGATAACATATATGAACCTGTCTAGTACATAGTTCACTTACTGTTAGATTAATTGGACAACTGTTTTGATTAATGATGCCAGAAAAATTCAGTTGTTGGTTTTGTCTGTATGCAAATTGAGTCTCCTCATTGGTTCTGAAAGTGTATGTATTCTGAATTCTTTTTTTTATGTTTATTTATTTTGAGAGTGAGAATAAGCATGAGCGGGGAGGGGCAGAGAGAGAAGGGGAGAGAGAATCCCAAGCAGGCTCTGTGCTGATAGGCCTGTGCTTGAACCCACAAACCGTGAGTGAGATCATGACCTGAGTGGCTATCAAGAGTCAGACGCTTAACCACCTGAGCCACCTAGGTGCCCCTAACCTGAATTTTTTAAATCCTCCTTTTGGAAGTTGGAGTGATATAATCTATAAAGGAAAATACTCCAATAAGCCATCAGAATCTTGGAATTGACTCTGTAGTCCTATGACAGTCATTGTTTTGAATGAATGCTGATTACAGATCACATAATTCTGTGTACCACTGTAATGTTGCCTCTAGCAAAAATTAATAATTTGTTAAGGAACATAAGAGATATTAGACCATTGCCTTATTGGCACCCCCTCAAAAGCAGCACCAGTCTTTCCATTAATTCTGATGTGTGATGTGGTTGGAGATGTTAGGAGTGACCATGGAGTCTCAGGTCATTGATGTGGTCTGTGGACAGGAGGCCTGAGGACCATTGTTCTCAGACTGTGCTCTCAGTGTTCAACCTTTACCATTTCCTGTTACTATTACTTTCATATTGTTTAGAATTGAGCAAAAGCCCAGTTAAACTCCATTAGGAATAGATTTGGAACAGGTAAGAAAGTAGGCAACGGAGCTTTGCTGGACAGAAAACAAATGAATAGACAACAGGGAGGTCCAAAAAATACTGTGATGCTTGGGCATTTCTTTCCCTGGATCCATTTTCAAGTTGGCTGGTGGAGAGTGTGACAGTAGCAGAAGAGATGGAAAAGTGGGTAACTTAGAGTTAGCCAGAGAGAGGGCTGACCTTTCTCAGTATTCGTGTTACGTCAAAGGAAGCAAAATATCATTTGCTTGAGAATCTACTCCTTTAGGTAGAATTGTTACTATATAGTCCAAGACAAGGATGGCTCTGTCTTGATTTTTAAATACCAGAGGAAAGGTTTCAACAGTCTACTTTTTTTTTTTTTTTTTAATTTTTTTTTTTTTTCAACGTTTATTTATTTTTGGGACAGAGAGAGACACAGCATGAACGGGGGAGGGTCAGAGAGAGAGGGAGACACAGAATCGGAAACAGGCTCCAGGCTCTGAGCCATCAGCCCAGAGCCTGACGCGGGGCTCGAACTCACGGACCGCGAGATCGTGACCTGGCTGAAGTCGGACGCTTAACCGACTGCGCCACCCAGGCGCCCCTCAACAGTCTACTTTTAACACAGTCTAATAGCTCCCCGTTATTCATTCACTGAGAATGGATGGAACACTAGCATCAACTCTTACTATACCCTGTGTGGATATTAGGGATACTGTTTTGAGTAAGACATGATCCCTGTTCTCAAGGAGATAATAGGCTTGTGGCTGTCCTTCTTAACTATGAAAAGTGCCTTTCTAAATTTGGCTAAATTCATGATTTTGTCCCTTAAGCCTTTACATGGTTGCTTCAAGGCTATGGCTTGACAAAGCTCAGAAGAGCTACACTGCATGTAGCTGGTCCCTAGGTGTAGGGGGTTAGCTCTTACCTATCATCCTCTGGAGTCTTGGAATTTTAAAGGCAAATTTGGGGCATCCCTGACAGGCTGGAATGTTAAAGTCTTTGGTCATCCAGGTTGACATCACAAATATCTTTTTGCTTTTTTTAATGTTTATTTGTTTTTTTGAGAGAGAGAGCGAGAAACACAGTGTGAGCAGGGGAGGGGCAGAGAGAGGGAGACACAGAATATGAAGCAGGCTCCAGGCTCTGAGCTGTCAGCACCAAGCCTGATATGGGGCTCAAACTCACACACTGTGAGATCATGACCTGAGCCAAAGTTGGATGCTTAACTGAGTGAGCCACCCAGACGCCCCATGGGATAGGATTAGATTACCAAGCCAAGCCAAGCCTGAGAGTTTTGAATTGGTGAGGAGTCACTTGGGATTTCTGAATAGGAAGAAAGTACAGGTAGAAACAGTACATAAGGAAGATTCAGCTGGCTAAAACATGATAAGGGAGGAGAAAACACTGAAATAACGGGAACACAATGATGATGGAAGGGGAGGAGGGAGGCAGTATCCTCCATTTCACAGATGAATAAACCAAGGCTCGTAAGGTAAATAATTGACTTCGAATCACACAACAAATAAACCTTGAGCCAGGTCTGCCTGGCTTTTGTCCTTCCCATGATTTTACACCATACGCCTCAACATGGGCATGGTGTAACAATGAAGGCAAGAGTGGAGAAGAGTGTGATTGGGCAAGACTTAGTGACTGACCTGGAGGGATGGGGCAGAAAGTGACCCTCAGGTTTGGAGCTGGGGTAGTGAGAGGTTGCTGGGTTTGTTAAGAGTGACATTATAATCAGAAGGAAGATGATGTGTTAAACCTTAGATACTCAGTTTCATCCGTCTGTCTGTTTGTAAATTGGAAAGTAATGCCCAGAGGAATTAAGTGACATGCTCAAGATGACACATCTAGATGTTATGAGTCTGAACTTGGACAAACAACATTTCCTATTTTCTTGAGTAAGGTGATGGTGGAACATATGAGAAGCATTGCCCAGAACAAATAAATATAACAAATGTCCAGTTTGATAGCCCAAAGCACAGAGAGAGGTAACTTACAGCAGGCTCCAACAGAAGGTTCTAAAGAGAATTTGATTTAATATATTGTAATTATAGTCTCCTCACCATCTGCATGCCTTACTCCCCAGTAGGCTGTCACTCTTTGAAGCCTGGGATCATCTTTTCTCGTAATCTCCAAGCCTGGCAAATTATAACTGCTCAAAAATGCTTTGTGAATTAATTAATGGTAAATTAAGAAGCCTGTAATTTAGCTAGTGCTTGGTTATTATCTGTTATTATTAGGGATGTCTCTTCCTTCCTCCTTCCCAGCTGCAGCAAAAGTCTTATGACTGACCTGGCAGAAGAACCCACAGCCTTGTTATCCACTGTCCTGTCTGGAGCTCCTCTGGGGAGGCTGAGCTATGGGCAAGGGTTTTGATGAGGTAGAATATGGCTGAGCACCCATAGCTGGACACGGAAAACACCAAGACTGTGGCGGTCAGGACTGAGTAACTGCTTTGCTTCAATTTAGAAATGGTAGATTTTCACACCATTAATGTATCTGTAAAATATCTATAACATGATATATTATGACCATCATGTAATATATATGAGTTATGAACACAGCAACCATTAATTTATGGTGAACAAATTAAGTCTTGACTCACCACTTCAGAAAGGTTGTTAATTCTGTGAAGAAATTTAATCTTTCTTGACACTAGTTAATTTCTCTTGAAATAGATGCTGCGAAAGAATTAAGTTTCCTGTTACTTTGAATCAAGATAGAGGTTTACAGGTTTTGAAAACTGAAAGAGACTATTAAACTCATGCTATAATTCTGTAGAAAAGGAAATGAAGGTCAAAAGAAGTTAGAGACGAATTCAGCCCTTTTGCTTCTTCTCTCTGTTCCCACTTGATTATGGTCACTAGTTTTTCCTCTTATGTTTGATGAAGAAGCACCTTTTCTTCATTTTTTTCTTTACTTTTGGCTTAATTTTCTATAAGAGATTTAAATAGCCCCTTCTTGTGTTTTTCTGCATTTCTAAACAGCGGTATTTCATTACGGATTTTTAAAAATTTACAGTGTGTTAATGTGGGTCTTTTTTAATCTTGTTTTTATTTTCTGTTAAACAATAAGATTGTAAACTTCTGGTTTCCCATAATATTTAATTGGCAAAAGTTCTGAAGAAAGTACGATCGGTTTATAGGCAGAGTGATGTACCCTAGCATGAGGTTAACATTTCGTTTAGTGGGTGTCTTACTAGTTCTATTTAAGAGTATTGTTATTGGGCCAAGATGGAGTAAGTTCACTGTAGTCTCTCTCCCACTGAGACTAAAACCTGAACAAACTACTCAAGTGCCTGAGAACTCTGAAAAGTAAATTATAGCAAGCCGACTGGGGAGAGAAGACAAAATGTTAACAACCACCATGGTAAAGATGAACACTCTTGAAACAAATGGAAAGATATAGATTCTTAGCAGAGAAATAGAAACTACTAAAAAGGACTAAATGGAGATTTTAGAGCTAAAAAACTATGATATCAATATTAAAAAAAAAAATCACTCAGTAGATGGGCTCAGTAAAATATAGATGACACAGGAAAGAATCAGTGAACTTGAACATAAGTCAATAGAAATTATCCAGTCTAAAGAACAAAGGAAAAAAATGAAGGGAAATAAATGAATAAAACCTTAGGGATACAAACTTCTACTTACAAATAAGTCCTGGGGATATAACATACAGCACAGTGACTATGGTTAATAATACTATGTTGTATATTTGAAAGTTGCTAAGAGAGTAAATCTTAAAAGTTCTCATTAGAAGAGAAAAAATTTGTAACTCAATGCGGTAATAGATGTTAACTAAACTTATTGTGGTGATCATTTTGCAATATATACATAAATCCTGTTGATGTTAAATGTCAATTGTACCTCAAAAAAAAAAAAAAAGCACATAGAGTCAGGGACCTCGGGAGACAAGAACAAAAGGTCTAACATTTAGACTTTGGAGAAAGGAGAAGGGTAAGGAGTAAGACATTGGTGAAGAAAACAGTCTTGAAAAAATAATAACTGAAAACTTCTCAAATTGGGCAAAAGCTGCTAATTTACAAATTCAAGATACTCACCAAACTCCAAGCCGTGTCAGCTCAAAGATATACCATACATATAATGAAACTGCTGAAAACTAAAACACACAAAAAAACAAAACAAAACAAAAAAACCTCAAAAGCAGCAAGAATAGAAAGACACAGTACGATAGGGAAACAGTTTCAGTATCTGGGATTTCTTACCAGCAAATGTGGAGGCTAGAAGGCAGAGTTTAAGAGTTAAGGCAAAATAAAAACACCCTTAGATGAAGGAAAATTAAAATGTTAAAAACGGTTCTTGAAGCTGAAGGGAAATGATACCACAGGAAACTTAGAACATCAGGATTTAAAAAAAGCAACAAAAATGGTAAATATCCAGATAAATATAATAGACTCTTTCTTCTCTGTAAATTCTTTAATATGTGTATGACTGTTGGAAGCAAAAATTATAACCTCATGGGGGGATGGTTGTTATATGTAGATGTAATACATATGGTAACTATAATATAAAAGGAGAAGGATAAAGGACTTCTTTGGTTTTAGGTTTGCATATTTTACTTGAAATAGTAAAATATTATTTCTAAGTAGGCTGAAAAGTTAGATGTCTATTTGTTAAGCCCTAGAGCAACTAATGAACAAATACTAAGAGATACAGCAGAAGATGTGGATAAAACGGAGTCATATAATCCAAAGGTCAGGAAAGGGAGGAACAAAGTAACCAAAAACAAAACAGGAAACAGAAAATTAATAAAGCAGTGTCCCTAGTTCCAACTATATTGATAATATATTAACTGTAAGTGATCTAAACAGATAAAAGACACAGATTGTCAGATAGAATGAAAAACAAGACCAAACTATATGCTGCTTTTGAGATCTTTAAATATAAAGATACAGGGGCGCCTGGGTGGCGCAGTCGGTTAAGCGTCCGACTTCAGCCAGGTCACGATCTCACGGTCCGTGAGTTCGAGCCCCGCGTCAGGCTCTGGGCTGATGGCTCAGAGCCTGGAGCCTGCTTCTGATTCTGTGTCTCCCTCTCTCTCTGCCCCTCCCCCGTTCATGCTCTGTCTCTCTCTGTCTCAAAAATAAATTAAAAAAAAACGTTAAAAAAAATAAAAAATAAATAAATAAATATAAAGATACAGATTAAAAATGAAAGGATATAGGGGCGCCTGGGTGGCACAGTCGGTTAAGCGTCCAACTTCAGCCAGGTCACGATCTCGCGGTCCGTGAGTTCGAGCCCCGCGTCAGGCTCTGGGCTGATGGCTCAGAGCCTGGAGCCTGTTTCCGATTATGTGTCTCCCTCTCTCTCTGCCCCTCCCCTGTTCATGCTCTGTCTGTCTCTGTCCCAAAAATAAATAAACGTTGAAAAAAAAATTTTTTTTAATAAATAAAAAAAAAAAATGAAAGGATATACAAACATAGATGCAAAAATCCTCAAAAAAATATCAGCAAATTGAATCCAAAAGTGTATAAAAAGAATTGTATACCATGACCAATTAGAATTTATCCCAAATGTGCAAGGCTGGTTCAACATTTGAAAATTCATCAATGTAATCCATTCTATCAATGGACTAAAAAAGAAAAATCACATGGTCATATCAGTAGACAGAAAAGCCATTAAGCAAATCACCATTCATGATAAAAACTCAGTAAACTAGGAATGGAAGAGAAGTTTTAAAGAGTATTTTTAAAAAATCCACAGCTAAGGGGCACCTGGGTGATTCAGTTGAGTGTCCGACTTGGCTCAGGTCATGATCTTGCGGTTCATGAGTTCGAACCCCACAACAGTCTCACTGCTGTCAGCCTGCCAGTGCAGAGTCTGCTTCTGATTGATCTTCTGTCTCCCTCTCTCTCTAGCCCTCCCCGTCTTGAGCTGTCCCCAAAATAAATAAATACTAAAACAAAAACAAAAACCAACAGCTAACATCATACTTTATTGTGAGAAACTAGAAACTTTCCCGCTAGAATCAGGTAAAAAGCAAGGATGTCTCCTCTTACTACTCCTTTTTAACATCATCCTGGAAGCCCTTGCTTATCCTGTAAGGCAAGAAAAAGAAATTAGAAGCATACAGATTTGGAAGGAAGACCTAAAACTGTCTTTGTTCACAGGTAACATCACTTATGTAGACAATCTGAAACAACTAACCGAAAAAGTGGAACAAATGTTAGCAAGGTTGCAGGATACAAAGTTCATGCGCAAAAGCCCATTCATTGCCTTCCTATATACCAACAATAAACAAGTGGAACTTGAAATTTCAAACACAGTACCATTTACATTTAAACCCCCCCCCCCAAAATGAAATACTTAGGTATAAACCTAACAAAATATGTATAACACCTGTATAAGGAAAACTACAAAACTGGTGAATGAAATCTAAGAAAAACTAAATAAATGAAGAGATAGTCCATGTTCATGGGTAGGAAGACTCAATATTGTCAAGTTGTGAGTTTTTCCCAACTTGATCTATAAATTCAATGCAATCCCAGTCTAAAGTCCCAAGAAGTTATTTTATGGGTGTCAGCAAATTGATTCCAAAAGTCATTTGGAGAAGCAAAAGACCCAGAATAGCCAACACTATCTTGAAGGAGAAGAACAAAGTTGAAGGACTGATGCTACCTGACCTAAAGACTTACTGTAAAGCTATATAATCAACAATGTGTGGTATTGGTAAAAGAAAAGACAGATCATTGGGGGAAAAAAGCCCAGAAGCAGACCCACATAAATACAATCAGCTGATTTTTGACCAAGAAAGAGAGACAATATAATGAAGCAGAGATAATCTCTTCAACAAATTGTGCTGGACCAACTGGACATCCACGTGCAGAAAAAGTTAATCTAGATACAGACCTTACAGCCTTCACCAAAATTAACTGAAAATGGATCATAGACCTAAATGTAGAACACAAAACTGTGAAACTCCTGGAAGATAACATAGGAGAAAACCTCGATGACCTTGGCATTTTTATGCCTTTTTAGATATAATCCCCAAAATACAATCCATGAAAGAAATAAGAAAAAATAATTAATAAAAATAATTTAATAAGACTTCATTAAAATTAAAAACTTTTGCTCTGTGAAAGACAGTATCAAGAAAACTAGAAGAAACATCACACGGGGCGCCTGGGTGGCTCAGTCGGTTGGGTGTCTGACTTCAGCCCAGGTCATGATCTCACGGTTCGTGGGTTCGAGCCCCACGTCTGTCAGCTGTGCTGACAGCTCAGAGCCTGGAGCCTGCTTTGAATTCTGTTTCTCCCTCTCTCTCTGCCCCTTCCCTACTCACACTGTCTCTCGCTGCCTCTCAAAAATAAATAAACATTGAAAAAAAATTTAGAAGAAACATCACAGACTGAGAGAAAATACCTGTGAAAGACATCTGATAAATGGACTATTATCCAAAATATACAAAAACTCTTAAGACTCAGCACTAAGAAAACCAACATAAAAATGAGCCAAAGACCTTACAGACACCCTACCAAAGAAGAGATATGGATGGCAAACGAGCTTGTGAAAAGTAGCTTCATGTCATATGTCATCATGGAAATGGCAAAGCACCAGTGAGGTACCACTACACATCTATTAGAGTGGCCAAAATCTGGAACGCTGACACCACCAAATGCTAGCAAGGACATGAAATAGCAGGAGCTCTCATAAATTGCTTTAGAATACAAAATGGTACAAAAAGAAAAAAAAAAACAAAAAACAAAACAATACAAAATGGTACAGCCAGCGACTCTAGAAGACAGTTTGGTGGTTTTTTACGAAACTAAACCTGCTCCTACCATATGATTCAGCCATCGCTAAATTTTACCCAAAGCAGTCAAAACCTCATGTCCGCACAAAAACCTGCACAAGGATCTTTATAGCAGCTTTATTCTCAATAGCAAAATTTGGAAGCAACAGGATGCCTTTCAGTAGGTGAATGGATAAACTGGTACATCCAGACAAGGGAATCTTGTTCAGTGCTTAAAAGAAGTGAGTTGTCAAGCCATGAAAAGACATGGAAGAATCTTAAATGCATATTACTAAGTGAAAGAACCCAATTTGAAAAGGCTACATACTGAATGATTACAATTATGTGACATTCTGGAAAAGACAAAACTATGGAGACAATAAAAAGATGAGTGGTGCTGCAGGGGCAGGGGTTGTAGTGGGAGATGAATAATGATGGATACATATCATACGTTTGCCTGAATCCATAAAGTGTACAGCAGGAAGAGTGAACGTTGAGATAAACTGGATTTTGGATGATTATAATGTGTCAATATAAATGATAAAAAAATGAGCCATTCTGGTGAGTGATGTTGATAAGGGGAAAGGTTATGCAAGTATGAGTGAGGGGCATATAGGTAATCTCTGTATCTTCCTCTCAGTTTTGGTTTAAACCTAAAACTGCTCTAAAAAATTAAAATCTTTTAAAACATAAAAAAAAAAAAAACAGGAAAAGGTACCATGCAAACACTAATCAAAAGCTGAATTGGCTGTATGAATATTAGACTAGGTAGATTTCAGAACAGAAAATCTCAAGGGAAAAGGAAGACACTGTGTAATTATAAAAGGGTTAATTCATCAAAAAGATACAGGAATCCTAAATGTATATATATCTAGAAACAGAACGTCAAAATCTATGAAGCAAAAACTGATAGAACTGAAAGGAGAAATTCACAATTATCCTTGGAAACTTCAACATTCTTCCTGTCAGTACTCCATCAAACAAGTAGACAGTAAATCATCCAAAGATAACAGAAGATCTGAATACTATCAACTAACTGGACCTAATTGACATTTACAGAGTGATCCCTCGAACACCAGCTGAATACTGTATGTTTTTCAAATGCACCTGGAACATTCACTAAGATCGACCATATTCTGGGCTATCGTAGAAACCCTGCCCAATTGAAAGAATGCTCCTGTCTTTAACAGAATTAAACTAGAAATCAATGACAGAAAGATGTGAGAAATCCCCAAATATTAGGAAATCAAACAATATGTTTCTGAGTAATCCGTGGGTCAAAGAGGAAGTCTTCAAAAAAATTGCAAAATATTTTCAACTAAAATGAAAACACAACAGTGGTTGGCCAGGGGTACAGTGTGGGGAGAGGGTTTGACTACAGACGGGGAGCACAAGGGAATTTTGAGGGGAGGATAATGGAATTTTTCTGTATTTGTTATGGTGGTTGTTAGAGGATTATGCGTTTATCAAAACTCAGAACTGGTAACCAAAGAAATTTCACTACATGTAAATTTTAAAATATTGTTAAGAATTTAAGTGCCGAGTCAGCAGAGCATGTGACTCTTGATCTCGGGCTCGTGAGTTCATGCTCCATGTTGGGGGGTAGAGATTACTTAAAAATAAGATCTTTGAAAAGAAAAAAAGAATTTATGTCTCTTTTTAATGGAGTGCAGTTATTTTTAGTGATATGTTTGGATGAGTTACATGTCACAAGGCTGCTGAGTATGGGAAGTTACATTGTTTTTTAGACATAGGTGTGACTCACAAGTAGTCACTTTTTGGTTTGGATCTTTAAGGTATAAGAACATGTCTAGAAACTGATTTTAAAGTGGTTGTTGTGAAATTAAAAAGGAAAAAACTATAGTATAAAGTTAACACGAGCTATGCTGTTTTAGATCCAAATATATGTACATTTTTTCAAGAAAACTATGCTTATTGGAAAAAATCCATATTGCTTGACATTAGTTGAGCTGAAAAAAGTGAATTTTGCAAACAGTTGCTGTCAATTAAGTATAGATTAAGTATAGAAAGACATTGCACTATGTGAGAAAACAACAGGCTGGTAGCAGTTTTGGAATAATGATCTTCCAGTCTTTAATTTCTTTGAGTAATGTTATATTGTTTTTGAGTATAAATTTTATACTTCTTCTATTGAGTGTATTCCTAACTATCATTCTTTTCGATCTTAATGTAAAAGGAACTGTTTCCTTAATTTCACTTTCAGTTCATTGCAAATGTATAGAAATACAATTGATATCTGCATGTGGCCTTCTATCCTGCAACGTTACTGAAGTTATTTATTCTAATTTTAATTGAACTCCTTAGGTTTTTGCTTTGATTTGTTTTGAAATATGTAAGAGCATGTCTGCAGATGAAGGTAGATTTGCTTCTTCTTTTCCAATCTGGATACCTTTTATTTCATTTTTTACCCTAATTGCCCTTGCTAGAACCTCCAATAAAATATTGAATAGAAACAGCGAGAGGAAGCATCCTTATGTTGTCTCAGGGGAAAAACCTCCAGTCTTTTGTCATTAAGTATGTTAATTGTGGGTTGTTTTGTCTTGTTTTGTTTTTTACATGCTTTATCAGGGTGAAGAAGTTCCCTTCTATTCCGAATTTTTGAGAATTTTTATTGTGAAAGGATGTTATTACATTTTGTTTTTTTTTTTTTAATTTTTTTTTTTCAACGTTTATTTATTTTTGGGACAGAGAGAGACAGAGCATGAACGGGGGAGGGGCAGAGAGAGAGGGGGACACAGAATCGGAAACAGGCTCCAGGCTCCGAGCCATCAGCCCAGAGCCCGACGCGGGGCTCGAACTCACGGACCGCGAGATCGTGACCTGGCTGAAGTCGGACGCTTAACCGACTGCGCCACCCAGGCGCCCCTGTTATTACATTTTGTCAAATGCTTTTGCTTTTTCTACATTTAGTGAAGTTGATCATGTGATAGTTTGTAAATCTTTTATTTAGGAATAAATCCAATTTAGGCTTGAAGTTTAAAAAAATGGATATTGGCTCACTTTTTGACTATGAAAAAGTTCTTATCTATGGGTATAATATGGTCTTATTGCGGTGTTCAAAACTGTCGTCTGGATTTGCTTCCTTTCCCTGCCTCCCTCAAGTCCTCCCACCTCCGTTCGCTTAGTGGGTGAATCACGTTTAGGTCCCGTGTGGTGGCAGAATGACTGCTGACAGCTCCAGGCAAACATCTTCAAGACCAGAGCAAAAAGAGGCAGTCTCCATTTCTTTCCATCTGTCTCCAGACCCAGCAGAAGTCTCAGGTTTATTTATCTCTGGTTGGGTCACTTGCCTGTCGCGGAGTGTATCATTGAGGACAGGGAACGTGAAGCTCCATTTAAGCCTGAATCACATGCCCCACATAGAGCCAGTCAGCCCCACCCAAACTACATGGATAGAGTGTGGAGGAGGAGAATTTCAGTAACAGAGGTGTTAAGGGTGGATGCCAGGTTGCCAAAAATAAATGTCCACTATACCTTTTATAGTGAAATAATCCAGGATAATGCAAAGTATGTGAAATTGGCATTTAAATACTTCTATTTCCTGACCCCATCCCTGGCAGAGGTAACTTATATAAGCTAAAACTTTTCTTTGCTCATTGAAATCTCTTGTCTAATCCCTGCAAGCAGAGAGTTTGGCTGACACCACATTCCATCTCCAACAGAGAATGGCCAAAAAAAGGGGGGGATGGGAAAGTGGGGTTGGACCGGAAGATTAATCCAATGGTAATCTAAGGGAGTGGGGACTGGTTACACCCACAGTTTTCATCTGCTGTTTTGTTACCTTGAATATTTGATCATTTCCAAGTGTATTAGCAAGGGTTCTTTAGAAAAACAGGTCCAATAGTATATACAGTTGTATATGTATTATATACATATATGTATGTACTTGTAATATATGAAGGGATTTATTGTAAGAATTGGCTCATGCAGTTATGGAGACCGGTCCCATGATCTGCTGTCAGTAGGCTGGAGAACCAAGAAAGCTGGTGATGCAATTCGATCGGAGTTCAAGGGCCTGAGAGTTAGGGAGATGGATGGTATTAAGTCCTGATCTGAGTCCACAGTCCCCAGGGCACCAGTGTCCCAGGGCAGGAGAAGGTGGATGTCTCATCAAGAAGAGAGAGCAAATTCTCCATTCCTCTGCCTTTTTGTTCTACTCAGGCCCTCAGTGGATTGGATGGTACTCACCTGCATTGGTGAGGGGAGTCTTTACTCAGTCTACCGACTCAAATGCTAATCTCTGCCAGAGACACCCTCACAGACAAACTTAGAAATAGTGTTTTACCAGCTATCTGGGCATCCCTTAGACTATCAAGCTGAAACATCAATCAAAGTAACTGCAGATTAATTTAAAACAGGAAGTGGATTAATGGCCTCTTCATTCTTGCCGCTTTTCTCATACAGTTATTTCTGAGCTGTAACTGAGCTTTCTGGGAAATGGACATCGTGAAAGAGCAGTGCATCCCAGTCCTTCTCTGGACTGTCCATCGCTCTGCCGGTAAATTTCATATAATGGGACTGAGACTTCTGTGGTCTCTTAATGTGCCTTCTGAGATTCCAGTAACTTTATGATTTAAAGAAAAGGTTTTTTTGGTCATGGTTTTTATAGTTACAGACTACAGGATAAAATAACGATATATAGAACTTCCCCTAGTACAATTATAACTTCTAGGTAAATATAGAACATGTTACAGGGAAGGTGCTGTTTCAGTTGCTATTACAGTTCACCAGCAACTTTCAAAACCTAACTGCAGCTGTGCCGTGTGTGTGTGTGTGTGTGTGTGTGTGTGTGTGTGTGTGTGTGTGTGTGTGTGTGTTGAGGGAGAGGAGGAGCTCTTTAACTTTTTTCAGACTACTATAAGCTAAACCTAGTTTAGTGCCACAGTTTTTCAATTATTCCACATTTCAGTAGCTGAAATCAGGAAGCAGAAGCAGCGCCGTGTCATTGATTAATGGCCAGGTATTTTTTGTGTGTGTGTTGAACAAAATAATGGTAAGTCTTAAAATTAATGGTGTGTGATGATTAATTTTTTTGTTATTATTATTTTTTTGATTTAAATCCAAGTTAGTTAACATATGATGTGATGACTAATTTTATGTGTCAGTGTGCCTGGGCCATGAGGTGCCTGGCCATGTGGCTAAACATCTTTCTGGGTGTGTCTGTGAGCGTGTTTCTAGACGAGATTGACGTTTGAATTGGTGGACTGAGTATATTGCCTTCCCCAATATGAGTGGGTCTCATCTGATCAATCAATGACCTAAATAGAGTAAAAAGGCCAAGAAAGAGGAAATTCCTCCTGCCTGAGCTGCAACATTGGTCTTTTCCTGCTTTCTGACCTGGATGGAACCACAGCTCTTCTTGGGTCTCAGGCCTCTTGGTTTGTGTGAATCAGTCATCGGACATCTGTACCTAAGCAGCCCCTAGGGCTCTGCTCAAAGCTTTTCCTGGCCTTCTCTCTGTCTGCCTCAGCCCCAGAAGAGTGTCATGAGAAAAATGTATCCCTAAAGGGCTATAACATTTCAGAGAAAAAAATATGTGTATATCTGACTGAGGAGACTGACAAGGCTTATGCAGAAATAGTCAGAGATGACATTTTAGAAAAAAGATCCAACTCAGGCAAAAGCCCAGAAGCAGGAAGATAGCAAATAATTTTGGTTGCCTAGAATATAAATTTGTAAGAGGACTAGATAAGATGTATATTTCAACCAAATATATTTGGTTGTCCCCTGAAATTCTCCAAAGTAAAAGTTGTTAAGCCCTTGAATGTTTTAAGATTATTTCATTACAGTGGATCAATGCTAAGTAATAAGTCAAAGTTACCTTCTCCTAGGGCTCATACGCCCCCACACAGGCTTATTTGCACTCTGTAACTCTCTATGACGTTGAAAGGGCTGCAGGACACGGGTATAAGAGCACCTGGCCCTGGGGGCCCCAACAGACCAGGATCTGCCATTCCCTGCTGACAAAATCCAAAGACAGAGAGATGAGTAGTGGTGACACAAGAAAGGAATTTATTTCAGTGAGGCCCACACCGGCAAGACAGTGGACTGATATCTCAAAGACTGTTTCCATTGTGCTGAAAATACTTGTGGGTTTATTATGTAAGGAAAATGTGGGGGAAGGGTCGGTGGGTACCAGTGCTGGGCAGTAAAGGTCAGGTCAGTCACTATCTTGGGGTCAATCGTGCAGGGTCTTGCTGGAGTCAAGGCAGTAGTTAATTGCTTGAGGGAGTAGTTTCAGTTCCCATCACTGGAGGCTTTGCCTGTGGGGTCTTTTGCCTGAGTTAAGAGAGATAAGCTGGAAAGAACTTAATCAGAAAGTACAGACTGACTGAGCTCAAAATGGAGGTGGTTGAAGTCGTGATTACAGAGCAATGTAATCTTTTGCCTTATTTCTAAGTTCAGGATAATTGTTCTTAACCAAAGGAGAGAAGAGCAAGTATATGAAAACGATAACATTCATGGGGCACCTGGGTGTTCAGTGGGTTAGGCATCCGACTTCGGCTCAGGTCATGATCTCGTGGTCCATGGATTCAAGCCCCCGCATTGGGCTGTGTGCTAACAGCTCAGAGCCTGAAGCCTGCTTGTGCTCTGCCTATATCTCTCTCAAAAATAAACACTAAAACAAACAAATAAATAAAAAGAAAATGTTCAGGAAACAATAATCTTTTACCTTAAAAAAAATTAAAAATCAGGGGCACCTGGTTGGTTCAGTCGGTTGAGTGTCTGACTTTGACTTCGGCTCAGGTCATGATCTCACAGTTCGTGGGTTCGAGCCCCATATCAGGCTCTGTGCTGACACCTCAGAGCCTGGAGCCTGCTTCGGATTCTGTGTCTCCCTCTCTCTCTGCCCTCCCCCACTCCCACTCTGTCTCTCTCTCTCTCTCTCTCTCTCTTTCAAAAATAAATATTAAAAGAAAATTAAAAATCAAAGATTAATAGTACTACATTAATGGAAAAAGGAATAAAAATCATCGGTAATCCTATTAACTATCATCAGAATCATCACTATATTCCTGGCCCTTGCAGACTTCTATACATTATGTGACTAAAAATATATGCCCCTATGGGTGTTTGTTTCTAATTTTAAAAATGAGATCACGCATACTGGTATTTTCTAACCTACTTCTTTCCCTTAGAATTTCCCCTGGAATTTAAGCTCCTCGGAGCTGGGACCCAGCTTTCTTTATCAGGTCCCGCTCCTGTGTCCTGAGAGGCACCTCACATGTAGGCCATAATTGAGACCTGCTCTTGCTTCTGTTTTCAGGTTGGCAGCCTCGATGGTTCCTTCTCTGTGGGGGGATATTATCCTATTATGATTCTCCTGAAGATGCCTGGAAAGGTTGCAAAGGGAGCATCCAGATGGCGGTCTGTGAAATTCAAGGTGAGAAACCAAGGCATTTCTAAGTTTTCTTTTTCTTTCTGTCTCCCCCACAAAATAAAAAAAGGACTGGCCTCTGCGTGCCTTTCTCTGCTATTCCTGTAGTACAGAGATACATAGTGTTATGTCCCAAAAGAAAGCCCTACAAATAAGACCTAAAACTGCAGACAATTTTTACAGGGAGGTTGTTTAAAATGTATCAAAATAAATGAGAGCAACGCGCTTTCACCACACATCTAGTGCTCATTCTTGATTCACTTGCTCACCTGAAGCCAGGGACTCTTTGCAAAGTTTATGCAAGTCTTTTTACTGCAGCATCAAACACTTCTGTGTGTAAATCAGGACACACACACACACACACACACACACACACCTTACTTAAAACACACATTACTTACTTAAAACACACATTACTTAAAACAAGCAAACACATAAAGACCTGCAAATAGCCTTTACTTCTTGGTTTGGAGACATCTTGAGACATGCTGAGAAGATGAGGCTTCAAAACAGATTAGAAGGATATTTTGGGGTGAGGTAGGGGGTGAAGGAGAGTGTGGTTTGCTTATTTCTTCTCCTGAAGGTCTCCGAGGCAATTCTCACACTTTTGATCTAACTTGTGAAGGACAGTAGAAAAGGAAGAATAGTGTGTTCTTGATTGCTTTCCAATAAACCCAAGAAGGTACAGAGGCACACCCTTACTTACGGGCATGCAAGCCTTTCTGGCCTCAGAGCAGCATACTGTATACACACAAGCCAAAAGAGAGATTCTATCTCTATTATGATAAGGAGAATTGAGTACTTCTTTTTTAGTCTTGGTGATACCTTGGAGCCAGCCAAGGTTTTTCCTTTTCATCAGCAGAGGCACCTAGAAAGAGATAAATAAACAGGGGAGATGGTAAGGGCTGGCATCCCCCCTTGGACAAAGCCTTTAATGACTGGCACCAGTTGAGCTCAGGAATTTGGGTAGGGTAGGGCACCAGATAGAGCTCTTCTAAGTTTCTTTTATCTTCAATTTGTTTTTCATGTTTGTTTATCCTTGAGAGAGAGAGGCAGAGCACGAGCGGGGTAGGGACAGAGCCAGAGAGGAACACAGAATCCAAAGCAGGCTGTAGACTCTGAGCTGTCAGCACAGAGCCCGACGTGGGGTCAGATCATGACCTGAGCCAAAGTCAGACGCCTAACAGACTGAGCCACCCAGGCACCCTAGCTCTTCTAAGCTTCTGACCTCCCTCTGCCTGCTGTCAGTTCATTCTGTAGATAACACGCGCATGGACCTGATAATCCCTGGGGAGCAGTATTTCTACCTGAAGGCCAGAAGCGTGGCTGAGAGACAGCGGTGGCTGGTAGCCCTGGGGTCAGCCAAGGCTTGCCTAACAGACAGTAGGACCCAGAAGGAAAAAGGCAAGTATCGATTGTTCTGTGGTCTGGGAAGCTTGGGAATCACCCACTGGCATCTCTGGGTTCCCATATTTGTATCTTGCCTCTGACCACCTAGCCAGCTTTTTATATCCTGCAAAGGCCATATACATCTGGAATTTAAACCACAGTCTGTATCTAACTTCTCTCTCTTGGCATCTCATAGTAGAAAGAGTACAGGCGTTGGAGCCAGATACAGCTGGATTCAAATCATGGCTTTTTAGGTACTGGCCTTCGGCCTTGGCATAGGTCACTTAATCTCTCTGACTCTCAGCTTCCTCTTATTTTAAAAAGATGTAAAAGTCTACATTAGAAGGATTGCCGTAGGATTCATCATTATACTAAACTGTCTAGGACCCAGTCTGGCACAGAGTTGACCTTTGGTAAAGAATAGCTGAGCCTTGGATCAGGGCACTTTCTGCAGTAGGACCCCACTTTCCCCTCCCTTTCCCTGGGGTGGGATGGATACTCATTGCCGGGTTGCTGCTGCTTAATGCTCATTAACTTGACATCGTTGTCTCCTGAGAACCATGGCACAGCTTTCTATGTGGACTATGGGAAGAGTGCCTCAGCCCTAACCACCACCTTCCCAGCCCCCCACCCATATATATGCACCTAGAGAGATAGGCGGGAGATGAGGCCTCTTTCTCATGACAGGTGTGGCAGATATGCTTGACTCTTCAAGTAGACACAGTAAAATGGCCTCTTCCTTGGTTGTTTTTTAATGCTAACTCAGGAGCAAATTCTAGACACTGTCAGCTTTGACTCAGATCGGGTTGTAACATGCAGCTTTTTCATGGGACAAAAAACAGAAGTGATAATGACTACCTGAGCCCTCAGTGAGGGAGCAGCTGGAGCACTGTGCTAATGAGGTCTCAGCAGGTGCACAGAGGGTGTCATTAGCTTTGACAGGTGGCATGCTGAACCAGTTCTGTGAATTAACAAGCCATCTCATTAGTGGTAATTGCACGTTACAGAACAGTTTCCCAGTTTTGAGCACGGTTAGCAGGTAGATAGCTATGACCCCATTTTACAGATAGGGAAAACTGTAGCAAATACCAAAATTCTGAACCATTGACTCTTTGCTCCCAGTTCTGACATTAAGGGATAAAAAGTATGCTGTGTCCTTCTTCCTGTACTGGTGATCATTCAGTACCTTGGCCCCAAAAATAATATAGATTACAAAAGACCAGAAATCTCTTTATTCTGTTTTTCTTGCCCTCATATCTTCACTCACATCTTATCTATAACCCATACCATAAACATCTGACTTTAGATATAGGTTATATATTCCACTCCATGGTATGCTAACTAGTAAATTGTTTATTTATCCTGATAATTACATTATTATCATTTTATTATTTAGAGTTTGCTGAAAACACTGAAAACTTGAAAACCAAAATGTCGGAACTAAGACTCTACTGTGACCTCCTCGTTCAGCAAGTAGATAAAACAAAAGAAGTGACCGCAATTGGTGTGTCCAATTCTGAGGTAAAATATTACTTGTCTTAGCCACATGAAAAATAGTGCCAGATGTTGCTTACAGGTAATGCTTACTCTCACACAATCCCTGACTGTTTTGGAATTTACTATTTTTTTGGAGGAAAAAGTAACAAAATTCAAGAGAGAAGAAATGTGCATTTTTGGGATACCAAAAAATGCATTTCAGCTTATGGAGGCATATAGTTTTCCTTCACAGAATGAATTCAGGATTAATTGATACCCTTTGGAACCTTTAACATTGCTGCTGGTGTACTAAAATATGCTTCTGCCCATTTGCATCACTTTTTAAAATACAGCCTTACCTGTCTAGCACAGCTACTTCTGTAGGTGTGGCAACTAACGTGCCAGCATCATGTTTTTCAGTAATGTGTATCTGTCACCTTTGATAAGACTAACAAGATTTTATTTTATTTTATTTTATTTATTTTATTTTTATTTTATTTTATTATTTTATTTTACATAAGCTCTATACACAACATGGGGCTTGAACTCACGACCCGGAGATCAAGAGTTGCATGCTCTACTGACTAAGCTAGCCAGGCACCCCTGTAACAGGATTTTATTGGTGAAATAGTAATTGTTGCTTTAGTACAGACTAGTGCTTTCAGAGATGGAGACACAGCTTTCTTTTCCATCCATTGTCAGTAAGGATTGTGATTTTTAATGTTTATTAATAAAGCTGTCATTCATTCATCCTAAAAAATATATTAGAAGACCTGTCTGGTGTTGGGTATTGAATGGCTCACACTACCCCCAGAGGGTCTCTGTTCTACTCTCAGAGTAATTATAATCTAAACAGTAGTGCCTACAAAATGAAGAACCTGCGGATTCTAATTAATGGTTTTAGTAGAAGAATATTATGTTACTAGTGGTATGTGTGCTTTCAGTGTTTCTAAAGAAGGGTGATTTAACTCATTTTCATTCACTTCCTTTTGGGTTCTCCTATCCATTCAGCAACTGCCTGTTGTGTACCAGACGCTGTGCTGGGGGAGGGGAGGAGAGGGATACCAAAAGAACATTTCAGTCCTGCTCTTGGGGTGTTTATAGGTCAGAGCAGTGATTCTCAGCCCAGAGCAATTTTGCCCCGCGGGAGACATTTTTGGTTGTCACAACTGAAAGAGTGCTATTGGCATCCACCGTATAGAGGCTAGGGTGCTGCTTAACATCCTGCCGTGAGCAGGAGAGCTCTCCCCCTTCTTCCCCCACTACAAAAATGAGCCAGCCCCTCATGTCAGTCGCGCCAAGGTGGGGAAGCCCTCCTGATCTAATGGGAAGGGAAAATGTGAACATAACAATTTTTAATTCAAGGGTGCCTTGGGAACTTGCTCATGAAACTATGGTTGTGATACTGTGATTTATAATAAAAAATATATATTTGGTCTTCATAAGAAGTATGTATTTGGCAGAGATCCTAAAACCCTTGAAATTTCCTGTGATGAGAATGATTAAGTTGTCTTTTGTTGTGTTGAGGAGACTTCTCTTAAAGTGCCTAAGCCAGAGGCCTGGTTGACCTAGGACCCAACCCTGTGATTAGAGGGTTAGAACATTCAGACCCACTCACCCACCCCCACCCTCATCTCCTGGGAAGGAGGAGGGGCTGAAGATTGAGTTTAATCCCAAGTGGCCAATGATTTCATCAATATTCTATGAAATGAAGTTTCCATAACCCCAAGAACAGGGTCCAGAGAGCCCCTGAGTTGGTGAACACATGAAGGTTCAGTGAAAGTGATCAGAGAGCGTGGAAGTTCTGAGCCTGTTCCCAGGTCTGCGTTGTATCCTTTTCTAATAAACTGGCAATCTAGTGAGTAAGATGTTTCTCTGAGATCTGTAAGCAGCTCTAGCAAATTAGTCAACTGAAAGGAGGGGGTTGGAACCTCCAGTCTGTAGCTGGTCAGTCAGAAGCACAGGGGACAAGCTGGACTTGACATTGGTGTCTGAAGTGGGGGTTGTGGAGCAGCCCTGCCGGACTGAGCCCTTACCCTGTGAAATCTGACACTGATCTTCAGGTAGATAGCGTCACAATTTAGTTGAATTGTAGACACCCAGCTGCTGTCAGGGGTTTGCTTGGTGGTATGAGAAAACCCATGCATTCATAATCAGTGTCAGAATCATAGTGGTCCACAACCAGTAAAATTACCTGCTAGCTTGTTAGAAATACAAAATTGAAGAAAATACAGAGGCTACTCTTAAAAGAGAAAAATTCAACTGAGTAAATTTTAAAAATCTTACTGACTTTATTTAGCAGCTCATGAATTGGGCAGCATCCCATCTAGCAGATAGAAAGGAGCTCTGAAAAGCTGTACAGGGCTAGAGATTTTTATAGACCAAAGTGAGCAGGAACAAGGAAGTTCTACTGGACATTTGCTGATTAGTTAAAGCAAGGTTACTTTCCTCATGTAGAGCAAAGGGAAATCTTGGAGCTGGGTCAGGTACCTTGTGCTGATCGCTTGACCCTAGGCCTGCCTTGTCTAGGATAACCAAGCATAGAAACTTGGAGATTTTGAGTCGCTAACGTGAGGCTTAGCATGAGCGACTCCATCTTGGGCCCAATCTAGTTTCTTTTATACCACTAGATGTGTCTACTGTACTCTCTAGTTGGGGTATGACCTCAATTTCCTGAACAACTTACTAATACCAATATTCAGGAAAAACACCCTGAGCAAGTAAAATAACTGGAAGAAAAATGATGTTCAAAAGAATTACAGTTGCTAAAACTTCTCAAACTCATCTGTACTGAAATCCAAAAACCTCATTTGACTGAGGGTTGATGGGGGGTGGGAGGGAGGGGGGGTGGGTGATGGTTATTGAGGAGGGCACCTTTTGGGATGAGCACTGGGTGTTATATGGAAACCAATTTGACAATAAATTTCATATATTGAAAAAACAAAAACAAAAACCTCATTTGAAAGTAAACAATTTATGGTTTCTAATGCTTCTCTTCTAGAACCTCATTTTTACTCAATGGGGAGACATTTCTCCATTGATTCCACAGTTCTTTAGTCTGTGTGATTCTGTTTCATGCCTGCCACCCCCTTACATAAGACCTGAGGGCTCTGTGCCCAGCACCTGGCACAGTTCCAGCATCTAATACTGTGGAACTGAAGAAATTTGTTGCCTTCATCTGGAGTAGGGGGTGTGAGTGTTGAAGGGTCAGATTGAGGATAAGGCTTGTCTATGGTTAGTAGATAAAGTGGACACACTCTCTATTTTTCTTTTGTAATTGATGTACATATTTGTCCAGCAAAATAGGTGGGTACATTATTACTACACTGTGGATAAAAACCTCTAAGGACATTCCACAATTGGGCTCTTTCTTTTTTGGCAAGGTAAAGGAGTCTTCCACTCTCGTTGTTTCATAGGAGGGAATTGATGTGGGAACTTTGCTGAAATCAACCTGCAATACTTTTCTGAAGACTTTGGAAGAATGCATGCAGATCGCAAATGCAGCCTTCACCTCTGAACTGCTCTATCGCACTCCGCCAGGTTCACCGCAGCTGGCCATGCTGAAGTCCAACAAGGTAAAGGCCAGCTCAGTTGGCCGCAGGAGGGCATGAGGAAAAGTTAAAAATGATATAGTGAACAATGTTATCCATCCCCCTTTAGTGACTGAGAAAGACACTTTTTTAGTAGACTTCCCTTTATGTCCACTTACATTTTTCGGTCCTCAGTCCCCCATGTCCATTTGTTTTGGCAGTTTTACCACCTAAACCTCTGATGTAGCTAGCCTCTTATCAGCCTCCTTATCCAGTGAATCTTGCCAAGATTGGTGGTTGCCTTCTAACTAGTTGCTTTCACCCTGACCTTCCAGGCAGCCGATGGTATTTGCATTCATGCAGTATAAACTGGACCACTTCACCCTAAGCCACGCCATGCCTTCCTCATCGCCAAAGGTTAAAGTCAGAACTTCTTAACCCCTTCTCACACCACCAGCCTCTTTGTCATTACCTGGCTGAACATACTAACAACATATATCCCCCCCGTGACATCTTTGCACCATTTCCCAGCGCCAAGAATGCTGTTCTTTCTCACTTACCTTTCCCTGGTTAGTACTTCCTCATCCTTCAAGATTGAATCTCTCCTTTCCTGAATCCGTAAGTTGGTCTAGGAGCTTCTCCTCTATGCATGCCCCTATTTTAGCGTTACTCTGTATTGAAATTACCTTAAGGGTAGGAGCCTCCATACTGTTTATACTTCTAGTATTTGAAACGGTGCTGCATCAGAATCTTAATTACAAGAAATCCAACCACCAAAAGTTTGGCTATGGTAATTAGATCCTTCAAAAGACCCATCTTCCTTTTCCTTAGAAATTTGGGTACACTTGTTTGAAAAAATACAGAGGACTGGTTGAGATCAATGACTCCCTTTGGGGAACAATCTAAGATTATTCCTTTGAGTGGAGCAGTTATGTTACGGTCATATTTACCACTTTTATATGTGATAAGACTCTGAATATGCTCTGTTGGAAATTTAACACGAAGCTTTCATTTTTTTGCTTCTTTTAAAGATGAAACATCCTATTATACCGATTCATAATTCATTGGAAAGGTACAGTAACTCTTTTGGTTTTTTCTTCTTTCTAAAAATAAAAAAGTAATTTTTTATTGTTGGTTTAAAAGAAATAAAAATATGCTGATCATGATTTGAAGTGGTGCCAGAAGGAAACAGTATCTCATCTTCCACTTTGGGGTGAGCTTGAAGCCATGCAGATCTTACACTCAGCTCTGACTGCCCAGGGAGATGTCTGCATTCTCCCTCATCTGTGGATGAATCTGCCCTCCACATGTAGTAACTTTTCATCACTCTAGTGTGCCGAGGGTTGGAACCGCCTCTCGTGGAGGAGCCAGGCATTGACTTCAGTGTGCTTTTATCCAGAAAAGACAGTACGACTTTATGTTATTTGAAAATAAAAAGCTTAGGTAGCTTTACAAGTTGAATAAAAAACTTAATATCAAAATCTAAACTATTCCTCTAAATGATCCTTTGATTTTAGAAAAAAAGTACACATTTTCATAGTTGTGTTCTTATTATTTGGGGTCTTTATTCAGTTATTATTTTATATAAACATTCCTGTATTTTGACTTACTCCGTATATTTGTCCTTTCAAATTATTACTTAACATTTCATCTCTTTGTATACTATTGTTTGCTTTAGTACAAGGATTGTTCCAATTTGGTTACCATTTTTTTCTTGTTCTAGATATTTCTACTGGGAACATCTTTGTAGATTTTTTGTGTCTGACATTTCCTTAATATACTCCTACATTTTTAATTGCTAAGTTGAAATATGGCATTTCTTTAAAAAATAAATACTTTTCCTGGAGTCAAATAGCTTAGCCCCTTTGTCTTTGTTTTTATTAGAAGGAAATATTTTTGTTCTTATTTGGCTAGATATAATCACTTAACGATAAGGTATCATGGTTGTCCCTTTAACAAAATCAGCTCTTCTACTTGCCTGTTAAACACTTTTCCTGTCACCCCAAAGAGCAGCCTATTCTCAGGATGTATCCTGTGTTCTCCTGCTTCTTTTCTGTCACACGTAACTTTTTAGGGAGTATTCTCCCCTGACCACAGCATGTAGCTTCTGGACAGTTAACTCGTAGGCGAACAGGTAGGAGTGGCCAGTGATTCTGAGAGCTGAAGAGAGAGAAAAAACTTCCCAGGGAGAAGCTGAGAAAAGCTAGAAAACTGTTAATGTGTCCGTGTAGAAAACTGATTGAAAACCAAAGAGCTGTCAATGACTGTTTCCTGTTGCTGGTGGGGAGCAGGAAGTTTGAATCCACTGAGGGTCCATGGAAAGCCAGGAACGGCTCTTTGATTTCAGACCTCCAGTTGGCAGACAGGCCTGCTTCCGTCACAGGCACATACCTGCCTTGGAGGTAGGAGGCTGAGACATTTGGCCGATTTAACAATAGTGGTTTCTTTTTTTTTTTTTTTTTTTTTTAACGTTTATTTTATTTTTGAGACAGGGAGAGACAGCATGAACGGGGGAGGGTCAGAGAGAGAGGGAGACACAGAGTCTGAAACAGTTTCCAGGCTCTGAGCTGTCAGCGCAGAGCCTGACGCGGGGCTCGAACTCACGGACCTCGAGATCATTACCTGAGCCGAAGTCGGATGCTTAACCGACTGAGCCACCGGGCGCCCCAACAATAGTGGTTTCTAATCACTGTTAAAAGTAGTTGGTGTTTGTGAACCCTTCCTCTCTTTCAAGATCTACCTGTACAGTCTATTTAAGACCAAATAATTGGACTTTTTGCCTTTTTTCCTTATAAAAAATTTCAGGCAAATGGAGTTAAACAGTTGTGAAAATGGATCTTTACATATGGAAATCAATGATGATGAAGAAATCCTAATGAAAAATAAGAGCTTATATTTGAAACCTGCAGAGATAGATTGCAGCATATCAAGTGAAGAAAATATAGACGATAATATAACAGGTAAAAATGAAAGTAAAGTCTGAAGCAAACCATTGAACAGTAGGATCTTGGGAGTTTGATTCTTTATCCATGATGTGACACTTGAGGCATTGGCCTCAAGACAATGTGCTAGGAGTGCCTAAGGCAGACATTAGCTGGATAACATAGGTCACTCCACAACGTTGTGCCAGCCCATCTGACCCAGTGTTGAGAAGGCAGAATGAGGAGAATTGACCTGTTCACTGTTCTGTGATGTTCGTGGGCTGCAGCGAGCAGCAGTGGGCAGCAGCTGTCTGTGCTGACTTTTTAGAGAATATGAGGATTTCACTGGCCCTCTGCTCTAAGTCTCAAGATCCTTTGAACTTAAACTATGATGTCAGACCTAACAGAGTATAAAGTTATGGCAGTTCAGGTTGCTGTCCTCCTGGTTTCTGGTAAGGCCTGCGGATATCACCGTTCACCAACCACCAGCAGGTTTTCACCCAGCCTTCTCTGTGTCCCTCAAGCCAGAGTCCTACACTTCAGGTCAGAGCTTGTAGTGATGCCGCCCTTTCAAATTTGCTAATTGCCTTGGCTCTAACCACTAAAACCAACTTCAGATCAGTCCAAGACAACTGTATTAGAGCTTTTAATTGTGTTGTAAGTGTTTAATAATTATTTTGGAAATAAAATTTTAAATAAGTTTCTTGCTCATCTCCCCGGAAATAACAAAGACCCTGTTTTTTTCCAGATGAGCTGGGGTCAAAGAAGGAGGGTTTTCATAGCTAATAATCTGAGGCAAGCAATCCACACAGTGCTGATGTCTTATCCCTTGAGTAAATAATAAAGACAGGGGAATTTCTGTGGAAACAGTACTGTAATTTATTTGACCCAATAATTTTACTTCTAGGAATTTGTCTTCAGGGATAGTCAAGTTTAGGGACAAATATCTGTGGATGGGGATGTTCTTTATGACATTACAGTGATTTTCATTATTCATGGTAGTTATAAAGTCACTGTAGACACTGAGTTAGTAGATACTGAACCATTGCTCTTAGGGGAAATACAAAGTTAGGTTCCTGCAAACCCCTATTCACATTTTGGTCGTCGACTGATCAATGTGTATAACCTTGTTTTATGTGTGTTTCTGGTTAAAGACATCTTACTGAATATGTATTGTTAATTCATTAACATTGAACCCATGGTCAGCAGTACTATAATGGCAGTGCTTCATTCGTGCCTGAATGGAGCTCACCTAACACATGTATTTTCTCCATAAGGCCCGTCACAGCCTTCTTACACGTCAGAGCACGAGACAGCACTGCACTTGGGGGCACTTGCAAACAACAAAATCAATAACAGAACGCACAAAGCGTGACCCTGTATAAACACACACGTATGGTGTGAGAACTGAAGCAGGAAGGCAGTTTGTCACCTTGGTTGACCTCAGCTGGGAACGTGTATATCAGGCAACTCAAATGTTTCACCACTGTACACATGTCTACAAATGACTGCAAAAGTGCCACAAGCATTGGTTTTAGGATCACAGATAAACTTTGTCAAGAATACAAATTTGCAAATCCAGAATACACTAATAGTGAGGATCGACAGTATTTATAAACACTGAAATTTTAAAAACCACGTGCCATCCACGTGAGCTTGATGCAATATTATATGGCCATTAGAATGGTATTTTAAAAAGTATTGAATGATAATGAAAATATTCATGATAAACTGTTGAGTGAAAAGTTTACAAATCTACATGTATTTAAACCCAAATTCGTGCATGTGTGTTGTGTGTGTGTGTCTGTGTCTGTGTAGTATTTCACTGATTTTTATTTCTGTATATTACTCCGTGTTTTAGAAATATTCACTGAATGTGTGTTAAATTTTATAATAAATAATAAGTATCTCCTGTTCACAGTCCAAGGTGAGATCATGAAGGAAGAAGGAGAGGACAACCTGGGAAATCATGACAGCAGCTTGACACAGCCTGGATCAGACTCCTCAAGTAGCTCTCCAGAATCCCACTGGGAAGAAGGCCAAGAAGTTATCCCGACTTTCTTTAGTACCATGAATACCAGGTATCATGTACTTTCTAAAGTCACTGACAGTTGGACACCAGCTTCCCTTCTGGAAGTCAATCCTGGTGCTCCTTTCAGATGATGGCGTACTATCACAGAATAGAGGAGATGCTATACCACGTGTGTGCTTTTCTGTTCACCTGTCTGAAGCAGCGGATGAGAAGGAATTGAATTGAGACTATACTCTGAACAAATTTTAGCTTGCTTTCATAGACTGTCTTTGGAAAATGATTTTATTGCACCATTTTATAATAGAAAAGCAATCACTGAAATCAAGCCAAGTGACTTGCCCTACAGAGGGGCAGCTGTTTTCATGGCTACCTCTGAATTGCAGAGAGTGCTAATGTTGTATTTTCAATCTTTCCTCCTCTATATCACTCTGTATCATTAGCTTTAGTGACATTGAACTTCTGGAAGACAGTGGCATTCCCACAGAAGCATTCTTGGCATCATGTTATGCTGTGGTTCCAGTATTAGGTAAGGTTACTGCGTTTGTCTTGAATTCATTAGTCTCTGGAATCTGTCTCACTGCTGTTGTTTTGCAGAAGTATCCTGAACTGTATGTACAATGAAGTGACCCTTCTTAGCTATTTCTGCATGTCACCAGCCACGTACGTTAAAACTGTGTGACCTTAAGCGTTATTCCACGTTTCCGTTTTATTCCTGCTTGTGATTAAACGTTGACCACAAAGTAGTATAAGGAAAAATAGGAATTTTGTATTCCAGAAATCATACTTAAAAGCAGGCAAGAGTGGAAGTAGTAGAGGAACAGACCTTCAAATCCATTGGTATAATGAAAAAAATTTTACCAGTTAAAACATTTTTTCCAAGGGCTTAAAAATTGTATGTATAAATTTAACTCCAAATTACATTTACTTTTTATTTTATTTATTTTTTTTTAATTTTTTTTTTTTTTTTAAACATTTATTTATTTTTGGGACAGAGAGAGACAGAACATGAACGGGGGAGGGGCAGAGAGAGAGGGAGACACAGAATCGGAAACAGGCTCCAGGCTCTGAGCCATCAGCCCAGAGCCCGACGCGGGGCTCGAACTCACGGACCGCGAGATCGTGACCTGGCTGAAGTCGGACGCTTAACCGACTGCGCCACCCAGGCGCCCCAACTTTTTATATAGAGTCAGTAGAACCAGGAATCACTAACATGTTGAAATTTGCTTCATGACCTATTTAGCTGTGCATCTTTTTTAATTCACATTTTTAAATTTTGTGTATCTTTTTTGAATTTGAGATGTAACTTACATAGAACTTAAGTGTTATGATTCAGTGATTTTTGACAAACACACCCACCCCTATGTAATCCATATCCCTATCAAGACTAGAATGTCTTCAGCACCCCAAGGCGACCATTTTATTGATTTCTGTCACCATAGATCAGTTTTGCTAATCTTTCCTAAAATCTCATGTAAGGGGAATCATTATCTACTCTTTTGGATCTGTTTTTTTCTCTCAGTATAATGTTTTCATCCTTATTGTTACATGTATCAGTAGTTCATTCCCTTTTATTGCTGAATTGTATTCTATTAAATGAACATACCACAATTTGTTTATTTATTCTTCTATTGATGCACATTTGCGTAGTTTCTTGTTTGGAGCTATTATAAATTATATCACTCTGAATATTGTGTCTGTGAACATATTTTTTCATATCTTGAGTAAATACCCAGGAGTAGAATTGCTGATTCATTGGATTCATCTGGTTAACTTTATAAAAAGTGACTGCACAATTAGACACTTCAAGCAGCAATGTAGGAGTATTCTGGTTGCTTCACATCTTCACAAACACTTGGTGGTATTGGAGTTTTTGGTTCTGGCTATTCCTGTGAGTGTTTAGGTATCCTTGTGGCTTTAATTTGTGTTGGGGAGGAAGAAGTTTATGCCCTTAACGTTCTTCTAGCTGGCCCAAGAATCAGATTGACGTGAGACAGAATAACAGGAGAAAATCAAATGTAATTCCATACATACAGAAAATCCACACAGACATGAAATTTCAAAGACAGACAACATGAGACGTATATGACATCCTGACCTAAGGAAAGGGGCAGGGGTCTGGGGACAGGATACAAAACAGAGGAAGATCATTAGTAGGAAGGTGAAAGGAGATGGTTGGAAAACCAAGGCTGTGCTGTTATGCAGATAAGTTTCTTAAGTAAAGAGGAATCTGCTAATTGCTCTCTTCCTGGAACAGGCTTTCCTTTCCAATGTAAATTTAGGCAATCAAGGGGAAGGTAAAGAATTTTTCCTGAATCTGCTGGGTTTTGATTGCTTTTCACTCAAAATAATCTTCATGTTCCAAGTGGTCCATCTTGGTGTGGCCTGACTTCCCTGCTGACTAATGATGTTGAACATTTTCTAATATAATTTATTGGCCTTTGCTGTCTCCTTCGTTGTAAAGTCTTTTCCAATCTTTAATCCATTTTTAAAAGTTGGTTAATGTTCAGGGCTCCTGGGTGGCTCAGTCGGTTAAGTGTCTGACTTCGGCTCAGGTTATGAACTCACGGTCTGTGAGTTCCAGCCTCACATCGGGTTGTGTGCTGAAAGCTCAGAGCCTGGAGCTTGCTTTGGATTCTGGGTCTCCCTTTCTCTCTGCCCCTCCCCTGCTCACGCTCTGTCTCTTTCTGTCTCAAAAATAAGTAAACGTTAAAAAAAAAAATTTAAGTTGACTAATGTTCTTCCTACTGAATTGTAAGGATTCATTATATATTCTCAAAAACATGTCATTGTAGACATGTGTTATGAGTGTTTCCCCCCAGATTGTGGCTTGCCTATTTCTTTTCTTAAGGTCTTTAAAGAGCAGCTTCTAACATTCATGAAATCCAATGTATCTGTTTTCTTTTTATAGTGCTTTTGGTGTCTTCAGAAATCTTTGTTTATGGGGCACCTAGGTGGCTCAGTCGATAAAGTGTCTGACTTTGGTTCAGGTCATGATCTCACGGTTTGTGAGTTTGAGTCCCACATTGGGCTCTGTGCTGACAGCTCAGAGCCTGGAGCCTGCTTCGGATTTTGTGTCTCCCTCTCTGTCTGCTCCTTCCCTGCTCGTGCTCTCTCTCTCTTTCTCTCTCAAAGATAAATAAACATTAAAATTTTTTTAAAAAAAGAAAGAAATCTTTGTTCACATCCAAGGTCATGAAGATATTCTCTTGAGTTTTTTTATACCTTTTAGTTTTGATTTTATATTTACATTTATACATCTTGGACTTAGTTTTTCTATGGTGTGAGGTAAGGGTTGAGAGTCTTTTTTTTTTCCCTTTGTGATATCTGGCTGTTCAAAAACCATTTCTTGAAAAAACATTATTTTCTCTTTTATATTATTTTGGCCACTTTGTTGAAAATCAGTGAACCTTTTAGGTGTGGGTCTGTTTCTGTACTGTCTTCTGTTCCAGTGATCTGTTTATTTTTTCTTATGCTAATACTTATATTGTCTTAATTACTGTGCCTTTATATTAAAGCTTGAAATCAGATAATGTAAGTCTTCCAATTTTATTATTCTTTTTCAAGATTGTTTTGGCAATTCTAGGTCCTTTGCATGTCCATATAAATTTTAACTTTTCAATTTCTATTGAAAAGGATTTTGATTAAGATCATATTGAATCTGTAAACCAATTAGGAGGAAATTTACTTCTTAAACAACTTTGAGTCTTCTAATCTGGAAGCATGCTATTTCTCTCCATTTACTTAAGTCTTTATTTTCACAATGTTTTGTATAGTTTTTAGTGTAGGTGCCTTATACATTTTTGTTAAGAATAAATTTTAGAATTTTATGATTTTTGATGCCATTGTAAAAAGTATTTCATCTTCCAGTTGTTGATTGACAGCATACAGATACAGTTGACTTTTGTGTATTTTATAATATTTTATAATCATGAGTGAGTTAATTTTATAGAATACATCTTCAGTGTTTATTGAAGTTGTATCTTTTTTTCCTGTACTTTTGTTAATAATAGTGAATTACATTGTTTGGATGAATTTAAGTCTACTGTCTTGCTATTTCTATCATCTTGCTGTTTATTTTCTATTTGTTCTATCTGTTCCTTGTTTCTTTTTGTTCCCTTCTTAAATTCTAGCCAATCAATTAATGTTTTATTATTCTGTTTTATTTCCTATTTTAGCTTTTTAGCTACCTATCTTTGTCCCTGCCTCTTGCCTTTTTCTTTCTTCCTTTCTTTCCTTCTTTTTTTTTTTCTTGGATCAATCAGGTGCTTTTTAGAATTCCATTATTTTTTCTCTTCTGGCTTTTTACCTCTACCCTTCGTTATTTTTTTAGTTGCTCCTGTCCCACAGAAATATTCAAACCACATATATGATTTTAAGTTTTCTGGCAAACACATGAAAATAGTAAAACAAAACAAGTGAACTAATTTTTTAAACTAATTTTAATATATTTTATATAATTTAGTATATCCAAAATATTAACTTGTAATCAATATAAAGAAATGGCTAATGAGATGTTTTGCCTTCTTTTTTTGATACTGAGTCTTTGAAATCTAGTATGTTATACTTCTAGTACATTTCAAGTTGGAATAGCTACATTGCAAGTGATAGGTGGCCACATATTTAGTGGCTGCCATATTGGACAATGCAGCCGTAAAGATTACAATATGCACTGTGAACGTATAAGATTATCCTCACTTGACACTTACTTAGGACCTTATTATAGTTACCCCGGAATGGTGTGTAATGGAAAAAAGTGATGATAGTATCCTAGAAGCCTTTAAAACTTACGTTTGGAAAATGATTTAAAAGCAAAAAAAAAAAAAACTGGGGGGGGAAAAACATGCTAAATTTTGTCACTGTAAAAAATACTTTCCACTTGAAATCGTTGCTTTTTTAAAGATGTTTTCAATCTTTTCTTCTAGACAAACTTGGCCCTACAGTGTTTGCTCCTGTTAAAATGGATCTTGTTGGAAATATTAAGGTGAGTGTACAAGCTTGTCTCTACAGAGACCATATCATATATTTGGAGGGAGTAGTGCATGAAATCTCCTTCAGAAACACATGATTGTTGACCTTATACTCAAGATGAAAAGTACAGGCCAGCTGTGAGAAAGGTTCTGAGGCAGAAAAAAAAATACTTTAGAAACAGTATTTTTAAAACCTTGAGACTATTTAATTCTAGCTTAAGCCTCATGAGAATTCTCAAACAAAGGAGTGCCTGGGTGGCTCAGTGGGTTGAGCATATGACTCTTGATTTCAATTTAGGTCATGGGATCAAGCCCCGCATCAGGCTCTGCACTGGGCATGGAGCCTGCTTAATTTTACTCTCTCTCTCTCCGGGTGCCTGGGTGCTCAGTCGGTTAAGCGTCCTACTCTTGGTTTTGGCTCAGGTCATGATCTCACAGTTCGTGGGTTAGACCCCACATTAGACTCTGCACTGACAGTGGAACCTGCTCGAGGTTCTCTGTCTCCCTCTCTCTCTGCCCGTCTCCTGTTTGTTGTCTGTCTCTCTCTCTCAAAATAAATAAATATATTTTTTAAAAAGGATTCTTTCTCTCTCTCCCTCTACCCCTCTCCCCTGCTCTCACTTTTTCTCTCTCTCAAATAAAAAAAATTTTTTTTTAATAAAAGAAACAGAATTCTCAACTAAAACATATTACCTTGAGAACATAAGGAAAAAGGTAATAGAGGCTTAATTTGTTTTGATTTCTTAGAGGCCTGCTTGACAAGTTTATGCATCTCCATGTTATACTGATTTACTTGATAGCTTTAGCATTTTTAACTTAGATTGTTTCCCTGATTTTCCTGCAGAAAGTAAATCAGAAGTATATAACCAACAAGGAAGAGTTCACCACCCTCCAGAAGATAGTGCTGCATGAAGTGGAGGCAGACGTAGCCCAGGTTAGGAACTCAGCTACAGAAGCCCTGTTGTGGCTGAAGAGGTGAGGCAGCTGGGATGGGGCAGCAGTTGAAATCCAGCTCAGTTGAGATGCTACCAGCAAAAAAAGTGCCCTGCAAAGACTGCTTCTGAGTGGGGGATCTAACCCAGTAGCCTTCTCTAGAAGGCCTGATGAAGAGAACACCAGCTCTTTTTTGTCCTTCCCTTCTGATGATGATAAACATTGTTAATATTAACAGTATATGTAAGATAGGAATCTTAAAGGGTGATAGACTTGATTGGTTCTCTTTAAGTCAGTGGGCCACAAACTTTGGCAGCATCCAAGTCACCTGGAGGGCTTTCTTCAAAATGCGGATTGCTCCAGTCCAAACTCAGACTTTCTGACTCATTAAGCCTAGAAATGGGGGACCAGAACTAGCATTTGCAACAAGTTCCTAGGCGGTACTGAAGCCACTGGTCCTGGGACTACATTTTGGAAACCACTGTTTACGTATGTCAGATGAGAAGGGTCTAGAACAAACTAAAGGGAAATGACAGGGAAGAAAGAACTGCTATGTAACTTGACCTCTGTTGCTGTGTCCAAGATATTGAAGAAGCTGGTATCTGCCATTTCTTTATACTCATTCAACATAGTGGACGTTGAAAATAATATTTCTTCCTCTCTTTTGTTTTAGAGGTCTCAAATTTTTGAAAGGATTTTTGACAGAAGTGAAAAATGGAGAAAAGGATATCCAGACAGCCTTGAGTAAGTGTCCTTTACATTTTGATTGATCCACTGAATAGGATATGGAATGGAGACCCCTAGAGGAGGAGACTGGGAATAGGGGAAATTTCTGCTTTTCCAGATTTCATTTGGTTTCTTTTCTATTTCATTGTTATTATTGTCTGTTTCTTATATGCTCTGTTAAAAAAAAAAAAAAAGAACCCATGAGATTGTGACCTGGTAATCTAGATCTGGCTTATTAAAAATCAGTATATCTTAAAGAAGAGCTGAATCAATGCAGAGCCATCTCTTAATAGGAAAGTGTAATATTTTCAAGAAGTGAGTTCCTCCTAATCTTCAAATACAGTATAGTTCTATAAAATCAATATCCCCAGAGAAGCTAGTTTTGGAGACCATAACAGAGAGGGCTTGGGGAATTTGCCCTGGAGGGAAATGAAAGATGGGTGGTGGTCGTCGTCGTCATCATCATCATCATCATCATCTTATAGTCCTCAAATGCCTCGTGTTCGTAGTGGTAGACCTGAGACTAAGATGGTCAAAGGAGGCCAGCCTGTATCTCCAGCATCTTAATGCAGTGGCTGAATATTGTAGGCGCCTAGTAAACATTGGGTGGGTGGGTAGATAAGTGGTGGATCTATCAGATTAGTTTTGGAAAACACTAACGACTCGGAAGCATCCTTATAGTGTTCCTGACAGAGTGACTGAACTCTCACTCTCAGCCTAAAGGAAGTTCTCCCAGCGCCGGCCTTGAGGCATGAGGGGTGGGGAGTGGGGATTGAAATTCCATCTTACTTTGAAGTGCTATATTATTTTGATGTAGAGGAGTATGTGGTCAAGCTCTAAGTAGCCATGATTATAAATAACGAAATGAGTGTATTAGATGCTTCTGTTTGGGAAAGGGAGCCAGTATTTCCTGCAACATTTTGTCAGTGTCAGGAGTGAGCTCTTCCTTCTGTTCATCTTCCCTCTGGGCCATGAGTCCTGAGGGATTCTGCCCTCCATGTGATTTTCTGAGGCCTTCCTATCTAGAAACTTGCTAATGTGCCATGAAACAAAAAAAGCTGGGTTTTTTTGTAACACTTTATGAAGAATTTAGACAACTTAATCCTCATATCAATCCATTTTACAGGTACCCCAAATTCTGAGAGATTAAAATACATGCTAAGGCCACAAAAGATCTGGAAGCAGAATCACTTTGGGCCCCCTGCCTCAAAAGTCTTCATTTCTCCCACAAAACTTTATGACTTTTGGAAAAATTAAGATCTTGGGCTGTCTGGATCCCACCACTTGATAGCACCACTTTGGCAATTTATTGACCTTTCTCTTTCTCGGTTTCCTCATCTATAAAATGGGGATGATGATACCATTTCCCTAAAAACGTTGTCGTAATGATTAAACAGGTTCATGCATATAAAAAGATTAGAAAAGTGGCACATAATAAACACTTAATAGAAAATAGCTTCTCTTGTTTATATTTTCATCATCATGACGTATGAAGTTGATAACCTGCCAGAAAATGGGGCTTATTTGTCCCAAATCAGAAATGAAAACTTTACAAAGCTCTGGTGCCAAACCAGAAATTTCTCTCTATGCGAACTTCCTAGCGTGGAAATTTCACACTTGTAGGTTCCTCCACTGCAGGAAATACAGAAGCTGTGGGATTCAGCAGTGTGCCTGGCGGGCTCCACCTGTCACATGATGCTGTTGCTGTGTTGCGGCTGTCTGCGTGAGGGGCGGGGGGAGTGCTAGCCTCCTTCAGCCCCCTCCTGGAGGCGGAAGAGAACTGCTTACAGGACACACAAGTGAAAACAGAGAAGCTTGGCCCCCTGGAGGTAGGGAGGAAGTCGAGGATATCCCCCTTTCTGCTGACCTCCGCCCCTGAATCCGCCCTTTTTCTCCCCTACTTTTTACTTGATTTGGAATCTGGGCCCTCCCAAAGAGAGGGCAACCTAGAAAGGGAAATGCTGCTTCAAAACCAAAGTCAGTTTTTCCTTCCCTCTCTTCCCCTTCAGCACAGTTTTCAATGGGAAGGAAAAGAGGGCTGTAAATTTGAGACTTTCCTTCTGATGTTCAAGATGGTTTCAGAAGTCTTCATGATTTAAATCATATTTTTGCTTGTAGGAATTCCCTAGTTTCCTGCTGCTGTTCAGTATGAAGAGAAAGTTCCTCTAAGCAACCCACTCTCCCCTCTAGATGCAGACGCAGCAAGCTCTGAGCAAACAAATAGTTTTATAACAAGGGTTCACACACTAGCTACTTTGAGCCAAGAGGCTCCTTGATGCGAATTTCTTCTGGGCTAACCGCGTCTCTTCTCATTTTGAAAGCATTACCTTTATAAGTAGAACTGATATCTTGTCTGAAATTTAGGAATATAGGTAAAAGAGAGGGTATATGCCTATATTTGTATAAGCAAATTAGCTTCCATGTTTTAAGTTCTAAAATTGAATGTGAATCATTGTAGTAACAGCTACTATTTACAGAGCACACAGTGTAGGAATGGCACCAGGTTCTTGATAAACATTTCATTTAATCTTCCAGATACTCCTTTTGTACAGTGAGTAAACTGAGGTCTAGATAGGAAAAGTACCTTCCCTAAGGTCTCCAATCTAGATCAGTGGTTCTCAGAGTGGTCCCAGGAGAGCATCTTCATCACCTGCAAACTTAGTAGAAATGCAGACTACCAGGCCCCACCCACACCTGCTGACAGCAACTCCAGGGACACGGGGCACTTAGCAAGTCCTTCGGGTGATTCTAATCCATGATAAAGTTTGGGACCCACTCATCTAGAGCTAGGATGTTAAAGGTACCTGTCACTAGGCTACATTTTGATTATTTGTGAATTTTGATTGCATCTGAATGATTAACCAATGAACTGAAATAAAAGTGCTGAAGTTAGTGCCATAGCACTAATCGGTTAATTTTGCCTCCTTTTCGTGATAGTTAGCTAGTTGTCCAATGACAGGAAAGTTTTCCTAATCTAGAAACAGCAAGATAGTAGGGATAAATTACGGATAAATCTTGACTAGTACTCCCAAATTTGAAAACACTGCTTAAGACAGGTTTTGAGGTAAATGTTCATAAAACTTACATGATCTCAGTGGTCTTAAAAATGGGGGGTGATGGGGCGCCTGGGTGGCGCAGTCGGTTAAGCGTCCGACTTCAGCCAGGTCACGATCTCACGGTCTGTGAGTTCGAGCCCCGCGTCGGGCTCTGGGCTGATGGCTCGGAGCCTGGAGCCTGTTTCCGATTCTGTGTCTCCCTCTCTCTCTGCCCCTCCCCCGTTCATGCTCTGTCTCTCTCTGTCCCAAAAATAAATAAACGTTGAAAAAAAAAAATTTAAAAAAAAAAAAAAAAAAAAAAAAAAATGGGGGGTGATACAGGGGCGTCTGGGTGGCTCAGTCAGTTGGGCGTCCGACTTAAGCTCAGGTCATGATCTCACAGCTTGTGAGTTTGAGCCCCGTGTCAGGCTGTGTGCTGACAGCTCAGAGCCTGGAGCCTGCTTCAGATTCTGTCTCCTTCTCTCTCTGTGCCCCCCACCCCCAACTTGTGCTCTGTCTGTCTGTCTCTCTCTCAAAAATAAACATTAAAAAAAAAAATTAAAAAAAGAAAGAAAGAAAGAAAAAATAAATGGGGGTGGGGGTGATATACATAAAATCCTAAATGACGCATTGGAAGCCTTGACATGTATTAACTCTCTGGAGAATGTAAGTATAGTCATTATATTGCTGAAGTTCTGTGGCCTAGACTGAGTATCCAGCATCTGGAGGCCTTAGGCCTTATACTGCCCCCTTTTGCATTTGAACCATTACTTGGATTTCCTGTCATAATGATCAGAGCGGATGGTCTCGTGTCAAGGGCTGCTCTTGAACCCGTAGATGCCCTATGGCATTCTCTAGAGTTCATTCTAAGGGAAGAGTTAGGTCCACAAGGCAGATGTGTTGAATGGTCCACCCTATAGCTGAACTCCTCCGTTCGCAGATGCCACGTCAAAATGAGCTTTTGGAAAGCCTCCTTGTAAGTAGAAGGCAGAAAAGTTGCTCTGGCATTCCTGTACCATTATACTATGTTATATGCTCTGCACTGTCCCCTAAACGGGATAGCATATTGCCACATCCCTCACCCCGGGATGATTCCATCAATGTCAGGTAGACATTGACCCAGAATAAAAACTTTAGTAGGGTGCTCAGTTGTGTGTTTAATATGAAAGGCTTTTACAGGCAAGAAGAGCTGTGTGAGAGAGCTAAAGTCAGAACTCGTGATCTGATATTTAGCACCAAATCATAACTTGACTAGTTATTCTGAAAATACCGTGAAATAGGAATCAAATCCTGCCCTCTCCCAAACTACTCACAGCCTGTGCCTTTCTTGAATGGCAGGCTTGGCTTACAATGCATGTTTTTGTCTTCATAATGCCTAGAGTTAACAAGGGGTAACTCTGGGGACTTGCTTCACTTCTGTCCATTGGTTATTATTTGACTTTCCTTCATACATTCATTTTGTCTGAGGCTTGGTCACTATAAAGAATTCAGTACTCTCCTAGTAGCTTAGTTTTTTGTTATTTTTTGTTTTATCATAAATATTTCAGACATTTTGCAAATATCTACCATTTGACCAAATACATAAAATAGTTCTATAGTGTACCCATGTATCCCTTGACCCCACTAGTCCTTATATTCTCCAGAGAAGATCTTCACCCTGAATTTGCTATTTATGGTCATATGCGTTTTTATAATTTTTCTGTACATTTATGTGTCTATAAATAGTATTGAGGATTGTACTGCAAGTGTTAAACTCATATACTGTACATTGTATACAAATTCATTCAGTATTATTTTTCAGATTTATTCACTTTCCAACCTCTCTTGGTTCCTGATTCTTGCCAAGCACTGGCTAGCATGGTCCATTTGCAGAGCTAAGATGATTGTCATCTCTTAAACTCAGTGAATGATTGATTCCACCTTTCCCGGCTTTGCTTATATACTTTTTGCGATCTCTCTTAAAACTTAGATTTGCATTTCTCCTTTGTCTTCTTTACAACCCGAAGTAACTTGACAAATTCTTAACCAGTTACAGATTGACAGTAGAGAAACTGTCATACTCAGTTCCTGGACAGAACAGCGTGTACCAACAGTAAGGGAAAAGTTGTTCTCTCTCGCATGCTATAACAGGTTTAGGCAAAATCAATCACTAAATACCTCAGCAAATTTCTGGAGCACCTGGCTGGCTCAGTCAGTGGAGCATGCGACTCTTGATCTCAGAGTTCTAGGTTTGAACCCCACACTGGGTGTAGAGATTACTTAAAAATAAAATCTTTTATTATTTTTAAAAATATTTACTTTGAGAGAGAGAGCACAAGCAGGGGAGGGGCAGAGAATGAGAGGGAGACACAGAATCCGAAGCAGGCTCCAGGCTCTGAGCTGTCAGCACAGAGCCCGATACAGGGCTTGAACTTACAACCTTACCTGAGTCGAGGTTGAACTCTTAACCGACTGAGCCACCAGCACCCCAAAAAAAAATCTTTTAGAAAAATAAAAATAAGTAAATGCCTCGGCAAGTTTCTGAGTTACCAGTAAAGAAATCGGATTTATTTTATTTCCATAAACAGAATAAGGTTCTGATTCTTGCTGGAAAAAGGACATTTTTTATTTTCATTATTTTGTTTCACAAAGAGTACACATTAGTTTTTTAGCAGAATGGTTTAATGTGACAAGAAGAAGGCCCCAGTTCTCATCGCTTTTAGCTTTGTGATCTTGGGCAAATCACCATCTCTCCGGGTCTTCTGTTTCTTCTTTTGTAAAAGGAAAAGAATTGGGCAAGGTGATTGTCATGGCTTCCTACTCAGAAATTTTGACTCAGTCTCTGAGGAACTGACACATCTCAAAGATCTGGGAGAAGGGGATCATTTATGTCTCTCAGAGGCCAAAAATACTTCCAGGTTATAGAACATGCATTATGATAATGAATGGATATTACAGTGAAGATTAATGTGTTTCATTATCTAATCTTCTCTAGGTAACCAAAATAGGTCAGGCTTAGACTTCATTTTATTTTAATGTAGCCTCACGTGGCAGGGATATTTGCAGCCCTAGAAGTCAGCTAAGGACTTTGGCAAGACTTTTTTTTTTTTTTTTTTTTTTTTTTAAACGAATTGTCTTTCATTTGTTGGTTTAAAATTGCAATAGTGTTCTTCCTGGACCTGGGAAGGGACCCAGCCCAGATTCTCTGGTTCCTTCTTCTCCCGTTAGACTAGCCGGCCCACATTTTACCCAGCGGCAGAGTTCTTCTCTGTGGGCACAGCAAGGCAACTGCCTCCAGAAGGGCTGGGCGGGAGGACACAGATCATGCTGCTGTGCACGAACACTCCCCCGTCCTGAGCCCAGACCGCCCACGTTACTGGGACTCATGGCACCCGTGTTTTCCTGCTGTCCTAAGGAAGGTGGCACGAAGTCGAGTTTCTGGGCTTTTTTAAATGGTTGACTCAAGTAGCAAAGCGTAGGAAAGGTGTAAGCCCGTGAGGTTGGTGTAGCACTCACTGGATCCCGAGCCTTTGTAAACAGGCAGTTTGTCCAGCCAGGAGTGCTTTAGAGCCCGAGACTGAGGACCAAGACGGCTGTGTTTGCGGCCTAGCATAACGAAGTGTAAATCTCACCTTGTTACTTCCCTGACCACAATTCCAAATCAGAATGGTCACGACTGTTAGGAGAAAATAACACAGTCTGTATAGGAAAAAAGACTAAGAGAGTGAACCCCCCGGAATGCCCACCTGGTTATCTCTGGGAGGCATGATTATAGGTTTCTTTAGTTTCCTCCTTTGGGTGTTTTCCTTCTTTTCAACAATGAGCATGAGTTACTTGTGAAATTAGAAACAAGCAGTTAGGTGTTATATTTTTTTAGAAGCGCCACTGTGCCTCCAGTGGGAAATCCAGAATCCTTGGCACGGCATGTAAAGGCCCTCACCCTTCGGCCCCAGTGATCTTCAGCCCCAGCGAACTGCTCCCCTGTGCACAGTATGCCACCGTCCCTCACAGTTCCTTGGTGCTCCCTGCGGCCCCAGCCGCCACCCTTCTCTCTGCCCTCGCCAGCTTTTGGGACTCCTTTGGAGAATTCCTTGTCTACATGCCCACAGGCTGGGTTCGTTTCTCTCTCTTCTCTGTGTTCCTACAGAAAGAACTGAACACAGATCTTTACTATAGCAGTTGGCAGTTTACATAATAACACTCTGTCAAATGTCTGGCTCTCATAAGTCCGGTAACTTCCTGAGGGCCGTGGACTGACTGATTTTAAATCACCTAAGGATTTCCCCTGCCTTGCCCAGTGGGCATTGGTAGACCCTCGTCCCATCGTGGACATCCACTGGCAGAGTTGAACATCGTTGAATTCCGTCTGTTTATTCATAATGGCATTTAATTCTTCACCTGGATTAAGATCACAAGAACTGAAGTGTTCCCAGTATCCTACCCCTGTGACTCACCTCAGGATGGAGCACCCGCGGACCTGTCCGCTGACTTGCCGGCCCGAATGGCTCCTTGGAAAGGATGGCTGGAAAGTTGGTTCTCTTCCTGATGTACCTCAGAGGCTGTGCCTGGTATTTTCTGCCCATCTGCACTGTACATTTAGTAGGCCAGCAACCCTTCCTTCACTAAAGCCTCATAGACCACCTGCAATGTCCCTGATACCATCTGTCCCCTTAGGGAATCAGATTTTAAGAGTGGCTGAGATTGAAGACTTGTATCTGTGAGCATGCCCTAAGTCTATTCAGACTGTTCCCCGAAAAAAAACCAAAATTAATCTTCCGTTCTCCTGTAGACTGCTCACAAGAGTCTTCTTCATACTTGAATTTAGTAATTCTTTATCATTTCTGCTTTAGCTTTACCAGCCGGGGTGCTGGCATTTCCACCTGTTCCTAAAACTTCAGATAACCAGAGAAATCTATCAGATTTCAAATGTACAGTCTTTTATGTCAAATATAAATTGTACTTTATGCAAACTTGAATTATATAAAATTGATAGTAATATATGCTACAAGTATTAAGAAAGGCTCATGCAAGTTTTAAAAATAAAAGTTGACACGAATTACATAATTTCAAAGCTAGAGGGCTTGAGCAAATTGTAAGATGCATTTAAGCTACAGCCACATGGCAGCACTGTTTTGGCCAGTAAAATGCAGATACCTGATACCCTTTGGCAGGATTCTGTGAACCACACTGCTGTTGACCACATGAAATGGTGGTTGTGGCCTTGGTGTCTGTTTTTGCATTATTTTAACATCTGCTCTTGCTATAATTTGAAACATTTTTACATCCTATTGTAATGTCACCTAAACATTGATTAAATGGTGGTAGTACTTGTATCAGTCCGGAAACTAGCTCATGGAAATAAATAAGTGTGGGATAAAGCTTAGATATGATAAAACATGCTGAATGAGGTCAGACAACCCCCGTGACCCCCTGTGCTGTCATTTAGGAATGAGTAAGTACTGTGAGCACTGGAGACGCTGCTCAGAAATGAAACGGAGCGTTAATATAAGTGCACTGTGGTGACGTAGACCTGTGCCTCCCGAGAATGCACTTACTCCTGTGGAAGGATCTGTTCTGAATTTTGCGTATATTATTCAAAGCCTTCAGGAACACATCCCTTGAACAACATGCAGTCATTTTGTTCTTCAGATTTTTTTGTAATTAAAATTATTAGGGGCACCTGGGTGGTGCAGTCGGTTGAGCCTCCCGACTTCAGCCAGGTCACGATCTCACGGTCCATGAGCTCGAGCCCCGCGTCAGGCTCTGGGCTGATGGCTCGGAGCCTGGAGCCTGTTTCCGATTCTGTGTCTCCCTCTCTCTCTGCCCCTCCCCCGTTCATGCTCTGTTTCTCTCTGTCCCAAAAATAAATAAACGTTGAAAAAAAAAATTTAAAATTATTATATGCAAGTTTTTAAACCCCATTTTCAAACACATTGGGACAAAATTCATAAGTTTCTATCTTTAAAGGCTTAAATGTGAATGACTTTTACTAATAGGTCTCACCAAGTACTTTATAACTAGCTTAGTAACTTCAAGCCATTCTTTCCACAGTAGCTTTAAAGGTTTCTAGGTTTGATACTGCATATCCAGGGCCATAGGGACATCTAGAACAAACATTTGACATCCCAGAATAGAATGTTAGAATTGAAAAGAAACTCAGAGGTTACAAAGAGGGAAACAGAGAGGACAGCTAAGGGACTGGCTCAGGGTCACACAACATTCAGAGAACTGCATTTTTATATATATATTTTTTTTAAACATTTATTATTTATATTTGAGAGACAGAGACAGAACATGAGCAGGGCAGGGAGGGGAGAGCAGAGAGAGAGGGAGACACAGAATCCCAAGCAGGCTCCAGGCCCTGAGCTGTCAGCACAGAGCCTGACACGGGGCTCAAACCCGCGAACCGTGAGATCACGACCTGACCCGAAGTCGGACACTTAACTGACGGAGCCACCCAGGTGCCCCTGCATTTTTATATTCTTATAGTGTATTTCTATTTGTATTTAGTGTAGCTTTTCCAGTATCCTCTCCGCACGTTTATTTCCTGATATGTATGGGACTTTTCCCACCATGAAAATAAAATGAAGTTCAGATACATTTGCCCAAGGGAAGAGTGGAACTATCTGTGTTTCTTAGGGGAAAAAAAAAAATTGTGTAAGGCTTTTTTCCTACTCAAGACTCTTGGGATACACAATCTTGTAATTAGACTTTTTTCATCAGCTTGTAATACTAACAGTATCATGCTACCGTGTACATTAGAAAGGACGTGATACAAACAGCACATCAAATTCTGGTGAAATTGTGGTTCATGGTGTTTTTCTTCTTTTCAAGATAACGCATATGGTAAAACATTACGGCAGCACCACGGCTGGGTAGTTCGAGGGGTTTTTGCGGTAAGTGATCCTGCCTTCTATGTTCTGATGGTCACAGCAGGGTGGTGTGTGTGTGTGTGTGTGTGTGTGTGTGTGTGTGTGTGCGCGCGCGCGTGCATGCGGGCATAGCATTTCTATTTGCTTTGTTCTCAAGAATAGGAACATAATGTTGCCTATTTAAGTCTATGTAGATCTTTTTTTGTGTGTAAATGTTGGAAAAAAAAAAAGCGTCTGGAATAAAGAGGACTGTTACCATGCTTTCCCCTGTCCACCTCCAATGACATTGTGGGAATTTGCCACAGAAGTGGTTGCCTTTCTGATAAGGGAGTAAAGGGTATCCGTGCAGGGATAGGCAGGAAGCTGCCAAATACTCACCAATGATGGGAGATGAGTGGGGCCTTCAAGCTCATAGCTCCCTCTGCTGCCCATTGTATTCCATCCTGTTAATTCTAAGATTTTAATGGATTTTTCTTGCATTTAGTTGGATTTCGTCTTTGACTAATTGTCTGATTGGGTGTGCCAGCAGCTAGGCCTTCTCAGACCATTATTTTCATTGTTGGAGACGTTTGTCCTTGTGTGTTTGGGCTCCTGTTACTCCGCCACTCCTTCCTTGCCAGCATGTTGACCTAAGAACACACACCTGGAAATCGTAGTCCCCTGGACAAATCACTTAGCCTGCTTTCGTAAAATAGCAGGAGTAGATAGATGGCCCCTTTATGTCCTCAGTAATACTCTGTGATTCTGCCATTTGAGGAGAGGTCAGCCTTAGTCAGGGACAGCTGTGAAAAGGCAGAGTGCCACGTGGTGGTTCACGAGCAGACACGTTAGCTGCGAGTGTTCTGCGGAAGGTCGTGGGGCAAAAACAGCCTTGCACGTGCCTTACTAATTAAAGGATAGGAGACATTATTTGCCTGAGGTGAGAACTCTTTAGGTCATGACTTATCAGGGGGCAGGTAAAGAAAGCGGGAAGAACACAGTGGAAGAAATAAAATGGACTGAACTGGTTTTGGAAGGCCTGGAGGTGGCTAGGCCTGTACCCCACCGCTCACCGCCGTAGGAGCTAGGCGGCTGCAGCTAGAGTGCTCACGCTCACCTTCAGTATATGTTTTGTAATCACAGTAATAGCTGCCGTCTGGCCGTCGGATACCTTTGTGAACCACGGACAGTGCTAGGTACTTCCACGTTCATTATCTTAAGTAATCTCAGGATTTACTCTCACCGTTCTACAAGTTCAGAACTATCCGTTCGAGTCCCAGAGTCCCAAAGTGCAGCCGTGGCAGAGCCCAGGTCTAAACCCCCTCCGCTGTCTCCGAGGCCGCGTCACCACCGTCTGCAGGGAAGACCGCGTCCGACAGGCTGCCGCTGAGCAGTGGATGCAGCTACATTCATTGATCCCGGAGTAAACACTGACTGCTTGCGGGGGACGGAAACCCGCGTTCCCCTGGTTAGATGACAAAGCACAGGAACGCTGAGTTGCCCTATTTACAAGAAACAGCTGTGTGTTGTAGTTGTTGTTACGGTATAGGAGTCAGAGTTTAATCCTGAAATATTAATGATCCAAGAGACGTTGCCAACAGAAATGCAAACGTAGCAGAAAATTTAACATAAGCAAGGCTCTTTAAAAACAATTTTTTTTTTCAACGTTTATTTATTTTTGGGACAGAGAGAGACAGAGCATGAACGGGGGAGGGGCAGAGAGAGAGAGGGAGACACAGAATCGGAAACAGGCTCCAGGCTCTGAGCCATCAGCCCAGAGCCTGACGCGGGGCTCGAACTCACGGACCGCGAGATTGTGACCTGGCTGAAGTCGGACGCTTAACCGACTGCGCCACCCAGGCGCCCTTAAAAACAATTTTTAATTTATAGCATTTTCCCCAGCATATAGGACTTTAGACTCATTAAAAAAAAAAAAAAGTAGAAATCATGGCAGAATAGAAAGGGAAAAAATTTAAATTGTCCATCTTCTCACCACTCCATACAAAATAACCATTTTTAACATTTTCGTGTTTTACCTTCTTACCTTTTATTTGTATGTATATTTATATATTCTTTTAAGATTATTCTATTTAATTTTATATGTTTATCTAAATATATATCTACTTGTAGGGATTTATATTTTAATATGTACATGTTATATGTGTAAAATTATTTTGCATACTCTGTATATGCATGTAAATTTTTTTATGTTTTGCTTGTGTGATTTTGTATTATCCTCCCCCCTCCCCCCCACTTAACAGAGTCAACCATGGCCATTTTTAAATGCCATAAGAGTTTTTGAAAATCATTATTTTTAATGACTGCATAATATTTCCCTAGTATGGAGATAATATGATTTATTTGCCCAATCCTCTGTGTTAGACATTTAAGCTGCTTCTGAGGCTGTTGTCAACAGCACTTGTTTATGTGCATTTTTGAGTAAAACTTTTATCTCCTAAAAAATAGGTTCCTAGAAGTGGAATTGTTATGTCTAATACCAAGAACTATTAGAACTTAGAATTTTGAGCACTTACTGTGTACCAGATGTTGTCTTAAGTGCTTTACATACATAAAATTGTTAATCTCCTAATTCCTAAGTATGTTCTCTTACTTTCCCTGTTATAGACAAAGAAGCCTGAGACACAGAGGTAAAGTAATACACCCGAAATTATAGAGGAAGAACATTTTGAAGGTTCTTGATAGTATTGCCAATAATTTTTAAAGTTGCTGGTTTTTAAGAAAATAGATTATGTTGAGCATTTGGCAACAGCCTCGTCAACAGAAGAGCTAACTCAGCCCTTGGAGCCTCTTACTTTTACTCTCCAAGTCACCCCTGCTTTAGAAAGTGTATTGTTTCTGAAGGTGCTAAGTAATTAGCAGAGGCAAATTCATTTAACTGTCTTAGTTCCTCAGTGAAACAACTTCTACACTCCGGGAATTTGATTCACTTACCAGCCAAACAGTGAACTTTTATCTTCACGCTGTTGTAATTTATGGCACTGAAGCCCAGTCCAGGCTCTGCCTCCAGCGTGATTTTTAATCATTGTTCATTTGACCTTTTTGGTTTCCTCTTCAGTTGAGTTCTATCACTGGTTCCTAAGTCGACTTCACTGCATCATAGTCCTGTAGGAACCTTTGGAGAGATACATAGTCTGGGGCCCCACTCTGGAGAAACATTTCAAAAATTTTATTGTACCTAAATACACATGCATAGGGCTTGATTTTTTTTTTTTTTTTTAATCAAAAGTCCAAAAGTTATAACAAAAAATAGCGGCCCCTGCCTTCTGTCCCCTCCTTCCCAGACTTACTCCAAAGATGCTGCCACCTTCAACTACTGTGACTGTCTCTTCCAGTACCTCTGTAATCCTAAAAATGTTTACTGTTCTTTTTGGCCTTATCAGTTTTAGCCATTAATGTTGACTTTCTGTTATAGATTAGGATTTAGCTGTCTTTAGACCTTGCTATCACTACCTCACTTCCCCTCCCTCCACCTTGCCAATATAATTATATTACAAGTTAACATGATAAAGATGAGCCAAAATTGTATGGGTTTTTTTAATTTTGTTTTTATATTTTCCTTGCATCATCAAATCTCTCAAATCACCACCATTCTGAACCCACAGATATATCATACTATCTTACTATATGTCTTGAGTTTTTTTCCGTGAGACTTCCCTTCCAGAACTTTCTAAACTCTGTGCCAATCTTAATTCGTTGTTCAGGCCTGTTGAACTGCTGTGTGCCCTAGGACTCTTCCTTACAAGTTTTTCTGTACAGAATCCCCATCTCACACTAGCTTCCTAAGTTCTGTTACCTCCTATTTCTTGATCTAATCCCTTGTTTTAGTGTCGTCCCCTAGTGGCTTCTGAAAAATGGTACAAGGGAGCTAAACATCTGAATTCCTGCCTGCCTGAAAATGTCTTTATTCTGCCCTTCTTTTTTTTATGTGTATATTTTTTTAACATTTTAATATTTTTGAGAGAGAGGGTGAGTGTGTGCATGAGTGGGGGAAGGGCAGAGAGAGAAGGAGACACAGAAGCAGAAGCAGGCTCCAGGCTCTGAGCTGTCAGAACGAGCCCGACATGACGGGGGGGGGGGCTCAAACTCACGAACCATGAGATCGTGACCTGGGCCAAAGTCGGATGCTTAACCGACTGAGCCACCCAGGTGCCCCTATTCTGCCCTTTTTTACTAGAGTGATGCTCTGGCTTGTATAGAATTCTAGGTTAATAGTAATTTTCTCTCAGAATTTTGAAGGCTTCCTCTGTTGTCCTCCAGCTTCCACTGTTACTACTGTAGAGTCTAATGAGTTCCTGTTCCATTTACATAGACTGTTCCTCATCCTTCAGGGTGCTTCCAGGATCTTTATCCTCACATTCTAAAATTGCATGACCTTCTCCTTTTGTCTTTTTCATTCATTATGCTGAGTGCTGGGTAGGTCTTTAAATGTGAAGGCTCCTGTCCTTCAGCTCCAGGAGATTTTCTCACATTACGCTGAGATAATTGCCTTCCCTTCATTCTCTGCTCTCTCCCTTGTACTTCTGCCATTATTTGAGTATTTGGTGTGTACCAGAAAGTGAGCTCAGCATGTTGTACATATTACATTAATCTCTTCAAATAAGGAAAGTGGTACCAGCCCTCTTCTACAGAGGAAACGCAGGCTCTAGGAGGTTAAGCACCTTGCTCAAATTTCTCGAGCTAATAATGTGGGAAGATTTGGGATTTGAATCCGTGTCTCCTTCACCCAAGCCTGTGCTTTAACCACTGCATGATAATGCCGGTCAGCCCCCAATTGCAGAAAGGGAGTGGGGCTTATTCTCAAAGACTTGTCAAGAATAAGAAGGCTCAGGAAAGCAAGTGTAGCGTAATTAATTGAAGATTCCAAAGTCTCCAGAGATCTCAGCGGAACCAATCCAGTGGATCCAGCCAGCAGATTTTGGCAACCTTAGGGAACAACTGGCCTACGAAAGGAAGAGAGCCATCCAGAGCCTAGGAACTGTTCCATCAGGGAAGGGGTGTGGTGTGGCAGCATGGTTGAAAAAACACAGTCGATCCTGAGTTCAGATCCTGGCGCTGGCCCTCGTTAGCAATATAATGTTCATCTGTAAACTAGGGCTATGAACAGTACAGGGTTCTTACACAGATTAAGTGGGATAAGACACGTTACAGCATCAGTGTACAAGCAAACAACAGGGGTAGCTCCCTTCCCTCTGAGAAAATCGTCACGGGTGCAGAGGAAATATTTTCCATGTCGGGGGAGAGAGGGATAGGCAGAGAAACATATGGATGGGACACAAATAGGAGAGTGAAGTGCCCTGGAAGGCTGGCCACGTGGGAACAAAGCCTGGGGGGGCAGCATGCACGCAGGTGGATTCTGAGCATTCAGAAGGAACGGTCTGGATCATGCTGTGAATGAGAAGGAAGCTTTTCTCAGAACTTCTCCCTCAGCACTCCCTGATTTGTTGGCATCGTTCATCCGCAAGACGGCCCAAGTACATACTTGTTTTCTTAGAGCCCGTGGCTTGGAAGGGTGTAGTATCACCCCCCTCATCTCCGTGTATGTGTGTGAGTGTGTGTGCATGTATGCGCTCATGCATGAGCGTAAAGCGTGCAAGAGCAAGAGACGTGGTGCAGATTCTCACGGGCAGTTCTTTTGCAGTTAGCTCTGAGGGCGGCTCCGTCCTATGAAGATTTTGTGGCCGCGTTAACCATCAAGGAAGGCGACCACCAGAAAGCAGCATTCAGTGTTGGGATGCAGAGGGACCTCAGCCTTTACCTCCCTGCCATGGAAAAGCAGCTGGCGATACTGGACACTTTGTACGAGGTCCACGGACTGGAGTCTGACGAGGTGGTATGACGTCTGCAGGACCGCGCTGCCTCCTACCTTCAGGGAATAAAGTCTGCTAACGTGTTTTGTTGCCCTGCTTCATTCCCAGCAGCAGCTTCGACCCTCTCCAGCCCCGTACTTGGTGGGATGGAGAGAAGGAGGCAAAGCCTAGTGCTTTTATATATAATTTTTTTTTAATGCGTATGTGTTCTGTGTGTTTAAAAATCAAGGTGCTATATATTTCAGTTCAAAGGGCCTCCTGGAAACCAAATCATAGCTGTTATATTAGAATTGAACAGCAAGTTATAAGAGCAGATTTGACAAATGAGTTTGTCAGTACTGTGTTTTGTTTTTACCTTTCACGCCCCAGCTGAAAATGAGCAAGTTCTGTAGCAAGGACTGTAACACATAGCCAGTGTTTCGATCAACTTAGACTAAAAATTGGGGGGAAGGCTAAGCCCCTTTGTCGAAGCTATTGAAATGTGGAGTTGGTATTCCTAGACGTTCAGAGAATCCTCTCTCCCACGGCTCTGTGGTCAGGAAGCGCCTGTGTAGTTCAGGTGTTTGGGGCATTGGTGTGGGCATGTCAGTGTCGAGGAGGAAGACACAAACACGGAGTGCCATCCCTGTCCGTGGGGGGGAGACTGTGGCTCCGAAGGGGTGAGTGGTGTGGACTGACCCCAAGCAGGGGGACAGTCTGGCAGAGATGTGACAGGTCACCTAAGATGACCCCTATCTAGTGCCCACACTTAGCCGGCATGCTTTCCCCTGCACCATCTGAATCAGACAGTACAGTGAAACTGTGACATTCAGACTTTAGGGCTTATTACCCATTTCAGAAGTAAGGTGTAGAGGTTGAGGAGTTTACTCACAGGCATATAGCTTCTACTTAGAGGAAGCTGATGATTGCAAAGTGTGTTCTGGACCACCTCTGCATCAAAATCACATGGACTGCTTCTTCAAACAGCAAATTCCCAGGCCTTACCCTGACCTACTAAAGAATCAGAGTAGTGGGGGGTGGGACTCAGGAACCTACATTTGAATAAACTTTCCAGTTGATTCCTGTGCACCCAGGGTTGAAGAACTACAAGATTAAATTCTAGTTTAAATTCTAGTTTGCAGAACTCTTCTGCATGAACTAAATGGTGTGTCCTTTCTTTTCCAAAGAGGAAGACACTTTCATTGAAATAAAATAGTTAAAGGGAGGGTGAGACGTAGAGCAAGTCTACTCACCATTTTCTTAACTGAACCAGCATCGGCGCCCAGCCATGAGGCTTGAGCATCGCATCGGGGACCACGGTTCTGAATGTGCTCTCTGATCAATCTTGGTATCATCACCAATAGTGCAAAGCAAGCTGTCTTTACAGCTTTAAGACTGTATCAGAGTTTAAAGGTAGGATTTAATCTTGCATAATACAACCCTGGGTAGGCGTTCTCCTGTAAAGCGTGTGACGCCAGGGGTCTCCAGTAGGCCAAACTGCCAAGAGTGGGCGTGGGAGGAAAGTCATGGAGGCTTCCCCCCCCCAGAGGCTGCTTCCTTCTAGCAACTGGAAGAGAAGGTCCAGCGGAAGGTAGTGCCCCAGGGTAGAAGGTGAGGGCCCTTAAAGGGCACAGGTGCATGCTACCTGAGCAGCCCCAGGTGATTCTCTTCCAGGACAAAGAGAACCCTCTCCTTAGGCGGAGGTTCGTGTAGGGAGGGGTTTTGATTTTGTCTTTTATCTGTCTTTAAACGAATTGGCATTTATTTAGCTCGGATTAATGAAGCAGGTATGCAACTTACGTGAGGACTTCTGGAAAATGCTTAAAGAAAAACAAATGTTTAAAGGCTGGGGAAACGGTGCTAAAATGGTATCGCTTCTTCTGTATTTTAGCGCTTGTTACTGGCAGCTGCCAAGGCCTGTGTGTCATTTCCCCTGCCCCCACAAGCAGCTAGTGTGGATCTCCTCTGGTCAGTGCGACTGTGACGGAGGAGCCGGAGGCTACTTCGGACTTCCTGCCCTCCCCGTAGCCTCCCGAGAGGGAAAAAGAAAGCAGCAGCCAGCCTATGCTCGAACCCTGAACGAAGGCACTTTAGGCATTGTGCTGTTGCAAGGGGGTGCCACCGGGAGACTGTAAATATCCCTTCAGAGCAGCTGCTGCCGCCCCGTCACCCCCAGTGAGCTCATGTGGTCTCTTGGAGAGGGTGCGGGTACACGGCGCGTGCCTCGGACTCGCCACCCAAGCTCTGGATACACACAGACAGAAGACAGCTGCTCGGCGTGGCCATTTCACATTTCTATAGGTACGGCCTTGGTTTCCATAACTTGGTCTTCCGGGGAAGAAGAATTTAGTATTATCTGGGATCACTGGGAACCCAGATCAGAATAGCTTGCGTCTTGAATAAGTTACATTTTGTACTCCCCCTTTTCCCACCCCCGTAGACAGGCGTAGTGTTTTTGACAGGTATTTTCCTCACTGGAGCATGTTAAATGTGCCCAAGATGTATAAAGCTCGCAGGGTCCTGAATAAAAGGAACTGGAAATTGAGCCTCGTACTATGTGATAAATGCAACTTGACGTGCAGTTTGGCACAGTCAGAGCTTCCTCCTGGACACACAGCATTTGCTTCTAGTGGAAGTTCTAATCTGCAGGTACCGTCTGAGATGGGAACAAAGAAAAGATAGTTAAGACCTTTTCTGCATGATCCTCCAAGATTTCTGGGACTTTTAAGCTTTCTTTCACCCAGTGAGAGATGAGAAAACATTAGTATGCTTGTCGACAGAGGAGTCACCTTGCCCTCATTGCTCAAAACATTTTTAGGATTCCTTTTTTGGAGTAACCTTTAGAGAGATCCTGAAGAAGAAGGTAATTTGTCTTCTGGGGGTTAGTAGAAGCTGATAAGTAACATAACAGAGTGCTTGGTGCACGTAATTTCGTCACGTGCGCACCTCTCCCCATCCTCCCACAGGAGAAGCCAGGCTTTACACTTCAGGGGGATTAATACACATTTGTCCAACTGAACAAACTCCTTTCGATGCCGGCAATTATCATTATTATTATTTTGTCCTTTGAAAGCAGATTTGCTTCATTATAGCTAATCCTGGTGAAAAATGTTAAGTTGGAGGGATACCTTTTGGGGACCAAACCAACTTACAACTATGAGGTGGAGATGATTTTCTTGTCAGCTCTTGATCCAGCTCTGCAGGGAGTTCTGGAAGCAGGGCTCTCCGGAGGTCGAGCATCTGAGTCCCCAGAGAATTGACTTTGAAAGGCAGTGTTCATTAGGATGTGTAAGTCGTGGCTTGAGGCACCTTGTCATCACTATTTGCATGTCATTTCTGAACAGAGAGTTTCCTCAAATGTCAGTTTGCACAATAAGGGATATCTGGACTCCAGAACTCAGCCTTGCCGCTTTCTGTTACTGGGGATAGCCAGCAGTGCCCCCTCAGAGCACCGGAGCCACCCCCCACTCTAGCTGTTCTGCCCCATTCCTTAGCAGCTTCCTCTAACTCCTACCTACGTGGAGCCCCTGCTACGGACCTAGCCCACAGTCAGGTGCCCAGTCGCCGGGGATTCTGTTCTCTTGGACTTCATTCAGGAGCTTCTTAAAGAACCCCCGGTCCCATTTGTAGCTGTGAAGCAGGTGACCGCCATGTGCGGAAAGTGACCTGTCATCAGATGAGTGCCGCCGGGAACATTTGCGGGCATCTCTTTTTGATTATTAATTGCATCTGTGTATATACCCAAAAAGTCCATGCTTTCAACTTTATATTTTTGGAACAGTGTTTTTAATGAACAATAGGTGGAAGGAGCCAGTAAATAAAGTCACTTTTCTTTATTAAATTTGAAGGAAATAAAAGAGCTAGAGTAAGAGGTCTCTTATTAATGGGACCTGATCTGATTAGGAAAATCACATAGATGAAGAAATATCGTTTAAGACAGTAGAGAGTCAGGGGGTCGTGAGCAATATGAGATGATGTGAGGCAATTTTCTGAAAGCTTTTTATGTTTCTTTTCTATTTAAACTAGTACATCCCACAAGAAGTTGGTTACTTAATGGTGCGTTTCTGAATCGATTAAAATCAGTTACTTCAGGTTTTAGTCCTAGGTTTTACAACTCTTCAGCTTCCCTATTCTGATGTTTTATGGGTGGTTTTTTTAGGGTAAACCGTCAACCTTTTTTACATTTTAGGTTTAGAATTTGTAAGTAAAATATGTTTTAAGCCATCGTTCTGTCAGCTGAACTAATGTGCTTGGTCTTAGAGGGCCTGACTTCAGATGCCCTTTGTGATCTGGTACAGTCTGTGCACAACCTCAGTGTGTACAGTAAGTCTTGTGTCCCTGTGAAGTGTATATGGAGGGCTTTCTTTAGAAATACGTTCTGCTTCTGGATGTCCCTTTGTAACCTGCAGTTGCTTACTCAGGGCTTTCATAATAATGACATACAAACTACTCAGTAGCTGTCTAATCGTATTTTAAGACCGCTTACCAGTTACAAGGTTGTTAGGGATCCATTCAGCACTTCATGAACAAACTGTTCGCCGGACCTTCTCTGTAAACGTTCCCGGTTCCCACCCTGTTGCAGCCAGTAGTCCTGTGTATGGAGGCCACTTGCATGACTTCTCTCGTCGCACTGCTGCTCTAAGGCACTCCAGGGCATGATTAAGTGATCATTGGCGGTACGCATGCATTGATCCTTCTCCTCCGCTGTTCTTCTATAGCCTTTCATTCAACGGAAAAAACATACCACGGCTCTGTGATGCAAAAGTTTGCAAGATTTTTTGGTTGCCCTTTTTAATCACTTCTCTTTCAGAGCGAACAGATGTTTTCAGCTAAGCTTTGTGAGAACATAAGGAAGAGATCCTGCTTGTTTTAAGCACCGTTCTTTCTATTACATATATTTTAAAGTGTGGTCATGTGGTCAGTATTTCTTCCCTGTACTTTATAAACAGCAACCACCCTGGGACGGTTGGCACCCCTTGCAAAACTAATGAGATCACAGACTCCTGTGTACATGTCTCTTCATAGGTGCGTGTGGAGTCAGTGATGACAAGACGGGTGACCTAGAAGTATTCTGTTGCTTCCTAGAAGGCTGATGAGCCAGTGTCATGGCATGTTTGATGTCTGAGTCCCCAGTGTCATGACAGTTTCACTAGAATGTCAGTAAACAGCCCAACTACCTCATGTGAAATTGGCTGTGGACAATCTGTGTCAGATGAGACATGTATTTAAGGTTGATTTAATCTGGTTAGTAGATTGGACAAAATGATGTCTCTCTAAGGAAAAAAACATGAGACCAGATGCCAAAGGCTACAATGTACATAGATTTCCTTGGATTAATTTTTTAAGTCGGTGTTGAATTCCAGCCCCAGTATTCTTATCTTGAGTGTTTATGGTCTCATAGATCCACGCACTTTGAATACCTGTCACATGCAGTCTTGTGTTAACTGTTCTTGTCCTAAAGCATTTTGAATGAGCAGCATAATGACAGTAGAAAGCGAGTGTCAAGTAGTTTGTTGATTTGTTCATTTTAATGGGCCTTTACTTAGAACATAATGTGTTGGAGCCTTTGGGGACCAACCAGTGAATGAGAATTTCATGTTTGGTGTTCATGTAAAAACTGTCCAACTTCTTACTCTGTATCTTGTGGGGAGGGTTTTACTTTTTTTGCAAAAATGTTTGAAAACATCTGTCAGATTTTATATTCGTTAGTTATAATAAACTTATTTTTAAAGTATTTTATCAAGTGCTTCTCTTATTTTTAAAGTATTTTATCAAGTGCTTCTCTTATTTTTAAAGTATTTTTTATCAAGTACATCTTCTAAAGATTTTTCTGTGCACTTCTGAATTGAATATGCCAATAATAAGTCTCATTTGTGGAACACATACTGTTTGCCAGGCATCATTTTAAGCCCTTTACCAACAGTAACACATTTAATCCTCCTACTCACTCTGTAAGGCCAGTACTGTTGTTATCCTCAGATTACAGATGAGAAACGGGTGCAGACTGAGGGAGCCCCTTGCCTAAGATCCCACAGCTGTTAGGGAATAGAGCCAGGCTACAAACTCAAGCAGCCTGGCTCCGAAATCTTTATAAAACTGGTTAAAACCTAAACAGAAATTAATTTTGAAGCATCAAAAGACCTCTGTAATGGCATTGCACTGGGTGTGCCTAGCATTCTAGAACCATTAGCTCCTTTCACAGTGGCTCTGTTCTTTGGCCCGGTTTTAATTCTGTTTTCAGAAAAACCACAAATGCAGAACTGATAGATGAGTTTGCTATGCCTAATATGTGAATGGCTGTGTGATTAAAAAGTTCACGTTCAATAGGCCATACTTTTTTCGAAATCACTTGATGCCAAAGTAGGGTTGCACCTGTTGGGTTTTCTCTCTTGTATGCTTGTTGGTGGATATTAAATACCTGCAGGTAGATGGGTCTGCATGGCTGGTGTGTGAAACCACACTGTCCACAGAGAAGCTTCCTGTCAATTGCCCACATGAGGCCTCCTCTCCAGCCACCTCTTTATTTTTACTTTTTTAATGTTTATTTATTTTTGAAGGAAAGAGAGACAGCATGAGCAAGGGAGGGGCAGAGAGAAAGGGAGACACAGAATCCGAAGCAGGCTCCAGACTCCGAGCTGTCCGCCCAGAGCCCGATGTGGAGCTCGAACTCACAAACCACGAGATCATGACCTGAGCTGAAGTCGGACGCTCAACCGACTGAGCCGCCCAGGTGCCCCAACCAGCCACCTCTTTAAATACATGATCTGAGCCAATTAGAAGTCAGGGAAGCAGGATTGAAGGAAGAGAAGCAAGTGAAGTTGTGGTAGGTCCTTGAGCGCAAGGTTCACGTGGACTCTGCTGGAGTGGCCGTGTTGGGCCACGTGCGAGAGAGAGAAGAGACAGCTGGTAGAGACAGAAAACAGATGGTGTGGGCCCACTGAGGAACCGTGTAACTGCCAGGGCATCTACAAACTTTCTCGGCAGGCTGACTTTCTCTTTCCTACTTCCAGTGCTCAGGAGACCTGCTTTCCTGCCCTGGGAGTCCTCCCCTGGAGAAAGGTGGACCTTTACAATACAGCCCCAATTCTTACACCTCCTCTGGTGGGCGTCTGTCCCTTGAAACAATCACTATGATGAGCATATGTGTCTCTGTTCCCCAATGAATATGGGCACATCTTTTTTTTTTTTTTTTTTTTTTTTACTTTTGTTAATGTTTATTTTTGAGAGAGAGCACGAGCAGGGGAGGAGTAGAGGGAGGGAGAGACACAGAATCCGAAGCAGGCTCCAGGCTCTGAACTGTCAGCACAGAGCCTAACATGGGGCTCGAACTCACAAACCGTGAGATCATGACCTGAGCCAAAGCCGGATGCTTAACCGACTGAGCCACCCAGGCACCCCCCCCCCCGGACAAATCTTTTTTTTTTTTTTTTAATTTTTTTTAAATGTTTATTTATTTTTGAGGGAGACAGAGCATGAACAGGGGAGGAGCAGGGAGATAGGGAGACAGAATCCGAAGCAGGCTCCAAGCTCTGAGCTGTCAGCACAGAGCCTGACGCGGGGCTCAAACTCACAAACTGCGAGATCATGACCTGAGCCGAAGTCGGACGCTTAACCGACTGAGCCACCCAGGCACCCCCGGGCAAATCTTAAAGAAAAAACAAAGTGGCCTACATTGAAGAACCACCACCCTTGTCCCCCTTGCTGTATAAAAACGGAAGTGCCTGTCCATACCTGAAGTCAGTCTGTATGAGCTCTCTGCTTGTTCTAAGTTATGGACACTTTCTCCACAGAACCCTAGGAGCTTTTTTGCAATGGTTTTGTTCTCACAAACCCTTAAACTTCAATACTGCCAGGGATGGCTGTGTGAGGACCAGCTATCTCCTGCCTTCTCCATACCTACCAGGAGCAGTGCTATCAGAAGGTGTGTGAAGAGTCGGCTTTTGTCCCTTAGCACCGCCCTCTGTAGTACTTGGGAGCCATGGAAAGATAAGCTTCCTGGAGGACGAACCAAGGTGTGTTCAGAAAGAGAACATGTTTCAATATCTGTCCTGAGTTCCAATGGGTAGGGGATAGAGTAGCCTCCTGATCATGAGGGACCAGCTGACGAGAGGCTGTGTCTGCTGCGTGTTATTCTTCCAGAATCTGTGAATCCGAGTACATTTTCTGTCTCTTCTATTTTTCTACAGTAAACACAGGTTCACTTGGAAAATCTGTGCTTAGTGGCTGTGATGGAGAAACCAAATGAACAATTAGGTAGGAATGGAACCGTCCTAGAGTTGGTGTTTGTATTTGTTCTACGTTCACATGTGTCAGTTAGATGTCTGAGACCCTTTATACAAGCACACATCACACCCTTCATACGTTCATACACACACACACACACACACACACACACACATACACACACCCTGACACTGTCCTCATCACCATCATTCTTTCCAGAGGCACAAAATGGAGATAACTGCCTTTGTAGCAGGGATGGTTCAGGCTGAAAGAATCGATGAGTGTTAATGGTCTGACATCAGCATTGGACTGGAGACACAAATCACACTTAGGTGGTTTGCTGTGTAATCACATCTCCTTTTTTTAGAGAACAGAATTGTCACATCTTTGCTAACACTGAGTGTGCGGCCAATTTTAGGGCTTGCTGCTTTGGCTTGACAGTCCAAGTTGTTGAAAAGTTTTTAGATGTTTTAAAAGTCAGGTCTTGGGGCGCCTGGGTGGCGCAGTCGGTTAAGCGTCCGACTTCAGCCAGGTCACGATCTCGCGGTCCGTGAGTTCGAGCCCCGCGTCGGGCTCTGGGCTGATGGCTCAGAGCCTGGAGCCTGTTTCCGATTCTGTGTCTCCCTCTCTCTCTGCCCCTCCCCCGTTCATGCTCTGTCTCTCTCTGTCCCAAAAATAAATAAATGTTGAATAAAAAAAATTTAAAAGTCAGGTCTTGATTCAGAGTTCTGCATGAGATCACCTTCGACATTCCCCCTGACCTTTACCTTTCCACTGACCGTTACGTGTCACTGACCAAACCTTCCCCCAGGTTTTGTGAGTCACTAGGGCATATGGGGCTCGGACTTTCTGCCTGGCTCCTCCTGATTTAGACCTGGCTCTCTACCCCCCTTCTCTGCAAACTTGTTAAATTCATTCATGTCCAGATAACAGCCTCAGATGCTTCTGCGATAGCAGACTCCCATGTGGACAGCCCTTAAGTTACCTTCAAGTCACAAGCCGCTCACCTGGATTGTGGTCTTGAGCTCCAACCAGACCCACTTGCCTTCTGATCTTCTTAGATGTCCTACCTTCAGCTGAAACCCCAAGTCCACACTCGGTCACCTCTTAAGCTTTGCCATTTACGTAGGTGGCATCACTATTATTCCAGTCACTCAGGAAGGAAATTCCGACACCCTGAGCTCCTGCCTCACTTCCACTCTCTCTACCCAGTTGGCTATGAAGGCCTGCCTCAGCCTTGAGGCTGCAGCCTTGACCTCTGAATTCGGTGCTCTTGCAACCTGTCTGCCACTGCCTTCCAAATCTGAAAACACTTTATGACTCCGTGCCGTGGTTCAGATTCTTTCACAAACTTGGAATGCCCTTTTCCCTTCCCCTTCCTCAAAGCCCAGATTGAACCTCACCTCAAAAACTGCCCCACACAATAATCCCAGCCATTAAGTTCACCTCTAAACACCTGCGCTTCTAAACAATACCGCATAAATTAGAACTTACGGATAGGAAGCATGACTCCCAAGAGAACTAGACATTCTTTGGATGAGTCTTTTGTTTATTGGTTGTAGCACCTTCCTCACTAAATCGTGAACTTCACCTTATTCAAGTCAGGGCATCTAGCACCCGACACTGCCTTCCTTGCCCATGGAAGGATTCTAAAACTGTCTTAGAAGTTGGGCATTACCTCACACGGTGCTCCCCTGGTTCTTTAGGTGTGTTGGTTCCATTATCCAACTAGATAAGAATATTCTGAAGCAAAACCCTGTGCAACTCTCCTTTCCTGCTTCCTCTGCTACTCAAATACTCTGAGTGCCTGACCACTCAGTATAAATAATTTGTGTTTTTTATATTGTGCTGTGGGTTCGGTCTTCGGCTTTGTCCGGCAAAGCTGAGGTCAGCGGAAAGGATTACTCAAGACTCCATGCAAGTCAAGAGAGGTGAGAGAGAGGCTAAGGGAAGTCTCCCTGAGCTGCTTTCAAGCTTCCACATTTATTGAGCATACATCCAGGGAAACATTGTGCGATACGTCAGTGGGCTGCATGTAGAAAGCATGCAGAAAAACAAGGCGGTTCCCAAGAGTGTAAAAGAGCAGATGCAGAAAGCAGGGTGGAGAAGAAGATAAAATATTCCATAGATAACATGGTCTAAGGAATTCATGAGCACAGGCAGGACCCAGCCTCTATATACACGTTAATTAGACACTGGCCTGCTGTTTTCAGCAAGGCCAGAAAGCAGTGTTCTTCTTTGCAGTGTGTTCCCTATGTTCTTCTAACCCAGGACATAGCTCTTTGATTTCCCACATATTACCTTAATTAATGCAGGTATAAAATGTTTTTTTTAAATGGTGCTTATGTGTATCAAATTAGGAACAATTAGAAGACAAAGTCCAGTTCATAGTTTTCAGCTCTATACGTTTAAGTAAATCACTAGAAGGACTTAAAAAAACAAGCAAATAAAAACACTGATGTTTAAGCCCCTCCTGATCACTTAAATCGGTCTCTGGAAAGCAGCCTGACACTTGTATTGGTAAAATCTCCCCCGTGATTATAATATGCAGCCCGACTGAGAACCCAGAGTTGCTGGTTTTGACATTTCAAATTGTGCTTTTGGAGGGTCCCCTGCTGACTCAGTCCATAGAGCATATGATTCGTAATCTTAGCGTCATGAGTTCAAGCCCCACATTGGGCATGGAGCCGAGTTAAAATTTAAAAATTAAAAAAAAAAACAACACCTTTTTTTTTTTTAAATAAATAAAATTGTGCTTTGGGTTTTTTTGTCTTTTGGTGTGTGTGTGTGTGTGTGTTTAGGATAAGTAAGACCAGATCACAAAACCTTCATCCCCTAAATCCTAACAAAATGAACTACCAAAATAAGTAAAAATTTTAAAGGTGAAAAACAGTTAAAAAAAAAAAAAAAAAAAAAAAAAAAAATATATATATATATATATATATATATATATATATATATTCACCATCAACAAAGCAAGGGAAGGAGCCCAACCTTGCCATTAAGCCCCAAACTCCAAAAGATGATCACCAAAGAAAAAGACCAGATTTTCTGGCAAGAATGAAAAGAGTTCCTAATCCTGCCACCCTATTGAGGGCATTTGCAAACTCCAGAATGCTCATTAAAACCTCAGGTTTTGGAAGGAAACTGATCGGAGAGTTGGGGCAAGATGAGTAGACATCTCTTCCTTCCTCTGAGTAGGGCTGGCATGTGTGTGTGTGTGTTGGGGAAGGACGGGGGAGTTCTTGGAGAGAGATGGGTGAAACACGAGAACAAGAAACAGGAAAAACCAGCCTGTCCCGGAATTAAGAGACAAAACCACATCCCAAAGGTCTCCTCCTGTAGCAGATTCGTCTCCTCTCCATTCGGAAGTTACCCTGGTGCAGGAGTTGATGCAAGCAAGTATCAGAAGACAGAGCAGAGTCTAATCCTTCCAACCAAAAATGTGGACGCACAGCTCCTCCTTCCTCCCACATGCAGACACAGACAAGCAGGTTGGTTTGGCTGATACACACTTCTATGGCTGTGCTGGTCATTAAAATATCAAAATACTTCTATACCAGGAAGTAAATGATCGCTGACGGAAGCAGCTCACACTGCTCTGGCCACCCTAGCCCCTCTCACAAGAAACCCCCCAACTCCAGACCACCGACTGGCAACGAAAGAAGTAACGTGTGGCCCAACATGGCGTCTTCGGGCTCCTTCCCCAGAGCTGTGGCCACCCTCTCATCTGTTTGTTCAGTGTCTGTGTTGTGCTGGTTATTAAGTCCTTAGAAATCATCATAGAACGGAAGCCCAGGAGAAGAGAAGTCGTCAAATAAGACAGCATACGTGCCAACAGTATATCAAAGCAAATAAATGGTCTGTACAGAGCCACCTTCCACAAGAGCAAATCTAAATAAAATGACCCAGCGACCACGTAAACACACAGCCACCAGAATGGGTGGGGGAACAGATGAAATCAGTTGGGAAGAGAAGCTCACCTAAAGAAGCAAAAGTTCCCACAGGTATACTGTGTTCTCACAAGAACTCAAAAGAGCATGAATCCAATAAGACGCAAGCTCATATATGAGCTGATTAAACAACAGGATGAAGGCAGACTACACTGCAGCACCCGAGTGGCTCAGTGGGTTGAGCATCTGACTTCTGCTCAGGTCACGATCTTGCGGTTCATGAGTTTGAGTCCCGCGTCGGGCTGTGTGCTGACAGCTCAGAGCCTGGAGCCTGCCTTGGATTCTGTGTCTCCCTTGTTCTGCCCATCCCCTGCGCACGCTCTGTCTCTCTGTCAGAAATTTTTAATGTTTTATTTAGTTTTGAGAGAGACAGAGCGTGCGTGGGGGAGGGGCAGAGAGCAGAGGGAGACACGGAATCCAAAGCAGGCTCCAGGCTCTGAGCTGTCGGCACAGAGACTGACACGGGGCTCGAACTCGCAAACCACGAGATCACGACCTGAGCTGAAGGCAGACAAACCGACTGAGCCACCCAGGCACATCCCCCCAAAAAAGGCAGGCTGAAGAGCGAAGAAAACGGCTTAGCCAAAATAACACTCTTCTAGAATAAATAAATGAATTAGAAATAGCAAGAAACATGGTTGAAAACTAGATACCATGGAAGAAAAGGCTTGAGGTTGAGACGACTGCAAAAGCCAGAGTAATTCTTGAGACGACAATTGTAGGAAGACAGAGATACCCTAGCATATGCGTATTTGGTGACCAAAACAAGGAACTAAAAAAAGCATTGAAAGATATAATACAGGAAAGTTCTCCTGAAATGAAGGAATGAATCTTCAGATTGACAAAGGGTCCTATATTCTAGGCAATCTGAGAGAAAGCACTTGACACGAAAATAGAACCCGATGGAGTCCATAAACTTCAAGCCTGAAAAAAATTGAGGCCGAAAAAGCAAGCCAGCCAAGGGTCTTAAACTTCTCTACCACAAGATTCAATGCCAGGAGGTAATGGAGAAATATCTCCAAAGTTCGATGTAGGAAAAAGAGTGGCTAAGTAGGTGATTGCCAGCCACGTTGTCAAATACAATGTCAAGAGTGCAAAACTCAGGGAAAACAACACCCACAAGCCCTTCTTGAGGAAACCGCTTGATAGAAAAGGCGAATCAAATAGCTCAATAACGGAGGAGCTTGTAACAAAACGGCAGGTGATGTGCATTGGATTCACATAAAGAACGAAGGCCAAACTGGGAATTGCATTGTAGATTCAGACTGCACGAGATATAAGCCTTAATAATATAACTAGTAAATTGGGGGTGGGAAAGGGAAATATAAGCGTGTCAGTCTCTTCATAACAGAGAGTTGATGTCGTCTAAAGAAACAAACATGCGACCGACCTCTTGAGTCTGTTGGTACCTTTTTAAAAAATAAGCTTGGGGGCGCCTGGGTGGCGCAGTCGGTTAAGCGTCCGACTTCAGCCAGGTCACGATCTCGCGGTCCGTGAGTTTGAGCCCCGCGTCGGGCTGTGGGCTGATGGCTCGGAGCCTGGAGCCTGTTTCCAATTCTGTGTCTCCCTCTCTCTCTGCCCCTCCCCCGTTCATGCTCTCTCTCTGTCCCAAAAATAAATAAAAACGTTGAAAAAAAAAATTTAAAAAAAAAAAAAAAAAAGCTTGAATAGAGTTTTAAATACCTGTTGGGGGAAAAAAAATATTAAGTTTAGTAGTTGTTTCAATTTACTTTGGTTTCTGTCTTAAATGCAGGCAAAGGAGCCGAGTGTTATTTTTTAAAATAAATGTGATTAGGAATAAATATGATGAATGAAAATGAACGTAAATCTATGACTATAAACGCCTCTATCCTTTCGTTGCTATCTGTGTAAGAAGGAAAAAGTCAGAAATGATACCCAACGAAAAGTTAATGGTGGTTATTGTTAGGTGGGTATTGATTTTGTTTTAGTCTCTTCTTTTTTGTGCCTTATTATATTGCTTGATTTTTATTTGAGAGCCATGCTATATTTTTATTTTAAAATAGAAGGGGAGCTGGGGCGCCTGGGTGGCTCAGTCGGTTAAGCGGCCGACTTCAGCCAGGTCACGATCTCGCGGTCCGTGAGTTCGAGCCCCGTGTCGGGTTCTGTGCTGACCGCTCAGAGCCTGGAGCCTGTTTCAGATTCTGTGTCTCCCTCTCTCTCTCTGCCCCTCCCCCGTTCATGCTTTGTCTCTCTCTGTCTCAAAAATAAATAAACGTTAAAAAAAAAATTAAAAAAAATAAAATAAAATAGAAGGGGAGGGGAGGGGGTATTTTTAAAACAAGGTTAAAAAGCATTGTGTAGTGTAGGCGGGTGCCTGTTTTATGCTGATCCTTGTAATGACATTGCTTTGTAACTCCTAGCAAGACACTCTAAGCTTTTAACTTAATCCCACCACGCTTCCTTTTTTGGCACTGGCTATTTTTCACTCAGGAGCCACTATCTCTTTAGGCGCACAAAGATATTACTCATCTAAAACTCCCATTTTATGCAACTGAGAAGTGCTGCATTCTTTTGGTCTAACCGGAAAAATTGAACGCCAGTATGATACCTAGCGACCTGCCCAGGACGTCTGAAACAAATGAAGAAATGGAAAGAGAGACTGTTTGGAGTGACTGACAGTAAATCTTACAAGAAGGAAGCCAGAAAGACTCAGCACCGTAGGAATGTTGCACATGCATTGGCTGCAGTCCATCGGAGGAGCTGAGAGGTTTCTATCTTCGTGCCTCTGTGAGTCTGGAAAGAAAATGTCAACCCTGTCCCCACCCAAGTGAAATCGCTGGGCAGCAGAGCTGAGCCACGCCAAGAGAGGTGCCATGCTGGCATCCTGGCCTCGGACCTCCCGCCTCCAGCGCTGGGAGAAATACACATCCCTTGTGGAAGCCGGCCAGCCTGTGGCATTTGGTTCTAGCAGCCCGAGTTGATGAAGACAATCCCTCTCCTCTCGGGTTACAAACCGAGATGGCACGAGAATGACTCATCCGCCGCCTGCCCTCCCTTGGCTGCCGGGAGGTCCGCTTTGGGAGGAAATGAGGGCAACAGAGAGAGCTGAGAGATGGCAGCGCCCAGGGGTGGAGAGCCCGAGCAAGAGAGAATACAGAGGGCTGGATCAGACCATGCCTGGGGCCAGCTCCACGCCTGTCCTTCCCAGCGGCACAAATCGGTACCTCCCCCTTTATTGAGATCTAATTGGAATGAAGGCTCTGTCGCTTGTAACTGAAAGAAGCTTGAGGACGTTTTAAATAAGTCCAGAGACATGTGCCCTTGGCCAGATTGCCCTATTTCTCTCTCCATGCTTCCTGCCTCCACAGAATCTATGGGCGTATTCTTTTGTGGTTAATAGAAGGAAACTGAGCAGCAGGCGAAAACTGGAGCCACCTGGGGGTCCCATGAAGTCAGGACTATTTGGTACCGCGACAGCATCAGGACACTGGGGCCGACGCTCCGGGTTCCGCTGGCCTCGACCTCCTTCCTAAATAACAGCAATAATGGTGAATATGTATGGACTACCCAGAACCGTGTGAACAACTTCAAATAGCTCACCTCGTCCACCCCTCAGCACAACCATGCAGTATATGTCATTGGCACCATTAACACGGGGGCGGGGAGGGGACTGAGACTTGGCAGTGTGGCTCTGTCGGCCCGGGGAGCACGTGCGCGCCAGGCGGGACCGAGACGTGAGCCCACGCAGGCTGACACCCGGGCCCACATCTTCCCGCCGCACTTGGGACGGGAGAGCAGAGACTCCGGGACCCGCCAGACCTGGGCTCGCATCCCAGCCCGCCGCACCCCAGCCGTGGGGCTCTTAAGCGTGCTCCTTACCTTCTCTGGGCTTCCCTTTCTCCGCCGGAAACCAAGAGGAGGCGGTTGCACGCCCCCCGTTCATAAGATCCTTGCAAGGAGAGAAGGAGGCCGCGTGTGAAAATCGCTGGGCACGCTGCCTCGCGCACCCGGACAGGCACGCGCGCGGTGGCACCTTCAGGGCCCGCAAGGCTCCTGAACACGGAGTGGGTGCTCACCCTTTGTGCGGGCCCTTCTGGACCCTCCTCATCCTCCTGGCTGTGAGGGGGAAGCTCCGGACGGGCCTTGGCATGGACAGATCTGGATTCTGGTCCTGCCTTTGCGGTTTGCAGTCCGGGTCACCTTGAGCGAGTCCTTTAACCCCTAGCGTCTTCGTTTCCTCATCTGTCAGACTGAGGTGGTGGTGTCAACGACATGTCTCCACAACGGGGCAAGAAACAAAAACGCTGCAAACGAATGAATAGCTGTGGGATGCAAGCGTTGCGATGGGTGCCTTGCGAACGCAGGAGTGAGTCGGAGACACCTCCTGCCCTCCAGGAATTTGCGGTCTAGGAATGGAGATAAGGCGCCTTCTTGAAATAACTGTGCTGTAAAACAGAATGTAACACAAGCTCCACAAGAAGTGTAAACAGGGGCACCTGGCTGGCTCTGTCGGTAGAGAGTGCAACTCTTGATCGAGGGATTGTGAAATCAAGCCCCAAGTTGGGCGTAGAGCCTACTTTAAAAAAAAAAAAAAAAACATTAAAAAAAAATGCTTCAGGAGCCCAGAGCAGGGAGCACATCGTTTTAGAGGATGAGAGCATAGGACGCAGGCTTCCCCGGGGCCCACAGAGAAGCTGGGGCGTAAAGAATGGTGTGGCAGTTGGCATTCTCTTGGTGACAAGTGACTGGAGACCTGACAGACACTATCCACCGCCTCACCTCCCTGACGTTTGTAGAACGTCCGTTTGCAGAATACACATGGAACATCCACCACGTGAAGCCGTAGGCTGGACCGTCAACAATTTAAAGCCACTGATGTGAAGAGAGATCCTGGGAAGACAGGAGTGGCGGCAGTGTCGTATTCAGTCTCTGAATTCCCACACAAGAACAGAGCAACTAGACGGCAAAACCAAAAGTTCAGGAACAGCTTTTACCACAAAACTAGGTGTATTCGTCCCCTAGGGCAATAGCGAGTTACCACAAACATGGCGGCTGAACACAGCACTTACTGTCTCCATTCTGGGGTTAGCAGGGCCACGCTGGCTCTCAAAGGCTCTAGGGAAGAATCGTTCTTTACCTCTCGCTGGTGGTTGTTAGCAATCCCTGGTGTGCCTTGGCAGGCGCCAGTGTTAACGCCAGCAACTGCCCGTATCTTCACACGGCTGTCTTTTCCCTACGTCTCCAAATCTCTCTCCTTACAAGAATACCAATCATTGGACTTAGGGCCCATCCTAATCCCATATGACCTCATCTTAACTTGCTTATATATCTGCAAAGACTCTATTTCCAAATAAGATGACATTCACAGATACGTGGAATTAGGAGTTTAGAATTGAACTGGATCTCTTGGAGGGACACAATTCAACCTGTAACACTAGGTGGCATTATACCTAACAAGATGGTAATGAATGCTTTCCTGCCACAATCAGGAAGAAGGTAAGCATGTGTGTGCTCAACATACAACTTCTATTCACTATTGAAGTTGAGCTCCCAGCAACGCAGCAAGGCAAGAAAAGAAAATGTATACAGATTGAAAAGGAAGAAAGAAAACCTTTTATCTGCAAGTGATATATGTAGAAAACCTTAAGGACTGTACAGAGACTATTGGAATTAATAGCCCGATTTATGATATTCGTAGGACACAAAATCAATATAGAAGCATAAGTTGTATTTCTACAGTTTTTCTAGCAAAAAAAACAGAAAATGCAATTTTAAACATAGTGCCACTTAAAATATTATAAAATCTATAACATAATCAGGAATAGCAGTGGCTCAGTCGGTTAAGCGTCCAACTCTTGATTTCGGCTCGGGTCATGATCTCATAGTTCGTGAGATCAAGTGCCACATGGAGCTCTGCACTGACAGTGCGGAGCCTGCTGGGGATTCTCTCTCCTTCTCTGTCTGCCCCTTCCCCCTCCCAAAAAATAAATAAATAAACATTTTTAGAAAATAATCAGGAATTAATATAGTAAAGTACATACCAAACCTCTACACTGAAAACTATCAAACATATCTAAGCCCTAAAATAAATTTTTAAAGGTATACCATGTTCATAGGTTGGAACATCTGATAACGATAGAATGTCTCCAATGTGTTAGGTTTTTGGTTTCCTTTTTCACTCCACCAAGCAATTCTCCAACACCAGCTGGTCTCCTACAATTCAACTGAATTCAGTTCGGCTATTGCGTCGGGTTCCATAGGTTAAGGACTCCTTAGTCCTTAACAGGATTGCCACCCCTCCTTGAGATGCCGGCCACAAGTCCAGGTTGTTGCCTGGCCACCTGTTGCTCAGAGGTTCTGACAACCCCCTTTCAGATTGATTACTTTGCTAGAGTGGTTCTCAACTCAGAGAAACATCTACCTCCATTGAACAGCTTATAAAAGGCTGTAACTCAGGAGCAGCTAGATGGAAGAGATGCATAGGGCAAGGTGTGCAGACAGGTGCGGGAGCTTCCATGTCCTCTCCAAGTTCACCCTCTCCCTTCACTTCCATGTGTTCAGTGCAGAAGCTCTCCGAATCCCATCCTTTTGGGTTTTTTATGGAGGCTTTATTACATAGACACGATTGATTAAATCACTGGCTGTTGATGATTGAACTCAATCTCTAGCCGGCTTGCCTCTCTGGAGGTCAAGGGCAGGGACGGAAAGGTCTAACCCTCTAATCACGTGATTGGTCCCCCTGGGAACCAGCCCCTGTCCTTAAGTGCTTTCCAAAAGTCATCTTATAACAGAGACTCAGGTGTGGTTGAAAGGGGTTTGTTGTGAATATCAAAATGCCTCGGGGCACCTGGGTGGCTCAAAGGTTAGGCATCCAACTCTTGATTTCGGTGCTGACACCACAGAGCCTGTTTGGCATTCTCTCTCCTCTCTCTGCCCCTCCCCTGCTCTCTCTCTTTCTCAAAATAAATAAACCTCAAAAACATTTTTTTAATGAAATGCCTTCTTGATCACTCTTATAATTTAGGAAATTCCATGGGCTCTATTACCTCTGTACCAGAAACAGAAAACCAAATATAGGTGTATCATAAATTGTAGTGTCACAATGTGATACTAATTCATGTAAAGATTCAGTACAATCCCAGTAAAAATACCACCACGTAGATATGACACGAAAGGCACGAGCAACAAAGGAGAAAATAGGTTGACTGGACTTCATCAAAATTGAAAACTTTTGTGCATCGAAGACATTGTTGAGAAAGTGAAAAGATAAACTATAGAATGGGAGAAAATATTTGTAAATCGTAGGTCTGATTAGGTGTTGCAGGACTTTTTACCTCCATACCCATGGTTCATTGTCTCGCTGCTTTGAAGAGTCAAGAGGTGGCCACAGAATACAATGAGCAGTGAGCAAAAGTTTATTAGACTATAAGATTAGAAGTAAGAATAGTCTGAAAGCTCTCTTTGCAGAGAGGGCACATTCAAAGGTGAATACCCCCGATTATAGGGAAGGGTCTTTATTTCATAGGGTTTGGGTTGGCCCCTTCCCTTCCCTCTCGTTCCTTCTCAGGTCTTAACCTTTGTTGGCTTGATCGCTCTAGGTGCTGGGTTGTCCATTCCCGATCGGCTGGACTCCATTGTGTGAGGGTCATCCTGTCCCTTGTACAACATAAGCTTTATGGTTTACTTATTTTAGGAAGGTATTTTGATTATCAAATTCCTGAAGGGAAGCTGAGGGGGAGTAGGTGGTGTCTCTGACATTCTTAAGAGGAACCTTACGCCCGAGGAGGTTTGCTGTGATCAAATGCTCCCGGCATTGTTCCAAATTATGTGTGTTTCCCCACCCAGGGAACTCATGTCCTAACCTTTCCCTCTCTTTTATCCTATCTTTGCCATATCATAAATGGCAAATGACTCGTATTGAGAATATACAAACTTACATACTTATAACTCAACAGCAAAAAGACTAACGGCCCAATTAAAAACTGGGCAAAAGAGAAGTAGACATTTCTCCAGAGAAGACATATAAATGGCCCAACTGAGCACATGACAAGAGGCCCAACTTCATTGGTCATTAGAGATATGCAAATCAAAGCAACAATGAGACATCACTTCAGACCCACTAAAATGGCTAAAATGAAAAACCAAAACAAACAAACAAACAAAAACAAAAAATAACAAGTGGTGGTGAGAATAGGGAGAAATTGGAAGCTGTGCATTGCTGGTGGGAATGTAAACTGGTGTAGCTACTATGGAAACAGTTTGAGTTTCTCAAAATCTGTACATAGAATTACCATAAGACTCAGCGATTCTACCCGAAGGCATAGACCCAAAGAGTTCAAAGCAGGGACTTGAAGAGGCATTTGTATTCCAATAGTTATTAAAGGTTATTCACAATAGCCAGAAGGTAGAAATAACCCAAGCGTCTATCAATAGATACGTCAGTAAACAAAATGTGTGTCTATAAAAAGAATGAATTATTCAGCCATAAAAAAGAATGGTGTTCTGATACATCCTATAACGTGGGTGAAACTTGAAAACATACACCAAATAAAATAAACCAGATGCAAAAGACGTATGATTACACGTATAGGAAATATCTAGAATAAGCAAATTCATAGAGACAGAAAGTGGGTTAGAAACTACCACAAGCTGGGGAGTTACTGCCTACTGGTAACAGAGTTTCTGTTTGGGATGCTGAAAACGCTCCAGAACTAGGTATTGGTGATGTTCGTGCTACATTGTGAATGTACTTAGTGTCGATGAATTGTTTACTTAAAAATTATTAACATTGCAAATTTACGTTACATATATTTTACCACAATCTTTAAAAATTAATAAGGTAGGAGCACCTAGGTGGCTCAGACGGTTAAGCATCCAACTTTGGCTCGGGTGATGATCTCACGGTTAGTGAGTTCAAGCCTTGCGTCAGGCTCTGTGCTGACAGCTCAGAACCTGGAGCCTGTTTTGGATTCTCCCTCCCTCTCTCTCTCTCTCTCTCTCTCTCTCTCTCTCTGTCTCTGTCTCTCTCTCTGCCCCTCCCCCTGCTGGTGCTCTGTCTCTCTTTTTTTTTTTTCATTTTCTTTAATGTTTTTATTTATTTTTGAAAGAGAGAGAGAGACAGAGCAATCGGGGGAAGGAGACATAGGATCTGAAGCAGGCTCTAGGCTCTGAGCTGTCCGCACAGAGCCTGACGGGGGGTAGAACTCACAAACTATAAGATCATGGCCTGAACTGAGGTAGGACGCTTAACTGACTGAGCCACCCAGGCTCCTCCTACCTCTCTCTCTCTCTAAAAAATAAAGAAAAATTTAAAAAATTAATAAGGTAATAGGCCAAAAATCACTTGTGAGTTGTATCATTTGAATTGTATACTTGAAGTTTACACTTTTACACTTTAATTTTTTTTTTTAACGTTTACTTATTTTTGAGACAGAGAGAGACAGAGCATGAATGGGGGAGGGTCAGAGAGAGAGGGAGACTCAGAATCGGAAACAGGCTCCAGGCTCTGAGCAGTCAGCACAGAGCCCGACGCGGGGCTCGAACTCACAGACCACGAGATCGTGACCTGAGGTGAAGTCGGACGCTTAACCGACTGAGCCACCCAGGCGCCCCTCACTTTTACACTTTGAATTGTGTGGTAAGTGAATTAGATCTCAATAAAACTGCTAGGAAAAAAAAAAAAACACCAGTGTAGAAATTGACAAACGAATCCTAACATTTAGTGGAAATGTAAAGGATCTAGAATAACAGAACCATCTTGGAACTTAACAAGTTGGAGGACTTACATGAGCTAATTACAGGACTTTCTATAAAGGTGTAGTCATCAAGATGCTATGGTGTAAATATCCGTGGAACAAGAGAGAACTCAGAAATAAACCCACACTTACACAGTCAATTCATTTTTGGCCAAAGTACCAAAGTAATTCAATGGTAAAAGGAAGATCTTTTCAACAAAACGTTGAAAGGAACAAATATCTATCTATATAGGAAAAAAACCGAACGTCGACCCATGTCTCACACCATACAAAAAAAAAAAAAAAAAAAAAAAAAAACAACTCAGAATAGATCATTTAACTAAATGTAAAAGTAAAAAGTCTAAAGGTTCTACAAGGAAACAAGACAGTATCTTTGTGAATTTGGGGCACACAAGATTTCTTAGGATGCAAAAACACTAACTATAAATGCATGTAAATCATACTTAAATTTAAAAATTTAAGTTAAAAGCATGTTCTCAGGAGCAGCAAGGTTGAAACAGCAGAGCCAACATTAAAAGGTTGACGAACCAAATCAAAACAGCAAGTTCAAAACACATCAGTTAGGAAATACACAAAACACAACAGCGAAAGTTACAAAGGCTGGATAACTCACCATTGAGAAAATACAAATTGGATTTTAAGAGTGCTAAGCATGGTTTCTTAATGTTTACTGGCTATTCACGGTTCTTCCTCTGGGTATTCCTGGTATTGTTAACGTTCATCATTTTTCTCTTGGGTTGTTGTCTTTCCTTTTTAATTCTAATTCTACTGGTTATGTGAATAGCAAATATCTTTTCTTGGATGGTGGCTTGTCTCTTCACTTTATATCTCATGCCTTTTGTTATCAGACAGGTTTTTAATTTTAATATAATCAAATGTATCTGTTTTTCCTTTATGATTTGGGCTTGTTGGATTTGGTTTAGAAGATAATTCCATATGCAAATATCACCAAAACATCATGTGATATTCTTCCCAATAATTTGTATAATTTTTCACCTTTTAGATCTTTAAGCCATCTAGATATTGTCTGTGTATAGAGTGTGGTTTGGATTAATTTTATCTTCTCTTTGTGAAGAGACACTTGACTCAGGACAACTGGAGCAATCCTTTTCCTGTAATTTAAATCCCACGGGGGCTGGGGCGCCTGGGTGGCGCAGTCGGTTAAGCGTCCGACTTCAGCCAGGTCACGATCTCGTGCTCCGTGAGTTCGAGCCCCGCATCGGGCTCTGGGCTGATGGCTCAGAGCCTGGAGCCTGTTTCCGATTCTGTGTCTCCCTCTCTCTCTGCCCCTCGCCCGTTCATGCTCTGTCTCTCTCTGTCCCAAAAATAAATAAAAACGTTGAAAAAAAAAATTTAAAAAAAAATAAATAAATAAAGGACCAGGTTCGGGGCACCTGGGTGGCGCAGTCGGTTAAGCGTCCGACTTCAGCCAGGTCACGATCTCGCGGTCTGTGAGTTTGAGCCCCGCGTCAGGCTCTGGGCTGATGGCTCGGAGCCTGGAGCCTGTTTCCGATTCTGTGTCTCCCTCTCTCTCTGCCCCTCCCCCGTTCATGCTCTGTCTCTCTCTGTCCCAAAAATAAATAAACCTTGAAAAAAAAATTTTTTTTAAATAAATAAATAAATAAATCCCACGGGGGTATCTGGGTGACTCAGTCTATATTACGTGTCAAACTCTTGATTTGGGCTCAGGTCACGATCTCATGGTTCATGGGTTCAAGCCCCGTGTCGGACTCTGTGCTGGCAGCTCGGAGCCTGCTCGGGATTCTCTCTGTGTCCCTTCCTCCCCTGCCCCACCTCTCTCTCTCACAAAAATAAATAGATGGACTTTAAAAAATAATAATAAGTGCCACTACTATCATATGTAAATGAGTTTAATTCTAGACTCTTCTATTCCATTTGCCTAATTATCTCTGGGCTGATACCACACTATTTTTTTAATTTTTTTTTTTTAATTTACTTTGAGAGAGAGAAAGGGAGTGCATGCGTGTGGCAGAGGGGCAGAGAGAGAGGGAGGGAGAGAGAGAGAATCCCAAGCAGGCTCCAGGCAGTAAGCAGAGAGCCCCATGTAGAACTCGATCCCAAGATCCTGGGATCATGACCCAAGCAGAAATCAAGAGTCAGATGCTTAACCAACTGAGGCACCCAGGGGCCCCATGCTATTATTTAAAGAGGATCTTGTTATCTGTTTGGAATCAGTTTCCTCCGTTCTGCTCACATACCTCTTGTGTTTCCTCTTAAAATGAATTTTGACTATTCTTCCCCTTTTAATCTTCTGTATGAATTTACGGATCATCTTGTCAAGTTCTGAAACATAACCTTGTTAAAATATATTGTAATTATACTAAATTCATTAGACTGATTTGGGGCTTACAAAATTGTTACTGTTGGGGTGCCTGGGTGGCTCAGTCAGTTGGGCATCCAACTTCAGCTCAGGTCATGATCTCACGGTCCGTGAGTTTGAACCCCGCGTCGGGATCTCTGCTGACAGCTCACAGCCTGGAGCCTGCTTCGGATTCTCTGTCCCTCTCTCTCTCTGACCCTCCCCCATTCATGCTCTGTCTCTCTCTGTCTCAAAAATAAATAAACATCAAAAAAAATTTTTTTTTAATTGTTACTGTTATTATAAAATTGTATTTTCCCATCAATAAATATGGTTTATATTTTCATCTATTTAGCTATTCTACTATGTTCTTCAATAAAGTTTTGTATTTTTATTTATAAAAGTCTTATACATCTCTTATTATATTTATTCCTAGGACCTTATATTTTATTGCTGCCATTGAAAAATATATCTCTTAAAAATCACATTTTATAACTTTTGTTGCTGGTGAATAGTAATGTTGCTGATTTTACATATTTTTTACATTCTGCAACCTCAATAAACCCTTATTTCTAGTAGTTTGTATCTTCTTTTTACTTTTTAGTTTTTTTCCTTTCCATTTTTTATAACTTATATTTCTTTTTCTTGTCTTATCATGCTAGTCAAACACTCCAGTACTGTGTTGAAAGAAGGGGCAGTAGAACAAATCTCTGGTTCCTGATCACGAAGGGAGTACTTTTAACATTTCATAATTATACAAGATTTTTGCTGTATAATTTTGAAAATCGCTATAATTTTTTTTTTCTTTTCTTAAATTTTTTTTTTCAACGTTTATTTATTTTTGGGACAGAGAGAGACAGAGCATGAACGGGGGAGGGGCAGAGAGAGAGGGAGACACAGAATCGGAAACAGGCTCCAGGCTCTGAGCCATCAGCCCAGAGCCCGACGCGGGGCTCGAACTCACGGACCGGGAGATCGTGACCTGGCTGAAGTCGGACGCATAACCGACTGCGCCACCCAGGCGCCCCGAAAATCGCTATAATTTTGGTAGCTACCATTTACCAGAGTAAGGAAGTTGTGCTTTTTTTGGAGTTTGCTATGAGTATTAATAATGAAACAATGTTGCATATTATTAAAGTGTTTTCTACATTTATTGAGATAATCATATGGTTTTCTCCCTTAACCAGTTAATATGTAAGTCTCACTAATAGGCTTTCTAATTTGAACCCTCTATGCATGCCTAGGATAAATCCAACTTGGTAACGATGTATTTTTTAAAAAATATTTATCTATTTATTTTTGAGAGACAGAGAGAGAGAGAGAGAGAGCAGGGGAGGGGCAGAGAGAGGGGGAGAGAGAATCCCAAGCAGGCTCTGCACTGTTAGCTCAAAGGCCGATGCAGGGCTCGAACCCACGGACTGTGAGATCATGACCTGAGCAGAAATCAAGAGTTGGATGCTTAACCGACTGAGCCACCCTGGTGCCCCCGTAATGATATATTTTTGATAGACATTTCTGGATTCAGTTGACTAATGTTTTATTTAGGATTTTTGCATCTCCGTTTCAAAGTAAGATTAGCCTTTAATAATTAGTTTCTCATCCTTCCCTTATCTAATTTTGCCATCAGAATTATTTTTACTTCATAGAATGAAGTGGGCAGTGTTCCCTCATTTTAATATTCCCTGGAACAGTTTGTTTAAGATAACGATGACATGTTCTTTGAAGTTTGGGTCTGACTGGTAAACTCCTCGGAGCTTAATGGCTTGTTTTACTTTATTTTATTTTTGAGGGAGGAGGGTGGATTTTAAAACTCCTGATTCAAGGTGTAAATGTAACCAAACTTATATTTCTTCTTGAGTAGTTTTATTAAGTTATATACATATTTTTAAAACCGCATTTCGTGTATGTTTTGGATTAACTGGTTCCGAATGTCAAGTTGAGGTATGCACAGGTGACCCTGAGAGCTGACTCTGGGTAGCGTGGACAAGAAGCTGGCCAGCACTGGCCCCACCGTCTCCCAGAGGAAGGGGTAACACCCATATTCGGCTTCCCACAGGACCAGGAGCTCCCTTCCCTTAGGTCCCCACAGCACCTGCCGCCCCTGTCTCCAGGTGCTGGCAACTGGTTTCCTCAGCAACTGCTATAAACATCAGTCTGCCAAGCAGTCTGTTTGCCTCCCATCGACAAGCTCATCACCCAGGTCCTGACACGACTCCCTACAGTGATAGGAGGACAGTGAACCACGTATCTTGTCCACCATCTTGTCAAGACCACCATCTTGTCAAGACCACCATCTTGTCTCTTCTGGCCGACCCTTCATTCTGACCCTATCTTGTCTCCTCTTCTGCCCCCCAACAGAGCCTGTTCCTGATCTCGATCTGTGTCGCATTATGAAATTCATCCTGAGCCCCGAGACCTGATAGGGTGACAGTGAAGGAACCTACCTTGCACAGCACTGGTACGTAATTGTTCTTAGTATCATGGTTACGTCTCCGCTCTTTTGTAGTTTACATCCCGTGTGTCAGTTGTAGTTATTTATTTGTGCCTCCTCTCTCTCTTCCTCCCTTTTTCTCTGACTCACTGCGTCAGGTGCACTAAAGGTTTGCCATGGTGGTTTCTTACTTTGATTTTGGAGTCATTTCAGATTTACGGAAAAGATGCAACGATAATCCAGAGTTCCTGTATTACCTTCACTCGTCCTCCCTAATGTTAGCATCGCACCAAACCATGAGCATTTGTGAAGAAACTAACATTAGTACAATTGCCTTAGTACAACACATTAACTACGGTACAAACATTATTCAGATTTTGACCAGTTTTTTTTCCCACTAGTGCCTCTTTTCTGTTCCTCGATCCGATCCAGAATACCACGTTGCATTTGATGTCGTCTGATTTAATTTTTCAAAACGCAATTGCATTGGATAAAATGTACGCACCATAAAGTTTGCCCATTTAAAGTGTACAAGTCAGTGGTTTTTATTATATTGACAAAGTTGTGCAGTCCCCACCATAGTCTAACGTTAGAACATTTGCATCATCCCAAACAGAAACGCTGTACCCAGTAAGCAGTCACTCCCCATTCCACCCTCCTTCAACCCTGGGCAGCCACTAATCTGTTTTCGGTCTCCCTGCATTTTCCTATTTTGGACCTTTCATATAAATGGGATCATACACTTTGTGGTCTTTTATGACTGGCTTCTTTCACTGAGCATGTTTTTGAGGTCCATCCATATTGTAGTGTATATATCAGTATTTTGTTCTGTTTTATTGCTGACAAATACTCTGTTGTATGGATATACATTTCATTTACCCATTCAGCAGCTGGTGAGCATTTGAATTGTTTCCACTTTGTGGCTGTTATGAATAATGCTGCTACGAGTATTCGTGTAGCAGTCTTCGTGAGGCACATATGTTTTCGTTTCCCTTGGAAATGTACCCGGGAGCAGAACTGTTTGGTCCTATGGTAACTCCATGTTTAACGTTTCAAGGAACTGCCAAGCTGTTTTCTAAACTGGTCACACCGTTTTGGTTTTTTAATCCACCAGTGTATGAGGCTTCCGATTTCTCCGCCTCCTCACCAGCACTTGTTATTGTCTGGCTTTTTAAAAAATTATTATAGGGGCGCCTGGGTGGCTCAGTCGGTTGGGCGTCCGACTTCGGCTCAGGTCATGATCTCACGGTTCGTGAGTTCAAGCCCCGCGTCGGGCTCTGTGCTGACAGCTCAGAGCCTGGAGCCTGTTTTGGATTCTGTGTCTCCCTCTCTCTCTCTGACCCTCCCCCATTCATGCTCTGTCTCTCTGTCTCAAAAATAAATAAATGTTAAAAAAAAATTTTTTTTTTAAATAAAAAATTATTATAGACAATTTAGTGGGTGTGAAGCGGTAACTTGTGGCTTTGATGTGCATTTCCCTAATGACTGATGGTGTTGAGTACCTTATCAAGTGCTTATTGGCCATTTGTATATCTTCAGAAGGGAAACCTCTGTTCGTATCCTTTGCCCAACTTTTCAGTCATTTATTTTCATATTATTGAGTTGTAAGAGTTCTTTATATATTCTGGATACAAGTCCCTTTTCAGATATATGACTTTTAAATATTTCTCACTTTTAAATGCGTTGTCATTTTACTTTTTGATGATATCATTTGAGGCACAAATTTTTTTTTTAATTTTGATGAAGTCCAATATATCAAATTTTTCTTTTACGGCTTGTGCTTTTGTTACTGTATCTAAGAAGCCATTGTCTAAGATCATGAAGATTTACTCCTGTGTTTTCTTCTAAGAGTTTTATATTTTTATGTATGATCCATTTTAAATTAAAATTTTTTAATGTTTATTTATTTTTTGAGAGAGAGAGAGAGCATGAGCAGGGAAGGGGCATTGAGAGAGGGAGACACAGAATCTGAAGCAGGCTCCAGGCTCTGAGCTGTCAGCACAGAGCCCTACACGGGGCTTGGACCCATGGACCATGAGATCATGACCTGAGCCAAAGTCGGCTCCTTAACCAACTGAGCCACCCAGGCGCCCCTCTGAGAGCCTATTTTTAAATTAATGGATCTAGGATATATATATATAGTTATTTATTTAGAAAATATATATAATATATTATGTAGTGTTTCTGCTGACTCATGGAGGATGTTCCCTTTCATCGTTTGTGAGCTCATCTTCACAGGAGACTTTTTCCATGAGAAGCCCCTGTGGCCTGGGTTTTGGGCGTATCCTTCAAGAGCTGTTTTGCAGAGAGATCACCATACCTGTATTACCTTTTTGGGCATTTACCAGCGTGGATCCTGGATCACCTGCAAATTTGAACCTCCAAGTTTGGGGTGGAAACAAATGTGGAGATTTTCTTTCTCAGAAAGAAAAGTGGGGACATTTTTCCCACTTGAGCCAAAGCACACAAATACCTGTCTGTCTCTCTGTGCATGTTTTTTAGATGCATGTTTTTTCGAATCTACTCTTCCGGTAAAACACAGCCCTTTAAAAACTTCTTTATTCAGGGATCCCAGGCCTAACCCCACCAGCATACCCCATCACTCACTTTCCTCTTTGTTGCTGACGTGCTTTGGCCTTCCTGTCTCTCTTGCCAGTGCATTCACGTAGTTAAAACAATTTTGCTGTATTGTAGCAAGCATTTCTAGACGATGTGGCAGGAGAGCTTTTAGATTTCTTTCCTCTCATCTTATCTTATGAGATTTGGAAGTCTTGTTGTAGCCTTTCAAAAGTATGATGTAATCATTTTCTCTTTATAAGAATAATAAAAAATTGAAGATGTGTATAAAAGTATTAGGAAGAAAACATAAGCTACTCATGATACCATTATGTAGAAGTGACCACTATTAGGGTGCCTGGGTGGCTCAGTCGGTTGACGTCCAACTCTTGATTTCAGCTCAGGTCATGATCCCAGGTCATGGGATCGAGCCCCACATCAGTCTCTGTGCTGAGCATGGAGCCTGCTTAAGATTCTCTCTCTGTCTCTCTGTCTCTCTGTCCCTCTGTCTCTCTCTCCCCCTCTCTCTCCCTCTCTCCCTTCCCTGCTCACACTCTCTCTAAAATATAAATACATACATACATGAAGGGAAGAGACCAGTATTTGTGTGTTTCCTTCTTTCCTTCTTATATATGTCTAGATACACCTTCACACATATGTACATGTATGTCTGTTTTTGTTACATAGCTGGATACATATGTGTACATGTGTTTGTTACTTTTTCACCTGATATTGTGTTGCATTTCTGTTGAATCACTAAAATTTATTAAGTTTCCTTTTCTGTACCCTTTGCTCTAGAAATAAAACAATGGAACACCTCCTTTAAAAACCCTATAATCCTAACTCACTTTATGCCACCGACAAATGCTTTGCATTTAAAGCTAGTTAATGTATCTCCCTCCCGGAACTGATTTTCATTGACTATTCTGGATAACTAGTTATATTCTGAATATTTTGTCTGGTCTCCAATTTGCTGCAGTCAAATCTCAGACGCTCCCCCCTCTAGGTTTCTTGTTGAAATTGTTCTCTTAGTGAAGGTTGGAATGTCTTTAGTGGACCCCCCCTCCCCCCAACCCAGTTGCTTTCTATGAGAGGACAGAACTTACTAGCAAGACTCTCCATGGGCAGGGTATAAAGACGGTCTGAAACCCAAGTTGGGAATATGGCAAAGTATGCTTGATAGAATGCCATATTCCCCTCCTCTCCTTCCAAAATAGTTCAGCTTCAGGGGGACGGGCACTGTGTTCCACTTGGTCTTATGAATGGAGGTCTAACTTTGGCATAGCCTTTCCATCTGCCTTCCCAGCATCCATGCTCCGGTTGACATGATCGTGGAAGGCAGGTTGCCCATTACAGAGGAGATAATCCTGGAAACTGTCAGGGGCAGGTAGGGTGGAAGGAGAGAAAACATTCTTGGGAGACCATGGTTTTCACCCCACAACCGACAAGAAATCGACTCACACTCTATGCAGCATGAAGAAATGTGCATTTCCTGGGCCCTTCCCAGTCAAGTCAGAGCTATGCTATGTCTCAGCCAAAGGGATTTCAGTTCCAGATTGGGTTCTTGAAACTCAAATTAGTTCCAAGTTAGATTCTTTGGTATTTCCAGTAGAAACAATAGTCTTGAAATCCAACACTTTTGATTTTTAACAGCCAGGATTTATGAGAGGAAAAAAAAAAAAAAAGTATTTCAAGTTTCAAAAGGCTCTCCCCTAAAAAGACCAGAACAAAAAGTCTGTGCAGTCAACAGGATATTAGAAAGAAATTAGAAGAATAATTGGATGGCTCTATTTCCCGCAGATTAAAGATCATCCAGACTTTAGTCAAAATCATTTTATTAAGATAAAAAGATATATTGGGACGCCTGGGTGGCTGAGTCAGTTGAGCGTCCGACTTTGGCTCAGGTCATGATCTCACAGTCCGTGAGTTCGAGCCCCGCGTCAGGCTCTGTGCTGACGGCTCAGAGCCTGGAGCCTGCTTCGGATTCTGTGTCTCCCTCTCTCTCTGCCCCTTCTCTGCTCATGCTCTGTCTCTCTCTGTCTCAAAAATAAACATTAAAATGTTTTTAAATAAATAAATAAAATAAAAAGATATAAAAAGATTCAGATCCTGGTGAGTTCCTAAAAGGGGCACAATAATGTCTGTCAGCAGCCAAAGAGCAGTCATGCAGAAGACGGTGGGTGGGGGGTGGCCTGGCAGGACATGGTGAGATGGGATCAATGGAATTCATCATGCCTTAGTTACACCTCTCTCTAGGGGGATGGGACTGACTGAATGCCTCCCCTGAAGCCAGAGTGCCCAAGATGTCTGAAGGTGACAATATGGAGAGACGGAAGTGTATGAGGATATCCTGAATTGACTGAAACCTAAAATCCTGGACAATGCCAAAATGCCCGAGTTTATCTGGAGCTTACTGGATTGCTTTTCTGCCATCGGGCAGAACGAGGGCTCAAAATTTCATTGTGCTACAGGGAAATAAAGTTCAATTGCTTGTGCATTTGAGTTCGTGGCCTATGCAGAACTTGCCCACCAAACTTTAAGGAGCAACATGAGGGAGTTCGTTATAAGCCTGCAGGTGGGCGTCTCGTGGAATCCAAGGGGGGAAATAGGAGCTGGGCTCAGAAAGGACTAGAGACGGAAACTGGAAATTCATCAGGGTCCTTTCTCAGCCCCCGTTCTACTTCTCTCTGCATATCTACTTCCCTCTTCTCTCTTCGAGGATCAGCTTTCTCCACTTCCCCATCCATATGCCAGAATATGGCGGCATCTAGAACCTAAGTTATGCGACAGGTGTAGCCACACATAGAGTCCAACTTTCGGTCTCTTGGTCTCAATTCCGAGTTCTTGCACAAGAATCTAAATGGCCTCCTTTAGCTCCATTGTCTTTCTCCCTCAATGCAATCAACAGTGACTGGAGGGGCAGTGGCCAGTGGTACAAACCTGATGGCAGATCCATCACCTCGGTTCAGAGCTCAATCCTCAGGCAGTTGGAGATGGTTGTGGGCTGAGAAGATGCTCCAAAAGACGATGACTTCCCATTCACTGTGAGGCTCATGCCTCACTTTCCCCATCTACACTAAGAGGAATCCTACCTATAATATCCCCTGCTTGTAGTGAAGGCAGAGGGAACTAACATGTACTGGCTTCTCTTCATGCACCAGCCACTGTAGTAAGTTAGCCAGGTTATCTTAGCTGCTCCTGGAAACAACTCTAAGAGGCGGGCATTCCCCCCCCCCCCCATCTTTATAGGGAAGGAAATTGATACTCACAGAGGCTAAATCTCATAGCTGGTCACTTGCAGAGCTCAGATGCAAACTGAGTCGCAGCCAGTGCGGAGGCGGGGGAAAGAGCTCTTTGTAAGACTGAGATGACACCTGGAAGCTGTGCATTACATTCCCGGCTATTGATAAATTGCATGGGACAGTACCTTACACGTAGTAACCGCTCAGAATTAGAAGTCTCATGAATGAGAGCACCTGACCCTTCAATTACAGCAGAAGTCGTATCACCCTGGCGTGTTCAGCTTACACTGATCTACCAAACACTTCTGGGAAGTGGGCTCCCATCTGCCTTAAGGGTCTTCTGCCAAGACACATTGGATTAAAAATGAAAAGAGATGAAAACAGCAGCAGATACCTGTTTTGACTGTCATTGATGTTCAGCCACCTTTTGGTGCAACAGTGCAATGGATTAAAGAGCTTCTAAAGCTGCCATCGCTGCTTCTTGTTGAGGTGTGAATTTTCCAGCTTCCGGGCCTGTTTTCACAGCGTCTTTAGAATGTATCCATGTGCTCTGATCTGCTGACCTTCTGAAGCTAAATATAACTCTTTTTGATTGGTGCTGAGCCCATGCACAGAGCTCAGAGTCTCCGCGTAAATGTTTGCTGAACGAAAGGTTTGTCAACGGGTAATGATTAATCACCTACTGTATTCTCAGCCCCGAGAATGTTAAACCTCTAAGAAAACAATGCATGCCTCTGAGAGCAAACAATCTTTTCTGCGCGATCAAAAACCTAAGAAACCAATTAGTAGGGCAATGCAAATCAAAGCCATAGTGAAATACCTCCTCATACTCACTGGGATAACGATACTAAAAAAAAAAAGGGGGAGGAGGTGTGGAATTAAGGGTTGTCAAGGATGTGGAGGAATTGGAACCCTCATACATTGCTGGTGAGAATGTAGAAAGGGGCAGTCACTGTGGAAAACAATTTGGCAGTTCCTTAATAAGTTGAACACAGAATTACCAAGTCACCCAACAAGTCTACTCCTACCCAGGTATACACCCAAAAGAATTGAAAACAGGTGTTCAAACAAGAGCTCACACAAATATTCACAACAGCCCTCTTCGCTGCAGCCAAGAGGTGGAAACCACCCAAATGTTCAGCAGCTGTGAATGGATAAACAAAATGTGGTATATCTAGGTGGCTCAGTCGGTGGGCATCAGACTCTTGATTTCGCCTCAGGTCATGATCTCACAGTTCATAAGATCGAGCCCCACATCGGGCTCTGTGCTGACAACACGCAACACAGAGCCTGCTTGGGATTCTCTCTCTCCCTCTCTCTCTCTCTCTCTCTCTCTCTGTCCCTCTCTTCCTCTCTCTCAAAACAAATAAGTAAACTTTTAAAAATGTGGTATATCTATACTATGGAATATTATTCAGCCATAAAAAGTAAGGTAATACTCATACAGGCTCCAACATGGACAATAATGCTGTGCTAACTGAAAAAAGCCATATGCAAAAGGCCACATATTATATGATTCCGTTTCCATGCAATGTCCAGATCGATTTCTTTATATATATAATATAAGCTTAAAGACTGTAAAAGCTATGACCAGACATGAGAATGTCAATGTCACACACGTTGTCATTCTGCGTGGGTATTCCATCAGATGGCCTTTCTTCTGAGAGGGAGAATCAGGACACATTAGCCTTGGAGCTGCTGTTGGAAATCGGTCCATCTGCTTACTCTAATTGAGTTCAGAAAAGAAATACCACCAGATCCATGTATTGATATATCAGTAACTTCATTGCCAAATGTATACACAAGACCCTAGAACTATTTATGTGTTATACTTTGGGCTACACTTCCATTGTGTTTTTTAAAATAGTGTTATTACGACTCACGGTCCGTCTCCTGTACTCTATGAATCCACCCCCTTCCAAGAAGACTTTTGAATCATGTTCATTTATCTAAGAGCCTTATAATCGGGGAGTTCTTTTTTCCTTTTTTTATTATTGAAGTATAATTGATGTATCACATGATGTTCGTTTCAGGTGTAAAACATAATGATTTAATATTTGGATACATGGCAAAATGATCACCACAGTAAGTCTAGCTAACATCAATCACCACACACAGTTACATTTGTGTGTGTGTGTGTGTGTGTGTGTGTGTGTGAGATGAGAACTTTTAAGATCTACCCTCGTGCGGCGCCTGGGTGGCTCAGTGGGGTGAGCATCCCACTTCAGCTCAGGTCATGATCTCATAGTTTGTAAGTTCAAGCCCCGGTCGTGCTCTGTGCTGACAGTACAGAGCCTGCTTGGGATTCTCTCTCTCTCTCCTCGCCCTCTGCCCCTCCCCCACTCATGCTTTTTCTTTCTCTCTCTCTTTCTCAAAATAAATGAAGAAACTTAAAAAAAATCTAGTCTCTTAACAGCTTTCAAATGTACAGCATAATATTATTAACTGCAGTCACCATGCTCTACAGTACATCTCCAGGACTTACTTATCTTAAGACGGAAAGTTGGTACTTCTGATCACCTTCACCCATTTTGCTCATTCCTCTACCCCCTGCCTCTGGCAGCCACCAATCTGTACTCTCTGTCTACGAGTTGTTTTGGGGAAGGAGCTTGATCCCACACATAAGCAAGATCATACTGGAATTTGTCGTGTTCTGTCCGACTTATTTCACTTAGCATAATGCTCTCAGGGCCCATGCATGTCGTCACGAATGGCAAGATTTTCTTCTTTTTTGTGGCTGAATAATATACCGTGTCTTCTTTGTCTATTCATCCGTCAGGGGACACGTAGGTTCCTTTCACGTCTTGGCTATTATAAATAATGTTGCAAAGAACGCGGAGGTGCAGAAGCTTTTCAAGTTAGTGGGGCTTTTTCCTTTCCAATAAATATCCCGAAGTGGAATTGCTGGATCATACGGTGGTTCCATCTTTCATTTTTTAAGGAACCTCCATACTGCTTTCCGCGGTGGCAGCACCAATTTACATTCCCACCAAAAGTGCCCGTCCCTTTTCTCCGCGTCTTTGCCAATACTTGTTATTCTTGTCAAGTTCTTTCTTATAGTGGTTGTTCCTTGCACTTGTCTGTATAGAAAAATTACCCTGGGGGCGCCTGGGTGGCGCAGTCGGTTAAGCATCCGACTTCAGCCACGTCACGATCTCGCGGTCCGTGAGTTCGAGCCCCGCGTCAGGCTCTGGGCTGATGGCTCGGAGCCTGGAGCCCGTTTCCGATTCTGTGTCTCCCTCTCTCTCTGCCCCTCCCCCGTTCATGCTCTGTCTCTCTCTGTCCCAAAAATAATTAAAAAACGTTGAAAAAAAAATTAAAAAAAAAAAGAAAAATTACCCTGACCGTTGAAATAGATCATTTGGGGGGTATCTGGCCAGCTCAATAACCACCTTTCATTGAGGGTATCTCCATCTTCATGTGCCAGCTACGCTTGTAATTGATGACCCTGTGTTGCTGGCCGTGAATGGACACCTGACCTGAGGTGAAGCAATCAGATTGGAGTTGGCATTCAGAGATGAATGAATGACTCCCTTCCAGGTGAACTGGGGGTTATGGAAAACGATGAGCAGAGGCTGCCATCATGGAAAGCCATTCTCATCCACATCTAACTAGAGAGAAAGTGGACATTTAAAGAGAAGGGAACAGATGTGCAAAGTCAGAGGGGGAAAGCCATCTGGCCAGAGAGAGAGAATGAGGTGGAGGCAGGGAGGGGGAAGGGAAGAGGGAGAGGGAGGGAGGAGGAGGGAAGGGAGAAGGCAGACAGAAGGAGAAGGAGGGAGGAGGAGGGAGGAGGGAAGGAGGGAGAGAGAAATTAATAGTTCCTGGTAGTTTTCCAGTTCCTGGTTACCATGAGCTCTACTCTTGCCCTTGGGTTCTGTGAGATACTCGGGATTTTTACAAACATTCGCCTGCCATTTTATTCTTTTGCCTAAGCTAGTGTGAAGGAGCTTCTGTTATTGATGAACAGCAGACCATTGACTAAGACTGCTAAAACCCACTTCTCCACCTGGTTTTGAGCCCCCAAACAAAAGAAGAGACCTTGACTCTTTCTGAATTAATGAAACACGGTTACAGATATTCAGAGGTGGACTCATCTATTCCACATTCATTTTACAGATGAAATAGCGGTGTCTGAGGAAGTGAAATCGCCCAAACCTTTCCACCGCATCACGAATCTTGGCTGTGCTCTAACAGCTACTTTCCTGGCATTGTAACTGAGGACGTGCACGCTCTCCCAGGCAAGGCTGGGACACAGCACACTCTGTGATGTCATCCCGATCATGGGTCACGGATCATTGTATCTCATAAGAGATGCGTCTGCTGCTAGCATGACAGCAGCTTCTGGTTTAGCAAATTACCTGGATACACGCCCCTTCCCAGAGGGAATCCACACCCTTGTAGGAGTTCTGGCGCAATGGTCTCAGGACCCCTCTCTAGAGGATGAGCCACTTCAACGGGGTCCTAACAAGCCTCAACAGACAAATAAAATAGAGGCAGAACTATAACCTTGATCAGAAATGGAAAAGAGGAAAATGCCATTTTGCCACCTTAAAGTCTGTGTGTTTCTCTCTCAACAGCACCAGTGAGATGTTGCTGAAAGGAAGTTGTATGTGTTTTACTTAGAAATAGGGAGTATGAGGTGTGCCTGGGTGGCTTGTGCTCATGCACGAGCCCTCCCCCACTCGTGCTCCATCTCTCTCTCTCTCTCTCTCTCTCTCTCTCTTTTAATTTTTTTAAATGTTTATTTATTTTTGAGACAGAGAGAGACAGAGCATGAGCAGGGGAGGGGCAGAGAGAGAGGGAGACACAGAATCCGAAGCAGGCTATCAGCACAGAGCCCGACGCGGGGCTCGAACTCACGAACTGTGAGATCATGACCTGAGCCGAAGTCGGACGCTTAACCGACAGAGCCACCCAGGCGCCCCATCTCTCTCTCTCTCTTAAAAATAAATAGAAACATTAAAAAATGTTTTCCATGAAAAAAAAGAAGAAATAGAAAGTATGAGAAACTATTTTATTTTTTTATTTTTTTTAATGTTTATTTATTTTTGAGAGAAAGAGACAGAGCATGAGTGTGAGAGGGGCAGAGAGAGAGGGACACAGAATCCGAAGCAGGCTCCAGGTTCTGAGCTGTCGGCACAGAGCCCGATGTGGGGCTCGAACTCACAGATCATGAAATCATGACCCGAGCTGAAGTCAGATGCCTAACCAACTGAGCCACCCAGGTGCCCCTATGAGAAACTATTTTAGATGAAAGTCAGGGCAAGGAGGGGAATGATTGAACCATATAGAATTTTGAAGTGTTTGAATAAAGAACTTAAAATAACCTCCAACTATTTCGGTTTCTTTGATGTATATGAAAGGAAAATATTTCAGGTGCGTTGGATCAGATAGACAGGTTTTGAAGACAAATGCACCCAAACTCTGTAACCCAGAGCTTCCTCAAACTTTATTTTAATTAATTTATTTTTTTAATTTTTTTAAATGTTTATTTATTTTTGACACAGAGAGAGAGAGAGAGACAGAGCATGATGGGGGAGGGACGGAGAGAGAGGGAGACACAGAATCCGAAGCGGGCTCCAGGCTCTGAGCTGTCAGCACAGAGCCCGATGCGGGGCTCGAACTCACAGACCGCGAGATCATGACCTGAGCCGAAGTCGGACACTTAACCGACTGAGCCACCCAGGCGCCCCAAGGTGTCCCCTTTCTTAAGTGTCTTAGGAAGGAGAGGGGGTAGCTCTCATCCCTCCCATGTTGCCCTCTTGGGTGTTGCTTCTCCAGATCCCGGACTCTGTTTACCTCTGCCATCACCGCTGTGACATATCACACACTTCTCTACCAGCCACCACCTCCTGGACCTCAGGGTCTACTGTGCCTCGAGATACCATATGACTGCCATGGGCTCAAAGGGTGAATGTGGAACCAGCCCTACTCACTCCCCTTTCTGCCCGACTCCTACCACAGAACCACATAATCTGAAACAGATTTGCCAGAGGGGAGGGAGGGCTCCTTGAATGGATTTACAATGTGGGAGTAACTAAAAGGTAAAATTACGTGTTAGTGTCAGTCTTACTCCTAAAAGCCACAGAGGATTTAGAATGGGGGTTGGGGGGGTGGAAGAGTCGGTTTGAGCAGGAGAATCTTGGTTGTGCTCAGCAGTTCCAAATTGGGCTCCTGAGACGTCCCAGCCACCATGGGGTTTGAATACGCCTTCTCTTGTCACCAACGCACGTCTCCCAAAGACAAACAGTGGTTCAGAGAGATCCAAGTCTAGATTCGTATAAAAAAGAGAAACAAGGGTGCCTGAGTGGCTCAGTCGGCTGGGCATCCGACTTCGGCTCAGGTCATGATCTCACTGTTTCGTGGGTTCGAGCCCCACGTCCAGCTCTGTGCTGACAGCTCAGAGCCTGGAGCCTGCTCCGGATTCTGTGTCTCCCTCTCTCTCTGCCCTTCCCCTGCTCTCTCTCTCTCTCTCTAAAAAATAAACATAAAAAAAATTTTTTTTAAAAGAGAGAGAGAGACATTTCTCTACACACAACAAAGACTACACAACTCTCTGCCCACCAATGGAGATGTTTTCACTTTCCTTCTGCTTCCAGGGGCAGAACAAGAAAGGGGCTTCAGGAGGCCCTAATGTTTCTTCACCCTCAGGCTCCACAAAAGACCTGGCTGCAGTTCTGGAAAGACCACTGTCCTGTATGTGGAGCCTGAACTCAGCCCTACACAGGATGCCTCACTGGACTCTGTCTAAATGGGAGAGAGGCAGAGTGATGTATTATCTTTCTGTCTAAGCAACTGACCTTCCCAGTTGCATTAGGAAAGCCAAGGTTCGAGCGAGTTGTGTAGACGTACTTTCCAGAATTGATTTCCATTGCATTATTGGCATACCCCTTCCATTAGTTAATAAGAATGGCCGAAGCAGAACTTGTGGAAGATTTTTCTCTCTAGATCTGTAGTTCTCAAAAAGGGGCAGGCTTGCTCTCCAGGGAACATTTGGTGACATCTGGAGACATTTTTGTTTGTCACAGGCTGGGGGGACTCGGGCAGGGGGTGGGGTGGGGGGGGAGGCTGCTGGCATCTAGTGGGGTAGAGGCCAGTGATATTGCTAAACACCCTACGACACTCACGGCCAACTCCCCACAAGAGAGAATTACCCAGATCCCAATATCAATAGTGCTGCTATTGAGAAACTCTGCTCTAAGTGCTTGGGAAAAATGAGGTTTTCCTTCATCTGTGACCAGTACTAACCAGCCTCCCACCCTCATGTCACTCCTGAATTTTACTTTTAAAATTCATCTGCTGATCTTCCTACAAATCATCTCCCAGAAGCAGCTTAAGAGTGATCATGGCATATACTGTGTACCAAGTTCTGGGACAAGGACTTTACATAATTCGCCTCACTATTGTCCCCATTTTTCAGGAGAGAACATTGAGGCTCCAGGCAGTTAAGTAAGTTGCAAATGTCCATAAAACTTAAAATCCCAGAGGTGGGAATCAACCCAGAATTCCAAAGTTTCTGCTTTTGAACTCAGTGCCTTCCTTCCCTCCCTCCTTCCTTCCTTCCTCCTTTCTTTTTAAAAATAATCTCTACACTTAATGTGGGGCTCAAACTCACGACCCCAAGATAGAGAGTCACATGCTCTACTGACTAAGACAGCCAGGCACCCCGACTCAATGTCTTTCTAAGGAAACCAACAGTATTCAATTCATTAAGCAATTGTTTTATACCTGGAATTCTACTTTTCATAGTGAGAATTTTTCATCTTCTGACAAAAAGTATTTGTTACGTAAATATGTTTGTAACTATGGTCATCCGTCACTTAGAGCCGACTTCATAGATGGATTTAAAAACACATGTATTTTCTAAACTCCCTGCTTTCCAAGAAAAGCTATGTATTTTATATAGTTTAGTCTCAAATTTAAGGAAGCTTTTCATTTTTGGAACTTCCACACTAATGCATATAATGTTTTAAATGGTAGAACCAGAAGTTTACTCTATCTTGAGCTTCCCATATTAGAAAGAAAGAAAGCAAGCAAGCAACATTTTGTAACATTTACAAGAGCATACTGAATGTTTTTATTCATATGCGTGTCTCCTCCATTGTCTTGTATATTAGTTTTCTACTGCTACACAGCAGACTAAAACAAACTTAGCAACTTAAGAAAACACCCATTTATTAGCTCCCAGTTCTATAAATGAGAAGTTCCTGCACAGCCACTACTTAACTGAGTTCTCTGTTCAGGGTCTTTCAAGGCTGCCATCATGGCGTCGGTCAGGGCTGACTTCTCGCCTGGAGGCTCTGCAGAAAACCCGCCTTCAAACTCATGGAGGACATGGGCAGAATTCAGTTTGGACTGAAGTCTCATTTCCTTTCTGTCTGCTGGCCGGGGGTTGCTCTCAGCTCCTAGACTCCGCTGTGTGGTCCTTGCCAGATGGCCCCTTCCATCTCCAAGGTCATTTAGTGGAGAATCTCCCTGATGATGAATCTATCTCATGCTTTGACTCTCTCTCTGGGAAAAGCCTAGTCCTTTTTAAAGTGTCACCTGATTAAACCAGGCCCAGCAAGGGCAATCTCCCTATCTTAAGGTCAATTGATTGGAAATCTTAATTACATCTGTAAAATCCCTCACAGCAATACCTACATTAGTGTTTGAATCACCGGGAGAAGGTGTGAGTATACGAAGTTGGCATGGAGCTTGGGAATCGCCTGCCTAGTTTACAGTCTGCAAATTCCTTGAGGGCAAAAACTGGGCTTTGTGTGTCTGGTACCCAATAGATGCTCCATCAAAGGTCACTAAACCAAAATGTTTTAAAGGAATTGGGAAATTCTGAAGTCAGGAGGTTGTTACACAGGAGCATTAACTTCAAGGTTAAGACAACTCCCATCAGGAAAAAGATCAGTGCCCGGGATGCCTTTGGGCTGATCACCATCCTGACCTCTTCCCTTACCGAAAGATTAAGTGGAGTTTCTACTTTCTGTATGGGAATACAGCTCTGATTCAGTAAGGGAAGTCAAGGGAAAAAGAATCCCTATCCCAGAACTATGCCGGAGAACAATTTTCCAGAATCACACTTATTCTGTTGGGTAAGGCTGTATTCAGAGGGATGATGGTGTCATGAGCTTCCCTTAGCTGGTCTGCCAGCCCTTTGAGGGTGGAACAACCCATTATTCTTATTTATATCCCTAGGGCTAGCACTGTGTCTGGTTCAGAGGACCAACTTTAAAGACAAAAGCTGATTGAACATTTGTAGAATGAATGCTATTCAACGTGTCTCTGCTAGTCGTCATTCAATTCCTCTGGGCGAGGGCCCTTCTGACGCATTTTTTGCAATCCAGCAATGCCTGCCCCATTCCTGGCAGTCAGTGAGCATTCAACAGGTGCAATTGTTGCGCTGCGTACACTGGTTTTAAAACGTACTTTCTCCTCTCCAAACTAGTAGTTGGTCATTTTATGTTATGCAATATGAATTGAGGCTGCATAATATTCAAGCTAGTCTTATGAGGCTTATTTCTAAGAAATACTCAGCTTTATGTGAACGCAAAAAAACAACAACAAACAACAAACAACAAAAAAACCCCACCCCAAACCTGTCCTCTTCCTATCAAATGGATACTCATAGCAGTGTCTGGTAAATGTATTTAGGACAAACATTTTTTTTTCTCCTTACATCAATAAGGGGACAGAGCTTGGATTTCTGAACAAGAAAAGCTCCGTTTCCCTTGGATTCTCTCAGCTCCTCCATCGCTAGCCTCAGACAAGGTACAAGTTATCTGCAATTCTGTGGGCGTCCTCTGCGCTTAAAACGCTTTCGGGAAAATACTTTTCCCGACAAGGCCTTCCAACTCCGGATAAACGCAGGCGGGGACTACAAGCCCTCCCCACTTCACTGTACACGGCCGAGCCGCGGATTTCGGGCCCGCGCTGTGACGTCACCGGGCTGGCGTCAGACTCCGCTGGTTGGCTGGGGCGCATGACGTCACGGGTAGGGGGCGGTGCCGGGCTCCGGAGGACTCCGGGATGCTCCGCGTTGGCTTGTAAAAAAAGAAAAAGGAAAAAAAAGTGGTGGGGGCGTACCGAGGAGTCCGCCCCGCCCCGCCCGCCGCAAGCCGCGCCGGCCGAGAGGGGCGGGCGGGGAGGCGGGGCGGGGCGGAGCCGGGCGCGGCGGCGCGCCGTCCAGGCCGCCGCCCACCCCGTACACACAGCATGTAAACAGTCCCCGCCGGGAGGAGCCCCGGGACCGGAGGGAGCCGCGCCGCCCGGCCCCGCCGCCTGCCCGAGAGCCCGCGGAGCCGCGCGCTGCCCGCCCGGGAGGAGGGCGCCCGAGGAGAGAGGAGGGCGGGCGGGCGGCGGAGGGAGCGGGAGGCGGGCGGCGCGCGAGGAGGCTGAGCGAGCGGCGGGCGCGGCGGGCCAGGATGGATTTCCAGCAGCTGGCTGACGTTGCGGAGAAATGGTGCTCCAACACGCCCTTCGAGCTCATCGCCACCGAAGAGACCGAGCGCAGGATGGATTTCTACGCCGACCCCGGCGTCTCCTTCTACGTGCTGTGTCCGGACAACGGCTGCGGGGACAATTTTGTGAGTGCCGGGGGGGAGGGACGGCTGCAGCTCGCGGGAGTGGACGCGCGGCCGCCTCCCTGCGCCCGAGCTCCCGCACGCCCGGGAGGCTGTGGGCGCGGGGTGGGGGCGTAACCCGCCCGGCTCGGCCGTGTCAGCGTTGGCGGGGGCGGGGGGCGGGGAGCGGCGGGCAGGGGCGCCCTTAGGACCGGGAAGCCGGGCTGGGGCGGGCTGTTTCGAGGACGCGACCCTGCGGCCCGCGCGCTGTGCTCGGCTGGGAGCTTCTGGCGAGGGTCCCCGCCGCTCGCCCGCCCGGGCCGGGGAGCACGGACCGTCCCGCAGGGCCCGGAGTCCCGAGCTTCCTACGGCCGGGCGTCCCGTCGGGGCGAGGAATCCCGTCCCCCTCCCGATGCGCAGACGCAACTCCTCCAGTCGTCCCCGCCCGGGAGATTCCCCCGCCCCCGTGCTATCCTCTGCGCCGCGGGTTTGGACACAAAGCCTCTGTCCACACTAGCGATGCCCCATCTCCAGGACCTTCTTTGCGGAATTACACCTCGGATCTTAGAAAACGCACACGCGCGTGCGCGGGCACACACACACACACGCACACACACACACGCTCGCGGGCACGCCTATCCCCCTCTCCTCCTGTGCGTCCATTGCTCCTCTGTGAGCTTCCAGCGAGGTGTGCGGGGCCCGAGCTGGTTCCGTCCGGCGGAGGCGGCGGCTGCGGCCCCGGCGAAGGCCCCCGGTTTTGCCAGACGGGAGGAATCCCCCCTCCCCCACCCCACTCGGGTCCTGTGCTAGCAGGGACCGGGACCTGGAACTGTGATGTCCAGATCTTCGACTTTGTATCCTGCGCCCACTTGGGATCTTGGCGCTGGCAGTTTAGGAAGGGGATGCGGCGGGCAGAGGAGTTGGGGTGGGAGGTGCGGGGAACGGGCGAGGATGGCGCTCCTTTAACGGTTTGTAAGGACGGGGAAAAAAATAATGGTCCCCAAATGTAAGATGGAGGCGGCCGTGGGCTCGGGTTACCGTGTGGTCGCCGGCTGGAGCCTAGAGCTGGCGCTGCTGCCGCCCCTGCGGACCGAGGTGGGGCGGCGCCGAGGCGCGGCCTGGCGCCGGCTCCTCAGGTGGGGTGAGACAAAGCGGGGCCCAGGCCCCGGCGGCCGCGCGCCCCTGCCACCCACGGGAAGTTCGCGAAGGAGTTAGAGAGACAGCGAGACCGCCTTCCTCGGCCCCCAGAGAGGTGAGGGCTTGTGTACGACATGACAGTAAGACACGCCCTTCCCACCACCGGCACCCAACCCCGCGGGACGAGAAGCCACCTGGGCCCCAAAAGTGCGACACTAGAAGAGAGATGGCCTTGGGTGACAGCCAGATTTGAGTTCCCTGCCTGTGTGACCGGTCAGATGCCTTTCCCCCAGCTCAGTGTACACATCAAAACAATGGGCATGATACCAGCACCCGGGTGATGATCCGACAGATGAAACACGTAACCATCTCCTAAGATCTGGGCTTCCCCAGAGTTCAGAGCTTGTCTCTTTTTTTTAAAGCCTCAGTTTTCTCGCCTGTAACATGAGGTTCATCGGAACACCTGCATCACCGTTACTTGTGAAGAACAAGTAAGCTATAAATATAGGCAAGAACACGGTTAACTGTAGTTAAAAAAAGTGTTACTTGTTATTGAGAAACATGGGAGATCATTCGAAAGGGATTTACTCCGTTGCGAACGTGTGAGAAAGCGCCAGGGATACGCTGGAAAGGGCACCAGTGACCAACTAGCTACCATGTTAGGGTTTGATTAGGAGTTCCTTCTAAGCCTAGTCTGCCAGTGGTCTCCCCCCCCTTACTGTGTGAGACAGAGCAAGAATCACTCAAGGTTCTGGATTTTATAGGGGAGAGTTCCACATGGCCTTCCTGCTGGAACTGCAGTAGACCTACCCAAAGAAATTACTCCAAAGAGAACCATCATCGCAAAACATTATGCATATCACACCTTTCTCAAGGCCACTCATAATATATTTTAAATGTTTTCTCACCTGTATGAGTAAAATGCTTGAACATCTTCATTTGCTTCTTCATAATTAAATGAAATAGATAAGAAAGAAGATAGGAGGAAAAAGTAATACCTTGGGTAGACTGGAACATTCTTTTTTTTTCTTTTTTGCGGGGTGGAGGAGAGAGAGAATACGTGATGTGCAAGTGGGGGAGGGGCAGAGGAGGAAGGAGAGAGAGAACCTCAAACCAGCTCCGTGCCCAGCACCGAGCCTGACTCCGGGCTCAGTCTCATGACTGTGAGATCATGACCTGAGCAGAAAAGAATTGGATGCTTAACTGACTGAGCCACCCAGGCACCTCAATACTGGAACATTCGTAAAGTTTCTGGAGGCCATAACAGACAGGGTGCCAACCACCAGATTTTTCTTAGCCCAGATCTCTCCTCACATTTGCCCCAGACCAGGTTGGTCAAGCTGCTGTTTGCCCCTAGTTAAAGGGACTGAGGCATGAAGTAAATGTCCTACCTCTGTCCTTTTCCTTTTCCCAGGAAAATCTGATAAGCATTAGAAGAAATTTGAGATAAATGGAACTCCTCTAATCCAAAAGATTAACATTAAGAATATTTACATAGCATTTCTCAATTTACAAGTGTTTTCACATGATTCATTCATTCGTTCATTCATCAAACATTTATCGAGGGCTCACTTTGCTCACCAGGCCAGGGCCTCCTAGAATAGGATGTCTGCCCTCACTTTCCTGGGGCCATTGTACCCATCTGAGAAGCAGTGTAGCACAGTGGTCAGGGGTGCAAAGGTCTCGGGTCAGGCTACTTGGGTTCGCACCCCAGCCCCCCATGTCTAACTGTGTGCATTGGGGAAAGTTATTTAATCCCTCTATGCCATGATTTCCACATCTGGAAATGAGGGATGATAACGTTAGTACCTTCCCAGTGCCTAAAATAGGGGTGGTGATATTAATACCTCTTTGGGCAGTCTCCACACAGCAATCACTCTGGATTTCAAATATAATCCAGGTCATGATCTATGACTCCCCACCTCACCTAAACTGACTTCCTATAACTTTCACGGTAAAAGTTGAGCCTTGCCCTGGCTTCAAGTGCCTACGTGATGTGTCTCCTGCCACCCCTCTGACCTCCTCTTGGACCACTCTTCCTCCTTGATGACTGTGTTCCTGCCACAATGGCTTTTCTGGTCCTCAGACATGCCAAGCTCATTTCTGCCTCAGGGCCTTTGCATTTGCTGTCCCCTCTGCCTAGAACATTCTGCCCCCACCTCTTTACGTGGGTAGCTCCTTTATGCTGTTCAGGCCTGAGAGACAACTTCCTGGCCACACGTTCCTTCACCTCACCCTCTTTTATTCAAATCGTAGCATTCATTAGTACTTGATACCCTCTTGTGTATTTTCTGCCCGCCCCCCATGAGGAGGGAGAAAATAAGCTTCAGAAGAGCAGTGGCATTTTCTGTCTTTAGCACTGTGTCCCAGAACTTGGAGCAGCGTCGGTTATGTGGCAGGTGCTCAGTCCACGTTCGTAAGAATGAATGAGTGAATGATATTGAAGAAGACAGGTGTTAAACTTCAAGAATGACAGCTTCAAAGAACAGTAACTGCCATGTGTGTAATTTACTATATAGCAGACCCAGTTCTGTGTACTTTGTGTGTGTGTACTTAGTTAATCTTGGTAATTTCACGAGGCCCTCGCTGTAATTTTCTCCATCTTGCAGATGGAGAAACTGATACCCAGCAAGGTGTACTAACTTTTCCACTGAATAATAACTAATAAATGGTAGAGCAACTTGAATCCACGGCCCTGTCCTGAAGACACAGCATCCCAGGAGTGACATTCAGACTGTGGGTTCAAGGGCAGCTTCCTACTGGGCCTCACAAAAAGTCTCTGACTTAGGTATTATCCCCATTTTATAGGCTGGGAAACCGAGGCTCCGTTTAAGGAATGTGTCCAGGACTATAGCACTAAGAAGCGACAGGCAGGACTGAAGCTCAAGTCCAGAGGCTTGTCATTTGCACCATGAGGCATGTCCCACAGGCAGGATCAAGCCAGGATCTCCAGAGGCCTTGGGAACAAGGACTTCCTTTTGTTCTCCCTCCACTTTGGCAGCTCCTGGGTCCCTTGTGCACTGTTCCCTCTTCTCAGCTCACAGGCCATTCTGTTCACACTGTCCCTTTCCAAACTGCTGCCCTGATTCAGGCTTCTCTCTGTGGACAGCACACAAGGTCAGATCCTGGGATAAAATGCAGCTGCCTTTGCCCTCTGTGTTGGGCCTTCAGGGACAGAGCCAACCCTGCCTGGCTCTACAGGTGTGACAGGGAGGGGGCCGAGAGCGTGGTGTGCTACCTTCTGCCAACCCAGAAGGACCTGAGGGCTTCGGCGGGTTCGAGGAGTGGGGTGTTGGCAGCCGCTCACATAGCAGCCGGACAGAGGGACGTGTGTGCACTCTCTCCTGGCCCTGGCAGCCCCAGCGGCTCTCCCCCCTTGTCCTAGGCCAGGAGCAAGAACTCTAAACAAAGCACAGCCCTGCCCCTCCCCGGTGCCTGGAGAACGGATGAGCTGCCTTATCGTCCTGGTTTTTTTTCTGCCAACCCATCAAAAACCTGTTTGGATTTAAAATCTTGTATAGTTTAATCTCTCCTCAGGATAAAAACAAAGACAGCGGTTGTCATTCTATTAAAGAAGAGAAGCTTTATTTATAGAAGGACCACGAGATGTAATTTTATACGTATGTCTATGCTTGTTATTTATATATATTCCTCCCCGATTTTTGTCCTGGGCCTGTCCGTCTCCTTACCTGTGTGACCAAAGAACAACCTTTTCACTTTGGAGCAAAAAAATATAACTTTTCTAAATGAGATTGCATCGTTTCATAAGGGGGGAAAAAAGCACCTTCATGTCTAAGTTAGACTCACCCTCCGTTTCCTCCTGTGTCAAATGGGGATAATCCTATGTGTATCACATTATTGTGAGGAGCCAATGAGGAAGGGTGGTAACCAACTGTAAAGCCTTCCACAGTGGCTGTGCATTATTCACATAGAGGGATTTTTTTTTCAGGGAAAAAGTATGCATGTCCTTAGTATATTCATGGAGCGGTAATCCTGAGGAGGGTAAAGTCACGCTCCCGTGAGTTTAAACAGATGGGAATAAGCACTGTGGACTCCTGCTAAATGAGAGGCAGTCTACGGGGGATCTGCTGTCATCTTTATGACTATCCTGTGAGGAGTGGTATTTTCTGTGACTTACAAAGGAGGGAGCTGAGGCTCAGGTTGAAGGCGTGCCCACTGCTGTTGACGTCTTGGCTTTGCCCCTTGCTCCCCATGTGACCACAGACACGTTGCTTAACCTCTCTGAGCCTCAGTTTCCTCCCCAGCGACACATCTCGGTGCTTGGCACACGGAGCAGGTCGTAGGCCTGGCCGCACACTCTTCTTACCCTGGGCAGAATCCTATCGGGGGCATGAGACAGCTTGTACCTCCTCTCTCCCACCATCTCTTTGATGGACAGCGTGGAGTTTTGGGTTAGGACGCCCCAACTCAGAATGGACTCCCTGGTCCTAATGATGGCGGAAAACCCACGCAGCAAGAGTGAGGCCCTTCGGCCCTCAAATGGCCCTTTGACTCAGATAACTGAGTCCAGGGAGGAGAAACAGGTGCGTTCTTTGCCCGCCCCCCCCCCCCCCGGGATCCCCCACTGTGCCGCAGCCCCAGGAAGCCACATGCCATGTCCCCAGGTGTTAGAACAATAGGAGCACAGGCTGTGCCCCAAAAGATACCTGTCGGATTGAATTGCCGAAGTGATCGGATACCATTTTTGGATGAGCTGGATATTCTCATCTACACTATAGAACACAGAAGGTGCTCGGACCCCTTTGTGCAGATGGCCTGGTTGTATTGTCTTACGCTGGGCAAGCTTTGATGATAACCTCTGGTCCAACTTAATGACAGAAAGAAGGGCCACGGATGGCTTGTTTTAAAATCAAAGTTCTCACCAGGGATTTCCACCTTTGCCCCTCTATCCCCAAATGTGATGAGTCAGAGTTCTGGTTCTCAAAGTGTGTTCTCAGAACCGGCAGTATGAGCTTCACCTGGGAACTTGCTGGAACTGCAGGTTCTTGGTGCCACCCCCCCCCGCCCCCACACTTGTGTTTTAATAAGTCGCGGGGTGCGGGTGGGGGGGGGGTGTCGTGATACTTGGCTGAAGCCACAGGACCACCGCTGGCCTCTCTTTTGGAAGCCTTCTCTTGGCATTCCTCCTATTCTTAACAGGCACCCTGGCTCTCACTACACGGTTAGAAAGTCAGTACATTCTGTATCCAGATTCATATCTGCCAGGGAGTTATATTGTTCAAAGCCACAGGTTCTCTGACCCCTGCTATGGTTTTTTTCATGGCCAAAGTGGCCGTTTGGTTCAATATCCAAGTTGAAGTCATTGTTGGTCACGCCCTGGGGTGCGGGATTCCGGGTCTCCAGCCATCCACTTGTCTTTGTTTAAGACTAGACCCCAGAATCTGTTTTCAGGAGCGTCTGCCCAGCCACCAGTCTCTCTGCTGTCTCCTGGTTTTAGAACGGGCCCTTCTCTTCTTCCTGGGAGATTACCATCGTTGCCTGATAGCTCTGAAGAGCACATCTATTTTATCTGGGGACACTGCCGTGGGACACTGATCACACAGGCCTGTAGTAAGCTACAGCGACAACTGTGTCCCATCCGCAACAGGTGGCCAGGTCCGTTGACCTGGCCCTGTTTGTCCTAATCTCACTTGGTTTTATATACTTTTCCTCCCGTCGTTTTCCCAACTACGGACTCATTTTTTAGTTCATCTTACCTTGTTTTTTATGGCTCTTTGAGAACTGGCTTGATTAAATGTGGAAGGAAACAGTTGCAATAAATACAACAATACTTTTTGTTACGAGATACCATGGATCTGAACCAATTAGCATTTAATAAACGATGTCCTCTGAGCACCCATGTACACGTGGGTCTATCCGATTTCAAACCCCGTCCAGCCTCACGTTATCGTATGGGCGGAGATTCGGTTAAAACTTGTTTAAGCCCCCAAAACCAGCATGACTGAGAATGCAGGGTGAATTAGACAGCCAAATGAAGTAAATGTAGGCCGCCTGGACAGAAGGCTCTTCCGGCAGGTGTTAGGTCTTCCTTCCCCAAAATATACTCATAAGTCAATAGCTCCAAAAGCGGAGTCATGAAAATTGTGGCACGGACACTCTCCTCACGAGGTTAGAAATGCCCTAGAAACACTCAGGGGCGCCTGGGTGGCTCAGTCAGTTAAGTGTCCGACTTCAGCTCAGGTCACGATCTCACAGTTCATGAGTTCGAGCCTCGCATGGGGCTCTGTGCTAGTAGCCCAGACAGCTTCAGATCCTCTGTCCCCATCTCTCCCTGCCCCTCCCCCATTCGTAAGCACATAAGCTCTCTCTCTCTCAAAAATAAATAAACGTTATATGTTAAAAAATGTCCTAGAGGGGCGCCTGGGTGGCGCAGTCGGTTAAGCGTCCGACTTCAGCCAGGTCACGATCTCGCGGTCCGTGAGTTCGAGCCCCGCGTCAGGCTCTGGGCTGATGGCTCAGAGCCTGGAGCCTGTTTCCGATTCTGTGTCTCCCTCTCTCTCTGCCCCTCCCCCATTCATGCTCTGTCTCTCTCTGTCCCAAAAATAAAAATAAACGTTGAAAAAAAAAAATTAAAAAAAAAAAAATGCCCTAGAAACACTTACAGAATCTGTCTGATTTCCAAGCAGTAGTGGATACGGTGCGATTCTGTTGCTTGAGTGATCCCACTTTCCTTAGTTTACTTTGTAATTTAAGGTCCAAATGTATTTTAGAAAATAGGTATACAAGGTTTTCATAGATACACTATTTCTGAATTAACAATAACCCAGGTTGCTTTGGGGAGTGTTCTCAGTGAGGTCACACCGGGTGTCTCATTTGCGCAGTGGGGGCCCTTAGACTTGGGGCACATGGAAAGCCCAGCCCTACCCCTGTCTCCCCATTCTCCTGCCGACACAGAAGGGGAAAGAGGACACTCCCAGCCACCATTTATTGAACGCCCACTGCATGCCAGCCAGGGACTTAAGAAACTTCTTACGTTTTTTTCTAATCTTCACCTAGATGTTAATCCCATCTTTAACTTGGATAGGAATTTTAAATATGCTGGAACTTTTAAAAATGTGAGTATGAAAATGGGTGCTGAGCAGAACTTACATTAAAGTAGGACTTTATTGTTCTTGCTGAATCCCTACTGATTAAGAATCAAGTGTGATAATGGCTATAAAAGCACTTTGTACTCATCTTTTCCTACAATGTAAGAAACTACCATTACATAAATGGCATTTCAGCTGCTCAGCAACTCTTAAGGGTCTCTCATTCATAGGGACTCATGTTTGAGTTAGAGAAGCCAGAAGTTGTCTTCGCTAGGTTGAGCCAGAAGCTCCTCGAGAAGTCTGCTGGAATTCAAGCAGCATGTGTCAGAAATGGACCTTTCCATCTATGAAACACAGATAATTGGAGTGGAAAGGGCACATTAGCGTCTAGTTAGTCTCTTGGATCTGAGCAGTTAAGTCTATAGGTCCAGTCCTTAGAAATGCGCCAATGAGAAGGAAGGAGGTAAAATGTTTCTTGAGTGATTGACATGGAACTCTCTGGGGTGATGCCCTAATCATTATATTAATGGAAGGGAGCCAGTGTGTGCTAGACGTGGACCATTTCTCCAAATGGATCTTGTCTCCTGCTGCCTCGTTTCTGCTTCTTGCTTTAACTTCTGGATGTCTTCCTCTCTCCCATGCCTCTGCACTGTCATTGATCGGGCCCCTCTAAACAGTGACTCTTGGTTAGACACCCTGATGTTACCCTAGTAGCCCAGTGCCTCTCCCCAGCTCAGATGTGCAGAGCAGGGGGGCTTCTGCCCCCAGATCTCTCAGCCTGTTTCTTGGGCTCATTCCAGATCCCTGAACATTTATGGGAGAGACTTATCTCGTCTTAAAGAGGTGCTAAAACAAGTGTCCTCACATGGGAAAACAAACAAACAAAACCAATATACCGTGTCTAGCCTTAAGAAAAAGTAAAACCTAAAACCAGGTCCTTGGTGCATGTTGACGTTGTGAAGCAATGCCGCCTTAATGCATCCTAAGAGAAGGTGAGCTTTCCGAAAGCCTTTGCTTCCCAGTGATGGAGTGGTGGCTTTTCTGTGTGTTCTTTTAATTTTTTTTTTTTTAATGTTTGTTTATTTTTGAGAGAGACAGAGACAGAGCGTGAGCAGGGGAGGGGCAGAGAGAGAGGGAGACACAGAATTCGAAGCAGGCTCCAGGCTCCGAGCTGTCAGCACAGAGCCTGACGCGGGGCTCGAACTCACGAACCATGAGATCGTGCCCTGAGCCGGAGCGGGACGCTCAACTGACTGAGCCACCCAGGCGCCCCTGTGTGTGTTCTTTTTAAGTCATTTTGTTTCATTCTGTTTTGTTGTTGTTGATTTTAAATTCATTTCATTTTGAAGTAAATTTACCATCACCCCCGCTCTGCAGGCTGCTCTGGGTGAAGAATGTTTCATTGCAAGTCAATGGTTACAGATTATGCTTAATTAATCCTTCAGCCACAGCTGAAGGCAAAGCCAAGGATCCTGCAAACCCTTGGTTTCTCCTCCCTGCTGCTTTAAAACCCTCCTTACCCAGCCCGAGAAGGGCTATGGAAATGGTTGGGTGGGGCAGGGGTGGGGGAGCGGATATGGATCCCACTGCTTTTTTTTGCTTCGCCCCAGCGGATCTGATGGCGAATTGAGCAGGTGAGACTATGGACTGAAAGCATGGAGGTTTCCCGTAGGGTAGGCACTTTCTCGTCCCCTTCAATGCGAGCAAATCGAGAACGAATGTGGGAATTTTACCCTGGAACAGAGGCCTTCCAATTTATGGAATGCAAAAAAAAAAAAAAATCTTTTTGGCTGTCTGTATTTCACACCGAGTGTAATAATGACTGTGTGTCTTTGTTCTCTCCTCTCCCTCGCCTGTGGGCGCGCAGCACGTGTGGAGTGAGAGCGAGGACTGCCTGCCCTTCTTGCAGCTAGCACAAGACTACATCTCCTCCTGCGGCAAGAAGACGCTCCACGAAGTCTTGGAAAAAGTCTTCAAGTCTTTCAGACCTGTAGGTGCCTGCTTGGCCTCCAGAGCCGGCTTCTTTTCTGCAGTGATTGTGCTGGGAATCACACGGGTGGTGGGGAAAGTGGGCAAGGCCTGGGGGTGACTAATTGTTTTTCTCTTGTCTGCTTTGTGGCTTAAAGATAGCAGCTCGGGGAGGGAGGGTGAGGGCGGAGAGGGAGGGGGGAACGGGATGTGACACAGCTGTTGGTTGCAGGAATGATGGTTATTTCTAGCATCACTTGAGTGAAGAGTCTCTGATAGGGTGGGAAGCAGACAGAGCCTCTATGAGACTTCTGAGTATTCCTGCTCTTGTCCAGTAGACTTAAGGTCACAATTTGTGGAAGCTATGGAGGTTCTCGTCCGTGGTGGGGGTATTTGCTCTGGATTTTTTTTTTTTTCCAGTTCTTTTAAAATAGTGTCTACTCCTCGGCTGCAGTTTTCAAGCTTGCCCTTCGGTTCCCTGAACGTAGCAGGCCCGATCGCATGGCTGCGTCATAGACCACGTCTGACATTCCAGCATCTCAAGGCTTGTGAGTCGGTTTGGCCATCTTTGGTCAACTGGCTGTCACCCTTGGTATCTGGTTTCCTCGTGTTGGATTCTCTCTGTGTGCTGGTTATCGTATTTGAAAACTTGTATATAGGAATACATTGAGGCCTGGGGCGCCTGGGTGGCTCAGTCGGTTGAGCGTCCGCCTTCCGCTCAGGTCGTGATCTCACGGTCCGTGGGTTCGAGCCCCGCGTCGGGCTCTGTGCGGACCGCTCAGAGCCTGGAGCCTGCTTCGGATTCTGTGTCTCCCTCTCTCTCTGCCCCTCCCCTGCTCATGCTCTGTCTCTGTCTCTGAACAATAAATAAATGTTAGGGGAAAAAAAAAAAAAAGGAACACATTGAGGCCTGAGGTGATGGCACCTTCCTCCAGAGAGGATTTTGATCTGTTTCTGCCAGGGCTTGGGGGTCCTATCACATGAGACCACCTTCAAGCAATGTGAGATTTGTAGTTCTTGGAACTCTCCAGGTGATGAAAGGCCAGCAACTCTGGTTGTTTCTAGTTCTAGTAGACCGCGGTAACAAAATACCGGAACCTGGGTGGCTTGTAGACAACAGACATGTATTTCTCACAGGTGTGGAGGCCTGGAAGTCCAAGGTCAAGGTGCCAGCAGACTTGGTGTCTGGTAAGGGCCCACTTCCTAGACAGACAGCTGCTTTTGGCTGTAACCTCACACGGTGGAAGGAGAGGGAGATCTCTCTAGGGCCTATTTATCAGGGCACTGATCCCATTCACGAGGGCTCCGCACTCATGACCTCGTCACCTCCCAAAGTTCCCACCTCCTAATCTGTCACCTCAAGGGTTAGGATTTCAACACCTGACCTTTGCAGGGACACAGGCATTCTGACCATAACAGGTCTTTGAGACCTCAGCTTAAAGTGGGGATGGTTCGTCATAGCCTGCTCCTTTGGAAGACCCAGGGTTTGACTTCGGCCTCCCTAGCTGTTATAGCAGGCCAGGAATGCAGTAAAGTTGCTAGCTGTTTCTTACAGATCCACAGATGCTCTCGGGACAAAAGCAGCTTTTATGTTTGTCTCTCTAGGTTCTAATTCTTCCGTGTATTTAAGAAGGCATTTTTCGTCTTTATTCCAGCTTTTTTCTCTGAGGAAGAGTTGGGCCCCAACCACTCATCCACCATTACAAGAACTAGAATTTCAGTGGCTTCGGTCACTGTGTCTGATTTGTACCATTTGCCCAGGCAGTCCATTTTTTGGTTCTTCATTTTCTAAGCCTGTTTGGCTCGCTCAGGATAGACGCGTGACTGAAAAGTACTGATGTAGCCCTCAGTCATGCAGTATATATTTACTGAGTACCTGACTGCTCTGTTCCTAACACTCGACTCAAACAGATGAAAATCTTATCCTTATATTCTAGCAGCGGTGGGGGGAAAGATAAAGAAGTCCAGCACATAACGTATTAGTGAGAAGTGCCAAGGAGAAAAAGTAGGTAAGTCAGGGAAAGGAGGTCAGAAGTGTCAGAGGTACTCGGATTTTTTTTTTTTTTTTTTTTTTAAATCAGGGGAGCAGGGGAGGCTTTGCAAAGACGTTCACATTTGAGTAAAACTTGAAGTGTGAACAGGAGGAAATCCAGAGGAAAGCTTTCCAGGTAGACAGAACAGCAAGCACGAAGGCCGGGAGGCCGTGGTGGATGGGGTGAATATCAGTGTTCGGGGGACAAGGAGAGGGGGAGGTGGTGTGGCCCACGTGGGAAGGGTGGGGAGGAGTCGGAGAGGAGCCTGAGGAATGTCAGGGGTTTGCAGGTCACAGAGGGTTCGGGTTTTACTCCAGTGTCGTGGGGAGCCATTGGAGGAGTTTGAGCGCAAGAGGGACCCGACTTTGCATTTTGAAAAGCCCCCTCTGCCCCTCTGACCAGCTGAGAATAGGCTGCAAGGGGCCGGTGGGAACAGGGGGGACGGGCGAGGAGGCCATTGCTGTCGTGCGGTGACAGGATGAGGGGTTGGACCCGGGTGATCACAGCAAAGGCGGAATGAAGGGCCCAGACTCTAGAGCTAGTGACCTTGAAAGTAGACCCGATGGGACTTGCTGGCGGAACAGAAGTGGGTGTGGGAAAAAGAGAGGGCCAGGGTGACCCACAGGTCCTTGCCCGCGCAGGGAAGGGAGCGGCGCTGTCATTTACTGAGATTGGGGAGGATGCAGAAGGGAAGGCTGGGGGGCCATGCGACCAGGAGCTCAATTTGGGGCATAGCAGTATTTGAACATGCCTGTTCGGCATCTAAGCAGAGGTATCAACGTAGGCAAAATTTTTGTAAAACTTGACCCCCCTCCCCCCCCCCCCGCCCCAAGTCTTAACCAGAAAACAACAACAACAACAACAACATCTATTAGCAAATGATACTCACTTTGCGGCTAGTTTCCTCACAGGGGTTCCATTCATTAGCCTTCCACCTGCTTTTCTTTCTGTGCGTGTTCTCTTTGATGGCGAGCACAATACGGGCAGAATTGGCCTAACTGTTCGAGAAGGTGGTCTCTCCCGCCAGGACTTGTTTTGCTGTTTTTCTCTACCAAGAAGCCAGGGCTGGATTTTGGCAACCAGGCAGCCACATGTAAACGGGGTGGGGGGCGGTGGGGGGGATCGCAGTCCAGAAAAATCCAGACGCATAGCTGAAGACAACTGGATTGTTTGAACATTTTCTTTCAGAGTTAGCTGCTGCTTGTCACAGAGACACGCAGACTTGATCTGCCGTCACCGTTGGATCTGCAGGGTTCCTTTCTAGAGCACAGCCTACATCTTAGGCAGGGATGTGCTCCCAAGGAGAGGAGGCCTGGACTAGTAGGGCACCGGCTGGTGGGGAGGTTTCTGTGTGGGTCTCTTTGACCCTGGGGAGAGGCGGGTGGGAGGCACCTTGTCAGGGTTAGTGAAGGTGAAGAGCACGCGGTTGCCTTTCCCTCAGCCCCGACGTGCCCCAAGTTCGATGAGTCCAGGACTGTTCCAGACCACAACGAAGGACTGTGGACTTCAGTGGGAAAGTTCCACCCTCTCCTCCTCCACTCAAGAGTGCGGTTCCTCCCACTGCTGCTATATATCTGTCAGCTTTACGTAAGGGACCTTTGCGTTTAGAAGTAAGACACAGGAAAAGGCCTCATTGCTCATGGAAGTACTGGTCGAAGTAACACGTACCCAGAGGCCACAGGGTCGTCAAGTAGGTAAACTTCCACGTCATCTCCCTGAAAACAGGTGGTAATCTGATCAACTCCTGCAGCCGCTTTCTGTTTGTAGTCGGGAAAACCACGGGGGAGTCTTTCCGCCTTCATCTTAGAACAGCCTCATCCGTGGCTTTGAGTCGTTTCCCCTTGGCCAACCTATCACCAGCCCCTGCCCTGTCGTCTCTCGGGAAAGACGAGCACCAAGAGATGAGCAGCCTTCTGCCGCCCTTTGGGGCTTTACTTGAGCACAGTCTGTTTGACTGTCCGTGGACACCCCTGAACGCACGGTCCAAAGGAGCGGGGTCATCTGGTCCTTCCTCAGCCGTCCTGCCCAAAAGGCTAAACGTGCCCCTTGGCACCCTGGACCTTCCTGCCTAACAACTTTGTAGACTCTGCTTGTCCCCCTCCCCCTCTCTTTTTTGCCTCCCCCGCCCCCCACACTGAAGGAGGCAATATCATAATGAAAGTTTCCCCCACCCCCACAGCGAAGAAACCTGTTGTTGATAGCCAAACTATGGAGAGAGCCCGAATGTCCGTCGACTAATGAATGGATAAAGAAGATGTGGTTTATATGTATGTACACACACACACACACATTGGACTATTACTCAGCCATCAACGAGAATGAAGTCTCGCCATTTGCAACCACGTGGATGGAACTGGAATGTTTTTATGCTAAGTGAAAAAGAGAAAGACAAATACTGTAAGATTTCACTCATGTGGAATTTAAGAAACAGATGGACATACAGGAAGGGGGAAGAAAAAGAAGAGAGGGAAACAAACCACAAGAGACTTTTTTTTCAATGTTTTATTTTTGAGAGGGAGAGAGAGAGAAACAGAGCACGAGCAGGGAAGGGGCAGAGAGAGAGGGAGACACAGAGTCCGAAGCAGGCTCCAGGCTCTGAGCGGTCAGCACAGAGCCCGATGTGGGGCTTGAACTCACGGACCGCGAGATTGAGACCTGAGCTGAAGTCGGACGCTCAACCAACTGAGCCACCCAGGCGCCCCTAAACCACAAGAGACTCTTAATGATAGAGAACAAATGGGCTGATGGAGGGAGGTGGGTGGGAGATGGGCTAGATGGGTGGTGGGTACTAAGGAGGGCACTTGTGACGAGCTCTGGGTGTTGTATGTGATGAATCGCTGAATTCTACTCCTGAAACCAATATTGCAGTGTATGCTACTAACTAGAATTTAAATTTTAAAACAACGAGAGAAGGGGTGCCTGGCTGGCTCAGTCGGTTCGGTGTCCAACTTCAGCTCAGGTCATGATCTTACAGTTTGTGAGTTCGATTCCCACATCGGGCTTTGCGCTGACAATAGGGAGCCTGCTTGGGGTTCGCTGTCCCTCCTCTACTTGCACTGTCTCTCTCAGAGTGAATAAATAAACTTAAAATGGGGGGGGGGGGGGAAGAAAAGAACCTGTTGTCGGACTTGAAAAGCAAAAAAGTGTTTCTCTCTATCTCACTCGTCCTCTTTTTTCCCACATTTCTTCACCACATTTTCAACAAAGCGTGTTGATTGTTTGCTGTTTGCCAAAGCACTGCTTTCGAGAGCAAGGGGCAGGACATAGTGCCCGGTTCTTGCCCTCAAGGAGCTTTCTGATGGGAGAGGCAGCCCCGAAAACGTGCAGAGAAATCCATGTTACAAGGCAGAACATTTCTTTTGGTCCGGCCACCCTCCCAGATACCGTATAGAATGAGCAGTGGAATCTCATTGATTCTGCTGAAGAATCTGCTGTTCTTACATTGCTTTGCTGTTCTCTGGGGAAGTATTTCCTGGGAGGACATTAGTTAGGCTGTTTGTGGTCTCTTTACCCAGTTATGTGGACTCAGGATACTACATGTTGAGGAACCCAGGCTTTGTGGGCAGGCTGCCTGTATTCACATCCCAGCTCTGGCACTTCGTGGCTGTGTGACATTAGCCAAGTTACTTGACCTCTCAGTGTCTCCATTTGTAAAATTAGGAAACAACTGATGATAGCTACCTTAGGCATCTGTAAAGATTAAATGATGCAATTCTCACTGGGAACTGGGTCCGACACATCACGCGTGATAAGCACGGAATAAATGCTGGCGGTGATACGGCCCGGCTGAGCACACGCGGCGAAATACTGTTGAGAAGGGAGTAGGACTCCGTGAGACCTTCTGTGGGACTCTTAGATTTTGGGTGGAGAGAGAAAACAGGTGCTAAGTGATTTCAACACATTGCTTAACAGAAGCATCCAGCTAAGGTAAGGGATTTTTTTAAGAAGTGCTGTTGGGGTATTCTAGTCAGAAGTTTACCCACATAAACATAATGAGTTTACCACAAAAAAACATAACGAGAGACGATGTTGTATGTTTTTTTTCCAAACCTGTATTGCCTGTAGTGTGTGAGGAGGGCTGGGAATTCCAGGTATGAGTGGGCTCACTGAGGAATCAAGTGCCAGGCGGTGACTTCCTTGGAAGTTGAGACCTGAAGACGTGGCGGGATCCAGATGGGCTCGGAGCGAGGGAGAGCTGGCCGAGAAGGAGGGCCCATTGTGGCCTTTCGGCTCAGAGTCTCAGAGATGCCCCGTGGGTGGGGGAAGGTGGCTCGGCTCAGCCCTGCCTTGGCTCCCTGTCTGGCTCCCATGCCGTCATGGCCTCCAGCAGGTCACTGGACCTCAGTGTCCCCCTCTTTAAAATGGGCGTCGTACATGTTTTGAGGTCTTGTGGATCCATGGGGAGCTTCAAAATCAGACTAAGAGCACAGAGGACCGTCAAAGCCCTTCCACACTGTTGAGGTCCGTCTCAGTTTCTGGTCCGTTGGGTAGATCCAGGCTGGATGCAAGGGCAGCGTCCCTCCCAGAGGGACACGCGTTCGGCTCCCCTTCGGGGGCCTCCTAGCTTGGACCCAGTGTTTTTTCCCTTCCTGGCTGAACGACATATCCAAATGGTACGTATGTGCAGATGACCGTGCCGAGCGGGCCGTCATTGCCGTCTGGGGAGCAGGCAGGTTTATCCCTGTCGTGCAACCCGTCACGGCTTCGGAGACACCCATCAATAGCCTTGATAAATGTGAATTGGAGAATCGTCGGAGTCTTAACACGTTTCTTGTTTAAGTGGCCCTCGGTTGACGGTTGCTGGTCATCACCTGATTGAGCTAGATAATAAAATAGCGGTTATAGATCTAAATAACGGTGATCGCGCCATTTATTTTTTTCCTCGGTGTTTTCGTAGCTTTTATTTAGTGCCAGCCGACAGGCTTCCCCTGGTTAAAAAACAGTTCACAAGAGAAGAGCTTATGGTTTCCAATTTAGCTGCAAAATCAAACCTTATCTTTGCCCTTTCAATTTCGCTCAAAGCTGTATTTTATTTTATTTTATTTTATCCTGGACCATTACTCCTCCTTCTCTTCTAGCACTGTGGACATTAGGGTCATGGGGCATCTGTTGTTATGACAACTTTGTGTGCTGTTTGGCTGATGTTGCTTTGATAGCCCTACCTGGAGTTATAGCCTGTGGTTCCCCATGTTTTCTTGCTGTCTTTGACCCTGGTCCCCCGCTCTGGGGTTACTGTTCTGACTCCATGTTTTTTTCTGTCAAGAAGCAGACACTTCTAGCAGAAAAATCCCCCTCGTTCTAGCTTGCTGGCCCAAGAAAGATTAATATTTTCAGTTTGCCACTAAGAGCTGAGGAGCCGGGAATTAAACCCCACGGGAAGACCTTTTGTGACCCAGAAAAAGTCCAATTCTTGCTTCTCCTATAGTCTGGTTAAGAGCCAGGGAGAAGAGAAAGAATCCACCCCCCAGTAGGTCGGAAAGTCTGGTAAGAGAAGACTATGCACTCCTGTGGGTTTCACTAAAAGACATTGAATGTTGATAATTTAAGTTTATCATAGCTTTTGTTTTTTGCTCAGGTATGAGCTTTCAAACCCGTGTATTTTTTTAGGAAATATCATGGCCCCTGAAAGTGAGAAAGTACCTACCAGTCTTGCCCGTTTGGGTCTTCTATCCACCTTGTCACCTGCCCCTTTTTTTCTCCTAGTATCAAGAACACAGACTGACCGGGGTGCCTGGGTGGCTCAGTCGGTTAAGCGTCCGACTTCAGCTCAGGTCACGATCTCGCGGTCCGTGAGTTCGAGCCTCGCGTCGGGCTCTGGGCTGACCGCTCAGAGCCTGGAGCCTGTTTCAGATTCTGTGTCTCCCTCTCTCTCTGCCCCTCCCCCATTCATGCTCTGTCTCTCTCTGTCTCAAAAATAAATAAACGTTACAAAAAAAAAAATTAAAAAAAAAAAAAAAAGAACACAGACTGACCAGGATCTCATTGTAGGTTTCTTGGTACCAGTGGCATCATTGATCATTGAGATAAATAGTGACAAATTCCCCAAAGCTTTAGAGTAATGCTTAATGCTCAGAGTGTGGTTTTTGGACCGGTCGTATCCCTATCACCTGGGAGCTTGTTAGAAATACAGAATCCCAGATTTCACCTGAGACCAGCTGAGTCAGAATCTACATTCTAAGGGCATCTCTTGGTGAATCGTATACACAGTAAAGCGCTTCAAGGCGTCCTCTGGAAAGAGCTCACAGGGACCTCTGAAGCCACAAGACACTTACTGAAAGCTGCCTCGCTAATTGGCTGTGCTCTCCAAGGCATAGACATCCGTCTCCCTTTCTTCCATAAAGACACTGTAGGCCACTATGCTAAGTGAGGGCCACCTTTGGAGACAGCAGATGCTAAGTGCCAGCTAAATGTGTCCTCAACTAATTTACGTAACTTTCTAAAAGACCTGGAGTTAGTCCTACAGATAACTGATCCTCTTCTGGGTCTAAAGAACTTGAATTCTTAAGGGTTGGCATTTCTACCTTTCAAGTACAACCCTGTGTGGGTGGGTGGGCCCCAGAGTTTTTGTTTTTTTTTTTTAATTTTTTTTAATGTTCATTTGTTTTTGAGACGGAGAGTGGGGGAGGGGCCGAGAGTGAGGGAGACACAGAATCCGAAGCAGGCTCCCGGCTCTGAGCTGCCAGCACAGAGCCCGACGTGGGGCTCGAACCCACCAACCGTGAGATCATGACCTGAGCCAAAGTCAGATGCCTAACCGACTGAGCCACCCAGGCGCCCCTGGGCCCCAGAGGTTTTTATGTAAGATCATATGTTGCCCAAAGGAAGCTTTGTGCACAGCAAAACTCTAGAAATGCCAACACCACTGTCCAGAGTGAGCATAAAGATTTTTTTTCCCAGTCCGTTGAAAAAATTCCGCTCAACAGACTTAATGATTATACCTATCAGAAGTAGTTGAAACATACCAGATAGGATTTCTGGGTCTGTCTCCTTTTCTTAAGAAGAACAAGCAGATACAGTATAAGCAAGGAGCCCAGGATTCTTACCAGTCTGTCTGTATTCCTGTCTCTGACATGTCTTCCTGACTTAAAAATTTGGATCCAGAAGTTAAATGTAGATGTACCTGCTGTAGATGGGAGTAGAGGCAGAGGTGGGAATGCTAGGTTATTGCATGTCTGTATGGTATTCTTTGCAGTCCCAGGCAAATTATAGTTCTGGTGCTTTTTCTGCTCTGCTCTGTGTGTTTCCCAATCGTACGTACTCATAAGTGTAGACATTACCATTGCACATCGAATGCTTTAAAAGGTGTATTACTCAGTAGAAAACATTGAGGCCTCCAGCTGAAGGAACAGCATCGCCAGCTGGAAGGGAACCTCCTGGGTACCTGGTGGTCAGGTTGTAGTCTGCAGTCTGATGGCCTGGGTTTGAATTCTGGCTCTGACACTAACTGGGTAACTCCGTGCCTTGAGTGACTCAACCTCTCTAGGTCTTATCTGTAATAGGGTGATAATCATAGGGTCTAGGGCTATTCCGAGGAACCAATGGAATTAATATTTGTAAAGCTGCTTAACTCCCATGCCTAGAAGATAGTAACATGACCAGTATTGACTATTATTATTATTACATCTGAAGTGTGATCAGATTGGTGGGTTGGATGGAAGGCTGTGACTCTAAGTCTGAGAATCAGACGAAGAGGCTAACAGAATTGAGTTTCTTCCTTCCTTCTCTTTATACTTCTTAGAGTACTGATTACCAGTGAGGTGACCCAGAAGCGAGCACAGCCGAGGGGCAAGGGAGGAGCGGGGGCTGGAGGCCGTCCAGATGCAGCCGGCACTCCCCCTTGAATAACTGAACTGCTGTGCTTTATTATTATTTTTTTAAAGTGTGTTTGTGTGTGTGTTTAGAGAAAGCACATGCGTGGTGCGTGCGTGTGAGCAGGGGAGGGGGAGAGAGAGAGAGAGAGAGGGAGACGGAGACTCCCAAGCAGGCTCTGCGCTGTCAGCGCAGAGTCCCACGCGGGGCTCCATCTCACGAACCGTGAGATCATGACCTGAGCCGAAATCAAGAGTCAGATGCTTAGCCGACTGAGCCACCCAGGCGACCTGCACTGCTGTGCCTCACAACGAGAAGCCACTGAATAATTCACACGGGGCTCTACGGTTTGCTGACCGTGGCCACACTCACTTTCTCGTTTAATCTCCAGAGTTTCTCTGGATGCAGTGCAGGTGTCATGGTTCCCACTTTCCAGAGAAGCACGCCGAGGCTCAACCAGGGTGGTGGCGTGGCAGAGGTCCCCAGGTAGAGCCGTACCTTCTGGATGCCAGGTCCAGTGCCTTTTTCACACGGCCTCTCGTGAATCTGCAGACGCTGCACTAAAGTTGCCTGGGAAGTCGGGAAGGTCCGCTGAGAACTGCTTCTGTTCTTTCTCCCTCCTCTCAGGGCAGGGGGTGAGCAGTTCTAGATGTAGCATGCACGTATTTCCCACGGAAGGGAAGGGCCTCACGTGTGGCTGATGCTCTAGACCTAAAACTATGTCCTTTGGATTCACCTAAAGGTAAGATAGGGAGCTAGGAAGAGGAGAGAGGGGAAGGCTTGTGGTAATGGTTTCATGGCTCACTGGGACCTCTTCTACAAACCACTCTAAGCTGAGGAGAAGAAGGGTGTTGAGGGCTACCTATGGTTTGGGTCTTTTTGAATTACCTACGCGTGTCGTGAGAAAGAATAATGGTGGGCACGTGTCTTCAGGACAAGATGGCAAACGTGTAGATGCATACCTCCATCACACCCTCTTTACCCATGGCCGCCATTGCTAATGGACCACCATCTTTCCCACTGAGCCCCTTGGAATCCTCAACCCAGGGCTCCAGGCAGCCACTACCAGTCAGATTCTTTAAGTGAGAGAGAACTCCTTGGCCACTCCTCTTTTAAGGGCGTATCCCTTCGGGGCAGTGAGGAGTCACATTTATTGCCGAATTAACGCATCTGCAGTTGGCATTTTGGCGATGCTGGGGTTCTCCGTAGGGGCAACAATACTTCTGTTTTACCAGTGACCTACATTATCACCACTCATTTGATGCTTTCACATTTTGCCGTGTCACCAAGCATCTCTTCAAATAAAAATTGAACATCAAAATACTCGTCATCTGTGTCCATTGTGGCCATCTTTTCCCTCTCTTTAGGGGAAAAGATGATCCTTTGCTCACTCTCCTAAGATGTGAGAGGGAGACAGCAGTGGGAGAAAGGGGCTTCTTGCTTCCCCCAAGCATACGCGAGATCGCTCCACACTGTCCAGGCCAGCGGGGATGCACTCCTCCTGCCTCACCCCTCCAAGCCAACAGTGGCTCTTTGAGACATCCGCAGCACTCTGGGCTCTGAGGGGAAAGCGTGTGGCTGCAGCTGGCCATGCCTGCCTCACCAGGCCACATGTATAACATGACCCAGGGCCTGGCAGATGATCTGGTCCTGAGTGTGTTCGTAGGGTTCTGTGAGACCGGCGAGGGTTGCCGTTGGAGAACTTCAGGGTAAAGGCATCCTTTTTTTTTTTTTTTTTTTTTTTGGGACAGAGAGAGACAGAGCATGAACGGGGGAGGGGCAGAGAGAGAGGGAGACACAGAATCAGAAACAGGCTCCAGGCTCTGAGCCATCAGCCCAGAGCCTGATGTGGGGCTCGAACTCCCGGACTGCGAGATCGTGACCTGGCTGAAGTCGGACGCTTAACTGACTGCGCCACCCAGGCGCCCCTAAAAGCATCCTTTTGATTGAGATTCTGCTTGTCCTTGACTCGTTTAAGCATTTGGGGAGAGGCTGGGAAGACAGGGGAAGGGAGCACGGGTTGCAGGGCACTGGGGGGTCATGCAAAGTAAACAGAATGATCTAACTTATTCGAGTGGCTTAAGGCAGTTAGTTTGGCTCATAGGGCCATTCAGTGAAGTTGCCTGAAAGTATTCAGCCAAGAGGGCCACCACGTGAGAAAGTCAGGGCAGTCGCATGCAGTGACCGTAAGTCTCACCGAGAAGCTGTGGGATTGGAAGCACCGTGATCACGGTCGGGGCCCAGGAGGACCCAAGGCCATGGCTTCTTGCCGGCACCAGAGTTTTTCGTTCATACTGATCAGACCCGGCAAATGGCACTCAAGCTTCTAACCGAAGACCAGTCAGTGCTTTAAGAAAACGTTTACTGTGTATTTATTGTGAATTTCCCTGATGGTAATTACAGAGCCTCTGGAAAATACAAAAAGATAAAAAGGAAATAAAAACGTACCCATTACCTCATTGTCTAAAAACAACACTTCTGAAATGTGGATGTATTTTGTCAAAGTCTTTTTTTCTAGGCATTTGTGTATAAATTTGAAGAAAATCTGTATTGCACTGAAAATGCAATTTTTATCATGTCTTTTTACACTTAGGAGCATATTCTTGTATCGTTAAGTTACCCAGAATACTCTTTCAAGTGGGTATATGAGATCCCATCTTACAGATCCACTGTGATTTGTTAAATATTTTGTTAAATAGATTTTGTTATTTTGCTACATCTTTTAGTGGTTTTCACGTTTTTCTGTGTGTGACAAATGCTGGCAGCACCTGTTTTTAGGTTGGAAAATAGAGGGGGATAGATTTTGGTCGTCTTGATGGAACCGTCAGCACTGTCCGTTGTACTTCTGCTGACATCTGACATCCCAGATGTGTGTGTGTGTGTGCACAGACACTCTATTATTGTACATGGGGGTGTGGTGCGATGCTTTGATACTTAAAAGTAGAGAAATCTCCAGGCTCCCCAAGAAAACTTAGCCTTTTGGGCACCAGCCCGTTAAAGCTTTGACATTTCCACCCAATACGGTTATAAAAATAATCGTGGGCACAGTTCACACCAGAGGGGAATCCATCGGTGCTGTGCTAAGTCCTGTCAGGTGCTGTTGAATTGGGATCAGACGTCTTTGATTACCTTCCCGCCCGCGGGCCACTTGGTACTCACGGCTGGTTCTCTTCTCTCTCCTGTAGTTACTGGGGCTTCCGGATGCAGACGATGATGCATTTGAAGAGTACAGTGCAGACGTGGAAGAGGAGGAGCCAGAGGCGGACCACCCCCAAATGGGGGTCAGTCAGCAGTAAACTTCCGAGGGCTCCCACCGAGGAGAGTAAACCCCCGGTACCTGAGGTGGGGTTGCGTGCTCCTGGGTTAGCATTTTGCGTTAGCACTTCGAAACAGGACGTCTGGCTCCCAGCATCCAAATTCAAACCAAGTACCTTTTTATTGACCACAAAATTTCTGGAATGAGCTTTGCTCAGAAGTGACCTGAAGTTTACTTCCGTTTCCGTGGGTTTCTATGGAGTTGTCTCGGTAGCCTTTGCCATTTTGAAGTTAGAGTCCATTTTGTGGCTGACCGTTCTCTCCTGAGTTTGTGTTGAAGAACTCACTTTCACTGACTCGAACGTAGAGAACTCGGAATGTATTAAGGATTATGTTTTGAGTCCTCACAGGTGACATTATTGAGGGGAAAAGCATGGCAGAGAAGAAATGCAGTCTGCACTTTTTACGTACTTTTTAAGTGTCCATGAGTGAAGGAATTTGCTTATAAGGCATGAGTTTTAATACCTAGTCATTAAACTGCACAAGTGCAAATACAAGGGCAGAAAAGGATAATCACTTAGCTTTGGATGAAGAGGGTAAGAGAGGCAAAGAAGCCTTTGCTTAAGTGTTCCGCCATCACTAAGTTACCTGGATAGATTGCAGCTGGTTCATGGTTAGGTGCAAACATGACTTGCATGTTCAATTATTTCAAAACATGCTAATTCCAAAGCCACTTTTAAAATCTAATAGCGGAAAATATAGATGGGGTGACATAAACTATTGATTTCTTTAAAATGTTTATAAACCGTCCCACATATGAAATGAAACATTTACGTTCTCTCTTTATAACCAGATGGCAACTTGTTAAATCATGAAAACATTCAGAATCCAAGTGCCACTTAAACTTTGAAGCCATAGATAGATTTAACGGGGAAATAAACCAGGATAATTTTTTTTTTTAATGTGATGGAATCCTTCTTTACTTTCTTAATTTGTCTTTTATTCTTTAAAAAAGAAAAGTCAAGAAAAGGATCCCACTGTATAATTTATTAAAAAAAACAAATGTCATCAGGTGCTTCGAGGAACCTAACTGCCGTGACTTTTTAAAGCGATAGGAACATGAGAATCTTTCAGTCGTGGGTTAGCTTGGTTCAAAGGGGGGAAGTTCTAATGATCAAACTACTAAGACAACTCACAGAAACAACTACTTAATAATTGGAAACACTGCTGTCAGTATTCAGCCAACAAATACGTTTCCAAGGGAAATCCTTTGGAACGCTAAGGTGGAGTTATGTAAAGTAATTCATTTTTTTGGACCTCTCTGCATCTCTCGTGCCGATAACTTAGGACGCAGAATGCCTCTTCCACAACCCTTAACTAAACGTAGCATCTGGGGTGGGAATTTTAACATGCACACACATGCCTGCGAGGTGGTCATAGTTTGGGATTAGAAATAAAAGCAGCAGCAGCGGAGAGCACAGAGCTTAGGGGAGTCTTGTGTATCTTCCAGGCATGTCAGTGTCAACCTGCTTAGCTAACATTTTCTGTTTAATTGATTGGTGCCGTGACGAGCACGGCTGCTTGTGGCAGAACCGCGCGCTGCGGTTTTAAGTCATCGGGTAAAACAATGTGGTGGTTTCCATCCGTGCTTTGGTACCCGCGTGTTTTTCCTTGCTTGGAAAAACCATATCGAAGGTTAGCCTCCAGTGGAATGATGTCCCTCTGAGTCGCCTGTTCACACGACACACCTTGGTGTTTCATCCAGCGGGGTGAGCGTATCCCGTGCTTTGCTCCCCGTGTTCCGACCGGCCCTGTACCCGAGCACGGGTGATTGTGTTCTGTAGATGCCACTCAAGTGTGGTGGCCTCTGTGTTGACACCGTGTTGACTCCACGGGCTGAAAGAGTAAGAATGACTTCTGCCACTGAAATGAAGAAGGTTGACGAGGGACACTGGAATTTTATACGGAGAGGCTCAAAATCTGAGTTTCCATATGTTCGAACATGGACGTTAATAGAAAAATGTATTTTATGAGAAAGCGTTTAGGCTTTGACCAAATGCGCTCTGGTATTATTATGTTAATGTCTCTGTTTATAAAAAACGGCCCCGAGGTCAGCTCAGCCGGTCACTGGGCTGAGGAGAAATCTCGTCTTTGTTCTGCCCCCGGGGTTGAGGATGCCATTGCTGCATGTTACTTATTTCCAAGGCCAGACCACTGAAGGCATCAGCACATCGGACTCTTTCCTCTCCAACTTCCTTTCCTCTGATTGTGCACACCCGCGCCCGTGCACACGCTCACGCCCACCTGGCTGTGCGTTGTGTGTGCGGGTCGCGTGCGGTGTCAGAGCTCGCCTGGTGCAGAGCTCCACCCGGATGGGTCAGCGAGGCAGGCCGCCTGCGGTGGTTGTCACGGAAGAGGTTCCATAGTTAGACACATTCCTGACTTTCCCGAACATAGAACACTTACGAAGAGGCAGTGTGGTGCAGCGGAAGGAGCGCCGGCCCAGGAGTTAGGACAGAGACCTGGGTTCTAGTCCTGGCTCTGCCGGTGACCATGTGACCTTGGGCAAATCACCTAACTTGCCTGAAACAAGGGTGTTTTCCCTTCCTGCTTCCACCACGGTCGCCCCATAACTGCCTTATGACGTGTGTGTGTGTGGAGAGCAACCGTCAAGGAAAGCTTTAGGGAAATGAGAAAGAAATACATTTTGAATCACGCCTAGATGCTAACCTGAGGATCCTGGCCACAGGACCACCTTGGAGTATGTTTCTGTTGGTCTGTGAATGTTGAAACCCCCTCAAGCGTGATCCCGAGGGGCTGATGACTTCCTGTCCCTTACACGAGAGGATAAAGTAAGGCTTCTGAAGATCTAGAAACACACTTGTCCCGGATAGGCAGGCTTCGTCATTGGAAGGCATAGCTTTTCCTTGTGCCCTGATAGACGGTGGCTTCGGAAGTGGAATAAGTTCCCTGAAGAGTAGCTGGAAGAGAGTGGAAGAGGAATACTTTTGCTTTTTTGCCGTGTCATCCAGTAGAAAGAAAAGCGCGAGAGAGAATGTGTGTGAGTGCGTGTAGATGTGCGAATGGTGGTGGCACATGTGTGGGGGGGTGGCGATGGGTGGCTTGTTGGTCATTGTGGGCCAGCTGTGAAGTCAGGCCTCTGGCGACGTGAAAAAACCTTGATCCTGGGTTTGAGAGACATTTTCCGTATGGCAACCGGTCCCTGTCTCTGCCTGATGGTCCTACTGAGCGCACTTCGGGGAACCGGAGAATGAGTTAGGGAGCCAGGGAGGGAGGTGGGACCCCACGCGATGCCTGCCAGCACCCCGGATTCAAGTACACGGAGACGTCCCCTCAAGTCTCCCAGGCTCATAGCAGCACGTAGGACTTTTTTTTTTTTTTATGTGACTAGAACATGAAAAGTCTTTGATTTAGGAATTCTCCTTGTGTCCTGGTTGCCAGAACCAGGTTTCGTGTCCTTCAGTGAACAATCTCTCTCCTCTCGTAGCTACTGTCATTTTTCACATACAAACGGAAACCTTTCCTCCAGCACAACTACGTCTCTAACTGTTGTGTCTGTCTCCTAAGAGCACAAAGCGGATGGACCTGGGGGGGGCTGTGCTTGCAGAGCATCGTCGGAACTCATATTTTAGAAATCTACCTTGCACGTGAAAATTCACAGGTTGGGAAACCGGTATGAACACATCTGATTTCCCACGGTTCGAGAGGCACATGGGAGCAGGCGGGACTTAATCTGGGGCGGGAGGAGATGAGAGAGGGTGAATGGGAGAGTTAGGGAGTCCGATTCTTAAAAGAAAAAGCCCGAAGGCAGTTATCACGTGAGGTATAGGAAAACTGTCTTCATGGCATTCACGCTAGGAGCCCGCTTTCCTCAAAGGGATGGCCTGAATGTTGAGAGGCGAGGCCTGTGTCGGGGGTGGCTTTGTGGCTTTACAGATGCCCCCCCCCCCCCCCCCCCCCGCCAAGGAGCCCGCGGGCGCGTCCTGCAAATATGGTGGAGTTTTCCTCAATAAGCCAGCCGTCAGCCAGAGAAGCCTGTCTTCCCAAAGTGCCAACGGATCTGGGGGCTCTCATCACCTGGCAGGCGGAACGTGAACCAGACTGGATCTTGCCCTCAGCGTGGAGGCGGCCGGGGGCTGGAGGGCAGAGCCCGCCCACTGACTCCAAGGTGCTTGAGGGTGGTAGAAAGAACACAATGAAATCTCAAGGGGCTCACAGATCCCTCTTCCCTGTAATGAGTGTTAACCCCGAAGAGGGGCCCCTGCCTATTGCTTCAGATGACCAGAGAAGCCTGAGAGTTTTTTGTTTGGTTTTGTGGTTTTTTAAAAAAATTTTTTTTTTTTCAACGTTTATTTATTTTTGGGACAGAGAGAGACAGAGCATGAACGGGGGAGGGGCAGAGAGAGAGGGAGACACAGAATCGGAAACAGGCTCCAGGCTCTGAGCCATCAGCCCAGAGCCCCACGCGGGGCTCGAACTCACGGACCGCGAGATCGTGACCTGGCTGAAGTCGGACGCTTAACCGACTGCGCCACCCAGGCGCCCCTGGTTTTGTGTTTTTAATTAAAAACTCATCCTCTTCCACAAAGAGCCAATTAGTTATCTTGGTTTTGTGACACCAGGTATGACACGAAAGGCTGAAGTTGCTTAGATTGTCTACAGCATATCTAAAACTTGCCAGAATGCCGGAGCCTCTGGTGTCCATGGCAACGTCGTGTCCATGGCAAAATATCTATAGCTCGTGTTCCCCGGACAAATTGTTAAATAATATGTTGTCGTCGATATTTTTATTTAAATGCGTATTATAAAAATAGAGGGCCCGTGAGCGTTACATGTTAGAAGCCTCATGTAAAGCACTGTGTGGCCGAATGGGCACAAGCCGTTGAGAGCGTGTGCCGGGCCACACGAAAATAAACATTTAATTTACTGAGAACTGGATTCAAATTCTTCGGTACTGCAGAGAAGGCGGATAGTCTGTTCTTTGTAAAACTGCCTTTCCCTGGTTTTTTCTTTTGTTTCGTTTTTGTTGCTGAAGAGTCATTCTTTAAGTACCTTCTGAGAGCCAGATGGATAAAGACACAGAGCAGTACCGTGCACCCCTGTCGGCTTTTTAGAGGAGAAAGCAAATCGTCCACCCTGGGGAAAATCCGACACTATCTGTGGGCCAGTCTTAATTGGTGTGTGAGAGCAGAGTTGAGTCATCTACTTGAGAAGCAAAATCAAGGAACAGTTTTGGGTTTCTTTTTCCTTAGGCAGAAACGTTTCATGCAAGGTGTGTATGCTTTCTTTGCCTTTATATTTCCTTTCCGCGGAATCTCTTGTACATTACAAAACTGTGAAGTGGGTTGCCAAAAAATTGTTGCCCTTTGTTTTAGATGCCTCCGGCAGTGTAAATCCTAAACCGATCCCTGTCTGCATCTGCACCTGCCTCTCTCCCCTGCGAGAGAGGATCTCATCCACCCATGTAATTACCATACGCTTGCTATTAAAGAGCCTTCCAAACTATGGTGGTGTTTGCCTCTTTTTTACTCCCTCCACAATGTTTGGTCTGAGAGGACACCTCATGTGACACAAACAAAGGGACAAAGAATGAGGACCGTCAGCTAGCTTGTGGTTGCCAGTGTCAGGGCTGGGTGGGAGATGGCCGGCGGGGGGCGGGGGGAAGAGAGGGAGAAGGCAGTTACGTGAACCACTGACATGATTCAAATGCTGTGGAATTTTGTGACATTAATATATCTGTGCTGATGTCGTGGCTGGTGTTTAGTGCTTTCCCAGTCTTCCTTCAGACCTAGTACTTTAGGTGTGTATACGATGGGTATGACAACTCTATTTTCCCCCATCATAGTGAGGAATCCTTTGTGGCACCGGCTGGAAACCTGTGGTCACTCTGTGATGAATGACCCTGTTTCCCCACTACTCTCTTCCCAGTTATGACTATCTCGTAAGCAGTGACATTTAAAGGATCTGTCCGAAGTTCGTGGTGAAGTCCCATTCTTTGATTAAGAGCAGGTTTCTTTCCCCAAATGAATAGGTCTCCATAGATTGTTAAATGAGATTTGAGATTGCCTCAATAGACAACAGCGTAGAGGTTGGTGTGTGTGTCTTAGATAATTTCATTTGCAGTTCTTTGTGTTTGGCACGGCTGTTGTCAGATTGGACGTGAGTAGTGGGCTGTGTGCAGGCATTCCCAGTCTCACTCAGTCAACGATTCTTTCTTTCTTTCTTTCTTTCTTTCTTTCTTTCTTTCTTTCTTTCTTTCTTTCTTTCTTTCTTTCTTTTTTTTTAATTTATTTTGAGAGAGAGAGGGAGGGAGAGAGACAATTCCAAGCAGCCTCCTCACCATCTGCATGACGCCCGATGTAGGACTTGAACTCGTGGAACCGCGAGATCACGACCTGAGCCGAAACCAAGAATCAGACACTTAACGGACTGAACCACCCAGGCTCCCCCAGTCAACGATGCTGACCTCAGCACGGTGCTGGCATGATCTTCCCCAGCCAAAGCCTTTCTTCTGGGGGAATTTCTTTGTGACTGTTATTTGATCACTTTTCACAGATAAACTTTTAAAAAAAAAAAAATGTTCATTCTTTTTGAGAAAGAGAGAGAGTGCGGGGGAGGGGCAGAGAGAGAGAGGGAGACAGAGGGTCTGAAGCAGGCTCTGCCCTGAGAGCAGAGAGCCCACCCGATGCGGGGCTTGAACTCATGAACCGAGAGATCATGATCTGAGCTGAAGTTGGACGCTTAACCGACGGAGCCACCCAGGTGCCCCCACAGGCAAACTTGTTAAAATGTAGCTCGACTCCTTTATCTAATTGCAGAGACCAGTGTTAGAAAGACCCACATTTCCCCCTTTGTGGTGAATCGTTCTGAAATCCATTGGCTGGGGGTAAAGGTTCTAGCCCGGGCTCCCCCCTGACCAGCGATGTGGCCGTGTCACCTCTCCCCGCCCCCCATCTTTGTCTCCTCATCTGTAAAAATAAGACTGTGGACTCATTTCTAAGTTCCTTCCAGGCACTAGCATTGTGGGGATGTGTCTCGTCTTGGCTAGTGGGGCTAGGGAGGGCGGGAAGCAACGTTTATAATGAAACTGTTGTCTCATGAAACCAGGACTGGGTGGTGACATTGGCAGAACTGTGTTTCTCTGATTTTGAGCCCATCTTCCTAGAATCCCTTCTAGGGGCCAAAATAGTGGGTGCACGTCAGCCCAGATGCTCATGTCCCAGGGTACTTTCTCCTGCCTTCCTACACTTCTCTTTGCGATCAATCCTGTGGAATAAAGAGCCACAACAAAAGAGGAAGATTTGGGGTATTTTGCTTTGGACTGTAACTCGCAGTCTCATTTCCTTTAGAAACGAATCTCGCTTCCATAGGAAAGTCAGGTCCGGCGGGACGCTTTTTTTTTTTTTTTTCCCAGTGTTCATTGTGGACATGAATGGGTTGAAGTCAAACAAAGTAAACCGAACTAAACCCACCACCCAGTATCTGGACCCTGTGCCGGGGTTTGGACCACGTACGGGCTTGACGCCTGTATGCGGGGGGGGGGGGGGGGGGGGGGGGGCGGTGTGGCACAGCGTTTTGCCTGGTGCCCTGAATCGGGGTGAGCGAACGTTCTTTCCCTTTGGCAGGCCTGGCCATCTGTTACTTTGGAAACCCCAGAAACGCATCCTGAGATAAGCTGGCACTGTACTTTTCCTCTTAGATCCGTAGTAGAAAAGTAACTCTGAAACGCTCTATCTCTGACCTGCCTTTTTTCCCTTTTGGAGCAGAAAACATTGACATTTATGAAAATCTGGGCCAGCCATAGTTAGGCAGCCTAAGAATGAGGTAGGCATTTCCTATTAAGTAACGTTGAAAGGAGCAGAGACATTTCCTCCTCCTTATTTTCTAGGAAGATACGGCAACACCACAGATGGAGAAACCGGCTGTAGAACGAAGCTGGTCCTTTGGGATGCTTTTTAATTGGAAGCCTCTAGAGGTCAGCACTGCATAAAAAAGGGCTTTCTAGTTCTGGGTCAAGCCGGCGCCCGGGTCTTGGTGGAGCGTTTGGGAGAGAAGGGCCAGCAGACCCCCGGCACGAGGAGAGAGGTGAAGAGCCGGGCTGTGTGTGGGAGAGCAAGGCAAAGGGTCCTTTCCCTTATACAAAGCCCTAACATTTGTCCTGGGTTGTTTTTCTCCCCCCCCCCCCCCCCCCCACTTCTCATCCATCTTTCCCTACAGCTCCCACACCCTGGTGGGCACACACTGTCAGCTCAATAAACACGACTTATTGACCGATCGATGAAGCGTGGCATTTAGCTCATTCGGAGAAGGGCTGGGGAGACGCCAAAGAGGAGATGGACGGCACAGTGCACTTTGCTTTGAGCGAGGGGAGGGGCCCCTGTGGGCCCCGGCGGCCCAGAGCCTTTCTCGTTATTAGGCGGCAGGCTTTGCTCAGCCCTGCAACTTGCAGTCAAACTTCAGGGTGCCATGGGCAGTGCTGGGACCACAGGTTTCCACTTGGAACCCCATCAGGCTCCCTGATGCTCCCAGATCAGGAGTGGGTGGGGAAGGCTTTTAGGACCCTTAGATCTGACCAGAACGGAAGTGGTTGGGAGCCCCCCAAAACGGGTTGACACTCCTGGGGCGGGGAGGGGAGACTCCAGGGCACGAGATGCAGTTGGAATATTCTTGGGCTGGAATATTCTCAGGCTTCACAGCCCGCCGCAGGCCAAATCCAAACCCGGAGGCAGCGTTGGGAGCTCCCCGTAGCTCCCCGTGGTGCCTCGGAGTTTCTTTTTAGCCCAAGAAGGACCAGAAAAGCCCTTTCTCTCTTCTCTCTCTCTTGTTCAGGATTTTTCGTGTTCCTGTCTCCTGAGTTAGGCCTAACCTAGCCCACAAATGGTGTTGACAGCTGTCCTTTGCTGGGTGATTTCACTGGGCCTGGGACCCACTGACGGAAAAGGGATATTAGTGGAAAGGACAACTAACATGCCGCACACACAACAGAAGCCCAGACTCCCCGGAAAAACGTCTTACCGGTCAGCGACTTAACGGCAGTCTCACTGCTACCATTAGGTTTCAGAATCATCCTGGTGAGTGCGGACAAGGCCCAAGGTTCCCTGCTCCCCAGTGTTGGTTGTATTCCGTGCAACTGACTCTTCGGGCGTCTTGTCGTGAAGCCGGCAGTGCTGAGTGAATAAATCCAAGCTGTGTATGGCATTACATACAAAACTCTATTTTAACAAACTTTTATAAAGCTCCTTCTGAGTACCAGATTAAGTAGCAAGCACAAAGCCCCTTTTAACTCCTCGTATCCTTCCAGCATAAGGTAGATGTCATTTGGTAGCCCCCTTTGACAGATAAGGAAACTGAGGCACACAGAAGTTAAGCAAATTTCACAGAATCACACAGCTAGTAAGTTCTGGAGCTGGGATTCGAACCAAGGCAGTTTGCCTTCAGAGCCCTTTTAACTGCTCTGCTCTGAATAGGGTCATCGGGGTTGGTCTTAACGTTTAATGAAACCTCTGGCTCTTTGCTCAGCACTGCGGAGGCCCTGCCCGTAAGCTTCACGCAGAGAACGCTAAACACTATTAGTCTGCTTGGTTGCTGTGCACAGCATGGACTAAAGGGAACGTTACTTTAAGTCTTTGCCTTGCCCAGGACCAGGTTGGCCATGCCCGGTGGATTAGGGTGCTAACTGAGACATTTTTTTTTTTCTAGTATCCATGTGGTGGCAAAGATTTAAAAGTGATTGGAAGAATTGGAACAACAGGCTTGTTGAAATAATTTAGTAAATTGGTAAGACAAGAGGATCTCTAGGCAGGTGTGCGGCTGTGGGGACAACCAGTACGCTGTCCTTTCTGTTCCCTTCTTTCTAGGTCTCGCCCCCTGAATGGCCCTTTCCGGGGCTGTTACAGATTCTTCTAATAACAGAAGAGGCTATTACAGACACCTGGTCATGAAGAGGCTTTTACCCAAGCTTGCCCTGAAGTAGCCAGGCGCGTAATTCGCTCTGTGGTCAGGCCAGGACCTGAGAGCAGGGAGAAAGCTCTCCTTGTCCGCTTACCCCTCATACCAGTCACCACCACACACTGGAGACTTCTGTCTCCATGTATCTCCCTGGGTCGTCCCAACACGCTTCCAGCCCCCCCGCCCTCCAGCCCTTGCCTTCCGCCTCTGTGCCAAGACAGCAGCGTGCACCCCGTCAATGCCCCCAGCAATGCTGCTTGTCTTAGCACGGCTTTGTGCAGACTGCCTGGAAATCGAAGGACGCGTTGCAAAGACAAAGTCAAGTTTGATTTGGAGCTCGTGTTCTTGTTTGGATGACCTCCACCGTTGTTTCCTCTGCAAATGCAGGGGACAAAAGAGCCGGCCAGGTCATAGCCCGTAAGAAATGTTGGCGTCCCAACCCGGCCTTCCTGGGTTCTGAGATCTCGGGTGGCCTCACGCAGATTCCCCCGTGATTGGGACCTTGTGGTCTTGGCACGCCGGCGTGGGCTCGTAGGCTCGTGGCTGCAGGGAGAGTGTGCGGCACCCCGGGAGCAGCGCTTTCCCGTTTTCCAAACGATGTGCAGCTGAAGGGAAGAAAAGCAGAAAAGGTGAGTCAAAAACACTCCTGTGAAAATGGCAGTTCTCCAGGGATCACTAGGCTGCGCAGGTTTGGAAAGAGAAGGGCACAGTGTTACATTGTAACGAAGACAAAGTTGGTTTTCTGGATCCGGCTCCTGCTTCCCACAGGGCCTTGGTCTTTTAAATCTGTAGTTTCTTCTGCTTAGATGTGTGAAGGGCCACTTGGAGCCTTAGGCTGCAAGGGCAGTGAAAATGCAAACCGTTGTGGAGGATCAACTTTAACCTGGGTCTGGGGAGTGTCAGGGCTTAACAGTTTCTGACTGCAATATTCCTTGTCATCAGAAATAGAAATCTCATAGCTCGAGAGGACTTCAGCTACAGTCTCACCCCAAATCTCACTCTGCGATAGGATTTCAAGTCGCATGCACCCTTGAGGGCTGTGTCAGGGTCTGCCTCTCCCCCGACCGCACCCCTCCGTTCTCTCCTCCCCAACCTTGCCTGACATCGAGCACTCTGTACGTTACAGTTTATCTGCATTTAAAACGGGGATATAATTACGTCCTTTACTAGACAACGCTATGTTTTCAGAAGCAGGTGCTTTGTATTTGCGAGTGGCCTTAGCTTCCAAAGGGTACTCAGAGGAAAGTCCCAGTATGCAAAACAACTGTTGGGTAACCCAGGCCACTTGTGAGCTGGCTTGCACGGTGTCACTAAAACCCGTGCTTTGGCGGAGGAGTTGGGTCATACTTCGTGATAGAGCTGGACTGTCCTGATCTCTTTTGATTCCCCCTTCCTTCGAAGACTATTTCTGACTCTTGCCAGCTCCCAAACGGCTCCTATAACTGGTTACAAGAAGGGCTAAGTGGGATGATAGGACTGATTTGGGGTGAAGCTCTTTTTTTTTTTTAATTTTTTTAAGTTTATTTATTTATTTTGAGAGAGACTGAGCCAACATGAGTAGGGGAGGGGCAGAGAGAGAGAGAGACAGAGAGAGTTAATCTCAAGCAGGCTCTGCACCATCAGCACAGAGCCTGACACAGGGCTCGAACTCACGAAAAGTGAGATCAGGACCTGAGCCGAAACTGAGAGTCAGACACTTAGCCAACTGAGCCACCCAAGCACCCCTGGGGTGAAGCTCTTGCCGGGCTGGAAACATAATCTGGTGCCCTCCTCATGAGAGAGGTGGGTGGGAAGCATCTCCCCATGCAGCTCGCGAGCTTTTGGAAAAGATCTCTCATCCGGAAGCAGGCCAAAAATGTCATCTAACTCCGTGCTCATGAACTCATCAAACCCACCCACATGGTGTGTTCTCTTCAGAACTGGGGCCAGCCGTCTGCGTCATGCGTGAGAGAGTATTCCCCAAAGTGCACTTCAAACCTTGCTCTGACCCCGCAACTGTTCAGCTCTGGAAGAGTGCCGACAAAATTGGCCACGCGCTCTGGAAAATCTCATTTGGAAGCTCGTGTTGGTGAGTCTGGATGGGATTTTGACCCAATGGACGCGGGATAGGGTATTCTACTTGCCGCTTGGAGTCTACCCCCCCCACCCCCCAGGGACGGCCCTGCCTGCTGCTGAGGGAGAGGGCTACAGATGTGGAGCGGGGCGCAGCGGCTGCTGGGAAACACAATGACCTCGGTCTCTTGGTCTGTCATTAAGACAATGGCACTTTTGTGCATCCTCTAGAAATAGAACTTTTCATCTGGCACCACAGCGTGCTACATTCTGGAGCAGTGATGTCACAAGAAGGCAGAGACTAGGGGATTCATCCTCCTAGGCAGGGTGACTGACACTGTTTCCCGATCTCCGCACATTTACTGATGTCACCCATTTCCCCCAAACCACAGCGGCCTCGGGGGGTGGAGAGAATCACAACGAAAGGCAGATTCTCATGTCTGTGGCTCTGAAACTTACTCTGGGGATTCCCAGCCCTTCTCTCTCCCGTTCCTCCCAAATAGCCCAGGCTGTTGCTTGAGATGTCTCTTGTATGTTTCACAGGCTCGCCTTCACTGGTACCCGGTGTTCTCCTTTCTGGCTTTAACTCACGGCCGTTTCTGCTAATGCTGCACAGCTCCAAAGCGTAGCTGGGCTGGGACAGGCTCAGTCACTGTCCACCAAAGGTACCCTCCTTGTGCCACTGCCTGCCAGTGTGGGCCCCGCGGCCACCGGTCCAAGGCGTTGAGGCCCTGGCCGTGTGGTCCAGGTTGCTGGCAACCATGCAGGTGCTGCCCTGGTGACAGCCTGCTCTCAGTTTGTATTTATCTGTTAATCCAGCCACTCACCAGAGGAGTCTGAGTCCCGAAAGTTCAATGTGCTTCTGCATGACGGGCTCAGAAAAAGCTTTTATCCAGCCTTTCCCAAGGTCACCCTCCAACGTTAGTGAGCCTGGCATGTCAGGCCCACGGAGGCTCATCAGCCCCTCCTGGAACAGGCTCTTGAAAGGTCTACCTGTCCTCGACCTGGTCAATCTGTCCAGAAATGGCAGAAGCTGGAACTCGCCATCCTCCTGTATTAGGGTGGGTAGGTGCCTCGGGTGACCCCCACCATGCTGAGTGGGGGGGCAGGGTTTAGCCAGGACTGGAAGGCTCAAGGTCCCGTGATTTGAAGTATCCTGTGCCACACAGGAAGTACTTTAGTAAAGACATGAGTCAGGTGACTCCACACTGTAAAAGCTATTATGCATAGAGTTGACCATTAAAAAGTGATTTCTTGGGGCGCCTGGGTGGCTCAGTCAGTTACGTGTCTGTCTTCTGCTCAGGTCATGATCTCCTGGTCCATGAGTTCAAGCCCCCTCGTTGGGCTGTGTGCTGACAGCTCAGAGCCTGGAGCCTGCTTCAGATTCTGTGTCTCCCTCTCTCTCTCCCCCTCCCCCGCTCACGCTCTGTCTCTCTCTCTCTCTCTCTCAAAATGAGAAATACACATTTTTTTAAAAAAAGTGATTTCTAGATCCTCAGACTAACAAAAGCCTAGGCCACCAATCAGGCTTTTAAGTGGGGAGCCTGTGAAACGGGCAGGTTCTTGGACTGGTGCCCCCAGGGCCTGGTGAACACGGGCAGCTGTGTGCTTACAGATATTCCAGGCGGTGCTGCCTCAGGTGGTCCACACTCGGAGAAACCCTGCGGTTGAGCTGGCCTCCAGGCTAGGAATCATTCACTGTGTTGGGAGGGAGCCAAAGACTCACCAGGCAGTCCCTGTGTGCCAGGCGCTGGGCAAAATGCCTTCATGGTCCTAACGCATCTTTTTCCACAAAGAGAAAATCCTTATAGAGATGCCACAGTTTTGTCTCCATTAAAATCTCATGACTTGGAGAAAAAAAAAAAAAAAAAAGCCACTCCTCTAAGCTCACGTGGTGGCAGAACCGGGAATAAAAGCCAGTTTTGTCTAATTGCAAAGCCTTAGTCTCTTGTCACAAGACGTCACGCTGATCTTGCGGCATTTGGGGAACAATAATGGGCAGAGGCCAAGTTGTATTTGTCGGCGGTGCTTTTTTACGGCTAAAAACTATTAACACCACCCTCAGTACACGGCAAAGAAATGAGAAGATCGTAAAGAGACCGGAAGCCTAAAGAACCGAGGACCCCCTGAAATTCACGACACTCTCCACAATATAAATGTACCATCCAGCGGGCCAACTGAAGACGACATTTCCCACCAGATTATAAGCTACATACGGGTAGAGGTGCTCTCTCTTCCGCTCTCCACGTATCCCCTGTGCTTAGCACAGTCCTGGCATGGGGTAGGCGGTCACGAAACCTTTGTGGAATGAATGAGTGAATGAATGAATGAGGTATGGGGAGAAGAAAGAAATGTTCCTCTTTCTCTCAGGAACGTGGAGAGACTGCTTTGCTCTGAGATTGACCTGCTGTCGCTCACTCATGCATGGAAGCACACAGACCCTGAGACACAACCTTCAGGGACCTGCCTTTATCCCTACAACTCAGAGAAACTGTGTCCAAGAGTTGGTAATGTTGTTGGTTAAGTCTCCAAGACTTTTGCGTTTTACCAGGGGATGGGAACAGCAGCGGGTGGATGTCCCAGGTCGCTGTGCCCGCGATCTCATGATCCCTGAGTGACCGTCAAGGACGTGCCAGCAGGAGATAGGAAAGTCATAAAGCCAGATGCAGCCCTAGACGCATCCTGGGACACATCCTTTCCCTGGTGGGAAAGACACATCCTTTCCCTGGTGGGAAAGCAAGAAATGTGCCGTGGCCCTTCCTGCCTTCTGCGCGATAGCTGACCTAGGATAGAGGCTGCCCGAGACACAAGACACCCACTTTCTGGTGCTCTCCAAGGCTGCCTGCGTCTACACCATCTCGGAGAAGACTCAGAAACTGCCCCATCCCAGCAGGACAGCCCAGGAGCAGAAAAATGCCCTAGGTGCCTTCTGGGCATGGTGAGAAATCAGTATGACATTTGCTCTATCAAACTGTCTTGATCGTCACCTTCAAGAAGATGGAATCTTTTGGTGCCTCTTTTCCAGCCTCCATGGTATGAAACTCCAAATCAATCAGAAGAAAAAATCTGGAAAGAACATAATGCCTTAATCAGCTTGGGCTGCTATAATAGAACACCACAGACTGAGTGGCTTATAAAAAAACAGCAATTTATTTCTTACAGTTCTGGACGTCCAAGATCAAGGCACCAGCAGATTCAGTGTCTAATGAGGATCTTCCTCTTGGTTCATGTGTCCTCACATGGCAGGATGGGTTGAGGGAGCTTTCTGGAGCCCCTTCTGTAAGGGCACGGATCCCATTCACGAGGGCACTGCTCCCGTGACCTCATCACCTTCCAAAAGTCTTACCTCCAAATACCATCACGTTGGAGATTAGGTTTCTACGTATGAGTCTTGGGGGAACACGTTCAGTTTATAGCATAAAGTCACCTAGGTTTCTGCATCTAGAATAATGTCCATGGGCCCCCCCCCCATCACCTGTGCTCAGTCACAGGAACTCTCGGGCTTCTTTTTCCCAATTCTCTCTTTAAAAAAAAATCTTCCGAAATACTCACCACCACCCCCCCACCCCCCGTCAGGCCCCAGAATTTCATGATCACCAAGGAAGGAAGTGGGGTGGGTCCCTGAAGGCCTCACAGGCCCGGTCCACCAGTGCTGGGCCACCGATTCTGTGAAAGCTGTTGGCACAACTGGCCTTTGAGACCCAGTGTCCTCAGAACCCTGTTTTTGTCTTGCTTCCTCTTTTCTTTTCCGGTCACTTCATTCCAACTGGTTGTTCCTTTCCTACCCCTCTTCCACCTCCCTTCTCATTACTGCACTGACATATTTCCCATTACGGGCCCGCCTTTCTCCCTGGTGACCTTCGAGCAGGCTTTGACTCCCAGGTGTGGTAACCAAACGATAGCCTTGACCCTTCTGCTTCGGACCCCACAGAAGACCGAGTGGCGTTTCCCTGCTATTTCCAAAGATAGGAACTGGGATTTTTGACTTGAGAGAGCTGCATGAGGGCTCTGACACCTTCTCGAAGCCGGGCCACTAGGGGGTAGAACTGAGTTCTGATTGGGACCGGTTCCCCCTGCACTATCTTCCAGTCGTGTCTGTGTTGACCTCAGGGAGCACCAAGTCGTGCTAATTAGCGTGTTCACAAAAGACACGACTGGAATCACTGTTCAAGAGGATCGGTGAGCCTGGAGTGATTCGAGAGTCGGGTTCATTTACCTGCCAGTCAAACAAAACCTCCAAGCTGCCTGGTTTCCCCGTAACACTAACCGCAGCCGCCTTCAGGAGGGGTCCGCCCCAGTGCTGGTTGGTGACGGCCCCAGGCTACGGGGTTCTCTGCCCAGCAGCGGCCCCTCTGCCCAGATTATCTTTCCCTACCGCGCCTGCAGCTGGTCCTGCGCAGAACGCATAGACGTGGTGTGGATGCCGCTAAGACTGCTAGTCAGGAAGCCCTTGCAAAGGACTTCTATTTTTAGAGAAGGCATTCCTCTGGCGCTCAGGCGCTCTCCGGCCTGCTGAGAAGTCGGCTGCCCTTCCCAAAGGGCAAGGCTGCAAACCTCCTCTGCCGCAGAAAGGCGTTGTTCTGCCACAAACAATGGTAGGGTGGCCCTGGCACGATGTCAGATGAGTTGATGGCAGCTGGTTATGCGTTCCCTCTCTGCGTTGACAGCTGAGCCCCGCCAGATCCAGAGCAGTCTTGGATTTGGGTTTTGGAGGATGAACCACACCGAAAGCCAGGGATGGTCTAGCTCCAGTTGGCTTAACTAAGGAAATGGCCATAAGCCATAGGTTGTTATTTAGTTCTGGCTGCCTGTGTCTTCAGGGGCAATGTAATTGCTAAATGCGGCCGAACGGGCAGCCAGGGCCGGCGCAGGGCAAGAGTCACGGTGGGCAGCCGGGTGGCCGTCCTGGAGGGAACTGCGGTAGACGGCCGGGCTGTTTCAGGTAAAAGCAGAAAGGGCCACAGCTCTGCAAGTGAGCGCTATCCGTGTCCTTATGCAGCCTCACGTTTTCATTCATCGGTTCACCTGGACCGTACCTGGGATGCAGAGTAACCGGCCTTGTGGTTGAGAATGGGCGCTTTTGAGAAATACAATCACGCTCCAGTCCAGCCCGGCCACTTACTCGTGCTGGGACTTGAAGCCAGTTAACTTAATTTCCCCAGTCCTCAGGTTTTCCATTAGTAATTTGGGATAGATAACCCAATAGAAAAACAAACCAAGAAAACAGAGAGGCGACCCACTGAGGAACAAATGCAAATGGCCAATAAATACATGAAAACGTATTCAAGCCCTGGTTGTCGGGAAACTGTAAATTAAGACGGGACCTCATTCTTGGAAATTCTTAGAAAGATCGATAATGTCCAGCATTGGCACGGAGGCCACGCCCCTGTTGGTGGGAAAGTGAATTGGTTCAACCACCTTAAAGGATCATTTGTCAGTCTCTTACCGTATGTTTTCTGTGCAAGTCCTTTGACTTCACAGTCCCGCTGCTAGGAACCTATCCTGAAGAAATAATTGTGCATATGGATATGGGTGTTCATTATGGTATTGCTTGGAGTATTCTTTTTTTTTTCAAAAAGGAATGGAGATGATCTGTTTCTCAGCAGAGAGGTAATAAGTCCCAGGCGGGTGACTGCAGGTGGCCCTATAGTTTCTGATACCAACAATTGGAACATAATGTGGCGGGAGAGGGGTGACAACAGCAGGAGGGAGGAAGGAAGATGTTCACGCTTTACTCTTTTTACTTAAATCTATGCTTTTGCATCTTTTCTGTCCCAGTTCACCTCTCTGCACCGCATTCCTGCCGAGTTCCGTGGCTCAAGTTATGCAGATTGTTGTGGTAATCCCCAGATCGATTTCCTAGGTGTTCAAACATGGTTTGGGGCTGATCTAGCTGCGTTTCAGGGATGAGACAAACTCAGGGTCTCCATGCTCCTCCGCCATCTTAACTCCCCTCCAAAGAACTGTCGTTTCTCATCTTCAACAGTATGCCCCGTAAGGTCATCCCTGTTCCATATCGAGCTGTCAGGGCAACACTGAGATGTGAAGGCTGCAGCCGCAGCAGAGCTTAGAGGGAGAGTGTGAAATCAGAAGTTCGGATCTGGGCACCGGAAATCTCAGATGCCCCTTAGACATCCCAGTGGCGATGTTAGAGGAGTCTGATGTGGGGGTTGGGAATCGCATTTGATGAGGAGTCCCCTAGGGTTTGTGGGTGGTGTGGAGAGAAGTTCCATCAAAAAGAGAGGGTGGGTACCCAGAGCCAACCATAGTGGGCACCCAAGCCCTGGATTCCAGTGCCTTTGGCACGAATTGACTTCCGCTATGCATTTAAACACTCGTAGTGTCTTAATCAATCCTTCCCACCTATTGGCATCATTGGCACCTTATAAAAGTCTCCCTCCATCTTATTGTTAGCACTGCTTCCTGCTTTTCCTTTGAACCTACAGCCCTGTCTGGCTGAACTCTTTTGGTGGTTTCTGGAGTTCCCAGCTTTGCCTTCACTCGACATCCCATCTTTAGCTCCCCAAACTCCAAGCTTCGTAGCTGATTCAGGGAAGCCCTTCCTGCTCTTCCCACTGAGTACCTCTGCCCACTGCTCTCCCCCGCTGTCTTCAAGACCCAGCCTAGGCAGAGCCCAGACCGCTTGCTCACTCAGACGTCAACAATTGCACACTTCTGTGTGTGTGTGTGTTTTTGCAGTTTCTCACGTAAATCCCCAAAGACAGCCATTAACATCATCATTTCTATTATTATCCAGGCCACGTTGACAGATGAGAAAATGGAGGTTTCAAGGGCAGGCGGGGAATAACCTGCCAAATCCACCCAGATGGGAAGTGTCTTAACATTCTATTGCCGCGTGACAAATTGCTACAAACTCAGCACCTTAAAACAGCGCACATGGATTGTTTCACGGCCCCCGTGCTTCAGGATCCTGGGGGTAGCTTAGCCGGGCGCTCTGCTTCTGAGTCTGTCACGGGCTGCCGGCAGAGTGTCAGCCAGGGATGGGGTTTCATCCGAAAGCTCAACGGGGCAAGGATCCGCTTCCAAGGTTCTCAGTGGTTGTTGACAGAATTCAGTTCCTTTGAGCTGTTGGTCTGAGGGCCTCACATCCTTGCCAACTGTTGAACCGGAGGCCACTCTCTGCAGCTTGCTGTGGGGGCCCAGATTTCAGTCTGGGTGATGAACCAACCCCTGACTGACAGAATGTCCTTCTGTGGTGACAGCTGGGAGAGACGGCCGCTTGCTTCATCCATGTGTGAGCTGAGAGAGCAATGGAGTCTGCTGGCAAGGCAGAGCCCATCATCTCTTCTAACCTAATCTCAGAAGTGCCATCCTGTCACCTTTGCTATATTCTGTTGGCTAGAAGGAAGTTGCCAGGCCAGCCCACGCTCAGGGGGAGGGACCATACTAGGAGGGGGATCACTGGGGGACATCGGAGTCAGGCTGCCACAGGAAGTAACAGCTGAGGTGTTAACTCAGTTATGTGAGCCTCCCGTCTTTGAGATCTTCTTTCTCTGCACGCCTGGATCCTCATGGTTGTTCCCTGCTACAGTCTGAACAGAAAGATAACAGTAACATCACTTTCCCTGTGTGACTCCACCAGTTGAAAACTCTTAGCCAGTGATATTAAGTAGCCTGATTTTAATAAGCAAGAAATGGGAGTTTCAAAATCCAAAACAAAGTGTTATTTATTTTAATGTTTTTAATGTTTATTTATTTTTGAGAGAGAAAGAGAGGCAGAGTATGACTGGGGAGGAGCAGAGAGAGAAGGAGACACAGAATCGGAAGCAGGCTCCAGGCTCTGAACTGTCAGCACAGAGCCCGACGCGGGGCTCGAACTCACAAACAGCGAGATCACGACCTGAGCCGAAGTCGGACGCTCACCCTACTGAGCCACCCAGGCGCCCCAACAAAGGATTATTTAAAGCTGAGTAGCTTAAGTGATGCAGAGGACAGCACACGGTACCATGTTATAAAGGCAGCTGATACAACTGTTGGCCCTTTCCAAACCAGTCTTGAACCCGCAGACCACTGGTAAAGAATCTCCGTATGCCCAACCCAGCAAATTGGCCTTTTATTGAATGCCGCCACTCCAGAGAGAGAGGTGGGTCAGCGGAGCAGGAGAAAGAAAGCCAGGCATGACATTATCACCTCAGCCTTCTCTGTCAGCCGTCTTCCTCCAGGCCACTCGGGTGGACACAGATTTCAGTCTGGGTGATGAACCAACCCCTGACTGACAGAATGTCCTTCTGTGGTGACAGCTGGGAGAGATGGTTAGTGTCTGCCCTCTCGGCCCATGTCCCCCACCAAAACTCCCCCCCTGAAAACTTCTGACAGGGACAGTTGCCAGCACGGTGGCTTCTTGGCAACCTGTATGACAATCTGACATCCCTCTGCTCCCACGTCTGTTTTTCAGACCACTGCTGGGTTGGGCTCTCCCCTTACTGCCCCCACTAACCAGAATGGTCACTCGGTTTCCAAGATTCCCATTCATCTCATCATCTGGGACCTTCTGTCTCTAGCTTGACCCCGATGGGTATGTTTAATTAGTAACTATTTATTAAGAACTCACCATAGGGACATCTGGCTGGCTTAGTCAGTACAGCATGTAACTCTTGATCTCAGAGTTGTGAGTTCAAGCCCCACATTGGGTGTAGAGATAAAGAAAGAAAAGAAAAGAAAGAAAGAAAGAAAGAAAGAAAGAGAGAGAGAGAGAGAGAGAGAGAGGGAGGGAGGGAGGGAGGGAAGGAAGGAAGGAAGGAAGGAAGGAAGGAAGAAAGAAAGAAAGAAAGAAAGAAAGAAAGAAAGAAAGAAAGAAAGAAAGAAAGAGAAAGAAAGAAGAAAGAAAGAAGAAAGAAAGAAAGAAAAGGAAGGAAGGAAGGAAGGAAGGAAGGAAGGAAGGAAGGAAGGAAGGAAGGAAAAGAAAGAGGGAGGAAAAAGAATTCACTATAGGTAGATGTTCTTCCAGGCACTGAAAAAGATATTCCTTGTATGTGGACATACATACACAGATACCTATGACGTAGAGGTTAAGGGCACAGCTTAGAAGTCAGATAAATCCTGTGGCTCCTGGCTGGCTCAGTCGGTAAAGCACGTGACTCTCAATCTCGGGGTCATGATTTCAAGCCCCACACTGGGTATAGAGATTACTTAAAAATAAAATAATTTTTTTTTTAAATAAAAGCTTTAAAGGGGTTCCTGGGTGGCTCAGTCGGTTAAGCGTCCGACTTTGGCTCAGGTCATGATCTCATGGTTCGCGGGTTCAAGCCCCGTGTCGGGCTCTGTGCTGACAGCTCGGAGCCTGGAGCCTGCTTCAGATTCTGTGTCTCCCTCTCTCTCTGCCCTTCCCCTATTCGTGCTCTGTCTCTCAAAAACAAATATATGTAAAAAAAAAAAATTTTTTTTTTTTAAATAAAAGCTTTAAAAAAAAGAAGTCAGATAGATCCTGCTGTTTAGTGGCAGTCGACTCTACTTGGCAAGTTCCTTAAACTTTCTGAGCCCCAGTTTCCTCTTCTGTAACGTGGAGATCAGTAGTCCTACCTTGTAGGACTGTTGTGAGAATTAAGTGAAATCATACTTGTGCAGCACTTAGGACTATGCCTACCACACACGAAGCACTTAACAGTACTTCTCCGTGATCAGCACAGGACAGACCCTTAGCAGCAATTTCCCGTCCCCACCAGACTGTAGGCTCCATGGAGGCTGGGACCACATCTCTCGCCTTTGCAGCTGCGGCCTCAGTACCTGGCACAATGCCTGGCACACGGTAAGGGCTCCCTAGACCTTTGTGGAAAGGGCTTATAAATAAATAAATAATACTGCCGTGAAAGACAAAATATTTACCTAGTTCCGCTTTCCAGGGAGCGCGGAGGTCTCTGAATATCATCTAATTCAAAGTCCACCTTGGGTGGTAAGTGGCAAGTTCGGCCACCTAGTTAAACAGTTGACCAGGGTCTAATGGCGTAGGCTGGGACTCAGGATTCAGACTCTCAGCTCACTGCGTCCAGCATACCCAGTATGCTGACATCATCTTCCCAGCCTGACTGATGTGGCAAATAGGGAAAAGCCCCTCCGATAGGGACTTTCTAATTTGTGGTGACCATGACTCATTTTGGAAGAAACCATTCAGTTATCCCAGGCGTGGTGCTGAGCAAGTGGCAGAGGGAAAGCCAGCTGCCTTGTTCTTGTTGGTCCAAGAGTGTGATCCGAAGGTCTCTGCAGACTTCATCCGGTACCCCCGTGGGTCATTTTCCTGCATGGTGAGGCTATCCGCTCAAGCGTGACCAGCGGCTATTCTTGAAGATCAAGAACAAATCTCAGTGTCAGGTGATCTGGCTTCTAGTCCAGCTTCACTAGCTGGGTGACCTTGGACACGTTTACTTAATGTCCCTGTGTTTTCATTTTCTCCTCTGAAAGGGAGGGAAAGTAGCACCTGGTAAGGATTTGATGATACGATGTGTGACAGAAGGTACCCAGCACAGTTGCTAGAGCAAGCTTGTGAAATGGGATCCGAATGCGGGGCCGGCATTCATCATCCCCTGTGGTGACAGGCCCAGGAAATCTCCTGGTCCCCTGAATCTCCCTCGTAGCTGGCCTGATTCCCTCTGGCACACGGGGCCAGGTGGTGATTTTCAAGATTGATTTCAGAACAGAACTCGTTTGTATCATTTTGTCTAAGTTCCATCCAAAACTTGACATGGGATTGGAACCAAAGTGTATGAAGCCAGTGGAGTCTGCACTCATCAGAGCAGAGCCGGGGACCTGTGACCTGCCCCTCGACCTTCTGAGGTGGCCTCCCACGTATCCCCCTGGGCCCCAGGGCTTCCCGGAACTTGGTTTGAAAACGACCCAACTAAAGTATTTTACATGGCCTCTGTCAGAGTAATAGTCGTATCAACACGTTATTATAACGCATTATTACTATTTATTGCTGACATTTACAGCACTGGTTCTCAGACTTCAGCCTGCGTCAGAATCGCCTGGACCTCTTGTTAAAACACAGGTTATTGGGCCCCACACCCAGAGTTTCTGATTCCATTGTTTTGGGTAGGGACTGAGAGAGAATTTGCACTTCTTTTTTTTTTTTTTTTTTTTTTTTAACGTTTATTTATTTTTGAGACAGAGAGAGAGCATGAACAGGGGAGGGGCAGAGAGAGAGGGAGACACAGAATCCGAAACAGGCTCTGGGCTCTGAGCGGTCAGCACAGAGCCCGACGCGGGGCTCGAACTCACGGACCGCGAGATCATGACCTGAGCCGAAGTCGGCCGCTTAACCGACTGAGCCACCCAGGCGCCCTGAGAATTTGCACTTCTAACTAATCCGTAGGGCTGCTGCTGCTGCTGGCGTCTGGGAACCCTGTGACAGCTGCCGATTTCACGTGTGCTTTCCGTGTGACGGGCACTGTGCTGGCCTCTTCACCTGGGTCGTTTTATTTCATGCTCACAAGTGCGCTTTGAGGGAGGGATTGTGCTATTTATAACCCTTATTTACAGATGAGGAAACAAAGGCTGAGAGAGTCAGATAACTTGCTCAAGGTCTTACAGCTACTGAGTGGAAGATTCCAGTCCAGTCCCCACGCTGCACCATAACGTTCAAATGAAAACGTTTTGGAAGGAGGGGATGGGCACACTTATTGCCCTATACTTACTTTCATTCACTGACCCAGGGCAAACAAGTGAATGAAATGAACTGGCTCTGAGAGAGAGGGTTCCAGCCCGGTTGAGGTTTAACGGAGAGCAGGAAAACCAGACACGACAGCAATGCTTGAAGAACTGTGCTTACTGAGGTGTGCCCATTTGGAACACCTAGGAAGCCACACGACTTCTCAGATACCCTGGAGACATTTGCCCAAGAAGGGGCGGTCCTTGTGACAAAGGATAGAAAACAAAATGGCACTTCATTGATTTATTACTTCGTTCATTTGCAAAAACTTACTGAACGAACCTACCGAATATGCTGGGTGCTGTTTGGTGCTGGGGATACAATGGGAAGTAAACATAGGCATGGTCCGTGATTCTCAGACCCTACAGTACACTCAACATTATTAAGTCTAGTAACAATTTTGCCCGAGTCTTGATATCTTGAAATTCAGCTTTGGCCACAGGATTCTTTTGTGCCCCAGCCGGCTGGTTTTGGCTCTTCCAAATCGTATTATCTTATAGTATCCGAGCTGTCTGTTGACCTAGTGAATTTCCATTCTGACTCATGCAGTTCAACCCCGTCTGACATCATCGTCTCAAAAGTCTGTCTTCTCAATAGATCTTTTTCAAATTCTTGATTACGGACAGGATTTGGCTGGTCTTTGGTGACTGGTAGCTTTCAAATATGACTAATAGGTAGATGGTGTTTAATTGGTCTGTTCTTGTGTTCTGACTCATTACTGCTAATTACCCAGTGTGTTGGATATGCCAGGTGGATGCCTAATGACTGGTCTAATGACGAGCTGGAACACCATATTCAGATCCAAGATATCATGGTCCCGGGAGGCAGGTTCATGTGGTTCTTCATTCTGCCACCTACCACCTTTCCTGTTAGAGTGGGTTTGAGGCGGCCACGTCAGATTCTAGAGATCATATAGCACTGTTCGATTGCAAGGAAATGTCCCCTGCATCCTGGGCCTCGCCTGCTATGTGTGAAAACTTATTTGGATGAACACTCTGTGTTACTTGTTCCGATTTGGATTTGCTCACTCCAGCAAGGTTATGACCTATAAAAAAAAAAAGTATTAATTTAGTAGTCTTGACAGCTAGCACGTCAAGTTTCAAAGAATCCTGTGAAAGAAAGAAAATTAAAAGGGAAGAAAGGAAGGCTAGGAAAGAAAGTCTAGTGAGAGATCTGTGACTGATGTGAAATACGGAGTTTTTACCATGAGCTCAAGGAACCCTCCAGGCTGCCTCCCAGAGACCCAATTTCTGGCTCTCTAATCTGTAGATGGGTTTGCATTAAAAACAAAGCTCAACTTAAGCTTCAAAGTAAGAAGTCAGTATTCAGGGCAGACAGAGAGACTGTTTGTTGTGAACAAGCGGCAGTGATCAGTCATCTCCGAGAGTTGTCCCAGAGAAAGAGTTTGAAACCCAGACTATAATGATAGCTGGCACGTGGGACCTGTGGAATGAAGTCAGTGCTTCCAAAAAAGGAAACAATGAAAAACAATACAAAGAAGCAGCAGCCTACACATTAATGTTCATGAACGTACGTTAACATTGACATTAACTTTGGGTTAATGTCAAATTTTACTAACCAATCCCAACAGACCCACTCGTGATTATTCTTACTGGGGCGTTTTCAGTGGAAAAGTATCCAGTCGGTAAAAAGCTTCAGTAGTTGTGTTACGAAGGACACTATTTTCATTTTGACACAAAATTAGCCTGGGCTCTTGTGCCCACCTAGATACCCTCATGCTGCCTACTCTGCCCTTGATTTGGGCAGAGTGCCCCTCCAGCATGACATTCAGCCTAGGTCCTATCCTTGTCTAGCCAGGGCCACAGCAGAATAGGGGACAGGGGAAGACGAGGGTGAGGAGTTGGGTATCACTGAGTGTTTAAGAGCTCAGGCTCTAGAGCCAGAAAAACATAGGTTTCGATCTCAAATCTGCCTCTTACTATGTGGCCCCGGGCCTCAGGTTCCTGATAAGTCTTGATAATAATGTTGACTCATTACAGAGATTCAGTGAGATAGTATACACTCAGGGTTTGGTGCATTGCATGGCGCATGATATATAATCAGCAAATGATCCCTGTGGTTACTGGAGTCTTGGTCTTAGTATTTGTATGGGTGGTTTAAAAGAATAAAGTAGGTGGGTCAAGAGCAGTTCTCAGATGAATTTGTACCAGCTATGAAGTTGGTCCAAATTAGTCTCTAAATCCATTATACAGTGCCTTCTAAAGAACATTCTACAAAAATTAAAAAGCCCTATATCTGGGATGCCCAGTATAGTTTAGCCATTGGCGCATGAGCTACTGAGCACGTGAAATCTGACTAGAGAGAGTAGATTTTCAAATGTAATTAACTTAAACGTAAGTAGCCATAGGTGATCTGTGACTACCACGTTGGTCAGCAGAACTTCATAAGATTAAAGTTGCCAAATCTGCACGAGAAAGGGCAGACAGACATTGTGAGGGAAAAGTTAAATGTGAGTGGAAGGAAGCGTAGAGCTCAGAGGATTGGAAACATCAGAAAGAATCAAATGTTTAATGAGTGATGGACATGATTCTGATTACAGCCCCTTAGCACAAACACCAGTAAAATATGAAACATCTGTAAACATTAGAAGTCAAACAGTCCAGTTTCAAGAGCTGTTTGACAAATTCCATTTCCACTGAAATGCAAGAGATTGAACTTTGACTTGGAATTTAGAGTCGCAAAACGTGCACCACTTGGTCAACAGCCCTGATGAATAAATGAGGCAGCATCAGACCTAATCGTGAATCCCATCAGGCAGAGAGGAGTTTCCTGAATGCCCTTCTCACGGTGCACGTTGAACTTGGACAGGTGAGAATCATTTTGGGGGAAAGATAATAGAGGAAGCAATGTTTACGTGATCACCGCTGAATTGGCAACGAGCTCGCTCTTTGGCAGCCTAATGGAAAAGCCCAGATGGGGAGAAAATAAAGTTGGCATGTTTTCTGTTCCTACCGGCACAACCCAAGATACAGGTATAAATGGTGTTTGTTCAGTAATAACTCAAATGTGTCACTGATATTGTGACAGAATGTCTAGGGTCTACAATAAGTTTCAATATTAAAAGAATTATAATCCAGAGGGTCAGGGGTCTAAGATGAAAAAAAAGGCTCAAACAGCACTGGTTTTATTTACAGAGCAAGGCATATTTACACAGAGATCCCGCACAGTTGGGGTAAAAGTGGCTTTACCTTGGGAATGAAGAGACACGGTGCCTTCCTGGATACCATGTATGGATGAGACCTGGTTTCCGCTGGTTACCAGTTGGGGGCCCTTCAGCCAGTTATTTACATACTCTGTGCCCCACAGTTTCCACAGGTATAAAAATGGGGTTGGGACTGACTGCCTCATAAGATTCTTACAAGGGTCAAGTAGAAAACAATTTGGAAAACTGTAATGCACTTTGCAGACGGGAAGTGTTACCATTGCCACTGTTGTTTTGACTTTCTCAGTAATGCTCCGAGAGAGGGAACAGCACAGCTGACCGTTTTACAGATGAAGGGACGAAGCTGAGAGGGCGGGGTTCCATGACTTGCCCAAGGTCATGGGCTGCCAGCACTGTGATGGCGGTACGAAACATCGGGTGTTAGCCAATGGACACAGAAGGTTCCTATTTCTTTTGAATCCTTTGCTTTAAGAAATGCTTAAACTCATGGGGTTGTGGGACTGGAACAGCCAGACTGCCTTTGGGTCCAGACAAGAGGGCCCCGTGTGTTAGTTAGAAGGGCCTGCAAACTGGACCAGATCCAGCCTGTTTGGGTAAGTAACGTTTTATTAGAACACAGTTGCGCTCATTCATTTACGAATTGTCTGCGGCTGCTTTTGTATTATAGTGGTGCAGTTGAGCAATGGCAGTAGTGACCACAGCCAAAACTATTTACTCTCTGGCCCAGGACCCACGAAGTGTACCCACTCCTGGGTTCAAGGGCCCCAGTATCGCCAACCACACACAAATAAGTGTATCGAAGAGCACACGGGCACTCTCTCCCTGGGGATCTGATCAGCACTTGGCAGAGTGTGACCCATGCCCCCAAACAGCCACTGTCGTTACCCAGACCTCCACGTCCGCATCGTGTCCACAAAAGAGACCACCTCTGGATGCCGATAGGGTTTAGGGCTTCCACTGTTCCTGACTCTGGTGGGTACAGATGGCTTTGGGGTACGAGGAGGATTTGAGGTGCACTTAGACTTCTGTTACTTGGATCAGAAAGGACACATCGATTAATTTGTCAAACCCTTCCTCTCGGCCAGCATAACGGGACTGGATTGTTGCATAACCAAGTATCGGTTCCCAATGGAGTCAGGCATCTTTGCTTCTCTTTGAGTTTCGATTCCTGGTTCTGGTTCTAGGGGTGCTCAGAGATTGGCGTGGTATTTACAACAGATGCACACGGTAACTGGGGAACGGTTTGCAGTATTAGCGCATATTACATTTAAAAATTTTTTTATGTGGATCTCAAGATGAGATTCTTCAACTGGCAGCTTGACGGATGTTGGACACTAGAACCACGAGTGGTTTTATTTTTCGAAAATGATTTTATCTAAATCATTTAAAAAATTTTTTAATGTTTATTTATTTTTGAGAGAGACAGAGACAGAATGCGAGTGGGTTAGGGGCAGAGAGAGAGGGAGACACAGAAGCTGAAGCAGGCTCCAGGCTCTGAGCTGTCAGCACAGAGCCCGACGCGGGGCTCGAACTCACGAGCTGTGAGATCGTGACCTGAGCTGAGGTCAGACTCTCAACCGACTGAGCCACCCAGGCGCCCCCTAAATAATTTTGATTTAAACTTTTGGCATTCGCATACTGTGTGTTGTGTTTTGCCTTTCAATTTTAAGGAAAAATTTCTAATTTTTAGAAGACATCTTTGGGAACATGAACATTGAAAATGGTTAATTTTTTCACCTTTATTTTAATTTGCATTATTTGATGAAAATATATGCAGATTTCATATACTCTGAATGCTCTTTTGACTTATTTTTATAGTCCTTTGAGCATTAATGTCAATGAAATAAGATCTGGGTTTCTTATTTATGATGGTAGTCACTCTTCTTTGGTTTTGGCAATAGCAGAAATGATATGCCTATCTTTGATTTTTTTTTTTCCTTTAAGACAACAGATGGGAAAGCGACTGAATGGAATCATTAATATGGTTATTTTTCCCCATCCCCCAACCTCCTGAAAGGAATTCTCAGTTACATGCATTACCTGTTACCTCAATATTTCTGGGAATCTATTTCTTAGGGGGGGAGAAAAGTTCTCTTCAGGATTAGGGCTACACAATCCCATGTGACTGCTTTCTGGAGGGTTCGGGTCTCTTTCTCCAGTGACTAATTACTAGGAGGCTGCTTCTCAGAGGTTCCTGCAGCTGCCAGCACCAAGTTCCTTGAAGCCCCATCTGCGGTTGTCTTGCCCAGGAGGAGCAGGAAGGGGCTGCTGGGCTGGCCTGGAAACTAGAAACGAGGGTCCCTTAGCCCCTTTTGGCCCATAGACGGCCGCTTCTCCAGGGGTGCCTCGGGACCAGCCAGCCACTCAGGGAGCCAACCAAAAGCCTACTTCTCCTGTGGTGGGGAGAGACATACTTCCAAATCCACCCACGGCTCTCCTGGAAGACTGGCACACGCCCTTGTTGAGTATCCAAGTGGCTCCAAGGCCAGCGCTCAACTCTGGCACCCCGGCACTTGGGGGAGCTTCTCCCACACTCCGGAGGAAATACATATTCGTTCATGCATTAGCTCACTCACTCACTGAGCAAATGTTGACTGCTTGCCCACTGTGCCAGCCGCTGTGGTGGGCATGAGGCACACTGTGAACGTGGTCTTCTTGTGGTATAGTAAGAAATATATCTGGCCTTTGTCTCTGGTTCCTAGTGCCGAGCTTCCAAAACCCCTGGAACTTCGTCAGGGGACTGTCTGTTGTTTTTCGTGATGAGCTCCTTTCCGTCACCCTTGAGTTTATGCCAGGGAGGTGACATAGGGCGGGCGGGGTTCCTCGGTCGCCTCAGAAAGACCCAAAGTTTGGAAGGTTCGAGGTTTCAGCCCCGTCCGCCATCGTGGGGTGGGAGGACGGGTCGCTGGAGAGTGAACTCCACAAAAACTCTTGAGATGGGTGAGAGAGAGTCAGAGCAAGGGTGTGATTATGGGACTTGAGCCCCTGGATGTCATCTGAAATGGCTGGATATCTCACTTTGCAGTCCCACAAACCAACAGGCTCCCTTTTTTGTTTAAGTTCATTGAAATTGGGGTTTTCTGCACTTATAAACACGAGCCTTGATTCATAGAGCAGACGGGCAGAAAATCTACTTCACAGTGACGTGACAAATGCCATTATAATAGAAGAAGGGAGGCATGGGTGAGTGGCTGTGCGGCAGATGCTGTTGGTGCCCTGCCTATCTCCTTGGCCTACCGTGGACATCTCCTGTGGCTTCGGGGGCCCTTTCCATACTGTCATCAGCTTCCTCCTCAGTACCCGAGCGTGTCTGTCTGCCTGGAGGAATGTGCTTGGCCCCAGCACGGGACAGACTGAGTAACAATATCTTAAATGAGAGAGTTGATTTCTTCTTCACGGAATAGCAGCCTGGTCCGGTGAAGTTGTCAGGGCTTCGAGCTCCTTCCATATTTTCTTCTCATCATTCCTAGGGTGCTGACCTGGTCCTACGGGGCCCCAGCTGTGCCTATGTCCACGTGTCTGTTGTTTTGCTTGTTGATTCACTGCCGAGTGACCCCTTGTTCCCTCCTATGACCGCTTTTTAGTGCCACCCGTAGGCACCTGGTGACCTGGTGGCTCTCGCAGAGAACTTGGGAAAGGCGGAAGACATCTTGGCTGCCATCTTGCCACTTCCATAAATCAACACACTCCAATCCCTCCCACCTTCCAGGTCCTTCCATCATCCCCTGCCTCCTCTAAATCTCAGTGTGGAGTGGAGAGCAGGGCAGGGCATGCCTTCAGGACCCGTCAGTGGCCTCCTGCTTCTTCAATCTGCTCTCCTTCTCCCACTGGGAAAACTCCAGTTTGGGTGAGAGAATGGGGATGAGGATAGCTGTGTCCCTTCATCAGGTTTTTCTTCCAAATGTATTTTTTCACACTCTGGGTTTTCCTTGCTGTCCCTGAGACTTAAGCTTTTGAAATCAAAGGCAAAGAACTGACTTCTTAACGTATTTCTCAGCTTTTAGCACCGTCTCCTCATCTCTGAGGCAACTTGGGTGTCAGGCTGACTGATGGGGAAAGGACACAGTGTAGAAGGACAGAGGGAGGGGAAACACATCAGAGAACACATCAGTCTAGCACCTGAGCACCAGGAAAACCACAAGGCTGTGACTGAATAGGACACCGTAGCTTCCTGCTACCAAGACTTGGAAACCTGGCTCGCACACTCGTGTCTGGTACATTTTTTTGTCCTGGAAGCCCGAATAACCCCTGAGAATATTTTAATTTTGCGAAGAAAATCATGCATATTTCCCTAACGAGGCTGCTAGGTTGTGGCCCAATTTCAAAGTAACAGCAAATACCGTGGCTATGCCCTCAAATCCAATATTCATCGGAAATATGCCAGGCTCTGATCTGCCACTGACGTATAAGTCAAATATGTTTCCATGGCAGCCACCCGTCCCTGTGACCAGCCAAGAGTCTATCCCTGACCAAAAAAAAAAAAAACAAAAAAAACAAAAAAAAACATTGTTGTGTCTCTAGGAATGAGACCCAAGCTGGTGATTGCCAGCTCTACCCCACAGCGCCAGCCTTTGCAAGGCTATGAACCAAGTTTCCCACTTTCAGGTCTTTCTGGTCTACCCGCCAAGCCTCACTTGCAGGGTATGAAGCTAAATGTAACTCCTGTGGCAGATGGTCAGGTCACCTTTCAGTAAAATAAGGGAAAATGGCAGCCAAGGACCTGCATGCCATTTCTGGCACAAACATATTGCAGGTTGCAAATCCCTGCTCTACCTGCGTAAAAATGCCGTCAATGGACTACAGACAGAGATGTCTTTCTTTTTTCTTTTTTTCTTTTTTTTAACGTTCATTTATTTTTGAGAGAGAGACAGAGTGTACGTGGGAGACGGGCAGAGAGAGAGGGAGACACAGAATCCGAAGCAGGCTCCAGGCTCCGAGCTGTCAGCACAGAGCCCGATGCGGGGCTCGGACTCACAAACCGTGAGATCACGACCCGAGCCGGAGTCGGACGCCCAACGGACGGAGCCATCCAGGGGCCCCAGAGGTGTCTCTCTTAAAGTGTGTTCTGTGCAACGTGTCAGACACTATAGGAAAATGGGATTGTATGATCAGATCTATTTAGCACGACAGCTTCTGATGAAGTTGAAGAGTCTGTTGAAGATGAAAGATGGTGGTGCAATGTGTGATGTTGACCCACTCACGTGGCCCTTGTGGACTTTCTGACACAGATAGCTCCTGGGACCGTGGCTGGGCGGGACACACTTTGAGAACTGCTGTGACAGCGCACACGTCTCTTGTTACAGGATATTGCCCTGTGGTCCTGACCATTGTGGCTTGGGGTTAGAAGAAAATATTATTTTGTAGACGCTAAGTGACTAAGAAGCAGCAATTTGGAGTTACTATCAAAGCAGCATCTCATCATTCCTGTAAATGTCCAGATACCAAGAAATCAATGGCTGGATCATTGCCACTGCCCATTCCAGGGCCGGGCTTGTCTGGCTTTGTTTCTACGTGTCCAAGGTCCAAGTTGTTTCTCTTATTTATACTTTCTTTTCTGAGACACAAGCACGGTCTCGAATAACCCTGAAACACAGCAAGGATCACACAAAGCATCTCAAGAGTCTTTTCGGGTGATGAGTCCGTGGCCTATTTCTTATGAAATTCATTCATCCAAGTACTGGTTAGCACCTCCTATGTATTAGGCCCTACAGAACGTGCAAGGTTGACTAAGGTAAAGCCTCTATTCTTAAATATCTCCTGTGCCAGCCTCTTATGTTCTAGAAAAATGTTACAGTAATGCATTTATAGATAAAGGAACCCATCTGGAGATGAAGTAAATAGCTGGTTCCAGTTTTGGTGCTGTGAGATGAGAGGCTGTTCCAAGGCAGCAGAATAAGGAAGGAAGATCATTACTTCACTTCCACTTAATTTTAGTGAACTTCTTGGAAGAGGTGGTGTTTTGACAGATCTGAAAGAAGAGCATTGGACCGATCTCAAGACGAGTCGTTCAATAAATGTATGAGGATCCAGGCTTGGAAAGTCAGTATTGTGAACGAAAGGAGGCCACCTCCACTGACAGCTCAGAAGCAGTAACGCTGGGTATTCTAAATGTCTTTGTTCACTGTCGAAGAAAGCTTTTCTATGTTTCCTAATTCCCACCGTTGTGAACTGCCAAGCCAGTGTTTCATTATAATCTTGGCTCTTAAACAGTACAGTTCATCCAAAGACGACAGGGTCTTGTGAACAGAAATTCGGCCTTGGACCAAGGTTGTAATAGATCGTACGCTTCATTATACAGGTGAGGAAAAGGGACCAGCTGCTGCATGACAGATTTGCCGTGGAGCAAGAGGGCAGACCCCATGCGGTGTTTCAGAAATGGTGAACTTTGACTGACCCACGAGATTACTTACTTTTGGAGGAAGTGGTGTGGAAGGAAGACCGTAAATGGAAAATTGGGGAGGAGGGGGGAATGTTCCCTCCATCCACTACTCCCTCAAGCATCATTTGAGCCCCCCAGGGAAATGTTAGCATGGTATGATGCTTAACAAATTTTAAAGGAGAAAATAAAATGATTTTTCTATTCAAGCCCAATTAAGATCTACATGAAGACCTGGATAATTTCTCCTCTCACCCAAAATGAACAAAAGGCCAATTAGTAATGTTAGGATGTGACCTCACTGTGGTTAAAAATATTTATGTTGTGGGACGCCTGGGTGGCTCATTTGGTTAAACGCCTGACTTCGGCTCAGGGGATGATCTCACGGTTTGTGGGTTCGAGCCCCGCACTGGGCTCCGTGCTGACAGCTCAGAGCCTGGAGCCTGCTTCAGATTCTGTGTCTCCCTCTCTCTCTGCCCCTCACCCGCTCACGCTCTGCCTCTCTCTGTCTTTCAAGAATAAATAAACATGGAAAAATTGGGGCACCTGGGTGGTTCAGTCAGTTAAGCGGCCGACTTCAGCTCAGGTCACAATCTCACGGTCCATGAGTTCGAGCCCCGCGTAGGGCTCTGGGCTGATGGCTCAGAGCCCGGATCCTGCTTCCGATTCTGTGTCTCCCTCTCTCTGTCCCTCCCCCGTTCATGCTCTGTCTCTCTCTGTCTCAAAAATAAATAAACGTTAAAAAAAATTAAAAAAAACATGGAAAAATAATTTTAAAAAATATTTGCGTTGCTTGAATGTAAAATGGCGGGTAACCCATTCAGGACTAGTGTGGGCAATAGGAAATAATAAACAGAAGAGAGAAAAGGAAATAAAAATGCAGTGGCAATAATAGGCTTGGATTAACACCAGTATTTTCAAAGATGCCTGCACAGCTTCAGATTCAATAGAAGTCCTTTTGCCAAGGACTCTGACACATTCCATCCATGAGCAGGCTGGCTGCCGTTTCCTAAGGAATGTCCCTAAGATCAGCCCTTTCCCTCTCGTCCTCTGTGCCAGAGCCCATCTTGTTCTCCCAACGCTGTAACCATCATTGCGTGGCCGTGAAGCTCAGTCCGGCTGCTGTGTATGCTGCCTCTGAGTTATAATCCACCTTATCTGATTTTCCCACATGCACCCCGTCGTTCATTTTTTTCCCTCCATCTGTAACTGAGGAAATAACAGATAATTGGTTAGATGGCTAATTGAGCCTCAACCAGGCACTTCAGACTTGTCCTGGTTTGTTTGGTGCCCTGCGGAGGCAGATGGGATCCAACTCTTTAGTTTATTTCAGCGGCTTGGAATCCTTGCAGTTGGCTCCAAGGGAGAGGTGGTGCCTAGTGTTGGACGTTTCCTGGCCAGGGGACAGGGTGTAGGTGGCTGTGCCCCTCCGTGGTTCTGTGGACAGTTTGGAGGCCCTTCTAAGAGAGAAAGGTTCACAGCAAAAGCTGGAGAAGCTGTTCTTGTACAGTGATCTATGATATTGGGGTGAGATTGTAAGGCGGAGGGTGAAGGCAGGGTGCCCAAACAAAGCTGCTAAGCTGTGTCGCCACTGTACCATGTGATGATCTGTTGCAGAACCGGGAAAGGGCCACTTTCCCCACTGCTGCAGAAAATTCAGCCCCTGTCTGGCCCCATGAGACCTGGCAGCTTCGAGAACAGGAGGCTGTGATAAACGACCAGAGGCTGGCCGAGAACCTGGTGTGGATTTATGAGTGGGCCATTCTCTGCTACCCAGGGAGAGTAAACTAAAACGTTAAAAAGAATAAGCCAGCCCCCTTGAGCTAGAAGCTGCCGGTGCCCACCCATACCTGTGTGTGCTGCTCCTCCCGTGGGCACCGGGCATCTCCCCGCCACCTTGCACTGTAGGGACCGTGTAACTAGTCCTGGCCAGAGACTAGTGGAGGGATGGAAGCCACTCTGAGGAAATCACTGGCTTCTTCAATCTTTCTGTGAGATCCTCGACCCCCTCTCTCTTCACTGAGCTGCTGGCTGAATGTAGAGGACCCAGTAGAGGATTCTAGAACCCTAGGTGATAACAGGGCCACAAGATGGAAGGAGCCTGGGGCGCTGAATGATGGCATGGAGCAGTCTCTCATACCACACCACACCCCCCTCTTTCCTGGACTATGAAGTGAGTGAAAATTTAAACTTTTTTGTGTGTGTTAAACCACTGAGATTTGGAGCTCGCCTGTTATAGTGACTACCACACTGGCTAATACTGAACTGACGGTGAAAAGTCATGACGTGGAGAGAGGGGCCAAGGCTACTTACTGGTACCTTCTCAAGTGTTTTTCAGTGACGTTTCCAGATGCGCAGATAAGAGTGCATGCATGTCCCCAGGTCCTGGGGCTCATGACCCAGCTGGTTTGCTTTAAGTTTCCGTTCCCTCTTAGTCTTCTGAATGGAAAATTTGTCTTCCTTTCTAGAATATATTCATGTTTATCTTCATGTAAAAATAATATTTGCTGAGATTTAGCCCTCAAGTTGAATTGACTTTTAACCTAGCATCCCAAGTAGCAGCCCTGTTACAGTTTGTCTCCAAAGATCCCTTCCATTGCCTCCCCCCCTGCACCCGCCCCCGACCTCTCTGCCCTGGTTGTTGGTGAAAAGCAAAGCTATGTCAGGAAACCCCTTGCAGGGTTTCAGTGAGTTAACACCCTTCAGATTTCAGATGCCTGACTTAATTCTTTAAAAACAAAAATGAAAGCAAATTTGGTCTCATTTGGTGTTAATGCTGAGGCTGTTCAAAATGTTTTCACCACTTGGCTTCACAAAAAAGACAGAGCTGAAAAAAAAAAAAAAAGTAGGGGCGCCTGGGTGGCTCAGTCAGTTAAGTGGCCGACTTCGGCTCAGGTCATGATCTCACGATCTGTGAGTTCGAGCCCTGCGTCGGGCTCTGTGCTGACAGCTCGGAGCCTGGAGCCTGTTTCAGATTCTTGTCTCCCTCTCTCTGACCCTCCCCCGTGCATGCTCTGTCTCTCTCTGTCTCAAAAATAAATAAACGTTAAAAAAAAAAAAATTTAAAAAAAAAAAGGTAAAGAAGTAAAAGAAGACTGGAGACGTTTCCTGAGGCCATGTCCCTCTCTGAGGTGGGAGAGGCAAGATGTAGAGACAGCTAATGTTTTTGCTCCTGCCTCAGTGGGTTTTCCTCCCTCCTCTGATTGGGGTCACACGGCCCAGATGATGACAAGCCAGAAATGTAGCCTGGGTCCTGGAGCGTCACCTAGTCAACACTTGATTTTCAAAAAGGAATCCATCAAGATTACCTTAGATCAGGGGAAGTCACCTGAGTCCACTCCTGGGCACACTGAAAACCCCCCAAATCTCTTTGTCTTTTCTCAGGGTCCTTATTTGCTTATCTTCAGTGAGTTATGTGGGGGAATCACTGAGAAATTCACTGCCAGCGGCAGAGGTAGGAGCATCAAAAGAGTCTTGGTTGGACCGGCTTCTCCCTACGTCATGGACTTAATTTTATCCTATGGTCCTCAACATAGACTTAACCACCATTTTGTCAATACAGGACTGTGAAAAAAGCTGCTGAAACACAAAGAACAGAAAACAGGAACTTGAAGAGATATTTATATTTCAATATTCATAGCAGCATCATTCATAGGACCGAAAGGTAAGAAGCGTCCATGCCCATTGTTGGCTCCATGGATGAACAAAGTGTGATACACACACAAACAGTGGAACTACCCACCCCTTTAAAAAGGAGGAAATTCTGGGGCACCTGGGTGGCTCAGTCGGTTAAGCATCTGACGTCGGCTCAGGTCATGATCTCATGGGTTGTGGGTTCGAGCTCTGCGTCGGGCTCTGTGCTGACAGCTCAGAGCCTGGAGCCTGCTTCGGATTCCGTGTCTCCTTCTCTCTCTGCCCCTCCCCCGCTCACTCTCTGTCTCCGTCTCTCTCTCTCTCTCTCTCTCTCTCTCTCTCAAAAAAAAATAAACATTGGGGCGCCTGGGTGGCGCAGTCGGTTGGGCGTCCGACTTCAGCCAGGTCACGATCTCGCGGTCCGTGAGTTCGAGCCCCGCATCAGGCTCTGGGCTGATGGCTCAGAGCCTGGAGCCTGTTTCCGATTCTGTGTCTCCCTCTCTCTCTGCTCCTCCCCCGTTCATGCTCTGTCTCTCTCTGTCCCAAAAATAAATAAACGTTGAAAAAAAAAATAAATAAATAAACATTAAAAAAAAAAAAAGGGAGGCAATTCTGACCCATGTTGCCACATGGATGAACCTTGAGAACATTGTGCTAAATGAAATAAGCCAGTCACCAAAAAAACAAATACTGTTCAATTCCTTGTATATGAAGTACTTAGAGTAGTTGAATTTCTAGAGACAGAAAGGAGAAGGGTGGTTGCCGCGGGCTGTGGGGAGGCGTGGGGGGGGGGGGGGAGTTCGTGTCTGATGGGTCAAGAGTTTCAGTTTGGGAAGATGAAAAAGAAAAGCTTTGGTGATAAACGGCGGGGATGGGTGCACAACAGTGTGGACGTACTTAATACCACTGAACTGTACGTTTTAACACGGTGAAGACGGTAAATTTGACATTCCGTGCTTTCTACCACATAACATGTGGAAGGCAAGCGACATTGGGGAATACGTTGGGAGGAGGAGACGGTCCCCTTGCCCCTCCCCTACGCCCAGATAACCTGGGCAATTGGAGTCATTTCTGTAGTTACAGATTTTGTTTGCACGTAAGCACCCAGTTAGTGATTCATTTTGCTGCTTTCGACTCCTGAGCAAAAGAGTAAAGCAATTTCCTCCTTTTCCTCCTTCACGGCAAAGAACCAGGATTTTGTGTTCTTCGGTTCTGGGCCCACTTCTCCCGTGGAGAATGATTGGCTTTTCTGTGGTTTAAAGGCTGCTGAAAAGGCAACCCCCACGCAGGTCTCTATTTGGTCAATTTGGTCATTGGGGGCCCTTCTAAGGAGGGCTGGGAGTTACCCGAAATGGGGAAGGGTTGGAGCAGGGAGGTGGAGACTGGGAATTTGAGATGGGGCGGGGGGGGGGTGGCTTTGAAGGGCTGGGAGGGGTTGCAGACTCAATACTAAAAGGAGGATGTGGATGTGGGGGGCATGGGTGCCCAGCGGGAAGTTCTGTTAGTACCTGAGAGAAGGAGCCACTGATGGCTTGCAGAAGGGTTCAAGGCAGGGCCCGTGTCAGTGAGGAGGTGCGCATACGCTCACATGATGGCCGCCTACGGTGTGGAGAGATGCCCACCAAGGGTACAGAACCAATGCCCGTGGCAGCAGCAGGTGGCAGAAGGGGCCTTCCGCCCAGGACAACCACAGTGGGTTAGGGAGCAGGCACCACCTTTATTTTGGGGGACCACACACACTTCCCTTTCAAGTGCCAGTCCCTTGAAGGAGGGGAAAGAGCCCAGGCTTGGGTGGGGGGAAGGAGGGAGGAGTCAGTGCTCAGCTGGATAGGAGTCGATGGGGAAGAAACAAAGACGCGTGTCGCTGCCTACATCTTTAACAAGTGCCTTGGAACGCATCCAGCCGTCACAATTGTCCAAATTTTACTCCAAATCCAATCTGTGACTCCTATTGTCTTCTTCCACTGGGGGACACTTAGAAAGACGTAACAGATGGCTGTGTGTGGCAATAGCGTCCCTTCCCCACTGCCAGGAGTGAGTTGTTGTTTTTTTTTTTTTTTTCATCGATGCCTTTCTCTTTCATCCAAAAACAATTTTTCTTCCTATCAAAAGCAATACATTGTTTTGATATCGTAGAAAAGCATAAAGAAGAAAATTTAAATCTCCCACAATGCTACCAGCCCAGAGACAGCCACTGCTAAAATTTTACTGCACTTCCTGCCCGGTTTCTCCCCCGCGCATGGGTTAGTGTCTTTGGCCAAGTACGTACGTCTTTCAGGTCCCACTGCCCAGGTGTGCTGATGAGCCTATACTAAACTTTTCTGAGTCCAGGCCCTTCATGCAGTAGCAGACAAAGCTGGGGGGGGGGGGACAGTGTGGGACATGAGTCAGAGAGAACACTAATCCACCCATAAGGGACTTAAATACCATCTTCTCAGCAGATTCCTGATCAGCCACAGACCTGATCTGACCATAAGCAGTTTACATTACATTCCGCTGGTTCCAAATGTTTGTTGGAACTGGTGTGATATTTATCCATAAAAACAAAATTATAAATGGTGGTTAGATTTGCAGGCCATAAAGCTCAAGATGACCAGCGGCGGAACTGAGAGATCATTGATAACTGTTCTGATCACAGATTCCTCTTAAGCCCTTCTGAAATCGTCCCTCGGAGACCTGAATCCCGGATGTCTGAGTCTTGACCACTCCCCTTGTCTACCCTAAATTTTCAGAGGGTAGGAGGACTCAGGTGGGAGAGTCACAGCGTCATTCACAAGTCCAGCACTGCTAATTAGGGAGTCGGTATTGAAACCGTGGGCTTTGGAGACAGCCCTGCCTGGGTTCAAATCCCAGCGCTGCCTGGAATTAGTTATGTGAGTCTGGGACGCTCGCTGAACCTCTTTGAGTCTATTTTCTCGCCCATAAAGTGGGAATCATAATGCATATTCCTAAGGATTTCTGTGAAGGTTAGAGAAGATAGGACGTGAATTCTTGGACTCGAAAATGACAATATCCCACAGATTCCCACCATTGATTTAAATTACTGAAATGAGGACCTTTCTTAAATATCGATAAATACACTCTTTACAACTATACGACCAAAGGCAAGAGTACAAGTCGAGAAAAACCAACAGAACTAAAGTTGGCTCTTGTGATTAATGCTGTTATTTTGCTGAAATTAATTCGGCTTCTTGAAACACCAGTTTCTAGGACGGGGTTCTTTTGACCCGGGCATCCCGAACCCACCATGTGCCGCGCGATGGTTCAACTTGCCGACAACCTTTCTTGGGTCTGGACACTGTAACCTGGAGGGCTGTAGGCTACGTGTGGCCCGTGGATGGACGTGTTTCACCTGACCCTCACAGGATTCATTTTTTCCAATTAGCTGCCATTATAAAAGAATGAAGATATTACACCTAAAATGCGCTGTTCCCGCTCCTCTTGAAAGGCTGGAAGAGCCAGCCCCGCAGGACTGCAGGGTCGGGGGGTGAATGGCAGTCCCCTGTCACCTGAGCTGGGCTTCCCAACTCCACTCTCCTGGCTCTTCCCATGTGCGTAAGCTGCCAGCCTCTGTGGGATTTGCTCTGGGACCTCTTCCTCTGTGACTTACACCCGTTCCTCAGCAGCCCGTGACGGCCAAACAGCATTTCAAGACACCCCCAAAAGGTAAGAAACACAAGAGCAAAAAAACTTCTGCTGAAATTGTGAGCAGCATTCAGTTCTCCCGTGTCCATCCAGATGACCCGGACGAGTTTGTTTGCGTACATGTGCTTGAAGGTTTTTATTGAAGCGCAAAGACAAAATGTTGAAATCCTCCTAAGCTATCCTTCGTTCCTCCAGGATCCCCGAACCCCCAGTTTGAGTGCCGATTCCTTCTCAGAGTCCGCAGGAGGAACCAACGCTGCCGACACCTTGATTTCAGACTTCCAGCCTCCAGCACCATGAGAGCATACATTTCGGTTGTTTTAAGCCACCCAGTCTGGAGTAGTTTGTTAGGACAGCCTTAGGGAGCTAAGATAGTCACCTTGCATAGAATCGGACCCCAGGAGAGAATGAACCGGACGTGACTATCGTTGAAGGGAAAGAAACTGAAGAGAGGGAATAGTACCAGTCCAAAAATGCAGTAGGTGGTTCCCCATCCCTCACCTCTGGCGGACACGCGGGTGGATTATGGCCCATTCTCCCCCACGCCACCACCATCATCAGACCCCTGCCCTCTTCTGTCTGCGGCTTCTTCAAGGTATACTTTCCACTGCCTTGCACCTCCTTAATCTCCAGTCTTCTCTCTCTACGTTTGTAGTGAGGGCTGGGTAGAACAGAACACCAGAACAGGTGCATGGCAGGGAGAGACGGATGAGAAGCAGGGTCCAGCTCGGGGGTGGGGGGTGGGGGTGGGAGATGGCTGCTGGGAAAGAGGAAGGCCAACGCAGCCAGGAAGCGCACAGCATCTAATACACATTCTGTCCACAGTTGGAACCAGGCAGACCCCGAGAGACAGCATCTGAAGACAATGCCGGAAGTATCTCAGAGAGAAGTCTTTGTTCTGGCCTCGCCAATACAAAACAAAACTGTTTTTTTTTTTCTTTTCAGGCAAAAAGACACCTAAGTAGCACTCCAGTCTTCAACAGAGCTGGGTGCAGAAACAAACCACCAGTTCATGCAGTGTGAGTTTTTAAGGGTATGTTCCAATTTTCTGCGCCCTCTTCCAGGGCAGATGTGAAACCTTGTGTTCACTCCAGCGATCCTTTCCGGGCAGCGCGTGGGGGCTTTCCCAGCCAGTGTGTTCCCCCCTCGCACATCGCTGCCTGCCACGGTCACGGACAGCACCTCAGTTGAACTCTGACCTGTCTCGTCCTGACGCCCACCGAGCCTGCTGCTGTCTGTCTGTTGTAACATTTCTGTCTGTCCTCAGATCTTTGGAATAAGCTGACTGTATTTCACCAGACCTTATGGCTCCTCGTCTGTTACCTTCACGCCCTTCACACTGACGTGCTGTGCTCAACTTTGCAACCAAGTGTTTCACTGGCTGGTGGCGTTTTCTCCCCCATTCCCGTCCTACCCTCCTGCTATTTGCATTGCATTAATATGCAAATGAAACGAAATGAAACACTTCCTCTTGGGTTGAGAATTCGCAGTTTTAGGGCTGAAGACGGGCTGCTTTAGTTTTTCATAGACTTTTGTGACACCACGTTCTGCTGCTGTGTTGGAACGTAGGACCGTTCCCAGATGTGTGCCTGCCTGCTTTCCTTATTCTCTTCCTTCCCCTTTCTCTCTCTTGCCCTTGCTGGGGATCAGGACATGCTATCCCAAAATATAGAATGCCAAAATATTGGCATTTTGAATATATTTTAAGCTGAAAGAGTTTGAGAAACTGGCAAAAGCAGGAAGGTCATTCTGACTCCCCTCCCCTCGGCCACCCTTCTTCCTTGAAACTGGTCGTAAAACTCGCATGTGAGAGGTACCCTCCCTACACCTGGAGGAAAGGAACAACCTTATAAAAAGAATCCCCCCAAACAGGTCTTGTTAATTTTTCCCCAGTTTACTATACTTACCTCAACATATTAACCTATCATATTCCTCCACAATTGTCCACTCGTCATCAAACCTAGCATAAAAATACTCAGGTCTAATTGTTCCTCTGGATCTTCATTTCCTTATGAAGGCTCCCATGTCACGTAAAACTTAAATAAATTTATGTGCATTTCTTCTGTTAACCTGTCCTTGTTACTTTAATTCCAGGGACCCTAAGAAGGGCAAGGAAAATGTTTTCATCTCCTATACGCTCTATTTCTTCTTTCCTTTATTTATGTTGTGATGGTAAAATATATGTAACATAGAAGTTACCATTTTAACCGTTTTTAAAGATATGGTTCAGTGGCATTAAATACATTTGCTAGCAAGTTAATTTTGTAGATATCAATAAACTGATTCTAAAGTTTATGCAGAAAGGCCAAAGAAAACAGAATAGCCAATAGTATATTAAAGGAGAAGAACAAAGTCGGGCAACTGACACTCCCCAGCTTCAAGACTTTTATTCATTTATTTAAAAAAGGTTTTTTTGATGTTTATTTATTGAGAGAGACAGAGACAGAATGCGAGTGGGTTAGGGGCACAGAGAGAGGGAGACACAGAATCCGAAGCAGGCTTCAGGCTCTGAGCCATCAGCACAGAGCCTGACGCGGGGCTTGAACTCATGAGCTGTGAGATCGTGACCCGAGCCAAAGTCGGACGCTCAACCGACTGAGTCACCCAGGCGCCCCTAGTTTTTTAATAAAGCTACAGTAAGTGTGGTATTACTGAAAGAACAGACAAATAGATCAATAGAACAGAACCGAGAGCTCCGGAGCGGACTCACATAAATACAACGAACTGATATTTGACAAAGGAATGGAAGCAAATACAATATGCAAAAGATAGTCTTTTCAACAAATGGTCCTGGAATGACTGGACATCCACATGCAAAAAGACGAATCTAGACACAGGCCTTATATTCTTCACCAAAATTAATTCAAAATGGATCAGAGACCTGAATGTAGGATGCAAACCTATGAAACTCCTAGGAGATAATATAGGAGAAAATCTAGATGACCTCGGGTATGACGATGATTTCTTAAATACGACACCAAAGGTACATGAAAGAAGTCATTGGTAAGCTGGACTTTATGGAAATTAAAAATGCATGCTATGCAAAAGACAGTGTTGAGAGAATGAGAGAAAAGCCACAGAACTGGGAGAAAATATTTGCAAAAGACATATCTGATAAGGGACTATTATGCAAAATATGCAAAGAACACTTAAAGCTCAAAAATAAGAAAACCAACAACCTGATTAAAATCTCAGCAGAAAAACCTGAAAAGACACCTCACCAAAGAATACATACAAATACGGGGTCCCTGTGAGTGGTCAGTCATTTGAGCACTGACGGCGTAGAGCCTGCTTGGGATTCTCTCCCTCTCCCTCTCTCTCTCTCTCTCTGCCCCTCCCCCCACTCTCTCTTTCTCTCTCAAAATAAATAAAATTTTTTTTTAAAAAGAGAGAGAATACATACAGATGGCAAAGAAACATATGAAAAGATACTCCACATCTTACTTCATTAGGGAGATGCAACTTAAAATAAGATACCACCTCACACCTATGAGAATGGCCAAAATCCAGAACACCGACAACACCAAATGTTTGGGAGGATGTGGAGAGACAGAATTCTCATTCTCTGCTGTTGATGATGCAAAATGGTAGAGCTAACTAAACATACTCTTAACATATGACCCAGAAATTGTGTTCTTTGGTTGTAGGTCAAATGAGCTGAAAAGTCGTCTGGCATCGTTACTCATAATAGCCCAAACTCGGAAGCAATCAAGGTCTTTTAGTAGGTAAATGGATGTATAAACTGGGGTACATCCAGACAATGGAATAGTATTCAGTGCTGAAAAGAATGGAGCCATCAAGCTATGAAGACTTCATGACAGATTAAGTGAAAGAAGCCAATATGAGTAGGCTCTATACTGTACGATTCCAACTATATGAGATTCTGGAAAAGGCAAAACCATGGAGATGGTGAAAAGATCAGTGATCATCAGGGGCCAGTGGGAAAGGAGGGATGAATAGTAGGAGGAGAGAGGATTTTTAGGGCAGTGAAATTATTCTGTATGACACTATAATGGTAGATATGTGTGATTATACATTTATCAAAATCCATAGAATGTACAACACCGAGAGTGAGCCCTAATGTGAACCATGGACTTTGGTTGGTAATGATGTGTCAATGTAGGCTCATCGATTGCAACAAATATACCACCCTGATGAGGGATGTTGATAAGGGGTAGGCTGTGGTGCGTGGCCATAGAGTTATATGGGAACTCTGTTCTTTCTACTCAGTGTTGCTGAAACTGCTCTAAAAATGTCTATTTAATAAATAAATATTTTAGATAATTCAGTATGCACTTACCGTATGATCTTGTCCTTCCACTCCTAGGTATTTACACAAGAGAAACGAAAACGAATGCCCACACAAGGACCAGTACACAAATGTTCAGAGCAGTCCTATTCATATGAGCTAAAAACTGGAAACAACACAAATGTCCATCAGTGGGTGAGTGGATAAATAGGGCATATCTATGAAGCAGAACACTGCTACCAATAAAAAGGAACACGCTGCTGATATCCGTCATTACACTGAGTCAAAGAAGCCAGAAGCAAAGGGTACATATTATATAATGCCATTTATATAAAATTCTAGAAAACGTAAATTAATCTGTGCGGTGACAAGACAGATCAGCAATGTGGAGCCCAGGGGTGGAAGAGGAAATTACCACATGGGACATAAGGAGACTTTGGGGGGCAATGGAAATGTTCTATGTCTTAATCGTGGCTGTGATTTCACACATGTGTATTCCTGTTAAAAGTCACCAAAGCGCACACTTTAAAAGGGTGTAGTTCGTTATATGTAATTACATCTCAATCCAGTAGAAAAAATCTAATCACTTAAATTAACAAAGGGCTTTCACTTGAATCAGGTTTGTTGAAAAATTGAGCATTAGGACTAAAGAAAAGCCGGATCTGGAGGAGAATATGTATTAGAAGCTATCAAAATGATTTTTTGGTCCAGCGTTTCCACATCAGGAAATTGATTTTAAGGAAATCACAAGAATGTCCATCCTCATATTACTCATAAAGGACAAACTGAAATGACCTAACGGTTAATAAAGGGCATTATGGCATACACATATGCTATTCCATTATCTAACATGAAAAGTCATGTTATGTAAGGGTATTTATTGACACAGACTTTTACAATACACTAACGAGGGGAAGGGGGAGTCTGTTTACCAACACACATATACGGTATGATCCCATCTTTAAAAAATATCATTATGTCCCTAAATACATAGAAGTCTGGGTGGTAGTAGTCACATGGGTGGGTATGACATCCACATGGGTGGATCCAACATCTGTTCTCTCTTCCATGGTGGTAGAATGTTTGACAGGGTTCATGTTCATCCAGCTGAAGGCTACATTTCCCAGCCTCTGTGGCAGCTACATATGACTATGTTCAAGCTAATGGGATCTGAACAGAAGTGTTCGCGACTACAGGTGATTTCTCTGAAAGGGAAGGGGCACGTTCTCCCCGGTCTTTCCACCTTTTCCAATGGCGGAATGAAGCAGCGGTGAAGAGCCATCGTGGACCATGCACACAGGGGAAAGAGCCAGGAATGTTGGAGCAAGAAGATGTAAAAAACCGGGGCCTCTGACCGTGTCACAGAGCAGAGCCAAATTACCGACTCCAGTGTTTGCATGAAAGCGAAGTGAAATCCTACGCTTTTTAAGCAACGATTTTTCTTTGGGTCTCTTAAATGTGGCGAATCAATATCTATCCTACTCAATGCATGTAGGGAAAAGACGGGTTAAAGAAGGGAGTGGTTAAGAGAGAAATGCAGCCGATAGGTCAAATAAGGTGGGGGCCGAAGAGCTGGTGACCCCGGGGAGAGCGTTTTCAAGGGGGAATAAGATCAGAAGCTCAGTTCTAAGAGTCAACTCCAAGTGAGGAAGGATGGACAGTAAATGTAAGCACGCTGCCAAGTTTCGCCATAAAGGAGGCAATAACTAGGTAATAACTGGAGAGCGACGTGGGGTTGGAGAAAAATCCTGCCTCTCCTCCCTTGCACTCTTCCATGGCATTCTCGGAAAACAGGAACCTCTCCTAACAGTAATGGCGAATGTTCCCAGCCTGTTTTACTTACTGATGATTGTGTAAAAGTTACTCCAAACTACTGTGCCCTTCAACCGTGTTACATCTCAATAAAGCTGTTGTTACAAAGAAAGCAACCTACTACAGAATAGAGGACTATTTCAGCAAATTGTGGTATATCCAGTAGGTGGACTCTTCTATAGCAATTGCCAGCGATAAGAAGAGTATGAAATAACACTGGGAACTGTTTATAAATGGGGACAAATGGAAAAGGCAGCACGAGGTTCTGAGCACGCTGAAAATTTTGTAGAAATGTGTATGTGCGGGCAAGGCTAGAAGAGCTTCTGCAAGAGGAAAATACCTTCGTTGGGGAGGTAGAACACCATGGATTTTCCCCCTTTAATTGGCGTTTTCTGCGATGTTGCTGTATTTTCTAATTAGGCTCCTGATCCTTTCGTTTTGCGTCCCTTCGGTTCTGTTCGTGTCAGGCCTCTTCCGCACGTGCTCTGACAGAGCAGGTCCTGTGTCGGTCTACAGTACTTTGTTCCTGTGTGGCCCACTCCCGAGGCAGCAGGGACACTTGCACGGGGCTTTAGATGGGGGCAGTGGCGCGGCCTGGAGTGACGCAGCGCTTGTGTGTTCGTCAGTCCTAATAACAGGCTTGCTCCCTCTCCTGCCTGGGGCTGTCACACGGGCTTCCAGGCGCAGACAGGTTCTATTTCATAATCACTTCCTTATTAGTCATTCTCTTCCCACTTCCCCTTTCTGCCACCTTCGAAAACACACTGGTTTAGCAAGCCCCGTGTGCCTGAATCACGGCCAGGCTTCCCGCTCCCCGTCTGCCCGCCCCAGCTGCTCGCCCTTCGTTTAGCAAACGAGACAAGGCTTCACTTACCTTGGCAGCATCTGAAGATGGAGAAACAGCTACTACCTGTGTCAGCGGCAAAGTGTCCCGCCTGCCCCTCCCTCTCTCTCCCTCGCTCCTGACTTAGTCTCTTTTCACTGAGAGGCTACTTGGGGAAACATGCTATTATGCTTTCCTAGGTGTCACGCAATTACAAAGGCCATTTTCCAGGGAGATGGGCTCAGCAGGCCAGTGCCCCAAAATGGGGACAGGAGGGAGTTAGGCCTTTTCATCATACCCCATTGGCTCCAAGTCCCCATTTTGCTTGCCATGATGGTGCTCGCTGTCTGCTTAAGGTCAGCCCTGCCCCTCCCGATGATACACACAGAAAGACAGCCGATGGCAGCCTGACATTTACAGTCTCGTGGGCCATGCTGTCTGCATTCCCAGAGTCAAGTGCGGGCAGCAGGTCCCTGATAAAGGCTTGCAAGTCAGAGCCAGAGAGGCGCCTGCCAAGTCCCTGTCACCTGGCTGCATGCAGGAGCCAGAGGGGTGGGGCGGACAGCCAGCGTGCCAAGGGTACAGGTGCAGCTCCAGCCGTGGGTTCTGCCGGGCAGGCCCTTTGGCTGTAAGCAGCCAACCTGATGTCTGTTACACTGTTCCCCAAGGTGGCCACACTAAGGCTCAATGCAACACAGTAGAATGACCAGTATGCTGTCCAATTGATTGGTTCTTCAAATGAGACTTTTTGCTTTGGGAAGAAGGCCAGTTTCCAGTGAGGGCAGCCTAGGCAGTGCTGGAAAAAAATGTAGGTGCTCGGCAGCGCGTGGGGCATCTATGTGGCCTCCAACAGCTGTCATTTGGGGCCCACTGATTCTTGTGTCTACCTCAAAGCAGTCTTTCAGAGCCGTCTTCTCTCTTACATTTCCTCCCTTATCCTTATCCTTCCTCACTCTCTTTTTGACACTCTGTTTTACATCTGCACAAAACTTTTGGCAGAAATACATTTTGGGGGTGCCTGGGTGGCTCAGTCGGTTAAGCGTCCGACTTCGGCTCAGGTCATGATCTCGCGGTCCGTGGGTTCGAGCCCCGCGTCGGGCTCTGTGCTGACTGCTCAGAGCCTGGAGCCTGTTTCAGATTCTGTGTCTCCCTCTTTCTCTGACCCTCCCCTGTTCATGCTCTCTCTCTGTCTCAAAAATAAATAAATGTTAAAAAAAAAAAAAAGAAATACATTTTGCAAGCTATAGTCACAGTAAGAATGCCAGGTGCCATCTGAGTGGGAGAGACGTCAAGCAACGTATGATGATGATGTGCTCTGTTGCAGCTGGGATCCTTCACCCTTTCTCTCTCCTCCTCTGCCTTTCCCGGATTCCCTACTGGGCAAGAGAATGCAAGCATAGGAACAGGTGCGCATCTCCTTTCCCCTCCTCCACATTCTGGAAGGCGGTACAGTACCAAGAAATCTTCCTTCCCAGTGTTTGTGATTTACATAATGAAAAATGCTTCCTGTCTGTGCCCATTTCATTATTATGGTAAATAGACAGTATTCCAAAACAGTGGGGAAGAGTTATCAAGTTGGACCCTCAATGATTTAAAATTACATTTATTCAAAACCACAAGGAGATACCAACCTCACACCTGTCAGAATGGCTAACATGAACAACTCAGGCAATGACAGATGTTGGCGAGGATGCAGAGACAGAGGATCTCTTTTGCGTTGTTGGTGGGAATGCAAGCTGGTGCAGCCACTCTGGAGAACGGTATGAAGGTTCCTCAAAAAACTAAAAATGGAACCACCCCACGACCCAGCAATTGCACTACTAGGCATTTACCCACGGGATACAGGGGTGCTGTTTCGCAGGGACACAGGCACCCCCATGTTTATAGCAGCACTATTGACAATAGCCAAAACATGGAAAGAGCCCAAATGTCCATTGATGGATGAATGGATAAAGAAAATGTGGAGTATTACTCGGCAATCAAAAAGAATGAAATCTTGCCATTTGCAGCTACGTGGATGGAACCGGAGGGTATGATGCTAGGTGAAATGAGTCAGAGAAAGACAAAAATCATATGGCTTCACTCATATGAGGACTTTAAGAGACAAAACAGATGAACATAAGGGAAGGGAAACAAAAATAATCTAAAAACAGGGAGGGGGACAAAACAGAAGAGACTCATAAATATGGAGAACAAACTCAGGGTTGCTGGAGGGGTTGTGGGAGGGGGGATGGGCTAAATGGGTCAGGGGCACTAGGGAATCTACTCCTGAAATCATTGTGGCGCTATATGCTAACTAATTTGGATGTAAATTCTAAAAAATAAAACTAAAAAAAAAAAATGCTAACTATAATATAAAAAAGGGATGGTGTTGGAAATCCCTCGGACATCCTAAGTACTGGTAACGAAGATTTTAGATTTGATCTCCACTTTTGGCGGATTGAGACACTTGAAGGACAGATACGACTTGACTGTCCTGAACTGCAGACCCCTGTCAGTCCCCAGGAGGTGATGAAGTCCTTGAAGGTAGACTGTGTCATGTGGAAACATTTTTGCAGTTCTACTAGGTCTGGCGCAGGAGGGAGTCAGTAACTATCTGTTTATTTATTAATAGACAACTGTTTCCTGAAAAGGACCAACAATATCCATATGTTGAACAGGGGTACTTTTATTAGGACAATTAGTTATTTAATAAATGTATGAATTGTATATTCCCTCCATATTTCATCACACCAGGGGAATCAGCTGAGCTAGGAACGCACAGCAGCCGCCAAATTAAGAATGCCTTAGCTGCTCCGAGGGATACTATTTTCACGTATGGCATCGATTACTAGGAGTCTGTGGGACAATTAGGAGTATTTGTGCAATTTTACAGAGCTGTGACTGCTTACATGAGCTGCTTTGCTCGACCTGTCTTACTCCAAAGCCCTCTAGGATGTGAGTTCAGGTGCATTCACCCCGTCTCACGGCAGGACCGAACGAGGCTACAGCGTTGGGCTAGCCTGTGACTCTCTGCCCAGGTGTACGTCACTGTCACCTGTGGAACTTCTTGAACAACACCTGTTGCCCGGGCTCCTCCCAGGACCGATTAAATCAAGATCTCTGGAGCGGAGTCCAGGTATCATATTTTTCAGGCTCTCTAGAGGAGTCTCAAATGGAGCCAGGGCTGGCACCTTCTGGAAAGCCAAAGGGAGAAAGAGGCACAAAGAAGGAAAGGTAAGAGGAGAGCATTCCTTTCTGCTTTCTGCAAGCTCCCGGTTTGCCTTCAGCCAATAGTGCTGCTCAAACTTTAATATGTACGCAGACCACCTGGGGGTCTGGCTGAAATGCAGATTCTGATTCAGGGCTTGAGATTCCGCATTTCTAGTGAACCACCAGATGGTACAGGGGTGGCTGGGTGGCAGGCCACCCTTGGAGTAGCAACGATCCAGAGTTGCAAAGTCCTGTAAGCTGACCATGAGCCACCTGTGGCTACTGGGCAGGTGAAACGTGGCCAGTCCACGTTGCAATGTGCTGTAAGTACAAAATAAACACAAGTTGGAAGCTTTATTACAAAAAAAGAACGTAAAATATGTCAGTAGTAACTTTTGTAGTGATTACATGTTGAAATGACAATACCTTAAATATAGTGGGTTAAATTAAATGTATCATGAGATTAATTTTACCTGTTCCTTCTCATTTTTAAATTTATTTTAATGTTTATTCATTTTTGAGAGAGAGAGAGAGAGAGAGCAGGGGAGGGGCAGAGAGAGAGGGAGGCACAGCATCTGAAGCAGGCTCCAGGTTCCAAGCTGTCGGCATAGAGCCCAATGCGGGGCTTGAACTCACAAGCTGTGAGATCATGACCTGAGCCGAAGTCGGATGTTTAACCCACAGAGCCACCCAGGCACCTTTCTTCTTACTTTAAAAAAAAAATGTAACTACTAGGTCCGGGCACCTGGGTGGCTCAGTCAGTTAGGCATCTGACTTGGGCTCAGGTCATGATATCACGGTTCATGGGTTCAAGCCCTGCATTGGGCTCTGTGCTGACACCTCAGAGCCTGGAGCCTGCTTTGGATTCTGTGCCTCCCTCTCTCTCTGTCCCTCCCCGCTTGCACTCTGTCTCTTTCTCAAAAATAAATAAACGTTAAAAAAAAATTTTAATGTAACCACTAGGAAATTTAAAATTACTTACTAATTGCATCATATTTCTTTTGGACAGTGTTGGTCTAGAATACTGTTCACAGCAACTGCGCGGTGGTGAGAGTATTTAAAGGGGACTGGATGTGAACGCAGTTGTGGGTGTCTGGTTTCCTGCTTGGAACACGGACTGTCACTCACTGGGTGCTCACCGAGAGCTCTCACTGTTCTAAGTGCTTTGTAGGAATTCACTCACAACAGCCGGTGAGATAAGTGTTACTATAATTTCCACTTAACAGATTGGGGACTTTGAGTCAGAGATAGAATAAGCAACTTGCCTACACTCAGCAAGTGTAGTGAGTTTTAGAAGCCCCTGCTGTAGACCCTGTCTACCTAAGTACGTCCTTCCTCCACAGAGCAAACAGACCAGGGGGCCAAGAGGATGTGCCTCCTGGAACTCGTACTCCCATCCCTATTCTAGAACATGCTCTGGTTACCCAGAATCTCGGAATTCCCTGCCCACAGAGTTAGAGGGTAATTTGCAAGGCCTATGTGGATCTCTTCCCTGGATCCATCCTCCTAAGGTTGGATTGTTCCTGACGGATCTGGGCTGTGGCTGAGGTCAGCCTTTTGCCGGGGGCAGGAGGTATGGATAGAGCTTCACTGCAAGATGCAACCAGGGTTGGAAAGAGAGGTAGGGCAGGCTGGGTGATGGGGGCTTCCAGTCGTGCTGCTGCTCTGGACCCCACTAATGTCAAGAGCAGGCCTAGTGCCCAGATCTACAGGCTGAGGGGCTGACATAGCTGAAGATGGTTGGCTTCCAAGACTTTGCAGGTGACTCTGGGCCTGGAGACTCACCCTCACATACAACAGCCACAAGGAAAGCCTTACTACGGCAGTGATTGGAGGCCAGCGGTGACCTTCAGAAGTCCTGTTTCTGCCTTGGTATATAAGCCAACGTGGACTCTGACGGTGGCAGTTTCCATGCCTGCCCCTTCCCATTTTCTCCTCAAATTCAAAATGGCCCCCCTTATGGACAGCAGCCCTTTTGTTCTAGAAAGCAAAAAATAAATAAATAAATAAATAAATAAATAAATAAATAAATAAATAAATAAATAAAAATAAGAGCCTCACTGTCGAAATCACAGTGCTGGAATGTATTTCAATAGTTTAGTACTACCAGAGGGAAAAACAAAACAAAACAAAACACCCTGAGCTTTGATAGAGAGTTCATTCTTGTAGGTGCAAAAGGGAAGAACGAGAATATCTTTGCATTTTTCTTTCTGTAACATACAGAGGGTGGTTATATGTACCCCTGAATCTTTTGTGCTGAGTGCCATTAGAGCCTTCTCAAGTCTTACAAGGGAAGATTCTGGAAAACAGAGCACTGTGGACCCCTACCCTTGCTGGGCCGGTGGCAAGAGACTTTTCAGGGCTCCAGTCCTTGCTGTGAAACATTGTTTTCTTTTGTCTGCCTTCCAGGCGGTTCTTTCCTGGGCATTAGATGGGACTTCAGTGATCAACATCAGGAGAAGCCCTCGCCATAGGCGGCTTTGTTAGCAACATGCAAATATTCCCCTTATCTAGAAGCCTATCCTCAGCCTCCTTCTGACGCTTCCTTTCTTGCCGGATTATCTTTTGAACTGCACGTAAGATAAATTCTTAATATTCCGCTTAACAGCATCTAAAATAAATTCTTGGCTTTCCTTCACTGGGGAGAGGAAGAAGAAAACACAGCAGCAGAGCAAGAATCTAAACAGCCTGCAAGGTCAGGCCAGGGTGAAGGAGATAATCCTTATCTCCTCCGAGATCAAAATAAGAGGCAATTAATTCACTTGGCTGTGCAAGGGGCTCTGGGTAGACATTGAAAGAACTCCCAGATAATGAGGATTTCTGAACTGGGGAATGAATTGCCTGGGTGGGATAGAATCTTCTTCCCTGGAGGTACTTAGGAGCTGGAGCAAGAGCCAGGCGATACGTAAGTGCCGATCGGCTTGCGTGGACGGAGAAGAATTCGCCCTGTGTCTGCTCAGGAGGACGATGAGGGCAGCTAGCTGAATAAAATCCGTCTCTCCCCTCCCTTCTAGGTCTTCTCAGGCAATTCACATAAACCAGGCCAGCTGTGATAAATACCTTGCATTGTAGATTTCTAAAACGCTTTCATGTTTTCCGTTGGTTCTTACAGTGGCTGCTCCACGAGTTAGCTGGAAAACGCTTGTATTGTGGCCATGGGGAGGGGACAGCAGAGTGTGGGGAGCTGCTCCCCCTCGCACAGCTGGTTAGCACCAGGGCCGGGACTACCACTGGGCTCCGGATGCGTTGCTCTTTTCCACTGAAGGTTGAACACTGAATCCGGTGAAGTATTAGGGGTGGTGGGGATTCCGCGATAGCTTACATGGCATTTCTGAAAATTTTCAATGTGTTTAAAATGTGTTTAAAATAATATGGACTTCTCACCTTACCTCCTTGTTAATGTTTGGCTGGAGGGTGGGATGGCTTGAGCGTTATTAGAATTGACACGAACCACAGATGCCACTACATTGAAAAAAACAAGGTGGGGGCGGGGGGGTTGCTGTCCTCTGCCCAATTGCACGGTCTGCTTCCCTGTGAGGCTTTGTCCCAGGGGCTTGACGCCAAACCAGAAAACTCTGGGGAACAGCATTCTGCAAAGAGCCCAGTCTCGCTCCAGGCAGATAAACCAGATGATTTGGTTCCGGCTTCATCGGCCCGACTCAGTCCCGCATGGCTGCTTTCCTTAAGAAATCGAGAGTAAAACTGAATTTTAAAAAATAATGAAAGGGGCGCCTGGGTGGCGCAGTCGGTTAAGCGTCCGACTTCAGCCAGGTCACGATCTCGCGGTCCGTGAGTTCGAGCCCCGTGTCGGGCTCTGGGCTGATGGCTCAGAGCCTGGAGCCTGTTTCCGATTCTGTGTCTCCCTCTCTCTCTGCCCCTCCCCCGTTCATGCTCTGTCTCTCTCTGTCCCAAAAATAAATAAAAACGTTGAAAAAAAAATTAAAAAAAAAAATAAAAAATAATGAAAACCACTCTATATCTCTCCTATGGATCTGAAGTCAAAGAAGGGTGGAGCTGAGTTTCTGTGTTCAGAGGGTTTTTCCGGGGAAGTGACAGGTGGGGTGTAGTCCTAACGTGGAATCCTGGAAATGGGCTGGCTGCAAGTATTCACCTTCGAATCAATTGCAAATGCCTTTCTGGCTGCCCACCACCTCCGACTGCAGCCCTCACCTAGTCTCGTTTTAAGGTACAGGCTTGTTACAAAAACGTCACATGGAGATCAGCAATGTCTGTGAAAATCAGAAAAATAAACATTTGATATTCCGTAGTATTTGTAAACATGAAAAAAACAAAGACCTTTTTAATTCTTCTATAGGAAATACCACTCTGGGACTTGGGAAGAAGGGGTTAGATTTTTCTGCTTTAAATTTTGGCTACGTATATTACATATATTATATATATATGTATGTGTGTGTGTCTACATATATTATATATATAATATACACATACATACATAGATACATATACACATACACACACACCTATGTAGACACGCACATATTTGCATATGTGTATGAATCCCTTAGACACATACCCTCTTCCAGATAAATCATCCAAATCTGTATTTGCCTGTGTGCAAACATACCATACAGATCCAACACACACACACACACACACACACACACACACACAGCAGAACCCACAGAACTGAGTTCCAGCAATTTTTGTTTTGTTTTGTTATCCACTGATGATGGCACCTTTAATCTTACCCTTTTGTAACAGAAGGTCTGGGGCTCCTGGCTATGACACTGAACAGTGTTTTCTTCCCTTAAGTTTATTTATTTATTGGGGGCGAGGAGGGGCAGGGAGAGAGAGGGAGAGAGTGAATCCCAAGCAGGCTCCACGCTGTCAGTGCCAAGCCCCACGCGGGGCTCGATCCCATGAACCGTGAGATCATGACCTGAGCTGAAACCAAGAGTCTGATGCTTAACCAACTGAACCACCCAGGCGCCCCACCAAACAAGTTGGTTTTTTTTTTGTTTTTTTTTTTTAATCTGAGAAAGGAAGGAAGGAAGAAAGGCGGAGTTTTAGCAGAATTAGTTGGGTGGTAGAGGCCTCTCGAAAGCACCTTGCCTCTCACAGGTAGCAGAGAAGGAAGAATGCGAAACTGGAGGGGAGACTTTCCTGCTCCCATTTCCTGCACGAAGAAACTCCCTCTTTTTTTTTTAATTTTTTTTTTTTTTTTTGGGGGGACAGAGAGAGACAGAGCATGAACGGGGGAGGGGCAGAGAGAGAGGGAGACACAGAATCGGAAGCAGGCTCCAGGCTCCGAGCCATTGGCCCAGAGCCCGACGCAGGGCTCGAACTCACGGACCGCGAGATCGTGACCTGGCTGAAGTCGGACGCTTAACCGGCTGCGCCACCCAGGCGCCCCAGAAACTCCCTCTTAAAGTGAGTTGGTACAACCCATCTGCAGGGTATATTTGTCTTATCCATCCATTTGGATCCCATTCTTGTTGCAGAAATTATCCTTGAGAGGCAATGGAACAAATGTGCAAAGATGAATATGTTGGGATGCACATTAGTGGCAAGCGAGACAATTAAAGACAACGTAACGTCTGTCAAGGCAAGACATTATTTAATGTGTGGTAAATGTATCATGCTATACCCCCACATACCACAATGAACTGCCATTCAAATGGTGATCCATATTCCTTGCCTGGAAAGATAATGAGAAGTGCTATTTAATGAGTGTTGACCATGTGGCAGGTGTTTTACATATATGGTGTTACTCAATGCTCATAACCAAGTTCAAGGGATGATAATCCTCATTTTACCGGTGAGGAAAATGGCCTGAGGTTAAGTAGGACCAAATCACAGATTCAGGAAGCAGTCGGTTAAGATTTAAACTTTACAGCCCACTGTCGAAACATCTCTGCCCATAGCACTTTTTTTTTTTTTTAATTTTCAAGACTGAGGGAGAGAGCACAAGCCGGGGAGAGGGGCAGAAGAAGAGAGAGAGAATCTTAAGCAGGCTCCATGCTCAGCGAGGAACCAGATCCACAGCCCTGGGATGATGACCTGCGCTGAAATCGAGAGTCAGATGCTCGACCAAGTGAGCCACCCAGGTGCCTCTCACAGCACCTTTTTGGATGAAATGATTAAGGTAATAAAGGGACTCCATTTACACAAGTCCATATACAGAAACAGGAAAGCAGGAGAGTTGGAGAAATCACCCAATGGGTGAGACCTACAGGCTTTGGAGTAAGAGTGAGATCAAATCCCAGCTCCCCACATAACCTCGAGCAAGTAACTGGACATCTCTAACACTTCGGTTCTCGTAATTATAAAAGAAAGGCAATGTGGCCCATCTCATGAATTTGTTGTAAGATTAAACACTAATTGGGAGCTATAATTGGAGCTTCGAGATGTCCAAAGAGACATCTGGAAAGCTGTTCGCCTATGTACAAACAGAGGTCGTATCACTAAGGAGCAATATTTGGAGGTGATTTTTATTTTATTTTTTTCTGCGTGTCTTCGTATCGTTTTCAAGACAGGAAATCCAGGAAAGTTTTTTTTTTTGTTTGTTTGTTTTGGAAAATAATAATCTGGTGGCAAAGAATGGGAGTGAGGAGGAAAAGGGAGAGAAGATGAATTCAGTGAAGGGGATGTGGCACCATCCTTGCTAAACTGTTGCCAGGGGGGTTGAGAGCTTGAATCAGAGCGTTCTGCCTCATGAATGAGCATAATGTGCATTTTCATCAGCTCAAAGAACATTCGGTAGGAGTCACACAGGTCTGATTGTAGAGGAGGACTTTTGCTAGGGCTGCTGTTACCAGGCCTGGCCCATGTCTCTGTGCCCTTGGCCAGATGCCTGACTTCTCCAGAAGCTCTGCTCTTTCCTCTGGGAAGGAAAGCAGTCTGAAAAAGGAATCGTGTGAAGATATAAGGGATTCGTCAAGTTATGGGAGTCCTCTCTAAGTCATTATATTAATTAAAAAAAAAAAAAAAACAAGAGGGGCACCTGGATGGCTCAGTTGGTTAAGAGTCTGACTCCGTTTCAGCTCTGGTCGTGATCTCAGGGTTAGTGGGTTCAAGCCCCACCCTGTGAGTGCAGAGCCTGCTTAGGATTCTCTCTCTCTCTCTCTCTCTCTCTCTCTCGGCCCTTCCCTGCTAGGGTTCTCTCTCTCTCCCTCAAAATAAATAAATAAAATAAAAAAAAAAAAAAGAATTCAGTGGAACTCTTGGCCTCTGAGGGAGAGACTATATTTGTCTAACCACTTAAAGTTAATTTAGATTTGTACCAAACTCTTAGAATTATACATACAGTTTTTAAAATCTTTTTTTAATGTTTATCCATTTTTGAGAGCGACAGAGTGTGAGTCGGGGAGGGGCAAAGAGAGAGGGAGACACAGAATCCGAAGCAGGCTCCAGGCTCCGAGCTGTCAGCACAGGACCCAACGCGGGGCTCGAACCCATGAACCGCGAGATCATGACCTGAGCTGAAGTTGGATGTTTACCCAACTGAGCCACCCAGGAGTCCCAGAATTATACATACGTTTTGATCTAGCAATTCTACTTTTAAGAATTTACCCCAAGGAAATAATCATAAGTATACAAAATGTGTAGCTATAGGAATATTCATTATAGTACCCCTTTATAATTGTGAAAATTAAGTCCTGACTACACGTCCAATAGGGGATTGCATAAATTACATAGCTCTGTTCAGTGTAAAACATAGGCCCCTCTCAAAGTGCTGTTGTAGGAGTATGTTTATTGTCATGGTGAAACGTTCATGATATGATATTAAGTAAAAAAAGCCAGGCCCAAAACAAAGTATTCCCAAGGTGAAAAAAGGATATTTACACTAAGGCTTTTGAAACATAGCAAACTGTTAGCAGTATTTGTTTCTGAACTGTATGAGATTATTTTCTTCTGTTCACTTATTGAATATATATCATTTTGGGAATAAATAAGTAATGTTATTATAATTTTTTTTAAGGCAAAGGAACCCAAAGTATAGCCACACTGCTCTGCATCACCCTAGGCCGCTAGCTTCACGAGGACATGTACCACCCCTGCTTTAGTCCGTCATTATGATGCCAGCACCTGTCACGATGCCTGACATGGTAAAGTTCTTCATATATATTTGTCGAATGAATGAATGAATGAAATGTATGAAGAAACAAAGTGATGGCAACAGGGGGCCCAGATAGAAGAGAAACTCAAAACAAACTCAACATACAGCTGCTTGACCTCCTCCGTGTAATTTGGTAGGTGAGGTCTGTAGGATGAGACCCAGTCATCTTTTTTTTAAAATGCTTATTTATTTATTTATTTATTTATTTATTTATTTATTTAGAGTTCACGGGTGAATGGGGGAAGAGCAGAGAGAGAAAGAGAAAGAGAATCCCAAGCAGACTCCACACTCAGCTCAGAGCCCGACATGGGGCTTGATCTCACGACCATGAGGCCATGACCTGAGCTGAAATCAAGAGTTGGATGCTTAACCGACTAAGTCACCCCGGCTTAGTTCATCTTGGAACCCCTCACAGTGCCTTGCATATAGTAGGGGGTGCTCAATAAATGTTGCATGAAAATATAAACAATGGTTTATCTTTTTCCTCCTGGGATCATTTCTGCAGACTTTCCAGTAACATGTAAACGCATGCCTGGTGGCAGGTCATGTGCAAGAACTGTAATAATGGCCATGGCAACAGGAAGCTGTGCCAGTTGGGGTTAGGTTTGTTGTAAAGTAACAGAAAAAAAAAAACAACAAAGAATGATTTTTTTAATTTTTTTTTTTTTTCAACGTTTATTTATTTTTGGGACAGAGAGAGACACAGCATGAACGGGGGAGGGGCAGAGAGAGAGGGAGACACAGAATCGGAAACAGGCTCCAGGCTCTGAGCCATCAGCCCAGAGCCCGACGCGGGGCTCGAACCCACGGACCGCGAGATCATGACCTGGCTGAAGTCGGACGCTTAACTGACTGCGCCACCCAGGCGCCCCAAGAATGATTTTTTTAAATGAAAAGTTCATTTCTTTCTAATGTTTAAGAGATCTAGAGGTAGGCAGCCCAGAGTTAGAAGAGAGTTCTGTGGTGTTAGGGACCCAGCTTTATTCTCTTTGTTGCTCTGCCACAATGGCTTCCATTCCCAAAGTCAACTCATGGTCCAAAATGGCTCCTGGAGCTCCAATCATTTCATCAGAATTCCAGCAAGAAGAAAAGAATAAGAGAAGAGATACCTGCTCCCTCTCCAGAAGTTGCATACATGACCTCCACTATATCCCATTGACCAGAGCTTTGTCAAGGGAGCCTGATGAATGTAATTTTTATTCTGGGATATCTTGTTCCCATGATTGGTGGTTCTCTAACCGTGGAAGAAAAGAAAAACTGATCTTGGAAAACAACTGGCAGCTTCTCTCACCGAGGTGTCATTGACCATCCTATCACTAGCCAACCAGAGTCTCATCGAATGCATAGCACCTGCAAAGGAAAGTCACCGGGTACTTGGGGCTGCTGCTGACAAACACTGCTCTTTAGTTGCCTTTTAACGACACATTTCCATTTCTAGCACAATCTCTGCCGCTGCCACGGGGGTGATCGGGGTCACTGCTTTCTCCCTAGCAGAGCTGGACGATAAACCAGAAGTCAGCATCTTTCCTGCTTCAGCAATTGCTTATGTCCTGCCGATCATGACTGGCTACAGCATTCAAATCATCAGAGAAATCCAGAAGTGCTGTAAGGGAGTCTCATTACATAAATGAGGAAAGAAACAGAGGAGGCTAAAAGTCTCAGAGTTTATCTTTAAGGTATTGGAGTGAGGCCACAGGGTGCTGCCCTTCCTGACGTCACCATGGGTCTGGCGGGCCACTAGACGTGAGAGGAGAGAAGAAATGGTTGGCCCTTAGAGCAAAAGACAAGGAAGCGTTCTTTCTTTGTGGAAATGATACGAAGCAGAGAATCATAATCCTCTTAGCAGCTGCCATTTAGTTAGGTGTTGGGCAAGCCCTTTGGTTGCCAACATCCAAGGCAGCCCTTCACGATCCTCACTTCCCAGCGTGCATGTGCTTACATGGTCCCCTTCTGTGTTGAATCAGGACTGACCTGTACGACCAACAGAATACAGTGGAGGTGGTGATGTGCGACTCCTGGGGCTAAGTGGTAAAAGGTATTGCAACTTCTGCCTTGGTCCTTGGATGGATTGCACTCGGGGAAGCCAGTCACCATGCACCAAGACACTCTACAAGTCCTGTAGACAGGCCTGTGTGGAGAGGAACCAAGACATCCTGCTAAGCACCAACTTCTCGACCTAACATAGTGACCAACACTAGATGTGGTTCTTCCAGCACCTGTCTATCCATCAGATGAACTGCAGCCCAGGCTGCCATTGGGCTGAACTGGATGAGAAGTTCCATCCAGGGGCGTCTGGGTGGCTCAGTCGGTTAAGCATCCACCTTCGGCTCAGGTCATGATCTCATGGTTCGTGGGTTCAAGCCCTGTGTCGGGCTCTGTGCTGACAGCTTGGAGCCTGGAGCCTGTTTCAGATACTGTGTGTCTGTGTCTCTCTCTCTCTCTCTCTACCCGCTCCCCCACCCATCCTCTGTCTGTTTGTCTCTCTCAAGTGAATAAACTTAAAAACAGATGATTTTTTAAAAAAGAAATTCCATCCAGAACCATCCAGCTGAGCCACTCCTCAATTCCTGACCCTCAAAAACCATGAGATAATAAAAAGACTTATTGTTGCTTTAAGCCACTATGTTGGGGGGTAATTTGTCATGCGGCAGTAGATAACTAACACATCCTTTATATATAACGTATTTATCACCACAACACTCTGAACTAGGCATTATGACCCCCATTTTACTGATAGGGAGACCAAGGCCTAGAAAGGTTAGTTTGTTTTCCCCAGTCAGAGCAGCTGGTGAGGCCAAGCTGGCACTCCAGATTAGCTCTGCCCGCACAAAACCTGTGCACTGAACAGCTGCTCGCTGTGCTAGAGACCGTGGGGACCCATCTAGGACTTCCACAATGCCTTGAAACAGAGCTAAATGCTCCCGAATGAACTGAGTGGTCCTGTTACGGTGAGGTTTACCTGCTAACGTCTGGGATTATGCAGGCCCAATAGGCAGTTGTGGGTCTGTGGCCTAAAATCCACAGCCAGTGTGAAACTCAAGGGCACAGTCATGCTGTGAAACATCAGGCACTGCCTGCCGTGGGAGCCCCATTTAGGTCCTTGGGATGCAGAAATGTTCCTGAAGTCACAGCAGAAGTTTAAACAGCCTCAGGACAGTTGTCTCGCATGAGGTTTCACTAGATCAAGTTTTAAAGTTTTCTGAATACAGAGGGCCGGGATGGGGTCTCTGGCCAGGAACGTGGAATGCAATGATCATTTGCCCTTCACTTTTTTCCTATGGTGGGTCAGTCTCCATTTAACAACATGGCTGCCTGCCAGTGTGCTGATGGGGCCAAATTCAGTCTGTGCCTCCTTGTCAGCAAAAGGATGTGAACGTTCCTCTGAAGGCACATCAAGGAATGGGCTTCTGAGCTCCTCGTTTGAACTAACTGGTTCATGTGTGTCTCATTCTGGCCAGAGCCCTCACTGAGAGACCGGCAGTCACTTGATGTCTAGTGGAAACTTCTGGTCCTGCCTTCCTGTTGACTAAGAAACCCGAGGTCGTGGGTACGAGGTCTGTCCTCATTGCCCAGGCTTCTCTGTTGCACTCCAGACGCAAATCTGCTCTGGCAACCACATAAGCAGTCCAGTAAATGAGGGAGGAAGGTCTCTTTCTGAAGGATGAAATGTCACTTCTAAAACAGAACTCATTCTCTCTTTTCAGCTCTCTCAAACTTTCCGTCCTACGAGTGGTGCCAATATGCCCCTGAGCTCAAAATTTTGGCATCAACATTGACAGTTTCCTCCGTTCGGCCCTTCAAATGGAGCCAGCCAGCCAGGCTTCTCAAGTGCGCCTTCAAACTCTCCTAGGATGATTTCTTTCCATTCCTGCTTTGCCTTTGGGTCGTTACATAGTTGGATACCTGGGCCTAAATTCCCCTTCCCTTCAACGGCTCTAAACTACCTACTGCAATGATCCTAAGTTTGTTTGTCTACCTTTCAAGACCCTGCATAATTTTCTCCTACCTGATTTTATTTTCCACGGCTCTCAATGCTAATCCGTCTACACAGACATGCACACAGACACATCCACACTCCCGTGGGTGTACACGCCCTTCCACCATCACCCACCTTTCCCTCGGGCTGCCTCCTCCTGCACACTTTTGGATGGTCTCTGTAATCCTGGCTTTGTCCGTCGGAACGCACCCCGGGAGGGCGTTTACCACCTCCGGCACCAGTCTACCGTAATCTCTCCTTCGACCACCTCCACAGGCTGTGATTTTCGGCGACAAGCCACACCTCTGCACTCACCCCCGTTTTCCTGCTCCCTCAGGCTTCTGGAATCCCCCTGGACTCAAAAAGCCTTCGAGAAAACAAAAGTGGAACCGATGGACAGTAGAGCACCGCGGCTGAGGGCCAGCTCACCAGCACTGCGAGGCAGAGCCACTGTCCAGGGACCGCACGGTGCTGAGATCCGTGGCTTGCTGGGCTGAAGGAGAAGCACCCACTAATTGGTTCAGACCACAAAGGTCAACCCCACGAGCATCCAGTAAGACAGGCACGATGAAAGCCACACAAGCCAGGAGAGAAGAAAGCAGCTGTGGTGAGTGGGGCTGGGTGTGATTAGAAGTGCCAACAGGCGCTGTGGACTGCGGTGGAGAAGCAAGTTGATGACGAGGCGACAGAAGACGCCAGCTCTGGGGTCTGCGGGGGTGGCAACAGGCCCACGCTCACTCGTGTGCTCTCTCTCTCTCTCTGTGCAACAACCCTTGGAAACGAGGAAGATTCTGGGAACGCAGCAGCTTCCTGTCCTGCCTAGAAGGCATGGTTCTGCTGCCGCAGGTGGAGGGGTGGGAGTGGCCAGCCGTGTGAAACCCCTGGCAGTGTGCGTGGCCCCTCTGCATCGCCTGCCAGAGGCTACCACTCAAGTGCCCCCAGGGACCAAGCAGGGAATGCGCGTGTGCAAGGTGGGGCAGGTATCAGGAACAGAGAGGGGTAGGGACCATGACGAATGGAAGAGCACACACGCCATCAAAAAGCATCCGAATGCGCATCGTCTTAAGATAGCGTGCAGTCGAAACAAACATGGGTTTGGCCCACATGTGGCCCACAGACACCCCGCCTATTGTCTCTGGGCTCCGCAGGTGCGTGTGCAACACACTACAAGGACTGACGATGGCAGGGGTGACCCTGAGTTGCCAACATGTTGGTGAAGCTCTCTCAAACTGCCAGTACAGATGTGGTCTGATGTGGTTATCTTCCCTGGATCTGGGGGGGGGGGCTCAGCTGGATGACACGGCTTCACCAGCCACAGTGTATGCTCAGTGAGCAGTCAGGGATCCTAGCAGCTCCCGTGGCTGCACAGAACTTTATTATTATTATTATTTTAATATTTATTTATTTTGAGAAGGGGGGAGGGAGGGGCAGAGAGAGAGAGAGGGAGAACGAGAATCCCAAGCAGGCTCCACGTTGTCAGCACAGAGCCCATCGCAGGGGCTTGATCTCATGAACCATGAGATCATGACCTGAGCCAAAGTCAAGAGTAGGACGCTTAACCGACTGAGCCCCCCAGGCCCCCCACAGAACTTTAGAAGGTCAACGGGGGAGAGGCCTGGAATCTTACTGTTCCCTCAGTAGCCGTCATTGGTGGCTTCCTGCCTTAAAGGCTCGGCCATAGTTACAATTCTCCTGCTGTTACCCCGTAACTCTTCGACTTTCCCTCTCTCTGCCTCTTGGCTTCTACTTGTCCCTGACTTAACATCGCTTCTTAGCAACTGCTTATTCGTGACTTGTCTTGCCTTGTGGCTTCTGCCTCTCCTTGCGTGACCCAGCTTCCGTTTCATAGGTGAGCCAGTCAACATCTACCCAGTGCCTTTGCTGGAAAGCTCTTATGCCAGATGGCCTCATAGGCTACTCACTAACCTACAGATGGGTGCTTTCGGTGAAGTTCCAAGAGTCAGAGTCAACTTTGGCCAGAAAAACATGGTCCTTGGCACAAAGCATGGGACTCATTTATAAAGAGCTGCTGATTCTTGCTCTCAGAAGGGGCAGTGAGCATAGCAGATACTTGGAACGTCATGCCCACAACACTAAGATATATACAATTTTTTTTTTAATTTTTTTTTCAACGTTTATTTATTTTTGGGACAGAGAGAGACAGAGCATGAACGGGGGAGGGGCAGAGAGAGAGGGAGACACAGAATCGGAAACAGGCTCCAGGCTCTGAGCCATCAGCCCAGAGCCTGACGCGGGGCTCGAACTCACGGACCGCGAGATTGTGACCTGGCTGAAGTCGGATGCTTAACCGACTGCGCCACCCAGGCGCCCCTACAATTTTTTTTTAAGTAATTTCTACTACCCACAATGTGAGGATCAAACTCACAACCCCCAAGACAGAGAGTCTCATGCTCTACCGACCGAGCCAGCCAGGCGCCCCTAAGATATCTTAAGCTACATTCAGGATACTCTCTTTGTGAAGGCAGGGGGAAAAGTCAGTTCAAATAGGCATGGAAATCAAAGGCTTACCTCTCAGATAAAGTGACAGAATACCCAGTTCAGAGCAGCTTAAATAACTATGGACTCTTCTCCTGCTAGAAGTAGAGATAGGTGGTTATTGGTATTGGTTCAGCCACTCTATGATATTAGGACAACCATCTCTGAGATTCCTTTGGCTTGTACCTCCTGGTTACAAAATTGCTGCTGCAGATCTGTGTTTAAGAACGAAGGAAGGTTCGGGGCACCTGGGTGGCTCAGTCGGTTAAGCGTCTGACTTCAGCTCAGGTCATGATCTCACAGCTTGTGGGTTCGAGCCCCGCATCGGGCTCTGTGCTGACAGCTCAGAGCCTGGAGTCTGCGTCAGATTCTGTGTCCCCCTCTCTCTCTGCCCCTCCCCCACTCACACGCACTCTTAAAAATAAATAAACATAGGGGCGCCTGGGTGGCGCAGTCGGTTAAGCGTCCGACTTCAGCCAGGTCACGATCTCACGGTCTGTGAGTTTGAGCCCCGCATCAGGCTCTGGGCTGATGGCTCGGAGCCTGGACCCTGTTTCCGATTCTGTGTCTCCCTCTCTCTCTGCCCCGCCCCCGTTCATGCTCTGTCTCTCTCTGTCCCAAAAATAAATAAAAAAACGTTGAAAAAAAAATTTTTTTTTTAAATAAATAAATAAATAAATAAATAAACATAAAAAAAAAAAAAAGAATGAGAGAAGGTTCTTACCAGCTGAGTTGGTCCCTTTTATCAGGAGAGCTAAAGCCTTCCTAGAACCCACCCACCTTCACCAGTCCACTTTCCCTTAACATCCCTCTGGCCTGGGCTGTGGCGCCCTCGTTGTAGGCAGGCTGGGAAATCGAGTGCCTCGCTCTCTAGTGAGATTGATAGCACCTTGTTTCTTACGCATACGGATTTTCTCGCGTTGTGTGTTCAATGCACCATACAGCATTGGGCGCCTTAGGAAGGAAGTATGAAGTAACAAAAAAAAAGCGCAGAAAAAAGGATAGGTTTAAACACCAGCTCCATGATTTCCTCTGTAATCAAAAGCAATGAACTTGCTGAAAGTCATCCTCAAGCTAAGAAAAAGGGGTACCAAATACTTCCTTGCAGGGCTGTTGTGAGAATTAAATAAGATAGTGTGTTTACAATCCTTGGCCAGGAAGAGATACCCCCAAGTGATTACTGTTCTACCATGGTCTGTTGTCTTCTGTTTGATGGACACACGGTGGGTGGACACATGGTGGAAGGCAGTAGAGCTTGACGGTCAAGAGCACAGGCCCCACGCCTGGGTGGCGAGTCGGTTAAGCGTCCGACTTCAGCCAGGTCACGATCTCGCGGTCCGTGAGTTCGAGCCCCGCGTCGGGCTCTGGGCTGATGGCTCGGAGCCTGGAGCCTGTTTCCGATTCTGTGTCTCCCTCTCTCTCTGCCCCTCCCCCATTCATGCTCTGTCTCTCTCTGTCACAAAAATAAAAAATAAATGTTGAAAAAAAAATTTAAAAAAAAAAAAAAAAGAGCACAGGCCCCAAAGTCAAGTGGTTGGGTCCAGTCCCATTCTCCACCACTAACTAGCTGTGTGACCTCGGAGAAGTTTGCAGTCTCTCTGAGCTTCCGTTCCCCTCTTGGAGACTAGAGGTAATAGACCATAGCTCATAGGGGGTACACTTGGAAGAAAAGAAGAGATAATGTCCCTTTTAAAGCACTGGGCCTGGGCCACAAAGCACACATGCGGTAAATGTTGGCTATTGTTATTAATTGCCGGGGTGCCTGGGTGGCTCAGTCGGTCGAGCTCAGCTCGAGACTTCGGCTCAGCTCATGATCTCACGGCTCATGAGTTCGAGCCCCGCGTTGGGCTCTGTGCTGACGGCTCAGAACCCGGAGCCTGCTTCGGATTCTGCGTCTCCCTCTCTCTTTGCCCCTCCCCCACTCATGCTCTGTCTCTCAAAAATGAATAAATGTTAACAAAAGATAAAAATATATATATATATATTAATTGCATTTTTTTCTCCCTTGGCCCAGAACTAAAACCTATTGAACCAGAAGAGCAAGTACCTTGCTGTTGAAACTTTTAAAACCAAGTGGTCTTCAATGCCCTAAAATACACAAACTATCGAACCAGAAGCAGCAGCGCACCAAGAGTCGGGGAGTGTTGGAGCAGGTGGGGTGGGGTGGTCTGCCCTGGATTCAGGCAATAAGAAGGTACATTGTCTGCAGAGAACTCTTTTAATAATAATTTTTTTTGACACAGGGCTTGATCTCGCGGCCATGAGCTCGTGACCCGAGCTGAAATCCGATGCTTAACTGACTGAGCCACCCAGGTGCCCCAATAACTACTTTAAAACCCCCAAGTAAGATAAAAAATTTATTTGCTTTTCATTACCACCATGTGCCAAGATTTCTAAACAATGTAAGTGATCAAATAGACTCCCCAAACCCCATCACGTTTGCCCAAGTCCTAAAGGATTGCTACAATTACTGTTGAGTTTTAATAATAGGCAAGCTTCGCATTAGCACATTTTTATTAGCCTTTAATAAATATCGCATTCTACTGGAGAATTCCAAGTTCTGCAGTCAGCCTCTGACACCCACAGAGCCTGGCCCTAACTGTTTGGAATCACAAGAGCCCCCTTCAGATTGTCTGCAATTCCCTAGTCCTTCACTCTCCTGCATGTAAACCACAGCCTCTGGATCGACCATGAGAACCCAGGGCCCCTAGAGACAAAGAGAGGAAACTCGAGTCACTTCAATTCTGTGTGGCTTCGGGGAATTTGATGTGTATTGAAAGTTAAAACAGCTACCAGATGGTGAACCGCAAGGTGTGATATTTTCGTTTGGCAGATGCAAATTTTATTTCATACATGGTATATCGTACCCCAGGTGAGTGAACTTTTAAAGTAAACTCCTTCTTTGAAATTATGTCTTTGTTTTTAAAATTAAAGAGCAAATCAAGGAGCTGGTGCTCATTGCTGATTGCTTCACGATCATTCCTGAAAACAATTTTGTATCAGAGAGGAAGATGTGAGGCATGATTCGCCCTGATTAGATTAACGTTGCCGCCCGGGTGCTGCGATCCGCAAAAATGGGAGAAGGCGGAGGAAGGCGAGCAAACACCTGTATGTTTTTATTCACATTTCAACCTATCTGAAATCACAATGTGTGTCACTGTTGCCCCTAGATGGGTGGTAGTCGTGACGTATCGTCACTGCCAGAGCCCGTGCATCAACACCAGCGTCCGTGTGGAAGAAAACCCCAGGGATAATAACGAGTCACTCTTCAAGCAATGCTGCAGGAACCACTGCCTTGCTGGACCAAGGAACAGCAAGATGGGGCAGGTGGAACAGAGGGACACTGAACTGGGCATGGCTTAAAAGAGTTCTATGTTTTTTTTTTTTAATTTGTTTTTGATGTTTATTTTTGAGAGAGAGAGAGGGAGAGTGCAAGTGGGAGCAGGGGAGGGGCAGAGAGAGAGAGGGAGACACAGAATCCGAAGCAGGATCCAGGCTCTGGGCTGTCAGCACAGAGCCCGACGTGGGGCTCGAACTCACGAACCGTGAGACCATGACCTGGCGCTTCCCTGAGTGAGCCACCCAGGCGCCCCTCTTTCTTCTTTTGATGTATGAATGCACAAGAGTGATAGAAGATAAATGTGTGGGTACAAGGATGCTCTCTCCATAAATACAAAATTTTTAAATTCTAAAAAAAAAAAAAAAAAAAAAGGAGCTACTCTGGTAGCAAAAGTGGCCACATAGGAGGGGTCTCAGAGAGAACCTAGCCCAAGCCCCTCACTTTACAGCTGCCCCAAAGAGAATCGTCCGAGGTCACCCTGACGGTCAGCGAAGACAACTAGACAAAAGTCTCCTGGCTATTGCTGGACCACCTTCTCCTTCATCCGCTCCCAAGCTAAGGAAAGTAGCACCACAGTGTTGGTGCTTTGTAAACTGTGATAAAGAAGCAAGTGTTTAGAAACTTACAGTCAAATCCTAGCACACACTGCAGGCCTCTTTTGTGACTCATCGTGCAAGTTCATATCCACCCGGCCTCACCCTGCTCAGTGAAACAAGTATGCTCGGCGAGGCAAGTGCCAATCACGTGGACTAGCTGCCACGCCAAGTCGCCACGGAGGTCTCAACGTTTTCTCTCAATTCCGCTCTTTGTCATGGCTGGTACCGGTTCTCAGACCGGCCCTGAGTAGCTCCGTCCCACCATCGTACAAGGTCTGTAACAGACTGATGACAGAGAACATCCCTGGATATCTCCGTAAGCAAAAGCTTAAGTCTCTGCGTTGTTTTGTTTTCATTTCATTCCCCGGGCGTGGTCTGTGAGGGTTAGGAGCACAGATTTGAATGAGAATCACGACTGGCTGTGTGGCCTTGGGCTGGTGCCTCAACCTCTCTGAGCATGAGTTTTCTCACCCGTGGAATCAGGGCACGTGAGTAGCCAGCTCGAGGGACGCGTGTGCAAACGCCAGGGGGCCTGCTACGCAGCAGGCCCTCGTAAGCATTAGCTATTATTAGTGTTATTAACCCTCGCCTACTAATGGGGAAGGTCATCAGAAACACCTGACGGCCAACTGACCCGTGAGTTGGACCCGGGCATTTAGAGGCTCCTCACCCCCACCCCTGTCCTGGGAAGTTGGGTTCCGCTTGCCTTTCCCGCTCCCAGAGGCTGCTCAAGAACGTAGATGTGAGATAATGATGCGGTTTAACAACACCTGCACGGTATATGTGCGCCTAGTTAAAGCCTCTACATAAATTTCTAAGATCTGGCGGGGGCAGGCGTGGCCACCTATTCGTCCCGCTCCTGACCAAGACAAGCCTCCTATGTAAGTTCCCTTTGCTTATTAGCATTGCCACCTACGACCTGGAGTGGCCTGCCTCTTTCTTTGGTCCCTCCTTGCCCTCCGTGTACGGGGCCAATTTTAGATTACACCAAGGAGGATCCTGAGAGGGTCGTGAGCCAATACTTGCCTTTTTCGCTGGGGGGAGGGGGGAGATTGAGGTCGTGGTGTGTGTCACTGTGCAGCTACCATGGACGTAGCATAGGACAAGGAGAGCACTAGGCCAGGAGTCAGGGTTGTGGCTCCCGCCATGTTCTCTGGTGACCCGGCCTGTGTCACCATGTTGACGCACATTCAATAAGCAATAATGGGGCTTTGTCTGGTGCCAGGCCTTGCGCTGGGTGCTGGTTGAGAAAGGGTCTCTGACCTGGAATCTCTCACGTTATGGAAGAGACAGAGACACTGACGGCACATAGTAGGTGCACATCCAGAAGTTGCAGTCCCTCACAGAGGAGCCCCAGCCAGCTCTGGTGGGAGTAAATGAGCCTCTCCGTCTATAGTTCTGAGTTCGAGCCCACAGAGTGAGCATGAGTTAGACTCACGTTAGAGAGGGACGCCTTCCCCTACTCTGCCTCCCTTGAGGAGAGATTTTGCCCTAAGTGTACCCGTTACCCCCCCTCCACCTCCCGACCCGATCTGATCTGAGTGGTAAATCTGGGAGAACAACTGGGTGCTGGATTCTTTGCTTGGCTGCTCCCCCATGTGGTCCCTTGGGAGCCTCCTCTCTCAGGAAGCCGGCCCCCTGTGCTGAGTTCCAGGGCAGGCCCCTGCCCATCCTGGGGACCTGTGGGGAGACCCTCACAGGCCAGCTCTGCCTGCGAATGGGTGAAGGGTTGGCCCATTTGGGGGTTCAGCTCACAGACCTACTGAGCCACATTCTCCTGCTTCACTTCGATCAGCAAGAAAAGATGATACACGGGGGCGCCTGGGTGCTCAGTCAGTTAAGCATCTGACTTTGGCTCGGGTCACGATCTCACGGTTCGTGAGTTCAAGCCCCACATCAGGCTCTGCGCTGGCAGTGCGGAGCCTGCTCGGGATTCCCTCTCTCTCCCTGTCTCTTTGCCCCTCCCCTACTCTTTTTCTCTCAAAATAAATTTAAAAAAAGAAAAGACGATACATGTTGGGCATCGCCTGCAGATATTCTTTGATTTATTTCTCAATAAGTTTGGAATTTGGTCAAGAGAGAGCGATGTTATTTCCTGCGCCCCTGGGGGATCCCAGGAGTTAGGCATAACATGTCACTAGACGGACCGCAAGCTCCTTGCCGCAGGACCCAGGGGCGTGTTCACAGAGTGGCATCTCTGGCTAGGACACCATTGACGGTTGCTCACTGATACTGGTTAAATCACTTAGTGGTTTAGGTGCGGGGGGCTGGAGGGAGGCGCAGGCAGAGGGGAACAGAAAAGCTACAGAGAAGGTGAGGTGTTTTATTCAGGCTTCAAGAGATAAGAAGCAATCTGCCAACAAAGCGAGGTAGAAATAGGCAGTGAGCAGTGAGTGTCCGGGGCGGGGCTCGTTCTGTGACCATTTGTGAATTTCCTTCATTGTGAAACCCACTTTTTTCATCTGTAGAACGAGGATAAGACAACTGCCCTCGCCTCCTTCGCTCGGTCCTTGGGAGTGTCCTACAACATACCAGGGGGCAGAAATGTTTGCAAACTAAAAAGTGCTGCGCGAATCGTTATCTAATACTCAGCCTCCAGCACAAACATCAACTGTCAGCAGAGAGGGTTAGAACAGAATTCTGTTCAAGTTGACGAATTCTTTTAATCTTTTAGAAACTGAACCCTCCCAGAAATGGTTTTTTGTTAATGTCCGATGCCCACAGCTGAACCACCAAGCCTCCTGTCTCTTACTAAAGCACGGGTCCCACACAATCTGGCTCGCCTTTACGGATGTGTTAAAAATGATATTTTCAGGGAGAAAAACAGACAGTGTTGTCAGTTTGACATTCCTGGCTGGGATATTTCCAGGCTGCTGATGTCTATATGCAAACAATACATTCAGAAACCAAATGGGTGCCTTATGAATTTCTTTCTTCTCCCCAGTTTGCGCGGAGGGGAGGCCAGTAGAAAATGTAGTGGCAATCAAATTTCAATGGTAATGAAACAAAGAGACGTTTTTGACTGTGGGTAGTATTTAAATAATCATGAAAGCAGCAGCTGGCTCCTTCCTCTCTTTTGTCCAATTAGGAGGCGCTTTCTCTGCGAGGAATACTCCATGGCAAGCATACCTGACCCTCCATGTGTCCAAAGTCTGTCTGAAAGACTGACTTCTCATCAGACAAAGCCACTTAGAAAAAGAAACGGCACAATTTATTTTTCTGCCTTGGTACGATGCCACCTCAGAGAAAGGCTGCTAGCTCGGAGCAGAAATCGTCTTTCATCCCTGGCGTGTCAGGGAGGGCTGTTTCTTCTAGGGCTTGGAGGGGATTGTGCTAGGTGAGGTAAGAACCCCGTAGAGCCAGCGGCTGTCGGCAAACAAAGGGGCTCGGTGGGACGTGTGAGAGAACGTGTGCATTAGGGCGAGGAGGTTCGGAGTTGCCGCGCAGCAGCAGCTCTGGGAAGGGAGAAGCTCTGTAAATAATCCACTTGCAGACAGTTTTAATGCTTGGAGAATAGTAGCAGCCCATGTGCAGAAACCACCTGATAGGGCACACTGCAAATTGCACTTCTAGCGATACGGATGTGCTTTCGCTGCGAGCTGAAGTTCTGGCAGCCTGGGGAGGAAGAGGGACAAGAAGGAAGGCTTTGAACTATAGCTGTAGCTGTCCTCTGCTCCCTGGTGCCCCAGGGAAGGGGCTCTACCGCAGGGGGGATCCTAGCTATTGATGAGAGCCAGCGTAATTTCTCCCCCAGACTCAAGACTGATCTCCAGTTGCTGACAAAGCTCACGGAGCCTGGTCATAGTGGTCACTGATCACCTCTAGTGTGTCCAGCTCGGTGCGAGGTCCTCTGGGGGAGTCAGAAGACCTCACCGTAATCCCTAGCGTCTGTAGAGCGCTGGATGGCTTCCAAAGTGGTTTGCACTTAAGGAGTTGTAGCTTTTTGCCTCCCAATAATCCTAAGGGGTAAGAAGGGATTTGGAAGTTATTTCCCAGGGAAGAGGAGTAAAGCAGTCAGACTTCATAATACTAATAACTCAGATGTATTGAGCATTTGCTGGAATTACCTTCTGAATTTTCACATTGAGTTTCCACAAGCACCATCATCTCCAACTTGCAGATGAGAAGACAGAGGCTCAGAGAAGTGAATACGCAGGTCCTACAGCTGGGCCATGGCAGAGTGAGGCTCTCAGCCAGCCAGCTATGCTGCCTGGACGGGCAGCCTCCACGTTTGGACATTGGGTCCTGTTCTTCCCCCCCAGGGAGAGAGCTTCAACAAGCATTAAGAACCTACTGCGTGGGGTGCCTGGGTGTCTCAGTCAGTTAAGCATCTGACTCTTGGTTTCAGCTCACGTCATGATCTCGCGGTTCGTGGGTTTGAGCCCTGTGTCGGGCTCCTCGCTGTCAGCACAGAGCCTGCTTAGGATTCTCTCTCCCTCTCTCCCTCTGCCCCTCCCTCTGCCTCTCTCTCTCTCTCCCTCTCAAAATTAATACACATTTAAAAAGAGCCTACTCGGTGTCAAAAATAGCTCTAGACGCCATTCAACACATATTTCCTGAGTGCCCACTGTGTGCCAGGCACTGTTTTGTGCTTGGAGTACATCAAGGAGCAAAGCTCTCTGCCTTCCAGGAGCTTACATTCTCTTGGGGCAGGCCGATGTAAACATGATATGGTTAAGGAAATAGCGTGGTATATTAGAAAGTGATAAGCTCTATGGAAAAAAAGAAACTTCAGGGCACAGGAAAGGGGACCAGGAGTGCTAGAGTTAGGGGTAAAAGAGACGGGATATGATTGTAAATAAGATGGTCAGGGAGGTCTCATTGAGAAGGTGACATTCAAGTATAAACATTGACAGAAGCAGGGGAAGTAATCATGCCCTCGCATAGCGAAGAGCACTTCAGGCAGAAGGAACAGGAAATGTGTGGTGTGGCCAGAACGGCGAGGAGAGCGGAGGGCAATGGAAGATGTGTAATGGGGGACCAAGCCATGGCGGGCCTCGTGAGCTCTTGACTTTCCCTCTGAGTGGAATGGAAAACCCTGCCAGGCCCTGAGCAGCAGAACAGCCTCTTCTGACCTCTGGACCACACTGGTTGCTATTTTGAAAATGGCCTCCAAGGGGGCAAGGGTGGGGGCAGGGAGGCCAGCCAGGAGGCTGCTGCAGTGATCCAGATAAGAGGCGATTCGGCCTGCGATGGTGAACAGAGGTCGGATTCTGCATGCTTTTTGACCATAGATTCCCCACCAGGTCATTAGACCTGCTAAAACCCGGTGAAAAGAAAGTTGTTTTCGTCAAAGAGGAGAATAGAACATAGGAACTCGTGAGTGGTGATTAAAAAAAAAAACAACAACAACAACTGAGAAACAGTGCCAGCTAGGAATGAACTATACTTATAATGACCCAACAGAAAGCACCAGACTGTAAAACCAGAAAACATAATAGAGTCTTTGTTTTTATTCTTTATATCATTAAATTCAATGTATTCATGCAAATTAGCGAGCCTGGCGAGCAAAGCCACGTCATTTATAACTTTAGCCTCGTGATTGTGCTGTGAGTGCAGTCCAGAGAAAGAGTGACGGTATTTTAGGGAACCATTGCTTCTTTGTCTTCCAAGCTGAACTCGTAACTATTTTAATCCACTGGGAAATGCAAATAAAAGGAGAATAGCAAGGAAAAGAATGCATGTATTATGGAACTGTTCCTGATCCCTAGGACGATGACATCTTGTGATTTTGAGGATTCAGAGGAGATTGGGTCTTTCTTGTCTTATAGATTCCATCTCTCAGATACTAATTTGGAAAACAAAAGTGGCCAGATGGGCTTCCCATCCCTATCTCATGAGACGAAGGTGAGTTGTACACAGTGTGGAAGGCAGTCATCCCTGGCGTGGTGTTTTCATCCTCTCTGAACGTAGCAAAGGAAGTGTTTTGCTGGGAACACAGATTGGATCGTCACTCGGTCTTGTATCACAAGTCCGTGTGGGCGGGGAATGAGCACCAGCAATGTTTTCTGATTGACTCCTGTGTGCCAGCCCTCTGCTGTCTCCTTCACCTTTGCTTACCCAGCGTCCGGTCTTTTAAATCAGCCCGATGTTGTTCCTTATTAAGGTGCACGCCATCTTTAATAGTCACAGTTGAATGAAGATCTTGCTTTCTGCTCAACTATATCCTCAATGCTCTTCTATTAAGGGGACATTATTCTTAATGGAACTCCCTCCTAAAAGTGGGCTTTTAGAATCAGGAACTAGTCTGGAAGATCCATATGGTCCTGCTTGCCAGGGTTGGGTCGGGGAGCAAATCGTACAGCCAATATCAGACTGTGGGGTGAGAAAGTATGACCCAACTTTCCCCTGAGGAGACTACTATGGATAAATGTCTCAGCTTCTTCTCTGCCAAATACGCTTAAATACTCAAAGCATTCTTACTAATCAGGATCGCTATTTCTGGAAATTCTAGCCACCAACAGACAAGAAAAGGAAATAAGTAAACAGCGTGATTATTCTTTGTGAGACTTAATCAGGGAGGGGAGGGAAAAAAAAAAAAAAAAAAAAGCTCAGTAAGGAGCCACTGCTAGAAATCCGCTTTGAGGGAAAGCTAAGAGACCAGCCCTGGCTCAGCAGAGCCTCAGACATCAACTTGCTGACTTATGGTAGACAGGACGTTTATTCTTATATCGAACTTTGTCCACACTCGATGTAAGATCAGAAGAAAGAGAAAAGTTTGTGAACCCTATGTCCAAGAAGAAAACAGAGGGCTGAAAATGAAGGCTTCCTTATTCTTTAACCATCTAAAAAGGAAGTCGGACATTCCAGACCAAGGACTATGGCTACGAGAACTTCGGGTATACTGCCAAATTTCTCACATTTTTTAAAACTCCATGATGCATGATGATCCTTTGTATGCCTGTCCCTATCACTAAACACACACGTACACACACACACTCACACAGGGATTAGTGATAAACCTTTAATGAGACAAGAGCCTACAAGTCTGTTTTCAGGAACAATGACCGTAAGATTGTTGTCCTATCCCACAGGCAGGTTTGAAAAACCCAAAAGTGATGGCAGTAGGTGGTAGCAATGACTGAGGTTGCAGTTAGGCTGGATTTGGGGGAATGGAGTGCCAGGTGTTTAAAAATGGATCCAAAATTCTGCTTGGATGTGGCAGACAGGTCCAGCCCATGAGAATGGCTGGGGGAGACAGGGATGGTCACTTGACCTCTGGGGGGCGACCTCAAAGAATATTAGAATAATTTTTCTTTTGGTTTCAAAATATCTTCTCCATGGCTTTCAGTACATGGATCTTTCTAAGTGTGTCTGAATCTAAGAAGGCTGTTTCATGGCAAGGCATACTTTTCCCCTTGTTGCCATGGAAACGGCACGGTGCTCGTGTCTCGGCAGTGTATGTGCACATACACGCACTGTATATTCATATGTTCTCAGGGAGATGCCTTTTATGCCTTCTCCTTCTGGTGTTCTCTAGAATTTTAAAAGATACATCCAGAGCCAGAAATTATAATTTTACTAATTATTGCCACCCAATTGTTATCATCCCCTTAGCTTTTCATTAAAAATTCTGATGTCAGTGGGCGCCTGGGTGGCTCCGTCGGTTAAGCGTCCGACTTCGGCTCAGGTCATGATCTCGCAGTCTGTGAGTTCGAGCCCCGCGTCGGGCTCTGTGCTGACAGCTCAGAGCCTGGAGCCTGTTTCAGATTCTGTATCTCCCTCTCTCTCTCTGACCCTCCCCCATTCATACTCTGTCTCTCTCTGTCTCAAAAATAAATAAAGGTTAAAAAAAATTTTTAAAAATTCTGATGTTAGGTTTTTCTTTGACATAGTCTCTCCTGGAGGTGAAATAATCTATTATTTGCCCCTTCATCTACCTCCAACTTTTCTTTCACTTCTTAAATGAACATACTGTAGATCTCAATACATCTAGTTTATTAATTAAAAAAGAAACCTAGGGGCACCTGGGTGATTCAGTCGGTTAGGTGTCCAACTTTGGCTCAGGTCATGATCTCCTGGTTCATGAGTTTGAGCCCCACGTCAGGCTCTGTGCTGATAGCTCAGAGCCTGGAGGCTCCTTTGGATTCTGTGTTTCCCTCTCTCTCTGCCTCTTCCCCACTTGTGCTCTGACTCTCTCTCAAAAATAAATAAACATAAAAAAAAAAGAGGGGTACCTGGGTGGCTCAGTCGGTTAAGCATGTGACTTCTGCTCAGGTCATGATCTCCTAGTTCGTGGCTTTGAGCCCCATGTCGGGCTCTGTGCTGACAGCTCAGAGCCTGGAGCCTGCTTCAGATTTTGTGTCTCCCTCTCTCTCTGCCCTCCCTGTTCTTGTTCTCTCTCTCTCTCTCTCTCTCTCTCTCTCTCTCTCTCAAAAATAAACACTAAAAAATTTTTAAAAAAAGAAAAGAAAAGAAAAAAGAAACCTAGGGGTGCCCAGGTGGCTCAGTGGGTTAAGCATCCAACTCTTGATCTCAGCTCAGGTCATGATCTCACCTTTCATGAGACTGAGCCCCAAGTCCGGCTTCACTCTGACAGCCGGAGCCTGCTTGGGATTCTCTCTCTCCCTCTCTCCATCCCTCCCCTGCTCACTCTCTCACAAAATAAAGAAAACATTAGAAAAAAGAAAGAAACCTAGTCCAGATTTTACTCAACCTCTCTGATGGGTAAGTGATGCATTTTAGGTACTTCATTCCCTTAACTATTCTTTGTCCAAAATATTTTTAACTGGCAACACAGCGATTCTTCGGAGGAGTGGTGATGAGTCACAAGTTTGAGTGTGGGACTGATGTTGTCTGGTTTCATTTTCAATCTATATAAACTTGAAAAGAAACTAAACGAATCTCTGATGCAGAGGAGTAATTTATTTCAGCAGGTCTTTCTTGGGCACCTACTCTCTGACCGTAAATGACCCAGTTCCCTTGAGAGCTGATTCTGACTATGTGGAGAATCTCAGGGACAACTTTCAAGCTGGCCGGGCAGCACAGTGTGTGTGTGTCAGGAGACCCGTCCTGGATTTCACCACCGGCTCTGGGCTTTCACTTCAACTGAATTGGGCTGTAGGATCGTAACCTATAAAATGAACGACTTGAATTAGACTATCGCTCTGGTCCTTTTAGCTCCGTGATGCCATTCCTATAATTCCGTTTCAGAGCCCGGCCTGATGGAGGTATGTAGTTGATCAGGCAGCCTTAGCAAGGCCCACAGGCTAGGGAGTGACTCAGCTGTGCCACTGGGTGAGGTCTGACACCGTATCAGTCTTCCTGTCCCTTGTACCCATATCTACCCAATGCATTGGCCTACACAGTGGGATGGCGCTCCTTCCCAAGTGTCCCTCCGAGACCATGCCCTCTTCTGCTTTCATCAAATCTGACTGTCCTTTGTCACTCCCCCACTGAATTCCTCAACCTGCTACATTCCTTCACTCCAGCCTATCCAGTGGCTTCATTAGCTACATTCAAGGTCCTATTCTTTCATTATGAAGTTACTTTTTGAAGATCCAGACCCTGCCAAAGTCTCCAATTCAGTTCCTATAACTTGCCCTCTCACATGCTTTGCTTTAGCCTCAGGGACAATTCCTGGAACTCACCAAGCTCCCAACTGCCCCGGGCCTTGGCCTATGGCCAGTGCCGCTGCGGCTGCCCAGAAGGGCTCTTCCTGCGCTCAGCCCTCGGTTAACTCCTTCCCACCCTCAGGCTCACTCAAAGTCCCTCCCCATCTGAGCCATTGCTCTCCTCTCCTCCTTCTTGAATCTTACCACCAAGGACAATTTTGTAATCCTTGACTGTCCATCTCCCCCGGTAGGTGATAAAACTCCACAAGAGCATTGTGTCATCATATACTCAGTGCCTGGCCCACCCGAGATTTAGTGCACGGACGAGCAAACAAATGACAGCTCTTGTCCCAAAGAGGAGAAAATGTTGGCAATCTCAGGCCCCAACCCACGCTGACGGGGGAGAGACATTTTTGAACAGGTCAGACTTGCCTCTCGCCTATATTTGCAGTGCTCACCTGGCTCTTGAAGGACAGACATCAGCAGCAGAAAACCTCATTACTTCCAAAGGTACCGGCTTAGCCTACAACTATTTGTCAACAGGAAGGCTCTGACTCACTGTGAAACATTTCTTTACAGAAATCCAAAGCATTTTACAAATGGGCGAACGTATTGGTGACGACAGCTCTTAGAATATAGAGCACGATGGTAGGAACAGCAGATCGAGATAGAAAAGTTGCGACTTGCTCCCATCTCATGGCAAACCTTTAGTGGAACGAGGACCCGAAGCTAACTTTTGCCCACCAAGTCACTGCCTCTCTGGGCCTCAGTTTTCTTCCTCTATAGATGCATTTCCTCCCTTCCCCCATGTCATTCCTCAATGGACACTGGAACACCATGATTTAATGCAACTCTTCTGAAATCAGTAATGCCCAAATCCCTCCCTTGTATTAAAAAAAAAAAAAAAAAAAAAAAAAAAAAAGGGGCGCCTGGGTGGCGCAGTCGGTTAAGCGTCCGACTTCAGCCAGGTCACGATCTCGCGGTCCATGAGTTCGAGCCCCACGTCGGGCTCTGGGCTGATGGCTCAGAGCCTGGAGCCTGTTTCCGATTCTGTGTCTCCCTCTCTCTCTGCCCCTCCCCCGTTCATGCTCTGTCTCTCTCTGTCCCAAAAAATAAATAAATGTTGAAAAAAAAAAAATTAAAAAAAAAAAAAAAAGGAGTAGAGACGAATGTCAGGCATTTAAGTACTACACATAAAATAATTTTTGAGTGTTGTGATGTTTGTGACTTTGTCAGCTCTTTAAAAATTGTTATATTCTCTAAATATTCATGTTTATATCTTAAAAAAATCACTCACGGGGCGCCTGGGTGGCTCGGTCGGTTAAGCGTCTGACTTCGGCTCAGGTCATGATCTGACAGTCTGTGAGTTCGAGCCCCGCGTCGGGCTCTGTGCTGACTGCTCAGAGCCTGGAGCCTCTTTCAGATTCTGTGTCTCCCTCTCTCTCTGCCCCTCCCCTGTTCATGCTCTGTCTCTCTCTGTCTCAGGAATAAATAAACGTTAAAAAAAAATTTTTTTTTTTAAATCACTCACGCGCGAACTTTTCCTTAAACAATTGGCTGATAAGAGTACACATATTTCTGGGAATACAAAAAAGCATTAGTGCCATTTTTGCAGCCCAGATTGATGCTGGCAGGACTACAGTTGTCCCGCTTGTTCAATTTGTCCTGCCTGAAGAACAGATAGGACTGAGGGATTGCCCTCAAATCTTTGAATGTTTGTTCCAGCTTTAGAATATGGTTTCACATCCTGTTTTTACCGTTAAATCAATGCGAATTAGAAAAATCATCCAACCCCTTTATGTGTTAGTTTTTTCACACGTCAGAGGTAAAGAGTACCTGGCTCTACGTATGTCCCAAGGGATTTGGCAAAGACTGTCGGAATTAGTGGCTGTGGCCATGCCAGTTCCGTGGAGAGGTCTGACCTCAGGGCAGTACAACGATGTAGGCTTGTCAGGGATCTGTGGCACTTCTGTTACCGGGTGCCACAGAGGATTTCTGGAGTGGAGTTCTGTGGCCTAAGAAGACCGATTTGATGTTACTTTTAGAACAGTGCCTTCCCAGAGGACCAAGTCCCATTGGGTCTGGTCTATAGACAGTAAGCGAATTAAAGATAAGCGTGCTATGGGGCGCCTGGGTGGCGCAGTCGGTTAAGCGTCCGACTTCAGCCAGGTCACGATCTCGCGGTCCGGGAGTTTGAGCCCCGCGTCGGGCTCTGGGCTGATGGCTCAGAGCCTGGAGCCTGTTTCCGATTCTGTGTCTCCCTCTCTCTCTGCCCCTCCCCCGTTCATGCTCTGTCTCTCTCTGTCCCAAAAATAAATAAACGTTGAAAAAAAAAAAATTAAAAAAAAAAAAAAGATAAGCGTGCTATATGTGTCTGTGTGCAAGTGTGTGAATGTGCAGGTTACTGTCGGCTGTTCTTCTGAGGTAATTTCCTTCCTCAAATTGGTGTTTTTAACATCCATAAAATATACTCATCCATAAGATTCCGAAGTCCGCTTAGAAAACCTGAGCTGGGGCGCCTGGGTGGCTCAGTCGGTTAAGCGGCTGACTTCGGCTCAGGTCATGATCTCGCGGTCTGTGGGTTTGAGCCCCGTGTTGGGCTCTGTGCTGACAGCTCAGAGCCTGGAGCCTGTTTCAGATTCTATGTCTCCCTCTTCCTCCTACCCTCCCCTGCTCATGCTGTCTCTATCTCTCTGTCTCAAAAATAAATAAATGTTAAAAAAAAAACAAAAAAAAAAACACCTGAGCTGAAGGACAACCTTGTTATTGTTTCTTGGATCTTCTATGACCTGGTTTTGTCCATCAATGATTAACTTACTTTGGCTAGCAGGGGTAATGCTAAAGTTTGAAAATTCACCTAGCTTTCTAAGTGGAAGGACGCTAACATTTACCGAGCTAAACTGTGTGCCCAGAACTGCTTTGGTGATTCCGTGCCCATTATTGCATTAAATCTTCTTCATAACATGATGAGGAAGTATTACGCTCCCTGAAGCTCGAGGAAGACCAGTCACTTGATCAAGGTCCCAAGTTGCTAACCAGCAAAATCTGAATCTGAACTTAGTTTGTCTGAGACCAACGTCCATTGCCTTTTCACCTCACTGGCTTAATCCCCCAAATGAAACCACTAGATACATATTCTAACCTGGAATATGCCTCTTTTATGTTGCAGTATAATTAATGTCAGTGTGATATTCGTTTCAGGTGTATGATACAGTGATTCAACAATTCTTTACATTACTCAGTGCTCGTCACATCACGATAACTGTACTCTTAATCGCCTTCACCTGTTTCACCCATCCCCCTACCCACCTCCCCTCTGGTAACCATCAGTTTGTTCTCTATAGTTAAGAGTCTGTCGTTGGGGGGGGGGGGAGGGATACAATTTTGATGTCAATTGAAGGCTATTTTCTGTCTGTAGAGTGTGTGACAGAATCCGAAGAGGTCCCAAGGCCAAGCACCAAGTAAGACCAAATGCCCAAGTCACACCGTGTCTCTGAGTATGCTCCAGAACTAGGTGTAAAACATTCTGGATTATCTCCTCTTTGGTACCATCTATCCTTGATTGTCCCTTTGTCTTTTATTCTCCTTAAGAATAACTAGTGTTGGCTAGACTTCATGACGTCAAAAAACAAATAATTCATTTGCCCTCCAGGGCCATAACCAGTGATTGCCCTTCTAGTCAGTGATACATGGGCCAGTGTTTATATCTGATACCTTGTTTTATCTGTGGTCAAATTCTGCTCTGAAGATAACAAAGAAAGTTGAACATTCTGAATTTTAAAGACTTCATTGTGAAGAAATTCGCTCAAGAAAAGGCCAAGTCTCTGGGAAGAAAGACCGAGAATCTCTAAGCCCCAGGTTTGCAAGCCTTGGTTAAAAAGGTAGAGTCCTAGCCTGCCTGCCTGCCTGAAGGTTCCCATTTAGTAGGTTGGGAGTGGGGTCCTGGAATCAACGTTTTAACAAACCAGGGGATTAAGTACAAGCAAAAGCTGCAGGGAACACACATTGGGAAATGGTTCTAAGATACATCTCATCCAAGGAGGATATAATTCTTCACTTACTAGATGGAGGTTCTTTCCTTTCTTTTTTTCTTTTCGGCTGATAGAGATAAAGGACCGCACCTCTTTACCCTAATGCTGAGAGGGAACTACGTGAACCTCCACAAAACAACTCATTTTCTGGGCATGTTTCAATATAAAAAATGGTTAGCTGTGGAGAATTCCAGAGAGCTGAGGTGGGGGAGGGGTGGTAACCAAGGAATGCTAAAGATCCAAGAGAGGACGCCCTCACGAATACCCTTCATGAGGACAAGGAATGTGCTTGGCCCAATCAGTATGAAGGCCATAAATCTGGACTAAGCAGTCGCACTAATTCAAAAGTCCTTTGGAATTTCCAGACAGTTCTGTTTTTTATCGAGTATACGAGTCAGCATATCTTTCAAAAGCTGCCTGAAAATGCCAACACTCTGGCTGGCTGCCATGTTTCTCCAAGGTGACGCGTACCGTGTGCAGGGCTGTCTTCATGGTTGTTTATGGGCAAGGAGCCATTTTGGTTGATCAGCACCTGAGCCAAACCAGTTGTTAAATATACTGAATGCCATCCCTGACTGTGCCAATACCTCTTGGGCAAGTGTTGGCCATGGAGGTTCACAAAGAGTGAAGGGTGTAAAGGGTGCCTTGAGAAAGGAGAGCTGGAACCTCAGGCAGGGTGGGAAGAGGAGGGGCAGGGAACGCAGAAATACTTAGCTCGGGCTGTCCCCAATTAACTGGGGTGGCAATCTCTTTAGAGGAGTCAGGGCTGAAGGGCAGGGCGTGGCTCCTGGGGCCTGAGCTGAACCTGATTCAGAGATCATAGTCTTAGCAGTGATCATCTGCAGTGATTGATTACTGATGTCTGCCAAGGGCTCAAGAAGGGCAGTGTATGTGTGGCATGCTTGTTAGCTGGGCTCTAACTGACGTGGAGCTACATTTTGAACTCTCCAGCATTTTGCTGATCTCTCCCTTCAGAAACACACACCAGCTTTTTCTTTCTCCTCATGAATATACATAGCCATCAACATGCTGCTCGAATAAGAGATTTATAGTAGTTTAGGCAGACTCTCTCAGAGGTATCTGGCCTAATGAGCAGTAAATGCCACTCAGCATATGTCGCTAAAAACTATGAACAGGGAAATCCCTATAAGATAGCTTTCCCTGTGTAGCCACTTATTTTCTTTGCAACAGATGTCCAATGCATCAGGTTCTTTCGTGCCCTGGAACCAACTGTCACCCTCAAATCCCCTGGAGTGGATCATGACTGTGGTAGGATTTATGACATCTGTCACCGGGCTTCACACAGAAGACCTGGTAGATTAATATGAAATATGACTGAGTTCATCAGCACTTTCAGCCATAACTGAGCTCTCTGGAAACATCTGTCCCACTTGAGCGTGCTGATGTTCCCAGTTGTGTCCAGCTGAATGGATAGGAAATGGGACCAAATAGGGCACTTATCACCCTTCCTTATCACACTTCACTGCCTGGATTTTGACCTTTTTTTTTTTTTTTTTTTAATAAAAATCAAATATCCTTGGGGCACCTGGACCACTCAGTCAGTTAAGCATCCAACTCTTGATTTCAGTTCGGGTCATGATCTTGCCATATGGGATCGAGCCCCATGTCAGGCTCCACGCTGAGCATAGAACCTACTTGGGATTCTCTCTCTCTCTCTCTCTCTCTCTCTCTCTCTCTCTGTCCCCCTCCCTTGCTTACTCTCTCTCAAAATAAATAAGTAAACTTTAAAAAATCAAATATCCTTTTTAAAAAATTGTTTTTAAATTTATTTTGAGAGAGAGAAAGAGACAGAGTACACAAGTGGGGGGAGCAGAGAGAGAGGGAGAAAGAGAGAATCCCAAGGAGGGTCCGCACTGCCAGCATAGAGCCTGATGCAGGGCTTGAACCCACAAACCGTGAGATCATAACCCAAGCCAAAGTCAAGAGCCAGATGCTCAACTGACTTGAGCCACCCAGGTGCCCCACAAAAACTAAATACCCTTAAATATTAAATCATCTTGATTAAATCATCTTATTACAAGATTTCTAGAACTTGTGTTTTCACTGGAAAGCACCAGTCTTTGATAATGTAACCAAAGTTTCTAACACCAGAGAGTTTGCTTTACAGTTTGATCTGGAAGTTTTGTGCTTTGGGCTTTTTGGGGGTTGGTGTGCTTATGGTTCTGGGTTGAATTAGTCAGGATTCTCCAGAGAAACATATATGTATATATATATGGACCTATTATAGGAATTGGCTCATGGAAATAGGGAGGCCGAGAAGTCCCACAATCTGCTGTCTGCAAGCTGGAGAGCCAGGAAAGACAGTGGTATAATTCAGTCCAAGTCGGAAACCTAGGGAACCAGGAGCACTGATGGGCCAGGGCAGAAGAAGATAGATGTCCCAGCTCAAGCAAAAACAGCAAATTCTCCCTTCCTCTACCTGTTTGTCCAATTCACTTCCTCAATGGACTGGATGATACCCACCTATGTGCTAAAGACGATCTTCTTTACTCAGTCTACTGATTCAAATACTAATCTCTTCTAGAAACACCCTCACAGACACACAGAGAAATGATGTTTTGCCAGCTAACTGGGCATCCCTTAGCTCAGTCAAGTCGACACATAAAATCAACCATCATATGGCTTGAGAGCATAGATTCTTAAAACTCATTACGATTTAGAGAAATCATACCCTTTAGAGAAATGGTATTTGTCAGTTTTTTTTTTTAAAAAAAGCAGTGTGATATTTGATTACTAATGTGAATTGTAGAAAGATGCCATTGAGGAATTGTGTGGAGAAATACCAAGAAGAAACAGCAGTAGGATGGGGAAAAATGGTTTGGGCCATTGAACCTGTTTTCTGTTACGTGATGCTAAATGACAGTTCCATTTGTTGAGTTATCAATGTGATGTAGAAGGTTAGGAGCCACACCTGACTTCAGATCCTAACCCACCACCTATTAGCAGTGTGGCCTTGGGCTAGTTTTTAAATCTAAGTCCCAGTTTGGTCACTTTTGAAACAGGGATAGTAATAGCTTTTACTTCATGGGATTCAATGAGAAAAGCCAATGGGAATATACACGAGGTAACCTAGCACCGTGTCTGGAACACGGTAAGTGTGTGTTAAGTGTTAGTCATCATTATTATCATTTATTATCAGCATTAGGAAGCAGGAGCCCTTTCCTCAAAGACTTACTTAAATTAATAATCAGGGTAACAACAACAGTAGCAAACACACGTCCAGGCCCTTAACACGTATTCAACTACAACCACCCTATGAGGAAGGTACTAATGTTATTACCACCCGTAACTTATAACTGAGGAAACTGGGTCACAGTGAGATTAAGTATTCACCCGTTTGTGTCTGGCTTACTTCCCTTAGCGTAACATTTTCAATGTTCACCCGCATTGTAGCATGTATCAAAGTTTCATTCCTTTTCAGGGCTTTTTAAAAATTCATGCACCTGTTGGGGCACCTGGCTGGCTCGGTTGGAAAGGTGTGCGACTCGTGATCTTGGGGTTGTGAGTTTGAGGCCCACGCTCGGTGTAGAGTTTACTTAAAAAATAAACTAAATTCATTCGTCTGTTGATGGGTAAATGAGTATCTGTTTGAGTCCCTGCTTTCAGTTCTTTTGGGTGTATCCCTGGAAGTGGAATTGCTGGATCGCGTGGTAATTCTATGGGTAACTTTTTGAGGAAACACAATGTTGTTTAGCACCAAAGCTGCACCATTTTACATTCCCACCAACAGTATACCGCAGTTCTGGTTTCTTCAAATCCTCATCAACACTTCCTCCTCCTCCCTTTTTGGTAATAGCTATCTCAATGTGTTTTTTAATATACCTTTTTAAGTTGTTTTTTCTTAAGTTTATTTATCTTTAGAGAGACAGAGATAGTGTGAGTGGGGAAGGGCCAGAGAGAGGGGGAGAGAAAGAGAGAGAGAGAATCACCAGCAGGCTCTGTGCTGCCAGTGCAGAGCCCGACGTGGGGCTTGAACTCCCGAAACTGTGAGAGCGTGACCTGAGCCGAAACCAAGGTCAGACACTTAACCTACTGAGCCACCCAGGTGCCCCAAAGGTGCGATAGTTAATTTTATGTGTCAGCTTGACTAGGTCATGTGGTGCCCAGATACGTGGTCAAGTTATTCTCCATTCTCCATGTGCCTTTGAGGGTGTTCCTGGATGAGATTAACATTTAAATCAGTAGACTGAATAAAGCGGATGGCCCTCCCTAATGTGAGCCTCATCCAATAAGTTGAAGGACTGATTAGAAACATAAGACAGACCCTGAGTAAGAAGGAACTTCTCCTGCCTAACTGACTTTGAGTTGGGACATTGGTCTTTTGTTGCCTTTGGACTCAAACTGAAACACTGGCTCTTCCTGAGTCTTGAAGCCTACTGGCTTTTGGGCTGGAACTACATTAGCATCCTTGGTTCTCAGGACTTCAGAGTTGGACTGGAACTACCATCCACTCTCCTGAGTCTCCAGCTTGCCAAATGCAGATCTTGAGACTTTACAGCCTCCATAATCATGTGACCCAATTCCTTATCATAAATCTCTCGATAGATAGACAGACTGACAGATAGATAGATAAGGGGCAGGGAGGAAGAAAGGAAGGAAGGGAGGGAGGGAAGGAGGAAGGAAGGAAGGAAGGAAGGAAGGAAGGAAGGAAGGAAGGAAGGAAGGAAGGAAGGAAGACACCTCTTATTCTGGGTTTGTCTAGAGAATGCTGGCTAACACAAATGGAAAGAAAAAATAATAAAGTAAAACCGTGGATTCTTATGTACATGTAACCTGAAATAATAAAAACCGACACAGTGTTGGATTTCATTATGTAATCCAAGGAGAGACAGGCATATTTGGATCCTGAGATTCCGCTTTGCGATAAAGTTTTAAACTGAAATCTAAATTCCAATGGTTTGGACAAAGTGTTTCTCCTTAGAATCTCTAAAGATAGGCTACGGAAGGGGCGCCTGGGTGGCGCAGTCGGTTAAGCGTCCGACTTCAGCCAGGTCACGATCTCACGGTCCGTGAGTTCGAGCCCCGCGTCGGGCTCTGGGCTGATGGCTCAGAGCCTGGAGCCTGTTTCCGATTCTGTGTCTCCTCTCTCTCTGCCCCTCGCCCGTTCATGCTCTGTCTCTCTCTGTCCCAAAAATAAATAAACGTTGGAAAAAAAAAATTAAAAAAAAAAACAAACAAGATAGGCTACGGAAAACTATGAAACAAGGAAGATCATAGTTAAAAACACTACAATGAAACATTAAGGAAAAGAAGAATGAGAGCTCCATAGAGGAATGAGAAGAGACAAAAACTTAGGGCAAATATATTTAAATGAAACTTCCTCTTCTATTAACATTTCTAGGCCCCAGAGAAGGAAGTTCCGTGTGTATATATTGACAAGTCACTAGAAAGGAAATATAAGAGGTACCTATACATTTGAAAAAAAAATGGTCAATTTCATTAATGAAAGAAATTTCAAACCATTGAAATAGCCATGTTTTTGCGACAATGTGAATTCTCACTGCTGGTCAGGATGTGGTAAAAAATTAGCAGGAAGGGAAATGGATATGAACAAGGTTCATGGATATGAACTTGGATATGAGCCGTCTGGACACCATTTGGCAACATATTTTAAGAGGCTCGAAAATGCTCATCCTTTCTACACTGTACTTGAATTCTTAGGGAAGTATTTTTCTTAGGGAAACAAACTTTATATCAAACAATGTGCACTGCGTTATTACGTAGAACAGTAAAAAAAAAAAAAAGAAAAGAAAAGAAAATTGCTACAGACAGCTTAAATGTTCACAAAAGGTAATGATTCAGTAGATCATATCTACGAAGTAATCTATAGTTTTTAAAAACTGTGTTCGTGAAGTGTTTGTAACATTGCAAATGCTTATAATGTTAAAGAGGAAAAAAATCAATACTAGACTTATATGCCAAGCAGGGCCTAAACTGCCTAGTACAGGTCCTAGAATGCCAGCCATTCCTTATGGTTCTCTTATATGGGTCTTTTATCCGGTGACCTTTCCAGCTGACCACAGCTGGGCCAGGGATGGAACGTTGCCCAGGAAAAGGCCGTTTATCTACAGAATGGCCATCAGGGAAGATAGTGATTAACTGGACCATGCAGAACATTCCTCGGCAGAACCTGAAGTTGAGGCCCAGGGACAGCAAAGCAATTGGACACAGGGGAGAGGTTAAAAAGTTGTCAAGTCTCCAACACGGTGGCGATGAAGCAGTGTCTCCATTATCTACTGTTGTATAACACACCATCCCCAAACTTGGTGTCTTAAAACAGCAATAAAAATTTACCTTGCTGGGGCGCCTGGGTGGCTCAGTCGGTTGGGCGTCTGACTTTGGCTCAGGTCATGATCCCACGGTTCGTGAGTCCGAGCCCTGCATCGGGCTCTGTGCTGACAGCTCAGAGCCTGGAGCCTGCTTTGGATTCTGTGTCTCCTTCTCTCTCTGCCCCTCTCCCGCTTGTGCTCTGTCTCTGTCTCTCAAAAATAAATAAATGTAAAAAAAAAAAATTTATCTTGCTAACACATCTATTTCTTATTTTATTTATTATCATTTTTTAAGTAGGCTTCATGTCCAGGGTGACGCCTAATGTGGGGCTTAAACTCTTGACCCTGAGCCGAGATCAAGAGTCGGAGGCCTAACCGACTAAGCCACTCATTTGTAGGTGCCCTCACAAGTCTATAATTTGTCAGAGCTGAGTGGTGACAGTTATTTTCTGTTTCATGAGGAGAGTCAGGGAGGGAAGTTCACCTGGGGATAGAGGGTCCAGTTTCAATATGGCTCACTCACAGAGCTGGCACATTTGGGCTCACTATGAGCCATGGGCCTCTGTTCTCCTCCACATGGTTTTCTTCATGGACTTCCTCCCAACATGGTGACTGGGTTTCAAAAGGACAAGGTTGAAGAGCATGACTTTTCTTTTCTTTTCTTTTCTTTTTTTTTCTTTTTTCTTTTCTTCCCTTTCCTTTCCTTTCCTTTCTGTTCCTTTCTTTTAGCACATGGCATGTTTATGACCTGGACTTAGAAGTCAGAGCGTTGTTGGAGGTCACCAAGGTCATCCTAGTATCAAAGGCAGGGGTCATAGGCTCCCCATCTTGCCACAGGAGTGGCAACGGTCTGGAGCGGCACGGGGAATAGGAGATACTGTTGCAGCCATCTTTGGAAAACACCGTCTGCCACAAGTCCATAGGGTTAAGGAAGTGAGAGGGAAATAAATAACCTGGTTTGCTAAAGCTGTGCTGGGTCCTGCATAACCTGAAGTCTCAGAGCTACATTCTAGACACCATGAGACCTGGTATTCAGTCCTGGGGGCCCATGATATCAGGCCTGTGCTCTTACAGTAAACTTCCATTTCTTTATTACTTAAGGTGACTTTAGCAAACCTTCCATCTTGCATCAACTGCAACAAAAGCCCAACTAATCCAGACACATCATGATTTCAGTTATTGAAAGAAAAATGAGGGGTAGCCTGGGTGGCTAGGTCGGTTAAGTGTCTGACTCTTGATCTTTATTAAGGTCCTGAGTTCAGTCCCCATGTTGGTCTCCATGCTGAGTGTGGAGCCTACTAACAAAGGAAAGGAAGAAAGAAAGAGAAATTAATGGAAGGAAGATTGGAAATATGTTGAAATGTTAATAGTAGTTGACTCTGAGTGGTAGATTCTTGGGTGATTTTTTTGGGTGATTTACCCCCTTTGAGATTATTATTTTTTAATATGAAATTTATCATCAAATTGGTTTCCATACATTTAAGATTATTTTTAAAACACTGAGGGGTGCCTTGGTGGCTCAGTTGGTTAAGCGTCTGGCTTTGGCTCAGGTCATGATCTCGAGGTTCATGAGTTTGAGCACCACATCAGGCTCTGTGCTGTCAGCTCAGAGCCTGGAGCCTGCTTCAGATTCTGTGTCTTCCTCTCTCTCTGTCCCTCCCTTGCTCACTCTCTCTCTCTCTCTCTCTCTCAAAAAATGAATAAACAGTAAAAAAAAATCATTAAAAAATTAAAAAACACAGGAAGGCTAAAAAGAACTAAAAAGCTTTACTCAGAAAAGAAATAAGGTTCTTCATGGTGTGGAGATCTGTCTTATAAATGAGCCTTCTATCATGTTATGTCCAGTCCCTTAGACCTGGTTCTCATAATGGCCCTGATTGTACCTCGTTCTTCCTAAACCTCATTTTTAATAATCCCAGCTTGGGGCCAGTTATTTGCCAGATGGCTTTCTAGACATCATCGTGTGTAATGAAGACCCTACAACTGGGAGTTCAAGGAAATTGTAAGAGGCCTCTTGTCTGGTCTGCTTCTCTCATTCTTCCCTGCCCTTGAGCAAGCAGACCCTCAGAAAGGGCAGACTATTAAGCCCACTCTGCAGACAACCACTGCATCAGGTTGGTCAGTCAGGCCTGCCAGTTTCTCGAAAGCTCTGTTGCTTGTCACAAAGAACAATGACACTCCCTCGCGGGAAAGTCCTCATGGGCTCAGGACTCCATTTCAACTCAAATCCACTGAAGGGTCCCCATTTTGTTATTTCTGCTCTCCCACGACTGCTAGCTGGTCCAAAAGTAGCGATGAAGCAAGTTCAAGCCGAACTCTCTCCATTCTACAGATCCTCTAGAGCTGTCCCCACTGGCTCTGTCCCTTTCACATTGTCTTGTATGGGGGACAGGACACCTACTGTCACCAGCAGGCATGGCCCCTCAACGTGGTGGGAAGTCAGCTCAGCTCCCAGAGATTACCGGAGCATTCTCTCTCATCCCCCTCCCCACTTCTCTTTTCCTTTTCTTGCTCACCCTGCCTCACACACTCCCACCCCCTTTCACCTCGCTCACATGCGTCATTGCATGCGCGTGTGCACACACACACACACACACCCTCTACTGTCACCTCGCGCAGATCTGTTCATCAGGGTTTTTGTTGTGCCTTGGAACAGTGTGGTTTCCCCTCATTCAACACCGGAACCTCTTTTATCCTTTATCCTCAATCCCCACCTACTATCTCATTGCCTGCAGATAGGCTATGTTTCCAAGCCTCTGTGAGCTTTGTAAGTGTTGTGTTTGCTGAGAAGTTCCAAGCATCCAGGTTTTGTTTTTTTTTTTAAGTTTACTTATTTTGAGAGAGACGGAGACAGTGCCAATGGGGGAGGGGCAGAGAGAGAGAGAGCGAGAGGGAGAATCCCAGCAGGAGGCTCCATGCTCCCAGCGCAGAGCCCCGATGTGGGGCTCAAACCCACAAAACTTCCTGATCGTGACCTGAGCCGAAACCAAGAGTTGGGTGCTGAACCGACTGAGCCACGCAGGCGCCCCGCATCCAGATATGTTCATGGTCAAAATGGCTAGGGAAAAAGGGGTGGGGGTGGGGGGTCAAGCCAACATAGGGGTTCTGTGACATTTGTTATTCCAAATGTGTGAACTCCGGAGGAGCCCTGCCACATACTAGTGAGACTGGGCTTTCAGATCTGCCCCATGTTCCCCTAGAAACGGCGAGGGCTTCTCGGACAAACAAGATTGCTGTATCTTGGAGGCACCTCTCCATAAGCGCATGTTCTGGCAAGAAGTAATCGCTGTTGTGACCTACAGTAATGGGTCTGAGCGCTGGTGTGGAGCGACTTCGACGCATTTCTCATTGGCTCGTTGGACAATTGCAGAAGTATTAACAGCAGCTCGGCAGAATCATCTCGATCACACGAGCACAAGGTGAAAGCGGCAATTGGTTTCTCCTTGGTCACTGCGTTTATGAAGAAGCTTCACCTGTGAGGCCTCTGCCTGCTCGCCCGGCACAGAGACTGCCCAGCCAGAAAGAGTCGTCCCTTCGTACAGCCGTGCTTGTGTGCCAGGAACGTTGGGGTTTGGTGCTAAGGCATTTTAGTCCTTTTGAAAACCTTGGGGAACAATTAGCTGGAATAGTTTCGTATCGCTAAAGCCAAAAACTGTCTGATGAAGGGCCCATCTCTTCCTTGCTTTCTGAAACAAAACAAAAAAAAAAACCCTGTTACTTAATGCAGTATGCAGCATGAAATACAGTTTTAACTTTAACTACAATTCAACAAACCTTTACTTAATTGCAACGATTTGTTCTAGGCCCTGAGGAGGGAACAGTCTTTAAAACAGGATTCTCTCTCTCAAAGAGCTCATTTCCTAAACAAAGTAATTAGACCTGTGTGATAAATGTTGCAAGTATATACGAGGGACAAGGGGGGGACACAGGGGAGGAAGAAATGAACTCTGGAGGGCTCAGGAAGTCTTTCTGCAGGAAAAAAGTGCTTGCGGTTTTGCAGGATGAGTAGGAGTTAGTCTTGCAAACAAGGTGGAGAACAGGACATCATTCCAGACAGAGGGACAGAGGCAATACTGTGGGTAAAGGCATAGACAACCGATCTGTATGGGGAAGGCAGTGAGGTCAGGAGTCGATAAGACAAATTGGGAGAAAATGGTGGGGTCAAGAGCCTAATGGTGTTCATGAAGTCTTTTTAATTTTTAATTGAGATACAGTTTACAACCATAGGATCTGCCCTTTTAAAGTACCCTTTAAAAAATGGTTTTTAGTACATTCACAAAGTTGTACAACCATCACCCCTATCTAATTCCAGAGCATTTTCATCACCCCAAAAGGAACCCTGTCACCCCCTTTTTCCCTCCCCCTGGCTTGCTTCTGGAAAACACTAAGCCACGCTCTGTCTCTATGGATTCACCTACTCTGGACATTTTATATACATGGAATCATAGAATATGGGGCTTTTTCCATCTCGTTTCTTTCACGGAGCATAGTGTTTTCAAGTTTCATCCATTTTGTAGCATGTAACATTATTCCTTTTTAGGGTAGAATAATATTCCATTGTATTTGTTAATCAGTTGATGGCCATCTGGGTTGTTTTCACCTCTTGGCTATTACAAATAATGCTGCTATGAACATTTGTTTACACCCTTTTGCGTGACACATGTTTTTAATTCTCTTAGGTATGTACCTAGAAATAGAATTTCCGGGTCTCATGATTACTCTCTGTTTAACTATTTTTGTTTGTTTAGTTCTTATTGCATAATCATAAACTTAACTCTGCAATCCAGCCAGACTTGGAGGAGAGTAAGGAAAATGTGGAACCCATAGAACTGCAGCGAAAGCACAAAGATTATCGAACAATTTGAGCAGATGGGGGTGAAGGGGGCTCTTCTGAGCTACAGAAGGAATGGTCTGGTAGTTAAGATAAAAACACAAGTCAAATGGTGATCTTCCTGCTGGTCTTGCCATTCATGGACCCAAAGTGTTTCATGGCTTCTACAACATACCCTCTTTCGCCCTGCCAAGACCACATGCTTGCCATCCAGCCACTCAGTGTCGGCAGTGCAGATGAAAAACTGGGAAGCATTTGTGTTGGGTCCAGCATTGGCCATGGACAAGATGCCGGGGTCCATGTGCTTCAGAATGAAATTCTCATCATCGCATTTCTCCCCATCGATGGACTTGTCGCCAGTGCCATTAATGGTGTGGGAAGTCACTGCCCTGGCACAGAAATCCCAGAATAGTCCTATGAAAGCAGGAACCTTTAGAGCCAAATCCTTTTGGCCCAGTGCTCAAAGCACAAAAGTTCTCTGCTGTCTTTGGAACTTTGTCCGCAAAGAGCTCAAAGGACACGCGGCCCAAGGGTTTGTTGTCCATGGCGATGTTGGAGAACGTCATGGGGTTCACCACGGCTAGGCAGCGCAGGCAGCTCTGGGGTAGGGGTGTCTCCAAGGTCTCTGTTTAACTTTCCGAGGAACAATTAGACTGTTTCTCAAAGAGGCCATGCCATTTCCCATTTCTGTGAGCAATCACAAGGGGTTTCAATTTCTGCGCATCCTTACCCACACATGTTATTTCTGTCTTTTTTTATTCTACCCATCCTAGTAGATGATGGGTAGACTAATGATGTTGAACATCCCTCTGTGTGCTCATCGGCATTGGCAAATATTCTTTGGAGAAATGTATATTCAAATCCTTTGCCCATTTGTCAATTGATGCGAACCTCATAAAATTTACAAAGCTTTAGTTGGACTGACACCGAGAGAAGAATAAAAGTACTAAAATCGAGACATTACTACCAACCTTACAGGGAATTCTATGAACATTCGTATGCCAACAAATAAATCAACTGGATCTTCTCAAAATAAAAAATGTGCTTCAAAGGACACGATTACAGTAGAAAGACAACCCACAGAATAGGGGAAAATATTTGGAGATCATGTGTCTTGTAAGGTTTGCTCTCCGGCATCTATAAATAACGAACTCTTACAACTCAATAATAAGACAAATAACCCAATTGCTCTCAGGGCACAGGATTCATCCATCTTTGGTCTTACGCACAGAGTCATGAATATTCATTAAGTAAACTTCTTTCAATTGATTTTTTTCATTGTTTATAATAGCAAAGCGCTCGTGGCCTACACCACCGATGTGTGTGCAAAAGTATCAGACACTGCAATGTCCTAACTGGGCCATTACCAAGTTACATCCAAATACAAGCAAAGACATCAAGATTTGGGGCTGAAAAACACTCTCAACACAATGGCTTAAACCCGCTACCACTCTGGACAAGGAAAAAATGCTTCAAGTTCAGCTCCCAGACTGTGAAAGTGAGACCCAGGGGACCTGGGGTAAATTCAGCGTCTCTGTCTCTAATTTCCTAACCACATGTTTCCACTAGACTCAGAAGTAAACAGCATGAGGAAGCAGGGAAATTGCCTCACCCTCAAGCCGCTGCAAGCTCCTTCTTCAGATCCATCGGAGCCTCCAGGGAAGAGGGTCCAGAGTTGGCTTCGAGGACTCATGCCCCTGCTGCCTTCAACGTGCCGTGTGGCCAGGGTCCCACTCCCACCGCTCCAGAAAGTTGAACAACGATGGACGCTCTCGCGTCAGGAATGGTGTCAGTCTTCATCCCACGCTAGCTGAGGGTCCTGAATGAACGAATCGGTCGTCAGTCCCCAAACCTGCTCCTTCTATCACCTTCTGGGGCACTCTCTCTCCCGTTTGCCCTTCTACCCGCTCTGACCCCATCTTTCTTCCCCAGCTCCTCTTCTCCCACCAGCCCCTTCCCGTTTCTTGCAAGTGCATCCTAGGTTTCATATTTCATATTTTCTCCCTCCCTAGCTCCTCTCCCTTGGTGATTTTCAGCAACTTCCTCCTAGCACCGTTATCTATAGTGACCCAGTCTCTGTCCCCAGTCTCCACCTGTGAGCTCCACGCCTTAAGCCCTAACCGCCTGTGGGACGCTGACACTGACAACGGTTTTGAGCAAGTGTCTCCAACTCGACGTGCCTCGGACTGTACCAGCTCTCTCCCAAACCTGCTCCTCTTCTTGTCTTCCTTAGCTTAGTCCTCACATCACCCAGCCTGGATAATTCTGAGTCATGAAATATTCTCCCTCCCCCTCCCTCTGTCCCCATACATTCAATCCACTGCATTTCTGACAAAACCATTCCTGGACATCTCTCCTCTCCACCCCCCGCTGCCTTCCCAGCTATCTGCCCGACTGTAGGCACGGCCTCTCCTTCCCAATCTGCACTGCTACCAGAATCTGCTCTCATACACCCAAACGTGAACAGTGTCCGGCCTTCAGGTTTTTCCAGAGCTAGGGTGACTGGACGTCCCTGTTAGCCTGGACCAGGGCAGTTGTGTGTTGGGTGTTCTCTTATTCCCTCTGGGCTACCTGCCCTTTTATTCCCAAAAGTGACCTAGATGGATGATGAATTACGTGGTCATCCTCTGACGGCTAACAGGATGAAATCCCAGCTCTTTTATCTGCCTTAGAGTCTGGCCCAGGCTAACTTTCTAGCCCTATCTTCTTCCACTCTGGCCACCTGCCATTCCCCAAACATACTGACCTGACCATCCCAAGCAGTTTCCTACCTTATCGCCACTGTCCATGCTGTTCTCTCTTCCTGAACGCCTTCCCCCCCTTCCCACTTATCAACTCCTCCTGAACCTTCACTGCCACAACAGCACCTCTTCTGTGACACCTCATATGCGGTCTGTCCCCATCCCCACCTGTCAGAGCCTGCTGCTCCCCGTCCTCCCCCAGACCCCTAGCCTGTGATCCTGCAGAGGTTCAATTTGTTCACACCTCTGCCGTGGGTTCTTGGAATCCGGTACAACACCTGGAATGTTGCAGTCTTCAAAGGGTTTTGCAAGAGAGGATTTAGAGAAGCATGAAGTCAGGAGTATTTTCTCTGGCTCTGATTAGAATTAGGAGCTTTTATCCTTCATATGGGACTTGCTCGAGAAAATCCAACATGTCAGAGCCACGTCTGTTTCTTCGTCTATAAATTAATAAGGACAATAATTGCTGCTGCCCAAAGCTACCCATGTGAACTCAGTAGGGTAATAAAAACAGGTCCTGCTGTTGAAGTATAACACGTTGAAATAAAGAGTGAGATGAGCTTTGCATCTCCTGTCATCTGGCCCTCAGCCCGGGGCCTGTGGAGGGTGGGGGCAGAAGTTTCTGAGCGCTGGCAGATGGCTAAATGGAGAATTACCTATGGGAGGTCAAAATGATTTATCCCCATTCAAATGAAACTAATGTGAGGAATAACCATCTATTGATCACGTGCATGGGTCAAATACCGCGCTAAGAATGTTACATGCCGTCTCTTTATGTAAAGCCCATCTCGTAAGATGGATGTTATGATTTCCCATTTCACATTTGAAGAAGCCGAAGCCCAGAGAGGTTAAGTTCATTTGCCAAGGGCACGAGGCTAGTAAGTGGAGTTGGGATACATAATCATGCTACTGATAATGCACATGTATGTGTCTGAGTCTTTCGGAAGCGTGCTGCTTGGTCCTCACAACCACTCCATGAGTTACCATCATCAGACGGGAGAACTCTTAAGTAGATGGCCCAAGGTCACATAGCTAGTAAGAAACTGTGCCAGGCACTTTACTCCAGAAACCACATGCCTGGTCACCACCTTTGCTGGCTTTCAGGTCTGTTTGATTTTGCTGTCTCGGCTTATTCTATGTTGCCAGCCTCCATCAGACACTCTACTCTTGTTCCTGAAAGTGTAGTCTGCAGACAAACAGTATCAACAACACCTGGAAAGTACGTGAGAAAGAATCTTGAACCCCACTGCAGACCTAGGGAATCAGAAGGTGCATCATAACAAGATCCCGAGGTCCTGGTCTAAGCCCTTGGGTTTCAACCTTGTCTGCATGCTGGACTCCCCAGGGGAGCTTGAAAGTGTCCTGATGTTGGGGCTCCACGGACAGCGATTCTGTTTCATTGTCTGGGTGTGGTGTGAGTCCTGGGCTTTTTTTTTTTTTTTTTTCAACGTTTTTTATTTATTTTTGGGACAGAGAGAGACAGAGCATGAATGGGGGAGGGGCAGAGAGAGAGGGAGACACAGAATCGGAAACAGGCTCCAGGCTCCGAGCCATCAGCCCAGAGCCCGACGCGGGGCTCGAACTCATGGACCGTGAGATCGTGACCTGGCTGAAGTCGGATGCTTAACCGACTGCGCCACCCAGGCGCCCCAGTCCTGGGCTTTTAAAAAGCTTCCCAGGGGATTCTGATGTGATGCCAGGGCTGAGAACCACTCTCTTAAGCAAATACACTGTTGGTTCCTTCCTTCCCTCATTCCTTTATGTGCAACAGACCTCACTAAAGGGCACGCACAGCTTGCTGGGGAGATGGACAAAAAAAAAACCCAATTACAATAGAGTAGAAGAAGCACTATGAAATCATTATTCCAGGGCCAGGAGAGACTCAAAGGAAGGCCCAATGTCTGGGTCTGCATGAAGGAATCAAGGCAAATTGCTCACAGGACTCTCAAGGACAGATAAGAGCTCTTGGATCTGCTGAGGGGGGTGGTGAGCTGGTGTGGGTGAAGGGAAGGTTCTGTGTTTACTAGTAAAATGAGCTTTATAGAATTTTAAGCTAGAACAGATTACACAGATCACTTAATGAATCCAATGGTTTCCTAACATTTTTGACTATGGCCCGATTTAGGAGACACATTTTATGTGTTGGCCCAGAATATATACAGAGTTTCATGGAATAGTATTAACCTTCACTACATGTGATGCACTTTGATATCTTCGAGTCTTTCAACACACTTCTCTTTCATTAGATAAAAAAAATCCTTGGGGCCCTTGGGTGGCTCAGTCGGTTAAGTGTCCAACTTTGGCTCAGGTCATGATCTCACCGTTCATGAGTTCAAGCCCCGTGTCGGGCTCTGTGCTGACAGCTCAGAGCCAGGAGTCTGCTTTGGATTCTATGTCTCCATCTCTCTCTTCGCTCCCCCACTCATTCTCTCTCTCTCTCTCTCTCAAAAATAAGCATTAAAAAAAATTTTTTTAAGAAAAAAAAAAAATCCTGGGCATGCCTAACTGAACTGGTCTTCTGTTCCACTAACAGGTCATAACCTGCAGTTTAAAAGACCTGACTTAATCTCTTCCATTTTTTCCTTGAGGAAACAATGACCAAGAATATTTAGACAAGCTAGCCTGAAAGAGTAAGGAAAAGTGTATTTAAATCCCAGTGTAAAGAATTAGTCTTAGCAATAAAGAAACCCTTCTCTAGGGGATTAGTTGTTGGAGATTTCAGAAGGACTTGCCTTCTTTGGAAGTCCTACCAATTTTCTGGGAGGCTAAGACAGCCCTGTAGAGAAGGCAAAAGGGTGAATTAACAAATGAAGTGTCCAAGTACTTTCTAGCCCCACTAAAATATCCTAGATGGATGAATATTACTAAGCAAGAATTCTCAGTTTAGCTAGGTTTGGGGAGGAGTCAATGTCACCTGGAAGGCAGGGGGGAGGGGGTTGTGGAGAGAGCCCTATTAGACCCCCCTGGGGCCCATCTAATATTCATGACTCCCAGCCATTCTGATATGCACACTGCCCCTTTAAGGCCAAAATTCCAGCTGACAATAAGCGCTACTGAGGTTGATGGAGGTCTGTCATTCACTCCAGTGCATTGGGACAGGCAGGAAAAACAAAGGTGAGAACCACTGATCTCTTGAGCAATGGTTCGCCAACTTTTTGGTTTCACAGGCCCATAAAAATTCAAACTGAGTTTAGGAATCAATAACAGGGTGCAAACGTTTATTGTGTCAAATAAGGAAGTAAAAAAGAAAAACCCAAATACACAAAAAAACAAATCTCCCCCCCCCCCAAACTACTGCCATCTACAACTATCATGAGGATAGAAGGGACATGATCTTAAACGAAAGGAAAGTCTTGCAAATTGAATACATTTAATTTTAAGAAAATTTTTTAGAGTTTATTTTCATTTATTTTGAGAGAGAGAGAGAGAGAGAGGGAGCGAGAGGGGGAAGGGCAGAGAGAGAGGGAGACAGAATCCCAAGCAGGCTCCGCGCTGTCAGCACAGGGGCGGATGCGGGGCTCCAACTCACACACTGTGAGATCATGACCCGAGCCAAAACCAAGGGTTGGACGCTTAGCTGATGGAGCCACCCAAGCACCCCCCCTTTAACAAATGTCTTTAAAAAGACAAAATGTATGGTCTTAACTGTTTTTAAGGGTACAGTTCTATGGCGTGAATTAAATTCAATTGCTGTGCGACCAATCTCCAGGGCTCTTCATCTTGCAAAACTGAAAATCTGTATCCGTTAACGAGTCACGAAATCCTCCTCCCCGCAGCCCCTGGGAACCATCATCCTACTTTCTGCCCTATGAATGTGGCTACTCTCTAGCTACCTCATATAAGTGGAATCATACAGTATTTGTCTTTTTGAGACTGGCTCATTTCACTTAGTGTAATGTCCTCAAGGTTCATCCCTGTTGTAGCACGTGTCAGAATTTCCTTCGTTTTGAGGTCTGAATAATATTCCATCGTGTTACAATGTTACATTCATCCATGGATGGACACAGGTCATTTCCACTTCTTGACTGTTGTGAATAATGGTGCTATGCACATGGGTGTACAAATATTTGTTTGAGTCCCTGCTTTCAATTCTTTTGGGTGTAAACCCAGAGGTGGGATTTGGGGGTCATATGGTAATTGTATGTTTAATTTTTTTAGGAATCATCATACTGTTTGAAGACATCGAGCTCTATATAGATAAAAAAAAAAAAGCAACTACTGCATTGTCCTAATTTTTTTTATTTCACTATGAATATTTCATCACAGACTGGCATTTGTTTATAGATCAATGCCTAGAATGACTGCTCCAACACATACAAATAAATACAAGAAACCAGAAAATCTGGATTCTTTATATTTTGTCTGACAAGAAAGCGAATTCTTTTAAGTCATAAAACATCCATTAAGTAGTTTGGAAAATTATACAAAAGCCATTAGCTTGATTACACTAAATATGAAAAACAAGACAGTTCCTATTATTCAATTTATCACGTCATCATCATTTCAAATTTGACTGTAAGTCACAGTCATTCTAATATTGGGCATTGAAGGTAACAGACACTTGTTTTTCCCCTTATATGAAGTCTGTGTATATCAAGCTAAGTAAATTTTCTGCATGGTGGGGCTTTGAAAAAAAAAAATTTTTTTTTGGAGTGGTATGTACATTTTAGGTTCTTTGTGAGCTACAGAGGAAATTCTTTTCCTACTGAAACTCATGAGTTATTATCAAACAACCTTAATTCAGTAGAACAAAAATCCTACCGTATTAAAATGAAATCCTAACCGTAGCTGTCATTCTCCTCATTATTACTGGTCTTGGCAGGGGGTGCCTGGGTGGCTCAGTTGGTTGAGCGTCCGACTTCGGCTCAGGTTATGATCTCACAACTCATGAGTTCAAGCCCCGCGTCGGGCTCTGTGCTGACAGCTCAGAGCCTGGAGCCTGCTTCAGATTCTGTGTCTCCCTCTCTCTCTGCCCCTAACCCACTCACAGCCTGTCTCTGTCTCTCTCAAAAATAAACATTAAAAAAAAAAGTACCGGTCTTGGCAGTATTTTTCACTTCTTCACCCAATCATTGGTGGGAGATGGTGATGAAGAGATAACACAATTTATTAGTAGTATGCCATCTGTTTAAAAAATATGCTGGAGAAACCAGATAGACGTACATTTGAACCTTTAATTGAAATGTTTTACTGAAGAAATTAAAGATCTCCTCTAATTCCTCCCTAGTTCAGTGAATCACAATCTCAATGTATTACAAGTTCTGAAAAGCAACAAATTGTCTTTTCCAAACCTATGAGTCTGTTGTTTGCACAAGTCCTATCTGAAGTTCCTTCCTATTTATCTTTCCTTTTTTTTCCTCTCCTCACGGAAGTAACTGAATTCTGGAAATGCTTTTACCGCTCATATTTTTGACGGTGAAAACTGAATCAGAAGATGCCTAATGGACTTTTTTCCCCCCATTTTGCCCTGTCTCTGCAAAATATGTGTTTTTAGTGCAGCACATTTTATTTTCCTATTTGTATGAATTGCTTGAAGCTTGATATTAACATGTCACGGAAGAAAATGCTCTACAGGTATGAAAAAAACACATCGTAAGATCTAATTATTTCATGATGTTTAGGTCTGTTTGTTTCAGTGAGAAGATTGTAAGAGTGTTTTGGACATTAGTGTGCTAGAGGTTAGTATTTGTTCATCTGTAGTTAATGTGCACGTTTTGCCCATGAGAATGATAGGAAAATGTATCTGCCTCCAATCATTTGATTAGACCTGTGGAATCTTCTTTCATGCCCACTGCTACTGATGTGGGTCAGCCTCTCATTAATTTTTTATTCTGGTAAGATATACACAACATAAAATTTATCACTTTAAACATTTTTAAGTATAGAGCTCAGTGGCATTAAGTACATTCACATTATCATACAGCTAATCATTTTCTACCTGGGTTGCTGCACTAGCCTTTAAAATCTAGCCTTGTTATGGGATGCCTGGGTGGCTCAGTCAGTTAAGCATCTGACTTTGGCTCAGGTCAGGATCTCACGGTTGGTGAGTTTGAGCCCCATGTCGAGCTCTGTGCTGACAGCTCAGAGCCTGGAGTCTGCTTCAGATTCTGTGTCTCCCTCTCTCTGCCCCTCCCCTGCTCATGCCTCTGTCTCTCTCTTTCTCTCAAAAGTAAATAAACGTTTAAAAAAAGTTAAAAATTCAGCCTTGCTTCTAATTTTGCCCCCATTACAGAAAGACATAGAAATCTGACCTCTGTTGACTTATTTTCACCATGTGCATAGGGGAAAAATGGAAAAAAATGGATGGGGCATTCTTTGCCATTTCTTCTGTGCTGTCGGCTTCAGAATTGATGAAAACCTAATGGGGATCAAGTTCTAGGGGCAAAGAAGGGCATACGTACCTGCTGCCCTCGTTCCATCCCTGATGCGGGTTATTTCTTGCTCGGGACATCACACCCAAAGCAATTGTTCTGTGAACCTAGAAAATATACATGCTTTTAAAAACTCATTTGGCATTCAAGTGTCTAACCACCGGAAGCACGAAAAGGTTTTTAGAAGTAAAATGTTTTAGCTTTACAATGTGTGCAAATAATCATTTCAAAAACTTAAGAGCTAGGACTCTCAGGTGGTTAAACTTGGACAGGTTCACACAAGTGTTAAAGGAGCCTGCCTTGCCCCCGGCCCCACCGGTGGGGGAGCTGGAATCCCCTGGTCTGCACTGAGTCTTGAGTCCTGGAGAGGGGTGGGGGGGGGGGGGGGTGAGGGGTGGGGGGGAGGACTTGTGCTTTAGAAACAAGGAGCCCATCCATGCAGCCGGCTCAGGTTTCAAGCCTTTGGCAGTGCAGTTTTGTATCACTAGATGTCAGTGTGGGCTTTCACAGCTGCCACCTTCTTTCCTCTGTGGGACTCGTACCAGACTTCACCCAGGGGCCTTCCTCAAGTCCTGGCATACGCAGGCCTATCTTCAGAACCGCAATTTCACCAAATCTATCGTCCGCTTTTGAATTTTTAAAACACAAAGACCCCAAGACTGCTCCTTTTAATGCTATGGCCTTCTGATCTCAATGCTTGCGTTTAGAAGGCGGTCTGAGAGGCTGTTGTGAGGCAGGTAATGGGACGTCATTGGGGCTATGCTCCACGTGGGGTCTTTTAAAAGCACCGTAGATACTTACTGGTAGTGCCCAGCTGCAGGAGACCACAATGTCCTATGCTACCAGGGCTCAAGAGTGGGGCAGGGAGCCAAGAAGAAATACGTATGATCCACCACGTAAAGATTTAAGGATTTCATGGTCATGTTTATTAGATTGTTTTCTGGTTTTCAGGCAGATTATAGCCGGGGGCTAGGGGGCGTTCTGAAACCTTAAAGGATAGTCATTAGTTTCCCGTCGCTGCTGTAACAAGTTACCACAAACTTTGTTGCTTAAAACCACAGAAATCTATCATCTTATGGCTCTAGACAGAGCTTGGAAATCCCAAATGGGTCTAACTGGGTTAAAGTCAAGATGTTGGAAGATCTGTGCTCTTCTTGGAGGCTCTCGGGAAGGATCTGTTTCCTTGCCTCTTCCCGTTTCCAGAGGCCACTGGCATTCCTTGGCTTGCAGTCCCTTTCTGTGTTCAAAGCCAGCAGCGGCCAATCAGGTCTTCCTTGCACCGCACTCCACTTCCTCTGTCCCTCCTCCTCCCTCTTTCACTTTCGAGAACCCTTGTCCTTACAGGGGGCCACTCAGACAAACCAGGACAATCTCCCTGTCTCAGGTTCCTTCATTTATTTGCACCTGCAAAGTCCTTCTTGCCACAGACGGTAACATATTCACAGGGATGAGCGCATGGACATCTTTAGGTGGGCATTTTTCTGCCTATCGTAGTCATCATTTTAAAAATAATAAACGATGCAATGTTTGAGGTGATGATGAACCTTTTAATAGCCTAATTTAGTGTAATAGGACCCTGCTGTTTGTACCGTAGACCGTGTTAGAAAATAACAAGCCCTGGATTTCCTTCGTTCCTGGAATGTTAACAATGAAGAAAAATAAATTTGCCACGCCTAGCATTAATATTTGGTCGCCCTCCAATCTGACTGCACAGCACTAACTCTGCTGCCCCTTGTGACTCCCCATTTTCGGGAGGTCTCTCCTAGGGATGGCACCCAGCTAGTACAGGGCGAACACACACGGAGAACAGGAGACGTGGCTCCAGCGCTGACAAGCGTTGTGCAAGAAGCAATCCGGGGCTCGGAGAAACCTGACTAAAGTAACCCACGTACCCCTCCATGAAAATTCCACATCGGCTGGGTGTCCAAAGCCAAGAGAACTTAACCCCATGCCTTGCCACAACCTAAAGGCCAGTTTTGTTCTGCTTTGTAAACCTGACTTGGTCTCCCTACTTCTCACACTTGATCTTTCCCCCATATTTCCCACCTAGCGATACCAGGGACCAGAAAGCTTACCTGTCACCCTTGAGTGTCCCTTCTCGGTCATGCACAAAATCCAATTGGTTTCCAAGACATGTGGAGGCTTCTCTCTCTCTCTCTCTCTCTCTCTCTCTCTCAGTTTATTTATTTATTTTCAGAGAGAGAGAGAGAGAGAGCCTGCGAGCAGGAGAGGGCAGAGAGAGAGAGAGAAGAGAGAATCCCAAGCAGGCTCCATGCTGTAGCGTTTGAATCTGCCCTACATCAGTCTCTTCTTCTTCACTCTTTTCCCCCCTCCTATCAATAAATACTCCAAAATGCCTCCTGAGTTATCCTTCTAAACTGTAAATACAATCACGCTACTTCCCTGTTTGCAGGGTGGTTCCCTTTTGCCTTCTGGAATGATTCCAACCCCTTAGCCCAGCACACCAAGCCTCTTAGACTCTGCCTCAACCTACTTTCCCAGGCTGTTCGCTCACCTCAAGGCCTCCTACTCCTCATTCCAGCTACAATGAGCTGCTTGCAGCGCTTCAGAGGCTCAAAGCTCTCCCTCGCTTCATGTTCCCTCGGCCTGGAATGCCTGTGGTTGCTTAAGCCAGCTCTCTCTCTCTCAAGACTCAGCTCACTATCACTTCTGGGAATGCATCCTTGTCCTTCACCCAACCCCCATCCCTGCACTCAGCTCCTGCGTGCACTTACCACACTGCACTCGATACATCTCATTATTTATGTCTGTGTTCCTGATGATAAGCTGTAAGGTTCTTGGAGGCAGGGACCCTGTTTGATTTAACTTTGCATCCCCTGTGCTAAACACAGGGCCTGACATATTACTGACGTGCAGTCGCTTTTGGTTTAAGGAACATCTCCGGTTTGGGTCCCAAGGTATCCTGATGTCTCCAGGCACCAGGGACAGACTCAGATCGGGACTATGTTCTGAAACCTACCCAGTTTAGGCCTGTGGCCTCTAGAGTACAGCCAGAGAGCCCAGCTGGCTTTTGGGAAATGGGGGGTGGGGCAGGTTGAACTGAACAGTAGCTTTTATTGCTCTGGATTTTTGTTTTGTTTTGCTTTTGTTTTTTGTGTTTTTTGTGTTTTGTTTTTTTTTTTTCTCGTTTCCCAGGAAAGTTAGTCCCGCAATTATGAGCTTACCACTTCCAATCTGGCCCAACCTGAGAGCATATATCAATCAGTAGCAACTCTAAGGGAATCGACCACCTAAGGCACGGGCTGCCCTGGCCCAAGAGTGCAGAAGACAGCAAATGTGGCCCACACAAACGTAATGTGGTAATAGCAGCCTGTTAAGTCAGTAGTAATTCAGGACATGCGTTATCACCGCTAGCCCTCGTGATCCCCAGCAGTTACTGAATGTCTTGTGTGTGCACGCTGTCTGGGAGCTCTACAAGCAGGCACTGTAGGGACTTAAAACAGAAACAGAGTTTCCGTACTTGGGAGGCTTGTGCAATCTATAGGCCAAAAATAGGGAGCTTGCCTTTATTGGGGCTTTTGGCTACCTCTGGGGGGAGGGGGGGAGGAGGTGGTAAGGGAAAACGTCTTATAAGACTTTTTAATCATTCATGTCTAACCATAGTGATTTAAACCAGTGGTAGGAAGCAGGGATGAGAGAGCATAGGCATTGGGGGCGGAGCCACATGCATTATGTAGCAGAGAACTATTTTTTCCCCAGATTCTTCTTCACTTCAGTAGGCTGGGAAAATTCCCTTGATACTGACCCCGTGTCACACCTTTCCACTGAGCGTTATACCTTTTCAACAGTAGGTCCCTAATAAAGATCAGGGATTCCTTTGAAAACGCTAGGTACGGAATCTGAGCGATTTCTTCATAATGGAGGAACAGTAGCATGGGTTGTGGTTGTTTTGTGTTAAGGGTTTTAAAATAAGGGCTTTTAACGATTTTTTAAAAATACCGTTCGCAAGCCAAAGTGGATTGAAAGTAGAGCATAATATAAATATTTAAGCTCTGATTACTACTTTATGCCATTTTGATAAGAAAGAATTAAGTTATTTTTATATAATAAAGATAGGGGCTGACATTGTGTCTCGACCTGTATTTAGAAAGGAAAATGATTCAGAATCTATGTTTAACATGGCTTAGGGATCTGGTCACCGATTGATTAACATGAAGTGCTTTTACAGCACATTTAATCCTATTCAGGACCCCAAAGTCTCCTTAGTGGAAGTGTAATTTAACTGCCCTCTAGAATCAAAAGATATTTTTTAAAAAGTTTTAATTTTTTTTTAAATGTTTATTTATTTTTGAGACAATGAGAGAGACAGAGTGCAAGCAGCGGAGGGGCAGACAGAGGGAGACACAGAATCTGAAGCGGGCTCCAGGCTCTGAGCTGTCAGCCCAGAGCCCGACATGGGACTTGAACTCACGAACCTCAAGATCATGACCTGAGCCGAAGTCGGACGCTTAACCGACTGAGCCACTCAGGCACCCCCAAAAAGTTTTAAATATTAGAGATTTCAAATAGATAATCCTGGTCTCTCAGTGATAGTTTCTTTTCAAATTTCATTGAGATATATATGCATGCACACCCATCCGTCCCATGGTAGAAAGATCCCATGGTAGAAAGATATAGGCTGGCCATCATGATATGTCAGAGTGTCCTCAAGATTCATGATGTACATATTTCTTAGTAAATCACTACTAAACAATTATCACCCATAAAGCATTAAGTGTCAATGATGCATTCAAATCACACAAAGTGGACGGGACACCTGGGTGGCTCAGTCGGTTAAGCATCCGACTTGGGTTCAGGTCATGATCTCACGGTTCGTGACTTTGAGCCTCTCATCAGGCTCTCTGCTGTCAGTGTGGAACCTGCTTCAGATTCTCAGTCTCCCTACCCCGCCCCCCCTTCCCGGCTTGTGCGCTGTCTCTTGCAAAAAATAAAAATAAAAAATAAACATTTAAAAATTAAAAAAATAAAATTGCACAAAGTAGTAAAATCAGTACCAGTATTGGTATATGTGACAATATCACGACCTGCTACAGATCATATGCAAATTAGTACAATTTGCTAGAGATAATGACACTGAGATAAAAATTCGTGTATCTATTAACAAATTTCAAAGTCTTTCCAAACAGAGACTGAGTCACTTGAGACTCGCAACTCCTCCGTGAGACTGGTATTATGATCATCTGTGTTTTACAGAGGAAACAGGTTTAGCCAGGTTCACTAGTTTGCCCTAAATCCCACAGTCAGCGCTAGACAGAGCCAGGACCTAACTCTGGCCTGAGCTCGCCCACTTCATGGTGGGTGCACTTGTACTCCTGTAGCACTTGGCTCCTTCCTTTGGAAGACAGGCATGATTGATTAAAGCATCAATGCGAGTAAAGGGAAAAGAGAATTTGGCGTACTCAGAGAAAAGTAAAAGTGTGTTAAGGGCATTGTATACATTATGGATGTTCTCTGTAAAAAATTACCCAACGATGTGGTCCCTAAATATTCTTCTAAACTAACTTCAGTTTTACAATGTAAGAGACAAGTTTCTAATCACCACTAAAATCCTAAGCAGTGCTTTCTGTATTAAGATGTATCAAGATAAATTTTAGATGGTCCATTTATGTCTTTAAAGAAATGAAACCTATTTAAAGATAGGTAATAATACGGACAGTCCTATAGTTTGGTAAAGAGACTGGGTATTGTAAAAGAAAAGAGACAGAGAAAGAGAGTTTGTAGTGTGTAACACTAAAAAACAAACAAACAAACAAACAAACAAACCAGGCAAAACCATGGCCATCTTTTACCTACTATAATGAGAGGAAATGTGGGCTGGCAGAGACCTTGGCAAAAAGTGCTGAAGTCCTGCTGCCTGCAGGAGGGCCTTAAGACTATGCCACACAGGGGCACCTGGCTGGCTTAGTTGGTAGCGTAGGCGACTCTTGATCTGGCGGTCAAGAGTTCGAGCCCCTCGTTGACCGTAGAGTTTGCTTAACATAAATCAGTAAGTAAATAAATAAATAAAGAGGGGGCGAGACATTTGCAAGGACATGGATGGAGTTGGAGAGAATACTGCTAAGTGAAATAAGTCAGCCTGAGAAAGATGAATGTGGGTATTTAAAAAACAAAACAAACGAGCAAAGGAGAAAACAGAGAGAGAGAGAGAGAAAGAGAGAGAGAGAGAGAGAGAGAGAGAGAGCCAAGCCAAGAAACAGATTCTTAACTATTGAGAACAAGCTGATGGTTAGCAGGGGGGAGGCAGGTGAGGGCTGGGTGAAACAGGTGGTGGAGATTAAGGAGTGCACTTGTCCTTGTGAGCACCAGGTGATGTTGAATCACTATCTTGTACACCTGAAATGAATATAATACTGTATGTTAACTACACTGGGATTAAAAACTTTTTTTAAGTTTTATAATAATAAATAAACAAAAGAGTGGGCAAGAGAGGGAAGAGAAGCACAGAAAAGAGTAAGTGCCAAAGAGAAGAGACTCACCTAAACTGAAATTCAAACGGGGTCACAGCAAACCCAGCAGTCAGGTGTGGGTTTGTTGTTTTTTTTTTTTAAGATTTTTATTTTTTTAAGTAATCTCTATACCACTAAGCTCTACCAGCTAAGCCAGCCGGGTGCTCCATTAGTCAGGTATTTTTACTGACAAGCCCAAAACTAGCTTATCTGTTCCAGTGTGGGTTTCTGGCCACCAATGTTGTCAATGTGTGGTGCTTTAACAATTCAAAGTAATTTTGAACCTCAAAAGCCATGGGTCAAAGTATCACCATTTAAACCATGTGAGGAGGAAGAAAAACAGAACATATTTTTTCATATGATTACGAAAAGCTTCAAAGATTAGGAATTTTAAAGAGCTGGGACTCTGTTCTCTTTAAGAGTCACTGAGACATGAAAAGAACAATTCTGATGATGTACAGGAAAGCATCATTTAGACCAGTGCTTCTCCAAATACAGTCTGAAGTGGTGTGGCACCAGCTTCCCTGGGCTGCTTGTTAGAATGCCAGTGTTCAAGGCCCAACCCTGAACTAGGGAGTGGGAATCATGGAGGGTGGGGCCTGGCAATCGGCTTTAACAAGATCTCTAGATGATTCTTTTTCGTGCACTAAAGCTTGCAAAGCACTGATTCAGACCATCCTTAGTCAAACTGCAGATTACAACCCATTAATGGGTTGTAAAATCAATTCTGTAGGCAGTGACCGGCATTTTACAAAAGTGAAATGGAATGCAACAGAAAATGGAGTGCATCCCAAGTTGCATGGGTTTGAGCTCATAAAATTTGTTTCAGTTCTAGATCTGTATGTATACCCATGTGTACCGATTTAGATGAAGCAGCACTTTTAATTTTTGAAGAACTGGTAGGATATAATAAGAAGCTACAAATTTTATATGAAGCCAGAACTGTTTGGTTGACGATAAAACACAGTGACAGCTTAATGTGGATTCCTGTTTGGAGAGAGATTGAGGAAGGAAGGAAAAGGGCCAAGGAAAAAACATAGCAAGCCAAGGTTTTCTAACTCCAGAATCCTCATGGGGAAAGAATCAAAAAGGCCTATCCAGAGAGGAAATCTACCACAGAGGAGATGTCAAGGAGGGTAAATAGAAGATAAGGTCATGTATGACCTTCAAGAAACAATCATTGGGGCGCCTGGGTGGTTCGGTCAGTTAAGCGTCCGACTCAGGTCATGAACTCTCGGTCCGTGGGTTCCAGCCCCGGGTCAGGCTCTGTGCTGACAGCTCAGAGCCTGGAGCCTGCTTCAGATTCTGTCTCCCTCTCTTTCTCTGCCCCTCCCCTGCTTGCGCTCTCTTAAAAATAAATAAACATTAAAACATTTTTTAAAAATAACAATCATTTAAGTAGGAATATTCATTCACTCATTTATTCATTCACGGATCATTTGTTTTCCATCAAAGGTGCCAGGCACTGTGTTTGGTGCTGGGGGTATAGAATACATGTGAGGCCTATCGTGGACTGCATTATTTAGTGACAAGCAAGCAAGGTCAATAGCATGATCAGTGCTGTGAAGAAGTATTAACACAGCATTTAGTGGGAATACAGAAGTCAACCTGCGATGGTGAGGTTGGGAGTGGGGCCACAGGGGACATCCATATGGAGAGGGCATTTAATCAAAATGGTGATCACATCGTAACATGGTATTCTACTGTGAAACTAATCAGTGATTATTTAGAGCAGTGTTTTCTCAAACATTAGTGTGCGTCAGAATCACTTAGAGGACTTGTTCAAGCACTTTTCCAGTCAGTAGGTCTGGGGTGGGGGTCTGAAAATCTGCCTTTCTGACAAGTTTCCAGGCAATGCAGATACTGTTAATCTGGAGACTGTTTTTTGTGGATCACTGATCTACATGGCTAATTAAAGAGTTGTGTTAGACAGCATTTCTAGAAACACAATTTAGAGTAGATAGAATTTAGGGGCACGTGGGTGGCTCAGTCGGTTGAGTGTCCGACTTCGGCTCAGGTCATGATCTCGAGGTTTGTGAGTTGGAGCCCCACGTCGGGCTCTGTGCTGACAGCTCAGAGCCTGAAGCCTACTTTGGATTCTGTGTCTCCCTATCTCTCTGCCCCTCCCATGCTCATGCTCTGTCTCTCTCTCTGTCTCTCAATAATAAATAAACATTAAAAAATTTTTTTCAAAATACAAAAGATAGAATTTAGCTGATCCACATGCACACAAAAAATTAGTTTTTCTTCACTATATTTTGATGGCTTAATAACAGTAACTGTCACTAGAAAATTTTCATTTAAATTAACTTGATTATAAAATGTTTTACTAAGATTTAATACTTAGATATTTGACAGTCAGGCAACTAACTGTTCTTGTTTGTGACAAAGATATACTTGCTCTGTACTTGCCAAAACTGTTTCCTTTTCTTTCTGGGCACACACATAAAACCGCATTTCCTGACCCCTTTGCAGTTAGGTTAGACCATGTGACTGATTTCTGCCAGCTTGGGTGGTGGGTAGGAAGGATGCAAAGCCTTCCAGGCTTGGCCAAAACTTCTTTCAATATCAGTCCTTTTCCCTTGGCCAGCCAGGTACACAGGTTTTAGAGAAGGGCTCTGTTAGGGGTCCGAGGGCCTGCGTAGCCATCAGGTAAGAGTGTGGGTCCCTGAGTCACCACTTGAAGAGAAACCCAAGATTGCCACTCAGGTGGGAAACCGTTTGAAGAGATGAGAGGGCAGATCAAGTGAGCTCACAAATGTGCTTTCCTTCCCTGCATCATGGCCCTCAAGGTTAGGGGTTTGATTCCACTGAGTAGCTTAGCCTGTCCTGACTAACATGCTTTGCCTGGTGCTGAGTAACACAAAACACATGTTTATGAGCTAAATAATTAATTTCAATTTGTGTTCTCTTCTATCCAACATTCAGCCTGTAAAATGGCCTCCTGGCCACTCATTTGTTCAACAAATACTTACCTAGAGGCTACTGTGTGCCAAGCACTGCCAATGGTGAGCAAGAAAACTACACGCTTTCCATGCTCTCATGGAATTTAGTCTTGTGAGAAAGGGACATAAATCAAACAATTGCTCAAATGTGTAAAATTCCAGCTGTTATGCGTGCTATGAATGTTGGAAACCTGGTACTATAAGGGGATTTTTTTTTCCTAGTTAGGAATAAATATTGAGTGCTTTCAGGTGTAATTACCATCTGAGTGAAAATGATTTAAAAATATAAGTTTGGATGTGATGATGCAAAATATAACTAAATCTGGATACAACTAAGAGTCATACAGTTTTATTAAGTCGTTTCATTTAATAGTTTTAACTACTGAATGGCATTTGCTCCATATTATAGTTACATAAACTTTTTTTTAAAGTTTATTTATTTATTTTGAAAAAGAGTGTGAGTGAGGGAGAGGCAGAGAGAGAATCCCAACCGCCTCTGGCTATTAGCGCAGAGCGTGACTGTGGGCTTGATCTCACCAATCACATGAGATCCTGACCTGAGCCAAGATCAACACTGAGTCACCCAGGCACCACTACCTAAACTTTTAGAATGTATATATAATGATGAATGTGATATCCTTTAGCTTATCAGTTGTTATCTCCTCAGAGACTTGCAAAACTCTTTTACTTTTTTAAAATCATAGTGTCTGTTACTTTTCTATATTCCTGCTGAACCAGAGTTTTACACTGAAGGCCCCATTCGTAAAAGTTAAATCAGATCAAATCACTAAATACCTTCTTGAACTAGAACTTATTCTGGTGACCACTTTAGCCTTTCAAAATTTTCTCTGCTTACCAAGTAAACAATGGTTTCAGTAAGCTCATACATAAGGTGACAGAATTTTAGATTTGCATGGAATAGTTTTGTTTTCCCACTCTCAGATACACTGATATATACACATATGTACATACACACACTGATACATATATATTGATAAATACACATACACGTTCTCATATATATATATACATACATACACACACAATGCATCTATATCTGTACATATATTCTTCACTTCTGTTTAAAAACTTGATTCTCATACTTAAATGATGAAAATAATTACACGAATGACATTACAAATATGGGAAAAATAGATTTATTTTTACAGTTTGTACAAAAATACCGGTTGCTATTTTCACAAGAGAGGACACTTCAGCCATTTTCAAAACGAATTTCCAGACCATGCTCTGTCACCAAGATACTACATCACAGTAATGAATCGAAGAGAATTTTCCTAAATTCCATTTTAGAGACATAGTGGGATCTTTTTTTTAAAGTTTATTTATCTATTTAAGTCATCTCTACACCCAGCCTGGGGGCTTAAACTCACACCCCCCCACGGTCTGCCGACCGAGCCAGTCAGGGGCCCCTAGAGAAATTATTGCATTTTAAGGCTGCGGGTGCCCTAGGGATTTAATCCCAGGTCAGGAAACGAATGTCCAAAAAGGTAAAATTTGCTTACTGCATGTAAGTTATTTCTGCTCCCAGACCCAGACCCCTGGTCTCCTAAATCGGGTGTAGCTTTCTCTGCACCACAGTTTTTGCTTTACTACTGAAGGTCAGGCTCGATTATCTTTCGTTCTTCCAACTGCGCTTCCTCCACCAGCAGTTTTATGGGATAGGTCTAATTAAGATGGAGCTGGCTTCTGCCTTCTTGGTTATTTCTTTTGTTTTCGCTGTTCATAGTCTTATCATCAATATTGCTGAACTTCTGTTTTATTGAAAAGAGATGCTCTGAATAATACCAAAGAGAACCTTAACACCCACCCAAACTGAAAGTTCCGGCCCCAAGACCCAGCCATTCCCAGGCTCAGCTGGGAAAACGTGAAGTTCCTACAGCCGGTGTAACCCAGGGTCCTGGAGCCACGTGCAAGAGGAGGGGCCGCTTTCTGGTTGGCGCCCCGAGGGGCTTCATCCCTCCAATCCGCTTAGGCCCCGCGGTGAAGGAGGGGGCGCGCCCTGGGGGAGGGGGCGGAGCCAACGACCTGTCCATCACCGAGTCCACGGGTGGCAGCACCTACCACACCGCTGTACCTAGGCGAGGCGGGGCCGGGGCGGGAAGGCCGCGGCCGGGGGAGGCGGAGCCGGGCCGGCGGGAGCCAATCCGCCGGGCGGCGCGAGGGGGTGGGGGTGGGGCTACCGCCCGCGACCCAAACACCCGGCCCGGTGCACTTTGGAGCCGCGCTGCTCCTCGGCCTTCCGGTGTGAAGGCCGGGGAACCTCCTCCCCTACTGGGCACCCCCACCTTCGTGGCCCAGACCCCCCCCCCCGCCCCTCTTTCGCGGGGGGGAGTGCGGCGACGGTTGCCGGGAAGCGCGCGCCGCCCCTCCCTTCCCTCCTCCGTCCTCCCCTCACGCGCCACCCGTTTTTCCTCTTTCTCCGTTAATAACAGCTGGGTGGCTGGGGGAGGAGGGAAGGTGGCCCCGGCGGAGTCTGGGCGGGCGCCTCCCACTCACCCGCGAGCCGCCGTGTGAGCGGGAGGATGGCGGCGGTAGTTGCGGCCGCCCGGGAGGAGGCGGTACCGAGGCCCCGGGCGCAGAGCGCGGCGGCGGCGGCGGCGGCAGAGAGCGGCAGCGGCCCGTCCCGGAGCACCAGAACCGAAACCAGCGGCAGCCGCACAGCCACCTGAGCCGCCCCTCCCGCCGGAGCTAGAGAGCGGCGTCCGCCGCAGCCCGACCTCCTTCCTCTCCGCCTCTCCTCGTTTCCTGCGACCTCCCGCAGGCCACCGGTCTCGCCCGCCGCCCCCGAGCACAAGAGCGCGCCGGGCGCCTACCGCCCTTCGGGGCGCGGGGCGGCGGTCCTGGACGTGCGGGCTTCTTCTTGCGCGGGTCGCGGCGCCTCGGCCCTTCCCGCTCGTTCCTGCGCTCGCTCCCGCCCTCCCGGCGCTCCGGGCGCCGCGCGCGGGCCCGGCCCGGGGCTGGGCGGACATGGGCGCCAAGCAGAGCGGCCCGGCCGCTGCTAACGGCCGCACTCGCGCCTACTCGGGCTCGGATCTACCTTCCAGCAGCAGCGGAGGGGCCAATGGGACCGCGGGCGGTGGCGGCGGCGGCGGCGGTGGCGGCGGAGGGGCGCGGGCCGCGGCCCCGGGGAGGTTTCCGGCTCAGGTGTCCGGCGCGCACCAGCCCAGCGCCTCGGGCGGCGCCGCGGCGGCCTCGGCGGCCCCGCGCAGCCGCTCCCTCGGCGGGGCCGGGGGGAGCGTGGCGTCGGCGGCCCGCGCGGCGCAGTCCTCCTTCAACATCCCCAACAGCAGCAGCGGCCCGTACGGCTCGCAGGACTCGGTGCACAGCAGCCCCGAGGACGGCGGCGGCAGCAGGGACCGGCCGGCGGGCGGGGGCCCCGGCGGACCGCGCCTGGTGATCGGCTCCTTACCAGCTCACCTCTCGCCGCACATGTTTGGAGGTACGGCTCCCTCCCCTCTCCGGCTCCCCGGTTCCCTGCCTCCCGCGGGCGGCACGTGGGCCGCGGCCGCGCTGGGTTTTTACCTTTCTCCTTTTCTCCTTCAGCCTGAGCGCCGCGGCTTTGCCTCGCGGCCCGCTCGCCCCTCTGGGGAGGAAAAGCGCCGCTTAACCCTGGCGGCGCCGCTCCCGCTGCGCCCTGGGCTTTGGGTTTTAGACACCGGGTGCACCCCCGCCTCAGAGTGGGTCCCCAGCAGAGGAGGCACACGTCTTCCCCTTGGGGTGCAGGGAGCAAAGATTGTTTTTGAAACAAACCGACCCTGCAGCCCTCGTGCTTGTGGCTTTTTAGTATCAGGAAGTGAGGGGAAGACCCATTGCCAAACGTAGTGCTAACTGGGGACCCAAGTGGTGAGCGTTTTCTAAAGGCCAAGAGTCAAAGGGTCTCCAAGGAACGTGGGAGTATTTGGGAAAGGAGGGAGTTCTCTCCTTTGGACTGGCTGTTAATATAAAACTGTAATTCTTAAGTCTATGTCAGTAGCCACACCTACTGCGAGCAGTTGAATGGGTTGAATGTGTGATGAAAAAAATGCATTTTTGACTCCAGTGAACTGCGACTTTAGGTAATGGTTAATGCGAGCTCCTCTTACTTTGGAGGAGGAGGGCATTTTAAACATTGAAACCAGTTTCTTAAAGAGAGGCTGAGTATCAGGACTCTGCCCAAAAGATGCAGTAAGAGCCGAGGTGCTTCGGAAAAGCAGTGTTGACAAGAGTTCAGGAAAAGTCATTTGTTAGAAATGGACATTTTTAATAGCGAAATGATGTGCTTTTGTGTAGAAACAGAGGAAGGGTGCACTTGATCTGAGGAAACGGAGTTTGGCCGCCTCGTGTGTTCAGTGGTGATTTACTTTACCTCAAAACGGTTAATACAGTAAATGAATCAAGAAACCCCTCCCTTCCCAGTTCATGAAAAGAAATTGAAGTTTAATCTGATTAGAGATGCTGACTATAGAAGATAAACCTCCCCATATCATTGCATTATGTTCACAAGTGAGCGCAGCTAGAACAGTGAAAACACTATCCCCTCCATTTTTGTGGCCCTTTTATTCATGTTTCCAAATGTGAGAGATTTGAGTTGAAGTGAAATGTTCAATAATGTTATTTATCTGCCCTAATGTTCTGTACTATCAATATTCATGGTAGCATAAATTGAAAACGAGAATGTCATGGTTAGTTTTTTCCATGTTTTTAATGCTGCTTTGCACATTCAATATAGAATAACTCTTTACCTACCTTTAATTGTTATAATTTTGATACGTAAGTAGAAATACTGACATTTCCTAAAATTGGGCCATTAAAAGCTTTTCCTTTTTTGAGAAAAAGAACTAGTGCCGTCCTTACTGTGGCTTGATCATAATTAACATAGTTGAAGGTTAGTTTGATTGTAATTAACACGGCTGTAGTCACTACATTGAGGAGTAACAAGAGTTTCTTGAGAATGGGAGATTAAAGAGCACCTGGGTGGCACAGGTGTTTAAGCATCTGCCTCTTGATTTCAGCTCAGGTCATGATCTCACACAGTTTGTGGGTTCCAGCCCCGTGTTGGGCTCTGCGCTGATGGTGTGGAGCCTGCTTGGGATTCTCTTTCTCCTTGTCTCTGTCTCTCTCTCAAAGTTAAATAGATAAACTTTAAAAGTTAGGGCCGCCTGGGTGGCTCAGTCGGTTGGGCATCTGACTTCGGCTCAGGTCATGATCTCATGGTTTGTGAGTTCAAGCCCAGCGTCGGGCTCTGGGCTGACAGTTCAGAGCCTGGAGCCTGTTTTGGATTCTGTGTCTCCCTCTCTCTGCCCCTTCCCTGCTCATGCTCTCTTTCTGTCTCAAAAATCAACATTAAAAAAAAAAAAAGTTAAAAAAAATCTTAAAGTGAAAAAGCAACTGCATTTAGCAGTTATGATCATCAAAAAATGTATTTAAAAGCTTGCTAAAGGAATACGAAAAAGCCTGTCAAATTAATATCTCACTTCTTTAATATACTGATTACTATCCCTTTTTTAACGAGCTGGTAATTTCCTTTAACAAAGAGTCAGTAGATCTGTATGGGTTTATTTTCTCAAAAAAGAAAACAAAACAAAACAAAAAAAACCCTTCTATTTAGAGCAGGGGAAGATAGTTGACATTCATGCTATTGCTATTAATTCATAGTAAATTAGCAAATGAAAAGACCTGGTTCCTAAAAGTAGAAGTAAAGCAAATTTATCTTGTTGAAGTTCCTAGTTTTGTTTTGTGCACCTAGTTTTGTTTTTTTGTTTGTTTTTAAATACCTTGGGGGTTAGGATGACTGGAGCCTAATAACACAGTAACACTGTGGAACTTGTGGCAGTATTTCTTCCAGGTCTGTATACAGAATGGCATCCTAATGGCCTAAGTTCTCTGATGTATGCAGCTAATTCAGTTTTTTCTACTATGCATTTAGAACGATTCTAGTTATGTATCATTCTTGGGAAATTGGAGAAAACGGTCAAATTATCTGTGCTTGGTAGTTCAGATGAGGAACCCCAGTTGAGAGAGCCTGGAAGGGGATCAGAGAAATTACTTGCTTCTATTGTATGGTAGGAACAAATCAGTATGCCACTACCTTGAATCCTAGTTAAGACAAGTGGATGGAGCACACTTATGCAGAAACACATCTTTGTAGTGGCATTTGATTTCATGAGATTTTTGCTTCTATTTCAGTGGATAGGTTCATCAGGGAGATTTAATAGAAGCAAGATTTTCCTCATCCTGAGATTTAGGAAACCAGATGAATTTTATCTTCTTTTTATGTATTTTTCAGATGATGAACCTTATTTTAAAAATTAGACTTGATTATACTTCATTTTGACTTAATTTCTTAGTATGTATTATGGTATTAATGTGTTTATTCAGTTACAGGTTGTACAGATGTTTGGGTGTATATAAAGTAAGGCCCTCTGAAAATTGAGAAAAGGAATTATTTCTGAATTAGTGTGAAGTTTTGCTGTAATTTTGTAAAACTTAATTGATGTTTACATTATTCCTAATAAGAAAATACAGTGCTAATAAGATTCAAAATTGTTACTCTCTTTTAGGATGTCATGTGATTTATGGAAAAGGAAAATCTAAACGGTACCACTTTTTTTTTTTAATATTAGTCTAACAGGTTGAATTGTTGCTAGTTTCGTCATAATGAATAACCAAATTGCATGAAGTTTTCTCTGTTGGTTTTATGTTTTGAATGTGCATTTTAGCTGTGTATACTTTCTTATTTCTCTCTGGAGAAAACCTGAAGAGAGGTGCTTAATCCAGATACTTTAGTTTACAGAAATTCCCTAGAACTGAAGGATGTTTCTTTTGTTTTATGACTGCTGAGTTTAATACTATTAAAATGAACAAAAGCCTTCTCTTGGCTATCATGTTTGTTTTAAAACAGGTCTTCACTGATATATAGGCCAATAATTTAAAAGCCTTGGTGGCATTTTAGGATTTTTTCGGCTTTTTGTCTATATTTTCCCTATTAAGTTGCTGGTGTTCATAAAATCAATTATTATGGGGGCACCTGGGTGGTTCAGTGGGTTAAGCATCTGGCTCTTGATCTCTGCTCAAGTCATGATCTCAAGGTTCATGGGAACGAGCCCGGTGTCAGGCTGTGTGCTGACAGTACGTAGCCTGTTTGGGATTCTCTCTCTGCCTCTCCCTCCTTTTCCCTCTCCCCCCCCCCCCCCCCCGTCAAAATAAATAAACTTAAAATCAATTATTGTGAGTGGTAGAATAGTAGTCTTTAATGATCTAGCAAGGATGGGGAAGGAAAATTGGAGTATACAAATATACCAGTGAATGGAGATTATTTCTGGAGAAATCATGTGGGCTTCTGTTAGAACCTATCCATGCACCTAGAAGTGACCATGTAAAATGAATTAATCTGGACAATTAACTGGTGGTACTCAATTGTTTTTGGCCTTCTAATTGGCTTGAGTTGTGTCCTTGAGTGTTTCAGTAGTCTGTAATTCAGGCGCCTCTTGTTCCTGAGGAAACTTGCTTCCTTATGTTGGAGTGTATGTTATCTCTTAACACGAATATGTTAAATAAAACCTGTATTTCCAGGCAGATTTATTTCTCTTAATCTTCAAGATAGGTGAAGGTTTTTAAGGTAGTTGATTATCTTCATTAGTTGTTACTGAATTGTTCTCATTCTTACCAGTTATCTAGTGCCAAAAATGTTTGAATTTGGGATGTTGTGATTAATCTTCCTTCGCTGAATTTTATTCAATTGAAAATCTTTGTGCAGTGTGGCAGAATAGAAATATGTGCTTTTTCCTAAGCAAAATTACACTTAAAACTACCACCTCTGTCACTTCTCAAAAGAACAAGAACTCTGGTGGTTAATATATTTTTTCACATTTTTTTTTTTAAGGATTTCTTTTTTAAAATGTTTTTGAGAAAGCATGAGTGGGGGAGGGGCAGAGAGAGGGAGAGAGAATCCCAAACAGGCTGGGCACTGTCTGTGCAGAACCTGACTTGTAGGGCTCGATCTCATAAACCATGTGAGATCATGACCTGAGCCTAAGAAATCAAGAGTTGGAGGCTGAATCTACTAAGCCACCCAGGTGGCCCAGTGTTTCTCACTTGTAATCCCACGTGTCTTTAAACACCGTAGAAGATACCTTGCATTGTATGCTTTGCTAAAGTGTGGACTCTGACCTAGAAGTTTCTGCATTGGGAATATTTTGAGTGTCATCCTTGTGCAGGGGCCATGCTAATCTTGTCTGTATCATTCCAGTTTTAGTATAGGGACTGCCGAAGGGAGCACGGGAATATTTTGACAGTTCTTTTTTTCCCTCCTCTCTTCTACCTCCAGCTTTATTTTATTACTTTTTCCCCTGGAAACTTCTCTTGACTGCAGGGTAGAAGATGGGCTGGAGGGAGGGGTGGTTTGTGTTGCACCGGGCATCATCTGATAGGAAAGCTGTCTGACCTAAGTACCTCCGATGCTTTGCTGGCTGCAAAGACAGTTGTTTCACTAAGGATGGTGCCTCCAGCAAGTCCCCAGCCCCCTCCAATTTGATTGCTTTGCCTGGTAACTAGTAAATGGGTTCTTATTTGTTTTTTGGTTACCAGTGTCATTAGATACCAACTTTTTTTAATGTTTATTTTTGGGAGGGGGGAGGGCCAGAGAGAGAGAGGGGGATAGAGAATCCCACACAGGCTCTGTGCTGACAGCAGAGGCCGATGCAAGACTTGAACTCACGAACCATGAGATTATGACCTGAGCTAAAGTTGTACGCTTAACTGACTGAGCCACCCAGGCTCCCCTAGATACTAGCTTTTAAAGTATTGATTATTTATTCTGTGTTTATAAGGAGAATTGCCTTAATATTATACTTATTGCATATACTGGGTATATGTACAATTGGGTATATTAGTAATTTGGTTAAAAAAAAGAAATACAGGCAAAGTTTTATGTAGCAAAGTATTTTAATTTAAAAATTAAATGTTTTAATTATGCATGCACTTGACTGGTATTAACTGATGATTTAAATTTGTTCTGTACTTGTTTAAGTGTTTAGAAATTGGGGAAAACATGTCTTTTGTGTAAACAACAAAGGGTTCAGAAATACCTTAGGTTCTCATTATATGTTTTCCATGCTCCTTATTAACAAATTACTATAATTTTTTTTTTTTTTTTTACATTTTTTTATATTTTAAGAGACAGAGTGCAAGCATGGGAGGGCAGAGAGAGAGGAAGACACAGAATCAGAAGCAGGCTCCAGGCTCAGGCTGTCAGTACAGAGCCCAACGTGGGGCTCGAACCCATGAACCGCGAGATCATGACCTGAGTTCTGAGTTGAAGTTGGACACTCAACCAACTGAGCCCCCAGGAACCCCCCCCTTTTTTTTAAATTTTAGAGTGCAAGCAGGGGAGAGGGGGCAGAGGGAGGGAGATAAAACAGGCTCCACACTCAATGCAGAGCCTGACAAAGAAGGGCTTGATCCCTCGATCCTGGGATCATGACCTGAGCCAAAATCAAGGGTCGGGTGCTTAACTGGCTGAGCCAACCAGATGCCCCAAATTACTGTAAATTTTGCTGACCAAAACAATGCATATTTATTATCTCACGGTTTCTATAGGTCAGGAATCTGGGTTCAATTTAGCGTGGTTCTTTTGCAAGACTGCAATAAAGGTATGCTAGGACTGGGTTTTTTCAAGACTCGACTGGGATAGCATCTACTTTCAAGCCCCCTCTGGTTGGTAAAATTGATTTCCTCATGGTTGCTAAGCTCATGGCAGCTTGCTTCTTCAAAGCCAGCAAAGGAGAAAGTCTAGCAAGATGAACTGATGCTATACTCTTACGTAAATACGTGCGTGTAATCACACACAGCCCGTTGCTTTACTGCTTCCACTGGTTAGAAGTCATAGGCCCTGCTCAGACTCAAGGGGAGGGAATGACAGGTGTAAATTTCAGAAGGCAGAGATCATATGTGACCATCGTAAAGTGTAACCACCTTTGGTTATAGACTTCGTTTGGCCAGTTAAAGATGGAACTGTTCTAACTTTATTTTTAAATTCATTTTTTATTTACTTTAGAAAAGTTGTAATAATGAATGTGGTAAATGTTGCTTTAGTAAACATAATTTTTTTCTTTTTTCTTTTTAAGGGCTGGCATTGTAGTTGTCAGGGGTACAAACCTGGCCTCTCTTGTGCTTGCTCAGGTCCCAGTTGAATTTGAGATTATTATATATTGTAACAAGTGCCATAATAAGACTATTACAAAATGCTTTGTAAGGTATGTTGTCTCAGGTAAGGAATACTTCACAGAGGAAGGTAACACCTGAACTGTATTTTGAAAGGTTTAGAAGTTGTATGCAGGGGAGACGCTATAGACTAAAGAATCCACAAAAGCCTTGGATTTTGATAGGGTACACTGAAAGGTTTGGATTGTAGTGTGTAAGGAGGACTGATGAGAGCATGAAACTGGAAAACTCGGTTTGGACCATTTGTTGAAGGATTTTATAGTGCTGTGCCTTTGTTTTACCTAACCAACCAAGTTTTAAAGTAGCAACACTCCTATCATAGTTGATATGGATGGCAACCTTCCTGAGTACTGCAGTGTGCAGTCTGTGACACTGTTTATGACATTGCTAATCATGATTAAGTTGGTTGTTAGGAGGGGAGAGGTAGCAGGAAGATAAGCTAGGAGGACTCTTGCTTTAAATTTTTTTTATTTCAGAGAGTGCGTGAACAGGCAAGGTGGGGGGGTGGGGGAGAGAATCTTAAGCAGCCTCCTCACTCAGCTGAGAGCCCAACCCAGGACTCCATCTCACTACCTGGGATCATGACCTGAGCTGAAATCAAGAGTCGAAAGCTCAACTGAGCCACCCACGTGCCCCAGGCTAGGACTCTTTTAGACTATAATTGGTGGAAGATGCCTAAATTGAAATTATGGCATTGGTGAAGGAGAGGAAAAGTTGGATTTGATTAAGATTTCTAAGGTGGAACCAGTAGGATTGAGAGCCTGGATGCATAGTGATGTCATTAACCAATATTAAAAAAGGAAAGAAGAAATTTTAGGAAATGACTAGTTCTTTTAGGCCTGCTTAAATTTTGCGTGGTTATAGGAGTTCCATTTAGAAGTATCCTTTAAGCAGTTGGAACGTCACTAATGTAGAACATTACAAAAATTTGAGAAATAATCAGCAGATTGTAAGTGAAGCCAAAAAATGGACAAAATTACTATGGGATGAATATAAATTGAGCAAGCATGGAGGCCTGGGGAACAAGAATTTTAAGAGACAAGCAGAGTAGGAGAACAGCCATTAGAATTGAACCCAAGGAAAAGAAGTTGATTGAAATATTTTTTTATTATAAAAATAATATTGATTAGAAAAAATCAGAAAATGCTGAAAAACACACAAAAGAAATAGCAAATCACTTATAATCTTGCCACCAGAAATAACTAGAAGAAAATGTCGATGTCTACTTTTTCATATACATGTTTTTGGAACATTCATTCTATACTTTTCATTTTAAACTTTTCTCATGTTCTAATGTAAGATTGTAAGGCTACACATTTCCCTATGAGAGTTGCTTTAGGTGAATCCCGCAAATTGTGAAGTGGTTTTACCTTGGAGTTAAAAATATTGCTTAATTTCTCTTGTGATTTCTTCTTTGATATATGGGTTTGATATTCTTTGATAACACCCTGTTTCCACTTCATCAGTTTCTTCCATCACTTTGAATTTTTTATAACGTGGTTTTTAATGACTGCTCAGGGTTCCAAAATTCAATCCATAAACATTTAATGAGAACCTATTTTGCCATTCACTGTCCTAGGGATACAGAAGTGAAGAAATAAAACACATGTCCCTGCTTTCAGGTACCTTATTTTCTACTCTAGGGAGACAGTAAACAAGTAAAAACATAGTGTGTCAGAGAGTGTTGAATGCAATGGGGAAAAATGGAGTGGGAAGGTGGATAGAGATTGTGGGGTGACGGAGCTCCAGTGGCGCAATCGGTTAGCGCGCGGTACTTATACGACAGTGCGAGCGGAGATTGTGGGGTGGAGGCTTGCCCCTGTTTTAAATAATGTTTGGGAGATCACCTCACTGACAAGGTTGACATTCAAACCAAGGGGAGGGAGCAAGCCATGAAGGATCTCCAGGAGAAAAGCATACCCAGGCAGAAGGAACAATTTCTAGAAAGGCCCTGAGAAATGAATGTACCTGATGTGTCCTGGGAACAGCTGTGAAACCAGTATATTTGGAGTGCAGAGGGTTGTAGGTGAGAGCAGAGAGGGGTTGGGTAGGACAGAATCCTAAAATGTCTTGTAACCACTGACCTGGTGTTTTGACTTTTGTTTTAGGGAGAGATGGGGAGGCATTTGAGAGTTTTTTGAGCAGAAGATTGACATAACTGGACTTGGGCTTAAAAAAAATTTTTTTTATGTTTATTTTTGAGAGCGAGGACACACGCACGCACAGGGGAGAGGCAAAGAGAGAGGGAGACAGAATCTGAAGCAGGCTCTGCGCTAACAGCAAGAGTGACACAGGGCTTGAACTCAAACCATGAGATCATGACCTGAGCTGAAGTCAGATGCCTAAGCCTAACTGACTGGGTCCCCCAGTGCCCCCCTCTCCTCATACTTGGGCTTTAGAGGATTACTCCGCCACGATGTGAGAGTGGATGCTGGAGGGCAAGACTCAGGTAAGGAGTTAAAAAAATCAGGGCAGCAGATAACAGTGGCTTGGGCCAGGGTGGTAGCGCTGGAGGCGGTGTGGACTGGCCAGATTCTTGATGTCCTTCCTGTTCTTACCAACCAGATATGCGAAGGAGGGAGAGTGAGAGGGGAGCTGGGGTTTTATACAGTTTGTTTGCAGTGGGCGCTGTCACCGTGTACTATTGCTGTCAGAACCCTGACTCACAAATGTTTTATGTTTCTCCAGTCACTTCTTAAAAATTTATCAGAGATGTGGCATTGTTTGAACCAAAGGTATGCATTTGTTCAAGGCATTTGATGTTTATTGGTGAATTGCCCTTTGGAAAGGGCTGCTTCTTCAAGCAAGGGATAATGGCACAAGGGATAATGGCACAGAGAGGGAGAGAGAGAATCCCAAGCAGGTTCTGTGCTGTCAGCGCGGAGCCTGATGCAGATTCAATCTCATGAACGATGAGATCGTGACCTGAGCCAAAATCAAGAGTTGGTCGCTTAACTGACTGAGCCACCCAGGTGCCCTTTGTTCACTACATTTAGATTTTTTTTTCTTTTAGCGAGGAGTTAAAGTGTGGCTTTAACATGTTTTGGTGGGAAATTTACTGTTGTTCTTACTGCCCTTTTGTTATTTCTAGTGTTCCCTAGAAGTGTTGCATTGTGGTCATAGAGTCTTAAGACTTTTTCAGTGGCAAATGATAGAAACACAGTGCAAAATAGCATTAAGTGGGAAGACGATATTACATGTGTTGGAATGGTTCTGTGTTCATGCACTGCATATTTGGTAGGTCCTTTCAATCTGCTAACTCTGGTCTTTCATTTTGGGTAGTTTTTAAAAATTATTTCTGTGATTATTTCTTCCACCATTTTCTTTTCTCATTATTTCAGTGTTGGATATAGAGTGATCCTTTGCTTTATCTTTTTTATATCTTTTTGTTCTTTAGGGGGGATTTTTCCCCCCAGCTTTTATCTTCTAATCCTTTAGTTGATTTTTGTCTGTTTCTGTAATCTTTTAAAATTTCCGAGAGTTTTTTATTGTGAATTTTTTCATACATTTTGTTTGTGTTTTGTGGGTACAAGATCTTTTCCTAAGACTATTAATGACATGTGTTTGTGTGTATGCATATGCTTTTTTTTACCCTCCCAATTACTCAGTTTCTTCGCAGTTGCTTTTTCTGTTTGACTTCAGTCTTTCATTAGGTTCTTTCTTCAAATGTTTGGTGATCGTGGGTTGGTTACTCACTCATTTTTAAAGCACTAAAAAGCTGATTGGAAGCTGTCTGAACACCTAGGGTTATCTGTCTGTGCCCTTTTTCTTAGGAATTAAGAAATTCCTAAGAATTAGTGTCTTTTTCTCTTGAATTGGTCATATTTTCCAGAGTGGCTTCTCTCTCTCTCTCTCTCTCTTTCTCTCTCTTTCTCTCTTTCTCTCTCTTTCTCTCTCTTTCTTTTTGGCCTGGAGGATGCACTTTTTTATACCTCTATTCTAGGAGCGGAGGAGAAGAAAGTCGGGACTGTTAACACCCAGTGTGGTACTTTCCACTTAATTTTCATATTCGTTATCAGTAGGGACCTCTGCCTGTCACTATTCCTGTTGTCCCCAAGTCCAGAAGCTTTTCTCCCTCCAAATAACAAACCTCCAGTCTAATGCCAGGGTTGGGGTGGGATAGCTGCCTAGTTGCTGCAAGTCAGGGAGGACAACTGGAAAGAGACTCGGAGTAACTCTCTTTGTAGTCCTTTTCTCGCGCCTGCCACTTCATGTGCCTGCTGTAAATCTGGTTGCTTTTCTGCTTTCCTAGTTCTGTGATGAAAGTTGCCACTGCTTTTCTTTCTGTAGTCTAACGATAACCCTTTTATCCCCTCTATCTTTTATAGGCTTATTTCCTTGAAAAAAATACATTCTTACAGATTTTAGTAGGATGTTTGAACTGAGCAGAGGCTGGTAAATATGTTCAGGCAATTGTCTTTAACTGGAAGTCCTCTTTTTTTTTTAATTGCCTAAGACATATGAATCCATTTTTATGAAACTTTGACGGTTCAGATAAAATGAAAGTCACTTTCACTCCCCTGGTGATGCATTCACTCCCCAGATGTCACTATTATGATTGTTTTGTATGTGTACTTCCTAACTTTTTGGTAAATTGATTCACATACTTGGAGAAAAACGGTTTCATTTGTATGAAATTTTGTGATCGAGCTTATTGACAAGACCGGCGGGGGCGTACTATCTTCTGAAACCTGTTTTTTTTCTCTTTAATGGGTTTAGGAACTTTTTATGTGGGAGGACATAGGAGTGTAACTCTTCTGTAACTGCCGCATACTTACTATTCCATAATCTGCATATATACTGTAGTTTAACCCTTCTTCTGTCGGTAAGCATTTAGGACGTTTACACTTCACCAGTGTTGTAAAAAACACCTTTATGAATATGTGCACATGTATGGATCTTTCTCAGACATCAACCCTCTGGAATTAATGTCAGACTCCAGGTTTAAGGGCACTGTCTGAAGACTGCCCTCACTTCAGATTCAGTTACCTTTTGGGGTTCCCAGGCCATCTGTACTTCTGATCAGCTGACTACAAATTTGGAGGAACTGGGGTGGCAGGGGAAGGTCCCATGACTGTTCAGGTTTGAGAATTCACTAGAATAACTCATGGTACTCAGGAAAATGCTATACATGGGACTATAGTTTTATTATAAAGGATATAAAGTAGGAGCAGCCAAATGAAGAGACACGGTGTGAGGTCTGGGAGGATCGTGAACACAGTGCTTTCCTGCTTTCTCCTTACCCTCCTACCACAACTGTGTGTTCACAAACTAGAAAGCTCCCCCAAACCAGGTGTCCCTTTTTATTTGGGTTTTATTACGTAGATATGGTTGGTTAAATATTGGCCATATGATTAGCTTAATCTCTGACCCTCTTTCCTCCCTAGAGGTTGCCTGGCTCATTGCCCCTCACGCCTTCACTCACAGGGTTGGTCTTTCTGGTGACTAGCCCCCATTCTGAATTGTCTCAGTAGCATGAAGTCACATGTCACCGAGGGGGCTTGTGAATAGTGAAGACATTCTTATCACTCGGGAAATTCCAAGAGTTTCAGAAGCTCTGTGCCAGGAACCTAGGAACAAAGACCAGACAGACACCTAGAAGTAGAATTTTCTGATTGAATGGTATACACACTCTAATTTTTAATAAATATTGAAACTCCTTCTCAGAGGCATTAGTAATCTGCTTTGTACCATATATGACAATACTAAATTTTCCATAGCTTTTCTGGTATTAGATGCTATTTTTCCTTCATTTCACTTGATGAAAACTTTTGATGTGCATTTCCTGATTGCTAGTGAAAATGAGCATTTTTCCATATATTATTAGCCATGTATATTTCTTTTTTGAATTGCCTACTCATTGACTTTGTTCATTTTTCTGTTATGTTGTCATCTATTTTATTTATATTGATTTGTAGTTCATTATATATTCTACAAATTAGTTTTGGGTTGTTTATATGTTTTAAATATTTCCTCTCAGGTTATTGACTTAAATTTTTATGAATTAGATTTATTGTGTCAATTTTAATGGCACAGGGTTATGAATTTAAATTATTAAAATGCTAAGCTCTCGTTTCCTATAAGTGAAGAAGAAAGGGCCTTTAGTAATGGCAAGATTTTGGGGAGTGATTTTTAGCTATCTTAGATATATTAGAGCTAGTTTCATAGGGATTTAAATTCTATAGGCCCCCATTTGTGTCTGTCCCATTATTTGGGAACATTTAAACTCTTTAAAAGTAATGAAGAATGGAAAGAAGAGGGAGAATATGTATTGTGGCAGTACGATGAGAGAAGTCCAAAGGTAATAACTAATTTTTTAAAAATTGTGTGAATGGTATTTATCCAGATCATTCCTCTTCTGTTTTATTAAAGGTGATGTAAAATTGACCATAACTCTAAGTGACATAATTCTATAAATATTAAATTCTCTATTCTAATAATTTATTATATGTATAGTATCCTTATAAATTGCTATGTGATGTGTTCTTTATGGAATGAGAAGTATGTAGTAGAAGACTTAGTTCTTTTAAAATTTTACCATTGAGGGGCGCCTGGGTGGTTCAGTGGGTTGGGCTTCTGACTTCCGCTCAGATCATGATGTCGTGGTTCATGAGTTCAAGCCCTGCGTTGGGCTTTGTGATGACAGTGTGACACCTGCTTGGGATTTCTCCTCCCCCCCTCCCTCTCTCTCTCCCCCCCTCCCTCTCTCTCTCTCCCCCCTCCCTCCCTCTCTCCCTCTCCCCCCTCCCTCCCTCTCTCCCTCCCTCCCTCTCTCCCTCCCTCCCTCCCTCTCTCCCTCCCTCCCTCCCTCCCTCTCTCCCCCTCTCTCTCCCTCTCTCTCCCTCTCCCCCCCCTCTCCCCCCACCTTGCACTTTCTCTCCCTGAATGAATAAACTTTTAAAAAATGTTTTTTAATTTTACCGTTGAAGGGGCACCTGGCTGGCTTAGTCAGTAGAGCATGCAACTGTTTAAAAATTTTTTTTTAATGTTTATTTATTTTTGAGAGAGACAGAAACAGAGGATGAGCAGGAGAGGGGCAGAGAGGGAGATACAAAATCCAAAGCAGGCTCCAGGTTCTGAGCTGTCAGCATAGAACCCAACTAGGGACTTGAATCCTTGAACCAAGAGATCCTGACCTGAGCTGAAGTTGTATGCTCAACTGACTGAGCCACCCAGGAGCCCTGGGCATGCACCTTTTGATCTTGGGGTCATGAGTTGAAGCCCCATGTTGGGTGCAGAGCTAACTTTATTTATTTATTTATTTACCATTGAAGAGATTTCTTAGAAATTTAAATGATTTTTTTGACTTAAAACTTTCAGGAATACATAGTTCAATAAATATCAACGAAGCCTTGTTTATAGAACTCTTAATTGTATATGTGTATACAACATAGTGAATATATCTTTATATCCCAGCATGAGGGTTACCTTGTTAATATTGACCTTGTGTAATATTTACTAGCTCACATCTGTAGACATTTTATAGTTGATAAAAACATATTTACATATACTCTGTTTTTTGGGGGGTAGGAGGCTTTATTTCATTGGAGGGGCAGGAGGGAGAATCTGGACACAGGCAGCACGTGGGGTGGGGGTCAGGGGATACCCTCTATATTTTCAAGTAAATTATATAGGCATCTTTGTAAGATGCAGAGAACATAGTTTCCCTGTTTCATAAATGAGGAAACTGAGATGTAAAGAAATTTGGCTTTTAAGTTGTATAAATCATAATGACTCTGAATCAGGTCATTGCTTTTTTTTCATTCCATCCTATGGATTAGTTTCCTATGGATGTTGTAACAAATTACCACCAGCCTAATGACTTAAAACCACACAAATTTATTACAGCTGTGGAGGTTAGAGGTACAAAATGGGTCCCACTGGTTTGAAACCAAGGTGTTTGTAGGCTGCTTCTGGAGGTTCTGAGGGAGTACCTGTTTCCTTGTCTCTTTCTAGCATCCAGAGACCACCTGCATTTCTTGGCTTAGGACCCCTTCCTCTGTCTTCAAAGGGAACAGTATTGGGCCAGGTTTTCACACGCTGACCTCTCTCTGGTTTTGACTCTTCTGCCTCATTTCCATATTTTAAGGACCCTTGTAATTGAGTTGGGCCTACCCAGATAATCTAGGATTATCTCTCTATTTTAAGATCAGTGATTAGCAGCCTTAATTCCACTTTGCCATGTAACCTAACATGATTCCAGGGATTAGGCTGTATACATGAAGCAATGACAATGAGTGGACGGGTTTACAAAAAACCAGTAACAAAAAAATGCAGTGATCATCAGATCTAGTCTCTTGAATGATTGAAAGCAGAGTTGTCACTTCTTTGACAGACCTCTTTGTGGAAAGGAAGTAACTACTTTTTTTTCCTTAAGAACGTAGGGTTAATTTGCAGACGTTGGAATGCACAGATTCTAAATGTGCGGTTTGAAGAGTTTTGACAAATACAGTGACAAATACATTAACACGCCATCAGAGTAGAGAACATTTTCTTCACCCTGGAAGGTTCTCTTATGCTCCTTCCCAGTCATTCTCACCCTGCTTCCAAGAGGCTGATTAATATTACCGGTTTCTACGTTCACTGATTAGTTTTGCCTGTTCTTGAACTACATATAAATGGAGTCATACAGCAAGTCCTCTTTGACGTTGAGGGTTTGGGGCAATTGTAAAGTAAGTTAGAAATGGAAGACCTTGGAAAGATGCATGCAGTTCTTCCCTAACTGCTGCCATTATCCTGCTCTGTCCCTTCATGCTACTCCCTCCCCACTTGCTGTGCAACTCTGTAATGTGTGCACACCGAAACTAAGAATATGCTAAGTACTCGATGGATATGTAGTAGAAAGCATGATTGTGTAAATATCTTAAAATTCAAGATAAACTGAACTTGAAAAAACTAATGCTTAAATTTATCCCTACTTGGTATATTCTTTCAGTTATCTGATTGGCAAAGTTTTTGGATGCCATTAAATGTTTTAGATGGTATTCACTATAGCAAAGCAGGATATAGTGGTTGATTTATTTGCAAATTGTCAATTCTCAGGAGAAGGACAAAGTTCAGGGAACTTTATTTTTAGGGTCAGTATTTTTCAAGTAGGGAAGTGGTTGAACAAAAACTTGAGAGTTGGAACTTCACTATGTTTTTGGTTTAGTATAAAACTTTTTCAAAAATTCAGGGGGCGCCTTGGGTGGTTCAGTCAGTTGAGCATCTGACTTTGGTTCAGGTCATGATCTCAGGGTTTGTGAGTTTGAGCCCTGCGTCAGGCCATGCAGAGCCTGCTTGGGATTCTTTTTCTCTCCCTCTCCCTCTCTCTCTGCTCCTTCCCCACCTGCTCTCTCCTCTCTCTGTCACAATAAATAAGTAAACTTTAAAAAATTCAGTAGACAATGGCCAGGCATAATTTTCTTTACGCTTGTAACTTGTTTTTGTTTTCATACGAGTCCAATAAGTATAAATGAGTCAGGTCTCATATTAAGTTTTGTGTACAACTCACCTGTACTCCAAAATAACAGCTTGGCCAAAGAGAAATTCAGCCTTTATGCAAGAGGAATCAGCAAAGGGAGTTCTTGTGGCTATTGTGATGGCGAGGTGGACTGTCCCCACTCTCAGATGTGAAATCTGTACTCCCCAAAGAGGAGACTGGTGAAGAGAAGGATGTGCTCATCTGTTGTAGCCTTCAGGGTGGAGAAAGGGGACAGGGGTGGAGAGCATCAGCCGGGGGATTCCTTTAGTAATTAGGAGGAGGAGTGTTTTTATTTATATATTAAAAAAATAAAATTTGACCTAACATTGTGTAAATTTAAGGTGTACAGTGTGACGATTCGATGCACGTACGTGTGAAATGATGATCAAGATAAAGTTAACATTTCATCACCTCACATAATTACCAGTTTTTTGGTGGAGAGAACATTTCGGATGTACTGTCTTAGCAAATTTCAACTCTAATGTTAGGACTACTAGCAATAGCCACTATGCTGTACTTACTCATCTCGTAACTGGAAGTTTCCACCCTTTGACCAACATCTCATTTTCTCCACCACCCAGCCCTGGCAGCTACCACTCTGTTTCTACGAGTTTGGCTCGTTAAGTCATTTATTATTTATTAAAGTATAACTAACATAGTGTTAGATTTCACGCATACAACATAATGACTCAGCAGTTCTGTACATTATTTGGTGCTTGTCACGATAAGTACAGTCACCATCTGTCACAGTACAACACCATCACAATATTGACTATTTTCTGTGCTGTACTTTTCATCTCCGTGACTTCATTTTATTTTTATTTATTTTTAAGTAAACTCTGCCCCCGACATGGGGCTCAAACTTAGGACACTGAGATCAAGAGTCACACGCTGTACTGACTGAGATAGCCAGGCATCCCACCAAGACTTTATTTTATAATTGGGAGTTGGTACCTCTTAATCTCCTTTATCCATTTCACCCATCCCCTCATCCTCCTCCTGTCAGCCACCAGTTCTCTGTATTTAAGAGTCTGGTTTTTTGCTTGTTTCTTTGTCCATTTATTTTTTTTGGTTTTTGGTTTTTTTTAGATTCCACATAAAAATGAAATCATATGGTAATTTGCCTTTTTCTGTCTGGCTTATTTCACTTAGCATTATACCCTCTACGTCCATCTATGTTGCAGATAGCGAGATCTCATTCTTTTTTATGGCTGAGTAATATTCCTGTGTGTGTGTGTGTGCGCGTGCGTGCGCGTGCATGCATGCATGTACCGCCTTGGGGAAGAGTGCTTTAAAAAGCCAGTAAACAGGCTTGACGAAAATTCCTAAAAGTCGGGAGTATGGTTAGCTGCATTCACTCTTGATATGTTATTTTTGGAAGGGTCACAGGTTATGGTGAGAACAAGTTCTACCTTGAAGTCAATAAAAGTAGCTTTATGACCTTCATTTTTCATTTTCTTGGATTTCACTTTCTGAGGTAAACTAATTTTTAAATAAAAAGCCGTGTCCATTTTTAAAAATTTGAATATACTAGTGCAGGCGATTTTCATTATTAGAGGTTCCACAAAGACAATTAAATGTACAGTATAAAAACAGATGATTAGGTCAGCAGCCCTCTTGCATGCTAGTGCACTAAAGGGAATCCTGATGGTACTTGTAGAAAGTTACCTGCTGTTGCTTGTTCAGAGAAGGAGGTGGTTTCACTTTGTTCAGAGGTGGTGGTGAATTTGTGCTCTCAGCATCATTTCCTTGGTGTTCTGAAAGCAGTTTTCCCCCTGGGAGTCCAGCACTATAAAGGAATTTGAGAAATTTGACAAGCTTCTTACTCCACAAAAAGTTGGTCTGTTGGGTACCAAATTGTCTACCATCCCATTGACATTATCCTTTTGCTTTGTATGCACATATTGAACATCTTAAGTCATTTTTAAAAAGTAGTGTCATATGTGGCAGGGACTAGAGAAAAATACTCCTTATGCTATATAGGAAAATGTGATAGTGGACTTCAGTAGCAAAGGTAGCACAGGGCTTAGATACTTTGTGTTTTAGCTGACTTTAAAATTGAGGGGTAGAGGAAACTTGTTCTCTTACTGTCGTACATAATCTGATTTTTTCTTTGTTGCTTACTTAGTCATTAAATATTTTTTAAGTTTATTTTGAGAGAGAGAGCGAGAGAGATACAGAGCACGTGAGCAGGGGAGGGGCAGAGTGAGAGGAGTGCGAGAATCCCAAGCAGGCTCAGCATTATCAGCGCAGCAGATATGGGGCTCGAACTCCCAAACCACGAGGTCATGACCTGAGCCGAAACTAAGAGTAGTATGCTTAACTGGCTGAACCGTCCAGGCACCCCTCAATCATTAAATATTTAATACCTGCTGCAGTAGGCTACATAGGTTTTGTGGTACTGAGAATGCAAAGGAGAGAGACACTTTTGTTCCCTAAGAGCACATAGTCTAGTGGAGACATAGCTTGGAAACAAATGATTATAAAAATGGTATGTGGTTTGTTTTGGTAATTTTGTTACTAAATGAGTGTATATGTGTAATGAAGAAAAAAGGCCTAGAGGTGTTATCCGTAAATTAAAAGTTGGTTATCTCTGGCAAGTAGGAACACTGCTTTCTATTATGTATTGCTTTGTGTCAACAGTAATACACCTGTAATTTTTATAAACAGAAGAGAATTGGTAGTGGTGTCACCACCATGGCTACTCTGTTCCTATTCCTGTACTCCCATTACTCATACTTCCAGAGTTCAGATTCACGCTCAAGTCTGTCTGGCTTGGCTCTGGGTGGTGCACTCTGGTCCCAAGGAGCAATACCTACTTCAGATAGCATCCTTGACAGTTTAATCCTATTGAACACTTCTCCCATAAGATTCTCCTGGAAGGAAGAGCTCTGTATGTAGATAGGCAAGTTTGTAACCTATTCAAGGTCTGCAGTAAAGAAATATGAATAACTCATTTTAATTCCTCATTTCCCAAATTAATTTCATAGTAACTCCCCCCCCCCCCCCCCAGTAATCCTTTATTGATGTTCTGTGGTTTTCACACTTCAGTGGGCCTGAGATTCCCTCCTACCCCCAGAGTTTTGATTCAATTAAATTCGGGATGGGGCACGAGAATTTGCACTTTTTTAACAAGTTTCCAGGTGTTGCTGATGCTCCTGGTCCAGGAATTGTATCTTGTGTTCACTTTTGTATGTGATTTGCACTTCCATCTTGCCTTGATGTATAAACTCAGAACTCTGCTAGATTATGATGTTGTTTTCCTGCTGGAAGAAAAGTGTCTTAAAAGCAAAAAATGTGTTTAGCATAGAAGGAGCTTCCAAAGGGGGCTTCATTAACTAAATTACCCCAGGGGCATTATTTCCCTCTGTCGTCAGTATTTTTCTGCTGCCCTGTGAGCTTCAACTTAGTCATTTGTAGATGGAAATGATTAAACCTGCTCTAGAAGGTTGTAATAAAGATTAAATGATACAACATTTGCAAAAGTGCCTAGTATAAGGCATGGTGCATTACAGTTGCTTACCACCTTGCTAATTGAAGTTCATTTTCTGGACCAATGGTATTAACCTTCACTTGGGAGCCTATTAGAAACAATTTCAGGCCCCACCTCAGACTTCTGGAAACAGAATCTGCATTATGAAAATGCCTAGGTGATTTGTATGCACATAACTGCATGAGAAACACTGATGGTAGCATGCACCTTGGGAAAAGCTTTCCTGGTGCATTATGTGACTTATTCTCTACTTTATAAACTGACTACCCAGGACTCTTTTTGTATAGATGTTAACTATTCCAGAGCCCAGAAATACTTTGCCCAAAATGACAATATCCACCTTGGTGTTTCCTGACCATAAAATAATGTGTACTGGGGTGCCTGGCTGGGCCAGTTGGTAGAACATGTGATTCTTAATCTCAGGGTTGTGAGTTCAAGCCCCTGCCCCGCCCCAGGCATGGAGCCTGTTAAGAGAATAATGTATACTATTATTAAAACTTGAAATAACACATAAAACAAAAAAAAAAAATAAATGTGGAAATCCACTCCCTATGATAGATAAATAAATCACTGGCACTTTTGTACAGTAGTCAGCATATGTCTTTCTACATGTGTATATGTGCACACCCAGTTTTGGGGTGCTTTCTTTCCCTTTTCTCCCCCACACCCATACCTTATTCTGCAAGATAAACTAACCCAGTGTTTAGCTTCTGAAAGCTATCCATTGATATCCATTGATACAGTAAATACACGTTTATAGGGATTTTGTGGTCATTGTTTTACGAAAATGGAATTATATGGGTGCTTGTCTGCATCTTTTCCCACTTAAAATACTGTGGAAATTCCTCAATTAGTATCACACTCTTTTTAATAACTGCTTTAGGCCATGGTAAGGATATTGGACAAATTATTCAGCTGTTTTTACTGGCCAGTTTTTGTTACTACATACAGAAGAATCCTTATTCTTTATATACTTGATTCCATTATTGCTAGGATAAATTGCCAGGTGGGAATTTCTGGATCAAAGGGTAATTTTTATTATGAATTGTATTTTACATACACAAAAGTATGTAACACACATATGCATCTAATGAAGTGACTCTTCCTGTATCACCACCCATGCTAAGAAGTAGAACACTCATAGTTTCTTAAAATCTCCCTTCCATTATGTGCCCTTCTATTATTTTCTCATTGTTTTCCTTTATAGCTTTCCCACTCAGGCATCCCTACACAGTTAACATGTGCAACAGTAAGCTTGGTTTTGAATATTTTGAATATTATATTAATAGAGTCATTCTAAACATATGACATTATTTGTATATATCACTTATGTTATTGTCTGGAGCTATAGCTTATTCCACTTCATTTATCCATCACATTCCATTGAATGAATACCACAATTTATCCATTTTTATTGTTGATGGAATTGGAGGCGTTTTTAGTTTTGCATCATTATAAACAGTGCCGCCATGAACATTTTTATTTGTGACTCCTGGGGCACATGTTCACAAGTACTCCGGGGCAGTGGTCTTCAAACTTTTTTGGTTTTTTTTTTTATCCCCCTAATAATTTTTTTAAGCTATCTCCTTGCACATTTTTAAGTTGATATCTGATTTATCATGTTTATTTTTTTTTTTAATTTTTTTTTCAACGTTTATTTTTTTGGGGGACAGAGAGAGAGCATGAACGGGTGAGGGGCAGAGAGAGAGACACAGAATCGGAAACAGGCTCCAGGCTCTGAGCCATCAGCCCAGAGCCCGACACGGGGCTTGAACTCACGGACCACGAGATCGTGACCTGGCTGAAGTCGGACGCTTAACCGACTGCGCCACCCAGGCGCCCCTGATTTATCATGTTTAAATAGTTGCAATTATGTAATTTCAGAAATATTAAAAATACTGATCTTTTAAAATACCACTTTTATTTTTTTCAAATTTTAATTCCAGTATAATTAACATAGTCTTATATTAGTTTTGGGTGTATAATGCAGTGATTCAACAATTCTGTACACTACTTAGTGCTCTTCGTAAGTGTCCTCTTAATCCCCTTCACCTGTTTCACTCGTTCCCCCCCCCCCCCCCCCCACATCTCCCCTGGGGTAACCATCAGTTCTCTATAGTTAAGAGTTTGGTTTGTCTCTTTTTTCCTTTGTTCTGTTGTTTCTTAAATTCCACATATGAGTGAAATCATATGGTATTTGTCTTTCTCTGCTGGCTCATTTCACATTGTGCCCTCCAGATCCATCCACGTTGTTGCAAAGGGCAAAATCTCATTCTTTTTTATGACGGAATCATATTCCATGGTGTGTGTGTATCACATCCATTCATCTATCAGTGGACATTCAGGCTTCTTCCATAATTTGGCCCTTGTAAATAATGCAATAAACACGGACACATGTATCTTTTCAAATTAGTGTTTTCATATTCTTTGTATAAATAGTAGTGGAATTACCGGATCGTAGGGTAGTTCTGTTTTTAACTTTTTGAGGAACTTCGACTGTTTTCCACGGTGGCTGCACCAGTTAGCTTTCCATCCGTGCCAACACTTGTTTCTTGTGTGTTTGATTTTAGCTATTCTGAGATGTCTGAGGTGATACCTCGTTGTTTTAAGTTTTTAATTCCAGTTAACATGGTGTTACGTTAGTTTTAGGCTAGGTTAAATTACTATATTGCACATCACCCTGTGCTCATCACAAGTGCCCTCCCTAAGTCCCTATTACCTGTTTAACCGCCCCCCCCAACTTCCCCTGTGGTAACTATGAATATATATATATGAATGTGTATATAAACATATATAATCATCAGCTTGTTCTCTATAGTAAAAAGTCTGTTTCTTGGTTTGTCTCTTTTTTTCCCCCTCTTTGCTTGTTTGTTTCTTTTTTAAGTTTATGTGAGAGAGAGGACGTGAGTTGGGGGGTGATGCAGAGAGAGAGAATCCCAAGCAGGCTCTGTGCTGTCAGTGTGGAGCCCGACTCCGGGCTCCATCTCATGAACCAGTTCTGGCCTAAGAATTTGTAGCTTTCTTTGCCAGCTCATTAATGTTCTTAAGATTTTTTTGTTTTTAATCCTGGATTTGGAGTTGCTTCTGTTAGGAGGGTTGATCTCAGTACTGTTCCGCTATATTCCTGGAACAGCATTCTCTATTATTCAGTAGACTTTGCCAGACTGCTTTCTAGGGAAATACAAACTGAAGTAGTAATGCGATAGCACTTTATGCTGGTCAGATTGGCAGAAAGGAAAGTCATAGCATACCATTACAGGTGATACGGGTTGTAAATGATACTCGTGGAAATGTAAATTGCGCTAGTCTTTTAGGAAACTTCGACAGCTTTTATCAGGCAAAAATTGTCATGTCAAAGGAGTGGATTGGGGAAAGTATGTGGCTGCAAATGCAGCTGGCCATTGCTTTCATTTTTCTGTGGTGAAGAGTGGAGAAAAATGTGAATGAATGTTACCAGCCTCTCAACGTTTGGGGGCAGCGGGGTGGGGCTTGCTTAACTAAACAGCAGGAATAGGTGGACTTAGGGGACACTCACATAGGCTTAGAAGAAATAATTGAGAGACCCTGATTAGAATATTACAGCTTTCTTTCTTGCTAATCTACCCAAAAAAGTGTAATAGGAAAATGAGAAATCAACAAAGGACTGGGTGAATTAAAAAGGGAACTTTATGACAGTGGTGTTCTGGAACAAGCTCTTCCTGGAGTTGATGGCTAAACTCAGGATTTTGGCAACCACTGTTGAAGTGAAATTATGTAAACTTACAATTAAATAAATTGTATTTAAAACATAGGTAGTAAATTCTCAAAGCTCATCACTTCCTAGTTATTTTATTACATTTTACTTTTTTGTGTTTTTGAGGTTATTGACATGCATTGTATATGGATAGTGGAAACACTATATCAGTCAGCTGTTGCCTGCCTCTTCCCGGTTCTGTGTTCAGTGAGGACCGTTTGGAAGTTTGAAATCAGTCATAGATTATACCATTGAAATCAGTAAATACTAAAAGTCAGGATTTTTTCTCTTTTGGAGAGTAGTTGTTAAACATCTACCACTGGGTATAAATAACATTTCGCTGTTTGAGATTCTGATTGCCTTTCATCGTTGTAGATGTACTTATTTTCTGAAGATTTGGGCCTTCCAGTCTCCTCCGTAAAGCATTAATTGGGAGTGCCCCGGTGGCTCAGTTGGTTAAGTGACCAACTCTTGATTTCAGCTTAGGTCAGGTTCTTATCCGTAGTTAGACTGAGCCCCGTCAGGCTCTGTGCTAACAGCGCCCAGCCTGCTTGGGATTCATTCTCTCTCTCTCTCTCTCACTCACTCACTCACTCACTCACTCATACTCTCTCTCTCACTCTGTCTCACTCACTCCCTCCCTCCCTCCCCTGTGCACAAGCACTCACTCTGTCTCTCAAAATAAACAAACATTTTAAAAAATAAACGCTAATTGTTCCTAAGGAAATGAGGAACTATTTATACTAGCTCTCAAATATTGTAAACATTATCTTGAGCTAAGGAAAATATGCCTCTACTTAGCTTCTACTTGTATGTAGACTGTATTTTTGCAAATTTGTTCTCCTAGTCTTTTAAAACAATGTTATTTAAAGGTATCCTTAAAATCTTTCTTTATAACAACGATACAGAATTTGTCTGCCTTGAAAGCCATTAGTTTCATTGAGTTTCTTGTAGCAAGAAGGAATATACTCTTTTTTGTTCTTTCTAACATGGACATGTTTGTGTGTACTGTGTGTGTACATGATTTAATTCTTAACAGTGGTGTTCTAGATGAGTTGATCAGTTAACACTAAGAAACATTACTTCTCTAGTATTTCTGCTTATGATTGAATTTGATTTTTTGTAAGATTAAAATGTTGTTTTAATTATTTCCTACTTGTATATTTGGTGTCTTTATGTTCTGGTACTTTAGAAAAATCAGTGAATTGAGGAAACTTTCCATGAGACTTGTGATTCACTTTTATCTGTCATACATATTTTCAGCACTTACAGAAATAAGAAAATTCTGAAACATTGTGAAAATATTATTCTAAGTTGCTTATTTATTACCATCTATTTAGTATAGTTTAAAATTTTGGGTCTGTAGTTGGACCTTTGTGACTTTGGCCAAATCATTTAAAGTCTATCAGCCTCTTATTTTCTCGGTATTAAAGTGGTGATAATAACACCCCTACCGCATATAGTGGTTTTGAAGATTGGGTGAGATAATGTAGTATTTAGCAAATAACTTGGCTCATGGTAAAGTGCTCTGCAAATGTGAGCCAGCATCCTTATCAAAATGATAAATTCTCCTATCTACAAGTTTCCTTATGGTGGATATGAAAGCTGGTAGTAAGTAAAAGATTGCACGAAACACTTAAAATAGCAAAAGCTATTATTGAAACAAAGCCATGAAGAGTAAAATTCAGTCTTTGGTGGCTTATTATTAGGTGCATATTAGTGAGGTGATTAAGTGTTGTCACCTTTCATTTGTTCAGGATAATAGTTTGATATCAGCCGTGCCAGCAGATAATGAGACCGTGTGTTTTGTTCACTGCGATGCTAATCACCCACTTTGGTTCTATAAATATATTTTGGATAAATGTAGATGATTTTCCTAAAATACTGGATAGCCTACTTGCTATAGAATAGAATTTAAGTCAGAATAGGATTTTCCTGCCATTAGTCATTTAAGTTGCATGTTGCCTTGTTGGCCATAATAAAAGTTAGACTTTACCTTCTTTCCCTTCCCAAGTCTGCTTTTCAAGATAGCCAGCTGTTAAGTAGTTCTATGTCCAAATAATAAGCAAAACAGGAATAAGAGGCAGAAGCGGGGAGCATTGATAACCCACCTCTCAATACTACTAGAAAGTTGGCTGCCTAACCTCATACTTTGTATTTATTTGCTATTTTATTCTAGGTGCCTAGAGTTGATACTGTGTTACCACTTTTTATTCTTAGTATTGATTGGGTTTTCCCTCTTTTTTCTACTCTGCTACCTCTATTCCTTCTGGAACCAGTAGTTTAATGGTAAGTATTTAAATAAGATTTACAAAGTTTTTGACCTAGTGAGGAATTTTTTACCCTCACCTGTCTCGGTGAAAACTTTGTAGACTCCAGATGGTCTCTGTGGTTTCCCAGGTTTTCATTGTTGCCTTGTTTGTGTGTAGACTGACAGAACTTTAGTTTTGAGGTACTCCTGTCCTTGCATGCTGTGTCAAATGGCATCCATTGTTTGTGTGTTTCATAGTGATGTTTTTCTTGGAGCTTGCACTCTTTTTTCCCTTCTTTCTGCTGGTTGTTTTTGTTTTTGTTTGGTGGGTGGGTTGGGGTGGGAAAGAAAAAAAGCACACATCTGCACTTTCATTTCTCCTGCAGTATTTGGAATCTTTCCAAATTTTGCCAGTTAGATACTTGTAAGATGTCTCTTCTGTATACATTAAATGTATAGTTACTGTTATCTTTGGGCAGAATTGTAGATTGAGTCCAAGGCTGTTAAGTGATACTGTTGTCATCCATTGACTCTTAACTGCTAAATTTTCTACCAAACTCTGTTGCTTTATTTCTAGTTTGAAAATTCAAGGTGTTTGAGCCTTTGGGGTATTTTTGAATTATGATTTCTAGGATTTATCATAGCAGTATCTATTCATCATGCTGTTGCCTCAAAACTTTGTATTTTAATTAATGAAACTTGCATTTACCACCAAGCCTAATATTTAATTTTTTGAACTCAGCTTATGAAATAGAACTTTATTGATTAAAAGGGTGAGGCTAGGTTTAGTGCACTAAGATTTAAATAGGAAACTTTAGAAAGTCACTTTCATAACATTCTGTCATCGAAGACAATTTCTTAAAAATTTTTTCTTGTTTATACATAAGAAAAATGTGTAAACAGAATATAGTTTTACAAAATGAATACCAGTGCAACTATCATCAGTGTCTAGAAGTCGATAGAACATTGCTGATACTTTAGAAACCCTCCCCTGTGTCTTTCCTGATTATAAAACTTTTTCTTTCTTTTAAAATAACCATAATCTTTTATGATATTTCCTTGCTTTTCTTTGTTTTGTCATTTCTATATGTAATTCTAAAGCATATCTTTGAATTTATCAGCTTGATATAAGTGGAATCATACTCTTGTTTTGGGTCATCTTTTCCCCCCAGTATTATTATCGTAAGATTTATTTATATTGTGTGTAGGATAGGGGAGGAAAAATAACTTTCCCTCTACCTTTCTGAGTTCTTAGCTGAGACTCCTGTACTAAAAGGTTAATAAGACAAAACCAAACAAGTTTATTAACATGTATGCTTTATGAATAACATGGGAGAAACCCAGAGAAAAAAGAGTAGCTCTCCCATGGTGGCTTAGATGGCTTAGAAATCAGGCCTGAATATCCTCTTAAGAGGGAAAAGGGGCGAGGAGAGGTAGTCCTCTCAGAGGAGAGTATGTGATTTTCTAGGAAAGCTGAAGGGGCTATTTAGAAGAGTAGGTGAGAGGTATCTGTGTGACTGTTGGTTTGGATGTGGTGGCAACTTCTGGTCTTCTCTCCTGTGATAGGGTCAACCCTCCCTGGTTGATGAAACTCCCAGGGAGGGGATTTACGGCAATGGGAGATCATTTCTTTAGATAATGAGGGAGTTCGGAGTAAGCCTCCCCCTGTATTTGCTGCCTTCAGCTGAGAATAACCGCTGTACCGAAGAGGCCTGCTTCAGAGTGGTGTCCTCTGCTCTTCTGTAGCCGCCGTCATCCACACCCATCAGTCCGTTCTATGAATACGTCCTCGTTTATTTAGCCCTTCCGGTTATGAACACTGCTGCTGTATTTTGTTAACACGCATCCAGGTGCACGTGTGCACAGATTTCTTTAGGACGCTATTTGCTCAAAGGTGTGGTCCTCTGACCGGCTGGCTGCATTGGTGTTGTCACCTGGGAGCGTGTCAGAAATGTGGATTCTTGGGCTCCACCTTCACCTTGGTGAAGTCTCAGGGGACCAGGAAACAAGCTCTCTGGATGACTCTTCTATACATTAAAGTTTGAGAATCACTGCTCTGGGATACGTACTTTGAAGTGGAATTGCTGAATCACAGGTTACACGTACCTTCAGCTTTGTTTGGTTTCTGATATAGTTGTATCAGTTTATACTCAGGTTGGTGGTGGTTGAGAGTCCATTGTTTGCCTGCATCCTCTGTAGCAAGTAGTATTGCCGGAGTGTGCATTTTTTTTAAATTAGAATTTTAGTATTTTCTGAGTTCACTTTAACAACAGTTGAATTTTGTCTTTTTGTATTTACTGCAAAAATTAACTTCTTACACTTGCGGAAAACTTTCTAAAAAATATTTCAAGTTTTCAGATACACTGAACGGTAGAAGAAGTAAAGTGAACTCGTAGACTTCATGTACCCATCATCCACATTTACCAGTTAATTATATTTTGCCGTATTTGCTTCATGTGTCTCTTTTCTCTGAAATATTTTAAGGCAGATTGCAGACACCCTATCATTTTCCCCTACGTATTTGTGCATATTTGAAATATATCCCATTTTCTTTACGTGATGATACTGTCCTTCTTAATGAGGGCCTTTTTTATTTTAAAAAGTTAGAGCAACATCATATTAAAAACATATAAAAACTCTGAAATAATGACAAAGCACAGTTTGTAAACTCTTACCGTTTGGGATATCGTGAGTGAGAGATTTTAAGTGAACTTCTGGTCTTTGAACATTCTCTACATTCTTCTAATGTATTCAGTTAAGTAATCATACTGAATCCTTTATATTTCACCAGCAGAGTCAGAAATTCAGGTTTCTTAAAATGATTGATTATCCCAGGTTTTACTTTTAGGGACAAGAAAATGTTTGAGTGCTTAGAAATTTACTGCTTCTCTAATAAAATGCAACATATGTAATGATGTCTGTCCTAGTTGAGGACTTGAATAGACTGTTAAAAAAGACCTTATTCTGACTTTTTATTCTTAGAAGCAACCCTTCCAGAGTCCATACAGTCTTTCACATCTGCCACTGGTTTGCTGTTGAGTTGTGCTGAGTTCAGTGCCCTGAATCAGCACATCCTAGTCTAAGCTGCCAGTAGAATTGAGAGCACATTCATGGTTTTATAAGGAATCAAGCAGTGAGTAGTTTTTGAGTGGGACTGCTATGTTGGCCATTGTTGGATAAAAGTAAAAGTATAGGTAACTTTCAGGGTGGTTAGGAATGCAAAAATTAAATACTGTAACATGCATGTTATTTATTATGCAGCACAAAAGATGTGCAGTAATTTTTTTGTTGCTTTTGCACTTGTGATTCAACTAAATACTAAATCATGCTGATAGGAAACTACAGATATGTGGTATGTAATATATATCATTTTTTTAAAAATCAGCGGCTGGAAGAGAAATGAAGCTGGAGTTGGGAGCGAGGAGATAATGCAAGGCTTTGTATAATGAATAAAAAGGTGTGTGCGTGCGTACGTGCGCATGTGTGCGCTAAGCAGGAGCGTTGACAAGATCAGATTTGTGTCTTGAAGATGGCCTATAAAAATAGTTTGGGGAATGGAAGGGCTAGGGCAGATGTGAGGTTACTGCAGTAGTCAGGGAAAAAATATAGTAGCTAGATATAGGATGGTGATGGATGTGTGGAGAAGTGGTAGAATTTGACAGATACTTGGGAGGTAAAATCTACCAGGTTGGTGACCGATCAAGAATATAGAGGTGTGGCTTCAGGGAAGCAGTGGTAATACTGGCCTGACTGGAGCCATCATCATTATCCCTCAACTCTTTTGTAGATTAAACTTTTCAATCAAGTTCAATCAAGCCTGCAGTTTACAGAGTTTTTGTGATGACCAAAATTTGTCAAAGGAGTTTTCTAGTTTCCCTTTTGAAAACAAATATTCAGACCTTTTGAACAATTTTTAGTGACTTCAGAGATCAGACTTTCAGTAAAGGGCTAGATAGTAAATATTGTAGGCTTTGCAGGCCATTTGATTTCTGTCACCATTGTTGTAGTGTGAAGCCAGCCACAGAAAATAGGTAAAATATATAAATGCATACATGTAACTGTTCCAATAAAATTTTATCAGTGGAACTAAAATTTGAATTTCATAGAATTTTCATGTGTCAGTAAGTATTACCCCAGACGTTTAACAATCATTCTTGACGCAACAGCTGTACAAAAGTAGGTGGTCGAGCTGAGTTTAGCCCATGGGCCCCCCAATGGTTTGCCAGAATTACTCCAAGTGCAGTTTCTTTGCAAGAAACGTTTAAGGTAAATAGCAAATAGGCTGTACGATGGTAATTCCTTTCATTACTAAAGAGTTATAAATCCTTAAGTCTGTAATGCTGTCATTCGATCCTTCCGTTTGTGAGTTGCGGGGGGTGGGGGGGGCCCAAGAGACAGGAATACACATAGAAACAAGGAACTCCGCAAACTCAGTATTGCTAGGGAAATATTTAATACAGAATGAATTCCCTGAAGAACTGTAACTTTAAGAAGGTAATTAACGAGGTACCAATGAGAAGTAGTTTCCAGAGGTCAGCACCTATGGGAAAGAAAGTCAATAACTTTTGTTAGACTAAATACAAATGTGTTAAAAAGTGGAGTTGGGTTATAGTGTAGGGAATTAATGTGAACTTGGGAGTTGGCATTTCTTTTAGTCTTTGCTCTTCTCGGAATCTCCTATTCTAGTGATATCACGACTGTTAAGCTAGAAAACCCGTATAGAACCAGTCCTTTAATTCTAAATCAAATTTGGTACGACAGGTCATAAGGATTAAATTATGCATGCGTGGTGTTAGGAAGTTCAGGCAACACTGAGCCTGCTTATTTGAGCGCAAACAGAGTGGGCAAAGTTTCATCTACATAAAAGCGATACTGATTACGGTCATATGCCCAACTGCTACAGTTAACATTTGATTTTAATTGGGATACTAAACTGTTAATGGGAGTTTAGCCTTCATAATTACCTCTTTATTTGTCATGGTGGTCGTAAAAAAAAAAAAAAATAGATTATTGACATGGTCGAAAAAATTAGATTATTGACAAAACTATTTTTAGCCAAATGTATGTAATGTTTTAAAGCTCCAGTTGCCAAAAGAGCATTTCTAAAAATTCAATCAAATTTTGTTAGGTGCATTTTACATTTGAGTAGGTATATGAAAACAGTTATTTGGTAAAGAATGTAGTATTTGTGATTTATGTTAAATACGCGTTCTTGAGAATTGCTATATTCACACTGATGATAAGGATATACAGCATCAAAGACATTTTTAGTGGAAAACTAGAATATTTAATATTTTACAAAGTGATATCTGGCTACTATTTAAATTACAATTTTTGTTTTAATTATTACTTTTGTCTCACATTTCAAATTATAGTGCATTAGTATGTGGGGGAAAAGTAGGTTTACTAACAAAAGTGTAAGATACAACTAGGACGGCATGAATATACCATAAATCTAATTCTAAGAACTTTAAAAATGTAGATGTTTTGCCAACTAGCCCTGTATACTATCTGTGGTCCAGTGTTTTTTCTTTCAACATTGTTTTGCATTTTCAATTAAGATATTTTTTCCCCCTTTTTTGGACAGTATAGAGCACACTGAGCAAGAAGATGCAATGGCAGAAAAAGAGGATCTATTTTTTATTCGTGGCTCTGTGTTCCTGTTTTCCTACCTAGATTCTAACAGCTCTGCTTTAGCCAGTACATTGGGGCTCTTGTACTTTCTTTTGCTCTTGAAGCCTCCCTAGTTGGGTCTTAACTTTTCTTTTGCTTCTTTGTTCAAAGTAGCTATTCTTGGGGCATCTTTTCTTTAAGTCTCTAATTCCATGAGAATGAATGAGATCAGTAAAGATTTTAAGATTTAGTTGATCAAGATGAGTGATAAAAGATTGCCTCCTTGGGGCGCCTGGGTGGCGCAGTCGGTTGGGCGTCCGACTTCAGCCAGGTCACGATCTCGTGGTCCGTGAGTTCGAGCCCCGCGTCGGGCTCTGGGCTGATGCCTCAGAGCCTGGAGCCTGTTTCCGATTCTGTGTCTCCCTCTCTCTCTGCCCCTCCCCCGTTCATGCTCTGTCTCTCTCTGTCCCAAAAATAAATAAAAACGTTGAAAAAAAAAATTAAAAAAAAAAAAAAAAAAGATTGCCTCCTTTAGAAACGAAGTACACACAAAAATTTTAGCATTTTATTAAAAAGTCCTCTGAGAATATAATGTACATATCATTCCCTGCTCCTTTCAAAGAAACTTTTTTTTATGGTCAATTAGGGAGAACTTATACTGTGATTATTTATCAGGAGAATCTGTGCCCCATTATGTTGGCTTCTCTCTCATTTTCCTGTGGCTGTGTTTGGAACATTAAACCATTTAAATATGTTTTACTTGAGGGGCACCTGGGTGGCTCAGTCAGTTAAGCGTCAGACTTCGGCTCAAGTTATGATCTCACGGGTTCATGAGTTCGAGCCCCGCGTCAGGCTCTGTGCTGACAGCTTGGAACCTGGAGCCTGCTTCAGATTCTCTGTCTCCCTCTCTCTCTCTGCCCTTCCCCCACTCACACTCTGTGTATCTCTCTCTCTCTCTCTCTCTCTCAAAAATAAACATTAAAAAAATTTTTTTTAATGCATTTTACCTGAAACAGCAGCAGAAAGGCACCAGCTATTGTCCACCAAATACATAGATTTATATTTTTAAAAAATAACAAATCTTGGAATTTGTTTGTTCAACGCTATGGTCTCTACCCCATTTTCTACTTTTTAGAGAATTAAATTTTACATATTTTGTCATCTTTGACTTAAGCTTAATCCTGACAGCTGACACCCTGTTTGTGTGTGTGTAAGTTACATGTGTGTGTGGGAGAGGGAGAGGGAGATGTGGAGAGGAGGAGGAGAGAGAAACATAGTGAGCCATGCTTTAAAAATGTCATTTAGCCAGCTGTTCAGAGCTGCCAGTGTTAATTTGAGGACTTAGAGAATTGTGGAAAGAGAAAAAACTCTACACTTTATCCCCAAATTTGGCAAGAGGGAGGATATATTAGTGGGAGGACATAGTTGTTCATCCATTCAATAAGTATTAATGAGTGTCTACTCTACCTTGGCATGGTGCTGTGAAGTAAATGGGTATGTTGATGTGAAGATTTAAAGTGTTTTCAGTTTTAGTGGAATATTTTGAATATTTTTACTTGAAAGTTCTAAAGTAATTTGATAGTAGTTTCATTAAGACTATAACCGTGCCTATAGTTCTTGTATAAATTTTAAGTCTAATGAAGTCTGGTTATTGTACAGTAAGAGCAATTATTTCGTTTTCATTGACATTTTTTCACCTATTTATTTATTATTTTTTTTTTAATTTTTTTTTCAACGTTTTTATTTATTTTTGGGACAGAGAGAGACAGAGCATGAACGGGGGAGGGGCAGAGAGAGAGGGAGACACAGAATCTGAAACAGGCTCCAGGCTCTGAGCCATCAGCCCAGAGCCCGACGCGGGGCTCGAACTCACGGACCGCGAGATCGTGACCTGGCTGAAGTCGGACGCTTAACCGACTGCGCCACCCAGGCGCCCCTCACCTATTTATTTTTGAGAGCGAGAGCAAGTGGGGGAGGGACAGAGAGAGGGAGATAGAGAATCCCAAGCAGGTACCGCTCTGTCAGCGCAAATGTGGGGCTTGAGCCCCTGAACTGTGAGATCGTGACCTGAGGTGAAACCAAGACTTGCCAGGTTGCTTAACCAGCTGAGCCACCCAGGCGTCCCTTCATTTACATTTTAAAGAGACTTAAGACCTTCAATAAAATCCACCTGAACCTTCAGTAGATAGTTTCTAGAGTATCTAAAACATGGTAAAACAACAAGTATAAATATGATAGAACACTATGTAGATCTTACAGACCCTGAAATGAAACTGGTGATAATTTTAAGCCATGTGGGCTGTACCCAAGTTGATCCTGTTTCTCGGGTTCATTTCCAAACTTTGATCATGTGTTTTCTGCAAGTCAGGGAGATTAGAAACATGTATGTTTAGAAGCAAATTATCTTGAGAATTTTAGCTGTGGCCTATATAGATTTATCATAGTGCTGTGTGTAAGCCTACGGAATGTAAATGGTTATTAGTTGTAGTGGTTAGAGTTCATTGTAATAATTATTTTGTAACCTATTGCTCGTACGTTACATATGATCCCATAGGCTAGTGGGTATTATACACATGAACTGTGTCCTGGATAAAAAGCTGTGTGGCTCCAAGGCACCTTTTTCATCTGTGTGAATTCCTAGAGCACATACCAGTACTCCATCCTCTGCCTCCCACCCCCACCTCCCACTGAGAGAAAATTCCAGAACAGAGGCCGTTGTCCTATTTATGAAAATAAGCAAATAGCCTCTGATTACTGTTGAAGGTCAAGCTCTGTTCCAGTAGTGCTTTGCATACTGCTGTGGTTTAATGTTTGTGTTCCTCCCAGAGTTCTGTTGGGAACCTAATGCCCAAGGCCAAGGCCTTAGGAGATGACGCCTTTGGGAAGCGATTAGGTCTTGAGGGTGGAACCCTCATGGATGGGATTGGTGCCATTACACAGGAGGCTCCAGAGAGCTCCCTAACCCCTTTTGTCTGATGAGGTTACAGTGAGAATTCTGTGACCAGGAAGACCTCATCCAGTGGTTGTGTGGCACCCTGATCTCCGGAACTGTGAGAAATAAATTCTGTTGTTTATAAGCTACCTAGTCTCTGATATTTTGTTATAGAAATGGACTGAAACACATATGTGGTCAAGTGTCTAAAACTGCCCCAAGAATGCAGAGACTAAATTACCCTTGGCACTGAGGCCTCCTCCTCCTTTTCTAATAGTGATAAAAACTGCTTATCTCCCTTTGTGTTTTGGTCGTTCTATACTCTGCTTCAGTAGCTTCCAACCCCAGTGAGGGTGTGTGTTATTTTGAGGTTCATTGATGACAGAAGATATTCAATATATTGAATTTTGCCGGACCCATTTGTACTAGTTAAGCCACTGATGCCTAGGACCTTATACAATTATTGACGTACTTTTTATAATTTAATTATAAATTAAAGACACCTTGTTTATATTGCCATGTGGAATTTACTTAGTTTTCCATGAGAGCTGACCTGCCTCATACTACCATAGTTTACTTTTCTACCATTCTGAATAATCGTTTGCTGCTTCTGTTCCCCTTCTAGCTGTTTAATAAGAGCAACCACATCGTATCCTATTTAGTATTCTTGTGTAAGATGGGTTAATTTCTTTTTTTTTTTTTTTTTTTAATGTTTGTTTATTTTTGAGAGTGAGAAAGAGAGAGAGACAAAGCACCAGCGGTGGGGGGGGGGGGGGGGCAGAGAGAGAGGGAGAATCCAAAGGAGGCTCCAGGCTCTGAGCTGTCAGCACAGAGCCTGATGTGGGGATCGAACCCATGAACTGTGAGATCATGACCTGAGCCAAAGTCAGATGCTCAAATGACTGAGCCCCCCAGTTGCCCTTAGATGGGTTAATTTCTTAATTCATTCAAAAAGATTTTTTTTCTTTTTGGTTTTTTAAAGTTTATTTATTTATGTTGAGAGAGACTGTGAGAGAGCGGGGGACTGGTAGAGAGAGAGGCAGAGACAGAATCCCAAGCAGGCTCCATGATGTCAGTGCAGAGCCTGATGCAGGGCTTGAACCCAAGAACCCTGAGATGATCTGAGCCGAGAGCAAGAGTTGGATACTCAATTAACTGAGCCACCCAGTGCCCATAAAACAGATTTAAATAAAAATGTTTTCCAAGGGAAAATACCCATGTTGGTGAAGATCTTTACTTTCTAATTAAGCTTTGAATTTCAGTATCAGAATTATTTTCTATGTATAATGTAGTGCTCACAGAAATTACAGTGACAGAGAAGTGTTCTCTGTCAGTTGTGGCCCACCATTAAGATCTTTTGTAATTAATTGATCGTATTTGTAGGTTGTATGTATTTAAGATAATCTAGATAATAAAAAAGCCAAAATATAGGATGAGAAATGAAGCCAGTGGGGTATTTTGGGGAGTGGAGTTGAGGAGACAAAAAGTTGATGGGAAGTTACTTAGTAGGGTATAAAAAAATGAAAGGAATAATGAAATAATGGAAAAAAGTAAAATAAATGGGAAACAAAAGCCAAAAGGTGGACATCTTTGCTGTTTTTTTTTTTTTAAGGTTCTGAATATGCCAAGGACATGAACAATTATGCATGTTAAGCTTGCATTTTACGACTTTAACAATGCAAAAATTTTTTTCACTTGGATGGAGGAAAATTATTGAGTCTCCAATACTTCATCTCTTTGGGTGTCTGAATAGTTTCCCGAACATGTGAAGTAACATTTGCCAAGATGTCCAGTATGGATTTTGATTTGCTTGTGGTTTCTAGTGTATGTTCTTAATCCTAGCCATTCATGTTGTAGAATTTTGCCAGTGTTCACAAGGAATGTCACCACTCTTTAAAAACAAGGTCAAAATGGATCCCTTATAAGGGTTTTGTGGTTCTAACAGTTTTATGTATAAGATTTTGCACGTTGTTAGTTTAGTTGGTTGTAAGTGCCTATGAGAGAGGTCTGGTTGACGAGTGGTGTGCCTACTTCTGGCCGTAGTGCTAACTCATTTTATGACTTTCGGCAAACAATTTCACTTCACTGGGTTTTCTTATCGCTAAATGATGAGAGTAGATGTTCACTTAGGGTCCTAAGTGGTGTGGGAGTGATGACAGTGAACATGGAGAAGTAGCTGTTTTTAAACAACACTGAGGGTGTTGTTAGGTGCACCCAGGGTAAAGCATATGAAAATATCCAGTCCCATAAGTTTGTTTTTTGTTTTTGTTTTTGTTTTTTTTTAATCAGGAACCAAAAGAGCGAAAAGAAATCTTCAGGGCATATATAAAGAACTCTTGTAGAACATTTTATGAATCATTTCAGTGTGCTATTTAATACTAAAAAATTACACATCTTTGGATAAGCTTTTCACTCATTCTGATATTTGAATATCTACTATGTCTCATATAATAGGCACACTAATAGATTTGGGATACAAAAAAGAAATTAGATCTTAATTTTCACTTAATTGTTTCATTCATTTTCTCTTTCCATTCTCAGCAGAAATAGTTCTTTTAAAAATATAGTATATGAAAAAAGAATAAAATGATAGAATTGTCACAAATAGGTCGATAGTAGAAAATAACAGCTTTCCCTAATGGACTTAAAATATGGTCCTGATATAAGTGAAGCTTTTCAAGAATGTTTATTATGAAATTGATGTATACTGATGTTTTGTAGGTTCATCAAGGTTTGTTTTTGATTCATAGAATTCGATATTTAAACATTTAATGTGGTAAATAGGCTTGTTGAGCAAGTTTGGTCTTCCGTATTGTGTTGTGGAAACATTTGCTATTCTGCCCCTTTTATTTTGTTAGATTTTTGCCCCTGTCATTTTGGCCCCGTCCTTTGTAGCTGTCATTATTAAACAGTGCAGGTTTTACTTAAGTGTTTCCTTTTGGCTTTCTCAAGCATCTTTAATCACAATACAGCAGAAGTTTCACTTACCAGGCAATCATGGTAATTAGAAAACAGGTAGCCTGCCGTTCATCTTGCTGCTGGTTATTTAGGTTACTTGGCTTACCTTTTCTGAGGAGTTTTGTTTTTTCTTTTAAAGAGAGGGAGCGAGCCTGCATGTGTGCTTGGGGGAGGGGCAGGGGCAGGGAGAGACTCCCAAGCAGGCTCTGCGCTGTCAGGCCAGAGCCTGACACAGGGCTCCGTCCCTGGAACCGTGAGATCATGACCTGAGCCCAGAGGAAGAGTCCGATGCTTAACTGACTAAGCCACCCAGGTGCCCTCTGAGGAAATTTTTCGTAATATATATAATCCTGTATTTGCCAAACTCTGAACAGGTCCTGCTGACAAATGAAATGTCTTCCTCCTCAGTTCACGCTCCAGACCTTTTGTTTTATGGCACATGTTATATATACTATAAAACTTTGCTTATGGAAGTTGATTTATTTACCTTTGTTTTTATTGGCATGTTTAGAACAATTTTACCTTTACCTTTCAGCTTAAAACTGAATTTTTAAAAAATGCCTTTCTTTCCTGCAAGGAATGGTTGGGACTTTATTTAAACCGCAGGTAGAATTCCCAATAATTAGAATTCCATCATCTGCCTTTAATTGTCGCAACTCTTGCAACACTAAGACCAACTATGCAGTTCATTCATGAATGCTTTTCCGTATTTATTGAGTCAACTATAGGTCTAGCCTGGATGCTGGGATAGGGTGGTTGAATAGAATACATAGAAGAATATACAATTTCTGTCCCCACAGATAATAATCCAATTTGGGAGATAAAATCTAAACACAAGAAATGTTGTAGATGATATATATATATATATATATATATATATATATATATATATATATATACACACACACACACACACACATATATATATCATCTATAGATATATATACATCTATATATACACATCTATATATAGATATATACATCTATATATATACACATCTATATATATACATCTATATATAGATATATACATCTATATATATATACATCTATATATAGATATATACATCTATATATATATGTGTATATATAGATGTGTATATATACACATCTATACATCTATAGATATAGATATAGATATAGATGTATATATATATAAAATGACTTAACCACTAAAAAGAATGTAGTAAGAGAAGGACATCATGGTTTTGAGTTCTCTTAAAAGGCTTCATTGCAATGGTGATACTTGATCTGAGCTCACTTAAACAGAAATAGATTGTTAATAAGATGAGAGAAAAGCAAGGCATATTGGTTTAAGAGCAAGGGCACAGAGGTGTGAATGGGTATATTCTGTTGGAGGAAAGATTAAACTGGCTACACCAAATAGCGATGATATGAAAAGCCCAGTCTGGGAGAAAACAGGGTATGTGTGTGTACAGTAATGCAAAAGATGATCAAGAGCCAGGAGCTGTGGTAAAAACCTTGATAGCTAGGAATCTGAAGAGCTGAATTGTGTCACTTTTGATTTTTTTGCACTTTTAGGTTGCTGTTCTCTTGAAGTGAGCAGTTTTAACCAAGAGAGTCCTTTTGCTTAATTTTCTTCAATTCCATTATTGAAGATAGGAAATGGCATCTACTGTTTTGCATTACCTGGGGAGTTCGGTGTAGCAGATGGAGGTCTCTGTTAATTGGTCTGTTCTGTTTATCCTATTCATTGCGCATATACCTAAGTTTTAAGCTTATTGGTCATTTTCTTCCAAATTATGTTTGTCATTTAAATTAAGTGTAGAAGAGTAGTTGTAATTTTGGGAAAACTTGGAGTACCAGCTTTGAGTAGAGAACTTTGGCAACCAGTGGGGATAATAATAGATTGACAGCATCTGGGGGAGGGACTTAAGTGCCATTCCCAGGGTCACGTAGTTTGCATATAGTAGAACTGGATTTGCACCCAGGCCGTTTGGACTTGAAAGTCTGTATTTTCGGGACACCTGGGTGGTTCAGTCAGTTGAGCATCTGACTTTGGCTCAGGTCATGATCTCGTGGTCCTTGAGTTCCAGCCCCACATCGGGCTTGCTGCTGTCAGTGCAGAGCCCGCTTTGGGTCCTCTGTCTCCCTCTCTCTCTGCCCCTTCCCCACTTGTGCTCTCTCAGAATAAAATATTAAATCTTTTTAAATCTGTATTTTCACTAGCCCATTTAAGATAATAAGGAATATAGAAACATAAGTAATTACTGTGCCATGTGTGTGCGACATTTTAGTATTGGAAGTATCATCAAAACATAGAAGAAATGGAGAGGGAAAAGTTAAATCAGCCTTTGCTTGCAATTGGAGCATTTAGAGAAAGATTCCTGGAGAAGGATGATATCTAAATAGGGCTTTGGTGACAACCTAAGAGTTGTGTAGGGTAAAAGGGAATAATAATATTCATGTTTCAGCACCTCTATACTTTGCTTTTTAAAAGACCTGGGTTATCAGGCTCATTTCTAAGGTCCATTGTCTTCCATTATTAGTCTCCCTTGTCCTCTTTATACACAAACATGATCGTGCCATTCTCATCCCAGTTTTTGGTGGTTGTATCATTTTCACATTGTTGATATATCTAGTATTTGTATACTGTACCAGAGCAATAGCTCCTACAGTTGTTTTCACTTATTTCTCCAATTAAATATTGTATGTAGTGTATGTACTATATGTGAGTGTGTATGTAAAACACCATAGCTTGTCCATTCCTGGATTCTTTATTAAGCTCTTGTTTGAGTTCTGAGTCTTGAGTCCCACTTTTAAGTATTCTGTAAAAGAATACTTGTAAGTATTCTGAAGACACCCCCTCCAGGCATGCACAAAAATGTGTCCACAGTAATATCTGTGTATTCTGTGGATAGTTCTGAGACCAGTAAGAGTTCTGCCACTCTCACCCCTCTGTTGTAGACCTCTTATATTTTCTGTTTGGTCACTAGGATTCTTTTTTTTTTTTTTTTTTTACGGTTGTTGATAATTTTGATGTGTTCTTTTGATTCCATTCTTATTTTTGGGAAAAGCAGTTAGCCTTTGTTTTCCATGAATTTGTCTTTTTTCAGATCATTTCTGTACTGTTTTCCATAATTCCTTTTCTGTGTCAGTGATGTTGTCACTAGCTATTTGTTTCTTTCTGGTTCTTCCGTGGTTTTTATTTCTGTTACAGGTTTATTGTTATATTTAATTTATTTGCTGAACCGTGACAGCTGTTTCCTGAGTTAATTTTTTAAATTGTCTCATTCATCTTCCTTTTTCAGGTTTTTGTCTTCCTTATATGGTGAATTCCTACAATGCTTATTTAGGTCCCATATTGAATCCTTTATTATTATTCATCAGAGAATGAAGTCACTTCAAGTTGGGACTGCTGTAAAAGTGAAAAGCAACGTGGGGAAAGGGCAGAGAACGTGATTTAGGGAAGGCAGCATCTTTGGCTGAGATACATTCTTGCAGAATACTTTTCCACTAGGCTAATGTGTCCTATGCTTTAGATACTTCTTCCTTTAAAATAGTTTTTAATTAAATTAAAAATTAAATCAAGATAATATATGTATATATTTTGAAAAAAGAACTTCTAGTCTTATAATAACAATTTTATGCTTCTGCCCCAACTACTAGTTTTCATATTCCTGAGACAACTTTCAGTACTTGTAGCTGTCACTTATAACATTTAATTCCATATTTATAAGTAATATGCTTATTTAATTTAGATGCTATTAACTGCTTATTGTGGGAGATTAGGATTTATATATATTATGTGTGTTAATTTTTATCCATATACCTTTTTAAAAAACTTTTATTTTTTAATTTACATCCAAGTTAGCGTATAATGCTATAATTTCAGTAGATTCCATTGATTCATCCCCTATGCAAAAAAAAGCTTTTAAATTTTTTTTATATTTGAGAGAGATCGTGAGCAGGGGAGGGGCAGAGAGACGGAGACAGAATGTGAAGCAGGCTCTAGACTTTGAGCTGTCAGCACAGAGCCCCATGCAAGGCTTGAACTCATGAGCTGTGGGTGAGATCATGACCTGAGCCAAAGTTGGATGATTAACCCAGGTGCCTCTCCATCTACCTTTTTTTTTTTTTTTTTAAATGTTTGTTTATTTTTGAGAGAGAGAGAGAGAGCAAGCGAGGCGGATAGAGAATCCCAGGCAGGTTCCGCACTGTCAACGCAGAGTCCAACGCAGGGCTTGAATTCACTAACCGGGAGATCATGATCTGAGCTGAAATCAAGAGTCCATCCAGGTGCCCCGATCCGTCGACCTTTGAACATCTTTCTAAATGATGATCTGCTTAATTTCTTACTCCTTGTTTATGACTCTGGATTGCATTTCTTGTTTATTTGTCTCGTAGTTAAAAATTGCCTTGTCTGTTTGCTTACCTGATTTTCTAAGTTCCTCTTCTTCCCCAACTTGCAAAAGAATTGTAAAACTGTCAGAACCTAATACTGTTTTCCACCTGATAAAACACATCAAGAAATCTTATCTGTTCATTCCCTACCACTCTCTACCCTCTACCCTTTTCCTCTCCTCCTTGGATCCTCCAAATATCTTCTAGACCACAATTATCCAAGGATTTCCTTACACCTCTCTCCTATGAGAGATCTTATTTCCTCTATCTCAGTGTCTTTCTCTCTCTCTCTCTCTCTCTCTTTTTTTCTATTTGCTCCTTTGTTTTAATTAAAACAGTTTTTTTTATGTTTATTTATTTTTGAGGGGGGTAGAGAGAGAGAGAGTGCAAGCTGGGGAGGGGCAGAGAGAGAGGGAGACACAGAAACCAAAGCAGGCTCCAGGCTCTGAGCTGTCAGCACACAGCCCGATGTGGAACTCAACGAACCATGAGATCATGACGTGAGCTGAAGTTGAACACTTAACTGACTGAGCCACCCAGATGCCCTGTTTGCTCCTTTGTTTTAGTGTGCCAGGTGTTCAAGATACTTCTCCAGGTGCATAGGAAGGAATGTTTTTGATACTTTGCCTGTGCTTTAATGAAATGTATTGATCAGTCCAGTGTGAATATGTAATAGCTTGGGTATATAGTCTAGGTGAAATAATTTTCAGAATTTTGAAGTTATTCACTTATCTTCTTCTAAGTGTTGCTATTAAGAAGACCAGTGCCATTCTGATTCTACAAAGCAGTTGAACTAGACTCTCAAAATATTAATATCATGAAAGACAAAAAAAAAAAAGTTGAAAGTCTGGGAAACTGTTCTTGATGTTTTTCATTGATCTTTTTTCTTTTTGAAAACTTTTAGACTTCTGTTCTTTAACCCTAAGGCTCTGTTATTTCACAGTACCGTACTTTGATATGGCTATTTATTTTCATTTGTTACATGGGTGCATTCTTTCAGTCTGCATAGTCATGAACTTCAGTTTGGGAAATTATGTCTGTGGTAGTTCCTTCCTCTTTTCTCAAGTCTGTTTCTAGTTGATTGGATGTTAAGACCACTTGGATTGATCTTCTGGTTTTATTACTTATTCCCCTATTTGACTTTTGGTTCTACTTCCTGAAAGATTAAAAAAAGATGTGTAGAGTGATGGTTAAGTTAGGCTTTTAAGCCAGAAGCTTGGTTTGATTTCTGGCATTGCCAGTTTTTAGCTGTGTGATCTTACGTAAGTCACTTACCCTTTCTGTTTTTCATGTGTAAAATAGGGTTTATATTAGTACCTAACTTAAGGATGTGGGAATAAATGAATTAATTTAGCCAAAGTGTTTAGTAATTTCTTAGTACATAGTAAATATTCGTTGTTATTATCCTTTGACATCATTATTACCTCAAGTTAATATTCCATCTGTCTATTTGAATTCTTAATTTCATCAAAAGTTTATTTCAAGAGTTTTTGTTTGCTTCTCTGTTCCTAGTTTATAGTCTCTTGTCTTGTGGATGCAACATCATCTTAAATTATTGGGAAAGTTGAGGAATTTTGGAAAAAACTTCCAACATATAAGATGGACACCAAAACTAAAGAAAACGGAATCAAATAAATCTACAGAAACAGAAGTAAATAGAAATCTTAGGAGATTTTTGGGGTTTGGCAGTGCTAATGTTTTCTTCTCTTTCCTGTGTCAGTGTTACCATACTTCTGCTATTCTGTTTATTTGGTGTATATCTTCTATGTTGGAGACTTTTTTAAAAGTTTCCTCATAATGAAGATCTAACTATATTTGGTGGAAACATATAGAAGTTTTGTGTCTTTGGTGAGTCATATCAGGGAGCACAGTTGTCAGCTTGCCCTTTTGTTGTTGATCCTAAGTTTGAACATGGAAGCTGATGGCAGGTAGTTTCTCCATCTTAGAAGTATCTTTTTATCTTTGTTAATTAAGTGATTTTAGGTTGATATTTTCAGAATGTATAATTGTATATACTTCTGCATTCTTTTTAAATACAAAATATTATAATCTATTAAGTCATTATCCATTTGGCTTGTCAGATTGTCCAAATCTGACCAGGAGAAGCTCCTTCAAGGGCTTGATGGGGAGTGATACTAAGAAACGTAAAATCTGAAGGCTGAATCTGCTTTTTGAGAGGTATCCTTCTACATCCTTTTAGTGGACTGAACTCTGTGTGTGTTTGTGTGTGTGTATATATGTGCACATGCGTGTATATATTTTCTTTGTATCTGATGTACAGTTACATTTGTTTCCATTTATATTTAATTTTAGTAGGGATTTTCCCCTAATCATTTATTTTTGAATATGTATATCGTTAACATTTTTCAGAAGTCAAGAACTTTATTAAAAGGTATACTCAGGAGTACCTTTTTCCCTTTTTTCCACCACATTTCACTACCTAAAGGCAACATGTATGTAAACCTTAGTTTGAAGTTCCTTGTTTTTCTGTTTGCAGGTACATATGTGTACATGTATTCTTATTTACCCTTTTTTGATACACAGTAGTTTGCGTAACATGCAGTCTTTTTTCACACTGCTTTTTTCACTTAATATAGCCTTGATATCTCTCTGTGTCCATTCATAGAGACTTTTCTCATTTCTTTTTTATACTGCGTAGTGTTCTATTGTGTAGATACCTAATGGTTTCTTCATTATGTCTCTTATGTTTACAGTATTGTGCTATTCCAAAGAGTGTCATAGTAAATTACTGTGTGTGTGTGTGTGTGTGTGTGTGTGTTTTAATTAAAACATACGTTTATTATCTCTTGAAGTTCTAGGAGTAGAATGGAATCAGTTGATGGGGCTCTCACTCGGAGTCTCTCAGGCAGTTGCGATGGAAGTTGGGGCTAGAGTCATCTGAAAGTTCAAAGTAACTTAACCTCAAAGGTAGCTCACTCACTATACCTGGAAATTGATGCTGGTTTCAGCTCAGGCTGTCAGCTGGAATGCCTGTCTATGACCTTTCTCTGTGATTGGAACTTCCTAGAGCGTGTCAAGTGGGCTCTGAAAGGGAATATCCCAAAAGTGAGCATTCTAAGAGGTCCAAATGGGAGCTGTGAGGCTTTTCAAGATTTATCTGAGAAATCCCAGAACATCACTTCCGGATTCTCTTGATTGACTAACTCATTAAGGCTGGCCCAGATTTAAGGAAAGGAGAATTAGGTTTTTTATCTTAGGATGCATGAAATTGAAAGCAACTATCTTTGGAGACTAAATACCAGAGTCACCTTCTAGCCATCACAGTTCACATTTCTTCCATACGTAAAATGTATTCGCTTTCTTTCCAGTACTCACACAGTCTTATCCCATTAAGGCATCAATTTGAAGTCCAGGATCTTGTTATCTGAGTCAGGTCCAGATATGGATAATACTTCTCAGGTGCAGTTCCTCCAGTACAGTTCCTCGAAAACAGTTCCCCTTGACCTAAATACCTTTACTGAGAGCTTTATTTCTCCTTATGGCTCTGAGTTACTGTCTGGTGTTCTTTCATGTCACTTTGTAGGACTCCCATTTCTTTTAGGACAGGTTTAGTGGTAATGAACTTCCTCAGCTTTTGCTTATCTGGGAATTTTATAATTTCTCCCTTACTACTGAAGGAATTTTGCTGGATATAGGATTCTTAGTTGACATTTTTTTTTTCATCAGCCCACTGCCTCCGGACCCCAAAATTTCCCATGAGAAATCTGTTTATAATCTTAGAATCCCTTAATATGATGATCACCTTTATCTTGCTGTGTTCAAAATTCTCTGTCTTTTCAAAGTTTGATTATAGTGTATCCAGGTATGGATGTCTTTGAGTTCATCTTACAAAGAGATTGTTGAGCTTCTTAGATATTTGTATCCATGTTTGTATTCATTCACCCATCAAACTTATGAAGTTTTCAGCCATTATTTCTTCAAATATTCTCCCCCCTTACTCTCTTCTCCTTCTGGGACTCCCACAATGCATATGTTGGTCTGCTTGTTGGTATCCCACAGGCCCCTTAAGCTCTGTTCACTTGTTTTCAGTCCTTTTTTTCTTTCTGTTCCTCAGACATGATAATTTCCGTTGTCCTATCTTCAGGTTCACTGATTACTTCTTCCTGCTCAAATCTGCCTTTGAATTCCTCTGGTGAATTTTTAATTTCAGTTATTATACTTTTCAGCTCCAGAATTTCTTTGTAGTTTCTATTTAGGTTTTCTACATATTGATATTTCCATTTTATTCATATTTTGATCATATTTTCTTGACCTTCTTTACATCTTCCTTTAGTTCTTTGAGCATCTTTAAGATATAGGCATTTAAAAATCTTTGCCTAGTAAATCTGTCATCAGATCTTTTTCAGGGACAATTTGTTTTATTTTTTTTTTCCTCTAAAGGAGCCATGCTTTTCTGTTTTCTTGTTTTTGGTATGCTTTGTGGGTTTTTTGTTGTTGAAAACTGGATATTTGAATCTAATAATGTGGTAACTCTGGAAATCAGATTTTCCCCCTCTTCCCAGTGTCTGCTATTTTGTATTATTGTTTTTTGGGGGAGTGTTCTAGCCTGTCTCTGAGGATCATCAGCCTGAGATATAAATTTAAGGTCTTCTCTGAGACCTGCCCTGGGCATGTACAGTCCCTTTCTAATTTCCCCTGTGTATATAGTTGTTTTTGAATGTCCTAATATTTAATGTCTGGCTCCAAAAAAGAGAAAAATAAAGGGGGAGAAAGGGGTGTAGGTCCTTTAAATCCCCTTACAGTTTCTTGAGCCAGAATGGGAGGGGCTTAAAATGGGGAAGGTCCAAAACAATGATACTTTGTCTGTATCCTTCTCTTTGTCTGTATCTCCTGTATCTCCTGAATCAGAAGCAGCAATCAGAGTGCAGAGTTCCAGTTTTTGGAGGATAGAGTCCTTTATGTCCACCCTGAGTTCCTGCAGGGTGTGTGTAAGCTGCTCCAAGAATAAGTGCACTGCTGCCTGCCATGTAGCTGGGCTGGGCTGGGCTGGGAAGGGTGGCTGCTACTGTGCTAAGAGCTGAAAATAACCACAATGTACTGTCCAGGTTTTTCCCCTGGAAGTTGCAAGCTTTCAGTAGTCTCCAGAGTTCCAAAATAGTTCCCTCAGACAGATGCAAGCATTTAGGTGGGGAGGCCGATTCTGCCAGTGCTTCCTACTCGGCTGTCTTCCCAGAATCCTCTGTGTGTGCACTTATTTTTTTGTATTTTGGGGACATACCTTCAGGGTAAGATCCTAGAAATGGGATTGCTGGACCAGAAGATAAATACATATGTAGTTGATTTACATATTGCCAGATTGCTCTCTGCAGAGGTTGTATAAATTTGCACTCCTACTAGCAATGTATGAAAGTGCTTGTTTCCACACAGCCTCACCAACAGTGTGTTGTCAAGCTTTTGAGTTTTTGCCAATTTCGGGTAAGCAGTGATATCTTAAATGTAGAGATAAAGTAAAGCCTAAGGAGAGAGAACAGTTATATACAAAGAACTGACCTGGATTTTTAGTTAAATAAAGTGAATTGAACACAAGTGTTACTTTTCCTTCCTAAAGCCCACTAAAATGAGAATAAAGAAAAAGAACTTAAGAGAAAAGTGCTTCTTGGGGTGCCTGGGTGGCTCAGTCAGTTAAGCATCCACTCTTGGTTTTGGCTTAGGTCATGGTCTCTGATGTGTGGGTTTGGGCTCTGTGCTGAGAATGCAGAGCCTGCTTGGGATTCTCTCTCTCTTACCCTCTCTCTCTGCCCCTCCTTTGCCTGTGCTCACTCACTCTCTCTCAAAATAAATAAACTTAAGAAAGGAGGGGATATTTCTTTTATTCTGACACTGTGCAGTTTTTCATTTATTCAAAAAAATTTTTTTAATGTTTATTTTTGAGAGAGAGAAAGAGAGAAACAGTGGGAGCAGGGGAGGGGCAGAGCAAGAGGGAGACACAGAATCCAAAGCAGGCTCCCGGATCTGAGCTGTCAGCACACAGAGCCCCATGCAGGGCTTGAACCCATGAACCTTGAGATCAATGACCTGAGCTGAAGTCGGAGGCTTAATCAACTGAGCCACCCAGGTGCCCCAGTTTTTCATTTGTTTAAAGAAAGGTCAGTTGAAAATAGCTTTTTTGGTGAAATACTGGTTTAAAACTTTTGCCCAGTTTTCTAACTGATACTTGGTTTTCCACAAATTTTAAGAGTTCTTTATATATTAAGGGTATTTTTTTTAATGATACATGTTGTAAATATTTTTGTCTTTTGAATTTGCTTCTGCGTATTGTTTTTCAGTCATGCTAAATATTTTCTTTCATTGAATTATGTTTGAGAGAGGCCCTGAAAAGCTGATTAGAAGCTTTATGTATAAGGCTAGGGCTTATCAACAGACAAGGGTCTTTATGTTTCATCCTGCGGGACCTTTTGATTTAAGAGAAGAATCTACCAGGGCAGGCAGCCGGGTGGCTCAGTAGGTCAGGCGTCCGACTTCGGCTCAGGTCGCGATCTCACAGTTTGTGAGTTCGGGTGTGTGTCAGACTCTGTGCTGACAGCTCAGAGCCTGGAGCCTGCTTTGGATTCTGTGTCTCCCTGTCTCTGTCCCTCCCCCACTCGCTCTCTGTCTCTCTGCCTCAAAAATAAATAAAATGTTAAAAAATTTTTATTAAAAATTTTTTTTTAAAAAAGGAAGAATCTACCAAGTTCTTGGTAAAGATGGAGTAAAGGAAATTGCAGAGGGGCCCTTTTTGGTACATAGGTCTTTATTCCTCGGTTTTCTTTCCTTCCCATTGCTCAAGTCATTCTACTTTGGGTTTTTTATTCTAGAAGTTAGCCTTCTTTGTCCTGCTGTAGTTGGGGAATTGTAGTTTCTTACAGCTGCTGTATGTCATGGTTTGGAGACCTAGGGAATTTTTTTTTTTTTTTTTTCCTAGTCTTTGAACCAGTCTAGATTTTATCCTCATGCCTCCCCATTGTCTTGGGAAGTCATTTGGAGGTATCGATTTTGCAGTCTTTTGAGAACTAGATAGTGAGAATTGACTTCTGCAGACACTTAGGGTGTCTTTTCTCATTGGCTGTCTCCTTTCAAGGTCTTTATCTTATTTTATTCTCATTCTCTTATAGATTCTACTGAAATCTATTTCAGTAGATTTTAGAGGGGAAGAGAAAGAAACACATGAATTTATAGTATTTAATTAGAAATCCAGGTGGTTCTTTGTACATAGAGTTTTCTCCTTGAGCTCTACTTTGTGGCAGTTGGATGGCTCTCAGTAGTTCACAGTATTGTACTTTGATAATTTAGAGTTTATGTGCCTATACTCAGGTGATTCTCATCAGTAGTTAAAAAAACTGGCCTCTTGCCCTCTTGTATGTCCTGTTGAAAACCTCAAGGGAAGAAAGTTTTTACAGTTCCAAGTGAAAGATAGATAGTTGGTCCTGGAAATATGAATGCTACTTGAGAGTCTCTGTCTTCTCCCCATTTGATCTAAGTTTCCTTGTATTGGTATATTCTGTATTTGGGGGGTTATAGCTATTTTGCAGTTTCTTATTTACTTATTAGTGGGAGCGGGGGAGGGCCAGAGGGAAAGAGAATCTTAAGCGGACTCCACCCCTGATGTGGAGCTTGATCTCTTGACTGTGAAATCATGACCTGAACCGAAATCAAGAGCCAGATGCTTAAACGACTGAGCCATCAAGGTGCTCCTGCAGTTTCATTTTAGACGGATTTCTTTCCTCTTTCTTTTTCATTTTGGTGGTTTTCAAGAAGGGGCAGTAAACATACATTTACATACGTTTTTTTCACATTGTATTAAGTGCATTTTACTAAAAGAAAAAAATGTATGTTCTTTGAAAATACATTGAATACAATGTGAAAAATGGTGTTCAGTAGCATTTATTTCATTTAGGAAGTTGAATACCTGGATTAAGTACCCACGCCAAAACCTTTTCCTAATTTGTACAAAATTGTGCATGAGGTATGAGTCTAGTCTGACACATTTGGTCACAGTAAGTTTTGAGTCACGATGAAGGGAGGAGAGTGCCTCTAAGAACACACATGTGCCAGAAGTACAGAGCTGTCAGACTCTGAGGCAGCCTTACCTTAGGGACTGGTTTCTGTCACTCCCCTTCTTATTACCTTTGGTCTCTCACTGTGCTTCTGCTCCTCTCTACACATCTGCTCTGGGATCTCCATGCAAACCCTTGTCCTTCGCTGGCTGATAGTTGCTATTCTCTTGTAAGCTCAGCTTACACATGAGCCACTGGGCTCTCTTTTACCTACATGTGACCTTTCTGCTTCAGCTCTTTACACCTGACCAGTGTGTACTCTCTTGCCATTTCTTGTCATATTTCCAAGAAAAACAGATTGGCCCAGACCATCTTTTTGTGCCACTTCTGGTTTGTAGTTCTTAGCCCTGAAGTATTAATTGGCTGTCTACAATCAGGTGTCCAGTGCTGCTCAAGCAGTGTAGGGGTGTTGAGGGAACTGTAGGGCAGCAGGGGACAGCAAGGAACCAGCGATGGGACAGTCCCCTGGGAAGTCAGGGAGCAGGATAGAACTGAATACATAACATACTCTCTCTTCGGTATACCAGTTCATTTTTAATAGACCGCTTTAAGCAAATACTTAGTAGTATAGATTGAATATGGTAGGAAACAAGCTAATATTTAAGTGTCGAAATTGACTGGGAAATCTGCTCTGTTTGATGCTTTTTTCTGTTTGCATTGTGACTTGAGTAGCATAGTGTGACAGATCACGATACTGGAAGACGGGCGTCTTAGGTTCTAGACCTGATTTTGCTGATTTTTGACTTTCTTCATCAGAATAATTTTTAAAAGATCAGTGCAGTAGAATAGTTTCTAAAGTACCGTCTAGCAATAAAACCTTGGGATTCAAACTGTGCTCTACCAAGCTGGGAAAGGTAATTTCCACGAAATGATAAGTCCAGGTTAAAGGAAAAAATTAGAAACAAAAATGATTGGACCCATACATTAGAAAAAGATTTGGGAGTTTTGTAGTGAGCCTACTTCTTCTCATTTGTACTTGTTTTATTTGATATGGGATGGTCTTTGTAAAGTGATTTAAGTCAGATATTATAGTTACAAACCCTTTTCCCAAACGAACTTGCGGTTAAGTAGTATATTACTGTACGTGTAATACTGAAATTTGAAATGCTTTTAGTCTTCTGTACTTTATTAAAAAACAGAATTGGACATTCAGAATAATTAAGTAAAATGGGTTTCTTTTACTTTTTAGGATTTAAGTGCCCTGTATGCTCAAAATTTGTACCGTCAGATGAAATGGATTTGCATCTTGTGATGTGTTTAACAAAGCCAAGAATAACCTATAATGGTAAGTCCAGTGCTTTGAAATGCTTTTTAGAATGACCTTAGATTTTATGATTTTTATGTTTCAGATAAAATCTAAAAGGCGAAGGAATGACCGTCTATGAGCCCTGGAGCTAACTGGTGTTTCAGTTATAGGTCTGGTGCTCTGGCTTTACTGCTCTTTCCTGACCACAATCCCAAGACCTTCAAAATCCTGGGGAAGATTTTTCAGTGTAACCTTGGTACATTTTGAAATAGGCTTAAAAAATGATCACACGGTTCATTCCTAATTTTAAGTAAATGGAATGAAATAAAGGACGAGTGAGAGCTTTTTAAAAAATTTCCTAAGTAGACAAACTTCAAATGCCTGCAAGAAATTTTCAGGAATTTTTCAAATGTAATTTTGGTTTGAAATAGAGTGAGTCGGAAGAATACCAGTGAACTGTGAAAGGTTGACTTCATTCAACAAATGTCTTTTGAGCACCTTTGGGAGTATGAGGTGTGGTGTTAGGAACTTGGGATACAGCAGTGAATAAAACAGAAGTGGGTCAGTACAGCCCAGCATCAGCCACAGGTTAATCAATGCAGCAGCACTTAGTTAAGAATCTGAGGTTTCTTGTCAGACTATAAAATGTTGGGGGTTGGAAGGTAGACTTTAAAATTGAAATGAACATGTTACCCTGACTAGCTTTTTTGCAGACTGATTTAGGAATCTCTCTCTAATAAGGTAGGGCTTCAGCCACACTATTATTGTAGTGACAATAGAACTCTTTTTCCCATTTATTTTCCAATGAATAAGTAAAAGGAGATTGTAGCAATTCCTTTGAATAGTAAATGTACCTGTTGATTATATTTAGACCTTTCTGCATTGTGAAATTGAATGGGCTACTTTGCATAATATAGTTGAAATTCAGTTACTTAAAAAATAAAAAGAATTCTCATTCAGGTTCAGAATTTGAGGTGAAATGATTGGGCTTGTTTCTCGTTTGTACTCCATTATCTTATCATTAGCCTCCAAAATTATGATGTTTATTACCAGTGTCTTAGAAATAAATACCCTTGAATGTCAAGAGTCTGTCCTTCAATTTTGAAAGCACAAATGTATTTCCTTTGTGTGTATTTGCACACAACCTCAGTATCCTGTACATTGACTTTTTGTGTAACGTATGTACAGTATGGTCTATGAATGTTGATATTTGGCAGTTTTTAATTTCCCGATTTAACTATGCTCAAGTCATTAAAGTTTTTTACTAGATCATGTATTTGGTGTCTTAAAGATGTCTTCAAGAACCAAGATGTAACCTTCTGCTTGGGCACACTGTTGTTAAAAAGGAACCCACAGGCCCATAATGGTGTCACTTAGCTTAAAGCACCAAGTCAATAAACCAAGACTTAATACCTAATCTAACTGCAGTTTCAGCCCCCCAGAAACGTAACCTTTAACCAGTCACCATGAGAATTTCCTGATCAGCACTAGGAAATTTGATACACTCCTTCAGTTCCCCTAGGCAATGGGTTCTTTTCTAATAATTTTCTTTTTTTCCCCTCTCTTTTTACCTCTTAGAATCCTTTCCTGCAGCCCTTTGGAGCTCCCCTCTACTTGCTAGAGAGGATACTGCCTAATTCATGAATTGATTAATAAAGCCAATTAAATCTTTAAAATTTACTCAGTTCAATTTTTATTGTTGAACACTGTAAACCAAGGATTTAGGTTTCAAATATTTGACAGTATTCCAGTTCGGAAGTCAGTAACTTAATGTGAAAAGCAAATAAAGTTGCAAATACTTTTAAGAATCGCTGCCTGCTTCACAGTAGGTGGATCTGAAACGTTTTAAATTGTTAAATACATATTAACTGTCAATAAACATTCAAAACAAAAAGCAAAAACAGCTTCTTCTAAAAATTATTCATAGCTCTTGAAGTTTTAAAATTGGACAGTGGCCAGCTGTGGTGAAAGAAGGTGGAGTTTTGATTTAGGTTAGAGAGTGATGAGTGATTGATAATATGCCTCCTCATCACAGTCTGTGGGAATTCTTCCGCTACAGTTTTGAGGGCAGAGCCCTGTAGGTAAGGAAAAAATAATCCTTCTACCCGTCTGAGCTCTTGGCTGAGACCTCTAGTAAAAGACAAGAGAAAAACAAACAAAAATGTAACATGCTTAAGTCTTGGTATGTATGGGAGATACCCTGGGAGAAATGAGCCTGGTTTAGAATGTGGGTTTAAACACCCTCTTCAGTTATGGAAGGTTAGGGTTAGGAAGGGTTCCTTCCTAGTTATGGAAGGTTTCCAGGAAAATCCTGGTAAACTAGTAGTTTGTTATGCATATTTAAGTCCTGTGCCTTCTCCATTGATAAGATTCTCTTGTAATATTCCCTTACGATTTGGAGTCAACCTTTTCTTCCTGGTGTAAAAGGGAGACACCCTTACAAATGGAGATTTCCTTTATAAATTTAAATTTCCCTTACAAAAAGATAACTTTTACTGTGTTTAGGGTCTCTCCTGTGTCTGTCGTTTTTTAGTCATCTTAATCCTTATGCCAGAGAGGCTTATTTTATCGTAGCATGTTTTGTTACCCTTCAGTCTCCTGAAGCTCATCTATCACAGGTGATGACTCTGTGAAAATTGGCCTCTTTAACACCTAAACTAGGCATTTAGGTTTACTATGAAGTTTAGAGCAGGATGAGTCCGAGAATCAGTGAAAGGGAATCGGTCCTTTTAGTCACCTGGGCTTCTTAACACTTCATATTTGAATTCCTAAACAACTGATTCTGGCATCAGAGAGATGGGGCCTGCAAATTGCATTGATACTCAAGTGAGAGTTTTATGCAGCATAGTGCTTATTAATGTATATCTTTTACAGCCTTTCCTAGAGTAGTGACATCTGAAATTTTGAAATTTATTTGTTAAATGTATGTTAATTTAACTGTCTATAGATATGCACAGCGAGGAGATTAGTTGGGCTTGTTTTTCAGGCTGGATATATTTATAGTCAAACTCTAGGATGACTTTCAGAGATTTGAGATTTGAATATAAGCTGGTGTTTTGGAGTTCCAGATTTATACTCCCAGAGATGGTATTCGAAATGTTGGTTTGGTTTCCAGACTAGTTCACAATGATTCTCTTAATTTTTTTTTTCCTTTAATCTGTAATACTATATCCAAATACCTAAGTCCTGGTAACTGAAGAAGAAAATTGGCTAGGTGGGAGCCCTTGGTTTAAGCAGCTGTCTCAGCAGAGGTTCAGGTAGGAGGCTCAAGGCAGTCTGGCAGAGAATGATTCAGAATGATGTGAGTGGTTATGTATTGCAGGTGGTGTTTTGGCAGGGTGGAAAAAAAAATTCATAATGCCACAATCAGCATTAATCTACATAGATTGCCTTTAAGTCAAGGACTGCCTGTTGCGGGATTATTGAGCATTCTGTGCCGGTTAAGAAAGAATTCTTGAGACGTTTTACAGTGCACCTTAGTACATTTGTTTAAGTAGCACAGGGACAGGACCTGTGGGCAGAAAGAGCTGCACTTCTGTATGAAGCTGATTCTATGTAGTTCTATGCTTAGTCTTCAGGGGGGAGGGAACATGCAGGAAGTATTAGATCATAAATGTTTTCCTTGAATTTCTACTTGTAAAACCACTTTTGCAAGATTTCTCTGGTGCTTATAATTCAGCTTGATTTTAACTATTGGTGAGATGTACAGGCAGTCATGAGACCCTTTAAGAATGTAGCAGCCAGTAAGCATTTGATCCTTATCAGAACTATCTAGTCTATAGGTCCGTCTTCTGGGCTAAAGGTGAATGTTTTTCTGCTTCTGTCCCTCATCACTGCCTATTTCATATACTTTCCCCTTTATTTGTGTGCTTCATTGTTTAGTTTATAGAACTAGTAATTCATTATGTAGTCTGTGAACCCAATACAGATTTTATGACCATAGTAGAGTCTCTCTCTTTTTTTAAATTTTTTAATGTTTATTTTTGAGAGAGAGAAAGTGTAAGCGTGGTAGGGGCAGAAAAAGGGAGACAGAGGATCCAAAGCAGGTCCGCGCTGTGAGAGCGGAGCCTGATGTTGGGCTCGAACTCAGGAACCATGAGATCATGACCTGAGCCGAAATCGAGTCGGCCGCTTAACCGACTGAGCTACTCAGGCGCCCCAGCAGAGTCTCTTCATTCCTTTATCCTCATCTTCTAAAGTGTTTTAGAACCAAAACCAAAAAATGAAATAAATACTGTTGGCAAATTCTTAGACTTGATTTTATTGGTCTTTAAAGTTCACTAGATCATAGCATGTTTTGTGTCCTATAAATTTCAGTTTTTATTTTAGCCTCCTGTAATTGAGGGTAGTAGGTTTGTGCTTAAGATAATCTTTGTTTTATTGGTAAGTGGTACAATGTGTGTGCATGTGTACCTGGAGGAGATGGAACTTGAAGAGTTAAGTTACTCTTTTCTTCTGAGACTTAATAACAAACTGCAGTGTATCAAAGCAGAACTTTTCAGAACCATCAGGAATATAAACCTGACTCTGTGGACAGAGTAAGATGTGACTATCACTCTGTTAAAGTAAACATACATGAAAGATGGAGTCACTTGGAAACTTGTTCTGTTATGAAAGGGAGGAAAAAGGCTCCCGCTTCCTTGCGGTCTGCGGAAGAGTATAACTCAGGCTCGCTCAGGTGTCGAAGATAGATTGCACCAGGCCGTCAGCACTTTGATTCCAGGGTGACAAGCCGCCTCCTAAGGGCCTGGCTTCCCATGTAAGAAGAAATATACTTTCTTCTTTTGTAGATACTGTGGCTTTCTAGGTGGTTGTGGTGCTCACCTTAAGTTATGAACTTGCTCTTGGCCTTACATATTACATTTTCTTGGTTTTAAGATCCCCCCCCCCCACGTCATTTTAATCTTTCTGAATTCAAGATGCTTTCTGAAAATGGCGTATCTCTTATTATTGAGGTAAAAAAAATGCCAACCACAACACAGAATTTTAAATAAGAGATAGTCATCATGGTCTTTGTGTGAACTTTTCCTTTTGTGGAATTTCTGTTATGTGTGATTTGACATCTCTCTTTGTTTATTTGTTAGTGTTCTGTGGTTGAGTTTTAACTTAAATGTGGATTCCTAATAGTTGTAAATACTACATTAGGGGACAGCATTGAAGTAAAGTTATTTTTTTGTACCATAAATTGACTGTCCTGCAATGCAGTGAAATTAAAGGCAGTAGAAAGTGTCAAATCTGTTATACTATGTTAAAAAAATTTCAAAGTAGATGATATCCCAAAGGCTTTTGGCAAAACAAAAACGAAACTGTTCTAAAACCCATATAGGATTCCTATAGAAAAATGTAGTCACCATCTATTAAAGGTGAACTTGTGATTAAAAAATTTTAGGGATGCCTGGGTGGCTCAGTTGGTTAAGCATCCGACTTTGGCTCAGGTCATGTTCTTGCAAGTTCACGAGTTTAAACCCCATGTTGGGCTCTGTGCTGACAGCTCAGAGCCTGGAGCCTGCTTCAGATTCTGTGTCTCCCTCTCTCTCTGCCTCTCCCCTGCTTGCGCTCTCTGTCTCTCAAAAAATGAATTAATGTTAAAAAAAATTTTTTTTTATTTTAAATATGCATGGAGTAAGAGCAGATATGATCAGAATTACCACCCCAAAAAACTTTAGAACTATAAATTGATTTCAAATCATTACAATCATAAAAGGATGAATAGGAAATAAGTAAAAAATAATAAGATATCATGAATAAGACAGAAATTGAACTCTTTAGACTTTAGTGAGTGAAATTAACATCCCAACAAATAGATTAACTAGCACATTAGAGCTGCAAGGAGAACTAGTGAGGTATAAGGTGGATCTGAGGAAATTAAGCAGAGTGTAAAGAGTGATGGAAAATAGAGAGGTACATGGCTTGTCAGAAGTGGTCACTCCATCCTGACAACAAATAATAAGCTGAACAGACTGAAAAATCACTGACTTCTTGGATTCATAAGAGATGGAAGGACGCAGGCAAATGGCCAGCCCCTGTGATTGCTGAGACAGGCAAATACAGGCACTCTCTGGTTTTGGTTTATTGCAGCAGAGACTCAGTAGTGGGAACCATTGCAGGAACCAGTGTCAGGGTCAACCTGAACTGTAATTGATGAATTGCTGGGGGCTCAGTGCAGACAAGTTGAGAGTTTAAAACTCCAGGGAGACCTAGTCACAGTGGAGCCCCCACAAATTTGTAAGATTTTCTTCCAGGAGCTTGACCAGGTTCCCATATTAAATATGGGAGAAAAATTCCCTCCTGCTTCTGGTAAGGGGAGGGACAAGGGACCAGTTTGAAATATGCCAGAGGACTCTATTTTAATGAGGTCTGCCTGGGAGAAACTAGTTAACCAGACCCTAACTGACCTGGGAGAAGGGAAATACTCCAGCCTGCTCTAGCCATTCTGTTCCACCTAACAACGGAGAGAAAAAAACCTGAGAAATATTTGTAAAGTTTATAGTCCAAAGGCATAGGATCACTAAAAGACTGTGGGATAAAAGGTGTATAACATGTTACACAAAAGGTACAACTTGCGCATAATGGGAGATGGAATTGGCAAGAGGCAGTATTTGAAGGGAAATGGCAGAGAACCTTCTAGAATTGCTGAAAGATAGGAATTCTCTGATTGCAGGAGCACTGTGATGCTGAGCAGTATAAATAAAAGTAAATTCATACCTAGGGACACCGTAAACCAAGTCCAAATAAAAAGAGTAAAATGTTAAAGTAACCGGAAAAATACTTTACCCTGTTCCACTTGTGTTAGCATTTCTAAAATGCTTGTTGTTCTGTGTAGCAATTTAAAATTTAGTATGTGTTTACTTTATAAAGACAAGGGATCAGAAATGGTCATACAGGGGGTGCCTGGGTGGCTCAGTTGGTTAAGCGTCCGACTTCGGCTCAGGTCATGATCTTCATGGTTCGTGGGTTCGAGCCCCGCATCAGCCTCTGTGCTGACAGCTCGGAGCCTGGAGCCTGCTTCAGATTCTGTCTCCCTCGCGCTCTCCGTCTCTCTCTCTCTCTCGCTCTCTCTGTCGCTCTTGCCCTCTCTCAAAAATAAACATTAAAAAATTTTTTTAAAAATGGTCATACAAGAAACTTAAACATTGTTACAGTCTTACCCACTTAGGAAAACTGAATGCCTATTTTAGAAGACACCAGATTCAGTTTTACTGCCCTACTTTTAACATAGCTGCTCAGGAGCAGCACCTGTTTGCATTTAAAATGTTATGCAAAACAGCAGTACTTGGAACAAAGTACCAACTTTGAATTCGGCTTGCTGAGTTCAGATCCTTATTCTACCACATAATAGCCATATAACCTTGGTCTTGGTTTTCTCTTCCAGAAACTGAGGACTAGAAGTAGTGCCTCTTACTAGACTTGTTGTAAGAATCAAGTAAGAAATCATGCATAGTTCTTTGCAGGTATTGAGTGCCAAGTAAACAAGACCTGTTCTTACTAAGAAATACTATTTTTGGCTTTGAGAAGTAAACCTGTAGTTGGTGCTATATTTAACATGCTAACAAATCTGCAATTCCTTTGATATTTTATTTTAAAAGCCCATAGTTATTTAATTCCAAATTAGATACCAGAAAAGCTTGGGCAGCAGTAATAGTTCTGTAATATATGGAGAAATCGGGGATGGGTGGAAGGGTAATTAGAAAACTACCTGCTGTCATATAATGTGACAATTTAAAGCTGCAATTTAATGAAAAAAAATTTTCCTACTTTTTATGAGCAACATGGTGGGCTACTCAGCTAGAATCTGAAGTCTGAATTTGATAGGCAGATTGCTTAATCTTTGTGGAAGCGTAGATCCTTTCATACTCCCTATGGAAATAGAATACTATAGAAAGGTGACTACCCATGGATAACTGTCTTGAGATAGACCCCTTCCTTGTGGTATAGAAAGAAGATACATAGAATAGAAATTGAACTCAAGTACATAGTTCAGTGAGAAGGAAGTTCTGATAGATTTCTTTTTTTTTTTTTTTAATTTTTTTTTCAACGTTTTTTATTTATTTTTGGGACAGAGAGAGACAGAGCATGAACGGGGGAGGGGCAGAGAGAGAGGGAGACACAGAATCGGAAACAGGCTCCAGGCTCCGAGCTATCAGCCCAGAGCCCGACGCGGGGCTCGAACTCACGGACGGCGAGATCGTGACCTGGTTGAAGTCGGACGCTTAACCGACTGCACCACCCAGGCGCCCCAATTCTGATAGATTTCTAAAGCATGAAGAGGGTTTCAGATTTCATTTCTGATTTGGGAAGGATGACGAAGTTTCTTTACTGATTGTTGATTTGTCTCATTTCATAGAGCTTTCATATCATAAGTCTTGCCTCTTTTGTGTTCTCCTTATCTTTGTATCACTGTCATAATGTTGATTAAAAAAAAATCAGGGGCGCCTGGGTGGCGCAGTCGGTTAAGCGTCCGACTTCAGCCAGGTCACGATCTTGCAGTCCGTGAGTTCGAGCCCCGCGTCGGGCTCTGGGCTGATGGCTCAGAGCCTGGAGCCTGTTTCCGATTCTGTGTCTCCCTCTCTCTCTGCCCCTCGCCCGTTCATGCTCTGTCTCTCTCTGTCCCAAAAATAAATAAACGTTGGAAAAAAAAAAATTAAAAAAAAAAAAATCATTCTAGGGGCACCTGGGTGGCTCGGTCGGTAGGCGTCCGACTTCAGCTCAGGTCATGATCTTATGGTTCGTGGGTTCAAGCCCTGCGTCGGGCTCTGTGCTGACAGCTCAGGGCCTGGAGCCTGCTTCAGATTCTGTGTCTCCCTCTCTCTCTGCTCCTCCCCCACTCACACTCTCTCTCTCTCAAAAATAAATAAACATTAAAAAAAAAAAACCATTCTAGGGGTACCCAGGTGACTCAGTTGGTTAAGCATCTCTTTTTTTATTTTTTTTATTTTTTTTAATGTTTATTTATTTTTGAGACAGAGCATGAGCAGGGGAGGGGCAGAGAGAGAGGGAGACACAGAATCCAAAGCAGGTTCCAGGCTCTGAGCTGTCAGCACAGAGCTGTCAGCACAGAGCCCTATCTATGCAGGGCTTGAACTCGTCAACTGCGAGATCATGACCTGAGCCGAAGTTAGATGCTCAACTGACTGAGTCACCCAGGCGCCCCAGGCATCCAACTCTTGATCTCCGCTCCAGGCTTGATCTCAGGGTTGTGAGTTCAAGCCCTTGTTGGGCTCTGCACTGGGTGTGGAGCCTACTTAAAAGAAAAAATTCTAACATTCCAAGTAAGCTTTCCTGATTTTAAGAATGTGAAGAAACAAAGACCTTAGAAGGACTGAGTGAACTGACATACCTGTCCTCAAAGGGAAAAAGGTCTTGTTCCCTGGTCCCAGTTTTTAAGGTGTGTGACATTGACAGAGTCTCAATTCCAAGGAATTCTAATACAAATATGAATAAAGTACATTTTCAGATTTATCTCATTTTTTGTTTCCTCTATATAAGAACAAAGCTAGGATCTCAGCCCACATCTGTCAACAATTTTGACCTTTCACAAAATATTTTATATGTATGGTGATGTGCATAGTAAAAGTTGTAGTCTATTTAGATATTTAATCTAGATCTTGGAAGTATTCATAAGATTTGGAGAGAAATGGAGCACCTGTTTAGAAATAACAAGTAGGCCGGCATAGTTTGGAGCAAGGGAGACCTCAGTAAAAGAGAATTGAAAGTGAAAAGATAGGACTATATAATGAAGTTTTAAAATAAATTACTTCGAACTTCAATCATTCATATGCAAAAATGTTTGTAAGGAAAAGAATTTCTCTAAAGACCAGTTTAGAGAATGGTGTGGGACTTGATGTGGAAGTGGTTAGCTGGAGCCTGGGGAGGAGAAAGAGAGCCGGGAGAGAGGATGAACGGTCTGAGAGCTAGAAAAGGGGAGGGAAGAGTGTCCATTCCAGAGCTCCTCTCTTCGGGAGTTCCTGGCTGTGATCTGAAACTGTCCCCCTATGCAAAGGGCAGGGAGAGGCCAGAGACTAAAAGAAGAGATAGATCACTTCAGATTGAGAGGTGACAGTTTTTGTTTTTCTTCTTGTTTTTTATTTTTTATGGATTTTTTAAATAGTATTTTTATTTAAAAAAAATTGTTTTTAATGTTTACTTCTGAGACAGAGCATGAGTGGGGGAGGGGCAGAGAGAGAGGGAGACACAGAATCAGAAGCAGGCTCCAGGCTTTGAGCTGTCAGCACAGAGCCCGACGCAGGGCTTGAACTCACTGACCATGAGATCACGACCTGAGCCGAAGTTGGATGCTTAACTGACTGAGCCACCCAGGCGCCCCTACAGTATTTATTTAAGTGATCTTTACACCTAACATGGGGCTCGAACTTGGGACCCTGAGATCAAGAGTTGCATGCTCCTGTGACGGAGCCAGCCAGGTGCCCCAGCATACTGGGAACAGGTTTCGTTTTTCTTTTTTTAAATGTTTATTTAATCAGGGGAGAGGGAGAGAGTCCCAAGCAGGCTCCACACAGGCAGCGTGGAGTTGATGCTGGGCTTGATCTCATGAAGTGTGAGATCTTGACCTGAGCAGAAATCAAGAGCCAGAAGCTTAAACAAATGTGAGCCACCCAGGCACTCTGGGGACAGTTTTAATAAGCAAGGGAACTTACATAAGAGGCTTGTCTCAGGCGGTAACAATACGAGTAGATCTCCCTCTGCCAAATCTTAAAAGATTATATAGAGGCCCTAACTTAGGTTCAGCCTCCTATGTTGTCTAGATGTTCTCAATACCACTTAACTGTCTCAAGGCTGTATCCTTCAGGCGGCTTCAGGGATCAGGGACGGGAAGCAGAATGCACATTTTAAGGACAGAGGACGGGGTGAGGAGCCTCCAGATTGCTTGGGTCCAGCTAGTGAGTTAACCTGCAGTTAGGACTCTTCAGTAACCTTCTCCAACAGAGTGTCAGGTGACTTGAGGGTCAGATGTGGAGTGACTCAGTTTGGGGTAAAAAAGATCGTAAGAGTACCTAGTTGCTTTAAACACAATGCCAGCGATGTTGATCTTTGCAAAGTGTGAAAATTAGGAATTGTGATTTTTTTCTCCTACCGCCCCCCCCCCCCAAAAAAAGGAGGTGTAAGTATTTGGCAGAGGGAATATTTTGTTGAGTTCAAGAAAGATTTTAGGGAGGAATGTTAAAGAAATGCTTGTGATTATTTTTTGTTATTCAAGTAATAAATGACTTTTTCTTAAATGACTTTTTTTTAAGTACTTTTCCCCCCCTCTTTAAGTCCTCTTAGTCTGGACAATTCAAAATACTTGCCTGGATTTGCCTCAGAGATGGCCTTGAGAAGTGTCTTCTCAGCCACTCAAACTGAGTGGTTTGGTTTCCGGGAAGACAGTATTAATTTAGTGGCTCTGCATTGTTGGAGAAGTTGTATTTAACTCTTAACATTTTAACAGTGTATTAAGTTAATAGAACAATAAAAGTAATAAAGAGTATATTCTAGGTGGTCCTACTCTTTTGCCATCTAAATATTTACTAAGATTTATGATTTGCTTGGTTCTTCCATTTTCTGATAGACTGATTTTGGAATCTCCAGGCTTCTTGACCTCTCAGCACCTCCTAGATTATTGTTACTTAGGTGTCCTTTTTATCTTAATCTTTTTAAACTGTACTCCTCAGCATTTTACCTTAACCGTAGGCCCTTTCCTCGTAATGCTTTTTGGTATGAGCTACCTTTTTATAACTAAAAAAATCTTTGACATCCAGCACCCAGATCTTGGTTTCTAAATATTTAGAAGTAAATCTCTAGGAAAAAGGAACCAGGGCCCCTGGGCAAAATGGCTGATTCTAGGGCTAGAGCAGAGAAAATAAAGAAAAGCCTGGAGATTGTGTATTGTCTGAAAGAAAGGAATTGTTCAAAAACCAAAAAGATAAGGTTATATCAGAGGGACACAGGAGCCAATCTCAAAGAGCTCCCAATGAACAATTTAAGTAACAAAATTAGTATAGCATAATACTGAATTACACCCAAAAGTATAATAAAATAAATATATCAATCAGTAAATGCATATAGAATTGTAAAAGTTTAACCTGGAGACTGAATCCTAAGAGATTTATTTAAAAAAAATTTTTTTTAATTCCATATTCCCATTACCGGTGATATAAAAGAATTTTCTTCCAAAATTTTCTCGTGTGCCATATATACTCTCTGATTTTAAGTACTCCTAAGATATACTAAAACATACTGTATGTGGCACATGTATAGTTTGAAATACGTGATCTTAGTTTATTGTAAATATTCCAGTGTGTCTGAGAGGGATTTAGGGGAATGAGAGCTACTGTTATAAGCCCAGCAACAAAAGACTTTATCGTTTTTTAGATGGAAAATGTGAGTTAATTCTGATATTGTGTTAGGTTTTATACTATGGAATTCTCTCAATGAGGGGTTCTACCATGAAGTCTTATTTTCTAACTTTAAACATTTTATGTTTATTATATATAGAGAAGAGAGGAGTTGAATATTTATTAACAAAAGACACTTGGACTCTGTATGTTACCCCTTATCAAATCACTAAGAAAGATGTGTGCTCTCTTTTGAAATTGAGGTAAAATTGGTACATAACATTACGTTTAAGTTTCAGGGTGCATACTGTCTTTGCTCAATGCCGTTCTTTAAAAATTTTCGGTTTGCTAATCAACATGGTTTATCTACATTTGTTTTGATTCATTGAGAATCTATATATTTAGTGTTAAACTTGTTAAGTTCATACCTAGTATTTTATAGTTTTGTTACTGTTACGAATGGCATTTGTTTTTACCATTTGAATTTCATACTGGTTTTGCTGGAATAAAGAGAAGCTATTGCTTATAGGTGAATCCCTGGATTTTCTAGATTTACAACCGTCATCTTCAAATGAAGATCATGTTTTCAAGTGTCATGTACATGTTTTGTTTCTTTGTCTTATTGCATTAGTGTGAAGCTTAAAAACAATGTAGATAAAATAATCATGCCCGTTGACATGCTTGTTTCGTTCGGTGTCTAGTATTTCACTGTTTAATAGAGGCTTGCTTTGAGTTATGGTAAATTATCTTTATTGTATATGTATCATTTTTTCTCTTTTTTATTTAAAGCAAAAACAGCTTAATTTTACGAAATGCTCTTTTCTCTTATTTGTTGATAAATTAGGTTGATTTTTCTAATGTTTTAGTTGAGTTCTGTTGGTTTCTAACGTGGCTGGATTGAACTCCTTTTGATCATGTGTTACTGCTCCATTGAAGCACTGATACCAGTTATGTCAGACAAAGATTATGCTGCAAAATGAATTGGAAAGCTTTCCGTCTTTGCTCTGGGATAATTTACCCCAGGAAGTACTGTTCTTTTCATATCAGAGTTCAACTATAAAACCGTCTACCTTTTTAAAGGTAGATCTTTGGCAGTCTTTCTAACTTCTGTGATCATTAGTATATTCAGGTTTTTCTGCTTCCTGAGTCCATTTAGAAAGTTTGTATTCTGCTAGAAAATAATCCATATCCTCTAAATTTCCTAAAAATTGCCATAGAATTGCACGTATAATATTTCTTGACAGTTGTCTTAATCTTCTAAATATCCTTTATATTGCCTTTTTTATTCAAATAAATACTTTTGGTTTAGTACTTTATGTGCCTTAGGCTAGCCAAAAAGGGCATATATTTCATTGATATTTTCAAAGAGCTACTTTAGACTTGTAGATAAAGGTACTAACATGACTAACTTTATACTAACTTTGTACTAACTTATTAATAAGTACAAATTAAAGCTGCTTCACTTTTTTCCAGTCTTTCCATTTTAATAAAGGTATTTTAGAAATAGAAATACTTTTCTTGTAAGAGGGTTAGTTATAATTGATGTTTTAATGTAAAATGTTCTTTTTGTTATTTTCTAGATAACTTCTCATTTCAGTTTTTAATCTGCTTGACTCAGAGGTTAACTAAAAAAAAAAAAAACAGCCTTTTTTTTTTTCCTTTAATGTTTATTTTTGAGAGAGAGAGAGAGAGAGAGAAACAGAGGTTCTGAAGCAGGCTCTGTTTATGCCAGCAGCGAGCCTGATGCGAGGCTCAATCTCACGAACTGTGAAATGATGACCTCAGCTGAAGTCAGACGCTCAACAGACTGAGCCACCCAGGTGCCCCTAAAAAAAAAAAAAGGGGGGGGGGCGCCTGGGTGGCGCAGTCGGTTAAGCGTCCGACTTCAGCCAGGTCACGATCTCGCAGTCCGTGAGTTCGAGCCCCGCGTTGGGCTCTGGGCTGATGGCTCAGAGCCTGGAGCCTGTTTCCGATTCTGTGTCTCCCTCTCTCTCTGCCCCTCCCCCATTCATGCTCTGTCTCTCTCCCAAAAATAAATAAATGTTAAAAAAAAAAAAAAAAAAAATTAAAAAAAAAAAAGTCTTCTTAATTTCAAAGATGCCTTTTTTGGAGGAAGGGATATGTGTAATGAGCAGTCATTTTGATCTTGATATTAGAGAATGCTGCTTATAATATCTATGTTATTAAAATTTATTCATGTTTTCTTTGTGGCCGAGCACATTGTCGAGCTCTATAAATCGCGAATGTATGAGAAGCATGTATGTCATGTAGAGTAAAAAGTTGACATGTTGTTTCTTTTAAATGTTTATTTTGAAAGAGCGTGCATGAAAGCAGGGCAGGGGCAGAGACGGAGACAGACAATCTCACGCAGGCTCTGGGCTGTTAGTGCAGAGCCCCATGCAGGGCTTGAACCCATGAACCACGAGATCATGACCTGAGCCAAAATCAAGAGTCCGATGCTTAAATGACTGAGACACCCAGGCACCTCTACTTATTATTTTTTTAATTGCATATGTATGTATGTACCTAGAATAAATTGAGGTTGATTGCATTATTGAAATAGTCGGTTTCCTTGCTTATGTCTGGTCTATATCGTCTGACAGATTTAGGAAGAAGTTTGTTACAATATACCCTCTATGGCTGTAATTTTATCAATTTTTTATTTTATTTACAGTGTCTAGTTCCTTTTGGTGATATTTGCCTTGGCTAGCTGTATATATTTCATAGCTGTATTATTTGCCTAAATATTTATGATGTATTTTCCTTTTGGATTGGATCTTTTTGTATTATATACTTCTCTCTTCTACTTTACCTAATAATCTGGTTTATCTGATAATATTTTGACTACTGCTTATCAAAAATTATGAAGGGCCTGAGATTTTCCTCTTTCTGCAAGCTGACAAGTTAGCCTGCTACAGTTTCATGGATTCTGGCAGAAACCGGAATCAAAGGACTTTCATTATTATTACTCACAGCAATAGCCAAGATATCAGCATTTTCTTGTGCCACTTCCTCCAGCCCCAGTTCTCTGTGAGAAGAGCCAGGTGGTATCTGCACGTTCATTGAGTTGCTTTGCAGAAGAGGAGCCCTGAGCATGGTTAGGGAACCCAAATCTTTTATTGTGGGAAATAAGCAGATCTACTCTTGGCTCTGGAGAGGACACTGCATCTGTCTTCCAAGGCTGTTTGCTCTACAAAGATCATTGAAAAGACAGTCCAAAACATGTTGAAACGTGAAAGACCTATGGAAAATTATCTCCCAACTGTTTTTTTATTTGCATTTGCCTGCTATCTTTTTGCTCATCCCTCTCATAATTGATTTTAATTTTCTGTTTGAATAGATAACATGTTTGCAGTGGTTCCAAAGCAAAGAGATGCAAAGGATATCCAGTGAAGTCCCTCTCTCACCTCAGTCCCTTATTCACCCTTTCCAGAGGCAGCCAATGCTATCAGTTCTTGGGATCGGTTCTTGTGATTGCACATGCAAATATATATACACATAATTTGCCCCCAAACTTTTTACATGGTGATATCATGCTGTAGATGGTTCTGAACCTTAGGGTTTTTTTCATAATACAGTATATCCTGGAAATTATTCCAAATGAGCATTGTTCTTTATAATTACCTTACATTTTATAGATGGGTGAGTCACAATTTATTAATTAGCCCATTGTTAATGGATGTTAAATTGTTCCTGGTATTTTGTATGTGTATGAGTGGGTATATGGGATACAGTCCTGGAAGCCTTGCTTGGTCAGGGATGTATGTGAATTTGTTATTTCTGATAATATTTCTTTTAATTAAAAAACATTTTTTTAATGTTTATTTTATTTTAGAGAGAGACAGAGCACCAGTAGGGGAGGGACGGGGAGAGAGAGAGAGAGAGGGAGGGAGGGAGGGAGAGAGACGCAGAATCTGAAGCAGGCTCCAAGCTCCGAGCTGACAGCACAGAACCCTGTGCGGGGCTCAGACTCACAAACCACAAGATCATGACCTGAACTGAAGTCGGTGCTTAACTGACTGAGCCACCCATTTCTGATAATACTTCTAGTTTAGTAATACTAGTTTAGTAATACTTCTAGCTCTAATAATACTGAGTGTCCCTATTTCTGATAATACTTCTAGTTTTACCTTTAGTGTAGAGCTGGAGTGATTTTGCTAGTATTTTATTTAGGATTTTTGCAAAAATGAGGTTGGACCAGTTTAAGGGTAGTCTTTTTTGAGTCTTAGAATCAATGTAATGCTTGCTTCAGAAGAAATAATTCAGATTTCCTTTTTCTATGTTCTGCAGCTGTATAAATAGCATTGAGACCATCTGAACTTCAAAGGTTTGGTGTAACTCCCTATGGAAGTGTCTGGGCCTCATGCTCTTTGAGGATCACTCTTAGACAGCTGTCTCTGATTTCTACAGAAATTGATCTATTTGGATTTCTGTCTTTCCCTCCTGAAAGTTACATATTTCATTGCTGCATATTGTTACTAGCAAATTTAGTCTCTTACGGATTTTTAATTTTCTGCCCAAATGTGATTGTTTTCCCATTTTTTTCTTAACTTCTGTATCTGTGTTTACTCTCTTTCACCCTTTTTATTATTGCCCTTAGATTCCTTTGGGTCTTTTTTATTTCCTGTTTTAAAACTTTTTCGTGGTGCCTTGGTGGCTCAGTCAGTTGAGCGTCCGACTTCGGCTCAGGTCATGATCTCACTGTTCGTGGGTTCAAGCCCCACATCAGGCTCTGTGCTGACCGCTTGCTCAGAGCCTGGAGCCTGCTTCGGATTCTGTGTCTCCTTCTCTCTCTGCCCCTCCCCCACTCACGCTTTGTCTCGCTCTGTTTCTCAAAAATAAATAAATGTAAAAAAAAAAACAACAAAATCTTTTTCCTGTTCTTAGGCTTTTTAAAATCTTATTTCTTCTGGTTTCCTTAGATGTGCTTGTCCTTGTCTGTTGTATTGGGAGTATTCATTTCTTCCATCCTGTCTGCCTTCCTTCCCTTCCTTTTTCAGCATAAATATGCAAGGGTATGAGTTTTTCTCTGATATTTTAGCTCTGTTCCATAGATTCTTTTTATTCACTGTTTATTTATCACTGTTACTTTCTTTTTTTTTTTTTTTTTTTTTTTAATGTTTGTTTATTTTTGAGAGAGACAGAGATAGAATGCGAGTGGGTTAGGGGCAGAGAGAGAGGGAGACACAGAAGCAGAAGCAGGCTCCAGGCTCTGAGCTGTCAGCACAGAGCCCGATGCAGGGCTCGAACTCACAAACCGTGAGATCATGATCTGAGCCGAAGTCGGACGCTCAACTGACTGAGCCACCCAGGCGCCCCTATCACTGTTACTTTCTTGTTGTTTAGATATTTTGTGTTTTGAGGGCTCTCTTCTTTAAGTTAAAAGTTATGTGAGAGTCTTTTAAAATTCCCATGTGTTAGGTGCCTTTTCCCTCCGGTTTTGCTGTTTTCTGGTTTTGCTGTATTGTGATCAGACGATGTTACCGGTACTATTTCTGTATTTTAATTTACTAAGTTTTTCTTTGTGGTTTACTATGTGGTCATTTTGGCAAATGTTCCATATTCGTGTTCAATTTAAAAAGTCTTTCATATCCATCTTGTTTTTCAATTGATTTGTCATGGACTGAGGTGAATTAAAGTTTCCTTCTGTTGATGTTTCTATTTTTCTTTGTTTTGTCTATCATTTTTTGCTTCATAGATGCTGTTATTTGTTTGATGCTGTCATTTGTTATTTATAATTACTATATACCTTAGGTACAAATTGCATCTTTTAGTATTTAAAGGGTCTTGTGTCTCCTTTAATGCTTTTTGGACTATATAACTTTGATATTAAAAGTATAATAATAATTTTTCTTTTGTTTCTATTTGCCTGATAAGTGTTTTTTCTTCCTTTTATTTTCATCTTTCATCTTTTTGTTTCAGATATGCTTCTTGTGTACAATACAAGGTTAAGTTTATTTGGGATCTGGTCTAATCTTTTTTTTTTTTTTTTTTTTTTAACTATTTTGGGTTAGTCCATTTACATTTAGTAATATAGCTAGTTTTAATTCCGTCATTATACTTCCTGTTTTTATAGCTTTTTAAAAACATTCCACCAATTGGCCAGTTTTTCTTTGCTCCATGTTTCTTCTTTTAATTGAGAACAACTGCGTTTCTTATTTTAGAGCTTTTTAGTTCATAAATGTAACTATATAATAACCTTGATGCTCCTATTTTTATATTCTGTTAATTTATTTCTTTTTAAAAAATGTTTTTTAATGTTTGTTTATTTTTGAGAGAGAGACAGAGCACGAGCAGGGGAGGGGCAGAGAGAGAGGGAGACACAGAATCTGAAGCAGGCTCCAGGCTCTGAGCTGTCAACACAGAGCTCGATGCGGGGCTCAAACTCATGAACGGTGAGATCATGACCCGAGCCTAAGTCGGACGCTCAACCGACCGAGCCACCCAGGCGCCCCAAGAACTTTTATTTTTTATGACCAGTATCTGCTGTAGGATATACTTTAAATAGTATTGGGTTTTCATGGCTAATTTTTCTCGAGGACTCCATGTGTCCTTCAAATATGCAGCTCTAGTTATATTTTCATTTTCGTAATGTTTTCTTGCATTTTACTTTTGGCTGTAGATAGCAGTTGGAGCTCTTGTTTTCAGTAGATACCTTTTTTGTCCCCGTTCAATTCTTAATAGTTTCTTCATTTCCAGCTTATTTTTCTGGTTTCTAACTCCTTCTGTCCCTGTGATTTCAGGAATTTTTCTTTGTGCTTCTTCTTAGTTTCCACCTCATTTTCATTTTATAAGTTGTTTTTCCCCTTCTTTTTCATCTTCTTTCCTGAGCTGTAATATCTTTGCATGTGTTCTAGGGTAGTTACTTCTCTGTGTTTTTGTTTGTTTGTTTGAATTCATGGCAAATAAATTCATGTTGAGGCTGGATAGTAGCTATATGATGTTCTGTTACACTATCCAATGCACATATTTTATAAAGCTGGCGAATTTGGTGTTGTTCCGTCACTTATCTTGTATTACTTATTTTACTTTGTTCCTGCCCAACCTTCCCTTGATTAATGAAGTTGCTTTCCCTTCCCTCCAAGTTAATTAACAACTTTTACTCGGCATCTTGTTTTTCCTATGATAACCTTACTTTAGTATGTATCTTTGAACATATATTTCTATTTTATTCTATCAAAATTAAGGGTTTTCTTTGTGCTTTCTGCCATTCTTGTTCACTTTCGTCTCCCCGACTTCTCTCCCGTGTATCTCCCAACTCCTAGATGTTGTGAAATAGAGTTTACATTCTGCATCATTAAGTTTACACTAGTGAAACACTGTTTTTATTTCAAAAACCTATAGTTACATTACAGTTTCAGTCACAGTATTCTCTATTTAAATTTTACTTATACATGTTTAATTCCCACTGCTGTTTTTTATACTCTGTTTTTTTCTATTTGAAATTTTTGTGGGGTTTTTTTTTGGGGGGGGGGTTCTTGGTTTTTTAATGTTCTTTTGTTAGAAGCATTTCCATGAATAATTTCCTTAGATACCTTTCATGGATTATTCACTTAATGAGTATAATAACATTTGGATGCCCAAATGTTTTTGGTTTGCCCTCCCACAGAATAACTATCTTTGCTGAATATAGGATATTGCTATTTCAGTTGTTTTGTTTGTTTTTTAAGTGTATAAAATTGTTCTGTGCTGTGACTACCAGTATTCTAGATGAGAAGTCTGGCTAACTCATTATTTTTTTAATTTTAAGGTTTCCTGTTCTTTATGTTTGGAAGCTTACAGGTTGATTTTGTGTTTTGAAGGTTGGAAATTGTATTTTTTTTCCCCCAGGATGCATCGATTTTAGTATTTTTCAACCTTACTCCCATCTGTAATCAATCCTGCTTAAAACTTCATGAACCCTTTCAGTTTAAAACTCATTTAGTCAGCTTGGGGTTTATTTTCTTCTAGTATTTCTTTGATTAGTATTTCTTTCTGTGTTCCTTTTTCTCTTTCTGTAATTTCTTTTTGAAAAGTGTTTTTTGTTTGTGTGTTTGTTTTTACTTAAGTAATCTCCACATGCAATGAGGGGCTTGAACTCACAACCCTGAGATCAAGAGTCGCATGCTCCTCTGAGTGAGCCAGCCAGGGGCTCCTCTTTCTGTAATCTCTGGAATTTCAGTAATAGAGCTGGATTTGTCCTCTGTGTCATATGTTTTCATTCATGACATGTTGGGGCTTTTTTGGAATGACGTGATATGTATTCTAGATTGCTAATAAAGTCGTTTGAGGTTTCTTTTCCTCTTTCTCTGAAGTATTAACAAAACATGGGTTTTGGTTCTAGCAACTTGTACTTATAAAGTGGTTGTCCCTCCATCCCCTCCATCCCTTCCTTGCTTCCTTCCATTCATTCTTTCTGACACTGCAGTAAGCGTCTGTTTCAGTTCTTGGGCTGGTTCACCTTCATTCACATTACTGTGTGTACTTAGTTAGCTATGGCCCTTCTCCGTTACATCATGTTAGCTGTTGTAGAATCTCTCGACACACATGTAGATCTTAGCATTACTTTCTTCTCTGATAGAAGAAGAGCTTAGTCGATCATTAACTTGACACACTAAGCCCTTTTTGTTGGAAGGTGTGAGGAAAGAAGTTTCCCTCTTCTTGGGTGTACAAGGAGAGTGTTATCCTCAGCCCAGCTCTGTGGCTTTTTTCTGGTTTCTCAGTGTCGAGGCAGCCTTGTTCCCTTGTCCGTGTGAGAGTCACTCAGATACTGCTGACTGCCTGGGCAACTTAAGGATTGGTCGGTCAGCCTTGAGCAGATCTGCTGAAAGGAAATAGACCTTCCAAAGCAGTGTGTTTTCCCCATCCTTAGAAAGATTTTTTTAAAAAACCCTTTTCATACTTGCTCTTTCTTGATTTTCATGTGACGCTGGGGCACTTTCATTACCTGAAGTTCAGATGAATCTAGGTTTAGATTCTCCATGATCCGTCAGGTAGTCACCGTTATTTTAGTAATTTAGTAGCAGGATAAGAGGGGATCAAGAAAGAAGTCTGAGTTGTCAGTGTTTCATGACTGTTACTATCACAGCTACTGGTTCACCCCTGTTTGCTGTTTCCAGATACTTTGAGTTTCACACTCTGTTTTCTCAGGAGTGGACATTTTAAATAGCTTTCCTGTGCATACATACTTTTAATACTTTACTCATATATACTAATAAACCTGTAAGTATTTGTTGGCAGACTCAGCATATGTCCAGTACTTTCTTGTTGATTGGCTGATAACCTCATGGGTAAAGAATTGAGTACACTTAACAAAAAATAGATCTGAGCTCATCTGAGTCACCAGACTGCAAACAAAGCCACTGAAGCAACAACTTCTGGGCTTTGGGGCGTTTTCTCTGTTTTTGGCTGTTTATTTGTCACTTGGTGTTTTCTCTAGTCTCCTGAGATCTTTTGCTTCATTAGTTATTCAAAAAATGTTTATTGAGCACTTGCTGTGTACAAAACACTATGCTACTTGGTAGAGTAAGCAGAGCATAGAGGGTTCTCTGGCCTCATGGAATTGACTGCTTCTTTATTACAGAGATTACAGAGTACTGACTACATCTGACTACATTCTCAGAATGTAGACTCATTCTACTGTTTGGTTTACACAGTATCAAAGTGAGGTTTTTTTCAGTGAGTATTTTGAAAATGAGAAATTTCACCTAGAAACCTAAATTTGCAGCTGCCTTAAATATGTAATATCTGGCTACACTGGGCCCTCATTTCTACATGGCATTCTGCTATCATAGCAAGTGCCCCTTTAGATAGGACTGTGTACATCAGTTTTAATCCATAAAACTGAGGCCTACTTCATTTGGTATTTATTGTCACAACTGTGCTGTTCTTTTTCTTACAAAATGATTAAAAAGATGAGCTACTTCTTGAATGTCTTCTTGCTATCCTTCAGGCATTTGAGTTTGTGACCTTTGTATAATATTTATTAGTCAGCCTGCTAATTATCTTACAGCTTCAGGAGGAAGCAGAAGGGAAAGACACCATGGTTTAGCTTCAGTCAACAAAAGGAGTAGACAGACAGACACATTGTAATGCTCTTTCTCAAATTCATTCTAACAAAGAGATAGAATCCTGGTTTATAAATCTAAAAAAAAGGGGAGGGCACCTGGGTGGCTCAGTCGGTTAAGCATCCAACTCTTAATAATGGCTCAGGTCATGATCTCATGGTAGTGGGATCGAGCTGCACATGCTGAGCAGAAGCCTGCTTTGGATACTCTCTCTCCCTCTCTGCCCCTCCCCCATGTACAAGTGCACGCGTGCTCTCTCTCAAAATAAGTAAACTTAAAAAAAAATCTGATGATAGTTCTGACATGTGTTTTTGCATGTTATAATACCATTTGAGTTGACATGTTTCAGTTTACTTCAATAATGCTGTAGTAAAATGGTGTTTATATTCAGTTAACGCTTAGTTAAAGCTTTGTAAGTATTTTCACATTCATTAGCTCTTTTGTTTTTAATCATCAAAATAAAATATCATATGAGATACAGGTATTATGACCTGCAATGTAGTTGAAGACAAACGAGGCTCAAAGAGGTTTGCACATTGTCCAAAGGTCAAGCCTGTTCTCTTTCCACGAGGCCGCCTTCCATTTGCATTGTCTCATTCGATCTTCACAACAGTCTTAAGAGACAGGTGGAACGGGTTTCATCATTTCTTAGATTGGAGAAAACAAACTCAGAGGAAGAGTCCTTTCTTGGCAGTTATCACATGCTAGTGTTCAGAACATGCCTGCTACTATGAAGCTACACTGCTGGACGTTGAACAGGTCTCCTGTAATTCTTACCACTCCCCCGTGGGATAGGTATTGTTATTCTCATTATATTCCCCAATAAGTGGACGAGTTGGAACTTGAACCTAGAACTGTCTATAAGCAACACTGGGTTTTTTTTGTTTTGTTTTGTTTTTGTTTTTGTTTTTTGGTGGTGGTTTTTGTTTTTTTTTTTTTTTTTTTTTGCTGCGTCATATTACAGAGCTTGCTTGACTCCTTTTTATTGCCATTAAGAGCCTGTATTTTAGAAGTACACAGTGGTAAATTAAGCTTGAAAATCAGCTTTTTGTATTTTTAGGACAGGTGTTTTCTCTGTGCAGTGTGATTCAAAAGCGGACCAAACTTAAGTTTAGTTCAAAGTATATTCTGTTTTTGTATATATTCGGCTGTTTTAAAATAATTCTCTTGCTCTTTAATGGGCATAACTTATTTAGGAAAGTACTTGTTTAGCATTTAGCAAATCAGTGTATTGGTTGTGAATTTTGTTTATTGTTGATTTGTGACAGAGAGGGGCATAGGAAAGTTACCTTGATTTGAAGATTGGGGAACAGTTTGGTAACCTAACAATTACTTAGGTTGACTTGTGTGACTTTTGGCAGCTTGTTACATACCTAATTTTATATAATACCCAACCCTAGCTAGCCTTTTAAAGTAAGTTAAGAACAAAAAGCCCAAGAAAGCTAAATCTATTGAATATTGAGTTTATGTTCCATTTGTATATTTTACCCTTCAGAGTTTGGGTTCCATTGTATTTTACTTACATTTTCTTGGAGAAGGCACCAAATGTCTATTTCCAAAAATATTCCCAAGAATACACATTTTCCCTTAAAAGTCATCAGAAGAGTCACAAGTTCCATCTACCCACTTCTAAAGAACTAACTAGTCTTCATATTAAATTGTTTCTAACAGTGCAGATGAAAAGTAGCTATATGCTTAGTCAATTCTCCGTTATATTTAAAGAAAGCATTGATGCAGTAATTGTCAGTGGCACTGAGGCAGAGGAAGCCAGTAATTTCAAGCTGAATGAGAGTGAGTGTCTAAAAAGGATAAAAGCATAGGCTGACCATGGACTTTGAGTTTTAGTCACTTTAATAAAGGTCATTCCTATGTTTTTATTTACATATTTGTCTCATAGTGAAAATGGCAATTTCCCTAAGTATCATCTCTAGTTCCTCTTATGATATTTGAGTACAGTAATAGCTCACAGATCTATAATCTAGAATATTAATGTTAACTTCTTCTCTTAAGTCCATTAGAGATAAATTTATATCTGAAAGTATTTATTAATAAACCTTGTGAGTCCCTGTTTTTCATTCTTTGAGTAATTGCTTCTTACTAATGTTGTGAATTTTTTTAATTCTTGATTTTTCTAGGGATTATTTCACATTTCAGCTGCTTTTGTTTTCTACTGCTATCATTGAGGGTTCAAGAACAAAAAATAAGTCTTCAGGTAAAATGCCTGATCCATAATAGTGCTTGGCATTGTATTTTGCTGAAAAGGTCATATAGCTGTTTGGATGCTTGATCTGAAAATACAGTTGTGATGACTATGAAATTTCCGCATGGAGTTTTCTTGGCTGCCTCTAACAGAGTTGGTCTCACTTGTTCGTTCATTCTTTCTTTCTCTCTTTCTTCCTCTCTTTTTCTCTTTCTTAATTTTCAAAAGGATTTTGGCCGTCTGCTTTTTTTCGTGTTGTCTTGATCTGCAATAACTATGGCTATGTGCTTGTATCTGCTAAATATTTTAATTTTGCATTTTTGGCTGCTTGAATTTTAAGTAATGTTGGGCGATGCAAATTAAGAGCTTGAGGCTATAAGTGAAAGAGTAATCTACAGAAGTTTTTAATTAGCTTATAAATGTATGTTCTTTACCTATTATATATTTTCAGGTTTGGTATTTTACTAACATTAAAATTTAAAATTTAGTTTCTCAGTTGCACTGACCACATTTGAAGTGCTACTTTCAGGCCATATGTGGCTAGTAGCTACCAGACAGCACAGATAAAAGACTGTTTCTGTCATCATAGAAAGTTCTAATTGGACAGGACTATTTTCCTGTCCAATAGAAGCAAATAAGCAGTAAATTGTAAGCTCATTTCTGATGATACCAGTTTTTAGAGCAGTTTGATAACTCCAGAAGCTAAAGCATGTGATCAGTCTTGAGCGTACATCCTCTAAGTTAATGTGCCATCTCGATCTTGAGTATTTCATACCTAAAGTTGTCTGAAATAGTTCATTTGCTTCACTATTCTATTTTAAAGTGAAATTACTTCTTGTAACAAAATTCATGTAGTAAACAGCCCACTGATTTAGCCTAATTTTGAGTCCTGACCCCAGAACTTACTTAGGTTAGTAACTTCTGGTAAGTTACTTCTTTGAGCCTCAGTTTCCATATCTATAAAGTGAAGGTAACATTAGCTACCTCATAGGATTAATAAATAATATTAACTATATGTAAAGATATGTCACAGAGTGGACATTTATAATACTTTTAAGTATAGAATGAAGCCAAAACATTTAAAAATTAAGTGATGTTGCTTGCATGAATTTGTGTTCCAAGCCTTGAAATTTATAATGGGTCTCTGGAAATGGTTAGGTCGAGTGTCCTATAAAAGTTTCTGGTGGCCATGGGATTATTTATGACATCATATAAAGTTAAAACAACTAGAATACCAGAGTGAGGAGAAAAAGAGATAGAAAAGTGAGCAACTTTGCTTTTGGAGAAGTTCGTAAAGTATTTTCTGATAACAATGGCAATAAAAATGAATTTTTTGTATAATGTTTTCATAACTTACCAAGTTTTTCACATAATTCTTTAAAATTTCATGTCCATACTATTTTAGGTACCTTTATTGTATTAATATTAGGGGAAAAAAAGAATAAAAGGAAAACTCAAAGATGGCCAATATTTTGGAGCTTATATAGCTAACTGTGAGGATGGAAATTCATATTAAGTTTTCAACTTTAAATCTTACACTCTTTCTTCTTCAGCATGCTTGTTCCATTATTAGCAGTTGTGTTTCTGAGGCAGGGGTGTATTTCAGAACCTCTAGGGATGGAGCCCGGGTGTATGTAATTTATTTTCTTCTGTGTTGAGACAGAATGCATACCCAAGTGATTCTGGTGCCCACCTCTGGTTAGAAATCATTGGTCTCTTCCTGGTTGAATTCTTCTTTACCTAAATTAATGCTTGCATCATATGAATAAGACAGAAGAATTAGCGTGATAAGCAATACACTGGTTTAACTTTCAGTGTTCCAAATGTTTAAGTAGGACACCAGCAACGATTGAAAAAGCAACACAGATTTACTTTCCTCTTCACTATCTTTAGTGCTTGTCCATTTGTCAGTGCTTGTGGAGAGCGGGAATCCAGACTAGCTCGCTGTGAAGTGAAATCTATTAGTGTTCCCTCCTCTGATAAGAACTTTGGCTAGTTAGTAGCCTGCCCTCAATGTATTGCAGTTGTAAACTGTTGACTCCTTATTGCTTATAGTAGGAAAACATTTATGAATGTTTTCAATTGGCTGGCTAAAGATTTTTATCAGTCTTTTCCCAGCTGTCTTGAAGATGCTTCAGTATCCTGGATTTAGTGGTTTTTCCCAGCCGTATATAATCTGAATGTTTCACAACTTTTCCTTTGAATGAGAGGACAGTGTCATAATGGAGAGGGAAAAGGGAATATCCTAGCAAACTCCCACGTAGGCAAAAATAAATCATGTTGCATAGTGAATTTTAAAAATGAAAGACCTTTTCGAACATAAAAAGACAGATTTTTATGGGAAGTGACATTTTCAAATTTGAAAATTAGGCATTTGCTATTTGAGACCATAAATAAAGTTTTTCAGTGAGTGAACTGTGTTTTGACTCAGTTGCTTATCAAAATGCAGTTGGATAGTGGCATTGTTAACGTTAGCTTTTAACGTTTTCTGAGTAGAGATCATTTCACTAGAAGCTATTTACAGTGGATATTGGCTGCTTCTGCATTGAAATTCGCTTGGGGTGTTCTTGTATATAGGTGTACCTTTCTTAACGTAGAAAATGAAGTTCTGATTATTTTTCATGACTGGGGCTTAGGGAGCTTATGATTAAATGGCTGACTTTAATATGGCAGTTTAGATTAAACTGAAATGATTTTCTTAACTTAGTACCTGCAAAGCATAACATTATATTCTTTAAATAAATACCATTATGTTAATTATATGCAGATTATATTTGTGTTGTACTGTAAATAAATTCACTTAAAAACAGGATGAAACCAAGGCCGTCAAGATACTAAAATTTTTTCAACTCAAAGATTGATTTTTAAAAACCTATTGTAAGAATTGAGACTTGGTCGTAAGTCACCATAAAAGTATTGTTAAGACAGCTATTTTTCTGTGAATAATGCATTCAGAAGCTTGTACTTGATGGATTTCGAGTTCTTTTCACTTGGTATTGACAATCTGTTACCTAGTAGTGTATGGCAAAAATAAGGCAATACTTTTTCTTTATTTTTTAAAAGCTGGCCTGTCTTATTTTCTTAATTTAAGATAATTGAGATTATACGGTTCATATTTACTTAAATCTAGAAGCAGTGTTAATGTATTCCAAAAGGTAGAAAACATGATACCATATTTCACCAATTCTAAGACACACTTCCTTTTCTTACATTAACTGCCCTGGAAAATGAGACGTATCTTAAAATTGGTTTGTGTCGTTTTAATGGTGGTATTTTTTTTCTTACTTGCTCATGTGTAAACGAATGGTACATGTTATAATCATTGATGTTTTAGGCTTGGTAAAAAGTGATCACTGATGTTTTGAAGTTTGTTGTAGAACTTAGACTCATTGTTACGATGCCGTATGTCTTTGTAGTGGAAGAAATCTATGCTGTGACTATACCATATTATGTGGAGTTACAGACCTTTACTAACATCTCTTCCTGTTTCCTTCACATCCACTCATTGCTATCACCCTAGTGTCAAATGGCACAACTAAAACAATTTAATAGTGAGTTTGATGTACTTTATTCAAGAGAAAACAATGCATGGATTGAGGGAGTATGGTACATCACAAGCACTGCCCAAGGTATTTTCTTACAGGATGTTGGAGGAGACAGCACTGAAACAGGGCACGACTGGCTAACAGGGTCCTCTTGCCTAGGGTAATGTAAGCTAGCTAAAGCCAAGTTGGAAGACTGTGACTGGTGTTAAGTTGCCTTGACAGTGAGGTGTTTTCCATAAGTGCAGGATGATGTAGGTTTAGATTTGTGACATGGGTGGGGCCAACTGGAGTGGCCTCATTTTGTGTGTCCCAGCGTAGCGATCAACAGTCACTAGTTAGGTTTTTTTTTAAAAAATTTTTTTTTTCAACGTTTATTTATTTTTGGGACAGAGACAGACAGAGCATGAACGGGGGAGGGGCAGAGAGAGAGGGAGACACAGACTCGGAAACAGGCTCCAGGCTCTGAGCCATCAGCCCAGAGCCCGACGCGGGGCTCGAACTCACGGACCGCGAGATCGTGACCTGGCTGAAGTCGGACGCTTAACCGACTGCGCCACCCAGGCGCCCCAGGTTTTTTACATCACACTGGTTTCCTATCTGTGGAAAGCCAGCCAGAACAATAACAGCAAAATGGAGATCAAGAAAAGGAGGAAAGACTTGGGGTCAGGGTTGGGGTGTGTAGAGTGGAGGTAGGGATGGGACCTCCAGGGTGAAGAAGAGAAAAATGGGGATAGCACATTAGGGCGCGTGTTAATGAGCAAGCAGCATTTTCTGTTTATCCAGCTTGACTTATCCTGGTCAAATCTCTGGTTGTGATATATTAGCTTGTGAACTACCCAGCAGTTAGCTAAAATCATCTCAGTCGTATCCCCTAGATTCTTCTTGCCGAGGCCTTTTTCTGCAGAAGTTGCCCTGTTACCCCTCCAGCTTTAGGGGTAAATTATCTGCTGGTATAGACCCAATAAAGGCTGTGTTTCCTTCTAATGTGCTGTCTCAAAATGAATGACTAAATGGGGAACTACTTCTTATGGAAATGAATTTTTCTACAAGGAATGACTACAGATATATGCACAATTACATTCGCTGTTTTTTATAAGAGGTATGAGACTACCAAACAAATACTTCATTTTAGGAACTTTCCTACCTTGCTCTGTCGTTCAGCATTTAGAGATTGGTGTAGTCTTTTCTCTTTATCCTATTTTATTTTCATTTCTAAACACAGTGATTTGTTTCTTTGTGGGGTAAATGTTTATTGCGTGTTCCTGCTTTACCTTTCCATCCTCTGCACTTGCTGGGTACACATTCTCCTGCATTGAGCAGCCTCTCCATACTCTTCAGTAATGGTGGTTTCAGTTCTTCCTCACTTAAAAAGAGTTACAAAGAATTATCTGGCTAACATACTCTATTTTATGCAAGATCCTTTGAAAAATTAAGCTTTAACATTAATAAAATACTTAAATTTCCAGTATAAAACCTAAATTGAGGGTAACTTTTTTTCCAAAAGGAATTTTTGCTGTGTAAAGGGCTTTATTTACCGGTCGGGTGTTTTAAACACTCTGCAGGGCCCTCTGGAAGCCACTCTAATTGCTGCCTGGTGTGGGCCTTGCATTGTCCCAGAAAAGGATTAAGAAGAATTGTTGCATGCCTGAAATCCTCAGGTTTCCAAAAGTACCTTTCGGAATCTTCGGATCTTCTTGAGTTAAGCAGACCTTTTAAAAGAAGTACCATATGCAGGGTGATTTCTTTAACTTAATCCAATTTTGCTATTTTAGAATTTTATAAGACACTTTTTTTTTTTTTTTTTTAAGAGACAGGGACAGTGTGAGTGGGGGAGGGGCAGAGAGAGAGGGAAAGAGAGAGAATCCCAAGCAGGCTCTGCACTGTCAGCACAGAGCCCGATGCGGAGCTCAGACTCCCAAAATCGTGAGATCATAACCTGAGCCGAAACCAATAGTTGGACGCTTAACCGACTGAGCCACCCAAGTGCCCTGTTATTTTAGAATTTTAAAAATTATAATAGTAGTTTCATGTCTCTTCAGCCACATTACGCTCTAAGGTTTTTTGAACTATCTTAGGCAATAATTAATAATGATTAGTAAGAGAAGGAAAATGGATTCCAAATTGCAAATAACTGACTTGATGATAAAGTTTTCTAGCAAAATCCTTTGCAAGTTAGAGGACTCTGTACTGTTCTTGCTTACTGAAATGCCTCAATGAAATGGAAGTGGAAATAAGAGATGCCGTCTATAGGTAAAGGTAAATATTATTCACTGACTTACGAATAATGTGTTAAATATGGTTGCCAAGTTTTATGTATTTCGGACAAAATATGGCAGTCACCACTCTATAACGTTCCCATAATTCTTCTTTCAGTTTTATTGTCCTGAATTCATTTTTCTCTTTCCTCAGAGGATGTACTGAGTAAAGATGCTGGGGAATGTGCAATATGCCTTGAAGAATTGCAGCAGGGAGATACTATAGCACGACTGCCTTGTCTATGCATATATCATAAAGGGTAAGTTTATTTTTATGTTGACCAAGTTGATAGTAAAAAGATGCTTCTCGGGGCGCCTGGGTGGCGCAGTCGGTTAAGCGTCCGACTTCAGCCAGGTCACGATCTCGCGGTCCGTGAGTTCGAGCCCCGCGTCAGGCCCTGGGCTGATGGCTCAGAGCCTGGAGCCTGTTTCCGATTCTGTGTCTCCCTCTCTCTGTGCCCCTCCCCCATTCATGCTCTGTCTCTCTCTGTCCCAAAAATAAATAAACGTTGAAAAAAAAAAATATTAAAAAAAAAAGATGCTTCTCAAAGTTTCAAACATTGTTGTTAGTGCTGAAAAGTTTTCTTCTTAATTGAAACCCCCACCCATTTCTTAAAAAATAACAGCCTTTGTTTCCTGCTAGAACTAAGATTTGAGCCCAAATATGTTTGTATTCAAAAATCTACCATTTGTTAAACGTTTACTGCTACCCAGGCATTGTCCGTAATGGCTTAGCCAGGCTAGCCCATGTACACCTTGTAATAATCTCATGTTAAAATCGAAGGGATAAGCCAAGGGACCATAGGAAATCTCCCCAATGCCATGGCTAGTAAATGGAAGAGCTGAGATTTTAGCCATGCCTATTTGACTCCCAACACCCATCTGGATTCTCATAAAAAATTCTTGGTTTCAGAGCAACACAGGAAAATTGGGGGTAGAAAATTATTTAAAGCAAACACAAAAATCTAGAAAACTATAACTTTCGAACAATAAAAGGAATAAGGTAGAATTTTATTTAAAGGTAGGGGGTGGAGAAAAGCATAGAAAGCACAATAAATTATACAAAATAAAGAGACAAGAATAAATGTACTATCAGCATAATTCTAAATGAAACAAACTCACCAGTGGAAAAGAGCTTGAAAGATCAGGATATGCTGTTGATGAGTAACACTTAAATATAAGGATATAGAAAAATATGAAAGTGAGGGGATACAAAACTGTATCCAGGCAAGTATTAACTACAGGAAAACTGACAAAGCTAGAATAATAGCAGGCAAAATAAATTTTGGCAAAAATATTATTAGTATGATATGATAAAAGTATATATAAAATTCAGTTTTTGGTGAACCTAAGAACAGAGTCTCAAGGTAAAATATTTATAGAACTGTCAGAAAAGAATTCACAAATATGTCATGATAATGGGAGATTTCAATACAGTTCTCATTGTGTCAAGCAGACACAAAATGAGTCAAAACCTAGAAGAATGTAGCAACAGAGTTAACAGGTTTGTCTGATGGATGTGTGTGTATCTGCACCCAGCAATTAGCATCTTTACTTTTCAGGCACTCATTACATATGCAGAAATTGATGGCATACTAGGCCATACAGCAAGTTTGGCAAACTATGAAAAATTATACCATACAGAAAGCGGTTCTTTGGCCACTCTTAGATGTCAGTAATAAAAGATGAATTATCTTCACACATATTTTTAAGTAACTTGTGGATTAAAGAAGAAATCATAATGGAACTTAGAAACACTTGGAACTGGATAATAATGAAAAGTCTTGCCATTTTTCTAGAGTGATCCATGGAGAGTTTGTGTTAGAGTGGGGGAAAAAAGACTGGAAATCATTAAACCCAATTCTTCCTTAAGAATTTAGAAAAATGAATTAACACTGAATAGAACAAGAAAATAATAAAGGTTAGAGAAGGGAAAAAAAGGAAAAAAAAATACACTAGAGGCCAGCAAAGCCAAAAGTTTGTTTTTTGAAGACTAATGAAATAGATAAGCCTCTGGCAGGATCATCTCTAGGAGGAAAAAATGAACAATATAGGAATGACACATCAGGCATAGTAGAAATAAAAAACAAATGGAAAAATCTGTGAGAAATTTATTTACTCTTCGATTTAAAGAAAACAGGCAATTTCCTTAAGAACATTATTTTATATATTATTCATTATATATTATGTAATATATAAGTATATTTATTATGTTACTAACTATATATCTCAATATATAGTAATTACCAAGATATTTAAAAAAGAAACAGAACACGTGAATTGACTATAATAACTATTATAAGTAATTATCAAGAAAAACTTTTTAAAAAACAACAAATATTAAAAAATAAAACCCCAAAACCTAAAAAGAGGCCTACAAAATTGGTCTGACAGCAGGTTCTACCAGACGTCCAAAGAACACCATGTTAACCATTGTTAAACTCCCCTCAAGGTAGGAAAGAATGGTAGGTTCCCCCACTTATTTTGTAAAAATAGTATAAACTTGATACCAGAATCAGACAAGGAGAGTATAAAAAAGAAAATTAGAAGGTACTCTCATTTATGAACATAAATCAAAAAAAAAAAAAAAAAATACTAGCAAACCAAATTCATCAATATCTATCTGAAGTAATGCCTCATGACTAAATTAGACTTATGCTAGGAATATAAAGACATTGTAAGATTAGAAAACTTACATATGCAACATGTTAATAAAGGAGAAAGACCATATTATCTCAGTAAATGAGAAAAAATGCATTACAGTTCTATACTTGGGTATTAATGATTTCAAAACAAAAGCAAAGAATAGATGTTAGATAAACTGTTAAAATTGTTAACAGCTTACCAGGGTTTTCAAATATAAGCTCAACATGAATGTTAGTTTCATTGATAACTCAGTAAGAAAAAATAAAAGCTTTTTTTTTTTTAGAATAATATTAACACCCACAGAAACTACAATAGCAGTAAGCTATGTTAAGAATACATCCTACAAAAGATACAAGGATTTTAAAACTTTACTGAAAGATCTAGAAGATCCAAAATGTAGAGGTATATTGTCTTGTGGATAGGAAGACTCAGTGTCATAAAGATGTCACTTAATCCCAAATTAATCTATATAGTTAATATTATCCCGTTCAAATCTCGACTAGTTTTTTCATGTAACTTGACAAGTTGACTCTAAAATACACATGGACCAAAGAGTCCATATGGCAAGAACAGTCATATTCACAAAGAAGAAAACTGCTGGGGGGTGGGGGCTTCCCCTATGCAGATACATTTTAAGACTATTAATTAAGACATGTGTGGAAAGGACATAGGAATAGAGCCCATAAACACTCACGCATATATGAGAGACATCATAGCACAGGGGTTAAGAGCCTGGACTCTTGGGAGTCAAGCCTTCCTCCCAAGGTTCAAATCCCAGCCCCTCCACTAATTCACTGTGTGATCTTGATCAAGTTACTTAGTTTTTCCCTCCTTCGATCTATAAAATGAGGCGACAGTACCAACTTCATAGAGTTGTTTTGAGGTTTGAAATGAGTTAAATTTTAGAAAGTCTGGCACATGATGGATAGTATGTAAATATTTGTTAAGTAAATGAAAAAATTAAAAAATTGATTTGGCAGTGGTGGTGTTATAGCAGTAGAGAAAGAATGAACTATTCAAAGAATGGTACTGAGATCACTTGGTTATTGATGTAGAAAAACAGTTGAATCTTTATATTTGAAATAGGAATTAATTCCCGATTGAACATATGCCTATGGAAACCAAAAAAAAAACTCTTACAAGTGTTGGAAAGAATGTAGAGAAATGTTCTTGGCCTCTTTGGGGGCTACAATGCAAGCCTTCCCCCACCCCCGTATAAAAACTTGAAGGAAAAGTTGATCAATGATCTGAACTGAACCCCCAAAATTGAAGTGTGCCTGCTCTTATAAGGATACCCATCCACTGAATGTTTTTACACCCAGTTCAGTTAGGCCACGGGCTTTATTTTTAAAGTACTTGCTTGCTTCATTCATGGTTCTCAAATTTGGACCATATTAACATTTTAAAACTTTTTTTTCATCGTGATACTGTGAAAAAGTAAAAGAAAACTAGACCTCAGGCTGAGGTTTTTTTTGTTTTTTTATAATACACGAACAACAGTTGTTGTATCTGAAACAGTACTCTCCTTCAGCAACTTTCTGTAATGCAGTTAGCGCGTTGCAGTTGGTAAGTGGAAGAAACAGTGACGGTACAATGAGATGATCTTACTGGTTCATCCATAGTATTTCTCAGCACATCAGTGTTTTGCTCCAGCAAATAAAAGCAGATGAAAGCATATGTGGAAGCAAGCCATGGGAGAATACGATGCAGGTATACCGTGTTTCATTGCACTTCGTTTTATTGCGCTTCACAAATACTGTGTTGTTTTACTAATTGAAGGTTTGTGGCAGCCCTGTGGAGCAAGTCTGTGGGCACCATTTTTCCAGCAGCATCTGTATACTTCGTGTCTGTGTCACATTTTGGTAAATCTCAGAGTATTTCATACTTTCATTATTTATTTGTTAATGGTGATCTGTGATCAGTGATTATGACTCACTAAAAACTCAGATGGTAGTTAGCCTTTTTTAGCAATAAAGTATTTTTTAATTAAGGTAAAGTGTGGACATAACTTTGATATGCACTGGGAAACCAAAAAAACTATTTGACTCTTTTTATTGCGATATTCACTTTATTGCAGAGGTCTGGAACCGAACCCCCATATATGAGGTGTGCCTGCTGTTATAAAGATACCCATCCACTGAATGTTTTTATACCCAGTTCAGTTAGGCCATGGGCTTTATTTTGGAAATACTTGCTTCATTCATAGTTTGTGCATTGGGCTTTTGTCTCCATATTAATCCTTCCTTAGTCCTCTTAGGTCAAAGTTTACACCTTCGGGAAAAAATCCTGTATTTATAGTGGTATTTTAATTATTTGGAGCAAACACATCTTTGTTCTAGTTACCAGGTTGTATTGTTTGAGTGGTCTGCCTTTAACATTTTTCCCATAAGCCCTGTTACTTTTAGTGTATGATTTTGTAGACAGCAAGGACCATCAAAAATGTGTATACTATATTATAGCTGAAGTATCTGGATGATAACTTCCTGCAAACCTATAAGAAAAAGACAAAACAGAAAATTTGGCAAAAGTCACCAGTCAGTTCGGGGAAAAAAAGAGCCCCAAGTGCCAGTAAACATCCAGATGTAAGTTGGTGTACTTACTTGGTGGATAGCTGTGTAAGAGCTCTGTGCTGTCTACATCCTACAACTCCGTAATTCCACTCCTGAGACCAGGCCTCCGGGGAGTCTGTCAGTGAAAGAATGGATACATACACTGCAATATGCTTATGTTAATGGAATATTATACACAACAAAAATGTAAAAACCAGAGCCTTATTATCAGTTGTAAATCTCAGGTTGAAAAACACGGTTAGAAAAAGCATACTTGACGGTAGCATTTGTATAAAATTTGGAACACAGAAACAATACTATATGTTGTTTTGGAATGTGTACTTATGTAGTGATAGGTTAAGAAAATGTCCAAGAATGAGAAACACCAAATTCAGAGTAATGGTTTCCTGCTGGAGTTGGGAGAAGGGATTATAATATTTCAAATAACATGGGTTGATAGCAATTTACATGAGAAGGACCCTGGGTTTTAAATGATTAATTTCTCAGTATGAGCCGAAATTACATGGCTGTAAAATAAGAAGTGCCCATTTTAAATCACATAGGTACCGTGAATTGTTAATTCATGTGGAGTATTTTGTTCAGTGCTTCATTTAAAGGGGTATTCCAGTAGACCAGGGGACTGCTGGAGCCAAGTAAGTAGGATAGAAAGCAGGCTGAAAACCATGTCAGAAGCCAATTGGGGCAAGGTTATTTAGACAGCAGAAGTCTTAGTGGCAACAGAAATTAGTGGTTGAAAGAATATTATATGGATGAAATACTTTATCTTTTTTCCGTTCAGTTTTGTCCATTATTTTTACTTACCAAATTATCCTGTCAGGATATGAGAGTGATAAATACTAATTTTGCCTGTAAGCATATTTACCAAGCCTGCTAGCTTTGTGGCGTGTGCCAATTTGACACATCAGTGGGAGGGAGTGTTGAGCAGTTTGAATTCTGCTTGGGTAACTTCCTAGCTGCTGGGCAAGTTACTTAGCCTTATCGAAGGCTTTACCATTTATCACAGTGAAAAAGAACTTTCTGCAGTGATGAAAATGTTTTGTATCTGTGCTAATAGAGGGGCAAATAGCCACGTGGCTTTTGAGTGCTTGAAATGTGGTCGTACGACTGAGGAATTGCATTTTTCTTTTATTTAATTGTAATGAATTTAAATAGCCACATGTGGCTTGTGGCTACTGCAATGAACAATGCAGATTACAGTGAGGATAATTATATGCACCCTAGTATTTAACTTCCAATAAAATCATGAAATACTTTATAAATACCAAGTGGATGATGGTATATTTACTTGTGTATGTATTGTGTAGGGTGGGATAGAATTAAAATAAGTATTCAATACTCACATATAAAGATAGTCTTTTAAAAGGCGATTCAGGGGCACCTGGGTGGCTCAGTCGGTTGAGTGTCCGACTTTGGCTCAGATCATGATCTCACAGCTCACGAGTTGGGGCCCCGTGTCGGGCTCTGTGCTTACAGCCCAGAACCTGGAGCCTGCTTCAGCCTGCTCCCTCTCTTTGCCCATTCCCCGCTTGCGCACGCTCGCTCCTCTCTCTCTCTCTCTCTCTCTCTCTCTCTCTCTCTCTGAAAAATGGATAAACACTGAATAAAAGATTTGAGAGGTGATGCAGTATTGTCCAGAATTAGAATTTAAAAGCTGCTTTTGATTACATTGATCGGTGGCATGAACAGAATAATACTTGTGTGAATGAATGACTGTTTTGGAGAGAGAAATATCTGTCCAGATTTGTCACTTAATTTTGAATACTGGTAAAGTAGTGGTTCTTCAGATTTGCTTTTGGTGTGATGGTTGTTCTATTTAAACTTGAAAGTACTTTATAGTATAATTTTGCAAAGATTATTTCCTTAACTTCTTTGAGTAATCAAAATGTGGGGCGCCTGGCTGGGTCAATCGGAAGAGCATGCCTCTCTTGATCTCCGGATCATGAGTTTGAGCCCCACGTTGCGTGTAGAGATTACTTTTAAAAAAAATCAATAAACTTAAAAGGTAAGTAAATAATCAAAATGTAGTAAACAGATCCTTATCTTTTACTTAGATATGCCAAATATGATCATTTAAAATACTGATTTTTTTTCCTGAAAAGATACATTAAAGTCAAGAAGCAAGAATTTTTTATTACAGCTGTCATGATATAAATAAGCATAAGTGTTTCAGTTTTTCTGGTTTTGTTCTTTTCTAGCTGCATAGATGAATGGTTTGAAGTAAATAGATCTTGCCCGGAGCACCCTTCAGACTAAGCATCAGCTTCCTGTTTTATAGGTAATTCTCCCTTTTTCTGTTCTAATTGGCTTTTTAATTGTTACCTGAGTTATACATTCTTTGCCACCATTTTTATTCATTTATTGAAGCTGTGTGTGTGCGTGCGTGTATGTATCCCAGACATTGTGTTTGGCTACTATATAGAAAACTCACGTGAAAAGATATGTAGAAAACAACTTTGCTGATTCCTGAAAAGAGTCATACATTGAGTAACTTCCCCATTCTTGGTACTTTAAAATACATTGGCTTGTTTAATTTTAGTTTAGTGCTTAAACCCAGGAACTCTATGGTCGATATATTACTTCATACATGTACTACATATTAGTACACATTACCCCATTTTACCCCTGAAAACCTCAAGGCCTAAGTATTTAATTTCATGACTTTAAGAAGCAATATGCATAATAGTCAAAGGTCATGTATTTAGCAAACAGAATCAAATTCTGTACTCTTATCCCTCACTTTACAAGTATATTCTTGGGTAATGCAATATATTGTAATTCTAATCATAATTAATTAGCATTTATGTTGCATTATGTGCCAGGCATTGTTCCAAGCATTTTACATCTATTAATAACTCATCTAATTGTTGGAACAACCCTTTGAACTCAGGACTCTTGCTATTCCCATCATATAGATGAGGAAACAGTTAAAGAGAGGTTAAGAAACCTGACCTGCCAAGCCTAATTCCTCGGTAGAACTGGGATTTGAACCTAGGCATATTATCTCCAAAGGTTGTGTTCTTAGCTATTTTGCTGCTATTAGGTAGGAGCGTTTTCTTCAAAAAGTTGCATCATGCATTCATTCATTCAGTTCAATCTTTCACCTTAGTATCCTCAGCATATAATAAAGTGCCTGTCCGTACAGTAGGAGGAAAAAAGAAAAAAAATTGAATTTTAAACCAAATACAGAATTTGTTTTGGTCTGCTGATTTAGCTTATTCATTATTCTGCATTATCTAAAAATGTTCAGTGAATTGAATGATAACCTCACTTGACTATTGCTTTTTTCCACATTCTGTGAAGTGTGTTCATTTGACTTTGAAAAAAATAGTTAACTTAAATGTTATCTTCATATATGTGAAAAGCTTTTTACGAGAAGACTTGGAGAAATGACATAAAGCATTGGGATTTTACATCAAGGCATAACATGTTAGCGGATCCTGGAATCGTTTCAGGAGTTGGAGCCTCTGTGTTCGGAGGTTTAAGGTAGCAGTCGACAACAGTCTTTCCTGAATGGTTAAGACCAAAGACAGGAAACTGGTGCAGAAAGTTGCTCTTAATGATGATGATTTAATAGCAGATTAGAATATTGACAGGAGATTTGAGGTAACTTAATAGCCACCATAGCAACCAAAGAAAGAACTGCAACATTAATTGAGGCCTCTGTCACAATTACAGTAGGGTATGCGTGTGAAATGTGAAAGCCTTGGTGAACTGTAGGGTACTAGAGGACTGTCAGCTTTTGAACCTTCTACTGTGAGCTGATTCAGACCACTTTGACACATTTGAAATATGAATTGGGATAAGATGGCCATGTAAAGAAAGTGTGGCGATAGAGTGATATTTTGAGTATATGTGCATAAATGTTTTTATTTGGCTGTGAAAAGGTTTTTTGAAGAGGAAGATGCTTTGAAATATCCTCAGTGTAACCTTATGTCTGGGCCAATAAACTAAAACTATAGCTAAAACTGTAGCAGCATTTTAAGAGAAGTACTAAAAACCAATGCTAATAAAATGAAATTTTTATCATAGTGTTTTATGTACCAAGGTGTAGTATGTCTAAATTTTTCACCTGTGGGTAAAATTAGTCTTCTATAGGCAGTAAACTTTTCTGTGTGAGGTTGAATTTTATGGTTAAAAATTTTATTTTATAAAAAAGTTTTGGAGCACCTGGGTGGCTCAGTCAGTTAAGCGACCAACTCTTGATTTTAGCTCAGGTCATGATCTCATAGTTTCTGAGATTGAATCCGCATCAGGCTCTGCACTGACAGCACAGAGCCTGCTTGGGATTCTCTCTCTCCCTCTCTCTCTGCCCCACCCCCCCACTCACATTCTCTTTCTCTCTCTCTCTCTTTCAAAATAAATAAACTCTAAAAAGTAAATAAAATTTAAAAGTTATTTCATGATCTGATCAGCTAAATTCTTTTAGCGTCACAATGAGTTATGGGGTATAAGGAACATGTGTCTCATCTCATAGTCATTATGCATATTGGTCTTAAACAGCATTTCAGTTTCATTACCTATGTATTGGTGTTATCTTTTCATTGTTTTTGGTTTTTTTTTTTCTTTTTGTATATAGAACCTGAGTTTGGTAACAGCTGCCTTAGAAACTTTAGAAATCAATGGAATCTGTCTCTGTGGGTCTTGAGTCATTTTTAAGAATGTATAGACATGGAATGTCTTGATTCTTTTATATTTTTGCTCCTGTTCTAACTGCTCTTATTTGTCACATGATAAATTCCTCCTATCCCATTTGCTGTCCCAGATTAAACATACAGGTTTTGTTTTTTGGTTTTTTTTTTTAAGTATTTTTTAAGTTTATTTGTTTCTAGAGAGAGAGAGAGGGGCAGAACAAGAATCCCAAACAGGCTCTGTGCTTAGTGCAGAGCTGGACACAGGGCTTGAACTCATGAACCATGAGAACGTGACCTGAGCTGAAACCAAGAGTTGGATGCTCATCCAACTGAACCATCCAGGAGCCCCTAAATGTATGGGTTTGAGGAGTATTTCTTGTTAAGACATTAAAAAAAAAATGTAGCAACACTTGCAACATTTCTGATATTTTTTAGCATAAGAATTTAATGGATGGCCCAAAAGAGATACAGGACTGTCTAAGGTTTTGATTAGTCAGGAAACTGTTTACCATTTTTATTTGGTGATTTTAATTATATGGGGGAAGGTTAATAGGTATGCATAGGTATTGTGTGTGTGTGTGTGTGTGTGTGTGTGTGTGTGTGTGTGTGTGTGTGTGTGTGTGTTTTCTGTACTCTGGTCTTAATTGTGGAGGGAAAATGACTGTGATGTGGTAGATATTTTTCATGACTGTTTTAAGCTTTAACTGGTCCTGCTGTGTCCTAAATTTACCTGTTCTTTTGCAGAACATTGATTTCATGAGTTTTCAGAATAGTAAGTAAATGTATGAAAACTTAAAGCAACTAAAGCAGTGTTCCTGGGGAAATGGATGTTGTATTTTGATTTGTATTAGTATTAGGAACCACTGCTTGAACTTCATGTGTCTGCTTCTCCACAGGTTTTCTTGTGTTTTCAAGATGCTTGAAAAACTGAGAGGAGATGAGGATCTGTCTCTGGAAAAAGAAAAACAAAACTGCAGGCATACTCAGCCAGAGATCTGAGTTCTGTGAGACTTGGTAACACAGAGATGGACAATCACACGGGGAAAAACCCTGCTGAAGAGAGGGCAGTTGCCACAGAACTCAGTGTACCGAACATGCATATAGAGGACACACAGGGATTTTGAAAATGCTGCACCTCCCTTACTAGTCATCTACATAGGTAATACTGATAAACATTTTGTATTCAGACGCCAAAGTTAACTGATTTAAAAGTTGATTTTATTAAGTTCTCTAGAGCTGCGCAACTAGTTGTGTTCGACTTGTTTTTTTCTTGTTTGGGGTCACTTTATTTTCCCCTACATGATGTTTCTGTATTCGTCTGTTCTTAAACTGAAGACCACATAATGTACTTCCTATAAATTAAAGTCTTAAATGTGAAACCAAGAAATGAAATCAAGCAGTAAAACATTTTCTGAATGTAGACCATGATCTCAAGTTCTTCTATTTTTTCTCCTATGAGTAGAAAATAGACTTCTGCATAGGAGAGCTAAAATATGTTAGTATTTTAAATTCAAGGTTTAACATTATCAGAATGCAGTCCAAAGAGTAAATCAAGTTACATGATTACATTTTAATGAACTGAGGCTAAGATTGTCTATTGAATTGCAATTTATTACACGTGTTATTTCCTCTTAAGTAAAACTAAAACTGCTCAGTAGTTAATCAGTAATGAATCATCTTGCAGCAGCTATGCAACTTTTTAAAAAATACAAATTACCAATTTTAAGTGCTGCCAGCTATAATAACTTTGTTTTAACGGGTATTTTTGTTTGTTCTTTTCATGTAATTATTTCATTGTGCTTTGCATCTCCAGACAGTTTTCCCACATTTGGGTAGAATGTTTAGCAGGTTGTAAACTTAGTAACTTATGAAAAGGGTAAAATTTTCTTGAGTGGAAACTTGGAATAACTTGAGGGACATTTTATATACTTTTAAAAATCAGAATTTAATTGGGATGCCGGATTTATAGCAATTTGCATCTTTAATTTTCCAGATAATCTGGAAGTTAGTGTTTGATAAATGATTTTTTAAAGCAAATATGAAGATTTTGTTAATTTATAATTTATTAATGTGTTATTACTGTAATTGAAAATGTTATAGATAATAGACTTTTAAATTCAGTCTTGTGTAGAAAGAAATGTATTAAGCAAAATTATGTGAATAAATATTCCCACAAAATACATCTGAATGGTTACAAAATACTGGAAGAGAGCTATCAGGCTACAATAGTGAATGTCTTTTTTTTTTTTTTTAATCTAAAAAGATACCAATAAGTAGATTTCATATTTTCAACATACAGGGAAAATGTTATCAGTGAACATTTAAGCAGTGCACTTTACTTGGTATAATTGAAAGTTGCACAAGTACTGTTTCCTTATTTTTTTTTTTTTTTTTAGTTTTTTTTTTTCAACGTTTATTTATTTTTGGGACAGAGAGAGACACAGCATGAATGGGGGAGGGGCAGAGAGAGAGGGAGACACAGAATCGGAAGCAGGCTCCAGGCTCTGAGCCATCAGCCCAGAGCCCGACGCGGGGCTCGAACTCACGGACCGCGAGATCGTGACCTGGCTGAAGTCGGACGCTTAACCGACTGCGCCACCCAGGCGCCCCTACTGTTTCCTTATTTTACGCTTTCTTTAACGTATTTAAGTATTTGCTTTTCTATTTAATGCTGCTACTCTTACTCTCAAAATTTTTCCCTATTCTGCTTCTGTTTCATATTTTTTGAAAGGGCACGTACAGGAGCAACTGCTGCTACCCAGAAAAATTGGTGTTTTAGAAACAATTGAAAGAGTTTTTCATTGCTTTCTGTGTGATTCCAGACCAGATAACATTTTCCCTAAAGTTATGCTGTGAAATGCCTTTTGTTATGCTGCAATTGACAAAAGCGTCCCAAACCTCCATTGTGACGGCTGACAGCACGGTTTAATAGGTGCTTTTTAAACCAGTTATGGGAAATACTCTTTCCTCACGGAAAATCTTTCCTTCAATTTTCTTCTGTTACCATGAAATCTTAGTATGAATCCATTTTGTTTCACATTTTTAATTTTGTAAGCTTCCACACATAACACATGTACCCGCTCACCCCAGGAAAGACCTCTTAGAGTATTTTGTGAATGATTCATTTTTTTCCTACTACTGGTATATTGTTATGGTAAGAATTGTTTTGTTGTCTTCCGTTCTTAAAGGCACAGCTTAACTCTAGCTGTGGTAGTGACGCATTAATATTCTTCTGGAAGTTGATTTTCTGATATGTGATTTACTCATTGACTTTTTAATTTTACAGACTTTAGTTCTTTTCCTTCTGTGTCCTGTTCCATATCAGCCTCTCTCGCTCAGCCTCTGACCTACGGTTCTGTGCTGCAGCAGCTACAGCAGAAGAAAGTTCAGTGTTTGTTAGTTCAAGTGCTCCTTGATTATTATATTTGTCTAGAACAGTACTTACTTAAAATCTGTTTATAGCAGCCCTTTTGTGTTAAAATTGATAGAGGTTAGCATTTTTTACTTTAGGTTCAGTCTCCATCAATGACTCCCCAGAAAGAAGAATTTAGGAATTGAAAATGTTTTTATGCCCAGATGCTCTGGTTATTATTCAAAGTCAAAATTGCTACTCTGGAAAATATTATAATATTCTACATAGTGTCACTTACAATATTTGTGTATCTGTATGTGGACACTGAATAGTGTAAGTAGGATACAAAAATCACATTAGATATTTAAATATGTTGCTTGAAACTACTGACAACTGAATATTATGGAGACAAAATAAAGATTGAAAACCTAGCTATCAAGTTGGTGATTGATAGCCTTCCAGAATCTTTGTAAATACACGTTTTAAAATGAGATCGCACTTGCGTAAATAGAAAGCAATATGTTCTGAAATTTCACTTTAGTGCCACTCTTCATAATGGGTTTATTGCCAATTTTGACTCGTTTTACTTTGATCTGGCTTTTTGAATTTTGTTATTGTTATTGCCGGAATGTATAAGAGATAGTAAAATTATCCTGTCTTTGGGCTTTTTGCCAGAGAAATTAGCTAAACCTAGTCTTAATCTATGTTTTTCAGATCTGGTTATAAATCTGATATAGATCGTGTTTTAAGAGAAGTGTTTGTGATTGAAATATAAGTAATGAATTCTATAACTGATTTTTTTGTGGTAGCTGAACAGCATTTAAAAGGCCATATTGTTAACTCTTGCATGCTATATGGGTTTTGGTTTCTTTGTGCAAATCTTCTGTTTCTTTTAAGTGATACACAGTTATTTCTGTTCTCACCACTAAATACTTTATTAGAATGTAGCCCAAACGAAATGCCTGAGGATCACTGTCAGCATATTTTCAATATGTATTTTGAAAAGATTTCAGGTTAACAAATGTATTAGTGAAAATGGCAGATTCCTTTTCAAAGTTTATTTTACTTTCCCAATTTGGGTATAGTGAAGTTTAAGGGCAATTATTTAAATTAACATACTATAGCAAGACTAAGAGAAATGTCTTTAAATGAAAAGACAGTAAATTAAATGTAAATATTACCTAATCTTATTTACTAACTTGGAGAGCTGAAGAAGAGAAATTTCCTAAAAGTAAGCTACATTTGAGCAAAGCATGAAACTCTTTAAAAATTCAAGAATAATTGAATTTACCATCTGATTGACATCCCTTTTATGCATTGATAATAATATCCAAATCATCCTATTTTTTCACAGAGGGGTTCCATATAAATCAGATGAACTCTGTAAGACTTCATAGAGGTAAATGTTGCGTATTAATTGTGAGTACAGTCTGTGAGCTGCCGGAAATCTTCTAGTTCATTTGGGCCATTTTCTTGCAGTTTCATTTATCCTGAGGTGAACTCAATGCATATTGACAGTGTGTTAAATGTGAAATGTCCCTTGTTCTTGTACAGGTATTTTCTAAGTTAAAAAAAAAAAAATTTAGCATGCTGATACTTTTATCTCTGACCCCATCACTCCCCCCTTTTTTGAAGTGCGTAACTTCTGATTTTTTTCTTTACTATATTGTGAATGACAATAGTTAAATTATGTTTTACTGTTCTATTCCTCTGTATCAAGACCTTTTCATTCTGATACTAAATTGCTACTTGTTTTGTTTTGTTTTGTTTTGTTTTGTTTTGTTTTGTTTTAGAGGAAATTGCTACTTGGTATACTCCTAGTAGTGATTCTTATTCATGAACAGCTGAATAGGTAAAACTTTTGGTAATAATTTACTCAGGCAGTACTTTGAGTGCCATATTCTGGGAATGCTGTGTTGAAGCTGGGAAACTGAATGTTCTTTTTCCATCACAGAATTCCTGAATTGAATGGGAAATACCTGGTCTTTGAAGTTCAGCTGATTCTCTGGAAAGAACTAAAGGCATTGAAGAAAACCAGATATATTCATATTAAGTTTTAGCTGAAAATGCAGTATGACTAAGGGGAGTTGGTGTATTTTCAGATGTGAAGCCATCATTAATTTTAGACCAACGGCTAACAATAAGATAAATTGTTAGTTGTTTATAGGGAAGCAAAGAGCAGTATGGCATAAACTCATATCTCAGAAATGAAAAATTTCAGAGTAAGATTGCAGTATTTGATTAACCAACATTGTGCTTCCTAGCTCTGCCCTGGACTGTGAGGCCGCTGTCAGGACTGCAAGTCTTAGAATCAGAAGTGACTGATTTCTCCTATTATTAAATTCTCATGCCTTCCCTTTTGATTTGATATGCTGAGATTGACTGATGGTTTATGTTTATAAACTTACAGTCCTGCCTGTACCCTGTTACCAGTGACCCTGGTGCTAGCATCTTGAAGAGGTTATGTTATTAGTCGTTAGCATTTTGAGCACGTGTGTGCATAGAATACAGTTAACAGACCCTATAGGGAGATCAAGAGATATTTTGGAATTTGATGATGATATTGGTCTTTATTACAGAAGTCCATTTTATTTCTTTCCAATGATTATATGAGTGTCTTTTTTTTTTTTTAAAGAACATCACAGTAATAGTATTTATTTCCATTGGTTTGTTCATGGTTTCAACAACTCTTCTGTAATACCTCTTAATTTCCTCTATTAGAAAGTATTTTCCTGTTAAATAAGGCATCAAAAGCATCCATCAGAAGAAATCTAGAAAATGTATTAGGAACAACTTGTATTAGTATGTTCTAAACTAAAATGGAACAATTCATGATTGATATTTTAATAAATAAAACTTCTGAATGATCTTGCCAAATTATCCTGTTATTTAGAAGTATAACATAAGAGAATGCTTTCAAGGAAATTTGTCATATCCACTGTAATGCCTAGAAGTTGACAGTACATTATAATAAAACTGAGAATTACCTGATTGCCGAAAGGTTACCATGAATTAACTGTTGTCACAGTTTCTTTATCTATTTTTGTATACCCGTTAAGTTAAAAATCTACAATAGCTTGAGAAATTACGTAATGGTAATGAACAAAGAAAGAGGTCTTCATTACCTTAACCAGGAGTAAAAATGTACTTTGAAATTTCTACTGTGAAACCTATTTGTAAGTTTTTTTAATTGAAATATGATTGTAGTAGAGCCATTAGGTTTTGGGGTGGGGTGGTCTGTCAATGTGTAATCATAACTTTAAAAATTTAGACTGTATTTAGTAACATTCCATCATGTTTTTGAAAAGGGAGTAATTGATCTTTTGAAGTACAGGTTTCATGATGTGTAAGAGGTATTGAGCTTTGTAGCAGAGTGGTTAAGAACATGGGTTCTGGGGCCAGACTGCCCAGTTTTGCTATCTTTGTGACATTGGGCGAGATGCTTAACTCCTCTGTGCCTTGCCTTTGCCTATAAAAAGAGGTAAAAACAAACAAACAAACACAAACAAAAAAAAACTACTGCCTACCTCCAGGTTGTTGTGAGGGTTAATTGGGAGGGTGCACGTATGCAACAGACACACAGCAAGCACTTCATGATGTTAGTGGTGGTTAAAGATGATAAAAATATTTGTGCTTATCTATAAATAAATAACTTGTCATTCTCTTCAGTCACGAGGTGTAGAAGTAATGTCTTAAGCCTTTAGCTGACGCATTTAAGAAACCTCTGTATATAATAGAGGGCATTGTAGATTCTGTTCTTGCTTACGGATTGACTCTTTCAGCAAGTATGCATTAAGCAGACTTGGTTTTATGGACTGTTATGGACCAAGAATACAGAAATCCAAGATAGCTAGCCTCTGAGACCTTAATTAAACTTTAGTGGGTGAAGCAAATAAGTGAGCAAACCTATAATAAGTTGTAATAATTGTTATAGACACATACACAAGATGCATATGGTCATTAGACCATAGGTCATGAGACTAGGCAAGAGAATGATTAAGTCTTTAAGAACAAATAGATCATACATAGCTCCAGGGGGTATGGATAAAAGGACTTGTGGAGTGGGAAGTGAGCCTAAGGCAGAAAGCATAGCACACACAAGCAGGACATTCTTGGAGAGTTGCTATGTCTAGAGAGGTAAGCAGGTGGCAAATCACGAAGGAATATACGTCCCAGACTACAATTCAAGGGTTTTAAACGGGAAAAAGAGCAATTTACCCATACAGAAGAATGAAACTACAGGCAGAGAGACTTTGTTGGAAAATTTATAGCAGTTCAAGCAAGATAATGAGGGACAAAACCAAAGGAGTGACAATAGGAAAAAGAAAGATGGAGGCACTTACAAGTTTTGAGAGCAAAATGAACTCCACTTTAATAGTCATTTAGATGTGAGGATGAAGGACAAGACCAGGACAACTCCCGTCTGTCCTTTTGCCACAGCTTGGAGGGTTGACTCTTAAGGACAGAATATTTCCACTTGGGGAAAGCTGATTATGCCAGAAATACTCCCTGGAGAACCAGAGAGAAAGATTATCAACTCTAACATAAATTAGATCTGAAATGGGAGGCAGAGCCTTGAGAGAGAAGCCAGACAGTTGGCAAGTTGTGAGAAAGCGAGAGAGAGAGAGAGAGAGAGAGAAGGTTTAGGAGTGCTCTAGACACAAATGTTGCCAACACTGTTAGGGCAGTAAGTGCATGCGATAAGTAAGGTACACTTTTCTAGTGCAATGACTTCTAGGTCGGTTGAGTTGGGCCTTCTCCCAGCAACTCCCCCCACCCCCATATTCCCCCTTAACATCCAATACCTGTTGGAATAGGGCCATGCTTTCCCAGCTTTGTCTAGTAAAGTGCTGAAATGCATTCTGAAGCATTCATGAGGTTTTCTCTCTGGTTCATTTGTCCCAAACTCTCTTCATTATGCCAGTCTTCTCAGACATTCACAACAGAAGTAAGCTATTGTTGGAAGTAGAGTATTCCAGAAGAGGCTTATTGGTTCCTGGAAGGCTATGGGTTGCCCGTGGGTGCACTATGATTATCTTTGTTTAGCAGACAGAGAAAGATGACTGATAAAAGCTTATATTTAGTTCCTGGAGAAGCAGCAGAAACCTTGGGGCATGCTTGTATTATCTTAGGTCAAGGACTCCCCCACAGACTCCCTAATCTAATACAACATATCTGTAGGAACACCAGACTTTCACAGGTTTCTCCAAATTGGTTCAAAGATACACCTGTAGATAACTTGGAACTTCCTAGACCAGGAATTCCTACAAAGCAAGATCTGTGAGAATAGTAGAAACTTAACACCTTAGAGGGAGTTGTCCTAAAATGTAAAAAATAAAAAAAAATTAAAAACATAAGTATTACTGCATGATTTAAGATTTGATTTCTCACATAAAATGAAAATAATTTTTCTGCAATATCATACTGATGCTGTAATTATAAGACCATTCCGCCATATAGTGCCTTATTTGTCTGGTTCTTTTCCATGAATTCAATGTTCATTATTTTACCAGCATTAAAAAGTACTTGACCAAAAACTACAACAAAGTCAGTTTAAGACTTAAATCCTTCGGGTGCCTGGGTAGCTCAGTCGGTTAAGCCACCAACTTTAGCTTAGGTCATGATCTCACCGTTGATGAGATCAGGCTCTCTGCTGTCAGCACAGAGCCCACTTTGGATCCTTTGCTCCCTCCCTCTCTCTCTGCCCCTCCCCTGCTTGTGCGCTCTCTCTGTCTCAAAAATAAGTGAACATTTAAAATAAAAGACTTAAAGCCTTTCTGACTGGCTCGATAATTTAGTGTCTGGATAACTGAAAACAAAACTGTTTAGCGTTAACAATGTAAATTTGTATTTCAGAAAAATGTCAAATAACTGTCATAACGTTTTAAAGTAGCTCGTTTACGGGCACCTGGGTGGCTCAGTCAGTTGGGCGTCCAATTTCGGCTCAGGTCATGATCTTGCGGTCTGTGAGTTCGAGCCCCGTGTCAGGCTCTGTGCTGACCGCTCAGAGCCTGGAGCCTGTTTCTTATTCTGTGTCTCCCTCGCTCTCTGACCTTCCCCCATTCATGCTCTGTCTCTCTCTGTCTCAAAAATGAATAAACGTTAAAAAAAATTTTTTTTTAATAAAAAAATAAAGTAGCTCATTTATAACTGAAATGTTGAAATGTTATCAAGTCTGTAAATGTTAAGGATATTCATTATCCAAATATTCGGAGGATATCCATCAAGGAAGTCAAATAGTATATAGTTCATCATTTTTGGAGCTCAAACATTGTGAAGGCTAAAGGCCTTAGGGTATTTAAATATCCAAACTATTGTCATTTTAGCATGTAATCAGTATAGAAATTATCAGTGAGATTTTAGATATTTTTCAGTCTTTGAAATCTGATGTATATTTTATACCATATCTGTACTCGGAAATAGCGGCATTTAAGTGCTCACCAGCCTTATGTGACCAATGGCTGATAGGTCTTACATGAGCCTGGGAGTTTGGTTTTCCATTCCAATCTATCCTCACCTAAATGTTTTCAAAGGTCTTATAAGTCCAACTTGGTAAAGACCTGGGTCTCAGAAAGTTAATTAAGGACTGCATGAGCAGAGCTGGTCCTATGTCATCACTAAATGGAGTCCGAGTTTCCTAATTTTTTCAGTGAAAGAGGCTGGAAATACCTTAAAAAGGTGGAAAGTCTGAGGAACCTCTGTTTGCTTTCCCAAATGCCACTAGCTTTTGTTATGACTACAGTGTTTGGGTAAGAACACACAAGCTCCGAATAACTGAGCTGGTGTGTTTGTGATGACCCACGGGAATTGTGAGCAGTGCTGATGAATAGCTCCAGTCCGACTTGTCCCCTGTGTTGAGCTCTGCAGGGACAGTTGCGTGAGTTTCAGGCCTTCTAGCGGTAGTTAACTTTGTATCACATCCATGCTTAAACCGCGAAACTTGTCCACCAGACACTCATTCACAGAACAGACTCTTCAAAATCTAGCTTTGAGAGTTACCAGTAGTGAAGTCTGAGCTGTGTTCAGTAAGATGCTCCCTGGTTTGTGTGGGGAATTCTGTGCTCAAGCGCCCTGTGAAAAGGAGTCAGTGGTGGAACTGCCAGGGAGTTTACACACGAGGATGGGTATACCGTGGAAGACAGGTACTGCACTCTTCAGCTGTGGGATCCCCGTACGTCGGTAATCCTTAACACTTGGCTGAACATTAGATCAACTCAGGAGGTAGGAAGGGAGAACGGTTTTTTCAAAAAAATTATTAAGGCCTTGGGGTGCCTGGGAGGCTCTGTTGACTAAGTGTCTGACTCTTGATTTCAGCTCAGGTCATGATCTCGTGATTTGTGAGATTGAGCCCCACGTTGGACTTTACGTTGGTAGTGGGGAGCCTGCTTGGGATTCTCTCCTTCCTCCCTCTCAAAAATGAATAAAAATAATAAGGCCTGACCCCACGCCAGAGACGCTAAGTTAACAGTTGTGGTGTGATCCTGTTGCACAGCCAGGGTACAACTTTATCTAGGGTTTTCTCACACATTCCCCAGAGTGTCAGCCATTGGAGAGGAAAGTGCCAGGCCTGTCGTAGACCTCTACAGCCAAGATCTAGCTACATTACCTCCGGTTCTCTTAGGAAAGAGACTTGATCAAACTTTTGGCTCTTTTTGAGTGAGAAAACTATCCTCTATCATTGCCCATTCTTCCCATCTCCCCGGTTCGTAGAATAAACTGCCTGATGGAGCCAGGCTGAGGTCCTCGATGATTTCTTTTATGTTGCGCACCCAAGTTGGCAAATTGCTAAAAGCCCTTTCTGCCTCCAGAATGTGGCTCTGACAAATCAAAAGTTACCTTTTAGGTTCCTCTTTCTTCCCTTGGCATTAAAAAACCTTGGACATCAAAACTGAGCCTTGATGTCTTTGTCTTATGCTTATCGTCTCTCCCTACTGAAGCAGCAGCTCCCAGTGATTCACTAAGTTGCCATAAACAGCCAGAAATGCAAGGCATGAAAAATGTGGCAGTTAACAGTTCAGAAATCGCGTTCTGCTGCGCTGACATCGATCACTAGAGAGCGCCTGTAGGTCACTGCATGTGGGCATGTGAGTAGCTGTAGTCTGATTTTCGTTCTTAGAGTTCTGTTGATAATCCTGAAGTCGTCTCGGCCTGAAGAATATGCGGCAGTTGCTTGAACTGGAATGCGGGGTGAGTGAAGTGTTGGTTCATTCATTTAGCCTTTGTTTTTTGAACACTTGATAGATGCAAGATACTGTGTGAGACACTGCATGTACATTGACGGGGAAAAGCGAGTTTCTGCCCTTAGGGAGCTTATGGTTCCGTAGTTTTAGCAAAAGCTGGTGATCAGGCATGACATAGCAAGTATGTAAATAACATAGCTGTGTGAAACCTCGTTCTTGAATAAGCATTTGTTGTCCTATCTCTCAAGGAGTACGATTATTAAAGTCACTGGAAAATACTTGATCTGACTGTGCATCTGTTAACAGTTTTATGCTTGTGCCAGACCCTGGTCCGTGTCAGTGCTGCTAAAACAGGTGAAAACAGATGAAAGTACGAAACACACTAGGATTGCAGTGGAGACAGCCAGACAGATGAGTTTGTGCATTTCTGTTTTTTTAGAGGCCTGTTTTCTCCATAAGAGTGGGGATCTATTTATTCCTAATCAGATTTTTTTCTTCACGGCTTTTTAAAAAAAATTTTTTTTTCAACGTTTTTATTTATTTTTGGGACAGAGAGAGACAGAGCATGAACGGGGGAGGGGCAGAGAGAGAGGGAGACACAAAATCGGAAACAGGCTCCAGGCTCTGAGCCATCAGCCCAGAGCCCGACGCGGGGCTCGAACTCACGGACCGCGAGATCGTGACCTGGCTGAAGTCGGACGCTTAGCCGACTGCGCCACCCAGGCGCCCCTCTTCACGGCTTTTTAAAAGCAACTCCAGGGGGCGCCTGGGTGGCGCAGTCGGTTAAGCGTCCGACTTCAGCCAGGTCACGATCTCGCGGTCCGTGAGTTCGAGCCCCGCGTCAGGCTGTGGGCTGATGGCTCAGAGCCTGGAGCCTGTTTCCGATTTTGTGTCTCCCTCTCTCTCTGCCCCTCCCCCGTTCATGCTCTGTCTCTCTCTGTCCCAAAAATAAATAAATGTTGAAAAAAAAAATTAAAAAAAAAAAAAAATAAAAGCAACTCCAGTAAGTGATAGTTTACGTACAACAAAACACTCTTTGTAAGTGTCCGGTCTGATGGGCTTGGACACATACATACACCTGTGCTGTCACCATAGCCAGGATAGAGAACATTTCCATCACCCCTCAGAAGGTACCATAGGCCCCTTTATACCTTGTTCCCACCCATCCACCCTCAGCCCCTAGGCAGCCATTGATCCGCTGTGTCGCTGTAGAGTAGATGAAAACATTATTTGTGTAAGGCTTGCGTTGCTCAGCGTATCTGTGAAAGGCATCAGCGTTCCTGCTTGAGTCGGTTCTTTTTTATTGCTGAGTATTGTATGAATATACTACATTCACTCATACTACATTCATTGTATGAATATACTCCAGTTTGTCATCCACCAACCCATGGGTGGACACCTTGGCTATTTCTAGTTTGGGCTGTTATGAATGAAGGGACTGTGAACATTGATCTATAAATCTTGATGGGAACATGTGATTTCATCTATCTTGAATAAATAGGAATGGAATAACGGAGTCACAAGGTAAATATTTGTTTCCGTTTCTAAGATAACTGCCAAACAGTTTTCCAAAGTGGCTGTACCATTTTACATTCTCACGAGTACCGTATATGGTTTCCCCTACATTATTGCCAACATTTGATACTGTCAGTGTTTTGAATTTTGGCCACTCTAGTGGGTACATAGTGGTATCTCACGATTTAATTTGAATTTACGTAACCACTAATAATATTCCCAGCTTAACACCTGTTGCTCCTGTCTATTTTCTTTGGCGAAAGGTCTAATCAGATCTTTATCCCATTACTTTTAACAGTTTGGTTGAGGTATAATTTACATACCACAGAATCCAATCATTTAATGTGTTCTCAGGTTCGTCCGTGTCTAGCGTGTGTTAGTAATTTTAAGTTTTTATTTAAATTCTAGTTAGTTAACATACAGTGTAACATTAGTTTCAGGTGTCCAATGTAGTGATTCAACACTTGCATATATCCCTGCTGCACATCACATCAGATGCTCTCCTTAATCCTCATCGCCTGTTTCACCCATCTGCCCACCTACCTCCCCTCTGGTAACCATCAGTTTGTTCTCAACAGTTAAGAGTCTGTTTCTTGATTTGCCTCTCTCTCTTTCTATCCCCCCCCCACCCCCCAGCGCTTTTCCCCTTTGCTCTTTGTGTTGTTTCTTGAATTCCACATATGAGTGAAATCCCATGGTATTTGTCTTTCTCTGACCAACTTATTTCACTTAGCATTATACCCTCTAGCTCTATCCATGTCGTTGCAAATGATGTGTTAGTAATTCTTATTTTTGCTGAACAGTATTCTGTTGTATGGATATACCACTTTGGTTCATTCACCAGCTGATGGAAATTTGGACTGTTTCCACTTTTTTGGCTATTATGAATGATGCCACTATGAACATTCACCTTCAAGTGTTTGTGTGGACATGTTTTTCATTTGTCTTGGGTAAGTACCTAGAAGGAGTATTGCTAGGTTATATGCATGCATCCGTACATACCTTCCCATCCTGGGATATGGTGGAGGCTTACTCACTCTTATCCCCAGATCACTGTGTTAAATTTCCACGGTTCTGCTTATCTGTTGCTTGCTGCCATCAGTATCTTAACCTCAGGCTAGCTACCATGTTGGCCTTCCCTGACTGCCACTAGCATTGATGTTTCCAGCAATACCTGTGACCGTGAGTTTTTCCCACATTTTGCTCCAAAAGCAGTTGAGCCCCCACTCCAGCAAGGAGGCTGCAGGTTCTCACAGCCTGCCCCTCTCCGGTGGAACTATAACGCCCCAGAACTTGGGAGGCTGTGGGGGGATTATGTGTGGGGCAGAAGGGCGGGGAAACTGCTCTGGGCTAAAATGCCAGATTCACACTGTTTCTTACTAAGGATCGGTAGGTCTTCTGGAGTAAACGTTTCTGTTTGTTGCATGCCGTTGGTCATTTTCCAAAGTTCTAAAATCATTGTTGCAACAGTTTTCTCAATGTTTTTCACTACTTTCTGGGGAGAAAATGTGCCATACTCGTTTCCCAGTTATTCCCAAAGTCTCATGGGGCTCCTTATTTTTAAATTGGGTTGTAAGAGTTCTTTATATGCTCTGCATGCAAATATTTTTATCAGACGTATGATTTGCAAATGTCTTCGGTCTATGGCTTGCCTTTTCAATTTCTTAACAGTGGTTTCGAAAGAGCAAAAGTTTTAAATTTTGCTGAAGTCTAGTTTATTAGTCTTTTGTTTTCCTGTTTATGCTTTTAGTCCTGTTTAAGAAATTTTTGCCAAATACAAAGTCACAGAGATTTTCTCTGTCGCTCTTACATTTGGATCTGTGGTACAACTCAAGTTAATTCTTGTGTATATTGTGTGAAGGTATGTATTGATGTTCATGGTTATCCATATGACTCCAGTTTGTTCCAGATTGTTTGTTCTAATGACTATTGAATTAACTTGGTATCTTTGTTGAAAATCAAAAAGCTTTATACGTGTGGGTCCGTTTCTGGGCTCATTTTTGTTCCATCGACCTATATATATTACATTATCTTGATTACTATGTATTTATAAAAGTTTTGAAAGCATTGTTTTCAGTTTTGAAACAAACTTTTTCTGGGCCTAGAATTCTAGATCGTCTTTTGTTTGTTTGTTTTTATTGTCTTTTAGTACTTTAAAGATACTCTCCCATTATCTTCTATCATACAGTAGCTTCAGGCAAGAAGTTTGCCATCATTCTTCGTAAAAAAAATTTTATGTTTTATGTGTTTGTTTTGTTTTCGGTTTTTTGGGTTTTTTTTTTTTGAGAGAGAGCATGAGCAGGGGCGGAGCAGAGGAAGAGGGAGAGAGAGAATCTTAAGCAGGCTTTTCACTGAGCATGGTGCTTCATGCGGGGCTCCATCTTACAGCCCTGGGATCATGACCTGAGCCGAAATTAAGAGTTGGGCACTTAACCAACTGAGCCACCCAGGTGCCCTTATAAGATTTCTTTTCTTTTTTTTTTTTTTTTTTTTGAAAGTTTATTTTGAGAGAGTGGGGGAGGGGCAGGGTGAGAGGGAGAGAATCCCAAACAGGTTCCATGCTGTCAACATGGAGCCCATTGTGGGGCTCAGACCCACAAACCATGAGATCATGACCTGAGCTGAAATCAAGAGTCAGATGCTTAACCAACTGAGCCACCCAGGAGCCCTCCCCGCCCCATGTAAAAATTTTATAGTTGAGACTATTTACATACTATAAAATCCACCATTTTGAAAGGTACAATTCAGTGCTTTTAGAATATTCACAAGGTCACCACTGTTTAATTTGAGAACATATACAGCAGTCCAAAACGAAATCCCTGCCCATCAGTAGTCATGCTCCATTCTTCCCTCCCTCCCCATCGCCTTTCTCTTGGTAATCACTATTCTACTTGTCTCTCTTTAAATCTGCATATTCTGGACACTTCATTAAATGGAATCATACAATACGTGTCCTATTGTGTCTGGTTTCTTTCACTTAGTGCAATATTCTCAAGGTTTATCCATGCTGTAATAGGTATCAGTGCTTAATTTTTTTTAGATACCTAAATAGTATTGTATGGATACATCACATTTTCTTGATGGATATTTGGGTGGTTTCCACTTTTTGGCTATCCTGAATACTGCTGCTGTGAGCCTTTATTTGAGCACACATCTTTTTGTGAACATGTCTTCAGTTACCATGGGCATATACCCAATAGTAGAATTGTTGGGTCATATGTATGGCAGCTTTGTGTTTAACTTTGTGAAAACTGCCAAACTTTTTCCAAAGTGGTTTCATCATTTTACATTCCCACCACAAATATGTAAAGGTTTAAATTTCTCCACATCCTCACTGACACTGGTATTTGCCCATCTTTTTTAACATAGCTAACCTAGTGGCTATGAAGTGATATCTCGTGGCTTTGATTTGCATTTCCATGACTAATTATGTTCGGTGTCTTTTCATTTGCTTATTGGCCATTTGTGGATCTTTGGAGAAACGCCTGTTCAGATTCTTTCCCCACTTTAAAATTATTTGTCTTTTTATTATTGCGTTTTTTTTTTTTTAACGTTTATTCATTTTTGAGACAGAGACAGAGCATGAATGGGGGAGGGGCAGAGAGAGAGGGAGACACAGAATCTGAAACAGGCTCCAGGCTCTGAGCTGTCAGCACAGGGCCCGACACGGGGCTCGAACTCACAGACCGCGAGATCATGACCTGAGCCGAAGTCGGATGCCCAACCGACTGAGCCACCCAGGCGCCCCTATTACTGCGTTTTAAGACTTTTTTTTAATATGTTCTTGATTCTAGACTTTTGCCAGATATGATTTGCAAATATTTTCTCCCATTCTGTGCATTGTCTTTCACTTTTTTTTGGTAGTGACCTTTGCAAGCACAAAAGTTTTTAATTTTGATGAAGTCCAGTTTATCTAAATTTTTGTCTTTGGCTGCTCGTGTTTTAGGTGGCATCTAAGAAACCATTGCCTAATCCAAAGTTACAAAGATTTACGCTGATATAAAAGTTTTTTTCTAAGAGTTTCATAATTTTAGCCCTTACATTAGGTCTTTGATCCATTTGGAATTAATTTTGTGTATAATATGAGGTGTAACAGTCCAACTTCATTCTTTTACATGTGGATGTCGTTGTTCCAACACCATTTGTTGAAAAGACCATTATTATTCACCCCCATTGTCGAAATTCATTGCCTCCCTTGTCGAAATTCAATTGAAGATAAATGTATGGGTTTGTTTCACAACTCTTAATTTTATTCCATTGATCTATGTCTATCCTTATGCCAGTACCAAACTATAATCTTGATAACTGTATTTTTGTAATATGTTTTAGAACGGGGAAGTGTTTTTGGCTTGGAAGTGGAAGTTTTCCTTGTCACTTGAACTAAAGATTAGGTAATGCCAGTTTGTAAAATATTAGGCAGCTTTAACATATTTGCATACAAGGAAATGATGCCATCATACAAATGATAGGAAAGCTCTCGACTGGGCATTTTTCCCTTATTAGAGTTGACCATAATCTGGGCTTGGGAGATCTTTACACCCACTGCCCTTTCCCTTGTGTGGCAGGGTGAAAACTCAAAGCATATTGATGATTGCTGGTAAATACGTGAATTGTTAGCTAACTGTCCAGTTAGTATAGCTTTCTAAAATTCCTTCTTTGGGACAGCTCCAAAAGTAAATATGTAAGTACTTACCCAAAGAAAAAGTACTATTACTTCAAATCCCATTGTGTATAGATAATCACCATTAGTCTTTGGTGACTATACCCCCACTTACCAATCTGTGTAAACCTAATTTAACATATGTAATGTCACACCAAACATGCTCTCTTTCGGGCATGTTCAACAGTATATCATAAATACTTTTGTCATTAAGTACAAATCTTCACAATATTGATGATATAGTACTATTAGGATATTTATGATTTCCTTTACACTTTTATTGTTAAAATTTTAAGCTGTTTCTGTGTTACACTCTTAACAGGACATGGGAGTTCAAGTTTCTCTGTACTTTGAGCAAAACTGAATTTTATTGCTGTGTTTCCACCTCTGCTATTCTGATAAGCACAAACTCAGTTTTCGTTGCATTTCTTTCATTATGGCTGTAGTTAAACATCTTTTCATTAGTGTACTGGCCATTTGTGTTTCCTTGCAAATTATTTGTTTATGACTATTGCTGGTTGTTTTGGGTTTTTTTTCCTTAGTGGTTTAAGATATTTTTAAGTGTTAAGACTATTAGTTTTTTAATATACATTACAAATGTGTTTATTAGCTTTTCATTTCACTTTGAATCTAATTTATGGTAGTATTTTTTCTTAGGGTTGTTTTGCTTTCCTTCTGTTCAACATTTTTAAAATAGTCACATTTATTAATTTTGGCCTTTGTTTATTTTGTTGTTTATTTACCTATTTTGAGAAAGAGAGTAGGGGAGGGGCAGAGAGGGGGGAGAGAGAGAGAGAGAGAGAGAGAGAGGGAAAATCCCAAGCAGGCTCCCCACTGTTGGTGCAGAGCCCGATGTGGGACTTGAGCCCACAAACCATGAGATGGTGACCTGAGCCAAAGTCTGACATTTAACCAACAGAGCCACCCGGTGCCCCCTTTTATGTTTTTGACTTTCGTGGTCATGTTTAAAAGGATTTTACTCACCCACCCTCCCCAGCTCATGCTCTGTCTCTCTCTCAAAAATAAACATTAAAATTTTTTTTTAAAAAAGGGGGCGCCTGGGTGTCTCAGTCGGTTAAGCATCCAACTTCGGCCTAGGTCGTGATCCTTGCGGTTCATGAGTCGGAGCCCCAAATTGGGCTCTGTGCTGATAGCTCAGAGCCTGGAACCTGCTTCAGATTCTGTCTGTCCGTCTGTCTGTCTCTCTCTGCCCCTCCCCCACGCATGCTGTGTGTCTCTCAAAAATAAACATTAAAATTTTGTTTTAAATAAAGGGATTTTACCCATCTTAAGTTTATGTAAGTATTTGCTTGTATTTTCTCCTGGTGCTTTTATATATAATTTCCTTTCTAAATATATTTAAATATTTAATCCATCTATTAAAATGCAACTTTAAAAAATTATAGAGCTTTTTGTTTGGCACAATATGTTTGAGTAATAAGTGTCTTAGTAGGTGGATTTTTGCATTTTTTGCAGAAGCATCTACTTAAGCTTTTAAAGTCTCATTGTGCCAGTCGATGCTGGAATACAAAATAATGGTGAGATAACAGTTTTTTATATATAATATTTACGCTCTTCTCAATGTTCTGATCTTTGCATAAACGTCACTTCCTCAGATAGGCTGTCTCTGACTACCCTGTCTTCATAAAGTACGATCCCTGATCACTCCATCTCATGAAGAACACACTCCTCTTCCGTAATTTTCTTCATAGCACTTAGTACTATCTGATCTCATCGTGTTTGTTTGCTCATTGTGTCTCCCATTGGAATGCGGATTCCATAAAAGCAGGGATCTCTTCTGTTTTGTTCATTGCTTTATCCCCAGAACCTAGAGCTGATTCTGGTGCATAGTAGCCAGTCCATAAATATTTGACAGTGACCGTGATTTAAAGTATATCCTTGTGTGGGGCGCCTGGGTGGCGCAGTCGGTTAAGCGTCCGACTTCAGCCAGGTCACGATCTCGCGGTCCGTGAGTTCGAGCCCCGCGTCAGGCTCTGGGCTGATGGCTCGGAGCCTGGAGCCTGTTTCCGATTCTGTGTCTCCCTCTCTCTCTGCCCCTCCCCCGTTCATGCTCTGTCTCTCTCTGTCCCAAAAATAAATAAACATTGAAAAAAAAAATTTTTAAAAAGTATATCCTTGTGGTAATTTTTGGATGTGTCAACTTTTGTTGAAATATATGAAAGAGGGGTGCCTCGTTGGTTCAGTCGGTTAAGTGTCTGACTTCAGCTCAGGTCATGATCTCACAGTTTGTGGGTTCAAGCCATTGGGGCTCTGTGCTGACAGCGCAGAGCCTGGAGCCTGCTTCAGATTCTGTGTCTCCCTCTCTCTCTGCTCCTCCCCCTGCTTGTGCTCTGTCGCTCAAAAATAAATAAACGGGGTGCCTGGGTGGCTCAGTCAGTTAAGCGTCAGACTTTCTCAGGACATGATCTCATGGTTCCTGGGGTCGAGCCCCATGTCGGACTCTGTGCTGACAGTTCAGAGCCTGGAGCCTGCTTCGGATTGTGTGTCTTCTTCTCTCTCTGCCCCTCCCTCGCTCATGCTCTGTCTCAAAAGTAAACATTAAAAAAATAAAGATAAAAAACACTAAAAAACATGTGAAAGTTATCCACCAGTATCTCTGAAATTAGAAATCACAAGGCAATAGAGGAATAGAATTCAATATAAAATAAAACTGCAGTCATCTAATGCTGGGGCATAGTGACCACACCTAATAATGATAAAAATAAAACTAAGCTGTTCACATAGGCCTTTTGATTGTTCTTTTTTCAGGGTTTTGTGTTGTGTCATTGTGCTAATAAAAATGATAAGTCGTATTTTGGTGCATTCACTGAGTGCCAGCCATTGTGCTCAGCACAATTATCTCAATCCTTACAACAACCCTATCAGGAAGGTATTTTCATCCTCATTCATAGATGAGGAAACTTGAGGTTAAGTGATTTGCCCAAGAGCAAACCAGTGGTAGGTGACTGAACTTGAAATTGCAAATATGAATATCAGGATTCCTGGCTCCAGAAGTTTGTAGAGAAGTTAGAAAGGCCAAGCTCACTGATCTGCCCTTGCCCCCGTATTCCCTATTTTCCTTACCCTGCTTTTTATTCTTTTTCTAGAACACCTGTCCGACAGATTTTGTGTTTGTTTATTGTCGCTCTTTGTCCTTCTAGAATCGAAGTGCTGTGAAGTCAGATTAGTCCATGAGTTTTGTTCACTATCGCATGTATGGGTCTACAACACCACCTGGCATGTAGTGGGCTCTCAGAAGGCTAAATAATAAGACTAACATACTGGAGGTGTGACAAGGAGGCAAATCTAGTGTAAGGGCTATTATCTTTTTACACCGGAGTTTATGAACCAAGAAGCAGAGAGAGAAGGATCTTCATTGGAGAGCTGGAGGTTGTGACTATCAGAAGAACTAAAACCAGACTCAAACCCAGAGTATTAGGACTTCTAAGGAGCAGGTTTGGGTGGGACCAGCGTCAGGTGCGTGGGGCCAGTGAGGAGGCTTTTTTCTTGTACGCTTCTGTAAGATTTGAATTTTTACCATATACACCCGTTACTTAATAAAAACAGTTTTGGACTTCAGTTTCTGGTGATGACTGACTAAACATAGTAATAAAATGTTGGATTTAAGAAAGAAGGAAGAAAGGATAAAATAGGAACTGCCAGGTCAGTTTTTGGATGAACGTCTGTAACAAAGGAGGAAAATGGAACATTAGAACAACGACAAAGCTACAGCCGTTGTGAGCTGTCAAGAGGACTGTCTTGCTGCTCTTGGAGCAGGTGAGGAAAAGAAATAGAAAAAGCAATTTCCCTGGGCGGTTTGGGCAGATGCGCTTTCCCGAAGTTCAGCTCTTCAAGTACGCATAGCTGGATGGACCAGGATTCTCCGAATCTGAACTTAACAGCAGCTCAAGATCTCTGGAAGAAGACTCATCCCAAGCCATTGCTTTTTCAAGGTTAATATCCAGCAAGCAATAAAGATTATTGCAAGCTATGCAAACAACCTGATGGTGAACGAGAATCAACTTTGGAAAACACAGAGTGCATAGACCAGTTATTGTAATGGTCCTTTTTTTTAAGGTTAATGAGATAATTTACATAAAGTCAAGTTCACCCTTTTCAGTGTGCAGTTGTATGAATTGTGACAAATGGATGTTCTCACGTACCCATCTACACAAGGTATAAAACAGTTCCCATTACCCCAAAAAGTTCCCTGTGCTCCCCAAGCCCCTGACAACTGCTGGTCTGGTTTCTTCCCTAGGGATGTGTTTTCAACAATGGCCTATAACTGAAATCACCTATGATATGTAGGTTTTGAGCCCACTTCTTTCACTTAGCATAATCATTTGAGATTTCTCCATGTTGTTGTATGTATCCATAGTTTGATCCTTTTAATTGGTGAGTAGTAATCCATTGTATGAATGTATCACGTTTTGTTCATCCATTTACTAGGTGAAGGAGATTTGAGTTGTTTCCGATTTTTACTGATGACAAATAAAGCTGCTGTTAACTTTCACCAAAAGGTGTTTGTGTGTGAACAGATTTCATTTCTCTTGGGCGTATTTCTAGGAGTAGGATTGCTGGGTTGTATGATAATCATATGTTCACTTTATAAGAAACCGCCAAACAGTTTTTCAAAGTGGCAGTTTTCATCCCTCCCGCAATGTACAGGCATTCCAGGTGGTTCACAGCCTCACCAGAACTCAGTGTTGTTAGGGGGGTTGATTGTTGATATGTTTTTGCTTTGCCTTTTTGTTTTGTTTTTGTTTTTGTTGTTACTGGGTGTATGGTGTGTATCCTTGTTTTCTTTATTTCCATTTCCCTAATGATAAATGATGTTGAGCATTTTCATATTCTTATTTGCTCTCTATATAGCATCTTCAAAAATGAAGTGGGAAACTCCTACATTTTTAAAAGACTGGTGTTTTTTTTTTTTAATTAGTGAATCTTGAGAATTATTTTTTCAATATTTATTTTTGAGACACACACACACACACACAGGGAGCGGGGGAGGGGTAGAGAGAGAGGGAGACACAGAATCTGAAACAGGCTCCAGGCTCTGACGTGTCAACATAGAGCCCAACGCATGGCTCGAACCCATGAACCATGAGATCACGACCTGAGCCAAAGTCAGATGCTTACCCGACTGGGCCACCCAGGCATGAACCATGAGATCACGACCTGAGCCAAAGTCGGATGCTTAACCAACTGCCACTCAGGCACCCCTCTATAGAAATTTTAGAATCAGCCTGTCAGTTACTGGGATTTTCACTGGGATTCCATTGAATCTATAAGTCAGTTGTTACAGTCTTAATAGTATTGACTCTCCTAGCGAATGAACACAGTATCTCCATTTAGTTTAGTTTTTTAAGATGTCTTCAGTAATTTATACTTTTCCACATATAAATCTTGCATATAATTTGATAGATTTATACCTATGTATTTCATGGTTCTTAGTGTTACTAAAAATGTTACTGTTCTCCAGTTTACTGCTATTATATAAAAATTAATTTTTGTGCATCGACTTTGCATCCTGTGATCTTAAACTCACTGATAGCTTTTTTGTAGATTTTTTTATTGTTTTCTGTATACCCAATCATACTGTCCACAAATAGAAATTACTTCTTCCTTTCTAAACTGTGTTTTATTTACTTCCTGTTTTCTTTATTGTTTGCCCCTCCCTCCCTTCCTCCTCCCTTCTTTCCTTTTCTCTTATTACATTGCCCAGGGTCTCCAGTACGATTTGAACAGAAGCCCCAAAAGCTGAGAACCTTGCTTGTTCTTGAACTTAAAGGGAAAGCATTCAGCCTTTCACTGTTGGGTTTGTTGTGGATGCCCTTTATAATATTGAGGAAGTTGCCTTCTGTTCCTCTTTCCCAAAAAGATTTATCACAAATGGATATTGAATTTTATCAACTGCTTTTTACCTACTGAAATGATCATGTAGGTTTTTTTAATCTACTGATACAATGAATCTCATGGATTTTTTAATGTTGGGCTACTCTTATATCTGGGTTCAATTTGCTAATACTTCGTTAAGGGTTTGTTTGCATCCATGTCCATGAGAGAGATTAGTCTGTAGTTTTCTTGCAGTATCTTTGGTTTTGGTACCAGAGTAATGGAGAGCTCATTAAAAGAGTTGGGAACTGGGGCGCCTGGGTGGCGCAGGCGGTTAAGCGTCCGACTTCAGCCAGGTCACGATCTCGCGGTCCATGAGTTCGAGCCCCGCATCAGGCTCTGGGCTGATGGCTCAGAGCCTGGAGCCTGTTTCCGATTCTGTGTCTCCCTCTCTCTCTGCCCCTCCCCCGTTCATGCTCTGTCTCTCTCTGTCCCAAAAATAAATAAACGTTGAAAAAAAAATTTTTTTTTAAATAAAAAAAAAAGAGTTGGGAACTATTTCCTCCTCTTTTCTTTTCTGAAAGAGTTTGTATAAAAGGCTATAAATATTCCTCTCTGCCCTGCTATAGCTGTATCCAACAAACTGATAACACTGGCTGAAAAGAATGGTGAAAATGAGATTGGCTTAAAACAAAGATGAGGATAGACTATACTGGGAGTGTAAATAACATTGACCGCATTACATAAATAAGATTTATCATGTTAGGGGCAACTGCGTGTCCCTTGAGGCAGGCAGATTCTTGCAAATCAAGCTGGAGAGTCTCTGAGGAGAACACACTGAGCATCGCCACAAGGATAGCCCCAGAATTCGTTCCCACTTCAAATGAGCTTATAAGGCCTGTACTATAATGAGTTCCGCAGAAGTATTTGGTTGAAGTCGTGTTCCCGTTTTTCAAGGACTGGAAGTTGGGCTTAATAAATACGAGGAAACTTCAAATATCAGAAGGAACCTGAGGTATATAAAAAGTCAAGTGTTCAATTTTTTTGTCACTGAGTTCAGGTCAGGGATGAGAATAATCTGGAAGTCCGTTAGATTTAGAGCAGTAGCTATGAACAGAAGTACGCAAGAGCGTTGCCTTTTCTTAGGTCGCAAGGAAGATGGGGAGAATGAAAGTACAACAGTGAGAATGTATGAAAGCATTCTGTGAAACCATTAGGTGACTGCTAGAGGGCACCCAAGGACAGTAGTAAGTATGACTTGAAGGAAAGCAAAAACACAAAAGTTGAGCCATGAAAATCCATCTTGTTCTGCCATGCTGGGTGGAAGTTGCCTGCTTTGTGTCGTCATCTCTTGGATCGGAAGGTCTTGAGGTAGCAGACCTCATCTGAAGATCATCTGCTCCTAGCGGATTTTTAGCATTCAAGAGCTCAAGATCTCCTGGGAGGGCTTATTTCATCAAAATTTGAAGGTACTTTTTCTCTGATGTTACATCACTTGAAAAAATTTCTCTTAGGATTTTTCAGGTTTTGTTCTTCTAGCCTATGTCTGGAAAACTAAAAAGAGCTCTCCTAATAGTTCCAAATGAGTTAAAATCTGAAGCACCAAACAAATCCAGTTCATTCTAGTATTCTTCCTTCTAAAGATGAAGAAGCAAATCACTGGTTACCTTGTAGCAATCCCAGGATATCCAAAGAACATGTAGTTTTAAAAGACACATGGGCAGTTTTATTCTCAAATTGGGGAAGGTAAAAAGTTGACCAGGAGACAAAACATAAACCTAATTAAGAAGTATCTAAATGCAGGAATTTTTTTTTTTCTTCCAAGTTTTTATTTAAATTCCAGCTAGTTAACATACAGTGTAATGTTGGTTTCAGGTGTAGAATTCAGTGATTCACCACTTAGGTCCAACACCGATGTTCATCATAAGTGCACTCCTTAGTCCCCGTCACCCATTTCACCCATCCCCCTGCCCCCCTCCCCTCCAGTGACCATCAGTTTGTTGTCTGTAGTTAAAAGTCTGTTTCTTGGTTTGCATCTTTTCCCCCACTCTGTTCATTTGTTTCTTAAATTCCACATAGGAGTGAACTATGGCATTTTTCTCTCACTGACTTATTTTGCTTAGAATAACACTCTGTAGGTCCATCCACATCATTGCAAATGGGAAGATTTCATTCTTTTTGATGGCTGAGTAATATTCCATCACACACACACACACACACACACACACACACACACACACACACACCTTTATCCACTCATCAGTTGATGGGCACTTGGTCTCTTTCCACAGTTTGGCTGTTGATAATGTTGCTATGAACATTGGGGTGCATGTCTCCCATTGAATTGCCTTTTAGTATCTTTTGGGTACATACCTAAATAGTGCAATTGCTGGATTGTAAGGTAGGTCTATTTTTAACTTTTTGGGGAACCGCCATCCTGTTTTCCACCAGTGGCTGCATCAGTTTAAATGCAGGGCATTTTAATAAGTTGCTAATGTAAGAGCAGCAATAAGTGATGATAATTACAAGAAGTTTCATTTTTTCAAAAATAAGGTACTTTGTGTTAAAACAATTTATGAGTATGCCACAAGTATAGATATCTCACAGTGTGTTTAAATTTCTTTTTAATGTTTGCCTATGGGGGGGGGGGGTAGAGAGAGAGACTAATGGCGGAGGGGCAGGCAGAAAGAGAGGGAGACACAGAATCCAAAGCAGGCTCCAGGCTCTGAGCTTCAGCACAGAGCCTGACATGGGGCTTGAACCCATAAGCTGTGAGATCATGACCTGAACCAAAGTTGGATGCTTAACTGATAGCCATCTGGGCGCCCCTGTATGCCTTTCATTAATGCACCTTTCTCAAGCCCTCCCAGATATTTGTTTAGATGCATGTAAACATGTTTTACAGTTTTAATTCAGCTCTAAAATAGTTACCTTGATAAGCATGTTAAATGAACATGTAATATATTGAATTTACCATTCTCATAAAATTGGCAGTTCCCTTAACAAGTAGATAAGCCAAAACAATTATCCCATATGTATAAGATATGTCACTTTATAACTGTGCTATAGTATAGTCTCAAACATTTTATTAGTTACTACCTTAACCAAAATAACACATTTTGTTTCCTCCAAACACAGAACTAGAAAACCCATAACCAAAGGCTTAATTTCTTTTTACTCCATAGCTATATATACATTTTGCATCTTTTATTGATTTTCTGATATACAATGAACCTCTGTATTCATAAGCCAAAAATTTACATCATGTCAAAAGTTTTAACTTTCCTGCTTTGTGGGTCTGATAACCTAATAACCAAGGTCATTATTCAAACAGCTTTTTCTTCTGTATTGGTTTTAGCAAGAAAATTTGAAGAACCAATATGTGTAAAGCTTGAGACTTAAAAAAAAAATTGGGGGAGGGAGTCGTGGGGAGTACCACGGTGGCTCGGTTGGTTAAGCATCTGGCTCTTGGTTTTAGCTCAGGTCATGATCTCACGGTCATGAGATCGAGTCCTGTGTCTGGCTCCAGCATGGAGTCTGTTTGGGATTCTCTCCCTCTCTCTCTCTGCCTCTCTCTCTCTCTCTCTCTCTCTCAAATAAACAAAAAAAAAATACTTAAAAATTTTTATTTGAACCTTATCTGGACTGCATGAATATGTGAATAACAACAGAATATTTTTGATCCATTTTTAACTTTTTTATTCCTAAAGTCTTTCCAAGGAGACGGAAAGGTGGAGAGGAAATGAGAGAGGGCCAGCCTAGGCAGATAAGACAAGGACAAAGTTAGCCTACCACTGATAATTTTATAATTCTGAAAAATATACTTTTATAATTATAGAAGCAGTTGTAGGATTTATAGTATAACCTGTGCCCCCTTGAAAGGTTTCTTTCTATGCTTCCATCAGAAATAATTCACCGTAGGGGCACCTGGATGGCTCAGTCAGTTAAGGGTCCGACTTCAGCTCAGGTCATGATCTCATGGTTTGTGAGCTCAAGCCCTGCATCAGGCTCCATGCTGACAGCTCAGAGCCTGCTTAGGATCCTCTGTGTCCCTCTCTCTCTGCCCCTCCCCCGCTCATATGGTCTCATTCTCTCCCTCTCCCTCCCTCCCTCCCTCTCTGTCTCTGAAACATAAACATTAAAAAAAATAACAATTCACCTTAGGGCTCCTGGCTGGTTCAATCATTACAGCATGGGACTTTTCTCTTTTTTCAATATATGAAATTTATTGTCAAATTGGTTTCCATACAACACCCAGTGCTCATCCCAAAAGGTGCCCTCCTCAATACCCATCACCCACCCGCCCCTCCCTCCCTCCCACCCCCATCAACCTTCAGTTTGTTCTCAGTTTTTAAGAGTCTCTTACGCTTTGGCTCTCTCCCACTCTAACCTCTTTTTTTTTTTTCTTCCCCTCCCCCATGGGTTTCTGTTAAGTTTCTCAGGATCCACATAAGAGTGAAAACATATGGTATCTGTCTTTCTCTGTATGGCTTATTTCACTTAGCATCACACTCTCCAGTTCCATCCACGTTGCTACAAAGGGCCATATTTCATTCTTTCTCATTGCCACATAGTACCCCATTGTGTATGTAAACCACAATTTCTTTATCCATTCATCAGTTGATGGACATTTAGGCTCTTTCCATAATTTGGCTATTGTTGAGAGTGCTGCTATAAACATTGGGGTACAAGTGCTCCTATGCATCAGCACTCCTGTATCCCTTGGGTAAATTCCTAGCAGTGCTATTGCTGGGTCATAGGGTAGGTGTATTTTTAATTTTTTGAGGAACCTCCACACTGTTTTCCAGAGTGGCTGCACCCAGGAATTTGCATTCCCACCAACAGTGCAAGAAGGTTCCCGTTTCTCCACATCCTCTCCAGCATCTATAGTCTCCTGATTTGTTCATTTTGGCCACTCTGACTGGCGTGAGGTGATATCTGAGTGTGGTTTTGATTTGTATTTCCCTGATGAGGAGCAACGTTGAGCATCTTTTCATGTGCCTGTTGGCCATCCGGATGTCTTCTTTAGAGAAGTGTCTATTCATGTTTTCTGCCCATTTCTTCACTGGGGTATTTGTTTTTCGGGTGTGGAGTTTGGTAAGTTCTTTTTAGATTTTGGATACTAGCACTTTGTCCGATATGTCATTTGCAAATATCTTTTCCCATTCCGTTGGTTGTCTTTTAGTTTTGTTGGTTGTTTCCTTTGCTGTGCAGAAGCTTTTTATCTTCATAAGGTCCCAGTAGTTCATTTTTGCTTTTAATTCCCTACAGCATGGGACTTTTAATCTCAGGATTGTGTGTTCAAGCCTCATGTTGGGTGTGGAGTCTACTTAAGAAAAAAATTTTCCCCCTTGTTAGGCAAAGGGAACCTTTGGGATTTGGATGCTACAGTTTCCCTTGGATCTCCTTTGTAATCACTCAAAAGTTTCTGGTTCTTGGCTAGAAGGGGACAATTTTTCAGAGAACTTTTGTTTACATTATCAAGTTTCTGCATCTCCTGGCTCCACCAAAAGAAGAACAGCTTGATAGTGGTCAAGAAGGTTTGGAGTATATGGACCAAGACAGGGTTTGGGAAGTCCTTAACAATGGCACAAGGATCAGAAGTTGACATTAGGAAATATCAGAGACCTCTTCATCTGGAGGTTGTAATTTTAAGGGACTTCGAGTATGGATAGTTCTGAAGATGGAAGAGGAGGGAAGAGAAAGGTAAGATAAATAGGAAAGTGTGGAACAGAGTTTTTTTTTTGTTTTTTTTTTTTTTCAACGTTTATTTATTTTTGGGACAGAGAGAGACAGAGCATGTACTGGGGAGGGGCAGAGAGAGAGGGAGACACAGAATCGGAAACAGGCTCCAGGCTCTGAGCCATCAGCCCAGAGCCCGACGCGGGGCTCGAACCCACGGACCGCAAGATCGTGACCTGGCTGAAGTCGGACGCTTAACCGACTGCGCCACCCAGGTGCCCCTGGAACAGAGTTTTAGATGGACACACAAAACTGAGGCAGATTAAAAATTTTTCACATCTCATTGGTCTAGGCAAAGAGTTTTAGGGAACCTTAAGAATCTGGATTCTATCTCTCTCAGTTTCTTAGCCATATTTTAAATTTAAACTCTAAAGGAATTACAAAAAATAATACCAAGCATTCCTGTGTCCTTCATGCAACTTTCCTGAGGTGCCTCAGTGGTGATATCTTGTATAAGCATATTTCGTTATCAAAACCAAGAGATTGACATTAGTACAATACTTTTAACGACAGACCTTATTTGAATTTTTGCATAGTTTTATGAAATTTTATCACATAGGTACTTTTTTAAAGTTTTTTTTTTAATGTTTTTAGTTTTTTTGAGAGAGAGAGTGCAAGCAGGGGAGGGGCAGAGAGAGGGAGACCCAGAAGCCGAAGCAGGCTCCAGGCTCTGAGCTGTCAGGACAGAGCCTGATGTGGGGTTCAAGCCCACGAATGCGAGATAATGACCTGAGCTGAAGCCATACACTCAACCGACTGAGCCCATAAAGATTTTTTTTTTTAACGTTTGTTTAGAAAGAGAGAGTGCAAGCATACGCAAGTTGGGAAGGGGCAGAGAAAGAGGGAGAGAGAGAATCCCAAACAGGCTCTGTGCTGTCAGGGTGAAGCCTGACCTCAATTCAACAAACTCTGAGACCATGACCTAAGCTGAAATCAAAAGTCGGACATTTAACTGACTGAACCACCCTGGCATCCTGTAAGATTTTTATTTTTGAGTAATTTCTGTACCCAGTGTTGGGCTCCCACTCACAACCCTGAGATCAAGAGTCCCACACTTCATTGACTGAGCCAGCCAGGTGCCCCCATTCACATATGTAGATTCTGATAACTACAATCATCAGGGTACAGAACTTTTCTATCTTCACAAAGAAACTCTTATGCTAACCTTTCTATAACCTTCTCCATATTTCTAACCACTGGCAACCACTGGGGCAACCACTGACCTATTCTTCATCTGTATAATTCTGTCATTTCAAGAATGTTATAGAAGTGGAGTTATAAAGTATACAACCTTTTGAAATTGGGTTTTTTTACTCAGCATAATGGCCGCGAGATCCCTTCATGCATCCACAGTTTGTTGCACGTATCGTGTTGTTCCTTTTCATTGTTGAGTAGTAGTCCATAGTATGGGTGAGCCACAGTATATCCATTCACTTTTCATAGGACATTTGGATTGTTTCCACTTGTCAGCTATACAAATAGAGCTACTACTATAAACATTCATGTATGGATTTCTTATGTGGATGTGTGTTTTCATTTCTCTAGGATAAATACCCAGGAGTATTATTGCCAAGTCTTATGGTAAGTCTGTGTTTAACTTAATAAGGAACTGCCAAACTTCTCTTCAGAATAGCTGTACCATTTTATATTCCTACCAACGATGTATGAGAGATCTAATTGCTCTATATCCTTGCCAGTGGTTGGTATTGTGGAATTTTTTTTTTTTGTCATTTTAATAGAAGTATAGTGGTGTATTATCATGGCTTTGATTTGTATTTTTCCAGTGGGTAATGATGTTGAATATCTTTTCATATGCTTATATATGCCATTAAATACTATTTGCCATTCAAATATCTTCTATAGGGAAATGTGTAAGTCTTTTGCACATTTTCTAATTGAATTTTGTGTTTTTACTGTTGCATTTAGAGCATTCTTTATATATTCTGAATACAGATCTCTTACCAGGACTGCATTGCAAATATTTCTCCCAGTCTGTATCTTTCTCTTAACGGTCTTGCTCAGAGCAAAAGGATTTGGTTTTGATAAAGTCCAATTTATTGGTATTTTCTTTTATGGATCATGATTTTAGAGTCATGTCTAAGAATTCTGCATAACTCAGAAGATTCCCTCCTATGTTGTCTTCTAAAAGACTTATGGTTTCACGTTACATGTGGATTTATGATCCATTTGGGGTTAATTTTTATATCAGGTGTGAGGTCTAAGTCAAGGTTCATATTTATGCCTAGGGATGTACAGTTATTCTAACACCATTTGTTGAAAAAAAAACATCCTTTCTCCTTTGAATTGCTTTTGCCTTTTGGTCCATATCCGTTGACTGTGTTGTGTGGGTCATTACTGGCACTCGTTTCCATCGATCTGTGGAATCCACGTGGCCACATTGTCATGATGACTGTGGCTGTATAATAACTGCTTGAAAATGAGGATAGTGTGAGTCTAGCAACTTTTCTTTTTTTGTCCTTTCCGTTTCATTTTCTGTTCGTGTATTTCCCTATAAATTGAGAAACTGTTTCTCTAGATCTAGAAAAAAAATTTTTTCATAAATTTCATAGCATTTCAATAAACATATAATTCAGTTTGGGGAAAACTGATATCTTTAGTATGTTGAATCAGTTTTTCAGTCCATAAACCTAGTAAGTTTGTCTATTTAGGTCTTTTAAAAACGTTTGTGTCAAAAACAAAAGCTTTTATCAGAGTTTTGTAGTGTTTGCATACAGATCCCCTACGTTTTGTTAGGTTTAGACCTGCAGTATTTTTCTTTTGAGGAGAAATTATAAGTGGTATTGTGTTTTTAATTTCAGTTTTGACATGTTCGTTGCTGATATAAGAAACACAGTTGATTTTTGTATATGACTCTTGTGACCCTGCAAAATTCAATTATAAGTGTTTCCTTTTCTTCTGTTTCCTGGAAGAAATGGTGTAAATTCCTGTTATTTGTTCTTTTTTTTTTTTTTTTTTTAATTTTTTTTTTCAATGTTTATTTATTTTTGGGACAGAGAGAGACAGAGCATGAACGGGGGAGGGGCAGAGAGAGAGGGAGACACAGAATCAGAAACAGGCTCCAGGCTCTGAGCCATCAGCCCAGAGCCCGACGCGGGGCTCGAACTCCCGGACCGCGAGATCGTGACCTGGCTGAAGTCGGACGCTTAACCGACTGCGCCACCCAGGCGCCCCCTGTTATTTGTTCTTTTAATATTTGGTACAATTCAGCAGTGAAATCATCTGGCCTACACACAGCTTTATCAAAAAGTTCTAAAATGTTGATTCAATTCCTTTAGTAGTTACGAGACTATTCAGTGTATCTATTTTATTTGGGTAAGTTTTGATAGTTTGTTGCTTTTGGGGAATTGGTCAGTTTCATCTAAGTTGTTGAATGTATGTGCATAGAGTTGTTTGTAGTAAGTATTATCCTTTTACTGTCTGCTGGGTCTGTAATGTCTGCTGACATCTCCTTTTTCATTCCTGATGTTGGTAATTTCTCTTATCTCTTTCTGGTAGACATGAAAATGCTTTGTTATCCATTGTGCCCATCTCTTTTAATTCATGTATATAAACTGTTTACATTTAATGTAATTATTGGTATGTTAGGATTTAAGTCTGCTATTTTATTTTTCTGTTTCTTTCTTCTGTTCTTCATTGATCTTTGCTGTCTTTCTGTGAGTCACCTGAAGACTTTTTAGTATTCCGATTAGATTGATGTATAGTGTTGATAAGTCTATTTCTTTGTATAATTTTGTTAGCAGTTACTGTACATTTGCGTATGTAACTTATCACAGTCCAGCAATATCAACCTTACGCCACTTCAGATGAAATGTAGAAGCATACCATTGGATAGTTGGGATTTTGTTTCCTTTTTGTGCTAAGGTACCTGTCAAATGAGCAATTTGCCCATGTCAGATTTCCCCAAAGTGACCACTGCTATAATACCTAATTGTCCTTGATGCAATTGTGCAACTTAGGAAGTTGTATGCAGGATTTAGCAGTGTAACAGTATATCATGAAGGAAAAATTATTTGGTCTGACATTGAATGCAGACTTAGACTAAAAAGACCTCATGAGCATCATTGCACTGATAATATGTTGTGCAGGTACATAACCTCCAAGAATCTGGCCAAGGACCAGCTGTAGCCAACTGAGAACTCATTTAAAAACCAAACAAGAACAGTTCTAGGAAGATGAAACTAAAAGGAGTAATTCTTTTTTTTTTTTTTTTTAATTTTTAAATTTAAGTTTTAGTCAACATACAGTGCAGTGGTGGTTTGGTTTTAGGAGTACAATTCAGTGATTCATCACTTACATACAACACCCAGAGCTCATCACAACAAGTAGTGTCCTTAGTATCTATCACCCATCTAGCCCATCCCCCACCCACCTCCCTCCATCAACCCTCAGTTTGTTCTCTATGGTTAAGAGTCTCTTGTGGTTTGTTTCCCTCTCTCCTCTCCCCCCACCCCATATGTTCCTCTGTTTATGTTCCTTAAATTCCACATATGATTGAAATCATATGGTATTTGCCTTTCTCTGATTGACTTATTTCACTTAGCATAATACATTCTAGCTCCATCCATGTTGTCGCAAATGGCAAGATTTATTTATTTGTTTGTTTGTTTATTGTCAAGTTAGCTAACATATAGTGTAGATGGTATGCTCTCGGCTTCAGGAGTAGATTCCCATGATTCATTCTTCTTGATGGCTGAGTAATATCCCATTGTGTATATATACACCACATCTTCTGTATCCATTCATCAGTCAACGGACATTTGGGCTCTCTCCATAGTTTGGCTATTGTTGACAATGCTGTTGTCAACATTGGGATGCGTGTACCCTTCCGAATCTGTGTTTTTGTACCCTTTGGGTAAAAACCTAATAGTGCAATTGCTGGATCATAGGGTAGTTCTATTTTTAATTTTTTGAGGAACCTCCATACTGTTCTCCAGAGTGGCTGCACCAATTTGCATTCCCACCAACAGTGCAAGAGGGTTCCCCATTTTCCACATCCTCACCAACACCTGTTGTCTTATGTTGTTAATTTTAGCCATTCTGACAGATGTGAGGTGGTATCTCATCATGGTTTTTATTTGCATTTCCCTGGTGATTAGTGATGTTGAGCATCTTTTCATGTATCTGTTAGCCATCTGGATGTCTTCTTTGGAAAAGTGTCTATTCATGTCTTCTGCCCATTTCTTAACTGGGTAATTTGTATTTTGGATGTTGACTGTGATAAAGCTCTGTATAGGTTTTGGATACTTACCCTTTATCAGATATGTTTGCAGATGTCTTCTCCCATCATGTAGGCTGCCTTTTAGTTTGGTTTTTGCTTTGCTGTGCAGAAGCTTTTTATCTTGATGAGATCCCAGTAGTTCACGTTGGCTTCTGTTTCCCTTGCCTTCGGCAATGTGTTTAGTAAGAAGTTGCTGCGGCTGAGGTCAAAGAGGTTGCTGCCTATGTTCTCCTCTAGGATTTTGATGGTTTCCTGTCTCACATTTAGGTCTTTCACCCATTGGGAGTTTATTTTTATGTATGGTGTAAGAAAGTGGTCCAGGTTCATTCTTCTGCATGTCGCTGTCTAGTTTTCCCAACACCATTTGTTGAAGAGACTTTTTTCCATTGGACATTCTTTCCTGCTTTGTTGGATATTCATTTCTGGGTTTTCTGTTCTCTTTCATTGATCTGTGTCTGTTTTTGTGCCAGTACCATACTGTCTTGATGACTACAGCTTTGTAATGTAACTTGAAATCTGGAATCGTGATGCCTCCAGTTTTGCTTCTCTTTTTCGGGATTGTTTTTGCTATTAAGGGTCTTTTGTAGTTGCGTACAAATTTTATGATTGTTTGTTCTAGCTCTGTGAAAAATGCTGGTGGTATCTTGATAGGGATTGCATTCAATGTGTAGATTGCTTTGGGTAGTATAGACATTTTAACAATGTTTGTTCCTCCACGGACATGGAATACTTTTCATTTCCTTCTGTCCTCTTCAGTTTCTTTCATGAGTGTTCTATAGTTTTCAGAGTGTTAGATCTTTTACCTGTTTCATTAGGTTAATTCCTAGGTATCTTACTGGTGTTGGTGCAATCGCAGATGGAATCAATTCCTTCATTTCTTTTTCTGCCGCTTCATCATTGGTGTATAGAAATCCAACAGATTTCTGCATGTTGATTTTATATGCTGCAACTTTGCTGAATTCAGGTATCAGTTTGCACTTTTGTGGTGGAGTCTTTTGGGTTTTCTACATAGAGTACCAGGTCATCTGCAAATAGTGACAGTTTGACATCTTCCTTGCTGATTCGGATGCCTTTTATTTCATTTTGTTGTCTGATTGCTGAGGCTAAAACTTTCAGTACTATGTTATTATTATTTTTTTTTTTTACGTTTTATTTTATTTTTGGGACAGAGAGAGACAGAGCATGAACAGGGGAGGGGCAGAGAGAGAGGGAGACAACAGAATCGGAAACAGGCTCCAGGCTCTGAGCCATCAGCCCAGAGCCCGACGCGGGGCTCGAACTCACGGACCGCGAGATCGTGACCTGGCTGAAGTCGGACGCTTAACCGACTGCGCCACCCAGGCGCCCCTCAGTACTATGTTAAATAGTAAGGGTGAGAGTGGACATCCTTGTCTCGATCCTAACTGTAAGGGAAAGGCTCTCAGTTTTTCCCCATTGAGGGTGATATTAGCAATGGGTCTTTCATATATGACCTTTATGATGTTGAGGTATGTTCCATCCATCCCTACTTTGTTGAGGGTTTTTATCAAGAATGGATGCGTCTATTGAGAGGATGGTATGGTTCTTATCCTTTCTTTTATTAATGTGGTGTATCATGTTGATTGATTTGCGAATATTGAACCAGCCCTCTAGCCCAGGAATAAATCCCATTTGATCATGGTGAATAATTTTTTTAATATAATAAAGAGTAATTCTTAAAATACCTTGAAAGGTGATTGTTGTGGGTTGAATTGTTTTTCCAAAATGTTATGTTGAAGTCCAAACCCCAGGTACCTGTGAACGTCACATTATTTGGAAATAGGGTCAAGTTAAGATGAGGTCATATTGGATCGTGGTGGGCCCTAAATCCAATGACTGGTGTCTTTATTAGGAGAAGGAGGTTTGGAGATGCAGAGACCACAAAGAGGGAAGTAGGCCATGTAATGACAGCAGCAGAGATTGGAGCACTTGCTGGTACAAGCCAAGGAGCACCAAGGGTTAAAGCAACTACCAGAAGCTGGGAAGGATTTTCCCTTACAGCCTCCAAAGTGGGCATGGCCCTGTTGCCACCTTAATTTGAGACTTCTTGACTTCAGAATTACGAGAGAATCAGAATCTATGGTATTAAGCGACCTAGTTTGTGGTAATTTGTTGTGGCAACCCTAGCAAACTAAGAGCGACCCAAGGCAAAGTCTACTCTGAAGATGCAGGGCTGATGAGATGTCCTGAGCACCTTGGCCATCAGGACCGGCCTCACTGACAGTTTATCTGGCCTGTATCCCTCACTATAGGCGTTTCTCTTACAGACGAATGACAGGACAACAGACAACCAGACAGATAATAGGAATGCTGAGTTAAATGCTTAGAAGCAAAATTTCACCAAAGAACAGTGCAAACTGATCAGAATTCAAAAGCCCTAGGAACGAAATAGAGACCAAACAGTGAAGGGCTCAACAGATTATTTGGAGTTCATACTCAGCTGCTGTCAAACAAGGTGAGGTTTCTTGGGCTAGCTGAGGAACCAAGGGGGCGTCCCTGTAAGAAAATTGGACAGGCCTGCAGGTTTGGACTCGTCCTAGGTGATTCAAAGAAGGGTTAACGGGAGTGGAGACCAGTCGTGATTTGGGGCTATTTGATTGTGTACCTTGGTAATTTTATCTCAGAGGCCGTACCTTTAAAGCCCAGCTAGAATCCTCACTGGCAAAAAACTGTGTTAGAAGAGTGGGGGGTATAATTAGATTTGGAGCGGCAGTTCCGTTGGTTCAGATGTGCTCACAGAGTGGTTGTGCTCTATCTTGGTTCATTAGAGCCGGGTGGAAATGTTACAGTCTTCCTATTAGCTGCCAAGGCCTTTTTTCACTTTCTGAGGGCCCGGCCTGGAGAGAGCCCATAGCACTTTCGCCTACAGTCCCTTAGTTAAAATGCAGTCGTGTGGCCACATTAAATGCACAAGAGGCTGGAAAGTAGACTTTGGCTGTGTGCTCAGAAAGAAATGTGAATCAAGTTTTACAATTACATAACCATACTCTTCGTTTTGGGTTTTTCATGGTGATTGTCCCTTTTAAATTATGTTTTGCCTTTGTCCCCATTCCCACTCCCACAGAACTACACCCTCGTGTATTTAACATATGCCCTTCTGATTGACCTTCTGTATATTAATTTGAAGTTATGAATCTCTGAAAAATGTATGATTGTTTTGAATACGTTTTTAAATGTATATAAATGTTTGTTGTCTGTATGTCATTCTGATTATTCATTTTTTCACTATATGTTTTTGAGATCTATCCACGCTGACACCTGTAAACCGAATTCTTCCCTCCTGATTGCTTCAAAATATTCCATTTATTCATATTATTTCAACATTTTGTTCTGCCGTGTACAAAAGACAAAAATGTTTTAGTAACTTAATGTCATATTTACTTTTTTTTATTGCTTTTAAAATTTTTAAATGTTTTTTTATTTTTTTGAGAGAGGGAGACAGAGTGCGAGCAGGGGAGGGGCAGAGCGAGAGGGAGACACAGAATCCGAAGAGGCTCCAGGTTCTGAGCTGTCAGCACAGAGCCTGACATGGGACTCGGACTGATGAACTGCGAGATCATGACCTGAGCCGAAGTCGGATGCTTAACCGACTGAGCTACCCAGGCGCCCCTAATAATGTCATATTTATTCTTTATTTTATTCTCAAATGCGCAATTTGGGCTGGGATTGCAGGGGCAGCTCATCTCTGCTCCATGCATTATCAGCTGGAGCTGGCAATGACTCAATGGGTTGGGGTCAGAATTAGCTGAAGGCTCGCTCTCTCACACGTAGTGGTCAGTATTGGCTATTGGTTGGGACCTCAGCTGGGGTTGTTTGGTGGCACACCTATACATGACATGTCCGTGTAGCTGCACGGCTTCCCTGTAGTGCAGTGCCTCAGTTCCAAGAACTGTTGTCCCAAGAGGGCAATGCAGAAGTGCGTGAGTTTCTTGCGACCTTGTCTTGAAGTCACGTGGAGTCACTTCCATTGTACCCTGTTGGTTGAGGGGGACACAGGGTCTTCCCAGGTTCACGGGGAGAAGACATAAAGCCCACCCCCCAATGGAAGGAATGTCCGTGTTACATGGTTAAAAAAAACCCAAACAAACATGTGGGAATGTGGGATGGAGTATGTTGTGGCATCTATCTTTGGATAGGACAGTCTGCCACATTTGTGAAAATAAAAAATCTGATTTGGATATGACGACATGATTTGGATACCAAGGCTGGTTAGCAAAGCTTTTTAATTATAAAAGTTATATTCCAGTATGCTCTTTCTTTTTGGACAGAGTATTAGACTGTAGTCAATAATTGCTTGCTTCCTGTATTCTTAGACTTTTGTTCTAAGATTATCAATACCTTTCCCCTCAGTCCTTGTTTTTTATGTGATCGATATAATGAGATCAACCAGTTCGTAGGACATGATGAGGAAGAATGTAATACAGAGAAATTGATTTTTGTTTTCTTTAAAAAATACATGCTGTGGGGCGCCTGGGTGGCGCAGTCGGTTAAACGTCCGACTTCAGCCAGGTCACGATCTCGCGGTCCGTGAGTTCGAGCCCCGCGTCAGGCTCTGGGCTGATGGCTCGGAGCCTGGAGCCTGTTTCCGATTCTGTGTCTCCCTCTCTCTCTGCCCCTCCCCCGTTCATGCTCTGTCTCTCTCTGTCCCCAAAATAAATAAACGTTGAAAAAAAAAAAAATTTACAAACATTTCTAAAAAAAAAAAAAAAAAAAAAAAAAAATACATGCTGTAGTGAAATGATGGCAATCATCTTTCAGGACTGACCTGCGATGAAGAGAGTACCCATTGCCCACCACTTGGTTATTTGGGGGGAAAAAGCTTAGAAGAAAGAGTAATAGCTAGTTCTCAACCTCTTTTCTTCTTTTTTTCCTGGAGCTGCCCAGAGAATCTCTTAGGTACTGGATATTCTGATTAGATACCCTTAATGCACATGTGACTATTCTGAGCTGATGGTCTCCATCACTAGAAAGTAGGTCTGTAATTTTTGTCGTTCTCATGCTTGCTTTCTCCGATCTGTTCTCTCCTGAGACTCTGTTAAATGTGATGGTGCTTAAGGACAACACTGCCAAGATCGCTCTACCTTTCTTAAAGAGATGTAATGTGAGAAGAGTGGGGAAGCGTTCTCGCAATCAGCAGGGCTAAGAAAAGTAGTTGAAATCATCCAACCCTGTGCTGATGTCTGTGTATCACTTTAGCCATTTCTCTCAATCCAGAAAAACCATGGCCAATCAGATGGCAGTGGTGATCATGGCAGCATTTCCCTTTGGGTGCATAGAGTTTTCACCAAGGCAGAAAGTCACTGCTTAAAAAAATGTGACGTATGGTGGGCCGGTCAAGTCTGTCCCTCCTCCTCCTTGATTCTCTAGGTCAAGATGAGATCAGTCTTGGGCTTTTGTTTTATTTTGTTTGTTTGTTTGGTGGAAATTTCCAAATGTATACAAAAGTAGAGAGAACAGTATAGAGAACTCCCGTGTACCCATCCCCTAACTTCAGCAGTTACCAACTCAAGGCCAGTAGGACACGCTTTAAAAATATAACCATAATATCCTACATTTGAAAGTTAGCGATTTTTGAGGCTGTTGAAACATGCAAAGGTGTGCCATTGGAGAGAATGAAGCAAAGATACAGATAAGTGGCATATAGCATGACAAAGGAAAAGAGCTCCAATCGCTGAAGTCTTGGAGAAGGCTCCAGTTTGGCAGGTCTCCCCTTGATGTGAAGAGCTACGCCCCATTATTCTATCCTAATAAATCCCCTCCTCCTTTTTTTTTTTTTTTTTATAACATTGGTTTGAGTTAGACTTTCGTGACTAATGTTACTGCTATCTAGATAGCTTAGTGTTACTCCTCTCCGTGTTCTTTGCTTTTTCGCACCACTCAACTTAGTTTAGCAATGGTAATGCTAACAGCTACCATTTATTGAATGCCTACCGTGTGCCAGACCCTCTTACCAAGTACTTAACCTTCATTCCTTATAAGGACCCAGCGAAAACAATTATTTCCCTGTGTTGTTGATGAAGAAAAGAAGATTTACATGGCTTAGGTAGTCTGTGCTCAGGTTACACAGTTAGTAAGCACGGAACCAAAATCCTGCTCAGATCTTTCTAACCCTCAACCTCTGTTCTCACTGTGCCATGCTGCACGTGACAGACATGATTTTTATTTTCTAAAAAGCTGACCTAAGTCTGTAGCATTAAACCATGAGGTCGGCAGACCGTTGCCTCGCCTTTCTAGGCACACAACTAGACTCCTTCTTTGCATTTAGGGTTGGCCTTGTGGTTGGGCTCTACCTTTGAAATGTGAATAGAAGAGACGTGCCCTGTTTCATGACTGGGCCCATAAAGCTTCCCGTTGGCTGCCCTCTGTGCTCTTTCTGCTTCTGCTATCTGGTTTACACTGCCGAGGGTGACCTTGGCAACCACATGTTGAAGATGGCAAAAGCTGACAGCCTGGGTCCCTGAGTGACTATGCAACAGAGCCTTCTACCACCAATCTGAAACCTTCTGGAACTGTTTCTATGAATCATAAAGTCCTACTGTATTTAAGCCATTGTACATTTAGGGGTCATTTCTTAACAGCTAGCCTTCCTTAATTTTTATGTACTGTTTCGGTTATTCAGTATTTACCTGTGAGAGAGGGGGAGGGAGAAATGGATGGATGGATGGATGGATGGATGGATGGATGGATGGATGGGATTTCTCAGCTCTGCCTAAGACATTGCAGAGGTCAAGCCCTTTCAAAAGAGCCAAATATCTTCTGGAATTACTCTGGGGTAGTGAAGGAGATCAATGAGCAGGATAATGATGGGGGAGGTAGGCACCCTGGGGTGAGCAGAGGCTTGATTCTGTTTCAAAAGGGGAATTGTGGACATGGGTGGGTCCCTTGGAGGCGTTGTGAGGGTGGGGGAATTAGGAAGTGAGAAAGGGAAGTGGGACAACAGCAAAGGCAAAGTTGGCCAGCCCCAGGCTCTGCCCAAAGGCCTGGTAATGGTCACAGAAGTGACCTTCAGAGCTCTGAAGCTGCTGGCGCCAGAATGCTCCAGATGGGAATGACCCCTGTTAGGACAGACTGTTCTCCTTTTACCATTAGCGGTTTTTAAAGCAAACGCAAGCAATGTTTTTGCACAATGATTAAAATTGTTATAGGACAGATTAAAAAAGTGACGAGAAAGAATGAGCATGTTAGAGTTGTAACTACTGAAGTGTATTGTACTGGAAGATAAATAATGTGTAAAAAGGCAACTCGTAGTTAGGGTGGTGGTGGGGTTCTTGGAGACGGCAAGGGTAACGAGAATCATCTAGGGTTTGACTGGATCCAGCATTCTCACCCAGGAGGATATCGCCCCTAAGAGGGTGAAGATTGGTTCATGGGGGAGCAAAAAGAACTTGGATATTCAGTGGTTTGTGGCCCTCCAGGGGCCACAAAGAGAAATATATCTGTGGTGGTAGAATTTCATGGTGGGAAGGGGGAATTAGGAAAAAATGTCTAAATATCTCCTTAAAGGGGTGATGATGAAAAAAAGGTTGAGGCACACTGGACTAGATGATTCCAATGGAGGAATTTTGTTGACCATCCATGGGTCCTCCTGGGAAAATGAATTAGAAATAAGTGCATTATCTTGACGGAAGGAAAAAGACCTTACACATGGCCTAGGAATGTGGGAAATATAAAATGCACTGGGAAATACAAAAGCAGCAGTGGGCAACTGGGCCACCCCCACAGCTGCTCAGTAGATGATCAACTGCTCCCTCCGTAAATGTCAGTGTCCAGGACGCTGGGCTGAGGGCCTGAGACACGGGGGGCCATTTCCCAGACAAGGCGATAGGAGGGGACAAGGCAGGGTGCAAGTCAGGATTCAGGAATTAACCCGCCCACCTCCCACCCTTCCGATTTGTTTTGTTTTATTCCCTTGTCTTCTGCCTCCTTTCCTCTTCTCTCAAGACGCCCATCATTCATTTCTTCTACAGGCTGGGGAATCAGTAGCAATGTTAATGAGTGAAAGAAAAGAATGCTAGAAACAGCCGCGGGCTGACATCAAAGAAATGAACTTCAGCCCTGTGACTGTCATGTGGAAGGCCTGGAAATACACGCGAACATCTGTGAAATCAAATCAAAACGCAGACAGGCTTTTGGCCTCCCTACTCCATGTTTCCAGATATGATTTGGATGCGCAGTTCCTTAACAAAATAAAAATGAAGGACCATGTTAAGTATGGGGAATGGTTCTCATCCCACGGGTGTTCAGCCGTGGAAATGGCTTCTGGCTCTAGGCTGCTTGAAAGTCTAGAGTTTGCTATCAGTCTGAAAATAGCGATGTTGTTTCAGAGGGGCTCTGAAGGATGGAAAGGAGGGCCCAGCACAGGCCACTCTTTTCTCTTGCCTTCTCCCTGGTGCTCATTAAGGAAAAGGTTCTGATCAAACAGTAAGAGTTCCTACTTCTGGAGCCCTTACTACAGGTCAGGTAGTTTTAAGTGCTTTACATATATTAATTTACTCCTTTAACCAAACAGCCCTGTGAGGGGGGTACCATTATCACAATGGGAAACTCAAGCTCCGAAAAGCTAAATTGCTTATCCAAGGTCACACAACTACTGGTGGCACTGAGAATTGACACGATAGGAGCCCTGGGGCCAACTCTCTACTTGCCAATGATGTCTTTGAGCACAAGAGTGAATGGGCTTACACTGAAATTGCTTTTGACATTACATCCTTGGTATGGAGTCTTATTTAATTTTTTAAAATTTACATTCAAATTAGCATATAGTGCAACAATGATTTCAGTAGATTCCTTAGTGTCCCTTACCCATTTAGCCCATCCCCCCTCCCACAACCCCTCCAGAAACCCTCTGTTTGTTCTCCATATTTAAATGGACTCTTAAAAACTGAGAATAAACTGAGGGTTGACGGGGGGTGGGAGGGAGAGGAAAGTGGGTGATGGGCACTGAGGAGGGCACCTGTTGGGATGAGCACTGGGTGTTGTATGGAAACCAATTTGATGATAAATTTCATATTAAAAAAAAAAAGTCTCTTATGTTTTGTCCCCTCCCTGTTTTTATATTATTTTTGCTTTCCTTCCCTTATGATCATCTGTTCTGTGTCTTGAAGTCCTCATATGAGTGAAGTCATATGATATTTGTCTTTCTCTAATTTCGCTTAGCATAATACCCTCCAGTTCCATCCGTGTAGTTGCAAATGACATAGAGTCTTCTTTAAAGAATAATGTGTCAATCAGCAGGCCTCTGGCGCAGTTGAATCCTTGGGGGGCACTGACAGGATGGACTAATTGTTTACGGGACACATCTGCCCTCTTGTGATGAAAATTATTCAAATAGGATTTTCTCCAGGTCTCTGGAATGCACCTACTTAGTCCTTTGGTCTAGTTCCGTGGTTGAAGAATGGAGGATGGGTAGCCAATGAGGAAGCTGACTCTGTAGAGTCAGACTTATGCATCTCCCAACCTTCTCCAAGATGTTCCTAGCTTTGTGACTCTCAGACAGTGAGGCTTATAAATGTGACTCCAGAGTCCTGTAACTTTGAGCACCAGGGATAAGGGGGAAACAGATTAGGCTTCCTGAAGAGTCCCAGGGACACTAATGAGACCCCATCTGCGTCCGTAGGGAAGGAGTTTATTTTGTTTAAGTGGCCCTAGTGGATTAGGACCAGATGTACAAGACTTGGCAGAAAGATGGTCAATTGCAGAATGAACTGAAGGTCACAAACTATCAGAACAGAGAGGAAACAGAAGCAGACAGGCCTGTGTTCTAGTCCGTGCTCTACCGCTGACACGCTGTGTGACCTTGGGCAAGTTGCTTTTGTTTGGCACCAGTTTCCTCAGCGGTAGAGTGACAGAACTGAACTACATGAGCTCAAAATCTCAGGTGTCGCCAGGTGCGTCTTTCAACGTTCACCAAAATCCCTTTCCTGATGGGCTCCCCATCACACACACATTTTTATGCACATTATGATTAGTAACACAAGATCCACACCCATCGTCCCGTGTTTTCTCATTCATGAAGTAACTCCTACTTCTCTGGGTTGTTGGGAAGTCATCGTCTCCATTTGATGCAGTGTTAGGGGGTCCTGTCAGACTAGGTTTGTTTGGGCAAAGCAAGGACACGTATGCACAGCTATATATTTTTTTAAGTAAGGAAAACTGATTTTGAAGATACCGATGCCTATGCTGATGAATTATTATGCTACACAGTGCCAGCTTCAAACAGAGGCTGATTTAGGGATTATTCATTCTCCCTGAAATTGTGGTGATTACCGGTGCCAGCCTGTAGCTCTAATCTGTAGGGTGGGGGTCCAGGGTCAAAGGAGACCTTACTGGCTTCACTTTACATTACAGATTATGTTCTGTAACTTCCATCTGCTTCCAGACCATTTAGTTTACCCCTAGACTTCATGGGCTGACATAGGTTAAAAAAGAAAGAAAACTTCATAGCAAAAATCTTTGATTGATAATCCTACTCCAAAGAAACAACCCTAAAGAATGTTCTACGTCCACAGAAACGTCACGTGAAATAATCACCACCACAACCAGTCTGGAAGACTGGATCTCTAACATTTGGAACATAATTAAGCAAATTCTCTAACCAACAGAATTCAAACGATAATGATGAAGCCTATGTAACAATGTGGGAACATGTCTGATTGAAAGAAAGCACAAACGTCCACTGTGGTCATAACCATGTAAGTTTCCAGAAGGAAATCCTGACGCATGGCTACAGCATGGATGGACCTGAGGACATCATGTTAAGCGAAGTGAGCCAGTTACGCAAAAATGCTGTGTGATTCTACTTATATGAGGTACTTAAAATAGTTAGAATCCTAGAGACAGAAAGGGTGGCTGCCAGGGGCTGGGAAGAGGGGAGAGTAGGGAGTTCTCTCATGGGTCTAGAGTTTCAGTGTTCTAAGAAGAGAATTCTAGAGATGGATGGTGGTGATTATTGTGCAACATGACAAATATATTTAATGCCACTGAACCGTTCACTTAAAAATAGTTAAGATGGTGGGGCGCCTGGGTGGCTCGGTTGAGCGTCCAACTTTGGCTCAGGTCATGATCTCACAGCTTGTGGGTTCGAGCCCCGTGTTGGGCTCTGTGCTGACGGCTCAGAGCCTGGAGCCTGCTTCGGATTCTGTGTCTCCCTCTCTCTCTGCCCCTCCCCCCCCCCCTTGCTCTGTCTCAAAAATAAACATTAAAAAAATTAAAAATGAAAATAGTCAAGATGGTAAATTTTATGTATATTTTACCACAATAAAAACAATTGGGAAAAAATGTCACAAAGTAGGTAAAACGGGAAGATGGCACGCAAAAACGAACTGTTACTATTGTGCTCTGTATACACATTATCTTTAAAATTTCCTTTAATATAGCAACACTACTGCTTTCATAACAGAAAGCACTGACAGAAAAAAAAAATCAGGGAAAAAATTTTTGAGATCTTTGGGTAGTTGTTATTTGCCCCAGGAAGTACCCAGGTAGTCATGGGAAAAACTTGTTTAACATCCTCGCACTTTATAATTTGCTATTGTTTTAAAAATTTTTTTACTACAGATCATTGGGGGCCCATAACCTTTCCAGTTTTAGGTTTTAGTTTAGGTTTATGTTTTAGGCCGGTCTTGGGTGCAGTCCATTCAATTTTCAGGCTGAGGGACTTGTGCCGGGATGGCCCCCGGGGCCCCGCAGCTCTTCTGAGAAGCGCATCTGTGAGGTCACACGAGCCCCGGCCTCCTCACCAGCTTATTCCATTTGCATGAAAACTCCTCCCCATGGACCTGGGATAGTGATCCTGGTTTTGCCTTTCAACTCCAGGGCTAGGGTGGTTTTTTTTTTTTGGTTTTTTTTTTTTTTTTTTCTGTAAGTGATCAATTAATCACTAGAAATAGACATGCGGTGCACCTGGAAGTGGACCAAAATATCCGGGAGCCAAATGCTTCCAGTCCGGCAGCAGAAGGGGACGCCTGGCGAAGGCTCGTGGGCCCAGCTTGGTGTGGAGCAGGAGACGGGGGGCTCCTGCTCCCGTCTCGACTGTGTGAGGAAGACCTGGATGTGCCTCCCGCTGTTCGGTGAGTGACACTTAAATGGTAGCGCTGTTTGGGGATAACGATGAAAACTAACGGCTATGCTTTTCACTGACAGAGCTAGACTGGTCCAAGAAGCTTGAGGTGGACTATTTTTGGACTTGACTTTGAGAACTTCCAGGCCCATATTTGACCTTGTTGGGAAGTTCCCTAAGCCCAAGCGTTGAGAAGAGGACCACCTGGGCGGTCCATCGTGAGCTGAAATGAACAACGTCGATTTCACGGTAACTGCCCTATATTGAGCAGGGACCCTGCGCCGGATGTTGCTGTGCTGCTTACCATGCATCAGCACGTCTGGTCCTCACAACCATTCTGTGAGCAGTACTCTAGGATTCCCATTTTTCAAAAAGCAAATTAAGATTCCTATAGTCTTAGGTGCTGGCCCAAAGCCACCTAGTGACTTGACCTGGCTTTTTTTTTAGAAGTTCCAAATCAGCACAGACATGCCATAAATGCAGGTCTGAAATATAGGAACTGTCATTTCTTTCCCTAAACCAACCAATGTCCTGTGGGAGGAAACAGTCCTAAGTCTGTGGCTTTTTTTTTTTTTTTTCCAATTTTCAATGGATTTCTTCTTCTTGATTAGGAAAGGTCTCCTCTTCTTGTGCAGAAACTCACCAGCGAGTAATGGAGAACCTTTCCAGCAAATTAGGAGACTTGAGAAATAGAAAATCCTTCATTTACCGTTGGAAGACCAGCGCATTTCCAAATAGACTTTAAGCCAACACTACATAAATTCGAATTTCCTTAGAGGCAGCAGTTTTAATGTTGATAATCTCTAAGAGCAGTACTATTGGGTGGTTTCTGAGTAAACTTTAGACTCTCAAAAGTTTAGTTTTAGTGGTTTAATAAAACCTGAATCTGTATAGTTCTTTTAGCCGGGAAGTCTGAGGTCGAAGCACCCCTGGCCATCAGCTCACCACGCTCGTTTCACATGCGTTGCCCAGAATCTCTGGTAGAGACAGTCACCCCGTGAAGCAGCCGCTCTTAGGTGAGTAGTCGGGTCTGGGGTGAGGGCAGAGGTGAGGGGGGGCTACCAAAGCAGTCCCTTAGGGGGACGGCCACCACGTGGCTGAATGGCTGGATAGGATTTTCAGAGTTAACTTCCTAAATTGTACTGGGGCTGCTGTGCAAAGCCAGACTGGGCCTCCGAGAACTCAAAGGTACTGTCGGTAGGCAACCCCTCTCCTGTTGGATCTTTATCTTGCCACAGTGGATGAAAGGTCCACCTGGATCTTCCCCGCAGCAGTGAACAGCCCCAGAAAGGAGTCCGTGTGGAACATGGCCTGCCAGGGCCCACTAGAGCGCGGGGGTGAGGGCCCAGGGGCCATATCCTAACATCAGCCACCCCTGACCAAGTCTGTTCCTCTAAGAAGCCAGCTGTGCGGATTCACAGGTCAGATGGAGGGAAAGGCCTCAGTTACTTCCTCGGCTTTTCTCGGTCCCTCGGTAGGTGGAGAGGCCTGCGAAGGATCATACCGATGACTGCTCTGGCCTCCCTACCCAGCCTCTTCACAGCACCGCACCCCAGGGCCCCACCCAACGCAGTGGGTGTCTTTGAAGGGAGTCAGGCATGCAGTGCAGGGATCCCAGCACGCCTACCAGGCTGAATCCCTTTTTAAAAACCCCAGACTCAGGCAATTAGAAGGAACGTTTTCAATATTTTATTAACAAATAAATTGGTAGAAGAACAATTTCTCTGGTAATCTCACCCCCCCCACCACCCCCATTTAACGTCCAGCATGTGGCCGCCATGATGGTCGGTGTCTAACCTGCTCTGCTAGCTGGGTTCTCAGCAGCCCCCTCGGCCTAGTTCAGTCATCCTCCCAAGGACTTTGGGGCAAGGAGAAAACTCCCCTCCTCAAGAGGGCGAGAGAGAGACAGAAGCTTCTGCTTGGAGGCCAGGGCCACAAAGGCAAGCCAGGCCTTATTCCTTTTGGAGGAGGGGCACAGGTTCTTCTTCTTAGGGCAGAGCACTTGTGCCCGCCCCCATCCGCCTTCCGGAGGAGGTGAGCCCAGCGTGAGAAAGCCCTGAGCGGAAGCTCAATGTTACGAGGACACCACTCTTTCCTCTTAGACCTGCTAAGAGGGCACCCGGCGATCTCTGTCAGCAGAGTGAGACTCTAGGACTAAAACAAAAGCCGAGCAGGAGCCCCTGTCTTGGCAAAACCTTGGGTGGATCAAATCGCAACACTGCACAGACCTAGTATCTACAGCGGTGAAGTGAGCAGACCGTCAACCTGTTGGGGAGTACGGAGGAGGAAGAGACTATTCCAGGTAAAACACTTGGTCGTCGAGCACCTTTTGTCCAAGAAGCTTGGCAGTAACTCTATACCATGTCCTCAATTCTTCCACGAAGACAGCGTGACCAACTCATCTCCGGGGTCCTCAGGGCAGGCGTTTGAGCTCAGTCTTCTTCCTCTAATGTCCGATAAAAATAACCCTACACGTGCATTATGTCTCTTCATAGTGTATTTACAGTAAGTAAAACGGCCCGCCAGGCACACTCATGCCCTGCAAAATTGTAACAGCTGCTCAGGGACGCTCGTGCCCGTCACCAAGGCAGCAGGGTCCCCTGAGACTCCGAGAGGGATGAATGCACGGGGCGGCTGGCTCTGCTAGCGGGCCGCCCGGGGCCCACACCCCGTGCACAGCAGTGGCCTCTCAGAAGCAGACGATCCGCTTCTCATCTTGGAAGACTTTGGCCTCCTCTGGCTTTATCAAGTTTCCATTTAGGCTGTCGGGGAGAAACAAAGAACACAAAACATTAGCGGTTTGTAGGAGCCTTCCCGGGACGTGTTCCCGACACCCTCCTGTTCTTCACGTGGCCCAGAAGTTCCGGAACGTGCTCCATTCAGACACTTGCTTGGTAAGATTACTCCCTTCCAGCTGTCGTCGCTCTATGAACTGGGTCTCACTAAGGTCACCAATAGCCTCTAGGAGCCTGAACTTCATGACCTTGTCTCAGGCCTTGTCTGTCCCTTCCTTCACGGGCGTTTGGCTGTTCTCTCCCCTGCCTCCTTGAACCACCACATTTGCTCGGCTTGATTTCTTGCTCTCTGGTTTTCTCCTGTGTCTGCCACTCCACCTCCGTCTCCTCTCCCATGTTCTCCCGTACGTGGCCTCTAGATACTGGATTTCCTCTAGACTGGGGGCTTGGCCCTTTTCCCCAGCTGACGTCATCCCTACGTGAGTGGACCTGCGGCCCAGACCTCTCCCGTGTGGCTCCACTTACTTGACATCTTCACTTGGATGCCGCCCAGGGACCCTGGCTCAGTGCACAGGACCACTCTTTATCCATCTGTGCAAGGTAGCGACCTGGGGGTCGGCCTTGACCCCCTCATCTTCATAGTCTATCACAAAGTTCTATCTTATTCCCTAAACATCCCCAGAGTGCCTCCCTGGGACCTTTCCACGTCCTCACCACCACCATGGTGGTCTGAGCGCCATTGTCTCTTCTCTGGAGCGCTGCAGTGCCCTCCTGCCTGGTCCCTTTACATGTACTCTTCTGGCCTCTTCAAATCCATTTTCCTGGAGGAGCCATAACGGTCTTTGTAATGCAAATCTGATCATACCCCTCTTTGCTTCACACCCCTCCACGACTTGCCATTGCTTTTAGGATATAGACCCGAATACGTGGCACGACCCACAGATCTCTTATGGTCTAGTCTACCCCCTCTCCTCTGCCCCCTGTTGCCCCTCCTCCTGCACCGTCTGAACCCCAGGGCCCACGGACATCTTGCCGTTTTTCAAGGGCACCAGCCCCTTCCTGCCTCCGAGCCTTGGCATTATGCTATACCCTCTACCAGTCAGCCAATCAGACCTTCACATTTACTCGGCTGAATTTTGTCTAACAGACTTGGTGGCAGCGTTGGGATCTGAAGCGAACTTCCTCCGGGGCCAAGAAGACCCACAGGCAGGGCGCCCTGCCAGCGCGCTTCTGAGTTCAAGGTCAGCCTCGACCGTTTCCCCATGTTTCCGGGGTGCCACCGGGGAGTCCCTCTCCATTTGTACTCCCCTCCTTGCACCGGAGCTCCCGCCCTAACAGGCTTGCCAGTCTAGGGTTAACGGGTCAGCACAGAGCGATGGGGGTGGGATGGGGGGCGGTTCTCACGGAGCACCAGCCCTTACCCTTGGGTCAGCCCGCCAGTTCACGTTGGAATTCCTCCTCAGCTCCCATCCGCAGTCCCCATTTCCAGTCTGCAGTCTCCGTAGTGGAGACCACTGGGCGGGTCCGTGCTGGGAATGGCCGGTGGTGGGCACAGCCTTCTCTCTGCCAGCCCAGTCCGCGGTTAACAGGTTTTGGTTACCGCTGGCGTGTGAACGTTTGGGTTGTTTGGTGTAAACAAAGGCTCAGCTAACGGGATCCTTAAATTTTACAGACATGCCACCTTCCAGCCCACCTGCCCATTTTATGTCTGAACACGATGGTGCCAGGACCTGTGAATACCTACTGAAATGGCAAAACGTTACCAAAAACCACCTAGAAGTACAACGGCCACTATGGGGAACGTTCCCATTAGGCGTGAGGGCATTTAGAAGCGCATCTGAGAGCACGGCTTCCCCAAGTAAAACGCATTGGGATACCTGCGTAAATTGCTGCGTAAAGCAGCAGCTCTGAAAGGTTTCACGATTCCAAAAACAGTTTCATTAAAAGGTTAATTAAAAGATTTAGCAAGAGACTAAACACGACACCACAAATATTAGTAACGTAGGGTCTTTGCATCTGCGTGTTTGTATGTATGTTATAAACACGACATATTGTCCCACCTCTGGATGGTACTGCTGACGTTAATTTGTAAAAGAGCTCTAGGCAGTTGGTTTTGTAGGGGCCAAGGACAGGCTGCTCCAAAATGTGCTGCGCTGGCATCCTGAAAAAATTTGTCGTAATGTTTTTCTTTCTTTTAGAGAGAGAGAGAGAGAGCACAAGCAGGGAAGGAGCAGAGAGAGAGGGAGATACAGAATCCGAAGCAGGCTCTGAGCTGTCAGCACAGAGCCCCACAGGGGGCTCGAACTCGTGAACCAGGAGATCATGACCTGAGCCAAAGTCGGATGCCCAACCAACTGAGCCACCCAGACTTCCCCATGGCATACTGATTATTTTGAATAAAACTTATTTAAGAGACAGCCTGCGCAAGAAGGCCATTCGGACCCTCCTCTGTCCCCTGGAAGCAGGAAGTAAATCTCCCATCTGAAAGATTACCCTCCCTTTACCAGGGAGGTAAAGAGACCTTATTACCAGATAGGAAATTTAGAGGCAAGAAAGCTGTATAAACACCCCTTGTTAATTTTTACTAATATATATCACACCCCAAATTCTGTCGACAATTCCTTACTAATTGGAACTCCTGAAGTTAATTGAGTTTTCTTTGTCCTGCAGATTTTTTTTTATGTTTACTTATTTATTTTTTAGAGAGACAGGAGGAGACACAGAATCAGAAGCAGGCTCCAAGCTGTCAGCACAGAGCCCGACGCGGTGCTTGAACCCATGAACCGTGAGATCATGACCTGAGCCCAAGTCGGTCACTTAACCTACTGAGCCACCCAGGGGCCCTGACCTGTCAATTCTTCATGGATTCATTTATTGTCTCTTTGTCTACAAAGTAGAAAAACTGCCTGCCTTGGCCATTTTGGCCCACTGTGCACTCATAATAAAACTCTGTGGTTTTTTTCCCCTGGTTAATCTGTTTTATGCAAATTTAACTCTTAGCCCAGCTGGAAGACCTTGAAGGGTAGAGGACGAATTTCTCCTTCCCTTTGGTTGGCATTATCGGCAGGATACTGACTCACGGGACAGGTGCTTGCCTGGTATTGCTGCAGCTGAGATCCTGGGACATCTGACGTGTAGCCAGCAGAAGGTGGGATTTCTGACCACGTCGGCCTCCAGCCACCTCTGTCTGCGGGGTCTGGTGGAAGGAGTGTGGTAAGAATCCTTCTGTCTCCAGATTTAGTTAGCAGGAGAAAATACTGTAGAACCAGTTCCTTGGGTGTAGCCACTTCTGGTAAAAACGTGGTAGAATACTCCTTGGCTACTGATCATTTCCTCCCAGAGACGGTCACTGTTTTGTCCGTGTCTTCTGTGTTGAGTGTCACGGAGAGGAATTATCGTAGGACAGAACACAGGTATGGGCCCTGTAAACGCGCCGCTGGGGCCCGCCTCACAGACTAGCGAGGTCCCAGTCGCATCGGACCCGTGGCCATTTACACAAACCTTGCTGTGCTTAACGCGCACATGGGGTACAGGCTGTTGCTAGGAAACATCTTGGAAGCCAAAGCCACGAGTGGTCACAAGTCAGGCACCTAAAAGCTGTTAGAGTGCTTGTCATCTAACTCAAAGAACCCCCAGTAGGAGAAATTGGTCATGGAACGGGGTAGATTAAGCAAACATCTGGGGGGCAAGGTACACTGTGAAACACCGAAGGCACATCTCTCCTACGGATTAGTTTGGCCCCAGAGACCCAAGGCATAGGCGGGGCTGTTAATATGAATATAAGAGAATTTTGCTTTCATCTGGTTCTGTGTCCTAAGAGCTTGGCTTTGTGACCTTTCTCTGGTTTCTGTCACGTGGAGGGCGCACCTACCAGGGTGCACCGTGGTGGCCAGTCCAACAGACCGGGGACCCAGAAACACAGTTATAAGCAGCGTGCTCTGTCGGGGCCGTGCCGCCTCCCAAGAAAGTGTCAGGAGAGGTCCAAGCCCATAAGGGCCTCTGTTGCCTCAACCGCTTGCTTGTAAAGTGCTGGGAAATGCCACTCCATTAGCGTCTGCCTGTCCCAGATGAGCCTGGAAGTGTCTCACATTCTGGGGAGACGGGAGACACAGCACACGTGACCTCACTCTTCCGGCCGGCACAATGAAGCTGTCTGCTTTCTCAGCCTGGTCCTGGAAGTAAACTTTTGGGTCACGGGGGCTGCCTCGTCTCTGCCCCTCTGGGACACACCTCTTTGGAGTTTTCCGTTAAGCCGCTTATGGTTTTGAGTCGCTACTGAAATTAGTAACATCCTATTTGTCAATGGCCAGGTACCAGATCGTTTAAATTGGCTATTGGAAAAAAAAAAAAAATTCTTTATAAAAAGCTCTCAGTTATCTTAGAACGGCTAGCCTTAGGGATTCCCTTGACAACATAAAAGAACAAAAATTAGACTTAAGACAGATAAGTGTCCACCTCCGATGAAAACTCCCCTCTTAACATCCAGCCTGACCTCTAGGCTCAAAGTATAAAGGCTACTCTTTATATTTACTCTTTCAGTAAATGCTGAAAGCCAGAAAGTGACTTTAACAGAAGCACCAAGCACCTAGGACGACACAGGAGGGCTTGGTTTACCGTAATCGACCTCTGTCGGCCTTAGACTTTTTTGGACAATTGCCTTTGCAGATGTCTCCTGCCCCAATGCATGCCCCCCAAATGGCAGGAAATCTTCTATAAAGCCCTTTTCCTCCACTTTCAGAAGATCCTACCAAATTTAGAGAAACATTAAAAAGATTTGACTATTCACCCACCTCCCCTTCACAGAGGAAAGAGATGACCAATAACATTTCTGCTTGGCCTTCTGACAAATGATCAGAGGAAGGTTGGTGTTCAGAGGCTAATAGAAGCCAAGGTTGACGTGTGTAACCGTGAAGAAGGCTTTTTGTTAAAATGCTTTGTACCATTCTGTTCATTCCCATTAATCCCCCTGATATATAGAAGCAAATTTAGGGGCACCGGGGTGGCTCAGTCAGTTCTTGGTTTCAGCTCAGGTCATGATCTCACAGTTTGTGAGTTCAAGCCCCACATCGGACTCTGTGCTTACAGCACAGAGCCTGCTTGGGATTCTCTCTCTCCCTACCCCTTCCTGGTTCGCTGTCTCCCTCCCTCTCCCTCAAAAAATATATAAAAATAATTTTTAAAAAAAGAAGCAAATTTAGTTAAAAAAGTGGGCCTGTCTCTTGATATTCAGGCTGGAATCATCTTTGTCTTACAAATCTCTACAAAACCAGACGTGCAACTCCGCAAACAAATCAAAACCCACCTATCTTTACCAATCTCCAAACCTCTCTGGTTCCTCTCAAAATTTTTGTGGACATCATCAACAGTCAGGATATTGGGACAAAATTGCCATGTACTTAAGGAACAAAGAGTACATTTTTTCCCAGATGAATCAAGCATTTTATTTAATTATAACCAAGTACTCATGTATTCTCTCTTTAAATGCTGCGTGTAGGCAGAAATAATATTCAGGCCCATATTGAAAATATTGCCCTACCAGTTTCCAGAACATTATTCACCATTCAGGACCCAAGCTGTTGAGACTTAAGACTTCACCCATATCACTTTGAATTTCTTGATATGTTGCCCTGTGTTCTATCACCCAACAGAACAATTAATTCAGCTTCCTAGAAACATTTGAATAATAGGGGCACCTAGGTGGCTTAATAGGTTAAGCGACTGACTCTGGATTTCGGCTCAGGTCATCATCTCACTGTTCATGGGATTGAGTCCGGAGTCGGGATCCTTGCTGACAGGGTGGAGAGACTGCTTGGGACTCTCTGTCCCTCCCTCCCTCTCTCTCTGCCCCTCCCCTGCTCACTTGCTCTCTTTCTTTCTCAAAATAAATAAGTAAACATTTTTTTAAAAATTAAAAAAGAAACATTTGAATAATAGATATATGCCCAATAACCCCTCCATGTTTTCAAAAGTGAAGAATGTTACTAGCACAAAAAAAAAAAGGTAGAAAAAAAGAAGTCTTTGCATTCTTTCTCTGTCCCTTAATAGGTCTTTGAAATGTAAACACAGAGGTCTTCTTAAAATACAAACTGCTGGGGCACCTGGGTGGCTCAGTCTGTCAAGCGTCCGACTTCGGCTCAGGTCATGATCTCACAGTTTGTGGGTCTGAGCCCCGCATCGGGCTCTGTGCTGACAGCTCAGAGCCTGGACCCTGCTTTGGATTCTGTGTCTCCCTCTCTCTCCACTCCTCCCCAACTCATGCTCTGTCTCTCTCTCTCTCAAAAATAAACAAACATAAAAAATAAAGTAACATACAAATTGCTAACAGGGATCTTGTGCCCAGACTCCAGCACCTCTGGTAACAGGCAGATAATGCTCCAAATCACCTCGGACAAAGCTTAGATACGTTCTCTATAAATTTTCTACCCCCATCTTCTCTAGCACCTAAGAGCCCTTCTTTGAAATGCAAACTTTAGAGGGAAGTTGTTCATCAAAAAGAGAGAGAGGGACGTACTTGGAAATTGGGCCCATCATCTGTCTACAAACATTAGTAAATCTGAAAGCCATAAGAATTTGTTTGCATCTGTTCTGTGTATTTGTATGTGTGTCCGTGTATGTTGTAAATGTGTGATATTTTCTCTACCTCTGGATGGTATGGTTTGAAGGGAAGCGCCAGTAAGGATGGGGCATTCTAAAACTCAGAAAGCTAGACAGAAAAAACATTTGGGTTAAAGTGAGCTGGGAAAATATTTGGTGTTAAAGCTAATTTAAGGTTATTGGTTTAATTAAAATAGACCTGTCTTTAGAGTTACCAGCATTTAAAAAAGTTTTTTTTTCTAATGTTTATCTTTTTTTTCTAATGTTTGTTTATTTTTGAGAGAGAGAGACAGAGCTGAAGCAGGGAAGGGGCAGAGAGAGAGGGAGACACAGAATCTGAAGCAGGCTCCAGGCTCTGAGCTGTCAGCACAGAGCCTAACATGGGGCCTGAACCCACAAACTGCGAGATCATGACCTGAGCTAAAGTTGGCCACTTAACCAACTGAGCCACCCAGGTGCCCCTGGAGCATTAAATATGAAACTTTTATTCTGCTTTTGTTTACTGAAAGTCAGATTAGTTTCATGATATCTCTGTTGCAAAATCTGTCAGAAAAAAAAAAAAAAAACTAAACAGAATAATGGTTGAGTTTGCCTATGAAGTTTTATGGGTACTCCACATATAATTGTTAAGAACAAGTAAATTAAATAGATGTAAATAAGATAAGATGTAAATAAGATAAATAGCTTCCAAATTCTTTTTTGGTGGTAACCCAAAACGTTAAAGTTTTGCTAAGTTACATGGTAAGGTAAATCCACTGAAAATCTAGATCACTTCCAAATAAGAAAACACTAAGTATTAACATAGGTTTATCCACTTTTCTCTTTAGTTTCTCTGTGTGCAACAGATTTGCACATGTTAGCAAAACCTGTTTTGTGCTCTTGTACCATGAAAAAACACATTTCTAACTATGAAATGTATTCGTAAATTCACCAATCTAGGGGCGCCTGGCTGGCTCAATCAATAGACCATGCGACTCTTGATCTCAGGGTTGTAAGTTCAAGCCCCAGGTTGGGCATGGAGGTTAAAAAATTAAAATATAGGGGCACCTGGGTGGATCAGTCAGTTAAGCGTCTGACTTCGGCTTAGGTCATGATCTCGCGATTTGTGGGTTCGAGCCCTGTGTCAGGCTCTGTGCTCACAGCTCGGCACCTGCTTCGAATTCTGGGTCTCTCTCTCTCTCAAAAATAAACAAACATTAAAAAAAAAAAAAAAGGCATCTGGGATCCCAATTAAAAGGGTCCTGTTGGTCACAGTCTAGAGCCTGGTGGTGATTAGGTATTTTGGAAACATCACCAGAGAAAAACAGCTCTTGAGCCCCATTGGAAAGGACCTTACAAAGCACTCCTGACCACGGACAGTGCTGCACAATCAGAAGGCACTGAGCCTGGGGTACATGTCACATGGCTCAAGAGGGCTCCTCCTGAGCCCTGGTCCCATGCAGACGCTGGAGACCCACAAATCAAACTGACAAGGAAAAGAAACAGCCGCCCCCAAGGTAGACGGCTTCTGCTCAAGATACCTGATCAAGGCTTCATACATGAACTGAACATGACACGCTTTCTCCTCTTTCCTTCACCCTGGCATCGGCTAGGAAAGGTAATGCCCTTATCTTTATTTCCCAGGCCACCCTCTGGACTTTGGAGCAACCTTTTATTTCAGGCCGGGAGAAAATCTAACTTTTATCATTGGTCAACTCCTGTGAATTTACACCATGAGTTGGAAAGGACCTCCCAGGAAGCTTTCATGATTCAGGACTCTGTTTGGCAGACCCCTACTTCTCTGTTTAGGGATAAATACAAACGGAGCTATGAACAGGAACTTCTTAATTCTTGAAATTCTTGCAACAACTGCCCAACAATGATCCCTAGACTCTCTGGCCAGTGTTGTTCTTGAGAATAGAATAGAATAGCCCTTGATTATCGTTTAGCTGAGCAAGGAGGTGCCACCTGGATTACACTCCTGGGAAAGTTGAAACTCGATTACATCATAGCCCAAAACAAGGCGCTTGCCTTAAGAAGATGACTCCTTCCACAGGGTCTTTCTTTGATTTGTCTGATTTTGATGGCATTGGGTCTTGGAGACCAGGGCTTCAAAGTACCCTGCAAACATTGGGGAGGACCCTGCTTATCATAATCATAAGAATCACCCTGGTGCGTTATATTTTCTTAAATGCTTTAAATGCATGTTTGAGGCCACCAACCGCTAAGCAAATGGTCTCCCTCAGACTGGACCATCCAAAAAGGTACAAAGAGGACAAAGTGACTTAACAGAATGTAAACCTGAGCTCGTAACCTGTGACTGTCACAGAGACAAAGCGAAAACATCAGGACCTGAGAATGCCACGCACAGGATCAACAAAGGCTTCGAGAACTACAGAGCAGTAGCTGAGAGGGGCGCTAATGCCCTAAAGTTTGATCACAGCTCTCAGCGAAGTGGAGAGGCCGGTCCGAAAGGGGACCACTGTTTTGTTTTTTGGGTTTAAAAAAAATTTTTTTTTCATGTTTGTTTATTTTTGAGACAGAGAGAGAGCATGAACGGGGGAGGGTCAGAGAGAGAGGGAGACACAGAACCTGAAGCAGGCTCCAGGCTCCCGGCTGTCAGCACAGAGCCTGACGGGGGCTCGAACTCATGAACTGCAAGATCATGACCTGAGCCGAAGTTGGACACTTAACCGACTGGGCACCCCGGGGACCACTGTCACACACACAGGCCCAAAATAGCATCGCTTAGGTTAAGGCCCCAAATCGGTAACCAGTTAATACCTAACCTAACTCCAACCTAATTTTAACACCCTAGGAATGAATGCAGCCTTTAATCAGTCAGCATAGAATTTCCTGGTCAACACTAGGAAATTTACTGTCAGACCTTCCTGCTCCCCCTAGGAGGGCAACCTTGCTTACAACGATGTACTCCCTGCTAATAAATTCTTCCTTATTGATGTCCTCTGCCTTTAAGAACCTTTCTCCTGTTTGGCTCAGCAGAGCTCCCCTCTACTTTCTGGAAGGAATGCCGCCCAACTCAGGAACTGCTTGCTAAAGCCCATCAGACCTTCACCTTTACTCACTTGACTTTTTTTTTTTTTTTAAACACCATGACCCAGGCTCCACCCTCAAAGAGCTCACAGTCTGGAGCAGACAGCCTCCCAGGAAGCTACTCCAGCGGTATGATAGATGCCACGCAATGTCAGGGCATTGTTCACCCTGCCTCCTGTCTCTGAAGCAGAACTCACTTGGGGCATCAGACCGCAAGTTTTCATGGGACAGGGATGAGGTAGAAATCAATGTCAGCACGAACAATGAGTCCCTGTGCCCCTGGTGACTGCGGACAGAGCTGCTCCCTCATCCCCACAGCCCTGGACAGGGCCGACGCGACAGGACGTCACTAAGCCTGGTTCCATGACATCACTCACACACACACGCCTCTAGGCCCTGGGTAGCACACCTTCAAGCTAAAGACATCTGGCCCTGCACACGTAGTTCCTTGTATAGGAACAGTGGTCCTTCCAAGGCAACAAATGCACATTTTTCAAGCCGGACAGAGTTAAAGCAGCTACGTGTTCTTACAACTGTCCTAATCAGCCACCGAGAAAAGCAGAGGCCAACTGTTGTCTGCAAACTTCTGCAGCCTGGCCTGCCCCCTCCTCCCCCTCTGCCCGCTGTTCTCGAACCACAGAGTCAGCAAGAATTGACGTGCTTCTAGGGAAGGGACCACGGGCAGGAGGGGGGCTGGCGATTAATGCAAACCAGAGTTCCAACAGCTCCCACATGCCTTGCGGACTCAGGAGTGGGCACAGGGTCACACGCACCCAAGCCCCAGCGTCCTCCGTCAGCCTTGCTGGAGCTGGGCTCTCCCCTCTAGGACAGCGTCTTCCAAATGTTTTTTCAAGCACGACCCAAACGAGAATTACATTTTACGTCTTGAACCAGCATCCACGCAGGCACACGTACCCACATCTGACCCAAGATTCTAAAATAATACTTCGTGCTGTGCACGGTGACTTTTGGTGTTCTGCTCGACCTTGTTTTCCAAATAATGTGCTGGTTGCAACCCGCCCAACTGATTTTATGATGCACTAACAAGTTCCAAAGCAAAGTTTAAAAAACGCTGTGCTGGGAGCCCAGGTCAAGGAGCTCTACCTCGATGTACTTTTTTTTCGGCTGGGAAATTCTCCCCCGGCAGGACGAAATGAGGTAGTTGATGAGTAACTACCCCTTGAGCTGAGGGTTTGAGTTCACGGGGAGGCTGCTCCTTGGACCTCAGGGAAGCCACGGGGAGAGCGTGAACCCCTCCTGTGGCCCGTGTCCTCAAGGGAAATGTGGCTGTGCCCCCCACCCCGCTAGGTGCCCCACATGGTCACGCTGCAGGGCTGTGTCAGGCTGAGGCTCACGGCACACTCCAGAGCGCCGGGAGCCTGCTCAGGGCCCCCTGTCCGCAGCCCCGGTGAGCCAGTGCTCTCAAGCCATCAGGACCCTTTCTGTCCGCCTAACCGCCACATCCCCAGCACCCAGGCCGCTGCCGCACCTGTCACTGATGGGAACTCCCCCTACCCTGCCCACACAGTCCACAGGCCGGGACCCACTTCGGGGGGACGATGTATGGGTCTTATGAGGCAGTAACGAAGTGGAGTGGGGCTCGGTGTTGTAGAAGCAAAACAATCCAGCTCCCTCCCACTAGCATAACACCTCCTCCAAGCAGAAATGGGAAGAAAGAGCACAAGTCGGAGCAAATCCAGCAGGGAAGTGTCTCCTCAAGCCCGGCAAAGCCCAGAAAAGGAGAAGAAGGGGCCCCGAACGCCAGCTACCCCATCCACATCTCAGCCTCCTGAGTCCCCGAGTGATTCACTCTCAGCAGGATCCCTTTCCTGGGCCATCTGCCCCGTGCATAGCGGGGAGGTAGAGGAGGGCAGGGCACCTACGAGGGGAGCCCCAGGCCACAGAGTCAGGCAGCCTGGACCAGATTCCAGCTTCTCCTCTTAGGTGGCACCTTGGGCAAGTATTCCCTCACTGCTCTGGGCTCAGTTTCTGCCTCTGTGAAGTGGAAACACTACCAGCCTGCTTTCCGGGACTACTGGAAACATGAGGAATAAGTGGCACAGGCTCTAAATTGTGCCTGGCGCCCAGTCAGGGTGCTGAGTAGACAGTCACTGTTCTCATTACTACGACTGGCGCATGTGTCTTACCAAATCTCCATTATGCCAGTGTTCCTCTGTAATGCGTCTGCCAGCTGGGCAATCCCCTTGGCCGTGATCTGGTTCTGGATAAGCCTGAAAGAAGAACATATCTTGTATCAGATACACGATACTGGATGAAATCTGCCCCCTCCGTTAAGGAGCGGGTAAGGGCATGGTGGGCACGAGACGGGGTCCGGGGAAGCGCTGTGTCCACGTGATGTTTAATCTGGCTGAGGCTGTCCAGATCAGATCTACAGGGCATGTTTTAAGACGTTTAATTTTTTTGGTACATTTCTAGAGTGAGCCTAATAGATCTGTGCACTCACACGTAGATAATTTAATACACGAACCCAGATATGTATGTGTCGGCATTTTTCCCATTTTTTCCTGCAGGGAGGGAAGAGGACGATTCTCCTGCTTCCACTCGTGGGTCCCAGTGGGAAAGCCTCGATAATGGGTCCTCTGAGGGTGCACCCCATTATGTCTAGTTGCAGTGATCCAAATGAAACCAAGGTGTCCAATAGAGCTGGGGAGCCCGGGCGATCTCTGAAGTGCTCCCCTGAGCAGCTATGCTTCCGACCCAAGAAATACACCCAAGAAATTCACCCAAGGCACTGAGGTGTCTCTGCTTCATCACAGGCCCACTCCTCACTCCTGGCTAGTGGTAGAATAAAAGCCTACTGCTCAACTTGACCCTAAGAAATCCTGGCCACTGACCCAAGAACGCAGCCCCACCAGGAAGACAGGGTTGCCCCGTCATGATTGATGAGATTATAGAAATTAGGCGAGAAGGGGCCGACCCCATGAAGAGGCAGTCAGTGCAGTGGTTCAAAGCTCCCCTCCTACACACACACCCTCCACCCCCTACTTCTCAGCCACAGATCCTTGAAGAAATAAGCTTACGCTATCTATGCTTCGGTTGCCTGATCTGTAAAATGGGACTAACCAAGGTTTCAGTGGGAGGATGTATATGTAGGAAGTAGTCCTCACGGTCTCTGCCACAGCACCCGATGGCAGGGAGCACCTGTCACCATTACTGCCCGAGCACACGGGACTGTGGCTGTGCTGTGGAGGGGCCCCAATCTCCCAGCCACATGCCCCAAAGGGGGGCGCCTGGGCTCAGTGGCAGAGGTGATGACTCCCTGGTAAGAACGACCACAATGTAACTCGGACATTTTTGCAAGAGGAGCAAAGATAGAACCTAGAAGTGAGCAGAGAATCGTGCATTCAGCCAAACTCTGCTGCTTCCTAATCCCCTCCTTCACGATTGCCACCACCACCACCACCTACACTTTGCTGGGTGAGCTGCTTCCAGCCAAGACCTGGCAAGAGGCCGGGCAGGAAGGGAGCCAATGAGTATGGCAGTGCTCAGGCGCACCTGTCCCCTGGGGCCACCTTTGAAGACAAGGGCCAGTGTGATCTGTGCACCACCCATCAGCCAAGACTCGCTCTCTAGCCCTGTTCTAGCTCTGTTCTCCCTCCAGGCCGGGCCCCAAGGGAAAGAGATAAAAGAAAGTCTACAGGCCAGGAAAACAACAGCAAAACAGACATAAAAGTAGCACAGTCTGGCTGTTTTGCAGAAATTAACAAGGTTATCTAAAACTCATACAGAGGCGTGCCTGGGTGGCTCAGTCGGTTAAGCGTCCAACTTCAGCTCAGGTCATAATCTCTCGGTCCGTGAGTTCAAGCCCCACGTCGGGGTCTGGGCTGATGGCTCAGAGCCTGGAGCCTGTTTCCGATGCTGTGTCTCGCTCTCTCTCTGCCCCTCCCCCATTCATGCTCTGTCTCTCCCTGTCTCAAAAATAAATAAAACTTAAAAAAAAATTTTTAATAAAAAAATAAAATAAAAATAAAAATAAAACTCATACACAAGCACAAGGGACCCAGAATAGCCCAAACAACCTTGAGAAAGGAGGACAGAGTTGGGAGACTCACCCTTCCTGATTTCAAAACTTACTGCACAGTTAGAACAATCAGGACAGTGTGATCCTGGCATAAAGACAAACAAACGGATCAATGAACTAGAATAGAATGTCCAGAAATACACCCATACATTTATGGTCAATTGAGTTTTGGCAAAAGCGTCAGGGCCATTTAACAGGGAAAGACAGTCTCTTCAACAAGCGGTGCTGGAACAGTGGGACATGCCAAACAAGGAGTTTGGACCCTTTGCCTCATATCACACACAACAATTAGCTCCAGAAATTAGCGTTTAGGATCAAAGACCTCAATGCAAGAGCAAAACTATAACACTTAAAGGAAATCTTAGGTGTCAATCTTTGTGACCTTGGATTACGCAACAGTTTCTCAGTAAAGTATCTAAAGCACAAACAACCAAAGAAAAAATAAATTGGACTTCCATCAAAATGAACAGTGTTTGTGCTTTAAAGGTCACTAACAAGAAAGTGGAAAACCCCACAGAGGAAATACATGCAAATCATGTATCTAGTAAATGTCTAGTATGCAGGATGTATAAAGAGCTCCAATAATTCAGCAATAAAAAGGCAGATAACCCAGGGTGGTCGGATGGTTAAGCGTCTGACTCTTGATTTTGGCTCAGGTCATGATCTCAAGGTTTGTGGGTTCGAGCCCTGTTTCGGGCTCTGCGCTGACAGTGCCTGCTTAGGAGTCTCTGCCCTTCCTTTGCTCGCATGCGTGCACCTGCTCGCTTCCCGCCCTCCCTCTCTAAACCTTAAAAAAAAAAATGGCAAACAAAATTTAAAATGGGCAAAGGATGTGGAGACATTTCTCCAAGAGAGACACACAAAAAGATGCCCAATGTTAGTGGGCATGCAAATCAAAATTAGTTAGTGGAAATGAAAATCAAAACCACAATAAGACACCACTCCACACCCACTAGGATGGCAAGATTCGAAAAGATAGACACTAACGAGTGCTGGTAAGGATGTGGAGAAATGGGAGCCTTCCTACGTGACTGGCGGGAACCTAAAGTAGAGCAGCCACTCTGGAAAACACTTCGGCAGTTCCTCAAAAAGTTCAGAACAGAGTGGCCATTTGCCCCGGCAATTCTATTCCTAAGCATATACCCAAGAGAAATGAAGACGTATGTCCACACGCGGACATGCACACGAATGTCAAAGGCATCATTATTCACAACAATCGAAAAGGTAACGTTATTCACAACAACCAAAAAGTAGAAACAACCCAAATGTCTACCAGCTGATGAACAGACAAAATGTGGAATATCCATATAACGGAGTATCAGCCCTACGGCGCAATGAAGTTCTGACACGTTCTAGGATGTAGATGGGCCTTGAAAACCCACGTAAGTGAAAGAACACAGACAACGAGTCACACATTGTAGGATTCCATTTCTAGGAAATGCCCAGAACAGGCGAATCCACAGAGACAAAAAGTAGATTAAGGACTGGGGGAGAAGGATGGGGAGGCTTAATGCACACTGGTATATTCCAGTGGGGGCGGTGGGGAGGTAAAACTGTCCTACAACTAGATCGTGGTGATGGTTGCACAACTTTGTGAATACGCTAAAAACCACTGACCTATACATTTTATTGTCTTTTTAAGATTTTATTTTTTTAAGTAATCTCTACACCCAGCGTGGGACCGGAACTTCCAAACCTGGAGATTGAGAGTCATAGACTCCACTGACCAAGCCAGCCAGGGGCCCCTGACCTGTACATTTTTAAAGGGTGAATTTTATGCACGTCCATTTTATCTTACAAAATATCTTCTCTTGGGGCATGTGGATGGCTCACTTGGTTAAGCATCTGACTTTGGCTCAGGTCATGATCTTATGGTTCCTGAGTTTGAGCCCCGCGTTGGGCTCAAAGTCCACTTCAGATCTTCTGTCCCTGTCGCTTTCTGCCCCTCCCCCACTCTCACTCACACGTTCTCTCTCAAAAATAAGTAGACTTTAAAACATACTAAAGAGAGAGAAATATATTACTGAGACAGCACATGCGTGCACACACGCAAGCATGAGCTAGGGAGGGGCAGAGAGAGAGGGAGAGAACCCAAGCAGGCTCCATGTGACAGCACAGAGCCCAACATGGGGCTCGATCTCACAAAAATTGGGAGATCATGACCGGAGCTGAAATCAAGAGTCGGGTGCTCAACCGACTGAGCCACCCAGGCACCCCTCAAAAAATGTTTTTGCATTTAAGATTTCATTTTTTAATTTTTAAAAAATATTTATTTTTGAGAGAGAGAGAGAGAGAGAGAGAGAGGATAAGCAGGGGAGGGGCAGAGAGAGACACACAGAATCCGAAGGCAGGCTCCAAGCTCCGAGCTGTCAGTACAGAGCCCGACGTCGGGCTCAAAGCCATGAACTGTGAGATCATGACCTGAGCCAGAGTCAGTCGCTTACCTGACTGAGCCACCCAGGCGCCCCTTAAGATTTTCTTTTTAAATAATCTCTATACCTAACACAGGGCTCACACTTACAAAGCCAAGATCAAGAGTCGCATGCTCTATCAACAGTGCCAGCCAGGCACCCCATCTCAAAAAATATTTTTCAAAAGTAGAACAGGAGAATTACAGGCCAAAATCCCTCATGAAACTAGATGCAAAAATTCTCAATAAGATACTAGCAAATCAAATTCAACAGTACATTAAAAGAATTATTCACCATGATCAAGTGGGATTCATTCCTGGGCTGCAGGGCTGGTTCAGTACTCGCAAGTCAATCAATGTGATACACCACGTTAATAAAAGAGAGGATAAGAACCCTATGATCCTGTCAATAGATGGAGAAAAGCATTTGACAAAATACAGCACCCTTTCTTGATAAAAACCCTCAAGCAAGTTGAGATAGAAGGAACATACATTAACATCATAAAAGCCATATATGAAAGGCCCACAGCTAATATCATTCTCAATGGGGAAAAAGAGCTTTCCCCCTGAGATCAGGAACATGACAGGGGTGTCCACTCTCACTACTGTTGTTCAACATAGTGTTGGAAGTCCTAGTCTCAGCAATCAGCCAAAATGAAATAAAAGGCATCCAAATTGGCAAAGAAGTCAAACGTTCACTCTTTGCAGACGACATGATACTTTACCTGGAAAATCCAAAAGACTCCACCAAAAAACTGCTAGAGCTGATACAGGAATTCAGCAAAGTCACAGGATATAAAATCAATGTACAGAAATCGGCTGCATTTCTATACACCAATAATGAAGCAACAGAAAGAGGAAGCAAGGAATGGATCCCATTTACAACTGCACCAAAAACCATAAATACCTAGGAATAAACCTAACCAAAGAGGTAAAAGATCTGCATACTGAAAACTACCGAAAGCTTATGAAAGAAAGTGAAGAAGACACAAAGAAATGGAAAAACATTCCATGCTCATGTTAACATGTCAATACCACCCAAACCGGTCTACACATTCAATGCAATCTCTATCAAAATAGCACCAGCATTCTTCACAGAACTAGAACAAACAATCCTATCATTTGTGTGGAACCACACAAGACCTCGAATAGCCGAAGTAATGTTGAAGAAAGAAAACCAAAGCTGAGGCATCACAAACACAGACTTTAACTTTTACTACAAAGGTGTAAGCATCAAGACAGTATGGTATTGGCATAAAAACAGACCACAGATCAATGGAATAGAATAGAGAACCCAGAAATGGACTGACAAATATATGGCCAACTAATCTTCGACAATCAGGGAAGAACATCCAATGGAAAAAAGATAGTCTCCTTAGCAAACGGTGCTGGGAGAACTGGACAGCAACATGCAGAAGAATGAAGCTAGACCACTTTCTTACACCATTCACAAAAATAAACTCAAAATGGATAAAGGACCTGAATGTGAGACAGGAAACCATCAGAATCCTACAGGAGAAAACAGGCAGCAACCTCTTTGATCTTGGCTGCAGGAACTTCTTACTTAACATGTCTCTGGAGGCAAGGGAATTGAAAGCAAAAATGAACTATTAGGACCTCATTAAGATAAAAACCTTCTCCACAGCAAAGGAAAGAATCAGCAAAACTAAAAGGCAACCAATAGAAGATATTTGCAAATGACATATCAGATAAGGGGTTAGTATCCAAACTCTATAAAGAACTTATCAAACTCAACACATGAAAAACAAATAATCCAGTGAAGAAATGGGCAAAAGACATGAACAGACACTTTTTCTTTTTTTTTTATTTTAAAAAAAATTTTTTTTTCAACGTTTATTTATTTTTGGGACAGAGAGAGACAGAGCATAAACGGGGGAAGGTCAGAGAGAGAGGGAGACACAGAATCGGAAACAGGCTCCAGGCTCTGAGCCATCAGCCCAGAGCCTGACGCGGGGCTCGAACTCACAGACCGCGAGATCGTGACCTGGCTGAAGTCGGACGCTTAACCGACTGCGCCACCCAGGCGCCCCCAGACACTTTTTCAAAGACATCTGGAGGGCTAACAGACACATGAAAAGATGCTCAACATCATTCATCATCAGGGAAATACAAGTCACAACCACAATGAGATATTATCTCACACCAGTCAGAGTGGCTAAAATGAACAACTCAGAAAACAACAGAGGTTGGAGAAAATGGAACACTTTTGCACTGCTGGTGGGAATGCAAACTGCTACAGCCACTCTGGAAAACAGTGTGAAGATTCCTCAAAAAATGAAAAATAGAACTACTCTACAACACAGCAATTGCATTACTAGGAATTTACCCAAAGGCTACAAAAATGCTGATTCAAAGGGGCACACGCACCCCAATGTTTATAGCAATGCTATCAACAATAGCCAAATTATGGAAAGAACCCAAATGTCCATTGACTGATGAATGCATAAAGAAGATGTACAAACATAAAATGGAATACTACTCGGCAATGAAAAAGAATGAATCTTGACATTTATAACAATGTGGATGGAACTGGAGGGTATTATGCTAAGCAAAATCAGTCAGTCAGAGAAAGACATATACGATTTCAGTCATATGTGGAATTTAAGAAACACACCAGATGAACATAGGGGAAGGGAAGGGAAAAATAAGATAAAAACAGAGAGGAAGGCAAACCATAAGAGACCCTTAAATACAGAGAACAAACTGAGGATTGCTGGAAGGGGTGGGGTTGGGAGGTGGATTAAATGGGTGACAGGCATTGAGGAGGGCAGTTGTTGGGATGAGCACTGGGTGTCATATACAAGAGATGAATCACTGGGTTCTACTCCTGAAGCCAAGACTATACTGTATGTTAACTAACTTGAAGGTGGATGGATGGATGGATGGATGGATGGAAGGAAGGAAGGAAGGAAGGAAGGAAGGAAGAAAAGGACTCAAAAAGAAAAAAAAGGAAACAAAACAGATGAACATATGGGAGGGGGGAAAAGAAAGAGGTAAGTAAGACAGAAGAGACTCTTCAGCATAGAGAACAAACTGAGGGTTGATGGAGGGAGGCGGGTGGGAGATGGGCCACATGGGTGATGGGCATTAAGGAGGGCATTTGTTGCAATGAGCATTGGGTGTTGCATGTGATGAATCACTGAATTCTGCTCCTGAAACCAATACTGCACTGTATGCTAACTAGAGTAAAAATTGAAAAAAAAACTTGAAAAGTAAATAATAAATAAAAGTAGCACAGCCTGAAATTCTGAGGTTCTCTGAGTTACCATAAATGTTTCAACGTCTGGTTGACTTTCAGCATCTCTGCCAAGCTCTCTGCCACTTCATCATCGAGTTCATTTTTGGTGAGCCTAGAAAAGAAAGCAAGTGTTTACTCAGGAGAGCCCTACCTGGCACACATTTTTAAATGAGTTCTCAGAAGTGGGATCCCAGCCCAGATCTCTCCAGCTCATGCTGCTAATCGCTTGCTGAACTGAGCAAACAGACAGGCCCCAACCCCAGCCTCTGAGCCCCAGAGACAATAAATAAGGCTCATTTCTAGTGCAAATCCTGTCCCCAAGCTCCTACTCCTTAGTCCTGCTGCCACAGAGGAGCCCACGTTCCCTGCCCATCTTTGCTGCGCCCTCCGTTCTCACAGAAGCTAGGGGCTAAGGCCCACTTCCCCCAAGTCTCCCTGAACACCCCTGACAGCACGTTACCAAAAAGTCTGTCATATGAAGACCTAGAAAAGCCTGCCAACTGCACGTTAAAATGTGCTCAACGCTTTGCTCTGAGGCCAGTTGCGAAGGACCCAAGTTCAGTGAGTCAAGGTTCAGGAAGCCTCTTAGTTGTTCCTAAAAGCAGCAGTGGTCTGGATAAAGCACTCAGGACTAGAAGCTCCCGGCTGTAAACAGGATTGGACCCTGTCACGCCAGTGGATGAAAGAATAAATAAGGAAAAAGAATGACATAGAACATTAAACAATCGTTCCTCAAAGGGCAATTTCGTAGCATCTAGCTGAATTTTAAATGTGTTATACTTTGAGTCAACGATCACACTTCCGTGTGCAAAGATGTACGCACAAGGATCTACACATGCAGTACCGATCGCCGCGTTACACGCTTATACTGTGAAATGTGAACACATGTAAGCATCGGCAGAGGCTTCTGGGAAACTAAACTGCAAACACCCATTCAATGGGACGCTGTGCAGCCCTTCGAGGGAACGTGGGGTAGAGAGAATGAGGCAGAAGATGACGCTATTTAAGAGTGCTCCGGAGCCAGACATGCCGGGCGTGTGTCGCCTACTGGCACGACAACCTCAGGTGGGTGGCTTAACTTCTCTGGGCCTGGGTTTTCTCACCAGAGAAATAAGGGTGAACAGTCATGGTACAGACATTATGGGGTGGCTGTGAGTCAACACGTATAAAAGGCAGAGAATAATGCATGCTGTACCATCAGCCCTCGAGAAATGCTGGGTATTGGCATTCTTACTATCTGTGTAGAGTAGTGGTTCTCAGCTGGGTGCTTTCCCCTCCAGGGGACATTTGTCAACATCTGGAGACATTTTTGATCATCACAATTGTCGGGGGAGGGGGGGGGGACGTACTGCTAATGGGTAGATGCCTGGGATCCTGTGAAACATCCTATACTGAACAGGACAGCCTCTTACAAGAAAGATGATTTGGACCAAAATGTCAATAGTGTCGAGACGGAGAAATCCTGACATAAGAGGACATGTAAAATGCAGACACTACACGGTTGAGATGTTTTTTAAAGTCATTTGCTAAATGCTATTCCATGTTGTAAGAAAAGCGATATACATACAAGCATGCATTCAAGTGCTAGGAGGCTAGAAGAGAAAGGTTCTATCTGGGAAACACAAGGGAGGAAGTACTTTCCCTTCCGACTTTTCGAGTTTCTTACAGGTTTTTTTTTTTTTTTTTTAGCTATTTCTTTTAAAAACATTTTTAAGGATTTTGTTTAGAGGAAAACCATTGAAAATACATCTAATGGCCAGCAGGTCTAGTATCAGAACTCTCAAGATGATGACACTGTCGTGCTTAACCAACTTCGCTGATAGCTCCCTCCCTTGGAAGGCAAGTAGAGAAAGTACAAAGAAATAAAATTGAAATAGAGCAAATGAGAAAAAGGAAACCAAAACCAAAAAAAAAAGCACTGTCAGAAGGCAGCATACACTAAATGAGTACGAAGAGGGGTGAGGAACATGGGCTTCTGGGGAGAGGTGACAGGTGGGCTGGGACCTGAAGGCCAAATCGTGATGTGGCTGCTGGGGAAGGAGGAAGCAGCATGAAGAAGGCAGTTTAAGAGGAGGTAGGGAGAAAAGTTTGAGCCAAGTGCATGAAGGTTGGACTCTGCAAGGCGTATCTGAGGGTCTCCTAAGCGTCATCCTGACAGAATGGCCAGCCTTCGGGTTTTCCTGAGGCTGAGGCTGGCAAAGGCGGCTAAGGTGGAACCCATGCTCCTGGGGTCCCCGTCCCCCTTCTGTACACCTGTCTGTGCTTCTAGGAATGGCTGCTTTCTATTCCAGGAAGAAATTAAAACTATCAACCCAACCCTGAGGAAAGGCCTAGAGCCTTTTCAATTAAAAGGCGGCTTTTCAGTTAGGATTCCAGGCTGTGCAGTCTCTGGAAGAGTCCCTGAGACCCAGCCTCTCAAAATGGCTTTGCTCATTACCAGAATATTCTCAGAGAGGTGTTCCACTGCAGGGCCTGGGCGAGGCTCTTTCCACCCTCCGTAGAGATGCCGTTGAATGCAAGACTAGGAAGGAAAACACTTGGGGTCAATTATCAGAGACACGTCTACACTTGGCTTTGGCTTCAGTGACCGAAACACCCGGAAGATGCTGCTGGGAGGTGGCTCCTGACTTGAGGCAGGAAGCAGAAGTGCTCAGCCTTGCCTGCTGTTGTTCCAGAGCATACTCCCCGAGCATCAGGACAGGCACAGATGTGTCAAGGAGAGTCCAGACAGGACATGGAACACCAGTGAGACCTGGTCACAGGCACACGGGGGGGGGGCTCTGCTTCAGGTGGCTGACGTTCTCCAGGTGCCCATCGATGAGACCCGGAGAAGTTTCCTCTGTTCTCATAAAGAAGAAAGTCTGCTACTGCCCCCACTATGTTGGACTCTCTTTCAGTGTTAGGAAGGACCCGAGCAACACGGAGATGCCCAAGTCTCCGAGGTTTGGCCCGAGGCCTCCAGGAAGGCCAGGGAGGAGGAGGTCTTTACCGAGATGAAGGGTCCCCCTCTGTCTCAGCACCGTCCTGTGAATGTGGAACGGATGGCATCCCTTCCACCCAGTTTTGTCTGGACTTAAGAATTCCACCCCACTTCCAACTCCCAAGGGACCTGGGCAGACTGCTGAGAGGTCTCTTCCCCGCCGTGGCAATGGCCTAGGTCTTAATCCGGGTGGTGGTTACCCTGGTGTGTACATTCGTCAAGTCACCAAGCTGAACGACGAACAGTAATGCCTCTTACGTGTCAATAAAGATGTTCTTTAAAAAATCCCACACACGCACACGCAAATACCTTCTCTCTTAGGAAAGCCAACCACCCGCGTCCCTTCGGCTCCTCCCTGGCAACCACGAGGTACAACCGAGTGACCAGGTTGGACCCTGGGGACAGCGGGTCTTGGAAGGCAGCGCTTACCTCAGGTTGGTCAGGCTGGGGTGGTTCCTCAGAGCCTCTGCAAAGGCCTTTGCTCCTTCGTCACCGATTCTGTTGCCCCACATCCTGAGGGCAGAGGCAAGACGGTGAACGTTAGCCTGCGCTCACCACTCACTTTCTGCTGGTGGCCGAGCCCACGGGACACTCACCAGCAGATGTCTGTCCTCTGTCCCTGGAGCCGTGGCCTGGAGCAGATTCCCACACCAGCCCCTTAGTGAGCTGCTCTCGGTTTCCAATTCAAAGGGAAATGTAAGGGTAAGAGCAGCAGAAGCCTCGGGAACAGAAGCCCATCAGATAGTTGCACAATTAGAGACTAAGTTCACGCCGCTGGGCTTTCCAAGAGGCGTTGGGGGGGGGGGAGGTGTCTGAGCACAAGGCAGTCCCAGATGCCCCTCGAGGAGGAGACAGGTTTGCAGAAGCCTAAACAGGAGGCCTGTGGAATTGCCAACTCCAGCATCCATTTGGCTCGGTGCCGGGGCGCGAGACATTGGTGAAGACACAGTCAGTCTTCCAGGAAGCAAAGATCAGGAAGCACCCTTGGAAACACCACCAGCAACGCTGCTTTTCCGGAAGAGGCCCCTACTACAGCGTGCTGGCGGGCCGATGTGGTCTAGGGGGGAGCTGCAATAATGAAGCCTCGCCCCCTCCTTCCCCACAGCGGATAACCTGCGAGGGTCTGCGCGGCAGGATGCTGGGCTCCAGAGCCACACCGCTGGCCTCCCGTTTTAACTGGATTTTTATCTGGATTTAAGGTTCACTTGGGTGAATGATATAAGCTCTTGGATCTTTGTCTCCTCATCAGTAAAATGGGGCTAATAAGAAAATTCCCCCTAGAGTCATTACGAGGATTAAGTTAGTTAACATATGCAAAGCCCTTAGAACAGCACCTGGCCTATGGCAGGCGACAGCTATTGTTATTAGGCTGAGGGCACTGCCTGCCCAGCCCATGCACAGCGGACCTGGGGCTGCCTGGGCACCATGCCCCGTGCCCTGCCACCATCCCTCCTGGGGACGCTAAAGCCCTGGAATGAATTCTCAGTATTTTGTACAGAGAGTATGTGTACAGGAGGAGGTGGAGGAAAGGGGAACCTCTTAACACGCCAACTGGTGCAGCCACTGTGGAAAACAGTATGGAGGTTCCTCAAAAAGGTAAAAATAGAATTATCCTATAATCCAGCAATTGCACTACTAGGTATTTACCCAAAGAGTACAAAAATACAGATTTGAGAGGGCACAGGCACCCCCATGTTTATAGCAGCACTATCAACAATAGCCAAAGCATGGAAAGAGTCCCAATGTCCATCGACGGATGAATGCATAAAGCAAATGTGATAGATATAGACAACGGAATATTACTCGGCCATTCAAAAGACTAAATCTTGCCACTTCCACCAATGTGGACGGAGTTAGATTGTATTATGCTGAGCGAACTAAGTCAGAGGAAGTCAGAGGTGGCTCAGACGGTTAAGCGTCCAACTCTTGGTTTCAGCTCAGGTCATGATCTCACAGTTTGTGGGTTCCAGCCCCACGCCGGGCTCTGCCGCTTACAGTACAGAGCCTGCTTGGGATTCTGTGTCTCCCTCTCTCTGCCCCTCCCCGCCTCGCTCCCTCAAAATTAAATTTAATAAATATAAAATAAAATAGGCACTGGCTGTAATGAGCACTGGGTGTTATATGTAAGCAATGACTCTCTAAATTCTACTCCTGAAACTAATATTATACTATATGTTAACTAACTGGAATTTAAATAAAAACTTGAAACTACAAAAAAAAAAAAAAAGTACGTGTACTATACAATTGAACGATATCAAATTTTTAATGAAGGGGAAAACTACTCATGAGATTAAGTGAAAAGGAATAAAATTCTGTACATATAGCCTGACCTCTACTAGAGTTTAAAAAAAAATTTTTTTTTAACGTTTATTTATTTTTGAGACAGAGAGAGACAGAGTGTGAATGGGGGAGGGCCAGAGAGAGAGGGAGACACAGAATCCGAAACAGGCTCCAGGGTCCAAGCTGTCAGCACAGAGCCTGACGTGGGGCTCGAACTCACGGACCGTGAGATTATGACCTGAGCTGAAGTCGGCCGCCCAACCGACTGAGCCACCCAGGCGCCCCTCTACTAGATTAAAAAAAAACCAGTGGCGAGCACACGCTGCATGAGAGAACACGAAAGCTTAACCGACCTCAGGTGTTGACAATATTTCCGAGATGATATTTATTATCTTTTTTGTATTCGTCACAGTTTCCAGATAAAGTTATCGGTGTTTCTTTTGTAATCAGGTAAAAATTATAACGCTATAAAAAGCTTTTTTAAAAAGCCTCTGGAGTCCAAACCATAATGAGATACCACCTCGTCCCTGTTAGGGTGGTTACCATCAAAAAGAGCAGAAAATGACAAGAGATGGGGAGGGGAGGGCACGGAAAACCTGGATGCACTGCTGGTGGGAAACAGTGTGGTGGGCCCTCACAAAATTAAAGACAGAATCACCAGGGGCTCCTGGGTGGCTCAGTCAGTTAAGCATCCAGCTTCAGCTCAGGTCATGATCCCATGGTCCGTGAGTTCGAGCCCTGCGTCGGGCTCTGTGCTGACAGCTCAGAGCCTGGAGCCTGTTTCCGATTCTGTGTCTCCCTCTCTCTCTGCCCCTCCCCAACTTGTGCTCACGCACTCCCTATCTTAAAAATAAACATTAAAAAAAATTATTTTAAAATAGAATGACCAGGGGCGCCTGGGTGGCTCAGTCGGTTAAGCGTCCGACTTCGGCTCAGGTCATGATCTCACAGTCCATGAGTTCGAGCCCCGCGTCGGGCTCTGTGCTGACAGCTCAGAGCCTGGAGCCTGTTTCCGATTCTGTGTCTCCCTCTCTCTCTGCCCCTCCCCAACTTGTGCTCACGCACTCCCTATCTTAAAAATAAACATTAAAAAAAACTATCTTAAAATAGAATGACCAGCCGATCCAAAAATTCCACTTCTGGGGACACAGCCCCCAGAAATCGATGAGACATTTGAACGCCCACGTTCATAGCAGCACTGTTCACGGTCGCTAAAATGTGGAAGCCACCCAAGTGCCCAGATGAATGGACAAGATATATCCAATGAACCGCTACTCAGCCTTAAAAAGGAAGGAAATTCCAACACATGCTACAACACAGATGAACCTCGAGGACCCTGGGCTGAGTGAAGGAAGCCAGTGACAAAGCGACACATGCTGTATGACTCCACTTAGGTGACGTACTCACGGCAGTCAAATTCACAGGGACAGGTAGCAGAAGGGTGGTGGCCAGGGGCTGGGAGGAAGGGAGAAGGGGGAATTATCGTCTAACGGGTAGAGAGTCGCTTTTTTGCAAGATGGAAAGGGTTCTGGAGATGGATGGGGGTGATGGCCGCACGACTACGCAATAAACAAAACAAAACACAACAAGCCCCCGGGGGCACCTGGGTGTCTCAGTCGCTTAAGCGTCAGACTTCAGCTCGGGTCATGATCTCACGGTTCATGAGTTCAAGCCCCACATCGGGCTCTCTGCCATCCGCACAGAGCCTGCCTGGGATCCTCTGTCCTCCTCCCTCTCTGCCCCTCCTCCACTCCCACACATGCTCACTCGCTCTCTCTAAAATCATAAATCTTCTTAAAACGCCTTCCCAAGATGAAGAACATCGGCCCGCAGAAGCTTACCACCTCGGGCTAGAACGGCACCCCCTCCGTTTGCTGGTGGCCATCACAGACTTGTGCAGCAATGAAATAAAAGTCTGCACAGCTGACTTCCCCAAACGGTTCCCGGTCCCCATGCAGAAGCCAGAGGGCGCCAGGGAGGATGCCCTCTGCGGCCTCCCCACAGCCGGCGCTCTCGCGCCCAGGACAGGCTCAGGTGCCTCTGCCTCTACTCACCCAACTTCAAAGATGGACTTGCTCTTCTTCACAGCCAGGGCGAGACACTTTCCTCCTTCACTCGTTATTTTGTTCTCCCCCAGTCTGCAGAGAGAGCCGTGCGCACGTCAGCTCCCAGCTGTGAGGGGACTCCGCCGTCGGCACCCGCGTCCCCAGCGCGGGGCCCCTCTTGGGAGGTGTGGGCTTTGCCCTGGGACCCGCGGCACCCATGCCCTGGGCTTCCTCTCGAGGAAGGACCCAAAGCCCTAAGGAGAGCCGCCGGATTCCTCTCCAGGAGGTGGTCGCGGTCTCTGCCGAAACTTAGGGACCCGTAAATAACTGCCTTTAAACGTCACTTGTTTCCATCAGCAGGCCAGGGAGGCGCCCCGTTCAAGTGCAAGTGGCCAGCCTGTGTGTGTTCCCGGCCCCAGTGCCGTTCCAGGGGCTCCTCCGGGCCTGGCGCTCCGTCACCTTTGGCAGAGCATTTCTGTGACGGGACCAAGGATCAAGCCCCTGCTTGCAACCAGGTGGGTGCTAGGTCTGAATGGCTGTGTTCCCCCCCCCCCCCCAAATCCATTTTCTCAAATCCTAACCCCTAAAGTGATGGGATTAGGAGGCAAGGCCCTTGGAGGTGATTCGGTCGTGAGGGTGGAGCCGTCACAAATGGGATCAGTGATTTATTAGAAGAGGCCCCACACAGCTCCCTTGCCAAGATTTCCCCCCAAGGCAGGTGGCCCTGCCTCACCCTCAGGGCACGATCCCCCCCCCCCCCCCCCCCCCCCCCCCCCCGTCAGCTCTCCTTCCCACACACAGGTCTCTCAATTTGACTCACTTGGCCTGGGGCAAGCGGAAGGCTTTAGGGCGAGTGCACCTTCTGGTGACTTATATTCTGTGTCTGAATGATGAAGGGGTGACCCACAGGGGCTCCCGAATAAGCCGCCACACCCAGCCCACTCACTTCAAGTGCGTGAGGCCCTTGCACTCGTCCAGGATTCTGGCGATGTACCGGGCTCCGACATCGGTGATCTGGTTGTTATACAGGCTTGGAGAGAGAGCACAGCGTGAGACTTTGGGACCCCCGGCGTCGGCTTTTTGGGTTTTTTTTTTTTTTTCTTGGTACAGTTGACACAGTGTTGCATTACTTTCAGGTGTACAACATAGTGAATCCACAGGTCTACGAGTTATGCTATGTTCACTACAAGCGTGGCCACCATTGGTCACCAGACGATGCTCTCACAGTATCATCATGTTCCTTGCGCTGTCTGTCCCTTTTATTCTCGCGTCCCCACGGGACATTTTTAAGTGGGTATGTGCTGGCTGCCGATACCTGAAGTCTGGGCTGAAAGGAGAGAGGAGGGGCACACAGAGAGCAGTTTGGGGCTCGGGGGTCTCGAAGGCCGGGTGCAGAGCCAGCTCCGCCACTTTCCCAGCCTCTGCTTCTGCCTCTGCGATGAGGAGGAAGAATCACCGTGCCCCCACGGGGTCATTAGGATGATTATGTGCGACCAGTCAAGCAGCAAGTGATGGGTATTTTTCGATTAGGGTCACAAGCAGCAGCTTGAGGGACAGTGAGTGTTGGAAGCTCCCGTCTCCCTGTTAGTCATTTTACCGCCTCGTACCAATTCAACAAGAAGGCAGAAAAAAGCGGAAAGTGGTAAACAGACAGGTTTCAAGTGCTCAGCAGTTTGGCGACTGATGTGGAGCCTTTTGTGGGCTTTATCCCAACTGCTCTGAATATTCATACGTTTTGCTGCAGGTAGATTCAATTACTTGAAACCCGGGTAATGCCCTCGACCTCACTGGCCATATCACTTTTACACGGCACATACACTGACTCCGGATTTGTGTCTTTCGCTCAGGGCTCTGGATGAGGGACTGTGGATCCACAATCTAATACGTAAACAGCATCTGGCATTTATAAAAGGCAGCCCTAGCCACTCCCTCAGCAACCCCCAGTCACCGCTTGTAAAATACTGGCCTGGATTAGCATCTCAAGAGACAAGTGAAAGACACTTCTGGGCTTGCTCAAAGAGTGGGCTGCTGGCCGAGCCAAGAGCAGAACCCAAGACTCCTGGCCCCCTGTCCAGGGCTCTTTCTGGTGGCTCGGCCATCATTCCAACCCTCCAGTGACTCGCACGAACGGCAGTTTCCTGCTCCTCTGTATTATTACTACACAACTGATCTGGTGCTGTTGAGGAATACGTACCCTAAAAACGTCAGAATTTTGTATTTGGTCAGCTCTTCACATAACACCTTTACTCCACTGTCAGTGATCTGGTTTACGCTGAGTCTGAAACAAAACAGCAAAGGAAGTTGAATCACGGCAGCTGCTCACTATGGAGGAGTATGAAGGCCACAAGATCCAGAAGCCTGTAGGTCCTGGAGTTTTCCCAGCTATAAACGCTCCCCTGAGACAGTGGCCATGGCAGTCAGCCACAGAGCTCCTAAAGGATCTGGGCGTCGTGGGGCCAACAGACCCACGTGGAACTGGCCTGTCAGCAAGACTACAGCAGAGCCCTGACTCGACATGAGGGCTACGAGAGACACATAAAGGACATGTGAGGCCGGTCACCTCTGACAGCCTGCATTTGCGGGTGGCCTACATGTCGGTCAGGCCTTCTCTGTGGCTCTCACAACACAGCAGGGGCTGTGGATTTGGAAACGTGTGAAGCGGCTTGTAGTGATGGCAAGGCTCGGGGAGGGAAGGCCCTGCCACCTGGCAAGGGGGGGCCAGAGCTATCAGGTGTCCTGCGAAAGGCTGGACAGTCCCCACGAGAACTGTCTCACCCGCAGCGCCAACAGCCTCCCCATCTGGAGGTCACATTTACAGATGGGGGCAGGAAAAGAGAGCCTTCGGGATGATGGATCTCTCCTGCACAAGGGCCGGCCATTCACGGGAACTGTTCTGCACGGTCCCTGTACTAACAGGATATTTTGATGTAGCTAATATGTGAATTTTTTTTTTTTTTTTTTTACTACCAAGTAATCTGTGTAACAAACTACCCTGATTTTCTCAATCCTTCACCCCATCATCTACATGAGGCTGAGGGACAGAGGGAGGCTCAGGGATGGAGGAGAGTGAGGGAGCAGGGGTGGGTGAGACAGTAATCCAAGGGTCAGCAAACTTTTTCTGTAAAAGGCCACAGAGCAAATATGTGAGGCTCTGAGGACCATGTGGTCTCTATTGCAATTATTTGGCTCCATAGTATGAAGCAACTGTCGGGCGCCTGGGTGGCTCAGTCAGTTAAGCGCCCGACTTCAGCTCAGGTCATGAACTCATGGTTTGTGAGTTCGAGCCCCGCATGGGGCTCTGTGCTGACAGCTCAGAGCCTGGAGCCTGCTTCCGATTCTGTGTCTCCCTCTCTCTCTGCCCCTCCCCCACTTCTGCTCGCGCGCTCTCTCAAAACTGAATAAACAGTAAAAAAAAAAATGTTTTTATAGTGTGAAGCAGCTGATATGTAAACATATGGGTGTGGCTATGTTCCAATAAAACTTTATTTACAAACACAAACCCTGGAACAAACTGTGCCAGCAAGCTAACCTCTCTAACATGAAAGGCTGAACACGTTTGATTTTTAGGCCACGTCAAAATGATCAGGTCAGCTACTCAGGGCCCCTCCTCCCATGGTGCCCACCTTGGTGCTGGGGCACACTGTGTACACACACTGCGTGGCCATCCCAGGGTGGCAGAGGCTGCTAGTCACTTCCAATATCTGTGCTTTCTTAGAAATAGGATCCCCCATTTTTTGAACTGGGCGCATGATTAAGTTTGCCCCTATGAAATGTAAGCAGAAGTCTCATTAGCCATAGCTGACAAGTTCTCAAAAGAATGAGGTATGTCCTTCTTTGCTTGCCCCTTCTTCTTCCTGGAGGCTGGAACGTCAACAGAATGGCTGGAACTAAGCAGCCATATTGGGCCAAGAGGTGGAAATCAGGTAGGGCAGCAAGGCCACTGTAAGGCTGAAGACAGCCTGGGCTCCAAAGATAGCTACTTGGGGCAGGAGCACCACCTTGGAGCACTCCATCTTAGGAGATGAGCACAGGGAGGCCACGGTGTGTGAGAGTGCCCCAGGTGGAGAGCACAGACCTGGGCTCCTTGCATCTCACTGCCCCCACATAAAGTACACTCTAGCATTGGTGTAACAGGTATCCAGAACCAGTTCCAAATCCCCTCTCCCCATCAGAAATGCATGAGCCAAGTTATGGAGAACTGATACCGTCAGAGAGATTTACAGGCTGTCTTTTATACAGGAAATGCTAACAGGAGAAAGCAGACTGGCCTCCTTCCTCTAAACCATCAAACAGGAAACCACTCGAAAGTGAGCATTCTGTACTAAGATCCCTGGCAGCTCAGGGCAGCTGGCTTTGATCGTGGAAAGTAACAGAGGCCAGTGAGCACACAGTCTGCTTTTTATGCAATCCCAAAAGCACCCACGTGCCAGAAACCCCTCACTGGCTATCTTTGAGCCTCCCATGAATCTCAAAAGATTCATTCTTTAGGATTTTGCCTCTACCATGGCCCTGCTGTGTGACCTTGAGAACATCTCTGTGCCTCCACACCCTCGTTTGCCAAAATGAAGGTAAGAGTCCCTACCACCTTAGAGGGTTGCTAAGAGGATTAAATCAGATAAAGTTTGCAATGCACTTCACCCTTTCTCAATAAACGCCAGTTGTTATTACTGTAATTGCTAGGATACCAGCGTCTCCTTCTTCCAGATGAGGGCTCAGAGAGGTTAAGCAACTCACTCGATGCCCAGCCGGGGCCGACCCAGTTCTGCCCGCTGCGGAGGCTTCTCTCCCAGCTGTCTGCCACTGTGAGATAGAATAGGCTCGGGTGCCCCCAACACCAGGGGTCACGAGTGCCAGGGTAATTCAGGAGCTGCTACCCCAGGAGGCTCCTCCTGGTGTTTCCCCAAGCTCGGCCCGCCCCGGCCCACCCCCCCCCCCCCCCCCCCCGGCTGCTCCCTGTGCCTGGCAGCCTCACCTGATGACCGTGAGGCGGCTGAAGCAGGGCTGCAGCTCCCGCACGCCGTAGTCATTGAGGTTGTTGTTGTCCAGGTCCAGGGCGAGCCGCTTGCGGAGGTGGTGCAGGACAAACGAGAGGGCGCTGCAGTCGGCCGAGCAGGCATTGCAGTAGGTCAGCTTGAGGTAGTTCGCACAGATGCCCTTGGCCGCCAGCCGCCCCACCTTCTCGCTCTGTGTCTCGTAGATGCAGCGCAGCATCCAGATGAAGGTGGGCATGGCCTGCACCTGGTTGTAGCCCTCGTACTGGAGCCGGGGCAGGCTCTTCAGGTGGGCCCGCAGGCTGGCAAACAGGTGCGCCCACAGGGCCTTGCGCTTTCTCCGCAGGACCGCCGCGGGCACCAGGTGCCGCAGGAGTTTCTGCTTGGCCTTGGACAACAGCCCGCACAGGAAGAGGTTGGTGAACTGGAAGTGATCCTTGTTCTTGAAGAGGTCCTCCCCGGCCAGGCCGGGGCCCCTCAGACACCGCATAGGGAGAAAGGAGGGGTAGCAGGACTCCACGGCCGCCTCTCCAGGAAGCCCACACTCCCGGAAGAACCTGAGCAGCTGCTGCGTGCCTACCTTGTCGTCCGCCACGAGAAAGAAGGCGGTAAAGAAGGCCTGGAGGGTGACGTGGAAAAACTCATAGGCCTGCTGGTCACCCCCGAGGCCCTGCTCTGGCACGGCCCGCAGGAAGCCCAGCTGCAGCTCTCCGTCCTGCACCTCGGCGGCCCGCACATCCTCCTGGCCAAAGACAAAGAGGTTCTTCTCCATGCCCTGGTGGGCCACCCGCCCCAGCGAGCGCAAGGCGGCGCCGCCGGCGCGGAAGGTCTCCGTCCGGCTGCGCGTGTTCCGCTGGACCAGGCTGGTGGGCTGCGTCCTGTTCAGGTGGACCTCGGTGATCAGCAGGAAGACGTCGGTCAGGGTCACCATGCAGTCAGGCAGCTGCGTGGAGATGTCCGCAACACTGTGGAAGTGCTGGAAACAGCGGAAGACGATCCAGCAGAAGAGGGGCACAGCGCACAGGCTGCAGAGGTTGGGGTTGGCCTCCAGGTGGGCCAGCAGGCGGTCCCGCACGGCGGGCTCGGGGAACACCCTCTGGGTGTAGGCCCGCAGGTGGCTGGGCGAGAAGCCCCGCAGAAACACCTTCTTGCGGAGGAGCTGGCGCGGGATCTCGATGCCCGTGCGGGCCGTGAGCAGCTTGGCAGCGCCCTTGAGCAGCTTCCCGCTGAGCAGGTTGGCCAGCAGGGCCAGGGGGTGGGCGGGCTCCCAGGGGGAGGAGGTGTCAGGCACGCTGCTCAGGTCGAAGTCCGAGTGCAGCTCGTCCAGGCCGTCGAAGGTGAAGAGGGCCGTGTGGGGGAAGCGCAGCAGGAAGGCGAACACCTCATCCGGGTCCTGCTCCGGGTAGCAGTAATGCTTAAAGAGCAGGTCCTGCAGGCACAGCGCGTCGTCCTCCTTGAAGCAGCTGAACACGCGGCAGCGGAAGTGGAAGAAGAACTTGAACTCGGCGTCCAGCAGCCCCGCGGCCCACAGGCCCTGCAGCCGCTGAAGCAGCATGGACTTGCCCACGCCGGCGTCCCCGAAGATGAAGATGGTCTCGCCCTGCTCGCTGAGGACGCCGGTGGAGTGGTCCAGCAGGCAGGCCAGGCTGCCCAGCAGGCCCAGGCTCTCGTTCCTGAAGCCCACCAGCTCCACGATGGTGTCCGTGTACATCTCCTCCAGCAACAGCTCCTCCTTCTGGGCGTAGCACAGGATGAACTTGGAGTCGAGGCCCAGTTGCTGTCGCAGCTTCTGGGTGTACCTGCTCACTGGAGTGGGGGGGGGGGGGGGGGGGGGGGGTAAGACAGCCAGTTCCATTGAAACTCTTTAAGTAATCTCTACACCCAACATGAGTCTCGAACTCATAACCCCGAGATCAAGAGCCATATGTCCCCCTTGACTGGGCCAGCCAGGCATCCCCTGAAACTCCTATTGTTGAGGCAGAGATTGCCTTGACCATTCTTTTGCTTATCACTCTGCTCTGAAAACAACCGGTAGTCTTACAAAACTACATGCCAACACTTTTGGTGAGAAAATACATTTGACATTAATCCCGATTATAAATGAGCTGTGCCAAATCGCCAAAATGGAGTAAACTGAGATGAAAACTAGCCTTATTCAACCTGAGGGTCACTGACTTAGCGCCTGCCCACAGGGGAGCTGGCAGTAACATGCTCTCATGGGTGTGGACTTAAGCAAACCTGAGCTAGAGATGGGCCTTACACAGAGAGGGAGGTGGTCCTTCCCCAGACAAGAGGCTGTTCGATAAATGCCTTGCAGATACTTTGGTGGGTGGGGGGCTAGGTGGTTAGTGGGTTAAGCTTCCCAGTTGGGCTCAGGTCAAGATCTCCCGGTTCGTGAGTTCAAGCCCCGCACCGGGCCCCACGCTGGCGGCACAGAGCCTGCTTGGGATTCTTTCTCTGCCCCTCCCCCACTCATGCAGGAGAGCTCTTTCTCTCAAAATAAATAAACTTTAAAAATACTTTGGGATTTTAATTATAATTCAGGTACAAAAATGAGACATACATGCCCATTTCCAAATTCATCTATAACTTTTTCCCATCAACTTAGACCAACTTGGCTGCCTGCTTAAAATTTGTGAATTATATTTTTTATAGCTTTCGTAAGGCATAACTTACATACTATAAACTCACATATTCTACAATAGGCATTGTATACTACTCAACGATTTTTTACTCAATTTGCAAAGTTATGCAAACACTGCCACAATCCAGTTCTAAAACATCTCCATCATAAGCCCACTTCTAGCCAATCTCTGCCCCTGGCCCTAGGCAACTACCAGTCTTCTTTCTGTCTCTATTAGTTTGCCTTATCTGGACATTTCATATAAACAGAATCACGCAATATATCGTCTTTCATGTCTGGCTTTGCAGAGTGACTCATACTTTAAAAGCAAGACCAAAGTAGCTGGTTAAAGGAACCAGTGGAGACATCTTTTGAAAGAATTATTCCTCACAGGCAGGAACATTTTTCTTTTCTCCTGTGGAAGGAAACAGAATGAAGCAGGAAGGAGCATTAAGTGGTAACAATGGCCACAGGTATCTGCCAGAGGTTGGCCCTGACATTGCTGGTTGGCCTGGTTTCCCCTAAACACACACCTGATTGTCTGGGACTTTGTCCTTTTTTGTGTGTGTTCAAGGTCAAACTAGGTTCTTTAAACATCAGAGTCTGCGACCCTGGTGTGAGGATATTTTCAACAAGTGTCTCAAACTAGAGAGAGCACAGGCATGGAGAGAAGACTCCCTGGTTCCCAGACCAGACCATGGCCCCGATTATGTGGGCTCACTGCAGCTTGAACTGCTCTTGTCCTTATCACCATGCGCAAATACACATTTTTGTGATTACCGTCGGGGCTCCTTCACTGGCCTCCGAGCTCCCTGAAAACAAGAACCACGTCTGATCTGCTCCACACGGAACCCGTGGCACCAACACAATGCCTTTGCCTATAGTGGGTACATCATTAATACCTGTTGGACTAATGGATTAGCTAATGCAGGACCACTGTGCTTTGGAAATAAGGATTGGCAACTAGAGGTGATAGAAGAATAATTTCCCTAGAATAAATCCCCCAGTGAATAAGAATCCTGGGCCAGATGTCTTCCTACAGACCATGTGAAGACGAGTTAATACCTATTCTTCTCGAACTGTTCCAAAAAAAATAGAAATAGAAGGAAAACTTCCAAACTCATTCTCCAAAGCCAGAATTGCCTTGATTCCAAAATTAGACAAAGACCCCAGTAAAAAGGAGAAGTATAGGCCCATATCCCTGATGAACATGGATGCAAAAATTCTCGACAAGATACTAGCAAATTGAATTTGACAATACATTAAAAGAATTATTCACTGGGGCACCTGGGTGGCTCAGTCAGTTAAGGGTCTGACTCTTGATTTCAGCTCAGGTCATGATCTCACAGTTTATGAGTTTGAGCCCCGCATCAGGTTCTGCGCTGACAGTGTGGAGCCTGCTTGGGATTCTCTCTCTCCTTCTTCATCTCTCTCTGCCCATCCCCTGCTTGTGTGCTCTCTCTCTCTCTCTCTCAAATAAACTTTAAGAAAAAAAAAAAAGAATTATTCACCATGATCAAGTGGGATTTATTCCTGGGCTGCAGGGCTGGTTCAATATTCACAAATCAATCAACGTGATACACCACATTAATAAAAGAAAGGATAAGAACCATACGATCCTCTCAGTAGATGCAGAAGAAGTATTTGACAAAATACAGCATCCATTCTTGATAAAAACCCTCAACAAAGTAGGGACGGATGGAACATACCTCAACATTAATTGTTGCCATTAATTGTACCCCAAACGTAAAGGTCATATATGAAAGACCCATTGCTAATATCATCCTCAATGGGGAAAAACTGAGAGCCTTTCCCTTACAGTTAGGATTGAGATAAGGATGTCCACTCTCACCCTTACTATTTAACATAGTACTGAAAGTTTTAGCCTCAGCAATCAGACAACAAAAAGAAATAAAAGGCATCCAAATTGGCAAGGAAGAAGTCAGACTTTCACTATTTGCAGGCAACATGAAACTCTATGTAGCAAACATAAAAGACTCACCAAAAAAATTGCTAGAATACATGAATTCAGCAAAGTCACAGAATATAAAAACCAACATGGGGGCGCCTGGGTGGCTCAGTCGGTTGAGCGGCCGACTTCAGCTCAGGTCATGATCTCGCGGTCCGTGAGTTCGAGCCCCGCGTCGGGCTCTGTGCTGACAGCTCAGAGCCTGGAGCCTGTTTCAGATTCTGTGTCTCCCTCTCTCTGACCCTCCCCCGTTCATGCTCTGTCTCTCCCTGTCTCAAAAATAAATAAACGTTAAAAAAAAAAATTTTTTTTTAAATAATAATAAAAAAAAACCAACATGCAGAAATCTGTTGCGTTTCTATACACCAATAGCAAAGCAGCAGGAAAAAAAAATCAAGGAATCAATCCCATTTGCCATTAATTGTACCCCCAAACAATAAGATACCCAGGAATAAACCTAACTAACTAAAGAGGAGATCTTTGGAAAGATTTTAAAGAGGAAAAAAATTCATTCTTGAATTTGTGCAACCATTAAACTGTCTATATATGTCAGAACAGTAAGTAACCAAGAGGTCACAAGAGAGGCCGTTCCCACAATTGCACAGGCCTCTATACAGATCAGACCAGCTATGTGTGCTCGGTTCAGTCACAGTCCCCAGGCTGCCCTTGGACAACAGGGAACACAACACTGGGCCTACTGCCTGATGTAGAGGCCAGGGCTGACCGTGGTGGACCACGCTTTCATGCGCTGCTGGGCCCACACACCGCAGCATTTCCAAACCCCCGGGCCTTGCTTGCTTAGTGTCTGCAGTCCCCCTGGGGAGGACTCGTACCTGGGTCAGTGTTGATGACAACTCTGCTCCGAATGAGCTCGGAGGGGGAGAAGCCAGTCTCCAACAGCCAAGGCCTGAGATCCACGTAAGCATCTGCAAGTTGCTGGAGCACGTAGAGGAAGAACTCGGACACTTCCTCGCCCTTGCTCTGTACCAGGTCCAGAATTTTGCGAACCTTAGTAAGAAATTAGACCACACAGCTCTAAGAAACCAGGAGGCTTCCATGAACCCAAAAGTAAAAAGGTCAGACTGGCCCAAGAGGTGTGCCCACCCCCAGGATTCTTCCTGTGTCTCCTTGTCCCTCTTCACCTAACACTATTGTCAGCCAGGAGTGAGTGTTGCAGGGAGAAAGTTACCTCTTGGGCATAATGAGGTGGGTGCTGGGCCACAGAGCAAGGGGCTAACAGACCCCCATAGAAGTTACACCCTAAAAAAGGCTTTTTGTATTATTCAAAATGCACGAAAAAATCACGTAAGTCAGTGACTGTGCTTCCCCCAGAAACCCTCTGTCTCCTCAGAGCCTGGCAGGATCACGTGACAAACAAGTTCTGTCACTCCTTGACCCAAAGAGTGTTCAGTCTTGCAATTCTCTTTTTCAGGAGATGACACAAAGCTAAAATGAAACTAAGGGCTGTTAAGACCTCCTCCAGTGGCGTATGGAAAAGTCTTTACTGTGGACCCAGCCTGGGACACAGTTGTTCCCAAATCAGAGGCAAGGCCATTCTCAGAGCCTTACCCAGCAGTGAGCAGCTCTCTGGAGTCTAAAGGCACTGAATGAACATCACTGCTAAGGGATGAGGTGGTCATTTTCTTTTTCTCTCCTCCTACTCGAAAGTGGATTGAAATCAACCAGTTTGGGAAGCAGTACACAGAGCGAGGAGAGCAGAGACGTAAGAGGAGTCTGCTCTCAATGCGCACACAAAAAGCAAAATGTGCAATTGTGTAATCAGCTGATAACCCCAGCGTTTCTGTTTTATCAACGACCCCAGTGGGAAATTCCGCCAATGTACTAAACTCCCAGAGGTCCTCACTCAGATCAGCGGGAGAAGCCCCTTCTGGCTACCAGCCCCTGTCACCCGCACCTTGTCAGGCTGTGTGGGGCAGGCACAGACGATCTCCGCATCTTCAGAGGAGAAGTAGTCATTCTTCAGCAAGTTGTCCACCAGACACTGGGTGTTGCGGATGTGAGTGACCAGAAGTTCCCGGTTGATTTTCAACAACTTAACATGGGAGTGAGACTCTGATGGAATGATTCCCATCTCACCGTGGCCCTGCTTTTCCATGGCTAAAGGAGCAAGCAGCTACTTTGCCCAAATTCATCTTTGGCTACACGTATCTGCCTGGCAGAAGGGCAATCAGGATCCAGGGCTCCCGCCTCTCTCTCCGTGATGCCCCTGAAGAGACCAACGAAGTCACCAGTGAAACCAAAGCCATGGGAAAGATCCCTCCCTGCCCTTTGGTCCTGGAATTTCTCTACTTCAAGCAGGAGGAGTCCTGCTTAAGATGGTGATCCGAGATGTATTAAAGAAAAAAATCTTAATTGAATGGCTTCCGCTTGTGGGTTACATGCCTAGAGAGGTTGACCAGAAATATATAGCAAATATACAGCAAAACTTGTTTATTTCCTTTTGAATAAAACAAAAGTGTGCTTCAATCCTAGCCTGGAATAGGGATGGAAAGATATATTATTTTCCATAAAAAGGTTAACCGGGACTGGAGGTTTCCACATACCCCAAGAGGGGAGCACCCAGAATTGGGAGCAAAGGAGCCATGGGGTGGGAGGGGTTGTTGTGGGGGGCAGGGTCTGAGCGCAAAATGGACTGAGGAGGGAGACAGGCAGCATGAAGTCTCCTGTGGTAGCGAAGCCTCCAAGAACCTGGGCACAGTGACGTCTCGGTCATTACTGCCCATTCTGGGTTGTGCCGTAGCCCTCCTGCACCCCTGCACTAGCTATCCTCATACCTCCAGCAAAGTCTGCCATATACAAGCACCTCAGGCAATGAAGGAGGAGCAATGGCCATGTGTGGAATGAAATGGGGCAGGGGGAGGGCAAGAAGGAAGGTGACATGGACTTCAAGTGGCAGCTGACCAGGAAAGGCCATCTCCCTGGAAACCCTTGAAACCCTTGTGCACCTGCTGAACCTTCTGTCTGGGTAGAAATAGGGACCCAAGCCATTTTATGTGAGTATTAAAAACTAACTTGGGGGGCACCTGGGTGGCTCAGTCAGTTGAGCGTCCGACTTTGGCTCAGGTCATGATCTCACGGTTTGTGGGTTTGAGCCCCGTGTTGGGCTCTGTGCTGACAGTGTGGAGCCTGCTTGGGATTTTGTTTCCCTCTCTCTTTGCCCCTACCCTGCACATGCTCTCTCTCTCAAAAGAAAGATAAACAAACATTAAAAATTAAAAAAAAAAAAAAAAACTGGGGCGCCTGGGTGGCTCAGTTGGTTAAGCATCCGACTTCGGCTCAGGTCATGATCACACGGTCCGTGGGTTCGAGCCCCGCGTCGGGCTCTGTGCTGACAGCTCAGAGCCTGGAGCCTGCTTCAGATTCTGTGTCTCCCTCTCTCTCTGACCCTCCCCCGTTCATGCTCTGTCTCTCTCTGTCTCAAAAATAAATAAAACATTAAAAAAAATTTTTTTTAATAAATAAAATAAATAAAAAAAATAAAAATAAAAAAAAAAACTAACTTGGGTTCACCTGAGCTAGATGAGATAAATAAACCTTCAAAAAAAATTTAAAAACCTAACTTTAAAACATAATTTGAGGGGCGCCTGGGTGGCGCAGTCGGTTAAGCGTCCGACTTCAGCCAGGTCACGATCTCGCGGTCCGTGAGTTCGAGCCCCGTGTCAGGCTCTGGGCTGATGGCTCAGAGCCTGGAGCCTGTTTCCGATTCTGTGTCTCCCTCTCTCTCTGCCCCTCCCCCGTTCATGCTCTGTCTCTCTCTATCCCAAAAATAAATAAACGTTGAAAAAAAAAAAAAAAAACAACATAATTTGAGCTATCCCAAATTGCGCTGATTATCTTTCTTGTTCCCTAAGATCCTGTGGCCACTGCTCCACTCATCCTTGTGTATATAAAATGGGTCATCATCTTAGAAGCAGAAAGGCCCCGACCTGGCCACTCAGTCCCTCATCTAGGTAGGAAAACTCACAGATTTCAGACAGTTTTTAAACTTTTTGTTGTGCCCTGCCCGCCCTCCCCCCCGCCACAGCCACAAATGACAGACATGTAAACACAGCATCATTCATGTTTTACGAGCCCACGTCCGTTAACATTCAAGCCCAGCGGTTCTCAGCTTTTTCCCCCAAGTCACACATGAGGCCCCTGGTCTTTGACACACTTCCAGTTTTCCTTATTTTACTTATCAATTTGCTCAACATTGCAAGCCTTCCAGAGATTTCCCAATGGGACCCCACGCAATAACTTTCCTTTTATAACCTGAGTGACTGAGCAAGACAGACTACACTTGAACATTCTAAGCAGCAGGAGGCCAAGACATCTTTACCAAAAAAACCCAAAACAAAACCTTTCAGGGATGGAAATGATTGGTTAGTTACTGTTGTGCTAGTAACACGCTCACCTCTCAGATGTTAATGCAGCCTTTTCCGCTGAGGTCAACTGTATGCCCCATTTTAGGATCCACAGCTTTGGAAAACTGGTTCCCTGAAGGGACACCAGGTGATAATATTAAATTTAAATTAGGGGTTAACGATACCTTTTTAAGTTTCTGGCCTTAGTCTTTGAAGTAAGTCAGAATATTTTAGAACAACATTCTCTCCTTAAATCTTCGATTTCCAACTTCTTTCTGGAACCTGCAAAATAAAAAAAAAAAAGTTTTCCTTGAAAATACTATTGCAATGAATGGCGAACAAACAAATGAAATTGACGACTAGATAGTTTCGAACCCAGAACTCAAGGATGCTGGGTACCACCTGGAGGGTCTTCCTCAGGGCAATGTTTTCTACATGTCATTCAGACAACACACTCACCTTTTTTTTTTTTTTTTTTTGGCCATAATTGAGTCCTACCTGTACTTTATTTGCTTCACTTTGTGCTTTAAATTGACTGTTTTATTCTATTTTTTGTTTCACTTCTAGTATAGTTACTACACAGTGTAATAGTAGTTTCAGGGGTAGAATAGATTGATTCAGCACTTCCATACGTCACCTGTCACCCAGCGCTTATCACAGCAAGTGCACTCCTTAATCCCCATAAATAAACTATTTCGAAACCCAGATTAATTTTTTTATTTTTTAAGTAGGCTTTCCACCCCGCACAGAGCCCAATGCGGGGCTTGTACTCATGACCCTGAGATCGAGACCTGAGCTGAGAACACTAAGCCACCCAGGAGCCCCAACATTCAGATTCATTTTATTTTATTTTATTTTATTTTTATTATATGAAATTTATTGTCAAATTAGTTTCCATAACAGATTCATTTTAAAGGAAATTTTGTACTGCCATTGTAAGTGAAAACTAACACTTTCAATAAATAGAAAGTTACACAAAAATAAATCCATCAGAAATAAAACCATGCTGTTGGATTCCAGCTCAACGGTGCTGCCTGGGGAGATCTGAAGTCTGAGGCCTGAGGCCTGTGTGCTCTTAGAAACATTTGAGGCCATTAAAGACACAGTAGGACAAACTGAGCCTTTTTTTTCCCCCTTTGGTGATAATCCTAAATCTGAGAGAACTGGAAAGAGAACTGCCCACTTCACGATGCTGTATTTTGCCGGCCACCACTCCTGCCGAAGGCGGCTTGAGATGGGTGTTACCTCTCATCTGTTCAAACCTAATCTGCATCCATCTGCAATGAGGGTCCAGTTTTACTCATGGCTCTAGCCTCTTCTGAGCCTGCGATTCCCACAAAACCAATGATCTCTCCCCTCAGCCTGCCCCATAATAGCCCCACAGACATTTCTACTGCTTACCATCAAAGGCAGAAACTTCAGTCTCCTGATTTAGAGCCACTTAGGCAAAGCAACAAATTATGTGCCAGCCAGCTGGCAAGGGGGCTATTGTACTATAATTTCCAAAGCCCTGGTTTGAGATTTAATCAGATTTGCAGAATGAGCTCAATTCAGCAGGAACTTACAGTAAAGAAAGCTGAACCTGCCCAGGTATACAGAATCCAAGGGTAGACGAAATATATACCATAGGACGCGATAGAGAAATTCAGTTCACAGGCATCTGGAATACCAAGCAGAGTCAGGGATCTCCTGGCCCCAACAGGGGATCCATTACTATCTTCGCCTGGTAAAAGGTGGGTCTGGCTAATGAGGCCAGTCTAGTTGTCACTTCCAGGCAAACAGAAGACCAAGGTTGGCCAGGGTCAGGTTTGGTGAGCTGGGCCTGCTCTGATGGGTGGGGCTCTCCCGGGCAGTGGTGCAGAGCCAAGAAGACAGAAGGTGGAGATCCTGGTGAGGCATGTCCAAGGAACAACCATAGAAAACATGAAGCCAATGGAGGTGGCTGGAAAAACTAGACAGACCCATGGCAGAATAAAAGAGGAAGATGAAGCAGAGGAACGAAGCAGAAAAGGTCAGGGAAGGGCCAGTCTACCACCTAAAGCCATCTCTTGTGACAAAGGCAAGCGGGGGTAGAGCCTATTGGTGGGGAGGGAGCCTCTTGGGAGCTGAAGGGTTTAGATGGCACCCCCACCCACTCCTCTTCTTCCTGGCTTTCTGATCTGCCCTCAGAGAGGTTTAGTTCCCAGGTAACAGAATGCCAGGGTCCATCCACCACCTTAGGCTCCTTATTGGAAATCTGTGCCCAGGTCCCATCTTGGAATTTGATCTTCTAAGCTAAATATAAAGTCTGCAGAGCCTCAAAATAAATGAATGAATGAATGAATGAATGAATGAATGAATAATAAATAAATAAATGGCTCAGGGAAGCTTCTCTGAAGAAAACAAAGCAAGTATTGGTGAAAGGCAGGCATTCAAAGGAAAAAAGAGGTAGAGACAGGAGAGAGACATTCTGTAAGACTATACAGCAGATGGTTGACTAGAAATGAAACGCAAGCCACATGTGCAATCTAAGATTTCCTAGTAGCCACATTAATGAATGTCAAAAGGAATCAATTTTAATGTTTTATTTAACCCAATGTATTAAATATATTATTGCAATATGTAATCAATATAGAATTAAGGAAATATCTTACATTCATTTTTTTTTCCATACTAAGACTCTGAAACCCAGTGTGCATTTTATACTTAGACCACTTCTCGGTTTGGACCAGCCACACATCAAGTGTTCGCCAACTACATGTGGCCAGGGGCTGCTGTGTTGGCACAGCTGTAGAGGAAGCACTGGATGCTGGCGTAGGAAGACATCAGAGCTCCTCCCTGTCCCTGTTCCATTTTATTTTTATTTTTTTATTTTTTCAAAAAAATTTTTTTAATGTTTATTTATTTCTGAGACAGAGAGAGACAGAGCATGAGTCGGGGAGGGGCAGAGAGAGAGGGAGACACAGAATCCGAGGCAGGCTCCAGGCTCTGAGCTGCCAGCACAGAGCCCGACGCGGGGCTCGAACTCACGGACCGTGAGATCATGACCTGAGCCGAAGTCGGACGCTCAACCGACTGAGCCACCCGGGCGCCCCTCCCTGTTCCATTTTATTTATTTATTTTTTTTTTTTAATTTTTTTTTTTCTTTCAACGTTTATTTATTTTTGGGACAGAGAGAGACAGAGCATGAACGGGGGAGGGGCAGAGAGAGAGGGAGTCACAGAATCGGAAACAGGCTCCAGGCTCTGAGCCATCAGCCCAGAGCCTGACACCGGGCTCAAACTCACGGACCGCGAGATCGTGACCTGGCTGAAGCCGGACGCTTAACCGACTGCGCCACCCAGGCGCCCCGCCCTGTTCCATTTTAAATACCGATGCCAGGAATGACTGAATTGGCTTTTCAGCTTAGTTTCGCAGAAAGTCAGTGAGGCAGGTAGTTAAAAAAGTGAGGTCACTGATAGTTCTGCCAGCTCAGAAAGGAAGTAAGTACTGGTTTATAGACCTACTGGTTTATAGTCAGTGTACAATTCCTTTCAACTATCACATACAAATTTATAGCTTTTTATGCTTCCAAAGATAAAACTAAGAACTATTTTTTATCAAAGCATTTTTGTGAGGGGCGCCTGGGTGGCTCAGTCGGTGAAGCGTCTAACTTTAGCTCAGGTCGTGATGTCCCAGTTTGTGAGTTCGAGCCCCGCGTCAGGCTCTGTGCCGACAGCTCAGAGCCTGGAGTCTGCTTCGGATTCTGTCTCCCTCTCTCGGCCCTTCCCCGCTCACACTCTCTCTCTCTCTCCCTCTCAAAAATAAATAAATATGAAAAAAATGTGTTTTCAAATGCTATAGATAGTATAATGAGACGTTCACACACCATGGGTAGGAATGTACCCTGGTGGAGACCATCTGGGAACCCATTTGACAGAACATATCAAGAGCCTGTGAAAAGTTCGTTTTAGTGATTTCCCATTCTAGAGACCTGTCTTCTGCAAATATTTCCTATTCTAGAAGTCTGCCTTCTGAAAAGATTCAGAGGCTCTGACAATTTTGTGGGTTTTTTTTTTTTTAAACAGTTTTCTTCTGCTTCTAGCTGTAATACAGTAGCTTATGACTCCCACAGAGGTCAACTGCAGGTGAAGTGATCAACAAATTGGGGTATAATCATACAGTACAGCGCTATTCGATAATAAATATGAATGATACAACACGAATATCACAGATATTATGCTAAGAGAAACCAGACTCAAAAGAATCTGAATGATTCCATTCATATGATTCCAAAAATCTGACCTAGAAATCAGAGCAGTGGTTCCCTGGGGTGGGGGGTGGGAAGACAGGAGAAACTGCCTGCATAGAGAAACACGAGAAATTTCTGGGGAGACAGAAATGTCCTTTATCTTTTTTTGATAAGTTTTTTTAAAATGTTCATTTATTTTTTGAGAGAGAGAGAGAGAGTGAGTTCTGAAGCTCTGTGGAGGGTAGGGAGCCATTTTGGCAGAGACAGGACAGAGAGAGAGAGGGAAAATATGGCACGTGGAGATTGCACAAGAAGAGCACTTCCCCTGGAAAGGAGCTGGACAGAAAGAGTGCAAACACTCACAGGGCGCTTGACAAGAAATCTGTCCCCCAAAACCATTGATGGGTAGAAAGGAGAGGGTTTCAGTTCTACCAGGATTCTATAAACAGTGGAGGGCAGAGTCTGAAGGTTCAGAGCTCACTAACTGGTGGCGCTCCAGTGATAAGAGTAGGGCAAAACCCCAGGAGTGGGCAGCACAGTCTGAGGGTTCCCTGTGTCTTGTGGGGAGAACCTGTTCCCCTGCTTGGAGTACATGTGGTAGAGGCCATATGGCCTCCTCACAGGCAAAGTTCTCAGTGGACCCCAGAGAGAAGCCACGTCTGCTGGTATTGGGACAAAGACTTTAGAGTGTGGCAAATTGGTGCTGGGTAGGTGTTGTGATTTGCCATAGACTTTTTTTTCCTCTATTCTATCAAGCTTCTTTCAACAAGCAGACTGAAACACACCTAGGATCAAGCTTCCTTTTTTTTATTTTGTTTTGTTTTTAATTTTTACATTTTTATTTTTTATTTAATTTTTTTCTTCCTCCAAAATGACAAGATGGAAGAATTCACCCCAAAAGAAAGAATAGGAATAAATGACAGCCAGGGATTTAATCAACACAGATGTAAGTAAGATGTCTGAACTAGAACTTAAAACCATGATTATAAGAACACTAGCTGGGGTTGAAAAAAGCATAGAAGACACCAGAGAATCCCTTTCAGCAGAGATAAAAGAACTAAAATCTAGTCAGGCCAAAATAAAAAATGTTGTAACTGAGATGCAATATTGAATGAATGCCGCGATGGTAAGGATGGATGAAGTAGAGCGGTGAATCAGTGATATAGAGGATAAAATAACGGAAAATAATGAAGGAGAAAAAAAGAGGGAAACGAAGGCAAAAGCATGATATAAAACCTAGAGAACTCAGTGACTTATCAAAAATTAATAACATTTGAATCAGAGGAATCCCAGAAGATGAAGAGAGAGGAAAAGGGGCAAAAGGTTTATGCAAGCAAAGTATAGTGGAAAACTTTCCTAATCTGGGGAAGGACACGGATATCAAAATCCAGGAAGCACAGAGAACTCCCATTAGATTCAACAAAAACCAACCATCACCAAGGTATATCATAGTCAAATTCACAAAATACACAGAGAAGGAAAGAATTATGAAAGCAGAAAGGGGAAAAAAGTCCTTAACCTACAAGGGATGACAGATCAGGTTCGCAGCAGATCTGTCCACAGAAACTTGGCAGGACAGAAGGGAGTGGCAAGATATATTCAATGTGCTGACTCAGAAAAATATTCAGCCAAGAATTCTTTATCCAGCAAGGCTGTCATTCAAAATAGAAGGAGAGATAAAGACTTTCCCAGACAAACAAAAAACTAAAGGAGTTTGTGACCATTAAACCAGCCCTGCAAGAAATTTTAAGGGAACTTTTTGAGTGGAGAAGAAACTAAACAAAACAAAAAAGACCAAAAGCAACAAAGAAAGGACCAGAGAACATGAACAGAAACACCAATTCTACAAGCAACACAATGGCACTAAATTCATATCTTTCAGTACTCACTGTAAATGTAAATGGAATAAATACTCCAATCAAAAGACACAGGATATCAGAATGGATAAGAAAACAAGACCCATATATATGCTGCCTACAAGAGACTCATTTTAGACCTAAACACACCTGCAGATTGAAAGTAAGGTAATGGAGAACCATCTATCATGCTAATGGACACCAAAAGACAGCTGGAGTAGCCATACTTATATCAGACAAACTAGATTTTAAAACAAAGGCTGTAACAAAAGATGAAGAAGGGCATTATATCATAATTAAGGGGTCTATCCACCAAGAAGGTCTAACAATTATAAATATGTATGCCCCCAGCTTGAAACAACCCAAATATATAAGTCAATTAATCACAAACATAAAGAAACTCATTCATAATAATACCATAATAGTTAGGGACTTTACACCCCCATTTACATCTAAGCAGAAAAATCAGCAAGGAAACAATGGCTTTGAATGACACACTGGACAAGATGGGCTTAATAGATATATTCAGAACATTTCATCCTAAAGCAGCAGAATACAGATTATTCTCAAGTACACATGGAACATTCTCCAGAATAGATCACACACTGACCGGGTCACAAATCAGCCTTCAACAAGTACAAAAAAACTGATATCATACCATGCAGATTTTAAGACCACAGTGCTATGAGACTTGAAATCAACCACAAGAAAAAATTTGGAAAGACCACGAATACTTGGAGATTAAAGAACATCCTACTAAAGAATGAATGGGTTAACCAAGAAATTAAAGAGGAAATTAAAAGGTACATGGAAGCCAATGAAAATGAAAACACAACAGTCCAAAACCTCTGGGACGCAGCAAAGACAGTCATAAGAGGAAAGTATATAGCAATCCAGGCCTTCCTTAAGAAGGAATAAATGTCTCAAATACACAACCTAATCTCACACCTAAAGGAGCTGGAAAAAGAACGGCAAATAAAGCCCAAAACCAGCAGAAGAAGGGAAATAATAAAGATTAAAGCAAAAACCAATGATATCAAAATCAAAGAAATAGTAGAAGAGATCAAGAAAACCAGGAGCTGATTCTTTGAAAGAATTAACAAAATTAATAACCCCCTAGCCAGATTTATCAAAAAGAAAAAGGACCCAAATAAATAAAACCATGAATGAAAGAGGAGAGTTCACAACCAACAACAAAGAAATACAAACAATAATAAGAGAATATTATGAGCGATTATATGCCAACAAATTGAGCAATTTAGAAGAAATGGACAAATTCCTAGAAACACATAAACTACCAAAACTGAAACAAGAAGAAATTGAAAATGTGAACAGACCCATGCCCAGGAAAGAAATTGAATCAGTAATCAAAAATCTCCCAACAAACAAGAGTCCAGGGCCGGAAGGCTTTCCAAGGGAATTCTACCAAACATTTAAAGAAGTGTTGGGGCGCCTGGGTGGCGCAGTCGGTTAAGCGTCCGACTTCAGCCAGGTCACGATCTCGCGGTCCGTGAGTTCGAGCCCCGCGTCAGGCTCGCATCAGGCTCTGGGCTGATGGCTCGGAGCCTGGAGCCTGTTTCTGATTCTGTGTCTCCCTCTCTCTCTGCCCCTCCCCCGTTCATGCTCTGTCTCTCTCTGTCCCAAAAATAAATAAACGTTGAAAAAAAAAAATTTAAAGAAGTGTTGACACCTACTCTTTTGAAGGTGTTCCAAAAAATAGAAATAGAAGGAAAACTTTCAAACTCGTTCTACAAGGCTAGCATTACCTTGATCCCAAAACCAGACAAAGACCCCACTAAAAAGGAGAACTACAGACCAATTTCCTTGATGAACATGAAGGCAAAAATTCTCAACAAGATACTAGCAAACCAAATCCAATAATACATTAAAAGAATTATTTACCATGATCAAGTGGGATTTATTCCTAGGCTGCAGTGCTGGTTCAATATCCACAAATCAATCAACTTGATACATCACATTAATGAAAGAAAGGATAAGGACCACATAATCTTCTCAATAGATGCAGAAAAAGCATTTCACAAAATACAGCATCCTTTCTTGATAAAAACCCTCAACAAGGTAGGGATAGATATAACACACCACAACATCATAAAGGCCATATACCAAAGACCCACAGCTAATATCATCCTCAACGGGGAAAAACCGAGTGCCTTCCCCCTAAGGTCAGGAACACAACAGGGATGTCCACTCTCGCCACTGTTGTTCAACATAGTGTGGGAAGTCCTCGCCTCAGCAATCAGACAACAAAAGAAATAAAAGGCATTCAAATTGGCAAGGAAGAAGTCAAACTTCCACTCTTTGCAAATGACATGATATTCTAGGTGGTAAACCCAAAAGACTCTGCCAAAAAATTGCTAGAACTGATACGTGGATTCAGCAAAGTATCAGAATATAAAATCAACGTACAGAAATTTGTGGCATTTCTATATGTCAATAATGAAGCAGCAGAAAGAGAAATCAAGGAGCCGATCCCACTCACAACTGCACCCAAAACCATATAATACCTTCAAATAAACTTAACCAAAGAGGTAAAAGTTATATATGCTGAAAACTATAGAAAGCTTATGAAAGAAATTGAAGAAGACACAAAGAAATGGAAAAACATTCCACACTCATGGACTCGAAGAACAAATATTGTTAAAATGTCAATATTACCCAAACCAATCTACATATTCAATGCAATCCCTATCAACACCAGCATTCCTCACAGAGCTAGAACAAACAATCCTAAAATTTATATGGAACCAGAAAAGACCCCAGATAGCCAAAGTAATTAATTTCCCCCAAAAGGAAAAGAAAAATTAGGTATATCCTCACCAAGAAAGAGCTGGCATAGCTACATTAAAATTAAAAAAGGGAAGAAATGTTACTAGAGGTAGAAAAACATTTCATAATGACAAAATGATCAATTTTAAAGGACAATACAAAGATTTTAATTTGTATGCACCTAGTAACATATTTTCAAAATAATAAAGCAAAAATTGGGGCACCTGGGTGGCTCAGTCAGCAGATAGATCCTCTGACTTCAGCTCAGGTCATGATCTCATGGTTTGTGAGTTCGAGCCCCACATCAGGCTCTCCGCTGTCAGTGCAGAGCCTGCTTCAGATCTTCTGTCCACCCCCACCTCGCTACCCTTCCCCCTGTTGCACTCTCTCTCTCTCAAAAATAAACACTTAAAATAATAATATAATAATAAGGCAAGAATCGGCAATCCTGAAAGGAGAAATAGACAGATCCACAATCACAATGGAGTTTTTTTTTAAGTTTATTTATTTATTATTGAGCGAGAGAGAGCAAGAGAGAGAGAGAGAGAGAGCACACAAGCCAGAGAGAGGTAGAGATTAGAGACAGAATCCAAAGCAGGCTCCAGGCTCTGAGCTGTCAGCACAGAGCCTGACGCGGGACTTGAACTCATGAATGGTGAGATCATGACCTAAGCTGAAGTCAGACACTTAACTGACTGAGCCACCTAGGCGCCCCACAATGGAGGACTTTAATACATGCTTCAGAGTAACTGAAAGAAAACACCACAAAAATTAACAGCCAGTAAGAACATGGAGAATCTGAACAGAATAACAAGTCTTCTAACTGACATCTATAAAACATGTACCCAACAGCAACAGAATGCCTCTCATTAAACTGACATTCATAAAGCAAGTTCTTAACATATTTTTTTTAAATGTTTTTATTTATTTTTGAAGGAGAGAGAGACCGAGCATGAGCAGGGGAAGAGCAGAGAGAGAGGGAGACACAGAATTTGAAGCAGGCTCCAGGCTCTGAGCTGTCAGCCCAGAGCCCGACGCGGGGCTCGAACTCACAAACTGGGAGATCATGACCTGAGCCGAAGTCGGACGCCTAGCCGACTGAGCCACCCAGGTGCCCCTTAACATATTTTTTAAAGTTTATTTTTTATTTTTTAGAGACAGAGAGAATTCCAAATAGGCTCTGCACTGCTCCAATGCAGAGCTCGAACTCAGAAACTGTGAGATCATGATCTGAGACGAAGTTAAGAGCCAGATGCTTAACCGCCTGAGCCACCCAGGTGCCGCTTAGCACATTTTAAAGGACTGAAATCATTCAGAATATATTCTCTGACCATAGTGGAATCAAGCTAGAAATCAAAAATAAAAAGACACCTAGAAAATCCCCAAATCAACTGGTCAGAGAATAGAAATTAGAAAATATTTTGAACTGCATGATAATGAAAATACAACATACCAAAAATATAACACGTGTGGGATACAATTAAAGAACTCATAGAAATGTATAGACTTACATGCACATATTAGAAAAGAAAAACAAAAATTCTATCTACAAAGTGGGTTTAGGGGGAACATACGTCAACCTAACAATGAAGGTCATATATGAAAACCCCATAGTGACCATCATACTCCATGGTGCAAAACTGAGAGCTTTCCCTTTAAGGTCAGGAATTCATTTAGAACAACAAGCAGATGAGGACAAGCACATGGTCAATGCAGGTCGCTGTGTTCTCTAGCTGCCCCCACACCCTCCTTCACTGGCCAGCTGCCAGGAGAAGCTGGAGCGGAAGTGGGTCTGGAGTGGCAAAAAGCTACACTTTCCAGAGAGTGCTCCTGTAAGTCAGTCTTACTGCAAAAGGGTCAGCAGGGCGCGCCTTCCCAGCTGAGGAGCACAGTGAGAGTGAGCAGGCCTCCTGGAGAGTGGAGACCTCCGTCCATTTCATTTGTTCATTTACACTCATCTTGCACAAAGGCAACTGGACCCAAGGGGGCTCACGGACAAGAGAAACAGCACAAACAGAAATCTAGCCGCTCACCAAATGCAAAGAAAACAAACTAATAGAAGAACGGAGGAAACAAAGCAAAGACTTCTGCCTGAGGTAAAGTTACAACCCTAGAACGGAGTGAGGTCTGTGCTAGCCAAAAGTCTGCCAACGGCAAGCAAAGCCCGGGGTGCTTAGAAGAGCCCTGCGACCGACCTGCTGTCAGAAGGCATGTGATGAGGTCACAGGAACACATTGGACAAAGTATCACTTAGAAAGGAGCCCCACTTGGGGGTGCCTGTGTGGCTCAGTCCATTAAGCATCCCACTTCGGCTAAGGTCATGATCTCCCGGTCTTCTCCCCATCTGTGAGTTCGAGCTCCACGTGGGGCTCGGAGCTGACAGCTCGGAGCTTGGAGCCTGCTTTGGATTCTGTGTCTCCCTCTCTCTCTGCCCCTCCCCTGCTCACAGTGTTTCTCTCTCTCTCTAAAAATAAATGAACATTTTTTAAAAATTAAAAGAAAGAAAGAAAGAAAGAAAGAAAGAAAGAAAGAAAGAAAGAAAGAAAGAAAGAAAGTCAGTCAGTCCCACCTGGGGAAAGAACAACTGGGACTCACATGCAGAGACTGAGCGACTTCTGTTCCTCTTTCATCTCGGAATCACGGGGAGGCCCTTCCCCTACATTCAGTTTCACTTTCTAAAGAGGGATTTTGCCCAGTCCTGCGGCTTTCTTCCTTTTCTACTATCCCAAGGGACCCTGAAAGTAAATGCGTACTCTTTGTAACTAAGATAAAAAACATTTTATAAAGATGCTCATCTCTATAGAGGTTTCTTTTTATGTTTGAATAACTTTCCCCCTAGTAGGAAACTGTGGAAACTTTGGGAAATGCAATAAATAAATTAACTAATTACTTAATTAATAAGACAAAAAAACCCAAATCACCTACACCACTGTTAACATTCTAGACTAACCTTCTACATTTTGACATCACACTATATATATACATATATATATACATATATATATATACACAAACACACATATATATGTATATATATACATATATACATATATGTATATACTTATATATATATGTATATATACACATATATATGTACACAGACATAGGGACAGCATTTAAATGTATATATAAAGGGAAAGCATATATATGTATATATATACACATATATATGTATATATGTGTATATGTGTGTGTGTGTGTATATAAATATATATATGTGTGTGTGTGTATATATATATATATATATATATATATATATATATATATATATACTGTCCCTTTACCATTATCTTGTGTTTCTGTGTAACCACCAAGGCCCTCTCTTGAGCTGCAGAAGCCAGTTTCTGACAGATGCTTTACTTCCCCGGTTTTTATTTTATAAAGAAAAATAAGAGCCACCTGCCACTCTTTGATCTTTTAAAGCCCGTAACTGAGAAGTTCCAAGTGCCAAACAAAGGATCAAACGTGATGCCGGCTGGTGACACCTCCGCTGGCCTGGCCCTGCCTGCCTGAACCCCCACAGCAAATCCAGAAGCCTCCATCCGTGGCCAATCACAAAACAACAACAACACAGTATCGTCAACAGGACCTGCAGACCTGCCGCCAGGGAACAGGGCGGGGGAGGGGCACCGGAAAGACTCCAGGATGTCGGCCTCCCGCGTCCTTCTGCAGAGGTCGGGTGTCACGGGCTGCACTGCGTGGTGGCTCCAGCAGGGCACAGAAGGACCATCACTAACACTGAGTAAGCACTTTACTAGGGGCCCGGCATCCAGCCAAGGCTTTCCAGTACCTGCAAGAGATACAGTAACAAAGGGCTAGATGTGGTCTCTAGAGCCAGCCAGGCCTAGGGACTGAATTCAAACCCTGTTCCCTTACTCGTTAGCAAGCTAGCCGCAGCTTCTCTGAGCCTCAGTTTCCTCACAGTGACAGCCCCTGCCTCAAAGTGTTGCTACAAGGACTGAGTCATTATTCAAAGTGTCTAGACTGGGCATCAAGTAAATATCCTCAGTGATTATCACTTAATTTAATCTTCTCTATTATGTCCCTCAATTCTTCGGACAACCCTAGGTGGCAGAGGCCATTGTTATGGCCGATTCACAAATGAGAAAGCTGAGGCACACAGAGGTTAACTATCTTCCCAGAGTCACCGAGTTTATAACCTGGCAGGGCAGACGGACAGAACACAAGATTTCGAGTGTGGGGAGCACACCGAGTGGGAAATGAACCAAGAGCGCCAGTGAGATGTGCAGTGGCCCGCGGGCCTTCCTTGGGCCCCACTGGAGCCCTCTGCAGTGGCAGGTGGCCGGGAGACGTGCTCAGAGCCCCTGTCTCTTAGGAGCGTGAATGTGAGACACACTGAGTCCCAGGAAACCCCCAGCACATGAGGACTGGGTCAGGGCTGCCCACTGCTGAGAGACACAGTCTCCACAGCCACCCAGGTGTCATACTCCTTAAATCCCGTGTATCTTTATAATAAACCTCCACGCACAGAGAGGACCTCAGTGTTATCTCCGAGTGAGATCGTGAGTTACATGCAGCAGCTTTGCCCTGAGCAGAATCACCGAGCAGAGCCCGGGGGCAGAGGTCACCCTGCCCACGGCATAACTGTGCATGTCAGCTACCAAATTTGGCTTCTACCCCCACAGACAGGGCCTCAATCAACAACAGAAGCCTCAAGAAAATCTTTCCCCATAATCTACACTGATCCCATGATTTCACTCTTAGACACTCAGCTGCTGGGAATTCATCCTGGGCCTGGAATACTTGTATTTCAAGATAAATGACACAGCTTTCCATAAATTGGTGTTGCAATACCAGGCAAGATGAACAGATCCGAAGCCTATTCCTTCCAACATTCTTCAACAATGTAGCAGATGCAAACTGCTACATTGTGTAGTCAAGCCATTCTACAGGCATTTCTGCTGCTGTCGCTTTTGGAGGCTGGGAACACATACTAACAGAAGCAAAACCAAAGCCAGCTTTGTTGGCATCCAGCTGCTATGGAATCTGGCCAGGGCTATGAGCGCCTGTACCTATGCTGACCCCAGCGCCACCTACATCCCTCACTGCCCTCCCTCCCACCCCCAGTTCAGTTCATTTCTCTGAGGGTTTATTTTTGAGAGAAAGAGAGAAAGAGAGAGAGAGCGCGTGCACACGTGTGAGAGGGGCAGAAAGGAGAAGACAGAAGATCTGAAGCAGGCTCCACACTGTGAGCGCAAAGCCTGATGCGGGGCTTGAACTCACAACCATGAGATCATGACCTGAGTAGAAATCAAGGGCTGCTTTGGGGGTGGGAGGGAGGGGAGGGTGGGTGATGGGTATTGAGGAGGGCACCTTTTGGGATGAGCACTGGGTGTTGTATGGAAACCAATTTGACAATAAACTTCATATATTGGAAAAAAAAAAATCAAGGGCTGCTTAACCGACTGAGCCGCCCAAGTGCCCCTGTACATTTCTCTAAATGTGAGTTCCCAAACAGGCTGGTGCTCCTTGAAAAATAGACACAGTGATAGAAGTAGGTGGCTCATTAAGTAGTTTGGATTCTTGGGGCGCTCAGCTGGCTCAGTCAGTAGAGCGTGCAACTTCTGATCTCGGGGTTGGGAGTTCGAGCCTCACATTGGGTACAGAGCATTACTTAAAAATAAAATATTTAAAATACATAAATAAGTAGTTTGGACCCTCTTCCTAGGTACCAGGGAGGGTTACAGTTCCCTACCCCCTTGAAGTCACTTGCTTTGAATCATGACCCACCAATAATGACAACAGGGACTGCCTCCTGCCACATTGGGACAGGCACGGTATGAGCAAGACACAAACCTGTTGTTTGAGCTGCTGAGATTTTGGAATTATCTGTAACCCAGCCCAGCCTGAGGGAGACCACGCTTTTGGACAAGAACAGCATTCAGCACGTTGCGAAACTGAGGCCCAGAGTGGAGAAGTGGGTTGTCAAAGTCCAGACAGCTAGGCAGGGCTGGATGCACACCACGGCTCCCACCCTTCCTTCACAAGACGGCAGTTTCTGGAGGACAGAGTCCCGGGACATCAAAGGACCATGCGTAGTAAAGAGAAGCCGCTACAATTTTTTTTTTCAGATACCATAAAACTGACTGTAGTTATGGAGTTGAGGGTTAGGTTAAAATAAAACACCATTCTCCGTCTCGCTCTGACTTACAGTCATCTGTAAAAGAAGATACTAACGTATGAAGCAAAAAAAAAGGCACACGAGCAAGTCCTGCATATCCTTGATTTCTACCGCAGCGGACGCATCTGCTTGTTGTGGTCCCACATCCTGTCGTTTCACCCAGCTACCTGCCCGGTGCCAGAACTGTTGCACCTCAGCCCAGTCCACCGTCACCACGTCAGGACTGTCACGTACGAACCATCGTCAGTGACGAAGACATACATACTGGCACAGAAAGGTCTTCCAGACCTATCATCACTTGAAAAACACACATTGCTGGGGCACCTGGGTGATGATCTCACGGTTCATGGGTTCGAGCCCTGCGTCCCCATCAAATGAAGCGACAGGTCATGGAAACCGAGCAAACTCAGAGGAGATGCTATGACTCTTTCTGGGCACCTGTGAATAAAAGAAATGCTCTTTCTGGTTTGGTGAAATATCACAGTCAAGCTGACAGGTTTGTGGGCAGGAACAATTTTATTTTGTCTTCAATTTTGTAGGAGGCTGTCCACTCATGGTATTGCCACTAACTTCGGTTTGAAATAAGGAATCAAAAGCGAAAATATCAATCCTCACGAAAAAAATTATACAGCAAAAGAATCAACAAAACTGACTTGCAAGTAGATATTTTTCAATCTTCGGACCTCAAGCAATACCTTATTGAAGAAATGCTCCGTGATTACCAAATATTTCATCTCCTTTTGTATTTTCCCCTTCCTTTCATGTAACACAAGCCTCTCAATGGTTTAAAACAATATCGGCTCATTTGCCTTCTGTGGAACATCTTGCCCCTGAGTGACGTTTGCATTTTGATGGAGGACTGCCGCAGGAAGCTCACATTTTCCCACCCGATATCCGCTCCCCACCCAAAAGGTACCGTTACCAGTGAAACCATTTGAGATTCTTTCCCCTCTCTGTTAAAAGCACATCCTAACGTGAATGTCAAACCAGCAAATATCATCTCAGCAAAGCCACAAGCTGCCACACGCACTATGGGTTTCCAAAACATTCTCAATCCCACAGCCCTGAACAACAGAAATCGATCATTGATATCAGATAATAGATAACTGGTGTTTATTTATTGAGTTCAGATTTAAGAGGAGCTCAAGAAAGCCACCATTCCCGGCCTGCCTCGGAGATATTCCCCAGATTATAAAACATCAATCAGAATGGACTCTGCCAACCTGAACATAGACCCCAGCGAAACCCACACACTCCCATGAGGGTCGACGATTACACCTGCAGTCTCCTCAAGGAAATTTCTCCTCTCTTGAGGAAGATTCATTTTGGTGAATAGGACCCACAGCCTCCTCAGACCAGTCTTAAAATGACGATGATAATTATACTGTGTTTATTGACGTGGACTGGCTGGAGTGAGGATTTTTTTTATTTTTTATTTTATTTTTTTTTAACGTTTTTTTTATTTTTGAGACAGAGGGAGACAGAGCATGAACGGGGGAGGGTCAGAGAGAGGGAGACACAGAATCCGAAACAGGCTCCAGGCTCTGAGCTGTCAGCACAGGGCCCGAGGCGGGGCTCGAACTCACGGACCACGAGATCATGACCTGAGCCGAAGTCGGCCGCTTAACCGACTGAGCCACCCAGGCGCCCCTGGAGTGAGGATTTCAAGAGCATGGCCCTACCGTTCTTCAAGGTGCCCAACCACGGGGTGGGTGGACTAACCCATCCCAACAGCAAGCTCACAGAAAGCGAGTGCCTAGCATATGTTTACACAGTATTGGCAGTGCTGGGCAGAGAACATGCACAATGGGGCGACTCACACTGGCTCCACTTTCCCTGCTGCGTAATCCACAAAAACATTAGCTCAGTTATGCTCCCAGGCTTCTGACATTAGACAAATGCAAACTGCCATTCTTTAATGGGCCTACATAGAACTCTTTCTCTCGCTCTCATGGGCTGGTTGTTGTTGTTGTTCCTATTAATTTTTCTTACTTTGTTTTCAATTTCTTATCCTGGGACACAAGCCCACTCCTGTATGCCTCTGCCATGCCGGAAAACGACTGACAGTTTTCTCTGGAGAAAACGTAGCAGATGGGTGAGGCTACAGTTTATTATTTGAAGCTTTTAAACTCCATTAACACTCGTTCGCTTTAAGTATCTGAAAGCCCTTAATCCCTCAGAATTTCCAAGCAGATACAGAAGTCGATCTCCCATCATCTCTCTTCTGTGCCACTGCCCCCGCCCCCTCTCCTTCCATCTAGCTTCCTTTTCTTTTCTATCTTGCTTTCTTGGGCAAGTGCCACAGAACTCCAGATGCAGACGCAGCCAGCCACCCTGCCTACAAAGGAAGGAATGCTGCCCCAGCTGATGTAAGCCCTTGGGAGGGGATGGAAGCTGACAGAATGCAGACCTCCTGTCGCGGAGCCTTCTGGGAAGTCCCACTTCTGACTCCACATGGCTCAGAGTCAAGCCTCCTGGTTGAGAAACACTGCATATAATGTATGCAGAACCAGCCCCTTGCTTCTCTGCTGGGACCCTGGGGCTTTTTTTTTTTTTTTTTATCATTTATTTTTGAGAGACAGAGCATGAGTGGGAGAGGGGCAGAGAGAGAGGGAGACACAGAATCCGAAGCAGGCTCCAGGCTCCAAGCTGCCACCACAGAGCCCAACACGGGGCTCGAACCCACAAACCAGGAGACTGTGACCTGAACTGGAGTCGGCACTTAACTGACTGAGCCACCCAGGCGCCCCTGGAACCCTGAACTTCTTGAGTGGAACAGAATGTTGTCCAAGGCCCCCATTTTCGAGGTGAGGAAACCCGAGGCCCTGGGCAGTATGGATCAACCAGAACTAGAAGCCAGGCCTCCTGGCCCTGAGACAAAGGCTTCTTTTGCTTCCTTGTGATTAGAATAGCTGCCTGGGTGGGCGGAAGCATACACCCTCCCCCCAAGTAGCAATGGGCAGAGACACCTTGTTCTTCCCCTCGGCCCCTGTCTCCCCGCTGGGAACTCCCGCTTCTCTCAGAGGACGAGGTACTTCACCTTCTCCCTTCTTAACTTCTCCCTTCGTGCTGATTGATGGTGGCCATCAAGGGCCAAGCAAGACTCTAACACCAGGTTACCCGATTCCAATCATAGCAGTGTGATTTGGACAAATGACACCACCACCCCCCCTGTGCTTCAGTGTTCTTCCCTAGAAAACGCAGAGAAGATTAGCGCCTACCTCCTAAGATTGCCGCGAGGGTTCGATGAGTTCATACATACGCGGTGGTTAGGGCAGCGCGGGTCACGCTGCAGGCACAGACCGTGATGGAGAAGGCAGACGAGCCCAGGACTTCTGCCCCATTCATCCTTGAGGTCCAGCATTTGACTGCGAGTGAAGAGGCCTATCTGGTTAGTCACTGCACTCTAGAACACAGTGGATGCGAGATAAAAAAAAAAATTACTGAGGGGCGCCTGGGTGGCTCAGCTGGTTGAGCGTCCGACTTCGGCTCGGGTCACGATCTCACCGTTTGTGAGTTCGAGCCCCGCGTCAGGCTCTGTGCTGACAGTGCGGAGTCTGCTTGGGATTCTCTCTCTCCCTCTCTCTCAAAAATAAACGCTTAAAAAAGTTGTGGAGTGAATGAATCTGGCACAACACACTGCTTAGGGCAGGGGCTTCCTTACTGTGCACTGAATGAATATGCGAATACTTAGGGGAAGTTGCTTGCTAAGGTGATTGGTGGATAAATTCAAATCTGAGGGCACGAGTATCTTCTATTGCTCTAAGGCATTTATATCAGCTGCTGCGTTGAAAAGGCCAACCAGAGCCCAGCTCTCAACTTCTAGGACATTGTCTATCCATGCACCCAGGACAAAATCACTTGTGCTTTGTGACAGTGCCCCACCCCACCCCCTCTCCTGCCATGGTGCCTTATGGGGGCTGACATGCAATTATTGAGTGACGTTTTCCTGGTGTCATCCAGGCTTTGAAAAACGAAGTTTCAAAAACACCCTGCCTGGGATCCACCTCTGAGGGGCCAGTAAATAAAAGTACCTCAATAAGGAAAGAAGACTGAAGACAAGAGACGCTTGAATCAGAAACTCAGATCTGGAACTCTGTAAGCGGGTTTAAGCACTTAGGCGGAAGGAAGTTGCTCCAGAAGCAACAGGTCTGGGACATCTGGGGGTGGCACTGAGAACCAACACAGAGAATGTCTGGGGCTGCTCAAAGGAAAGGCGTTCCACCAGAACAGAATAAGTTAGTCACTTCAGAGGCTTGAGTTGAAACTTGACCTTGAGTAAATAAACACTGCTGACTGCTGGCCAAAACACTTAGCTGGAGAGTTTTATTCACCCCACTTGAACATGATGCCACAGTCAGAACCACGTGGGACCCAAGTCTACCCAGGAGCTCGGCTGCAGGGTATCCGGGACGTGAGTAGGGTGACCCTGAGGGGTGCTGAGAGGTTGAGAAGATGCCGAGTTCCCCCAGAGGGAGCACCACCCTGGGCCTGGGCCCTCCAGAGCCCTCAGCCAATGTCCTGTGGTAGGGAGCAGGCCTCCCACCAGCCAAAACACATCACCTCCGACTCTGTCACCTCATGACAACATCACAGAAGTATGGAGAAAGAGGGCAGTGTAGACCCCCCAAAGCAAGCTGGCATGCCATGGTGAGGTCTCAGCTCCCTTACGGTTTGGAGGCTTTTCCTATGACGTGAAAGCTCCAAATAAAGAATTTGTTTTTTTTTCCAAACCCTGTGCCTTTTAAAGGTATGCCATTCCCCCGGCTAACGAACAGGGCGGAGAAAGCACCTCTTTCAGGGCTTTTGGGCAATGCCAGACGAGAGCAGACTCGTATGAAAAACTATCCGATGTCCCTTCCCTTGGCCAGGGAGGCAGGGTTCCCAGGATTTGGTACCTGACAGTCTGACACCCACACTCCCACCCTGCCTCTGCTCATTAGGTCCTTTGGTTCCTGTTTCCAAGGAGCCAGAAAGGACTGATCCACCCACCTCCATCCACTGAGGCTCCTGCTGAGGGATCCTGGCACCTAGGAGGCTCGAACACGTTTACACATCTGCCCCAGAGAACCATGGAGCCAGTGCTGTGGTTAGGTGGGTCAGGCTCCGATGTCTGATTCTGCCATCTTTTACTTTATTATGGGCTTCAGCTGTTTCATTTAGAAACTGAAAACCGAAATTTCCGTCTCCAGAATTGTCTCACACATTAAGACGAGGTTTATAAAGCTTAATAAATAGGGGTTAACTATCTTTTTCTTGTTCATTACTAACAGAAAAAGCAGGGGTTGGGATGGGGGGTAGGGATCTCCTGAAGCCCCACCCCACAGCCTTTTAGAATAAATTTCCAAATCCTTCCCAGCCCAGGAAGCTGGGCTTGGCCTGAGTTTGGTTCATTCTTTAGCTCTCTCGGCACATTCCCCAACACAGCCAGTGCCTTCCCACCTCTGAGCCTTCAAACATGCTGTTCCCTGCGTTTGGCTGCTCCAACTCCTTCTCATCCCAAGTTCTAGTTGAAAAGGCTCATTCTTGGAAAAGCATATCTCAGACTGCCTTAATCCTGGTGCAGCTCTGATGGTCTGTCTCATGGCATACTGTTGTTTTCACTTATGGCGCTTACCACAGTTTCAAACTATGTGTTTGTGTGTTGCACCCCTTCCTCCTCCAGGATCCTGCTAACTCCATTTGGCCAGATGCTGGGTCCAGTTCATTCACTGCTGTATCCCAGTGATACAGATAGACTCCTGGCACTAGCAAGGCCTTCCGATAATATTTGTTGAATTAATGTGTTGAAGAATTGAATCTCCAGCGAGCCAGGAGGAACCAGGAGCTACAAACAGCTTTCTAACAGCCCTCAACACCAGACTGGGGAGCCAGCAAAGCACTCCACACTTTCTGTTTTCCCAGAAAAACAATCGCCACCTCATTATCTGAAAGGCTGAAGCATCCTCCATTCACTCAATGGAGAATGTGCGTATCTGGGCCCGTGTTCCACTGGCTCGGGTCTCCTGGAAGATTGCTAGATCTCCAGAAGAGGCAAAAGCTCCTGGGGTGTAAAGAAGAGGGACGGGGAGGAAGGAATTTGTGAAAAGGCAATCACCTTGGACCAGGCACTTCACTTTCGATGGCATGCTGTTTGAACACTGTGCCCAGCGCAGCCCCACCTGGAACTTCCAGGCCTGCTCTTTCCGCACACCTGTCTGGGTGAAGGTAGGTTTTATTACACCCAGGCTAACTGTCTCAGTGCACTGAGATGACATTTCTCTCAAATAAACATCATAACCCACTCTAAAAACATCAGTCAATAGGAATATCAGGGCTCCCCCAGCCCCACCACACCCAGGGGATGTTAGATCAGCCAGTGGAAGCAACTGTTGAGGCTTAAAAGCTGCAAGTCTGGGGTTGAGGCAGGGGCGGGGGGGAAGTCCCCCTTTATAAGCAGGCAGTTCTTTGGCCGCTGGGGCCCCCGTGTCCAGAAATATGGGTCTTCGAAGAGCAGAAGCACGTCTGCTGGCCAATTACAGAAGGCAGGCATGGGGAAGTGGGGGAGGTGAGCAGAGGCAGGGGCACCCACAGAGTGCAGCTTCAGTGGTTGATAACAGGGTTCCGCTTCAAATCCTGGGTGCCGCCTTTACTATTTGTTCACTTTGGATGAGTTCTTTCATCTCAATGAGCTTCGGTTGTCTCATCTGTAAAATGGGATAACCAGCACAGAGGGCTGTTGGGAAGATTAAATGCGCTAAAAAAAAAAAAAAAAAAAAAAAAAAAAAGGCACCACCACCACCACCACCACCAAATCCCCAAACCCTAAAGCCTTTAGACCAGGGCTACACACAGTTAAATCTATGTAAGTGTTTGCTATTATTTAGGGTCTTTCAGATCAGACACATCATCATTTCATTCCATCAAGCCTCAAACCAATGCTTCCACATAAGGTAGAGTTATCCATCCCCATTTTGCAGATACAAAAACTGAGACTCACGACTGTTAAGTACGTTAGCCAAAGCCACATAGCTCAAGGGGTGGCAAGACCAGCACTCTGACCCCAGTAATCTGCGTAATCATTATCACAATAATTGGCGTTTCCTGAAAGCCAGGTGGCTTATATCAATTACCTCATCAAATACGCAAAACCACTCGGTAAAGAAAGAATTCCTATAAGTACTTGACAAAGGAGGACACAGGGTGAAGAGGTTAAGTATCTTGGCGAGCTCACACAGTTAAAGAACAAAGTAGGAGCTTGAGTTCAATTCTGACCCCAAAACCAGTTTCTTTCATTTACATCCTGCCTGTCTGTATTTGTTACAGATCTCATGTGTCCACTTGAAACCATGGATGTCCCTGAATTTATATTAAATGTAAAACACCTCCTTGTTAAACGGGGTCCATGAGTGGCTCCATCCCAATGAAGGAGCCCGCTGTCATGAACTGTAAGAAATAAGGATATCCCCAAAGAACAGCCTAGCTTTCCACCAAGTTCCTTCTAGAAGGTTTGGTTTGTGGTCATAGATAGCAATTGGGGAATGTGTTAAAACAGAGTATGGGAAGTTCTTAGCCATCTGGCTTTAATCTTTCGGGAATTAGAACACCACAGATATTTTCTCAAGTTAGTCATCACCTGCCATGGAAGGGTTTTCCCTAGCAACGCATGACTGTCCTACCCAGTTGCGTGTGCCTCTGAAAAACTCTATGTCCTCCCAACTCTTTTCTTCCCTTAGGTGAAGACACGTAAAGAGGCCAACTACCAACATCCTGAAACAAACAGAACAGTGGCGACTTTTCATGTTTTATTAAAATACCGACCTACTAAAACCTGGTGCTAATCTGGTGCTCACTTGGCAATTACCTGGGCCCTTATGTTGACCTATTTATTAATACTTGAAACTATAGTTTTGTGAAACAAATTCCAAAGTGGCAGTTTACTAGGCTACCTTCCGTTTTTAACAAAGTGCAGTACAAAACTGCCTTGCTGGCTTTAGAGCAGCCCCTTGTTAGGGCACTGTGCCCCAGCAGAGGGCCAGGACGCCCTCAGAGTGACTGCGCCCAGGCCTGCCTGACACAATGGCTCCAGAGGCTGGGGCGGGGGCGGGGGGATGACGAAGGTAGGGGTGGTGGTGAGCTTGGCTTGGCCAACTCCGCAAAGTGATCTCTGCCCACAGTTTGGTCTGCAGCAGTTCTAGATAAAACGCAGGGATAAAAATTCAAGCCAGGAAGTCTGGCTTCGACACACTTAACGGCACTGGGTAAAAAACCATAAATTAACTGAAATGGCAGGGACTATTCATTTCTTACTACAACAGGCAAGTGTGGAAAAAACACTTGCCCTCAATGAGCATTATCTGATGCACCAAAGACTTTTCCTCAAAACAAAGTTGAGACTTTGTGGATGGATGGAAAGAGGCCCTGTGGGTGGGACACAATTGACGTTGCCCAGGCGGTAAAAGAAAACAGGGCTTCTAGAAACGTGCAAAATATCTACAGCTTCTGCATGACAAAAATTCAGCACAAGTACAAATTTTAGCTTTTCTAATTTCATCTTGCCTAAAGTCGTCCCAAAAAAGAGAGCCGTAAAGTCAACTGGTAACGTAAACCTCAAATCCCAGGCTTATGTCTTAAGGGTTGGAAGAAATCGTGAACTCTCCGGCTAAAAAGAGACATGAATTCGATAGTCTCACGTAAGCAAAAGTCAGCGATTGCACATATACGGCAAAAACACTTGATCCTAGTTTTCACATGACATCACTGTGCCGAATGCAATTGTCCAGTCTAAACAGTGCTATCGTCACTACAAGCGATCGTCAGGGGCACACACAGCGGGCCCCAGGGTGAGAGGTTCATCTGGGATGCAGCATCGACAGCTGTAGGATCTGGGTTCCCCTTCCCCAAATTCCTGACTGTTCTTGGTCACTGAAGAACGATGCGTTGTCCCTAAGCCAAGAGGCAGAGACAGAACAGAAGCAGCCTGGGTATAGTCTGGGCATGCTGCCAGGAGGAGAGCCACGTGTGTGTGCCCACATCAATTCTGAGACCCTACAGACAGCACAGCTTTCTTAGGAGCCCATTTTTCATAGAGGTGGCAGCGGGATGGAGAAGTCTTAGGATTAAGGGCTGCTTTTTTTTTTTTTTTGGCAAGAAATTCATTCCGGTCACATGCAGTAAAGCTGTATTCCAGACCCATCAATAAACCCTGGGGGAAGGGGGTGGAGGGAACCAGTGGCTTGAAATTCCAGACCTCAAAGCACCCAGAGGCCCAAGAGGAAAGAAGCCTTTCCTTTAGCAGGGCCAGACAAGAGCAGGGGAATCGAGCGTGGAGGGAGACAGTTTCTACACAAACACCCCACCCCCCACTTCACGGCTGTGTCAAGTAAACAGCAGCGACAGCTGTGAGACACAAAGCACTGCCACTGTGCCTCATGACCACCACTCACAGAGCACCTGCCATACGTCACCTGCCCTGCCAGGCATTTGCTACGCACTATCTCACTTAACTGTAAGAGTCCTCATACAGCTGTTATTTTTACCCCCAGTTTTCAGGTAACTTCCCTATGGTCACATATCATAGAAGCGACAGAAACTGAATTTGGGCCCAGGTTTGTTGGGAGTCCGAAACTCTAAACTTCTCCATTCCACAAAAATTAAATGTACTCTTCTTAAAACCTTTGAAAGGCCCTTCTTCTACCTCTAGGCTGTTGTTTGTTTTCAACCCACCTGTTAAAGCCGCCCCGCACATGGGGTAGAACCGTGCGTCTTGCCCAGTGGCGCTGCTTCTGGGATTACAGCTACTTGCCACCAACATCGCCCCCACGGTGAGGAAGGGTACATCCAGTGAAATCCACGCCTCTCAGAAATCCACAGGAGAGGCACCCCGCCCTGGACATGATAGCACCCAGACGGGGGCTTTTGGAAGGACGGACAAACCCAACCCTGTGGCAACACCCGGCCTCATCCTTAAATCACCCAGAAGTCGCGGAGGCCGCGGGTTTCCTGGTTTCCCCCAACTTCATTTCCAAGGCAACAATGGAGCAATTTCCCAGACGCAGAGTCAAGCGGGGATCGTAACCAGGCACGCCTTCTGTTTTTCACAATGTGCCCAAAGACTGACGAACATAAGAGGGTCTCTTCAATACGCTATTCGCCCTGCCAAGCATAGTCTCGTTCCCCTTTTGGTGGCTCACAAAGCCTGAGGGAAGCCCGCCGCCAGGCCCCCAGGACCACACAGGACACTGGGTGCCGAGGGATCCGTCTGCAGCTGGACTCCATCAAGGCCCCTGTGTGCCTTCCCACCTTCCTCAGCAGCCACGCTTTCTTCCGTCATTGGCTCCCAACCCTGACTGCACATTGGAATCACCTGGGGAGTTTAAACGCTATCGAGGACTGGGTCCCAGCCCCAGGGATTCTGATAAGTAATGGGTCTGGGATGGGGCCAGGGCAGCTGCATTTTAAAAGTGCCCAGGCGATTCTAAGGTGCAGGCAGGATTGAGACACCCTAAGGAGGGAATCAGTGATTCTGCAGATGCTCAAGTTCGTCCCTCTGAACTTTCTCTGCATTCCTCAAACTGTCTGCACTTTCCGACTCATTTCACCTGTAGCTCCTCTGTTACGGAACCAGGCTGGAACGCTGGCGGAGAAACCAAGCAGCACTCGGAGATCTTGGTGGATTGGAGATTTATTTAGCACCGGTGGGCCCAGAGGAGACCGTTTCTCCAAAGATCTGAGCCCCAAATGGAAGTGGGAAGGGCAATTTATAGCTGTCACCTTCCGTATTCGTGGCGGGTTTTCGAGCACGTGCGCGGCAAACAGGGCAAGAAGAACCCGGAAGAGGGGTCTCTAAGCCAGAGACCAGAGCTTGTTTTAGCCCCATCGGCCATCTTTGGCGTACTTTATTCACTTCTCCAACATTTCCCCCCGCTTTGATGCCTTTTAAAAAAACTTTTAGCAGTCATCACCTTTCAGTTTTACAGGTTGGTACTCTCGGAAGGCTAAGATACGTGTAGTAGTTTGGCAAGCAACTGTGTTTTCAATAAAACGTACCACGGCATTCAGTATACAGGGCCCGATGGACACAAGTAAAATTATGGAGAGGAGGGGCCCCTCCAGGGCAGGAAGCCAGGATGCCCAAACTGTGAGATTCCATCCTTCTTATTGATTGATACTTTCCTGTTGTCTATGTTGATTTTTTTTTTTTTTTGAGTTCCTTAACCTTAGTTGTAACTGTTCCTGATTGGTTTACGAAATAGCAACATTCCTCCCCCAGAAAGATGCAGATCCCTCTTTTTTTCTGAAGTGACGAGGTGGAGGGACTTGCCGATTTTGGAGGGTCACTGACGCCAGAGAGTTTATTTGGCTTTGTAAGGTTACCAGAGAATCTGCCACCCGTTCCATGTCTTCATTTATCTCTTGAGATAGTCTATGGTATAGTCCTACGGATGAACCTATGCCCCCAATTCTGGTTCCTATTCCTGTCGCAATTCCTACTCCTATCAGAACGGGTAGCAGGATTGCCTGTTTAGCCAGGCACTTGGGGCTAAAGGCTGTTAGGAACTGATCTTCAGTGTATACGGATACCTCTGGGGTTAGGAAGACGGAATAACATATCTGAGTCCAGTTGGCTCTGGGGTTAGGAAGACGGAATAACATATCTGAGTCCAGTTGGCTTCTAAGCATTGGTAGGCCGAATTAGAACACAGATAGAACACTCCAGGGGTTGAACATAGGGTTCAAATATAACCTTCTTCTTTAAGGTTATATTTTTTGCACATAGAGAGGTACCATTCATACCTTCAGGGACTGTACAGGTTAGATTGTCGGTATTTGTGAGACGGACCCCAGTGGCCAGGGGTCCAATTAAGACAGAGGTGTTGGTTTTGAGATTTTCAGGAGCTTCCCAGGTCAAAGGGATGGGAGCGGCTAAGTGAGCCCTCCGGCTGAGGGGCAAGCACATCCAACAGGTTTGGATGTGATTATGTATTTTATGGAGGACTTGTAGTGTTGGCCCAACGCTGGAGTGGGGAATTGGTAAGCATCTGATTGAGGGCTGAAAGGTTCAAACCCTGGTAGGCTGCCCAGGGAGCGGTTGCCTTTATGGCTTGTATTACCCCATCCTGGCTATCCTTTATAACTTTTTGAAGGGCCCTGTCTTGCACCCCTCCCCCGTCCGAGATCCCCCACTGAGGAAGGTAACTGTAGCGAGCTCGCTTCCCTCTCTGGAGGCCCTTGTTGTGACATGGGTTCCTGATATTTTGGGTTATCTCTACGGTCCAATACTTAGCCCTTGGGGCACTGGGTGACTGACAGAGAGTGGGTGTTTCTCCCTGGTAGCAATCTTTGTGGAGGGAGGTGAAGGTGCTGAATGCCCTTGACCCCCTTATTGTCATATAACAATCCTGGGGGCAAAGTGGGTAAGCGGCAGTTGTGAGGGTGAGAGACGTTATCATAATATACAGGCAATACTTAATAATCTTCCCATCCAGAGGAGGTATGTGAGACCCAGCATGCATCTTTTGTCCCATGTCTAGCTTGTTGATGCAGTCTCTATCAGCCCAACAGTAAGAAGTAAGATCAGGGCTATGACACCAGTAAGGGGCAAGGGCTGGCAGAGTTGCATCTGAACCCCTGGGCTTGGTCCATGGGTTGATTTCTCAAGCTTCTGCCGTGTACAGGCCAGCCAGCTTCCGGGCTGTGGCTGGAGCAGGGCTGGAGGTCTCAGGGGCCAGTTTCCCTTTTGAGGGTCAGTTTAAGCAGGTTGACTGGATCTGGATCACTTCGCCAGGTTGTGGGTTCTTCTGAGTTGGCCTTCTTAACTCTGGAGTGATGGACCCAAGGGGTGATACCGGAAACTTTAAGGGCTGCAGGAGTTGTTAGAATAACAGTATGAGGCCCAGTCCACCATGGTTTAAGATGTTACCTCTTTCAATCTTTGACCCATACAGAGTCTTCTGGCAGAAAGGGGTGAACGGGGGTCCCTAAGGAAGTTGGGGCCCTCTCTATGGTGTATCTCTATAACTTGTTTAGGACTGCCCCCGAGGTCTGGAGCTGTTCTCTTATTCCCTTGTCTTCAATCTGGTGTAGGTCTCCTGGGAGTTTTTTTAAACATGGGGCGGGGGTCGCCCATATAATAACTCGAAAGGGGAGAATCCTAGTGCCCCAGGCGTGCATCAGGCACACGAGAGGGCCAGTGGTAGAAAATCTGGCCATGGGAGATTAGTCTCTTGGTGGAACTTAGCCAGGGTTTCCTTGGAGGGTGCGATTCATCTGCTCTACTTTCCCTGAGCTCTGGGGTCAGTAAGCAGGTGTGCAGTTTCCAGGTAATGTTGAGGGACTTTGTCAGGGTTTGTATAATGTCTGCCACAAATGCAGGTCCCTTATCACTGTGTATGGTTAAGGGTAGGCCAAACCGAGGCACAATCTCCCGTAGAAGAGCTTTGGCCACCTCGCGACTTCGTTCCGTCTGGTCGGGAATGCTTTGACCCATCCCGAATATGTACAGATTATTACAGGCAGATTATATGCAGATTATTACAAGCAGGTACCTGAACCCTTTATTTGGTTGTATGTCAGTAAAGTCCACCTCTAAGTCTTCGAAAGGGGCGGCCCCCATCCTTTGTGGGCCAGGCGGGGGCCGAGGGGCAGACCGAGCATTGTTTTTGGCACACGTTACACATTGTTCACAGACAGCTCGGCATAATGACGGCAGCTGGCTGATACAGTAGGTCTTTTTGAGGAGGGCCTCTAGAGCAGTTTTTCCTTGGTGCCTGAGTTGGTGATATTCCTTCACTAGGTGTCTTCCCATAGATGACGGGACAAAGATGTGCCCATTTGGCATGACCCACCATCCCTCTTTGTTTAGTGTGCTTCCTTCTGTCGAGGCCCAACTTTTCTTCTCGTTTGTATGCAGGGGTGGGGAGACTTCCCTCTGGGGTGCGAGAGTCATAGTGTAGGTAGGAGCTTCGCCTGGGTCACCACAGGCGGCCACGCTCACTGTTTTGTCAGCCAGGTGATTTCCTTGAGATCTGGGGTTGTCTCCTTTCTGATGTTCCTTACAGTGTAGGATAGCTACCTTGTCTGGCAGCCATACAGCCTCAAGAAGCTTTAGTATTTAGTATTTTTGATAGTTTTCCCTGCAGCAGTAAGGAGGCCTTTTTCTTTATAGATGGCCCCATGTACATGCACAGTAGCGAAGGCATACCGGGAATCAGTGTAGATGGTAACTCATTTACCTTTGCTAAGGATGAAGGCTCAGGTTAAGGCTTACAGTTCAGCTAGTTGTGCCGACCATCCTTCTGGCAAGGCCTTGGCTTCCAGAACTTCGGTGGTTGTGGTTACTGCATATCCTGCTCTACGGCTGCCCTCTTGTAAATAGCTGCTCCCATCACTGAACAGGGTGATCTCTGGGCTTGTTATAGCCTGGTCTTAGAGGTCCAGGCGGCTGGCTTAGACTTCATCCACTACTTGGGAACAGTCATGGTCGGGTTCTCCCTCCTCCGTGGGAAGGAAGGTGGCTGGGTTTGGTGTTCTTACTGTTTCAAGAGTGACCCTTGGGTTTTCATAGAGAAGGCCTTGATATTGTGCCAGCCGAGAATTGGAGAGAAAACTAGATCACCGGGTGCTCATGAGGGACATGACCGCGTGTGGGATGTTAACATTAAGTGTTTGTCCCTGTGTCAGTTTGTCCGCCTCCTTGATGAGCAGGACTGTGGCTGCCAGCACTCTGAGGCACGGTGGCCATCCTGCAGCCACAGGATCAAGTTTTTTTGACAGGTAGGCTACTGGCCTCTCTCCAAGTTTGGAGAGAAGATCCCAGCCCAGGAGAGGAATCAGGCAGCCAGGTAAGTAGAAGAACTCATGTCGGACCTTGTGACCCCCAAGTTCACATTGTCGAGCTTGACAGAAGGGCTGTTGTATTGCCTGTGTCCTACTAGCCCCAAGCATGGTTGCTGTTTTTTGGCTGAAAGGGGCCACCGGGGAAGTGACAACCAAGTGTTCAGCCACAGTGTCAACCATGAAAGTTATTGTTCGGCCCCCTACTTTTTTTTTTTTTTAATTTTTTAAATTTACATCCAAATTAGTTAGCATATGTTGCAACAGTGATTTCAGGAGTAGATTCCTTAAGCCCCTTACCCATTTAGCCCATCCCCCCTCCCACAACCCCTCCAGTAACCCTCTGTTTGTTCTCCACATTTAAGAGTCCCTTATGTTTTGTCTCCCTCCTTGTTTTTATATTATTTTTGGTTCCCTTCCCTTATGTTCATCTGTTTTCTCTCTTAAAGTCCTCGTATGAGTGAAGTTACATGATATTTGTCTTTCTCTGACTAATTTCGCTTAGCATAATACCCTCCAGTTCCATCCATGTAGTTGCAAATGGCAAGATTTCATTCTTTTTGATTGCCGAGAAATACTCCATTGTATATATCTATACCACATCTTATTTATCCATTCATCCATCGATGGACAGTTGGGCTCTTTCCATACTTTGGCTATTATTGATAGTGCTGCTATAAACATGGGGGTGCATGTGTCCCTTTGAAACAGCACACTTGTATCCCTTGGATAAATATGTAGTAGTGCAATTGCTGGGTCGTAGGGTAGTTCTATTTTTAATTTTTTGAGGAACCTCCATACTGTTTTCCAGAGTCGCTGCACCAGCTTGCATTCCCACCAACAATGCAAAAGAGATCCTCTTTCTCCACATCCTCACCAACATCTGTTGTTGCCTGAGTTGTTAATGTTAGCCATTCTGACAGGTATAAGGTGGTATCTCATTGTGGTTTTGATTTGTATTTCCCTGATGATGAGTGATGTTGAGCATCTTTTCATGTGTCGGTTGGCCATCTGGATGTCTTCTTCAGAGGAGTGTGTATTCATGTCTTTTGCCCATTTCTTCACTGGATTATTTATTTTTTGGGTGTTGAGTTTGATAAGTTCTTTATAGATTTTGGATACTAATCCTTTACCTGATATGTCATTTGCAAATATCTTCTCCCATTCTGTCACTTGCCTTTTAGTTTTGCCGATTGTTTCCTTTGCTGTGCAGAAGCTTTTTATTTTGATGAGGTCCCAATAGTTCATTTTTGCTTTTGTTTCCCTTGCCTCCAGAGACGTGTTGAGTAAGAAGTTGCTGCGGCCAAGATCAAAGAGGTTTTTGCCTGCTTTCTCCTCGAGGATTTTGATGGCTTCCTGTCTTACATTTAGGTCTTTCATCCATTTTGAGTTTATTTTTGTGTATGGTGTAAGAAAGTGGTCCAGGTTCATTCTTCTGCATGTCGCTGTCCAGTTTTCCCAGCACCACTTGCTGAAGAGACCGTCTTTATTCCATTGGATATTCTTTCCTGCATTGTCAGAGATTAGTTGGCCATATGTTTGTGGGTCCATTTCTGGGTTCTCTATTCTGTTCCACTGGTCTGAGTGTCTGTTTTTGTGCCAGTACCATACTGTCTTGAGGATTACAGCTTTGTGGTACAGCTTGAAGCCTGGGATTGTGATGCCTCCTGCTTTGGTTTTCTTTTTCAAGATTGCTTTGGCTATTCGGGGTCATTTCTGGTTCCATACAAATTTTAGGATTGTTTGTTCTAGCTCTGTGAAGAATGCTGGTGTTAGTCTGATAGAGATTGCACTGAATATGTAGATTGCTTTGGGTAGTATCGACATTTTAACAATATTTGTTCTTCCTATCTAGGAGCATGGAATCTTTTTTCCATTTTTTTGTGTCTTCTTCAATTTCTTTCATAAGCTTTCTATAGTTTTCATTGTATAGATTTTTCACCTCTTTGGTTAGATTTATTCCTAGGTATTTTATGGTTTTTGGTGCAATTGTAAATGGGACTGATTCCTTGATTTCTCTTTCTGTTGCTTCATTGTTGGTGAATAGGAATGCAACCGATTTCTGTGCGTTGATTTTATATACTGCAACTTTGCTGAATTCATAAATCAGTTCTAGCAGTTTTTGGCAGAATCTTTTGGGTTTTCCATATAGAGTCTCCTCCTGGGTGGTCTGGATGACTTTTATTTCTTTGTGTTGTCTGATTGCAGAGGCTAAGACTTCCAATACTATGTTGAATAACAGTGGTGAGAGTGTACATCCCTGTCTTGTTCCTGACCTTAGGAGGAAAGATCTGATTTTCCCCATTGAGGATGATATTAGCATTGGGTGGTTCATATGTGACTTTTATGATTTCAAGGTATGATCCTTCTATCCCTACTTTCTTGAGGGTTTTTATCAAGAAAGGATGCTGTATTTTGTCACATGCTTTCTCTGCATCTATTGAGAGGATCATACAGTTCTTGTCCTTTCTTTTATTGACATGATGAATCACGTTAATTGTTTTGAGGATATTGAACCAGCCCTCCATCCCAGGTATAAATCCCACTTGGTCATGGTGAATAATTGTTTTAATGTATTGTTGGATCTGGTTGGCTAATATCTTGTTGAGGATTTTTGCATCCATGTTCATCAGGGAAATCGGTCTATAGTTCTCCTTTTTAGTGGGGTCTCTGGTTTTGGAATCAAGGTAATGCTGGCCTCATAGAAAGAGTTTGGAAGTTTTCCTTCCATTTCTATTTTTTGAAACAGCTTCAAGAAAATAGGTGTTAACTAAATGTTTGGTAGAATTCCCCTGGAAAGCCATCTAACCCTGGACTCTTGTTTTTTTGGGAGATTTTTGATTACTAATTCTATTTGTTTACTGGTTATGGGTCTGTTTCTATTTCAGTTTTGCTAGTGTATATGTTTCTAGGAATTTGTCCATTTCTTCCAGATTGCCCATTTTATTGGCATATAATTGCTCATAATATTCTCTTATTGTTTTTATTTCTGCTGTGTTGGTTGTGATCTCTCTTCTTTCATTCTTGACTTTATTTGTTTGGGTCCTTTCCTTTTTCTTTATGATCAAACTGGCTCGTGGTTTATCAATTTTGTTAATTCTTTCAAAGAACCAGCTTCTGGTTTCATTGATCTGTTTTGTTTTGGTTTTGGTTTTGGTTTTGATAGCATTAATTTCTGCTCTAATCTTTGTTATTTCCTGTCTTCTGCTGGTTTGGGTTTTTATTTGCTGTTCTTTTTCCAGCTCTTTAAGGTGTAAGGTTAGGTTGTGTACCTAAGATCTTTCTTCCTTCTTTAGAAGACCTGGATTGCTATATATTTTCCTTTTATGACTGCCTTTGTTGCATCCCAGAGGTTTGGGGTTGTGGTGTTATCATTTTCATTGGCTTCCATGTACTTTTTAATTTCCTCTTTAACTTCTTAGTTGTCAGCCCCCTACTTTCATTTTGACTGTGGGCTCATGCAGCCCAGAGAGAAAAAGCCCGGTCCCCCTCAGTCCGATTCTATCCTGGCCAGACTAACGAGGTTCTCTCCTCGAGGTTCTTCCCGATATTGGCTGGGTTTTGAGGGCCCCTTCCAATTTGGACATTCATTCTTCCACTGTCCCTTCTCTTTGCAGTATACACATTGGTCCTTTGCTAAGGGGGCTCTGGGCTTCCCCTCTTTTGATGGTTGGGGTCTTCCCATCTTTGCAGTGTCTGTTTCTTTTAGTGTTGCTGCGAGAAGAGTGGCCTTCTCTCTGCTTCTCTTTCGGCTACGACTTCTCTGTTTACGAAAACTTTATTGGCGACCTCTATCAGCTGAGTGATATTCATCCCAGCAAAGCCCTCTAACTTCTGGAGTTTTCTTCTGATATCTGGGGCAGCCTGTGCCACAAAGGAGGTATTTACCATTTGTTGACTTTCTGGTGCCCCAAGGTCAAACGGGATGTATGCATGGTATGCCTACATAGTTTTTTACAGTAGTCTCTGGGAGACTCCCCAGGCTGCTGTGTGACTGACGATATTTTAGTCATGTTCATGGGCTTTTTTGTTCCAGCTCGGATTCCCCAAAGGAGGGTTTCCTGATATCACCAGATATGGCCTTGTCCTTCTTCTGTCGTGAAATCCCATGTTGGGTGTTCTTCAGGCACAGCAGCTTGAGCCCAGACAGCAGGGTCATTGATCCCTGGAGGTGTGTGATTTTTTAGATACTGTCGTGTTTCTATTCTTCTTCTTTTTTCTGTATTAAACAGAGTATGGAGTAACTGTTGATAATCTTCCCAAGTCGGTTGGTGGGTCTGGAAGAGGGACTCCATCAAGCTGACTGTTGCTTGTGGCTTTTCAGAGTATGATGGAGTGTTGTGTTTCCCATTGAGGAGGTTGGTTGTAGAGAAAGGTTGATAATACATCATGGAACAGCTGGCTGGACTGTTCCATCCTCATTCTGTCTTTCAGGCTCTTTCACCTCCCTTACAGGCATTTGGAGAGTGTCAGGTCTGGGTCTGGGGCACAGTCTGGCTGCTGGCCCTGGTTGGGGAGGGTTCTCCGGGTCTGGGAGTAGAGGAGAGATGGGCGGCACATCCTTCCGTCCGGTGGAGGAGAGACAGACAGAGGAGGAGTTTCAAGCTTAGGGTCAGCGGGGAGGGAGCCCGGTGAGTCATAAGGTGGTGGAAAGACAGGATCTTCCTCCAGGTCTCCTGAAAACACTAGGGGAGCAGTAGGTTGCTTCTTTGGTTTCCTGGGTGAGTCTCTTGATAAGGCAGCTAAAACCTTTGCCTGACTCTGCTTGCTATGGATGAATCGCATCCAAGGCGGAGGATTGGGCAATTTCAAGCCAGAAGTCAATGTATGGAAATTGATCAGGGTGACCTGGGTTCCCAGTGACCATCAGCCAAACCCACCGCGCCACTGGAGCATCTAATGTCCCTTCCGGGGGCCATCCTACATTGAACATGGGCCATTCTAGTTCACAAAAGGTCCTTAACTTCCTGGGTGTCATTTTCACCCCATAATTGCCTGAAAATCCCTTTGAAAAATGTTTTCAGCATGACCTCTAAAATCACAGGCTTATTCTGTTTTGATCCCATTATTAATTCCTTTCTTGTGTTCAGTGTGGAGGAGACAGACAAAGGGAGGGTATCCAGTCAAATGAGAGGACCAATCAGATACTCCACTGGTCATGTTCAGGAGGGAAACTTTAGGTGAGGCTTGGCCGAAGTGGACTCAGCTTTGTGACTTGCGATCGGAGTCTAATCCAATGCCACCCTGGACCGTATGCCTTTCACCGCCACACAGATGAGCCCACTCAGACTCCATAGACTTTTGGGGACCTTAAGGGTGCCCGTCAGTGGAGCTACAAACTCGAACTCAACTGGCAAGTCTGGCCGAGCCACACATTCACACACATACACACCAGAGGCTATTACATTCCCTCACACAAATTTTTCTACCTGTGAGACCACTAAGGTCTCTGGGGAGTGATCAGGTCCCCCTTCCATCCTTTTGGGTGGGCCTGACTACTATGGGGCCCTGGCCTTACCGGTTCCAACATCCTGCCCAGGTCCTCACCTACCAGGTCTCTTTGAGTCCCACGAGAATGAGGGAACAGGCCGGCGGGAGGCGACCAAACAGGAGACTGCCGAAATCCAGGCAGGACGCCTATTCTCCTTTGCGATCCCTCGTTCCATCACCGCCTAGCCGTTTTGCCAAACCAGTGGCAACAATGGGCCAGAGCACTCTCAGTCAGGGAACCAAATATGTTACAGAACCAGGCTGGAACACTGGCAGAAAAACCAAGCGGCACTTGGAGATCTTGGTGGATCAGAGATTTATTTAACACCGGCGGGCTCAGAGGAGATCGTTTCTCCAAACAGCTGAGCCCCCAGTGCAAGTGGGAAGGGTAATTTATAGTTGTCAGCTTCTGTATTCCTGGCAGGTTTTCGCGCCTGCGGCAAGAAGAACCCAGAAGAGGGGTCTCTAAACTAGAGACCAGAGCTCGGTTTAGTCCCGGTGGGCCATCTTTGGCGCGGTACTTTATTTATTTCTCCAACACTTCCAGGGGAGCTTTGCATACTGCCCACAAACAGTACCCCTTCTCTCTGAGCCTCCTCGCTCAAGGCGCGCAAGATCCCCAGGCAACTTCCCTGAGCGAAGCACCCCCAGCCGCGGGAACTTACTTGGGTTCCACGTGTAGAGACTTCACAGCAGCTGGGAACCGGGGCGAGAGCCAGGTGCTCAGGGGAGCGCCGAGGCCCGGGAGCCACCAGCCAGGCGAGCGCGGAAACCCGGGAGCGGCGAGCCGGAGGAGCGCGGAGACCAGGAAGCCGCCAGCCGGGGGAGCGCAGAGACCAGGGAGCGGCGAGCCCGGGGACCGGAGGCGCGTAGACCCGGGAGCTCCGGGGCGCTCACAGCACCAGCAGCTGCGGGAAGCGCTGGGCGGGTGCAGCCTTGCGCCCCGGCCCGGAACGGGAACTGGACGGGAGGGCACTTGCGGCCGCGCCCGCCCGCCTCGCCTGGCAGAGCAGAAGGGCGGAGGCGGTGCCGGCCGGACGAGGCGGGGTCGGCGCTGGGGCAGCTGGCTCGCGGGAAGTCTGGAGACGCGGCGCACAGAAAAGTGGCCGCGGGCAGCCCCAAGGCGCGCTCCGCGCCGGCCGAGGGCTGCCAGCCGCGGGCAGGGTCGAATGGGCAGGCGGGAGAGTTGGCCCGGGGGTGACACTCTTGGGAACTCCTTGCGCCATGGTGGCCGCGAGTCCAGACCCTCCCCTTAATAGTATCAACCCAGATCCTGCAACCAGAGGCAAATCCTGGGCAAGACGGTGAAACTCTCGTTAAAATGGGACACGTGCGCCTGAATGAAAATTAGCTTGGAGGAATCAAACTTTTTACGACAGAGCATATACGTAGATTTATACTTAAAAATTTTTTTATTTATTTATGTATTTAATGTTTTCTTTATTTTTGAGCGAGACGGAGCATGAACTGAGTAGGGGCAGAGAGAGGGGAACAGAGGATCCGAAGCAGGCAACGTGCTGACAGCAATGAGCCCCATGCGGGCTGGACCTCGGGAGTGAGATCATGACCTCAGCGAGGCCTGGCCCTCAAATAAACGAGCCACCCAAGCGCCTCTAGATTTATATTTTTTAAAATCTAAGTCTTTCTTTCCGTTCTTAAATGTTTTCTTGACGGTGTACATTTTATACTGTATACATTAATCAGTGATGACTCATAAAGGAGTTTTTAAACACACTAATAAGTTTCCAATAAAATATTTTTAAACGTTTTAAATGGAGAACGTCTACATAAAGCATACCTATAAAAAGTGGTCATTCACATTAAAATACATTCGGCCACGTGACCACAAATATGCATGAATATTTAAGTTCCTATCAAAAGGCTGCCTTCTGAGAGAAGTATGTTCATAACTCAAAAGTAAAACTTCGCAGGGTCGCCTGGGTGACTCAGTCGGTGGGGCCTCCTACATGGGCTGAGATCGTGATTTCCCAGTCGGTGAGCTGGGCCCCCAGACTGGCTCTGTGCTGAGAGCTCAGAGCCTGGAGACCTGTTTCAGATTCTGTGTCTCCCTCTCTCTCTGCCCCTCCCCTGTTCATGCTCTGTCTCTGTCTCAAAGATAAATAAACGTTAAAAAAAAAAGTAAAAAAAAAAAGTAAAACTTTGCAAAAATAAAATTGATGGGATACAAAGTACAACTTGTAAGGACCAACATGAAGACAACATACTAATCCTTTCCGTTTACCCTTGTTTTAACCTCTGGTAGAAAATTTTTAAAAATTCTCTGTTCTTCTCCGATTCTGATATGTATCTTCCATGACTTTTAAACTCTCATATTTCCCATATACTGCTTCTGTGGCTGCATTCTGAGTAACTTCATTTCTGTCTTACCATTCCCCAATTATTTTGCAGATATTTTGTAGAGGTATGCAGACCTCGCAACAGCTGGGAGCCCATCTGCTCTTTAACCCATCTGTGGTAGGCAGAATGGTGTACATCCCTCCCACCCCCCCCACTGCCCCCATAATGTTCATGTCCTACACCTGGAAACTCTGAATATGAAAAGCAGAATTAAGGTAGCAGATGGAATTTAGGGTGCTAATCAGCTAACGTTGAGCTGGGAAAATTATGGTGGATTATCCAGGTGAGCCTTACGTAGTCATAGGGGTCCATAAAAATGAAGTGGGAGACAGAAAAAGGAGAATCAGAGAGATGGTAACCAGAGAAGGATTTGGCCTGATGTTGCTGGCTTTGAAGATGGAGGAATAGGGTTCTGAGCCAAGGACCATGGTGGTTTCTAGAAGCTGTAAAGGCAACAAAATAGATTCTTCCATTGAGCCTTGAAAGGAACAGTCTTGCTGACACTTTGATTTTGGCACAATGAGACTCATTTCAGACTTCTGACCTCCAGAACTGTAAAAAAATTAATTTGTGTTGTTTTAAGCCACTAAATCTATGGTAACTTGTTACAGCAGCAATAGAAAACCAATACACCATCACTTAAGTTCTTACTGTTAACAATATATTTACTTTCTCAACATCATGGTTCTATTTCTAGTACTCTTGGTCATTTTTAAAACTTTTTTAACATTTATTTTTTTGAGAGACAGAGAGAGACAGAGCCTGAGCAGGGGCAGAGAGAGAAAGAGACACAGAATCTGAAGCAGGCTCCAGGCTCCAAGATGTCTGCACAGAGCCCAATTACAGGGCTTGAACCTATGAACTGTGAGATCATGACCTGAGCAGAAGTCAGATGCTCAACAGACTGAGCCGTCCAGGCGCCCCTCTAGTTTTCCAATAGTCTCCTGTTCTTTGCTAATTCCATCACTTGTTCTTTCTTTTCTTTCCTTCCTCCCTTCCTCCCTTCCTCTCTCTCTCTCCCTCCCTCCCTCTCTCTTTCTCTCTCCTTTCTCTCTCTCCTTCTCTCTCTCTCTCCCTCTCTTTCTCTCTTTCTCTCTTCCTTTGTTTTCTTTCTCTCCTTCCTTCCTTCCTTCCTTCCTTCCTTCCTTCCTTCCTTCCTTCCTTCCTTCCTTCCTTAGTGGTGGGTTGGGCAGAGGGAGAGAAAGAATCCCAAACAGGCTCCATGCCCAGCACAGAGCCCGATGTGGCTCTCCAGCCCACAACTGTGAGGTCATGACCTGGGTGGAAATCAGAAGTTGGGTGCTTAACTGACTGGGCCACCCAGGTGCCCCAAATGCCATCACTTTAAAAAATACATAGTTATTTTTTGTTTTGTTTTTCATTAAAATTTTTATTTTGAGATAATTACAAATTCACGTGCAGCTGGAAGAAATAATGCAGAGAGATCCATTTACCCTTAACCCAATTTCTCCCAACGGTAGTATATTCCAGAATTACAGTGCAAGATCACAACCAGGGCATTGGCACTGATATGGTCAAGATACAAAACATTTCCATCATTACAAAGATGCCTCATGTTGCATTAAATCACCATTAAATCACCTTTGCACCTTTGTGTGGGTCTGGTTCTGGGTTCTGTTCCATCTATGTGTTTATCCCTTTGCCAGTACCATATAGTCTTGAAATGATTCTTCTCATTTTATTCTTCTTTTTCAAAATTGCTTTACCTACTCTAGTTCCTTTGACTTTCTACATAATTTTTTTTGTTTAATTTTTAATTTTTTTATTTTAGACAGGGGGAGGGGCAGAGGGAGAGAGAATCTCAAGCAGACTCCATGCCCATCACAGAGCCCAACACAGGTCTGGATCACATGACCATGAGATCATGACCTGAGACAAAATCCAGAGTCAGACACTTAACTGACTGAGCCACCCAGGTGCGTCATAATAAATTTTGGAAAATAATCTGGCTGGGACTTTTATGGGAATTGTTTTAAACCTGTACCAGAGAGAATTGACATCTTTACTGTGTTGAGCCTTCCAATCCATGAACATGGTATGTCGCTCCATTTATTTAGATCCTTGATTTCTTTCATCAGTGTTTTTTCGTCTTCAGCATATGAGGCTTACATATGCTTTGTAAGATTTACACTTAAGTATGTCATTTTTAAAAAAAATCTATTGTATATGTCGCAGGTAAGAATGTAAAATGGTTCAGCCAATGTGGGAAATAGTTTGATGGTTCCTCAAAAGGTTAAACAGAATTACCATATGATCCAGCAATTCCACTCCAAGGAATAAACCCCCACAAAACTGAAAAAAAGATACTCAAGTTCTTGGAAAATAGTGGACTAAGTGAGATCCTAAGCTTACCTTGTCCCATGGGCACACCTAGATAACAGCCACGTCAGTGCATCCAATCCAGAAAATGACCTGAAGACTGAGAGAACAGACATTCCACAGTTAATTGTAGAGATGATACATCAAAAAAGATAGGAGGGGCAGAGACGGGCTTGAGAACCAAAGTCCCAAGGAAACTAACCATAAATAGGAGGGATACCACAAGCATGGAGAACGGAAAGAAGCAGACCCTACCTTAGGTACTCTAGATATGGGGGACCTGCACTTAGAAGATGAGTCCCCATAACATTTGGCTTTGAAAACCAGTGGTGCTTAACTTCATGAGTCTTTATAACCAGAGGAGCTTAACTCCAAGTACTTTAAAAATCAACAGGCTGGAGGGTGATAGGAAACAGTACTCACTCTTAAAGAGACAGCATAACAAGAAGCCCCAATGAGACACAGCATAGAGACAGCAATTTGAAAAGCACCTGGGGTGTGCCCGAAGGAGGTTGATTTACTCATCCCAGAAGGTGTGCTGGAGGGCCAGGGATCTTTAGACTTCTCTAAGAATCAAAGAGCTGGCAGAAACCATTTCTCTCCACCTTCCCTTCAGTCTAGATAGCCAGACACCAGCAGGAAATAGCACCAACACTCTCCATCTACCTTGTTCATACCACATGACCCACCCCTACATTCTCCTGCAGATCTGCCCCATCCAACCTTCCCCATTAGGTAGAAGTCTCTCCAAAGAAGCTCCTGCTACATCTCATCCTGAAAGCAGCCCCTGCAAGACCATTGTCACTCCAAAGTGACTCCTGCCCAGAGAGAAGGGAAGATAACAACACACACCAGGACACTCACAATCCCAGAAGCCCATCATTATAACTGGCAGTGTAGAGAGAGTGCCCCACTGATCAGTGCATCTGCAGCCCCTGCAGGCATCTGGCTTGATGTCTGGCCAACCCACCAACAAAAGCCTCTCATGGGATGAGGCAAGAAAAGCACCTTGCAGTTTGGTGCTACTGCAGCCCCAGAAAATGGGCTGAGGACAGGTATCTGGTCTGATCGCTGCCACCACCCCACTACAAGCCCATGACAGTCTCAGACTGACCCCTTAACAGCACAGTGATCAAACCTGGCCCACAACAGACAAAGGGACAACTGGACTGTAGGCAAACAAGGATCTGCCACAATGGTAGAGCACACAAAACTCACACAGGAGACACCCTGAAGTGCTTGGTTCTGGTGAGGAGGGGACATTGTGCTATAGGGTACTACAGGAACTCTTCTTCATAAGGTCACTCCTTTCAAGTTCAGGAGATGTAACTGAATTTCCTAATACATAAAAACAAACATGAGAGTTAGACAAAATGAAGAGACAGAGGAATATGTCCCAAAGGAAAGAAAAGGACAAAACCACAGCAAAAAAGCTAAATGAAATGGAGATAAGCAGTATGCCTGATTAAGGATTCAAAGTAATGGTCATAAAGATACTAGACTTGAGGAGCCTGGGTGGATCAGTTGGTTAAGCATCTGACTTTGTTTCAGGTCATGATCTCACGGTTCATGGGTTTGAGCCCCATGTTGGGCTCTTTGCTGACAGCTCAGAGCCTGGAGCCTGCTTCAGATTTTGTCTCCCTCTCTCTGCCCCTCCCCCCCCCACTCTGTCTCACTCTGTCTCTCAAAACTAAATAAATATATATATTTTTAATTTTTTTTAACGTTTATTTATTTTTGAGACAGAGAGAGAGCATGAACAGGGGAGGGGCAGAGAGAGAGGGAGACACAGAATCTGAAACAGGCTCCAGGCTCTGAGCTGTCAGCACAGAGCCCGACGTGGGGCTCAAACTCACGGACCGTGAGATCATGACCTGAGCTGAAGTCAGACGCTTAACCGACCAAGCCACCTAGGCGCCCCAATAAATATATTTTTTAAAAAAGATACTTATTGGACTTGAGAAAAGAGTGGAGGACCTCAGTGAGACCCTTTACAAAGAGATAAAAATATAAAAAAGAACCAACTGGAGATGAAGAACTCAATAACTGAAATTAAAAATATACAAGATGGAAACAATAGTAGAGTAGAAAAAGCAGAAGAATGGATCAGCAACCTGGAGGACAGAGTAATGGAAAACAATCAAGCTGTACAGCAAAAACAAAAAAGAATAATAAAAAAATGACAATAGGTTAGGGGGATTCAGAGACACCATCAAGTGTAATAACATTCACATTATAGGGGTCCCAGAAGGAGAAGAGAGAGAAAAGGGGGCAGAAATTTTATTTTTAAGAAATAATAGCTAAAAATTTCCCAACAAAATCAACCCAAGAAGGTCCATACCAAGACAGGTAATAATGAAAATGGCAAAAAGCAGTGATTAGGAGAAAAATTTTAAAGCAGGAAGAAAAAAGAAAACAGTTACATACAAGAGGAACCCCATAAGGCTATCAGCCAATTTTTCAGTAGAAATTTTGCAGGACAGAAGGGAGTGGCATGACATATTCAAAGTGCCTAGCATTGATAGCAAGCTTATCATTCAGAATAGAAGGAGAGATAAAGAGTTTCCCAGACAAATAAAAGTTAAAGGAATTCATCACCACTAAACCAATCTTACAAGAAACATTAAACAGAATTCTTTTATTTATTTTGAGAGAGAGAGTGAGAGCAGGGGAGGGGCAGAGAGAGAGAGGGAGATAGACCACAGAGCCTGAAGTGGGGCTCGAACTCACAAACCATGACATCATGATCTAAGCCAAAACCAAGAGTAGATGCTTAACTGCCTGAGCCACCCAGGCACCCCTAAATGGAATTTAAAAAAATTTTTTTTCTTAAGTAATCACTATACTCAACATGGGGCTCTAACTCACTACCCTGAGATCAAGAGTTGCACGCCACCAGGCACCCCTAAATGGATTCTTGGAGTGGAAAGAAAAGGCCATAATGAGGAATAAGAAAATTATGAAAGGAAAACATTTCACAGGAAACTACATACATAATAAAAGTAGTAGATCAATCACATATAAAACCACTACAGAGGTAAAAGGACAAAAACAGTAAAATCAATTATATCTATAAAAATTAGTCAAGCGATTCACAAAATAAAAGGATGTAAAGTGTGGTATCATACACATAAAATGGGTGAGGGGAGTAAAAATACAGTGCTTTTAGAATATGTTCAAATTTAAGTGACCATCAACTTAATATAGACTGCTATATACATAAGATGTTATATATGATCCTAATGATAACCACAAATCAAAGAAATAAAGAGAAAGAAATCCAAGCACATCACTAAAGAAAGCCATCAGACCACAAGTGAAGAGAGCAAGAGAAGAAAGGAACAGAGAAGAACTGCAAAAATGACCACAAGACAAGTAACAAAATGGCAACAAGTACATATCTATTAATAACTACTTTGAATATAAATGGACTAAATGCTCCAATCAAAAGACATAGGGTGATAAAATGGATAAAAAAGCAAGGCTTATCTATATCTTGCCTATAAGAGACTTGCTTCACACCTAAAAAGACATGCAGATTGAAAGTGAGGGGATGGAAAGGTGCCTGGGTGGCTCAGTCAGTTAAGCATCCAACTTCGGCTCAGGTCATCATCTCACGATTGGTGGGTTTGAGCCCCATGTCAAGCTCTGCACTGGCAGAGCCTGCTTGGGATTCTCTCTCCCTCTCTCTCTGCCCCTCCCTGCTCGATCTCAATCTCTCTCTCTCCCCCTCCCCCTCCCCCTCTCCCTCTCTACCCAAAATAAATAAATAAACATTTAGAAAAAAAAAAAAGAAAGTGAAGGAATGGCAAAATATTTACCATGCAGATGGAAGTGAAAAGAAAGCTGGGTTAGTAATGCTTACATTGGACAAAACAAAAACTGTAACAAGAGACAAAGAAGGAGTGATGAAGGGAACAATCCAACAAAAGAATATAACAATTGTAAATATTTATGCACTCAATATGAAAGCACCTAAATACATAAAGCAACATAAATATTAGCAGACATAAAGGAAGCAGACATAAAGGAAGAAATTGACAGTAATCCAATAATAGTTAGGGACTTTAACACCCCACTTACAGCAAGAGATAGGTCATCCAGATAGAGAATTAACAAGGAAACAGTGACTTTGAATGACATTTTGGACCACATGTACCTAACAGATACATTCAAACTTTCCATCCCAATACAGCAGAATACACATTCTTTTTAAGTGCACATGAAACATTCTTCAGAATAGATCACTTTTTAGGCCACAAAACAAATCTCAATAAATTTAAAAAGATTGAAATCATATCATGCATCTTTTCTGACCACAGTGATATTTAACTAGAAATCAATCACAAGAGGGGCACCTGAGTGGCTCATTTGGTTAAGCATCTGACTCTTGATCATAGCTCAGGTCTTGATCTCAGGATCATGAGCGAACTCTGTGTTAGGCTCCACAGTGCACATGGAGCCTACTTAAAAAAAAAAAAAAAAAAAAAAAGCAATCCAAGAAAAAATCTGGAAAGAACACAAATACATGAAGACTAAATAACATGCTACTAAACAGTGAATGGGTCAATCAAGAAATCAAAGAGGAAATCAAGTCATGGAGACAAATGAAAGTAAAACCACAATTGTCCAAAATCTTTGAGATGCAGCAAAAGCTAAGAGGGAAGATTATAGCAATACAGGTGTACCTCAAGAAGCAAGGAAAATCTCAAATAAACAACCTAACCATATACCTAAAGGAGCTAGAAGAATAAGAATAAACAAAGTCCAAGGCCATTAAAATGAAGTATATAATAAAGGTGAGAGCAGAAATAAATGAAATAAAGATTAAAAAAATAGAACAGACAAATGAAACCAGGAGCTGGTTGTTTGTTCGTTTTTAAGTAAGCTCTAGGCCCAATGTGGGATTTGAACACATGACCTTGAGATCAAGAGTCACATGCTCTACTGACTGAGCCAGCTAGGCATCCCAGGAACTGGTTCTTTAAAAGATCAACAGAATTGATAAACCTTTAGCCAGACTCATCAAAAAGAAAAAAGAGGACTCAAATAAATAAAATCACAAATAAAGGAGGAGAAATAACAACCAACACCACAGAATTATATTTATTATTTATAATATTCTCAATTACAAAGGATTATAAGAGAATATTATAAAAAATTATATGCCAATAAATTGGACAACCTAGAAGAAATGGATAAATTCCTAGAAACATATAACCTCCCAAAACTGATTCATGAGGAAATAGAAGATTTGAACAGATCAATTATTAGTATTGAAATTGAATCAGTAATAAAAAAAACTCCCAAAACACAAAAGTCCAGGACCAGGTGGCTTCTCAGTTGAATTCTACCAAATATTTGAAGAAGAGTTAATACCAATTATTCTCAAACTGTTCCAAAACATAGAGGAGGAAGAAAAGCTCCCATATTCATTTTATAAGGTCAGCATTACCCCCAATCACAAAACCACATAAAGATATTGCAAAAAAAGAAAACTACAGACCAATACCTCTAATGAACACAGGTGCAAAATCCTCAACAAAATATTAGCAAATGGAATCCAAGAATACATTTAAAAAATCATTTGCCATGATCAAGTAGGATTTCTTCCAGGGATGTAGGGCTAGCTTGATATTCACAAACTAATAGATGTGATACATCACATTAACAAGAGAAAGGATAAAAAAATTATGATCATCTCAGTAGATGCAGAAAAAGCATTTGGCACAGTAAAACATCCATTCGTGATGAAAACTCTCAACAAAGTAGGGTTAGAGGGAATGTATCTCCACCTAATAAAGGCCATATATGAAAATCCCACTGCTAACGTCACAAAGGTGAAAAACTGAGAATTTTTCTCTAACATCAGGAACAAGACAAGGATGTCCAGTCTCACCACTTTTATTAAGCTTAGAAATGGAAATCCAAGCCACAGCAATCAGACAAGAAAAAGAAATAAAAAGGTATCCAAATTCATGAGGAAGAAGTAAAACTTTCACTATCTACAAATGACATGATACCATATATACAGAAAACCCCAAAGACTCCACTAAAAAACTACTCAAATTAATAAATGGATTCAGCAAAGTTGCGGGACACAAAATATATGCAGACATTGGCTGCATTTCTATACCCTGATAATGAAGCAGCAGAAGTGAAATTAAGAAAGTATTCCCCATTACAAATGCACCAAAATGACAAGAAGAATAAACCTAACCAAAGAGGTGAAAGAACTATATTCTGAAAACTATAAAACATCAATGAAAGAAAGTGAAGATGACACTTCAACAAATGGTATTGGGAAAACTGGACAGCTACATGCAAAAGAATGAAACTGGGTGATTCTTTCATCATACACAAAAATAAAGTCAAATGGATTAAATACCTGAATGTGAGACCTGAAGCCATAAAAGTCCTAGAAGAGAGCACAGGTAGTAATCTCTTTGACATCAGCCATAACAACATTTTTTTAGATATGTCTCATGAGGCAAGGGAAATAAAAGCAAAAATAAACTATTGGGACTACATCAAAATAAAAAGTTTCTGCACAGTGAAGGAAACAATCAACAAAACTAAAAGGCAACCTATTGAATGGGAGAAGAAAGACATATCCAATAATGTGTTAGTATCCAAAATATATAAAGAACTGATACAACTCAACACCCCCCAAACTCAAATAATCCAATTTAAAAAATGGACGGAAGGTATGAACAGACATTTCTCCGAAGAAGACATACAGACACATGAAAAGATGCTCAACATCACTCATCATCAGGGAAATGCAAATCAAAACCACAATGAGATATTACCTCACACCTGTCAGAATGGCTAAAATCAACAACATCAGAAACAACAGGTGCTGGTGAGAATGTGGAGAAAAAGGAACCCTACTACACTGTTGGTGGGAATGCAAACTGGAGCAGCCATTGTGGAAAACAGTATGAAGATTCCTCAAAAAGTTAAAAATAGACCGACCCTATGATCCAGCAATCACACTACTGGGTAGGTACCCAAAGAATACAAAAACATTAATTCAAAGGGTTACATGCAAACCCTGTGTTTATTAAGCATTATTTATAATAGCCAAGATACGGAAGCAGCCCAAGTGTCCATCGATGGATGAATGGATAAAGAAGATGTGGCACATATATACAATGAATATTATTCAGCCATAAAAAGGAATGAAACTTTGCCATTTGCAACAACGTGGATGTTGTTAAGCGAAATAAATCAGAAAGACAAATACCATATGATTTCACTCGTATGTGAAATTTATGAAACAAAACAAATGAGCAAGAGGAAAAGAGAGAGAGAGCTAAACCAAGAAACAGACCCTTAACTATAGAGAACAAACTGATGGTTATTAGAGGGGAAGTTGGAGGAGGGGAGATGGATTAAATAGGTGATGGGGATTAAGAAGCACACGTGTGATGAGCACCAGGTGATGTATGACATGTTTGAATCATTATATTGTACACCTGAAACTAATATAACACTGTATATTAACTAACTGGAATTAAAATATAAGCTTCGGGGTGGCTGGGTGGTTCAGTCGGTTAAGTGTCTGACTTTGGCTCAGGTCATGATCTCATGATTCATGAGTTCAAGTCCTGTGATGCAGCATGGAGCCTGCTTCGGATTCTCTGTCTCCTTCTCTGTCTGTCCCTCCCCTGTTCATACATTCTCTCTGAAAAATAAATAAATACACATTAAAAAATAAACAAAAGCTAAAAAAAAAAAAAGAAAACAATCAAGGTCACGTGGGTGGCTCAGTCAGTTAAGCATCTGACTCTTGATTTTGGCTCAGGTCATGATCTCATGGTTTGTGAGATCAATCTCCACATCAGGCTCTGTGCTGATAGTATGGAGCCTGCTTGGGATTCTCTCTGCCCCTCCCTGCTCTCTCTTTCTCTCTCAAAATAAATAAACATTAAAAAGAAAAGAAAAGAAAACAATCCCATTTCCAATTGCACCCAAAGGAATGAAATACCATAGAAAAAACATAACCCAAGGAGGTGAAATATTGTACTCCAAAAACTATAAAACACTGATGAAAGAAATTGAAGATGACCCAAACAAATGGAAATATATTCCATGCTCATGGGCTGAAAGAATAAACATCATTAAAGTGTCCATCCTACCCAAAGCAATCTACAGACTTAATGCATTCCCTACCAAAGTGCCAACAGCATTTTTCACAGAAGTAGATAAATAATTCTAAAATTTGTATGGAACCACAAAAGATCATGAATAGCCAAAGCAATCTTGAAAAGGAGGAACAAAACTGAAGGTATCACGATCCCAGATTTCAAAATATACTACAAAGTTGTAGTAGTCAAAACAGTATGGTATGGCACAAAAATAGACACATGGATCCATGGAATAGAATAGAAAACCCAGAAATAAACCCACATTTCTATCATCAATTCCTCTCTAGAGTGCAAATACAATAGGAAAGATATTATCTTCAACAAATGGCATTGGGGAAACTGGACAGCTATATGCAAAACAATGAAACTGGACCACTTTCTTACACCATATGCAAAAATAAACTCAAAATGGATTAAAGACCTAGATGTGAGACCCAACACCATAAAATTCCTAGAAGATAACATAGGCAGTCATTCCTTCGTCACTGGCTATCGAAACATTTTTCTAAATATTTCTCCTCAGGCAAAGGAAACGAAAACAAAATTAAACTACTGGGACTAAACCAAAATAAAAAGCTTTTGCACAGTAAAAAAACAAGACAAAAAGCAACCTACTGAATGGTAGAAGATATTTGCAAATGATCTACCTAATAAGGAGTTAATTTTCAAAACGTATAAAGAACTGATACAACCCTGGGTCGCTCAGTCGGTTAAGCATCCAACTTTGGCTCAGGTCATGATCTCACAGTTCGTGAGTTAGAGCCCTGTGTTGGGCTCTGTGCTGACCTCTCAGAGCCTGGAGCCTGCTTCAGATTCTGTGTTTCCCTCTCTCTCTCTCTGCTCCTCTCCTACTTGCACTCTATCTCTCTCTCTCTCTCTCAAAAGTAAATAAATGTTAAAAATTTTATAAAAAATAAATGCAATCATCTATACATTAAAAAAAGAAAGAACTGATACAAGTCAACACTAAAGAAATAAATAATCTGATTAAAAAATAAGCAAAGGACATCAAGAGACATTATTCCAAAGAAGACAATGGCCAAGAGATACATCAAAAGATGCTCAACATCACTAATCATTAGGGAAATAGAAATCAAAACCACAATGAGATAAAACTTCACAACTGTCAGAATGGCTAGAATCACAAAGATGAGAAATAATAAGTGTTGGCGAGGATGTGGAGAAAAGGGAACCTTTGTGCACTGTTGGTGAGAACACAAATTGGTGCAGCCACTGTGGAAAACAGTATGGAGGTTCCTCAAAAAATTAACAACAGAATTATCATATGAAATAGTAATTCCACTACCTGGTATTTATGCAAAGGAAACAAAAATACTAATTCAAAAAGGTATATGCACCTTTAGCATTACTTACGATAGCCAAGATAGATACCAATATAATATATATATATATATATATATATATATATATATATATATACACATACATATATATACATATACATATATATATACATGTATATACATATACATATACATACATATGTATATATACATGTATATACATATACAATGGAATATTATTCTTCGGTTTTAGTACCAGGGTAATACTAGTTTCAGAAAATGAATTGGTAAGGGTTACTATAATGCCCTCTGTCTCTGATAATTTTCTTTGCTTCAAAATCTACTTTATCTGATATTAATATAGCCACTCATTCTTTCTTTTTATTAACGTTTGTAGCATATATATCTTTCCATCCCTTTACTTTCAAACTGCTTATATTGTTAGTGAAGTGAGTTTCTTGTAGACAGCATAAGGCTGGGTCATATTTTTAATCCACTCTGCCAATTTCTGTGTTTTAAATGGTGTATTGAGATTTATTGAATTTAATTATTGATATGTTAGGGTTTAAGTGTGCCATCTTATTTTTTTTTTCTATTTGGTTCTATTCTGTTTTGTTTTCATTTCTGTTTCCTCTTCTATGACTTTCTGTAGGTTGCTTGAACATTTTTTTTGAATTCCATTAAAAAAATTTTTTAATGTCTATTTATTTTGAGAGAGAGAGAGAGAGAGAGAGAGAGAGAGAGAGTACGTGTGTGTGTGTGTATGCTCACAAGCAGGGAAGGGTCAGAGAGGAGAGACAGAATCCCAAGCAGGCTCTGCGTCATCCGCACAGAGCTTGATGTGGGGCTTGAACTCCCAAACCATGAGATCATGACCTGAGCCAAGATCAAGTCAGACACTTAACCGTCTGTGCCACCGAGGGACCCCATTGAATTCCATTCTTGTTTATCTATAGTGGTTTTTTTTTTTTTTTTAAAGTTTATTTATTTTTTGAGACAGAGAGAGACAGAGCATGAACGGGGGAGGGGCAGAGAGAGAGGGAGACACAGAATCCGAAACAGGCTCCAGGCTCTGAGCCATTAGCCCAGAGCCCGAAGCGGGGCTGGAACTCACGGACTGTGAGATCGTGACCTGAGCTGAAGTCGGACCCTTAACCAACTGAGCCACCCAGGCGCCCCTATAGTGTTTTTAAGTGTATCGGTTTGTATAACTTGTTTTAGTCATTTCTCTAGCTATTACTACATACACACACACACACACACACACACACACACACACACACACACACACATAATTTTTCAGGTACTAGTGTCATTTTACCAGTTCAAATGAAGTATAGAAACCTTACTTCCCTTTACTTTCCTCCTATTTTAAATATTACTTCTACTTCTACATATATTTAGAACATTATAATTTTTGCTTCAACCACTATTTCAGAAACTCAAGAGAAGTCTATTGTTTTTACTCATATTTTCGCTTACCATGTTACTTTTTCCCTTTCTGATGTTTCAGTTCCTTTTTAAAATGTCTTCCTTTCTGCTTAGAAAACTTTCTTCAGCTATTGTTTTAGGGTAGGTCTGCTAGCAACAAATGTTTCTAGTTTTCCTTCATCTGAGAATGTCTTAATTTTCTCTTAATAACTCTCACAAGCTATTTTCACTGGATTCTGATTTGACAGTTTTCTTTCAGCACTTGCAAAATGTGCTACTTCCTTTTGGCTTTCACGGTTTCTGATGAGAAATCTGGTGTCATTTGAATGGTTTCTTCTGCCGGTGAGGTGTCCTCTCTCATTCGCTGCCCTCAAGAATTTTTGTAGTTAGTTTTTACAAGTTTGACTATAAAGTGTCTGGTGTGGATTTCTTTGGGCTTGTTGGGGTTCATTCAGTTCCTCCTTCACCTCCTTCTAATGTTAACTACTGCTTACTAAGCAACGGCTGTATATCAGACATTGTGCTGGACATTTTATGTACACTCTTGCTAATTCCACCCACAAACTTGGGAGTTAGGTGTGTTAGATTAAACCACATGAAACTGTCTTGGCTTCACTCAGCTTCTCGAATCTATAGGTTTATGTCTTTCGCCAAATTTAGTACATTTAAGATGTTATTTCTGTGAGTACTTTTTTAGCCTCCCCTTTCTCCTGTCCTTTTTTTTTTTCTCCTCTCCTTCTGAGAGTCCCATGACATGAATGTTAAATCATCTATTATAGCCCCATAGGTCCTTGAGGCTGTTAATTTTTTTCTCGGTTAGATAGTACAGTTTCTATTGTTCTCTCTTCCAGTTCACTGCTTCTTTCCTCTAACATAATTGTTTTGACATCTACCAATGATCTTTTCTCAGTTTAAGATCTTCCTGGCTCTTGGAATTGATTTTCAATTAAAACCTGGACATTCTGGAAATTATAAGGCTCTGCATCTTATTAGGATCTACTTTAGTTAGTTTAACCTGAAACCACTCCAGTAGAAGGCAAGGGTCATTGCCTTGATATTGCTAAATGGAGGCTGAAGTTCAGGTTCCCACTTAGCTACTGTTGTCACCCAAGGGTGTATCTTGTTACTGCTGAGTGCAAGTGGAAGTTCCAACTCCCCAGTAAGCCTCCACTGGTCCTTCCCCAGCTCCTAGGAGTGGGAATGTCTTATTACTGCCCACTACATGGCCCTCACTAATATAACAGGGAAGGGTGGCGTTTTTACCACTGGGTGGTGATGAAAGTCCTGACCTACCACTTGGCCTCTGACACCACCCCAGCAGAGAGGGAGGCACCTTGTTACTGCCAGATGCGCAGTTGGAAGTCCAGGATCCCTGCATGGTCTCTACTAACACTATGGTGAGTGGGGGAAGAGGGAAGGCCTGTTATGGCTGGGTAGCTTCCTACTCAGCCTTTTCTGGCACCACCCTGGTAGTTGTGGTAGGGGACAATGTTAGGGTGCCCCATTACAGCCTGGTGAGGGTGTTAAGTCTAGGCTCCCCTCCTGACTTTTCCTGGCATGTGTAGAGATGGGGGGGGACCCACAATTTTTCTTTGTGGTATTTGGCTGGAGAGCATTTTTATTCTCTGAAAGTTTCATTTTGCTAGATTGTCTATTTCCTATTCCTTTGACTACAGAGTAGGTTTTCCTTGTTTTGCTTGTCTGAACTCATTGGTACTTTGATTGCTGGCTTCTTCAGCTACAAGCCTGAGACAACCCAGTACCATGTTGTCTTGGGTCCTGACGTCCCTGGCTAGTCTTCCTCTCCCTCTTTTAGAGTCTTATTTATTAGTTGTACTTAACTAAAGGAGTAAGAAAGAGTAGGTCTACTCCATCTTTTCAGAAATCAGTCTATATACTTACACTGTTTTTGATCAGTATCTCAAAACCTTAGGGATCTAGATGATTTTTCTGTTCTCACTTATATCATTTTCCTTATCTTAAAATTTTTTAGGTGGAGATTCTGAGGACCTAAATTAGAATTGCCTTCTTCAGAGAGAATTTGCATTTGCCTCTGCTGGAAGCCACTAATCTTACTAATTTAGGGATTTTAGTTGTCTTGAAGCATCCTAGTTTCATACAGAATTCTCAGGTTGTTTTCCTGTCCTGCAGCAGGATTGCTCAAGGGTTAGTAGTCAAATTCCAGGGCTATAATTGGCATTTGTATGCAAAGATGTCAGGTACAGTGCTAGAAAACAGTTTATCTTCTTTCTTTTTGTGGGAAAGGGATTGGTATGCCTTGAAGATTTTCCTTATTTTCTTGCAAGCCCAGAAATGCTTTTCAAAAACTGTTAATAGTTTATCCAGGAGTTGGTTGTATTGTAGATGGAGGGCCAAAATCACTGATAGAAATGCAAATCCCTTGTTTATGACATTTGGTAGTACTTCTTTGAAAATGACTGGCAAAGCAATATTCCTCATGATTATCAGATTTTTGTCAAAAGGCCAGACATGAAGGTTTTATTGAGTTTCAAATTCCTTAATGAAAATTGTCATTTTAGGTGGGTGAAATAGATTACTAGAATAATCTATTTTTACATCAAAACTGAGCCTTGCTCACTATATTACCATAACTGAGTTCCAGGTACTGACAAACTTGGTCTTCCTGAGAGGAGTTAAGAACTGGAGAAAACTAGAATATTGGAGGGTGTACTTGAAAACAGTGAGGTGTCACAGCTATAAAACATGATCTAACCTGAAGTCTATGGTTCAGTTCCACTACAGCAGCTGTAGCTGAAAAGTTATTTTTCCTAAGAGAACAAACCAAATCTTTATTTTATGTTCCTGCACCTAGCTCACTTCATTCCAATAACCTGTTTCAAAAGTCCAGCTCGCTGCATTCCAGAGATCTGATTTTTTAATAACCAGTGCTGTTTTATTCATGACTCTTCTTTCCTCCATTTGTTCAGTAAATAAATTTAAGAAGCCAAGAGTCAAATTGGAGCTTCCATAAAACGTGTTCCCTCATCATCTTGACTCTTCTACTTTAAAATACTGTTCCAAGGATGGCTCTGTATAAACTTAATTCTTTAATAAGAACATTAGTGATTTCTAATACTTATTATGCGTCAGCCTCTGTTCGAAGCTCATTACATATATTTACTTCTCAAAACAATCCTAAGACATAGGTGTTTCACCTGCCCTCACTCTATAGATGAGGAAACTGAGGCACAAAGTAAGAAAACCCAGTCTCCCAGCTAGAACGTGGTGGAACTGATAACTGATCCTAGGCTGTGTGGTTCTAGAGTCTATGCAATAATCCTCTAGTATGGACTGTGTAGAGCCAACGCCAGACCCAGTATGTGTGATGATATGAGTCTCTTAAAGTGAAATCTAGTACTTTAGTAGGGAAAAGAGGTTCAACCACAAATACATTTATTTCTCTAAGAACAGTATGCCACTTTTAAATTAAAAAAAAAAAAAATTATCATCAGCTGTCTCAGAAGTTTGCTCGCTCTTTATTAAGCTGATAAAAAAAATCCCAGAGCAGAGCAATTCACCAGCACGATCATTAAATTGCAAATCTCTCCTTTGTCACAGAGCAAGGATACACTCAAATGCAGAAAATAACTTTGTTCATAGGAGTACCTGCATCCATTTGTCATGCATTCCAGTGCCTCCTGGCCCCCTTTTCAATCATCTAATTCCTAACCTAGTTTCTTTTTATAGTCTGAAAACAAGGAATCACCTTAGTAAGATATCCTTTCAGAGCACTGTTGAACACAGAGATACCTCAGATTCCTGTTCTAAACGTTAAAAATATATTAGCACATACAGAAAATATCTGTAGATCTATTCTGTTATGTTCTAGTGAGTTTTTGTTTCTCCCTTTTTGATAATGTCTTCAATTTCTTCTGAGACTTCTCCTTTGTAGTCATTTGGTTCTATTGCATGTAACTTCTTTTGATACTCCAGTGGCAAACCATTTTCTTTTGCACCTAGGCAAATGACCTAGAAATGGTTAAACAAACAAACAAAAAACCTTTTAGTTAGGAACATAATTTAATATACCACAGCTTCATGTGCTGTATCAAGTGTGAAATATTAGCTTTCAGATAACTCTAGAATAAATAATTACAGGACAAAATACAGACACAGAGTCATTCCCCTCAAAGTAAGCATGAATGTGCTGGGAGTTTTCAAAGTCACATGACACATCCTCATTGAATTTCAATTTTACTCAGTAACATGATTTAAAATGTTTTTAAAAGCTGAAGTATAATTAACATACAATGTTGTATTAGTTTCAGATACACAATATAATGATTCAACAGTTCTTTACATTACTTGGTGTTCATCATGATAAGTGTGCTCTTAATTCCCTTCACCTATTTCACCCATCACCTCATCCACCTCCATTCTGGCAAGCACCAGTTTGTTCTCTGTGTTTAAGAGTCTGGGTATTTTTTGTTTGTTCTTTTGTTTTATTTCACAAATTCCACATATGAATGAAATCATGTGGTATTTGTCTTTCTGTCTGACTTATTTCACTTAGCATTATACCTTCTAGGTCCATCCATGCTGTTACAAATAGCAAGATCTTTTTTGCGGCCGAGTAATACTCCATTGTATATATATTGTGTACACGTACACACACACACACACACACACACACACACACACACACACACACACGTCTCATCTTATTTATCCATATTATTGACTATTGATGGACACCTGGGTAGCATCCATAATTTGGCTATTGTAAATAAATGCTGTGATAAACATAGGGGTGCATATATCTTTTCAAATTAATGTTTTCATTTTCTTTGGGTAAAAACCCAGTAGTGGAATTCCTGGATCATATGATAGTTCTATTTAATTTTTTGAGGAACCTCCACACTGGTTTCCACAGTGGCTGCACCAATTTGCATTCCTACAAGCAGTGCATCAGGGTTTCTTTTTCTCCACACCCTCACTAACATTTGTTATTTCTTATGTTTTTGATTCTAGTCATTCCAACGAATTTAAAATATTTTTATATTAAGACAAAAAATTATTGTACGAAGTTGGCATGATCTATTAAGAAAAAACACGATTCTTCAAAAAAAGTTATAGTTTGGGGCGCCTGGGTGGCTCAGTTGGTTGAATGTCTGACTTCAGCTCAGGTCATGATCCCATGGTTTGTGAGTTTGAGCCCCACATCGGGCTCTGTGCAGACAGCCTGGAGCCTGGAACCTGCTTTGGATTCTGTGTCTCCCTCTCTCTCTGCCCCTCCCCTGCTCGTGCTCTGTTTTTCTCTCTCTCTCTCTCAAAAATAAACATTAAAAAAATTTTTTTTTTACATTTATGGCTTATAGGGAACAGTTTTAGTTTAATCCTGGAGCCTACTCTACCTCTAAATTACACATGAGGGAATAAATAGCAACTATGTTCAGTTGTACTTCCCAGATCCATACCAGGCTAATTCTAGACAATTCCAGATTAGGCCCAGGAACTGGGTCATCCACTCCAGGTGCTATGTCCTGATTAGGCCTTCCAATAGTACCTAAGTTTGGGTTTCTAAAAAGGGATTGTGGGGTTTCTATCCCACATTCTTTTTCTATGCTTGTGGGAGTGGTTTCTCTGATTTTGAAAGACAGTGTAACTTTTTTCCCTCCATCCAGGGATGGAAACATTTCAGTAGTAGGAAATATATTTTTTTCTCCATAAAAATAAATCTTGGTGCTATGAAATACTGGTTTGTGGAAGAAAAAAATGATTACAAAAGCCTATGTATAGAATAAATCTACCAAAAATTTACATATATGTGTTATTTTCTACTTTAGGAAAGAAAATACATGTCTAGAATTATGGCTCATGTATATTTCTAAAAGTTTTTTGTTTTATTTATTTATTTTTTTTTAACGTTCTTATTTATTTTTGAGACAGAGAGAAACAGAGCATGAACGGGGGAGGGTCAGAGAGAGAGGGAGACACAGAATCTGAAACAGGCTCCAGGCTCTGAGCAGTCAGCACAGAGCCCGACGCGGGGCTCGAACTCACGGACCGCGAGATCGTGACCTGAGCCGAAGTCGGCCGCTTAACCGACTGAGCCACCCAGGCGCCCCCTAAAAGTTTTTTAAAATAAATACATGTTAGGAACATGGTTCTATCGTTACAAATAAATCTGAACACTTTCGATTTGCATTTGCATGTTAGGTAAATATCATATTTGCATTAAAAACATTTTGATTAAAATGAAGTGTTCATGTAGAATTTAACATACACCAAGTCTTATTAAAACAAGATATTTTTTAGCTTAGCTCAGTGAAAATTAAAGAGCAATCGCCAAAAGTCTTTGTAAGTAGCTTACCTTTTTATACTGGGGAGATGGGGGAGCACTCTCATAATTTTTCATCTGATAACTTCGACAAGTTATTTCTTTTCCTTCTTGAGTATAAACATTAACTTCTATTGGGACATATGTTCCACTTTTAACTCCTTCTTGCCTGAAACCAGAACAGCCAAATTTTAACATACATGACTTAGCCAAGTTAGCTTACTGAATTAAAAATTTAACTGTATATGGATATATGTCCTCCCTATGTTTTTGGGGATATAGTAGAACATATTATAAAATTACCACATCAAAAGTAAACTTAGCATTCCAAGTAGAAAGCCTCAGCCTTACTATTACTTGGTATACTTCTAACAGATCTCTATATTTATTCTATTGGAAAACATGCTTGAATGTAGTTATTTCAATCTTTGTACCCCTAAACATTGTTCTCTAGGCTACTAAGCAAGAGAATATCCACCCAGAGAAAAGTAGAGAATGGTTCACTCTCATTCACCAGTGACATAAAGTATGAAGCATGTCAGATAATCTGTTCTTATCAAGTCCTACTCTATTCTGCCAGCTTTCTTTGTATACATGCTCTACCATACAACTCTTGAGTCCTAGTTATAAAAAGTATCAAAGCATTTCTGATATGTTATCAGTTTTTATAAATTATTATTACTTTTTTACTGATTCAACTGCTATCTTAAAGAATTGTTTTTTAAAAACTGACTCTAATAAAAATTGAACTGCTTTGAAACCAATTAAGAAAATGCAATAATTACAAACATCTTTGTGACTTTTCACAATACGAAACTGCAAAGAGATTTTTTTATAAAAGATAAAAAGAACAAAAATAAGGGCTTCCATTTTTTGCAGAAGAGATTATAAACATCCTCCCCAAATCTTAATCAGAACGTGTGACCTCTGGGTGCCTGGATGGCTCAGTTGGTTAAGTGTTCAACTCTTGTTGATCTCAGCTCAGGTCTTGATCTCAGGGTTGTGAGTTCAAGCCCCCCATTGGGCTCTATGCTGGGCATGAACCCTACTTAAAAAGAAAAGAGTAGGGGCGCCTGGGTGGCTCAGTCGGTTAAGTGTCTGACTTCGGCTCAGGTCATGATCTCACGGTCTGTGGGTTTGAGCCCTGCATCCGACTCTGCTGACAGCTCAGAGCCTGGAGCCTGTTTCAGATTCTGTGTCTCCCTCTCTCTCTGACCCTCCCCTGTTCATGCTCTCTGTCTCAAAAATAAATACACGTTAAAAAAAAAAAAAAGAGTGACCCTTCTAGGCCTTTTTTTTTTTTTTTTTTAATGTAAGCTCTATGCCCAACATGGGGCTTTAACTCACAATACTGAGATCAAGAATTGCACACTCTATGGGCCGAGCCAGCCAGGCACCCCTAGCTTTTCTTTTTAGGAAATGCATAATATACCTTTATATTAACCCTAAAGTATAAAGAATATAGTATATGGTTTGAAAAACCAATACACATATACACATCTTTGCATATGATCCACTTTCTGAATTAGTTATTATTTAACATAATTAGAAGCCACCTACTCATCCAGAGAACTTAAATTGCTTTTGTTCATTTTCCATACTACTCCCCATACTTCATCGCCAGGACTTTGAAAAATGGTGGCTATACCTCCATGCCAAGTTTCACTTGTTTTGCCTTGGGAATTGCCAAAGTCAAGCTTAAAATCCTACAAAGGAAACCAAAAAGACAGGATCAATATCCACTGGAACCAAAATTTCCCTCCTCAAAATAAAAAAAAAATTTACCTTGAAATCCATGCAATTAAAACATAAACTTTGAGTTCCTTCTCTGCGTAAGAAACTGTAAAAAATACAAAGATAAACAAGGACCCAGATCTCGACTTTATTTTTTCATATTCTTCTTTAAAAATGAAACATACTCTAAATATATTAGATGTATACATATCTTATCATAAACAGGTTTGAAGGTTTAAAAAAAAAACATAATCCCAATGCCTTAACACAACTATTTTCATTTTTGAAAATTACTTCCCAGTCTACCTACATACTCATAGATTTTAATTTAGAGGCAACCATAGTACACATAATTGTTGAAGATGAGTAGCTGTGCAGGGGTTATAACCTTTTCTCTACTTTTATGTATGTAGAGAGTATCCTAACAGCATATATCACTACGTCCTCAAGGAGCTGGCATTTTGAGGGTGATTTGGATACTTATTCATCTAACATTCATGAATTGTACTATTATAATAATCATAAGAGCAGCTAGCACTAGAACTTTACTAGGTTATATACACTGTGCTATGAGCTTTACATGGACTCTCATTTTTATCCTGCCAACAACTTTATTTTACTAATTCAACAGCAAAAAAAAAAAAACCCAAAAAAAAACCCCTGTAGTTTATAAAGATCCAGTAACTTGTCCAAGATCTCACAACTAATAAGTAATGGAGCCAGGTTGCTAGTTTTGCTTATTCCCTGTTAGGGATGGGTAATCAGAGGAGATAATCCTGAGGAAGATTAAAAACCCTTCCTTGGTTGTTTGGTGTAGGAAAATTTCTTTCCATCTTTCCAGAGCTTAGTTTCCTTAATAATAAAATTAAAAAGGTTGGACTCGATATTAAATCTAAGGTTAATAATTAATCTTTATCACCTTATTTTCTTAAAAATGTCAGACATTCAGGAAAAAGGCTGCTTTGAGTGACCAGTACCTTTAGTTGGTATACTGGATGTTCTAGAACCAAGTAGCCCTGGCAGGACATCAGGAGAGCTGTTAACAAGTTACAACCACACTAGGTACTGGCTGTGTATTACTAAATCCAAGTTCCACTTTTCTGCTGCTTTTGACATAGTTAACCACCCTGTCTTGATCAGCCTCTTCCTGACTTTCAAACTGTTTCCTGCTCTCAATTCCCTTTGCTAATTCCTCCTCCATACAAGGTCTTTAAATGTGAGAGTTTCTAGGGCTCAGTTTAGGCCCCTTTCTCTGTTCATCAGCAATTTGCTCAAGATGATCTATCCCCTCCAATGACTTCAAATACCATCCAGTATTCCAATTCTCTTTTATTTTTTTTTTAATTTTTTTTAACGTTTATTTATTTTTGAGACAGAGAGAGACAGAGCATGAACAGGGGAGGGGCAGAGAGAGAGGGAGACACAGAATCTGAAACAGGCTCCAGGCTCCGAGCTGTCAGCACAGAGCCCGCCATGGGGCTTGAACTCACGGACTGCGAGATCATGACCTGAGCCCAAGTCGACGCTTAACCGACCAAGCCACCCAGGCACCCCTCGCTTTCCAATTCTCTTTTAATCCAGCCCAGATCTCTCTTCTAAACTTCAAGAGTGCTTAGAACAGGGCCTCCCAGACAGTGAATACTTAATGATCACTAATATTTTTCTGCTCATTTGGATGTATAACCAGCATCTCAAACTCAGTATGTTCAAACTGAGCTTAACTTTCCCGCCAAAACTGATTGTCCTCTTTTTACAAGCATCACCATCATCCACGCTATTGCCGCAAAAACCTTGGTTGCCTCCTCCTCCCTTCACAATCAGTCACCAAGGCTTAACACTGTTATCTCCTAAATATCTCCCAAACCCATCTACCCTCGACTGCTACCACTCCAGTTCGAGGTGCCATGATCTTTTTTTTTTTTTTCAACGTTTATTTATTTTTGGGACAGAGAGAGACAGAGCATGAACGGGGGAGGGTCAGAGAGAGGAAGACACAGAATCGGAAACAGGCTCCAGGCTCCGAGCCATCAGCCCAGAGCCTGACGCGGGGCTCGAACTCACGGACCGCGAGATCGTGACCTGGCTGAAGTCGGACGCTTAACCGACTGCGCCACCCAGGCGCCCCTCGAGGTGCCATGATCTTTAGCATGAATTGCTTCAGAATCTTTCTAATTGGGCTTCCCACGTTCACTGTTGTCTCCCTCTTCCAATCCATTTCCCACTGCAACCAGAAGGGGCTTTCAAAGTTGTGAATCTGATCTCTCATTTGCTGAAATTCTGCAATAGGGCTTTTCATTGCTCTCAAGATAAAAACCAAAGTCTTCTGTGGTCCTATAACATGCGGCCCTTTTCCTACCTCTCTAGTCATCATTCTTTATCCTCCTCACACACTGAACTCCAGCCATAGTAGCTGGATGATCTAGCTTCTTCTTTCCTGAGGACATTTGTACATGCTGTCTCTTCTATTTTCTTTGCCTCCCCCTGCCCAATCATTCAGGTCTCAGCTTAAAAGTCGTATTTTCAGGAAGAGCTTTACTGAGCTCTTAGGTCGGGACTCAAAGTCATACATACACTTCCATAGCACCTAGTACATCCACCCTCCCCCACCCTTTTTTTAAAGCCTTCATTTTTTTCTTTTTTTTTTTAAAGATCGGTTTTAGGGGCGCCTGGGTGGCTCAGTCGGTTAAGCGTCCGACTTTGGCTCAGGTCATGATCTCGCGGTTCGTGAGTTCAAGCCCCGCGTCGGGCTCTGTGCTGATGGCTCAGAGCCCGGAGCCTGTTTCAGATTCTGTGTCTCCCTCTCTCTGACCCTCCCCCGTTCATGCTCTGTCTCTGTCTCAAAAATAAATAAACGTTAAAAAAAAAAAAAGATCGGTTTTAGGAAGGTAAAACTGAGAGGAAGGTACAACATGTCTCCTTTTTAAACTCACCATATCTGTAAATGAAAAATCATTTGCTTGATAGCTCTTCCATTGGTCCCAACTATAAGCATCTGAACTTCTTTTCCACATTTCGGCAATTCCCTGCCTTCTGAGTCTGGGAGATGGGTAGAAAGTTCTATAGCCCACCTCCCATTTTTGAAGCTTCAAATGCCAACAGTTGGTTCTCCCAGCTTTGCTGGTAGTCAGGGCATGGGCACTAGCCAAGAGTTAGCCGGTCAGGACACCCATATGGGGCTTTGAATCAGAAGCTGGTGCTAGTGCCCAAGGACAGCAGAAACTACACCCTGGCGGTGGTGGCCACATTTAGGTTTCAGGAACTGCAGGGGTGTAGTGGCGGCAGCCCAGGCAAGGTCCAGAGCAGGTGGTGTCAGTGATGCACATTGCAGAGTCCATGTTTACCAAGGTTAGCAGTGCTGCACCAGCGCCCTCCTGGGCTGGTACTGTCTGTGATACTGTGTTATGGTGGCTGTGGTTTCCTTTATGCCTGCCTCTGTGTGTGTGTGTGTGTGTGTGTGTGTGTGTGTGTGTGTGTTTCTAAGTAGGCTCCACAACCCAAAGTGGGGCTTGAACTCACCACCCTGGGATCAAGAGTTGCATGCTCCACCTACCAGCCAGGCACCCCTATGCCTGCTTGTTTTCTCAGCTCTGTAGTTCCTACCTTCCTGGTCATTCATGAGCCCTCCAACAGCCTTTCAACACATTCTTTTTTCTGCTTAAATCAGCCACTTTCTGTTGTTTGCAAATAAGAACCCGACAACAACAGCAGAGACCATGCCTAATTCAACAATGTCAAAAGGTTTTGCACAATTTTCCTTCTTTCATTTTTCTTTTCTTTCTTTTTTGCGTGTTACCTCCTATAGACCTAGAGGTCCTCGAAGTAGCCAACTTTACTCAATCACCTTTGTATCTGCAGGGAAGAACATCTACCAAATGAAGGAATGGACTGTAGTGAAGAGCAATGATTTTTACCAAGGTGGGTTACGGTTCATCCAGACACTGGACTTAGCTGAGCTCAGCCCTCACTACGGATCAGACTCCCTGCCAGCTTTCAGGACCTCTCCAATCAGGAGCAAAAGGCGGGTGAATGGAGTTTTACAACAACAGGTGACAAGTCCTGCAGCGAAGGTGTGGGAGGGAACAGAAAGGAACCGATTCTCTGCCCTGGGGTCGGAGAAGGCGTCTCAGGCACCAAGCGAATGGATCCTGTGAGCGTGCCCATTCAGCGGGTGGGCACGAGAGGGGTGGCCGGACCTGGGCAGAACGAGCAGCCTAGGGAAAGTTAGGAGGGGACTCTAGGAGACCCAGACGGGCTTGCTCAGGAGGGCAGAACCCAGACGGCGAAGAGAGCCCCGACGTACTCTCATCAGCGAGAGGTGGATTCCCGGCCCTGAGGAAGCGACTTCTGGAAATCCTGCTCCCTCGTCCGAGGGGTGGGCACGACGCTGCAAGGGCCGCGGGCAGCACTGACCTGCAGGCGGGCCACGCAGCAGAACACGGCTGACGGGTTTCGGAGGTGGATCCGCTCGGTCAGCAGATTGCTACCGTAGGCGAAGTACAGAAAACTCTCCCCCTCCTGGCCCCGGAGGTCCTCACAGCCCGAATTCGCCATGCTCCACCCAGACACCTGCACCGCAGCGGTGTCGGCGGCAAGACCGTGAGAAGAGGACTGCGAGCGTCCCAACTTCAGTGGCAAACCGGCCGGCGACTCTAGGGTTAGGGGAAACGCGGGAAGCGTGGGCGCGGCGAGTCGGATGCGACCGCCCTTGCGATTGGCTGCCGGTCACAAATGTTGAGTCACCCCATCTGATTGGCCAAGCCCATCACCTCCTCTCAATTCTCCAGTAAGGATTCTGAAACACTCAGACCTGAGGCGACCGGGAGCCGACTCCTCATTGGACATGATCCTCTTGTTGTCCCGCCCCGGTGTTCAAGCCTCCCTCTGATTGGTGACTGGGCCGGCACTGCGCGAAGGTGGGTCAGGTCTGGAGGGTTCGGTTTAGGGGGCCGCTCGGCGAGCGTCCCAGCCTTGTTTTTTCAGCTTCAGGTGGCGCAAGCGTGCTTCCCTGGCTGTGGGTGCATTTTAGGTAGCTCTGGGCACCCCTGAAGCGAAACAGCTGCCCTGGCCGCGCCCCCGACGGTTCACTCACCTGGAAGCTCACTCCCGTACCGCCCTCCCGGTTTGGAGCAGTCGGTCACTACGGGTCTCTTCCCCCCGACAGGCTGGTTCCGGCTTCCCCAGCCCTGATCATCTGCGTGGAGAAGCCCCTCCGAATGTCTGGGATTCCCTTCCCCGACGGAAGCAGCGAGCCGGGTTCAAATCCCGATGATGCCATTTACTGGCCACGTACGCTTGGGTAGCTCTCATCTGTTTCCTCCTTTTAAAATAGAGATTTTAATATAAATTATGATCACAGTAACATAACTTATGATCCCCTATCTCACAGGGTTGGTTTAAGTACTTAAAGAATAGTTTTGTTAATGTGATTAGGAGCAAAAACTCCAGTGTAAAATAAGATATAAAAGCCTAAGAACAATGAAATAAAACCTTGTATCCTTAAACTTTGAAATGAAAGTATTAATCAGGGGAATGGCTGGCTATCCTTGGTACCCAGATTTTGATTTCTAAATACCACTCTCCACCAAAAGGTATGAGGGATCGTCGGAGAAATTGTTTATGCCAGGTCAAAAGCTAGGAATGAGTAGGAGCGGTTGGAACATCTTGTGACAGAAAGTCTGGAAGTATCCAAGAAAAATGAGGTCCTTTCAGAAGGACATGGAAGCCAGCTTGAAGGAATGCCCACTGGCCAAAAGTAGAACAATTTGAGTACCAAAAATAATGACTGCAATTGATTGAAAATGTCAGACAGAAAAGTCCCACCAAAAGAGTAAACCAAATATAAAAAGCAATTTTTAAAAACCTAATTTGCCATGGTGACTATTACAGCAACTCTTTACTCTGAAAAGTGGTAATTTAAGAAAATTTAAACATTTATCCTGCCCTTCTACTTGCGGCTGTATTTCAGGGGTAACCAAATAGTCTCAGTTAATGAGGAAGCAGTTCTCTTTACAAAAGTGTGCCAGCTAAATAATGCAAAATGAATGATACAATGAGAAAATCACCATTTTGTAGCCCCTAATGAAATAATTGATTTATGCCAGGATCATCAATGAAACCATTTGGTGAAAGGGTGATGGGGAACAGAATACTCGCATAGGGCCAAATTATCCCCCAAGGATTACTCGCTGTAGTCAGAAGGAAAACATAATGACAATGAAGAAATCTGTTCCCTCCCACCGTAACCTAGATCAAACTTATAATCATGAAAAATGTACCAACCTGACATTACGTCTCTCCTGATGTGATAGAATGGGAGGCTCCAGTATGGTCTATGAAGTATTGTTTCCCAAACTCTTTCACTTCTATACAATCAAGCATAAGCAGGAACTACAAGGATAGAAGAATAGAAATGACACCAAGAGGAAACAATCAGAAAAATCATGAACAAATGGTGGGGCATCCTGCAGAATAAATGAACAAATGGCTGTCTCTTAAATTAAGTCAGTGTAATTTAAAAAAAAAAAAAAAAAAAGGCAGGACTGAGCACAGGCTGTTCTAGGTTAAAAGAAACTAAGAGACATGATAACTGCATGCAATGGCTTGTCCTTGGTTGTAGTTCAATAAACCAGATATAAAAGATATTTTGGAGACAATTAAATCTGAATACAAAGTAGGGGATGAGATGATATTAAAAACTGCTTTATTAGGTATGATAATAGCATTGTGTTATGTGGAAAGATATCTCTATTTTTAGATATACATATTCATGTATTTAGGGGCAAAATGTTTGCTATCTATATTTATTTGAAAATAATTCAGAAAAATTGAAATGTGGAAAGCGTTAAATGTTCAATCAACTGATGTGGATATGGATGTTCATTTTATTATTCTAGCTATTCTTTTCTATATAGTTGAACATTTTCATGTTAAAAAGTCAAAAAGGGAAAATGGTGATATTTGTAAAGCACTGGGCAGACAGCGCTCAGTAAGCAGTAACACTGTTGTTAGATAATCGGAAAATAGGAAGGTCGGTCCCCTCCCCCTCCCCCAAAACATCAAGGTGGAACTTGAAATGCAGACTTGGGAACTTGCTGGCAAGATAGTGCTCTATTGCATCAGAATTCTCAAGGCCTCTGCTTCGGAGCATCCCCACTTAAAATGTCCTTCTGCATTTTAAATTGCTTTTAGACATTCTAAATGTATTTATTATTTAATGATTTTCTAAGTCTTTGACTTTTTTTCTCACCCTACATTTCTCACTAATTGCTTAATTTTATGGTTATTGATTTTTCTTAATACCCTTTTACAAAAATTTTCTGAAGCACCGCTGTTTCCTCAAACACTGAAAAATCTTTTCTTAAGCCCATGAAACATTTTATTTAGCTTCCCCATGTAGATTGCTGTGTGCTGACCCCTGTTGGCCAAGGCAGTAGATAGCAAGCTTTTTTTGTTTTTCCAAATTTAACCAAAGCTTGGTTAATACTCGTTAACATTCATTGAACACTTATCAAATGCCAGGCACCAACCTAAATTCATATATATTAGCTGATTTAATCCTGAAAATAGCCCTATGCAGGAAGTGCTAATACTATTCTCATGTTACAGTGGAGGAAGCTGAGGTAAGTTAACTAATTTGCCCCAGGCTGTAGCTAGCAATGACTGGCCAAGCACTCGGATTCTAGAGGCATTACGGGGTACTGCTTCCCAAATTTCTCAAGCTGAAAAGCCCTGGTGGTCTAGAAAAAACTGGTTATTAATAACCCTCTTTCAAGTACAATCTCTACCTTACCCATAAGGATATTATAAAATAATAATTCTAGCTTTCACTCACTTGATAATGGGTTAATGAGGTCAAATTTCTTTCAAGGGCCATTATTCAGTCTAGTGGTGTTTAAAGTTTTTTTATTGTATTATTAAAGTTTTTTTATTGTATTATTAAGATTTTTGAACACACACACACACACACAATGTATATGGTATACTACTTACAAAATGACAATTTAAAAATAACTATTTAGGGGCGCCCGGGTGGCGCAGTCGGTTAAGCGTCCGACTTCAGCCAGGTCACGATCTCGCGGTCCGGGAGTTCGAGCCCCGCATCGGGCTCTGGGCTGATGGCTCAGAGCCTGGAGCCTGCTTCCGATTCTGTGTCTCCCTCTCTCTCTGCCCCTCCCCCGTTCATGCTCTGTCTCTCTCTGTCCCAAAAATAAATAAACGTTGAAAGAAAAAAAAAATTAAAAAAAAAAATAACTATTTAATTGTCATGTTAATGCAAAACATACATTTAGGGTCAAGTTAATTACAAATAATAGTGGATAGAAATCCATATTTCAAATAGTCCTCTTGCAAAATTTTTTAGCTGACTGTGTCAGATCTTATCAGATCATCATTGTTTTTATACCATAATGTAGGTGATAAAGAGCTTGTACCAGAAGTCAAGAACGTGAGCTTGGTACCTTTCTTTTTTTACTTGTGCTTGCAATTTCAGTAAGAGCTTTAGTCCAGTTTTTTACAGAAATTGTTTTTTGTGTGAGAATTCATTAGTTCTCTGTGAGTCCACTTAAGCAAACACCAGTGAGTTGCCGCAGGTCACAAGACACAGCAAGTGAATGAATGAGGGCCATGCCACCATTACCCCTCCTCGGGAAGACATTCCCACCTGTCCTCTAGGATACCGCACCTCTTATTAGATATAATAACTATCTGACTGACTCTGGGGTCTAGTGTCAGAGTAAAGCTAAATTCTTATATTAGGATATAAGCATATATACTACATATAGTAAAATACAGTAAATCGAAATTATACTATTTTAGCTCACAAAATAGAATTTTGTTTTCACACCCAGTAGATCAACTTGCTCACCCACTTTGAATAATTGTTATCTTATTTATTTATTTTTGAGACAGAAAATGTGAGTGTGAGCAGGGGAGGGGCAGAGAGAGAGGGAGAGAGAGAGAATCTCAAACAGGCTCCACAAGATGTGGGGCTTGATCTCATGACCCAAGCCAAAATTAAGAGTTGGACGCTCAACTGACTGAGCCACCCAGGTGTCCCTAACATTTTATATATTTATTTACTTATTTATTTTAGAGAGAGAGCGTGAGCGGGGGAGAGGGGCAGAGGGAGAAAGAAAGAGAATCTTAAAGCAGGCTCCACTCTCTGTGTGGAGTCTGACCCAGAGCTAATCCCTTGATCCTGGGATCATGACAGACACTCAACCGACTGAGCCACCTAGGCGCCCTTAGCATTATCATTTTAAAAAGAACACTTCAATGTCAAATATTTGCACATTATGGCAAGTTTGAAGAGTTGTATAGTAAGAAGACTATGTGTCTCCTGAGTAAGGCCAACCTGGCTGCTTAGGCAAGGTCATTCAGGGCAGTAGTACTATAGTGGGACAGATAGGACTGGTTCTCATGAATCTGTTTCTTAGCTCTGTGGATTGGAAAATTCAGTCTTGGCTCTGGGAGCAGATGCACATTAACTAGACTTATAAGAGATAGATGTACACATCAGAATGCCAATTAGTTGATATGTGATGAGAGCTGTAACAAATAAACCAGATTCGTGTGTTCACTGATCAATGCATTTTCTTCCATTAGGAAAATAAATAACACGAGAAGTCTCCAGACATGAGTTTAGCATGTTTTAGGAACTACAGGTCAGGTGGTTAAAGAGGAAGGAATACGAGGAGTGACAGGAGATGAGGCTGAGAGACAGGCAAGGGCAAGCTCACGTAACGCCTCGAAGGCCATGTTAAGGAATCTGGATTTTATTCTAAGAAATGAAAAGCTGTTTGGGCAGAGATACGATCTGACTTACTTTCCAATAGGATAATTCTAGATGCTGAGTGGAGAATCAATTCCAAGGGGATAAAGAGGATATTTAAGAGACACATAAAGAAGCTGTTGCAGAAGTTTTGACAAGAGTGGATGGTGGCCTTGGACTCCCTAGGGTAGTGGGAGGGAAGCGAGAGAGAAGAGGACTGATCTGGGGTGCCATTTATGGTAGAGAAGATTGGACTTGCTGAAGACTGGAGGGGTGATTCCATGCCTACCAAACAACTTTCCAATTCTAGTCTGTGTCCTTAGTAGATTCTCCTTCTAGAAGGAAGCCTTGGTCAGAGATCACAGGGACGTGATTTTCCTGCTAATTTCCAATTTTCTTTCCTGAGAATTTGAACTTGAGTCTGGGAAGGGTTAGGTTACTTTCTGGGCGCTGAGACTATAGCTTGTGATGCTCTGAGCTGGTGTCAGCCACGTTTGCACAGATGGAATGGGAAGAGGAAGAAGGTGACCTGAGTGACAGAAAAGAAAGCAGACCGCACCTAAGGAGAGAATGGTGCTAGAGAAATCCAAGTCCTCAGCTTACTGAAGTGTCTGGATCCTGGTGTTACCAGACCCAGCTGAGTTTCTCACTTTGTTTTTCCCAAGATAGTCTCATAAACCTTATTCTCCACACTGGTAATTAAATGATTCTATTAAATGCACATAGGTTATGAGGAATACAGCATATTTAATCCTGCCACAATTTTATTTTATTTTATTCTATTTTATTTTGAGAGAGAGAGAGAGAGTGAGAGCAGGAGAGAGGGGCAGAGGGAAAGACAGAATCCCAAGCAGGCTTCATGCTTAGCATAGAGCCTGACATGGGGCTCGATCCCATGACTCCAGAATCATGACCTGAGCTGAAATCAAGAGTGGGATGCTTAATCAACTGAGCCACCCAGGTGCGCCCCCCCCCCCCACAACAATTTTTTAGAGTGCGTTTTGACGATTTCTAGCTCCCAAAGTAAAGTATTTTGCTATGCCTGTATTATTTGAAATATATATTAGTGATCTAAAGTATAGAGAAATCATTAATCATATGTGGTCCCAGGCTACACAGGCAGGATGAAATAAACATGAACCTCCAAAACTGCAAGGATGTGGAATAAGCAGGTATGGAGAGAGAATTGCATTTGCTGCCTAAAACCTAAAATGAGTTACCTTTGACTCATCTCTTCCTTTCAAACCCTATATCCTATCAGTCAGTAAGATCTGCTGCCATCAGCTGTCCTCTGCATTCTCATACTCACCACCCTCTCCCTGGTGGCATCATCTCACACCTGGATTATGGCAACAGCTGCCTGTTTCTCCTGACTCTGCTTTTCTCTGGAGATGGGGTAAGGTTGGGGATCACATGAGGGCAGCCGGGAAGGGGTTTGGAGAATGGTAAGTTGTTCAATTTCAGTAGAGCAAATAGGTTCATATCAGGGAGTGGGAGACAAGTCTGGAAGGAGACTAGCATAATTTATGGGAGGGTCTTGAATTTTGAACTAAAAAGCTCAGACTATTTGGTGGTCAAAGGGGAGATATTTTTGACTTTTGAGCAGACAGTAACCCTCCTGCACCTTTGGAAACTCATTTTTGTGGCTGTGTGTAGGATGGCCTGGGAGGGAGTAGGATGGGGAGATGGTTGAGTACTGGACACAAGTTCATTGCAATAGGCCAGGTCATAAAAGTCAGAGCTAGGGCAGTAATTACAGAATGGAAATGAAGGGATGGGAAGGATTGAAGACCTATTCTTTTAATTTGCTTTTATGATATCACCCCTTTGTGTGGAAAACTTGTGAGGCTGTCTGTTTATTACTTTATCAAGTTCAAGCTCTTGTGCAAGCTTTTTGTTATCTGATTCCATTCTGCCTGGCCGGTCTGATTTCTCAGCTGATGGTAAAACCCTTTGGAGGCAGAGACCACACCTTATATTTCTGTACACCTACAGCGCTTATTACCACAGCATAGATGAATAATAAATATGTGCTAATTAATCAAGCCAGGGCCAAAATCTCCCCTAGCCTTTACACAGGCTCCCAAAGCCTTTTTTCTCTATGATTTTTTTTCCCCAGCTTTCCTTGACTTACTGGGAGGCATTTGTCCTTTACCTCTGATTTAAGATTTAAAAATTTATACTAATGCTTTAGCATACAGGATTCTGCATACATTTTATTAGCCATAGTGGTATTTATATCTCCTCCCAGCTTATGGCCACATGACTGGGAAGCATGCCAGAATAGATGAAACCAGAAATGTTCTAGAGGATAAAAAGAGTAAAACTCGGGTAGGCAGTAATTTCTCAGGATGTTTGACAGATAATCTGTATTCTTGTTTTGAGATTAGCCCTGGGAAGTAGTTCCAATACAGTTTTTTAGTGCTCAGTAAATGGTCTCCTTTGTTATCTCTCTATTTATATGTATTTATATCTATAACCATACACTGTGGAAAGGCACACACAAAACTGCTGACAGTGTTTACCCGTGGGAAGGGAAATGGAGTTGGAAGGGTGGGGAGTAGGGGAGAGGGTTGGACAAAAAGCTTTCATTGTTTCCATTCTGTATTCTTCGGTATTTTTTGCATCTTTGAGCATGTATTCTTGTATTACTTTTATTATTTAAAAATACCTTATTAAGTTCACATCCTATGGAATTTTAAGTCCATATCCAGAGATCTAGTGTCGGGAGGGTAGAAAGAGGGTGATGACTAAATTCGTTGTTCAAAATGAAAACAGATGCAGCAAACACATTTCCAGGTAGGTCTGCCTTTCGATACATCAGTTAATTAGGCCAGAGTAGGTCAGTCTTGCTCTGTGGAAGGAGGCCTCTGGGAGGCCCGCAGCTGCAGGATCTCAGTGCGTCTACCGGGACGAGCACTCTTGGCCTTGTGAGGTGCCAGTGGGCACAAGACCCTGTATATTTCCCCAGTCTGGTTTAGGAGAAGGCCACACATATAGTCTAGGACAATGGCCTGCTATATCCTACTGCCAACCTTACGTCACTTCCAGAAGGTTCTGGAAATATAGCAATTCAGCTATCTCCATGTCATTTACCACAGCTACATTAGATCGAGACATACCAATTCCAAGATTTACTACCATTAATGTTAAAGTCTGACAAACTGCTTCATAATTAATATGTCCACCTCCTCATTGTATATGTCCATGTTATTTGTAACATCTTAAGTTCAACTGAAATTAAAATGTAAAGCAAGAATATTGCTGCATGTTTCTACTGCCAAGAATAGAGGGAATATAAGCAATAACACTTTAGAATGTAGATTTTTAAGTGAGAATCCCAATGTTTCCCTTGGCGATAGACCTCATTCTTTTCTCCTAGAAGTTTATACTCAGTAAATTCTAACTATCATGTATAATAATTAGATGAGAGCCGGGGTTTTCTCAATGTCCCCATAGGAAGCATGGCTTTGGAATGAGGCCTAGTTTAAGCATTTGGAAGCATTTATGGAAAGTGAGAACTGTGCTTGAATTCTCTGCTTAATTAATGTGCTTGGATTTCATGTTTTCAGTCTACTCAACAATATTTAATCAACAATTAACACTTCTCAGACACATACACTCAAATGAAGCATTTTACTTGACTATAAAACAACTCTGGATGTTTGGAAATCTTTCCAGAATAGCTGATCTAGTGCTGGTGTCAACCTTTTTTCTTCTGCATTATTTTCTGCTTTCACATGAATACAACACATCCCAATAATAGAGCTCCCAAAAGGCATCTCTACTTATTGTCTTTGTTAAATGCTTATTGGCTGAGAAGACAACAGAAACTCTAGATAGCTGAGTAACAGAAACTCAGATAGCTCGCTGAAAATGACAGTCATTCATGGGAGAAATAGGTAGGTTTTGTGTGTGGAGAAGAAACTTCCTTCCGTAAGTCATTCTCTAAGATTCCCGAGGGTAGTGCATTTTTTTAGGTGCTTTAAAAACTATGTCTCAAGCTAGCCAAATCATCTGAATTTTATTAGCATTCGTATATTTTAGGATTTTATTTCCATGATCCAACAATTCCACTCTTAGCTACATACCCAAACAAACTGAAAACAGGTACTCAAACAAATACTTGTGCATGAATATTCACAGCAGCACTATTCACAACAGCTAAGAGGTGGAAGTAGCCCAAAGTTCATCCACTGATGAATGGATAAATAGAAGGTAGGATAAGCGTACAATGGAATATTATTCAGCCATAAAAAAGCATGAAGGACTGATACTTGCTACAACATGGATAAACCTAAAAAAAAAAAAAAAAACCACACACACTATGGAAACTGAAAGAAGCCAGACATAAAAGGTCACAGATAGTATGACTCCATCTATATGAAATATCCAGAACCGATAAACCTATAGAAACAGAAAATTGACGGGTGGTTACCAGGGGCTGGGGGAGGAGGAGTACGTACTTCATGGGTACAGAGTTTTATTTTGGGGCGATGAAAAGATCTTGGAACTAGAAAAAGGTGGTGATTGCACAACATTGTGAATGTACTACACGACGCTTGGTTGTTCACTTTGACATGGTTAATTTTAGGTTATGTGAATTTCACCTTAATAATTAAAAAAAAAAAAAAGCCAAAAAGCCCTTGTTTCCCAGGGATATCAAGTTCCTCTGATTTGAAGCGAGGGTGAGGAGTTTTACTGATTGGACATGTCTCCCTGAAGGTCACTCCCGTTCCCTTATATACTACACTGGAGGAATGTGATGCCCTTACTATTCTTCAAGGGATGATGGCAGAACCTTTGCCTCCGGTAGGTGTTTGGTAGATGCTGTGGGAAGGGAAAATCAATCGTTACTAATATGCTGCTCCTTCTCTGGTGTGTCCCTATAGTGTTCGGTGTTCCATTAACAGGAGGGGGATGTTCAAGAATAGCAATTCTACTTGAACAGCAATATTTCTCAAGGTATGATTCTTGGGAGACATTGGCCCCACTAGATGGTCCTCCATCCAAAAACAACTCTGTGGTCAAATGAACTGGAAAACAGTATATTCTGTATTTCCTCTTAGAGATTCACCATATCTATTACCACCGGAAGGAATTGAAGAATGCCTGTAGTGAAGAAAACTGGTGAGCTGTTTGTCCTGACTCTCCCAAACCTTTTTGGTTGTAGTACCCCTTTGATGTGGAAAGCATATTACTCAGAGTGTGGAAAATGCTACTCTGTATTGATAGGCTAATGACTGTTTAGTTCTTGAAGAATCATATTAAATAAAACCCTAAATTATCTAGAAAATGGCAGACAAGCAATGGTGTGTTAGCTAGAAAGGGAGGATTCTAAATCTTTGTGTTGTTCTGGTTTCCCACTGCTTGACTTGGTGGGTGATAACCTTTTATCATGGATTGACCCATTGACGTGTTCCATGGCTTTGTTGGCTAAATACCTGATAACCAGAAACTGCAAAGAGTTATGTGTAAAAATAGCCATCAGCCATCAACTTCTATTAAATTCAATAATGGATGCTGGGGCGCCTGGGGGGCTCAGCTGGTTAAGTGGCCGACTTCAGCTCAGGTCATAATCTCACAGTCCGTGGGTTCGAGCCCCGAAATGGGCTCTGTGCTGACAGCTCAGAGCCTGGAGCCTGCTTTGAATTCTGTGTCTCCCTCTCTCTCTCTGCCCCTCCCCTGCTCATGCTCTGTCTCTCTGTGTCTCAAAAATAAATAAAAACATTAAAAAGATTAAAAAAATAAATTCAATAATGGATGCAAGCTGGTGAAAATAAGAATGTGATTGCAAGGCTGCAAGTCAAAGTGACAGAGTCCAAAATTATCAAACTGGGAAAGGATTTGGTTCCTTGGCTCAATTTCCTACCCTTCTTATTTTGCTCTTTCTCAGTTCCTTTAAGATTGTCAAAGAAGTTTACAGGCTTAATAAAACAGGTTAGACAACTTCATGGAAATGTACCTAATTACTATTGGTAACAGTGGCAGATCTTGTTAGGCCAGTAGCTTCTTGAAACAAAATGCTTGAGCTTACTCATTAAAACATTTTAGTAAGTGTCAGTATTGATTCATGTTTCCTGCTGCAAATTAGAGTTCTTTCTAAATTCCCATTTGGAGGAATCTGTGGGCTTAGCAAGTTCTACTCCCTAGTGTAATACGATTTTCCAAGCTGTCACGCAATTAAGAATTTTCTCAATATGTATAATCACTAATGAATTGATAATGACAAATTAGATTAACTGCATTCGGCTGTTGCAAGTCCTGCCAATCTGGTTTAGTGTGTTCAATATCTGATGTTCTTCAAAGTGAGCAAATAACAGTAAACAGGGGTGTGGCATGGAACAGGGGTGTTCCGTGGGTTCTCAGCCAGGTGTCAGGAAGGTTTTTGGAAGCAACAGGGAGACCATTTTTAAGAAGAATATCTTCCCTCTGGCTTAGAAATGAAGATATTTCTCAGGAAGAAACTTAGAATACATCCTTTTTTTCCTTGAATTAATTTCATCCACTCTGTCAAAATTAATCTCTTTTGTAGAACTGTTTTGAATCTTACTTTGCCTAGCTATCCTGCCTAGGGAACAAAAGCAAAAATAAACTCGAATGACTGAAACCCAGCAAAATATTGGTTAATATTTACATTAGCAAAGTAGGACTGGACTGGAGTGAAAGAATCCTGCTAAAAATAGGCCCTGCGGCACCTGGGTGGCTCATTGGCTTAAGCATCCAACTCTTGACTTCAGTTAAGGTCACGGTCTCACGGTTCGTGGGTTCGAGGCCTGCATCAGGCTCTGTGCTGACAGTGCACATTCTCTCTCTCTCTGCCTTTCCCCAAATCTTGCTTCCTCTCTCTCTCTCTCTCTCTCAAAATAAATAAATAAACTTAAAAAAAAATTCTGTGCACATAATTTCATCCTGCTTGCAAAGACTTGTCCTACTTTCCTGGAAAACTCTTATTTGTTCTTCAAGATCAAACTAATGTTGCCTCCTGTATCACACCATCCCTAACTTCTAGCTAGATACAGTCTTCAATATTTACACTACTTGATTGATTCCTTTACTCTTGCATTAAAACCATTTTAATTATTTGTTGACATGCTTCCTTCCCCTTCTAGACTAGATGCCCACAGTGGGCCAGAATCATTACTCGTTCAGCATACATTTATAGAGTGCTTAGTATGGGCCAGCAGGCCATTTTGCTATTCTTTAAAACCACAACAGTCATCTTTATTCCCAGCACTTAATACATGCCTGTCTCATTATTGAGTAGGCACTCAGCAATGAGTTGCTAAATAATTAAATAACTGAGTGAGTGAAAGGATGAATGAATGAATGAATGAATGGACTCAATTATATAAGGTAGAAAAGGCACAATTTTTGCCAGGAAGTTTTAGTTTCCCAATTTGCAAACAGAATCAGTGCAGAGAGAAGTTAAGCTTCCAAGAAGAGCAGGACCTATCATTCTGCAAGGAGACCAGGGACTCAATGCCTAGTGGACCTCAGAGGTTTAAAGACACCAGGGGTATCAAGAGGTATGACTTTAGGAGGAAGCAGTCCTAGCCAGGTGTCTTCTACGTGCTATATCATTTCTGAGATAAGATGGAAGGCTGGCTAAATCAGCAGAATTCCTAGGGCTCCCCTGCAAATAGCCAGAATTGAGAGAAAGAGAAAGGCAGGGGCACTGGACTAAGGAGGAAAGAACAAGCACACACGACATTTAAAAGACTGTGAGTTTCTCCCCTTACTGCAACATGCTTGCTGCAGAATATGTAACGCTTGTTGATTTTTCTCTTACAATACTTCCTCTGATATTCTCTCTCTCTTCATAAATAATGTGCTTGGCCCTATATAGCTGCTGCAAATCATTTTTGACAGCAGGGAGTACTTTTCCAAGATGAGCCTGAGCGATTCTGAGCCTTGAACTTGCTCATCAGCAGCTTGCCCACATGGCAGTCTCTGGGGCTGGCCCAGACAGGCTACAATGCCTCTGAATTTCACACTTGAGATGAAAGGTCATTACGTGGAGTCTGACCTAGTTGCAGTAGCCAGTGTGATTTCTGTGGCTGGGTTTGGCATAAAGGAAGACAAGCACAAAAGAAAACCATCAATCTTACGTGTGTTCCCAGTTAATTTCCTTTCTGGTTTTCTGCGTGGCTTTCAGCCTCCTGCCAGTCTTGTCAAGCCACTGTATGCTCAGGAAGTAGCACCCCTCATATTTTAATTTACAGAGAAAAAATAGACCATCAGCCATCTAGTTTCTTTCCTTTTCTGTGTCAGGCATGTCTTCACCTGTCATTCTCCAATTTCCTTCGGACTCAAAAAAAGAGGTGATAACAAACTTCTGTGTAACAATAACTGCGTAGAGCCTTAAAAGAACAAAAATTATCTCATAGTTTCCACGAGTCAGGAATTTAGAAGCAGCTTAGTGGGGAGGCTCTGGCTTAGGTCTTTCACGAGGTTGCAGTCGCAATATCAGCTGTGGCTGCATTCATCTGAAAGCTTGACTGGGGCCGGAGGACCCACTTCCCAGATGAATCATTCACATGGCTGTTAGCAGGAGACCTCAGTCCCTGGCCACATGGGCCACATGCTTGCTTGCATGTTTTCATAAAATTTCAGCTGGATTCCCCCAGATTGAATGATCCAAGATAATGAGCATGGAAAATGCAGCAATGCCTTTTAAAACTTCTCAAAAGTTGCACATTACCACTTCTACCTCATTTTATTAAGATCATTAAGTACCACCTACATTCAAGAGGAGGAGGAATTAGCTTCCATCTTTTGAAGGAAGGGGTATCAAAGAATTTGTGGCCATCTTTTAGAAGCACCTCTTGTCAAAGAGTGATCCCTATTCCTTTTCAGGACTAATTCATCCACCTGTGAGCTTGAGTCTATCATTTCCCATCTGGACTTGGCTAATCAGTTATGCTCTCTCTCAATTTCTTAATAGTAGATCCCATTTATGGAGCATGTGATATGTCCTGGCTACTGTGCCAAGCACTTTATGTGGATAATCTCAATACATACAACCATGTGAGGTTGGGAACTGACTACCCCTCTTTCTATGCATAAAAAAAGATTCATTTAATTATTTATTTATATAGAGAGAAAAAGCATGCACAAGTGGGAGATGCACCAAGAGAGAGGGAGACAGAAACAATCCCAAGCAGACTCCACACTGTCACTACAGAGCCCGATATGGGGCTCGAACTCACCAACCATGAGATCATGACCTGAGCTGTAGTTGGACACTTAACCGACTGAGCTACCCAGGTGCCCCTGATTACCCCACTTTTTACAAATGAGGAGATCCAAGCTCAGAAGGATTCAGTGAGATGTCCAATGTCAGATGGCTAGTAAGTAGAAAAGTTACCATTTAAACCCAGTCTGGACTGTCTCCATAGCTGTGCTTCCCTCCACTAATCTATTCTACATTGTCTTGCGTGGACTTCATTTTTATTATTATTTATTTGTTTGCTTGTTTGTTTGTTCTTAGAGAGAGAGAGAATGAGCAGGAGAGGGACAGTGAGAGAGACAAAATCGTAAGCAGGCCTATGCTCAGCACAGAACCTGACACAATGTTCAATCCCATGGCTCTGGGATCATGACCTGAGCCAAAATCAAGAGTTGGACACTCAACTAACTGAGCCACCCAGGCGCCCTTGCATGGACTTTTATTCTCTACCTGTCAGCTTCTCCTTAGTTTTTTTTTTAAATTTTTAAACAAATACTTTACTTATTTTTGAGAGAGAGAAAGCTAGGAAGGGGCACAGAGAGAGGGAATCACAGAATCTGAAGCAGGCTCCAGACTCTGAGCTGTCAGCACAGAGCCTGACGTAGGGCTCGAACTCAAAAACCGTGAGATCATGACTGAGCGGAAGTCAGATGCTTAACTGACTGAGCCACCCAGGCGCCCCTTCTCCTTAGTTTTCCAACAGGCTCCATTCTTCTTCATACAAACATTACCTTCCTTTAAACCCTGCCACATCTCCAGCCTCATCACATCTTCCCATCACCACAAATTTCTCAAAATAGTGGTCGGCATCCTGTCCCTGCTTCCACAGCTCCCATTTGCCCCAGCTCATGGCCATCAGTTCTGCGCTTACCAATTTCATGAAAGGGGTTTCTCTAAGTAAGGCCGATGCCTTCCTAGTTTCCAAACCCAGTGCACTCCTCTCAGCTCACATTCTGCTGTATTTCATCAATTCTACCCCACACAATTTTCCTATTTCTGAAATCAGGATGTCTTAAAATCAATGGTACTTTGTATTTGGTAAATTCAATTTCTTTACGCTTCTATACATTTTATAGCATGCCTGTTCCCTTCTCCTGGAACTCTCTGCTCCTGTGCCATAGACATCCCTGTGAACAGGCTTCCCTCCTTCCCCTCTGTTCGCTCTATGCAGTTTTCCTCATTGATTCCTCTTCCTCAGACAAACCCTTAGATGATGGTATAGATAATTTGGTGGTGATTCACTCTTTTTCCTTCTGCATTGTGGGTAATATACTTTAAAATATCTCCCATGCCACTTTTGTGTTACTAACTCCTAATTTCTGCTCCAACCTCCATCTTTCCCTTTAATTAATTACTTATTTCCTGTAGGTCTTACAAGTACTACAAACTCTGCATGTGCTAATACTTAACCCCTTTCCAGACTATCTGCCCTGCTCTTTTTTTTTTTTTTTTTAATTTTTCAATTTGCATCCAAGTTAGTTAGCACATAGTGCAACAATGATTTCAGGAGTAGATTCCTTAGTGCCCCTTACCCATTTAGCCCATCCCCCCTCCCACAACCCCTCCAGCAACCCTCTGTTTGTTCTCCATATTTGAGTCTTTTCTGTTTTGTCCCCCTCCCTGTTTTCTTTTTTTTTTTAATTTTTTTTTTTTAATGTTTATTTATTTTGGGGACAGAGAGAGACAGAGCATGAATGGGGGAGGGGCAGAGAGAGAGGGAGACACAGAATCGGAAGCAGGCTCCAGGCTCTGAGCCATCAGCCCAGAGCCCGACGCAGGGCTCGAACTCACGGTCTGTGAGATCGTGACCTGAGCTGAAGTCAGACGCTTAACCGACTGAGCCACCCAGGCGCCCCATTGTCCCCCTCCCTGTTTTTATATTATTTTTGCTTCCCTTCCCTTCCCTTATGTTCATCTGTTTTGTCTCTTAAAGTCCTCATATAAGTGAAGTCATAGGATATTTGTCTTTCTCCGAATGGCTAATTTCGCTTAGCATAATACCCTCTAGTTCTATCCACGTAGTTGCAAATGGCAAGATTTCATTCTTTTTGATTGCTGAGTAATACTCCATTGTATATATATACACCACATCTTTATCCATTCATCCATCGATGGACATTTAGTATCTGCCCTGCTCTTATTGCCTATCTTGGATGTTGATATCACCACTGTCAAAGCATATCTCACAGACATTTAGTTTGAAGCACAGCTGATGTTTACTCATATATAGGGGAGATATAGTCATATATAGATTGTCACCAAAGAGGCAAAACAGGAACCCTTAGTTGGTGGGACAAGGACAAAGCTTTTTGTTTTGTTTTGAACTTCAGCACGCTACTCGGCTGAAAACTATCAAGGGAGCAATTTGTACCCAAGCAGACTGCATTATTGCCAATATAGACAATTTCAGTTATTTGTGAATTTTTCCCCCCAATTCCTATGATTTCAGCTGTAGAACAGATAGGAAGTATATTTATTTTTGGTATTGGCTGCTGATGTCCTGCCTTTGGTATCTATGTCATAGTTAATCTAGGACTGCCCCATTTCTCTCATTATAATTACTCACTCCCTTTTTGGGGTCAAACTCAGACCTAGGACTGTGGTTGACCGTGAAGACTTTAGTATCTTCCTGATGCAGTATCATCCACTAGATGTTGCCTTGAGATAATAGGTCATAGTAATATTTAAGTAGCTGGATAATCAGACAGTGGAAGAACTCACAAAGTATGAGAACAATCATAAATATAATAAAAAAACACTTGGAACCCCATTTGTAACCAAGTTTCCTAGCTGGCCTAGACCAAACCAGGAGAATAAGTCTCACATCTTTTTTTTTTTTTTTTTTCTATCCCTCATATTCCTTGAATTCCTTTGAGGCTCAGGTAGGTTTCAGTAAGAGCAGCTAGTAATTAAGAGGCCAAGGGTACAATGGGGGGTGGGAGGGAGGAGAGGGTGGGTGATGGGTATTGAGGAGGGCACCTTTTGGGATGAGCACTGGGTGTTGTATGGAAACCAATTTGACAATAAATTTCATATATTAAAAAATAAATAAATAAATAAACATTAAAAACAATTAAAAAAAAAAAGAGGCCAAGGGTACAGTTAAGACATATAGATATATTAGGGAGTCTTATTAAAGGGGTCGAAAGCCATTGGCAAATCCATCCATTGGAAAAATTGGCAGCCATTGCAATTGTCTGAGATCGGTGATTTAGGAAGTTCAAACAGTTTATGGGAAAGAAGGCAGCTGAGAGAAAGGCAAACAGGACTATGGCAGTCATTTTACAATCTCATCCTTTGACTCACACAAAGAAAAGTATATAAGTAATAAAAGGAAGAGACAAATAACAAAATATAAATCCTAACCACAGATCTTAATCTGAAAGTCTTAGGTAGAAATTGTTTACACCTGATAGCATCATTTTGATTCATACATCTTGGAGTAGCTCTCAATTTCCAGAGCTGTGTGCTTCTAAAAGCTTTTTACTAAGCCTCAAGGTTGTATATCTCTGGTGGAACCGGATGTTCAGGTTGTAGAGCCCTTAGCACGCTTGCACTGGGAATCATGAATCCATGAGTACAGCCCTAGAGTTTAACAGCAATATTGGCGGTTCAAAGTCTGTGATGTGACCTTTCCAAAGCTGAGGTCTTCGTGTCCTTCTTGGTATACCCAGTTTCCTGGTTTTATATCATGTAGGAATGTGTTTGATGTCACTTTCAAAGTGCAGCTTTCACCTGTTGGGCTTGTGACTGAGTACATGATATTAGTTTTGACAATACTTGACAAGATTGGAACATAATAAGTTAAGGTCTGTTGGAGAAGGAGTTAATCTGAGCTTCATCAGTCTTCTCCTTTGTCGTCTTTTTTTTTTTTTTTTTTTAAGTGAACTATGCCCAACATAGGGCTCAAACTCACAACCAATCAAGACTCACATGCTCTACTGAGCCATCCAGGTGCCCCCTCATTGGTTTTCTTATATGGATTTTCTGTGGTTAGAGTTTCAGATTTTGCGGTGTAAATCACATTATAATTGGGGCAAAGGGTAGACCTTTAGGCCAAGAAACATTAGGCTCTTCTAGAAATTTGGACAGCTTCAATTTAAAAAAAATCATTAGTTTTACCCTTCTAGAACTTTAGGGGAAAAATGGACCATAAAGTTTCTATTTTATGTGAAGATTCTACATAATTCCTTAAGAATAGAAACTGAGCTCCTCTTTCCAGGTAGAGAAAACAAAACCCCAAGTTTGTTTTCTTAAATCATGTAAAGCATTATCCTTTTAGCAGAAGAAAGCTTTTGTTCCAATAAGAAAAACTGCAAAAAAAAAAAAAAAAAAAAAAGTCTATTACTGAAACGCCTTTACAATTTTAGCATTTAGGGGTGCCTGGGTGGCTCAGTCAGTTACGTGACTGACTTTGGCTCAGGTCATGATCTCACAGTTCGTGGGTTCAAGCCCCTCACTGGGCTCTGTCAGAGCCTGAAGCCTGTTTCAGATTCTGTGTCTCCCTCTCCCTCTGTCCCTCCCCAACTTGCAGTCTGCCTCTCTCTCTCTCTCCCTCTCTCTCAAAAATAAACATTAAAAAAAATTAAAATTTTATCATTTGGGCAATAGAATGAATCCACTTGTAAATGTTTAAATGAATCTTGAGGTGGGATTCTGAGCTTTGCCCTTTATAGTTTTTCCTGGATTTTTATACTTATACGTAAAGGAAGTTTTAGTCACCTATTGGGCCTCAGGTAAAACTTCCCAACCATATTTTTGTATTTTGGATCTTTTCATCCTGGGCATCGCAGATGCTGCCCCGTAGCTAATGTAATAGAGGTTTGCAGGTGTACTTGGGAGCCGCCAGGTGGCCATCACGGGAAGTCCAAAACCCAATGCTCTGCATGAGAGTTTAGATACATGTATTTACTATCTTTTTCCCTCCTGTAGCGACAGATCATTATATTCAAATAAATCCTTCTGGATTGATGAAATCCTACTAAGTAACTCTCCTTATAATAACAGTTGTGGGAAGATCAGTAAGGACTGTGTGTTTTACACAGTAGATGTCTATAGCACTTCCTTTAGCTTCAAAAGTATTATTAGTATGCATTTATAGTAGTATTTAAGTAGTATTTTTGATAGCATTTAAAAAATATTTCTTTCAGGTGTTGTCTTGTCTCTAGTTAGGTTTTTATTTTTTTAATTTAGTTTTTAGAGAGAGGGTGTATGGGTGGGAAGGGCATAGAGAGAGAGAGAGAGAGAGAGAGAGAGAGAGAATCTTAATCAGTCTCCATGTTTAGTGCAGACCCCAATGCAGGGCTTGATCCCATGACCCTGGGATCATGACCTGAACTGAAAGGAAGAGTTGGATGCTTACCTGACTGAACCACCCAGGCACCCTTCTAGTTAGCTATTAATTCATTTTCCATTTTTGATTCAGGTACCCAAGGAGTTAAGAAAACCCATTTGCTTTCAAAACATGCCAACAGCTTGAATGATCCAAAAAGGCATATCTACTATCAGGGTGGGGATTTGAATTCTTACATCTTTAAAAAGACGGCATGTTCTTGTTAAGAGTCAGAGAGTTCTGAAGTTACAGTTTATGCAGCACAGAATGTACATTGATTATTTTTAAAATAAGAACCGTGAAAAGATAACACATCGGCGTTGGCCAAGGGAGTAACAGGACAGGAAATGCTGAGACTTTGAAGAGCTGTTCAGAAGTCATGGGGTTCACTTTTATCAAGAGGGGAAGTTGTTAGATTGGTTTCTTAGGTCGGATGACTGAGGTTAGAGTGGTGTTTGACAATTACATGGGAAATGGACAGTGAAAAAAACGTCACATGTGAAATGCAAATAACTATTGTGCATTGTTTGAAACAATTAGGTTTGAACGACAAAATTCATGAGGGCAGTGGGTAAGAAGTGGAGCCAGAAAAATTCCTGCTGTGGTTTAACTGTCTCAGCTACAGCAAGAAACATGGTACCGAAACCTATCCAAGGTAGGCCATAGGCTTGTGATGCGTTGTTAGCTTTTGCATAGCACTTTAATTTTTTTTTTAATGTGTATTTATTTTTGAGAGACAGAGACAGAATGGGAGTAGGTTGGGGCAGAGAGAGAGGGCAGCAGAATCTGAAGGAGGCTCCAGGCTCCGAGCTGTCAGCACAGAGCCTGATGCGGGGCTCGAACCCACGAGCTGTGACATCATGACCTGAGCCGAAGTCGGATACTCAACCGACTGAGCCACCCAGGCGCCCCTGCACAGCACTTTATTTTTTTATTTTTAATTTTTTTTTAAGTTTATTTATTTTTGAGACAGAGAGAGACAGAGCATGAGTGGGGGAGGGGCAGAGAGAGAGGGAGACACAGAATCGGAAGCAGGCTCCAGGCTCTGAGCCATCAGCCCAGAGCCCGACGTGGGGCTCAAACCCACGGACCGTGAGATCGTGACCTGAGCCGAAGTCGGAAGCTCAACCGACTGAGCCACCCAGGCGCCCCATGCATAGCACTTTAAAAGCACAACTTACAGGGGTGCTCGGGTGGCTCAGTTGGTTAAGTGTAGATTCTTGGTTTCGCCTCAAGTCACGATCTCACGGTTCATGAGTTCAAGCCCCACATTGGGCTCTGACCTGATGGTGCAGAGCCTGCCTGGGATTCTGTCTCTGTCTCTCTCTCTCTCTGTCCCTCTTGCTGTCTTTCTCTCTCTCTCAAAATAAATAAATAAACTTTAAAAAAAAAAGCACAACTTGCCTTTTCAGTAGAAACAATGCAAAGCGTTTAGCATGATCAGGTTGCCTAAAGTCAGGAGTTGCTCTAACGTGGGCTCAGGAAAGGAAAAGGCCTATTTAACGTCTGACTCCCAGGAGAGGGGCTCTGGAACATTTAGGTACCTCTTGTAGTGATTCAGCTAAGAGAAATATGGAAAAGCCCAACATGTCTAATTATCTCTAGTATCTCTCCTTGAAAGACGGTGCAACCCAGTAGCCACCTGAAGAGTGTCAAAGTCGCAAAAGGCATCTTAATGGTTTTGCCGTCTTGAGTTAGAGCTTGAATATGGGAAATGACATAAAGGAATTATCAGATCAGATATGAACACACATAAGGAGAAGAGCATAAATAATAGGTGCCTAAAAGTAGGAAAGTTATGACAATTTTTGTCAGATGGACAATTTTTTTTTTTTAATTTTTTTTTTCAACGTTTATTTATTTTTGGGACAGAGAGAGACAGAGCATGAACGGGGAGGGGCAGAGAGAGAGGGAGACACAGAATCGGAAACAGGCTCCAGGCTCTGAGCCATCAGCCCAGAGCCTGACGCGGGGCTCGAACTCCCGGACCGCGAGATCGTGGCCTGGCTGAAGTCGGACGCTTAACCGACTGCGCCACCCAGGCGCCCTGTCAGATGGACAATTTAAAAGAAAAACAATAAAAAGCAACAATAATTCCTAAGAATCCTAACTTTCTCAGAAGTGAAGAGTTTTTGTTTAAAAATGGTTCCAAAGCATGTCAAAAGCAAAATAAAGGATATTCAAAGATCATCCTTTTCAGAACTATTTTTCATCATTTCACAAACTTTTTTTATTAATTCACATGACTTGATATGTATGTGTTTAGACCTACACTTAAGTGATAAGTTTATAGCTTTAGAAGATAAAACATATACCATATTGAATTTACCATCTTTGTTTTCTTAAAATTTTTTTAACGTTTATTTATTTTTGAGAAAGAGAGACAGAGCATGAGCAGGGGAGGGGCAGAGAGAGAGGGAGACACAGAATCCGAAGCAGGCTCCTGGCTCTGAGCTGTCAGCACAGAGCCTGATGCGGGGCTCAAACCCACGAAGCATGAGACCATGACCTGAGCTGGTCAGCTGCTTAACAGACTGAGCCACCCAGATGCCCCTGAATTTACCATCTTAATAAAACTACAGCAATTTCCTTGAAAACCCAATAAAACATATCCACCACCTTACATATTTGTATCTCTTTGCAAATACTATTTAAGCACTCATTTTATTACAGCTTTTAACCAAAGAAACTAACTTTTGTTCCCTCTCAGTTGCAGAGAAAACTGGGAGGGGAAGTAACTGAACACTTTCTGCCCCACTTAAGTACCTTAGCCTACCAGCACTCCTCAAGGATGCCTGATTGTGTACTGTGAACACACATTCCACATTCATTCATTCTGTATGTCTTTAGTGTGGAAAATGGTATCACGCATGTTAATATGACTCAAGTGCATCACTTTACTAATCTACTAACTGATAGTCACTCTCTAAAGAATAAAAAGTAGGAGGCAGATATATTATAACTATGTTAGCTTGTTTTTATATTCTTGACCTTTTGGAATTTTAATCTGGTAAGAAATTGGGCATCCAAAGGTTATTTATTAACTCAATTAGCCCAAGGTCTCAAAGTCAATTTAGGATCTTGGATTATGATTTAAGCTGAGACTACACAATAATGCAATCACTGTTGACATCAAAAATATTGTCAGGGAAGTGATATTATAAATTTTATGTAGAAGTGGAGTAACTGAGTCTAAATAGGTTTTAACACTGTTTTGAAATTCTTAAAGGTAAATCTTTTAAAAAGATATAATTATGACTCAGTGTAGTTGGACATATACATTTCTTAACATTTTTATATTATTAAATAATTAGTAATGTAAGCTTATCTGAAGAGCAAGACTAGATTTAGGAACTTCAAAGATTTAGGAACTTCAGATTAGTAAGACTTTCAATGAATAAATAAATCCAAGTCTTGCAAAAGCTAGGATATTAGTTACCATTATTTTTTTTCCTTGTTAAAAACAGAGAAAACATACTACTATTTTAATTTTTTTAATGTTTATTTATTTATTTTGAGACAGGGAGAGAGAGCATGTGTGTGTGAGCGGGAGAGGGGCAGAGAGAGAGGGGGAGAAAGAATCCCAAGCTGACAGGGCAAAGCCAGACGTGGGGTCAATCTCACAAACTGTAAGATCATGACCTGAGCTGAAATCAAGAGTTGGATGCTTTGGGAATGCAAGCTGGTGCAGCCACTCTGGAAAACAGTATGGAGGTTCCTCAAAAAACTAAAAGTAGAACTACCCTACGACCCAGCAATTGCACTACTAGGCATTTATCCAAGGGATACAGGTGTGCTGTTTTGAAGGGACACATGCACCCCAATGTTTATAGCAGCACTATTGACAATAGCCAAAGTATGTGAAGAGCCCATGTGTCCATTCATGGATGAATGGATAAAGAATTGGTATATATATACAATGGAGTATTACTTGGCAATTGAAAAGAATGAAATCTTGCCATTTGCAACTACATGGATGGAACTGGAGGGTATTACACTAAGCGAAATTAGTCAGTCAGAGAAAGACAAATATCATATGACTTCACTCATATGAGGACTTTAAGAGAGAAAATAGATGAACATAAGGGAAGGGGAACAAAAATAATATAAAAACTGGGAGGGGGACAAAACATAAGAGACTCATAAATATGGAGAACAAAGAGAGGCTTACTGGAGGGGTTGTGGGAGGCGGGATGAGCTAAATGGGTAAGGGACACTAATGGGTAATCTACTCCTGAAATCATTGTTGCACTATATGCTAACTAATTTGGATGTAAATTAAAAAAAAAAAATTAAATTAAAAAAAAGAAAGCCTAGAAAGTAAAAAAACAAAAGGGCCTGAGCCACCCAGGCACCCCCATATTACTGTTTTTAAATCAAAACAATCCAACCAGTAGATCTAAAGCATATAGAATTAAATATTTTTATTTTCTTGAATTCTTCTAAATTTACATGAAAAATTATCAGTTTCTGGTTCTATGTTTATAGAATGGAAGAACTGATAATGTTAAAATGTCTATACTACACAAAGCAATCTATACATTTAATGCAATCACTATCAAAATACCAACAGCATTTTTCACAGAACTAAAACAAGTAATCCTAACATTGGTATGGAATCACAAAAGACCCAAGTGGCTAAAATAATCTTGAGAGAGAAGAACAAAACTGAAGGTATCACAATCCCAGATTTCAAGTTATACTACAAAGCCGTAGTAATCAAAACAGTATGGTACTGGCATACAAATAGACACACAGATCAGTGGAACAGAATAGAGTCCAAAAATAAACCCACACTCATATGGTCAATTATCTATGACAAAGGAGGCAAGAACATACAATGGAGAAAAGACAGTGTCTTCAATAAATGATGCTGGGAAAACTTAACAGCTACATGCAAAATAATGAAACTGGAGCACTTCCTTATACCATAAACAAAGATAAACTCAAAATGGATTAAAGACCTAAATGCTACAAGGAATCCCATAAAACTCCTACAAGAAAATATAGGCAGTAATTTCTCTGACATTGGCTATAGAAACATTTTTCTGGTTATGTCTCCTCAGGCAAGGGAAACAAAAGCAAAATTAAACTATTGGGACTACACCACAATAAGAAGCTTTTGCACAGCACAGGAAACCATCAACAAATAAGAAGGCAACCTACTGAATGGGAGAAGACATTTGCAAATGAGATATCCAATAAGGGGTTAATATCCAAAATACATCAAGAACTTATCAATTTACCACCAAGAAAATAATCTGATATAAAAATGGGAAGAGGATCTAAATAGACGTACAAAGAAGACATGCAAATAGGCAGCAGACCCATGAAAAGATGCTCAACATCACTGATCACCAGGGAAATATAAATCAAAACTTCAATGAGGTATCACCTCACACCTGTCAGAATGGCTAGAATAAAAAGGACAAGAGATAACAAGCATTGGTGAGGATGTAGAGAAAAAGGAATCCTCTCACACTGTTGGTGGGACTGTAAGTTGGTGCGGCCACTGTGGAAAACAGTATGGAGGTTCCTCAAAAAATTAAAAATGGAATTACCGTATGATGCAGTAATTCCACTACTGGATATTTATTCAGAGAAAATCGAAATACTAATTTGAAAAGATATATGCACCCCTATGTTTACTGCAGCATTTACAACAGTCAAGATATGGAAGCAACCCAAGTGTCCAATAGGTGAACAGATAAAGATGTGGTATATATATATATACAATGGAATATTACTCAGCCATAAAAAAAGAACGACATCTTGCCATTTACAAAAATATGGATAGATCTGAAGGGTATTTTGCTAAGTGAAATAGGTCAGACAGAGAAAGGAAAATACCATATGCTTCTCACATGTAGAACTTATGAAACAAAACAAAGAAAAAAAAGACAAACAAAAAATCAGACTGTTAAATACAGAGAACAAACTGATGATTGCCACAGGGGAGGTTGGTGGGGAGATGGGTGAACTAGATAAAGGGGATTAAGAGCATAATTATCAAAAGTGATGAACAATGAGTAACGTACAGAATTGCTGAATCATTATATTGCATACCTGAAACTAATATAACATGGTATATCAATTATACTTCAATAAAAAAGATTATTAGTTTCTATAAGTCAATCAAAATAGAGGCATCTTCAATTTTAAGGTGTTTTATAATGAAATTTATAAATTCTCTCTGGAGGCAGGCAAAAATACACCAATCCATTTGTTTAGAAATTCTTTATACCCTGTATTCATTAGAGTTCTCCAGAGAAACAAACCAATGGGATGCATACATATAGAGAGAGACTTATTATAAGGAATTCGCTTACAATATTATGGAGGCTGGCAAGTCCAGATCTCCAGTGTGGACCAGAAGGCTTGAGACCCAGGAGAGTCGATGTGCAGGTGAAATCCAAAGACAGTCTGTAGGTGAATTCCTTCTTGCTCAGGGAGGCTGGTGTTTTTGTCCTATTCAGTTCTTCAACTGAATGGAAAAGGCCCACCCACATTTGGGAGAGTAGTCCAGATTTAAATATTAATTTCATCCCCAAATACCCTGTAAACTGATACGTGATGAACCATCACATACCCATACATTGAAAATACCTTATCAGGGGCGCCTGGGTGGCGCAGTCGGTTAAGCGTCCGACTTCAGCCAGGTCACGATCTCGCGGTCGGTGAGTTCGAGCCCCGCGTCGGGCTCTGGGCTGATGGCTCAGAGCCTGGAGCCTGTTTCCGATTCTGTGTCTCCCTCTCTCTCTGCCCCTCCCCCGTTCATGCTCTGTCTCTCTCTGTCCCAAAAATAAATAAACGTTGAAAAAAAAAATTAAAAAAAAAAAAAAAAAAAAAAAGAAAATACCTTATCAGATTGTTAGGAAAGCTAGGTAACACTATGGAGGAGTTTACAGATGCATTTCTCTCTATTTTATTAGATGCTATTTTCTCTATACTTGCTGAGTTAGATTGAGTTGAACTAAGGGTTCAGCTTTAAGATTAAACACCTTGCTGTTGGCTCAAAAGACTTCCCTTCTATCTTGACACTGCTCATTTGGATATATTTCTACTGAACTTCCCTATTTCTTTTAGTAGAGAATGGAAAAAGAAAAAGCCTTGTATGCAGAATCTTTATGATTTCTCAGGATGTCATGAAGTCTGACAAGCCAGAAGCAATCATTCCTACTCCATCTCCATTCCCCAAACACACATTCAGATATATTTAATTTGCTATCAATTAGAGTTCTTTATTTTTCAAGTCATGAAAAACCAGTTTCCATTGTTTCTTTTTTCTTTGTATACATTTCCCTCTCCTTTGATAGAAGGTATGCCTGTTTGAATTAGATATAACCTATGGTGTTCACAAATGACAAGAAAATCTTGTGGCTAATTAATTTCCAATAATTAACAACAAAAAGAAAGCTGTCTGATGGAACTTCTGGAATGCTGGTGTGAGTGGCCAAAACAATTTGGAAAAAAAAAAAAAAAAAAGAATAAAATTGGAAGATTCACATGTCCTAACTTCAGAACTTACTACAAAGCAGTAAGACGGTGTGGTTGTGGCATAAAGAAAAACATATATAGTTCAATAAATTGAGAGTCTGGAAACAAACCCTTGCATTTATAGTTAATTGATTTTCAACAAGGGTACAAGATAATTCAGGGAGGAAAAGAACAGGCTTTTCAGCAAATGGTGCTGGGACAACTTGATATCCACATGCAAAAGAATGAAGTTGGGCTCTTTTCTCATATCATACACAAAAAACACTTCAAAATGGTCATATACTTAAACATAAGGCCTAAAACTATAAAATTCTTAGATAGAAACATAGGAGTAAGTCTGTATTACCTTGGGGTAGGCAAAGTCTTGTGAAATGTGACATCCAACACACAAGTGAAAAAGAAAAAAATAATAAATGGATTGCATCAAAACTAAAAACTTCTGTGTTTCAAAGGGCACCATCAGTGAAAAGTGAAAAGAAAATCCACAGTGTTGCATCCACACGACTCCTGAAACAGAATGCTATGGGCACTGGTGACAGTCACAACAAAGTTTATTACAATGAGAGGCAAGGCCGACCGATCGGGACCAACATTCTTGATAAGAGTGTGGCCCCCAACAGCCAGGGTACAGAGTTTTTATAGCTGATCACATTGTTTTATTATCAACTGGGAACAGAACAAAGAAATAGTTCCCAGATGGTTAGATACAGTTTCTGGATGGGGTGATTATTTTAGACTTTCTGCCGTTAAGTTGCAACCAGTGGATCTCCTTGACCTTGCCTCTGATGCTCTTTTCTTTGAACTTTTGTTTCCTTAATTGGTGAAGCCTAATTTACAAGAGTATGAAGCGTAATTTACAAGAGTAAAGCAAGGCAGTTATCTCTTAACCTTCAATGTCAGAACAAAGCTGTTACTTTACAAGCTAAGCGTTAGCCCTACACTACAATTTAACCCTTACAACAGAATGGGAGAAACTGCTTGCTAATCATATACCTGATCAACATAGATAGTCATCAGAGAAATGTCAAATACAATGAGATATCACTTCATACCACTTGGATATTATAATCAAAAAAGACAGTAATAGGTGTTGGGGAGGATATGCAGAAATCGGAACCCTCATGTATTGCAGATGGAAATGCGAATGGTGCAGCCACTTTGGAAAACAGTCTGGCAGTTCCTCAAAAAAGTTAAACACAGAGTTAACCACATGACCCAGCAATTCCACTCCTTGGCATCTTCCCAAGAGAAATGAAAACATATGTCCACACAAAAATTTGTATACAAATGTTCATAGCGTCGTTATTCATGACAGCCCCAATGTGGAAACCACCCAAATGTGTAGCAACTGATGAATGAATAAACAAAATGTGGTATATCCATACAATGGAATACCATTTGGTTATAAAAAGAAATAAAGTACTGATAGGTGTTACAGTATGAATGAACCCTGAAAACATTGTTAAGTGAAAGAAGTCAGGCACGAAATACCACATATTATATGATTCCATTTATATGAAATGTCCAGAATAGGCAAATCTCTCTATAGAGAAAGTAACGGTTGCCTAAGACTTGGGGTGGCGGTGGGGGCACAGCTACTGGGGAAAAAAGGGACTGGCTGCAAATGAGTCTGGGTTTTCTCTTTGGGGTGATCAACACATTCAAAAACTGTCATAGCTGCACAATTCCGTGGCTATACTAAAACCTACGATATTTTATGCTTTAAATGGATGAATTTCATTATATGTGGATTACCTCTCAATAAAGCTGCTTAAAAAGATTTCCACAAATTTGGGGCCCCTGGGTGACTCAGATGGGTAAGCGTCCAACTCCTGATCTCTGGATCTCAGCTCAGGTCTTGATCTCGGGGTCATGAGTTCAAGCTCTGTGTTGGGCTCTAGGCTGGGTATGAAGCCTAATTAAAAAAAAAGATTTCCACAAATACAAAAGAAATATAATTATTAACAAACTGCTTAAAAGAGAAAATATTTTCTTAGTACTTCCTTCCTTTGCAAGGAGAGGCAAGGCTTTTTTCACTTATAAATCCTCAGAGAACTGGCAAAGGTAAATATAGAGCATAAGACAAAGAACACAAAGGATTCTATCAATACTTGAAAAATACAATAAATCAGCACTGTTAGATATGACATAACAATTTTTTTAAATGTTTTATTTATTTTTGAGACAGAGAGAGACAGAGCATGAGCAGGGGAGGGTCAGAGAGAGAGGGAGACACAGAATCGGAAGCAGGCTCCAGGCTCTGAGCGGTCAGCCACAGAGCCCGACGTGGGGCTTGAACTCATGAACTGTGAGATCATGACCTGAGCTGAAGCCGGACGCTTAACCGACTGAGCCACCCAGGTGCCCCGACACGACAATTTTCAATGTTACAGTTGAGGGTGGCAAGTTCCTGATTAAATCATTGTATTGTGATCTCAAGGCATACATACCGGCTTCCCAAATAGTAGAAGCTTCAAGAAAAGCAGGAACAAAAAAAAGACAGAGACACTAAGCTCCCAGTCTTTGCCACTTAACAGAGATCAGATAATCAAGGCCTAACAACCACCTTTTTGTCCACCAATGGAAAAAAAAAGAAGCAGCTGCTGTTGAGACAAAACTGTTCAGGACCCTGTTTCAGCATGCAAGAGTAACAATTTTTTTCTTTTTTAAGTTTATTTATTTTTGAAAGAGAGAGGGAAAGGGAGAGAGGGAGAGAGAATCCCAAGCAGGCTGTCAGCACAGAACCCGATGTGGGGCTCAAACCGACAAACCATGAGATCATGACTTGAGCCAAAATCAAAAGCCAACTGACTGAGCCACTCAGGTGCCCCGAGTCACAAATCTTAATGGCCACTGAAAGAGTCCCACCAGAGGGGCCGAGGGAAGACGATTCAGAATTCAAGGTGTCCAGAAGAGATGCCACATATAAGCTCCAATGAGGGAACTAAGGTGCCCTGATCTCGATGGAGAGTCCAGAAATAACTATTGAAGAACAATTTTGAGACATTTATCACAGCTGATATTTACTCATATATGCGGGAGACCAATCAAGCACAGACTGTGGTAGAATAAAGGCAGGGCAAGGATTATAAATGCAAACACCACACAGTGTGTGAAACAGTGAGACTTCCCTTTTGTCTTTTGGCAAGCTGACTTCCTGAAAACCACCAAGGAGAGTGGTTTGCCCCAGGGAAGCATAAGGGACTTTCGGTGATTTACAGATTTTTGGAGAAACCTTGTGATTTTGTCTATGGAGTGTATATAGTGTGCTCTCCTCTGTGTAATGGCCCCTGGTGCCCTTCCTTGGGCATTTCCATTGTAACCCAGGACTAAACCTGTCAATTATAATTCCTTACTGCAAATCCAGTTGTCTAAGCTAAAAGCCTAGCACCCCCAATTCTTCTGTTTCACTCCCTCCTGACATATGAGGTTCCCAAGTCCCACTAACTTTGCTTTCTTAATACCTCTTAAGCCCATTCTCTCCCTCCCAACCCACGACCCCCACCATTTGTCAAGTTCAGGTCCTTATAATCTGTGGTCTCTTAAACCGGGCGTCCCCATCCATCTGCCACATCGATGCCAAAATTATAATACAACACAGACGTATGACATTCCTGTGCTTAGCAGCCTGCATAGACTCCATGTTGCGACTAGAATGAAATCCAAATGCCTTATAAAAATGGCAACAAGGCTTTTCACAATCTGGTCCCCGTGGACAGTGGCAGCTGCCTCTCCACCAGCCCTCCTCCACCCACCTGCCCTCCCCTAGATGCCATCACCTGGGCTACTGTGCATTGTCACATTCCCTCTGCCTGGATGTTTTACTCCTTCCCTGCAAACCTCCTTTCATCCTTCAAAACTTAACCTCTTTGGTGAAGCCAGATTTGCCAGTCAAAGCAAGTTACTTCCTTATTTGTGTTCCCAAGGCACTTTGTACTTACTTCCATTCCTTTACTTTGTATGTAAATGTATGTATGTATTTACTCGGCTGCTTTTCTCATGCCCTGAGGCCAGCAGGCAGCCACAGCCACATCTTTGTGTCCTCCAGCACCTATCTTCTGCTTTGGCAGGAAAGCTCTTCTCAGTTAAGTACTGGGGAGAACGAATGTGTCACCCTTCACAGAGATGCAGATCAGCCAGTGTTGTTTCAATGCCAGTACCTGCCCTGCAGGTGATAAAACAAAGACAGCCCACAGTCTGTTGGAGGCTAAGAGAAGTCAGTATGAATACAATAAACTATACAGCAATTTAAAAGCCATAGGAGAATCATAAACCAAAGCTATGGGCTCAGGTGGGGGAGAATGATTCTCAGAGACAATTTTAAAGATTTCTAGTTAAAACTTATGGTAGGAGAAGGGCAGCAAATAAGCTGTTTACAAATGTGATGCTAGGACATGTTGACTGACATCATTTTCAAGGCAAACTCTACTTCTGAAATAAATACGCAGGGATATTGGGGATTTCATCAAAGGGCTGTGCTCTCGGGGAATTCCTTATCTTACACAGTGTAACTGGAGTGCTTCCTTCAGCCATCAAGATAACCTTCCTCTTAAATATTTGGAAAAAGGGTTCTCACTGTGACTCCTGAGCGGGTCCATACTGCGGCAGTGGCTTCCCTGTTGTTATCTGCCTCTCCTCATTTTCAGCTTTGGTAGTGGCTCTTATGCCCAGAATTCGTGATCCCCAAATACCGCCAGGGAGCCGAGTCCGATGCAAAAGCAAAAGAGCCTTTATTCGAGCTAGCTCGAGCTCAATCCCCTACCTGCACCGACGCGGTGGTGAGATACCGGGGAGAGAGAGCGAGTTTCAAAAGGACAAAGGTTTTATTGGGGCCCAGGGGCAGTTGGTGAGGTAATGGCTATGGCCTCAGCCGATTGGCTGGGGAAGGGTCCGAGTCCTGTTAGGCAGGTGAGGGGGGTGTTACTCAAGGGGAGGAGGTGTGGTCAAGGTGAACGACACAGAACAAGATGGAGTCGGCCGGCGTAAGCCCGCCCTTTCAGTGGCCACATCTGGAACTTCTGGACCATTGTCCCCCTTGATCTGACATTGCTATTGCCACACAGGCCTGAGCAGAGGGGGAGCAAAGAAAGCTGACCTTCCCTTGGATGCGCATCTTTTTGTACTCCTGCAATCCACCCTCTCTAGACTTTCAGGCTGAAACACTTCAAGGTTTGGTAGTGAGACACTAACTACACAAATGGACAATGACCAGACCACATATACAAACTGAACTCTAGCCTACACTCTGAAGCAACCACGGGAGCCGATCTACTCTCTGTTAGTCGGAAGTGTAGGAAGTTGGACCTCCACCTCTACCCATCAGTCCAGGAAGTCAAGCAATAACTCCTGTAACAGTCAGACCCAAATGGTCAGCCCTTTATTAATAACTGACCATCTCCCTATCTCTTGCCCCTATTTTTTCCATAGAAAGGAAATATGCACTCCTCATCAACCCCGTACAATACCCCACTTCTAGTTGGCCAGCCTACAGTTTACACACACCAACAGCCTCCAATCAGGGCAAGGCCACAGCCTTCCCTTCTTTCCATGGTGAAGCTTTTCCACTCCTCTGCCTGCTTCTGAGACTCTGCCAAAATGTGTATTGGTGGCTGACTCCTTTGCTACAGCAAACCCTGAATAAATGATCTCATTTGGTTGATCTTTGTTGATTTTCACAGCAGAAAACGTTTCTTAAAACTGGATGCTAAATATGGTTCCTGGAGTCAAAAGGAGAAAATGTTAAATACTGTATAAGAGTCCTCTTGTGGGCATAATGAGTTCTCGCCTCACTTTGGGTTTCTTAAATTTAACCCTCCTTTTGGATTTTGTAGGCTGTACAGGGAAGCATACAGAGCCTGGGATCTGTACCTCTACCCTGAACAGCGCAGTGGAACACAGTAAACCCCAGAAATCCCTTTCCTTGAGGGTGAGTTTTGTTTAGAATCCTGTCACCAAAGAGCTGCTACAGAGGAGCCCAATGGGCATTGCTCCCCATTTCCCAGACTGCAAGCTCTCTCCCCCAGGGCAAGGTGATGTCACCTTCTGCCTTTCCCCTGTGATTCTCCAGCTCCCCGGAGGGTGACTCTTGGACAGAAGCCCACGAAGCAGCTCACATGATAGACACTCCTCAGAGACAGCACAGTGGGGATCCATGTCAACGAAGAACATTCTCCTACAGCAGTATAAATGGAAATCACATCCTCTTCCTTCTACCTTACTTGGCAGGGAAGTTTTACTTCCACTGTTCTCTTCTTGCTCTGTGGGGCCCCGCCCCAGGTTGTCCCAACTGTAATGGAGTCCTTGCTGGCTTCCTTCTGGACAGCTGAGCCCCTCACTCTGGACACCTGCACTGACCACACGGAGAATTAGCAGGAGCCTGCCAAGTTTTTCTTTTCCAGTTAGTTCATGTTCTTAGGCCCAGTGGGGTCTTCCCACCAGGCCAGATTAAGAAGAAAGGAAGATGATAAGATTTGTTCTCCCAGTATCCACAGCAAGCCCCAGGGCTGGGGCAGGAGGAAGGCTGATGGGGGAATTTTTCTTGTCAAATGTGTGTACAAAGGTATACTTTGAACTATTTTATTTAAATATTCCTGCTTTAAAAATGTTTTTAAACTGTGGTTAACGTACAAATAAAATTTACCATCCTAACCATTTTTAAGTGTACAGTTCAGTGATCTATTTTTTAATTTATTATCTTTTAATGTTTATTTATTATTTTCGAGAGACAGAGACAGAGTGCGAGCGGGGGAAGGGCACAGAGAGAGGGAGACACAGAGTCTGAAGCAGGCTCCAGGCTCTGAGCTGTCAGCACAGAGCCTCATGTGGGGCTCAAACTCATGAACTGTGAGATCACGGCCTGAGCCAAAGTTGGACACTTAACCAACTGAGCCACCCAGGCGCCCCCAGTTCAGTGGTGTTCAACATGTTGTTGTGCGACTAACCTTCAGAACTCTTTTCATCTTACAAAACTGAAACTCTACGCCCATTGAACAATTCCCCACTCTCTCCTCCCTCCAGCCTACTTTCTGTCCCTATGAATTTGGCTACCCTAAGTCCCTCGTGTAATTGTGGAGTCATATAGCATGTGTCCTTTTGTGGTTGGCTTTTTTCACTTAGCATGGTTTCCTCAAGGTTCATCCCTGTTGTAGCATGTGTCACAATTTCCTTCCTTTTTAAGGCTGAGTAGTATTCTATCAATGTACACATCACATTCTGCTTATCCATTCACTTGTCAGTGGACAGGTTGTTTCCACCTTTTGGTTACTGTGAATAATGCTGCTCTGAAATACAGATGTTGCTTTTCTCTATTCCCTTGTTAGTGGCTCTGGTCTAGCCGGAGATGCTGACAAAACCAGAGTAGGGTTATTAGTGTGAAATTAATCGACGCTAATGGAATTAAATGGAATTATTTTACTCTGAATTATTCCAAATTAATTATTCTGACATTCACTTTGAGAGGAAGGTCTGAGGACAACAGATCCCCAAGTTTATGCTAAAACAACAGATTTTGATAGAAAACAGGACAGAACTTCTTGGCTTGGGCTGTCCTGGGGAAAATCGAAAAAGTACCCAGTCCTACACCCTTCAGAGTCTGAAATAATTGATCTGGGCCTGCTGGAGTCACCTGCGAGCTTTTAGTTTAGTTTAGTTTTTTGTTTTTTTTTTAAAGCAGGCTTCATGCCCAGCATGGGGCTTGAAGCCATGACCCCTGAGATCAAGACCTGAGCTGAGATCAAGAGTCAGACACTGAACTGACTGAGCCACACAGGCACCTCTCACTTGAGAATTTTTAAATAGGAACAATGCCAGTAGCACCAAGCTTCACCCGAGACCCATTAAATTAGAACTTCTAGGGGTGAGGCCCAGACACTGATGTATTTCAAAGGTTCCCCAGGTGAGTTTATTGCTAGCTGGGACTCTGAACCATTGGCATAGCTCACAACTCCACCCCCAGAGGGACTAAAGATGGGTCACCTGAACTGGAGAGGAGTAGGGAGACGGCTGGGGCATAAGCCTACATAAAGGGGGTCACCTTGATGGGGTCCAGGTGGAGGGAAGCCATACCCTGAACCTGTTCACTTTTTTTTTTTAATTTTTTTTAACGTTTATTTATTTTTGAGACAGAGAGAGACAGAGCATGAATGGGGGAGGGTCAGAGAGAGGGAGACACAGAATCTGAAACAGGCTCCAGGCTCTGAGCTGTCAGCACATAGCCCGACGCGGGGCTCGAACTCACGGACTGCGAGATCATGACCTGAGCCAAAGTCGGCCGCTTAACCGACTAAGCCACCCAGGCGCCCCTGTTCACACTTCTATAAATGGTCCTTTCGTTAAATTCTCCTCAGTTACCTTGTTTGAGTGAGTCACTTTCCTGCCAGATCCTGACCTATGTAGCTGTCCTCACCTAGATAAGGTTGCTAGGTTAAGCACCTGGTTGCAGAAATCAGAGATGTTTGGTTTGCCCCGAGCAGATGCCATAAGGCTACGTCAGAACAAGACCTTTTTTGAGACTGGCTTATTTCACTTGGCATGATGTCCTTAAGGCTCATTCTCATTATAGCAAGTGACGGGACTTTCTTTCTTTTTAAGGCTCAATAATATTCCATTGTATTCAAATTTTTTAAATGTGAAATTTAAATTCAATGAAATGAAAAAAATCTTAAGTGCATATCCACTAAGTTTTGACAAATGTATCACCCCCAAATGTTGATTCCTTCCCAGAAAATCCTCACCCTCACCCCTTTCTCTGGGCCAGAGGCAACCACCATTCTTCTGATTTTCCAGTGTAGATTAAATTTGCTTTTTCTAGGACTTCATTTAAACCCAATAATCCTTAAGTGGTTTTTTTTTTTTCATTAGATATATGGGAGTTTGGAAAGGAAAAAAATGAAAAATGCTAAATGAGAAGTGTCTGCTAATTGCTTATCAATCAGAAATTCAGAGGGAAAGACACAGGGGCTCCTAATTTTAGATTTAATTTAAATCAACAGGAAATCTTACTAGGTCATCCAAGTTCATTTTAAACACAACTTTCTGGCAAAATCCTCTTTAAGGATATTAGTTACCTTTTCACATATCAATTCAATGATTCACATGATTATACAGAGACAGTAATTTTCAAACTGAGCTCCTTGGAGCCCCTAGGGCTTTCAAATTTAAATCAAATGGTTGGAGTGGCCCAAGGGAATCTTCAGAAACCTAGGAGGGGGTTTAAAGCTAAAAAAGTTTGAAAGCCATTCTCCTAAATCACTGAATTTTAATAATGCAAAAGAGCTTAAACATTATACCATCAAATGCTTTTACTACTCAGATAAGGAAAATGAGAAGCTGGGCCATTAAGTACCCAAAGCCACCAAGCTTTTATGGGCAGAGCCAAACTCAGGGGGGCCCCCTTATTGTTGCCCAGGGCCCTTTTACACAGACTCTAGTTAGCTTTAGCTTGGTCTGCAGGTCTATAGGAGAGAAGGATGAAAGTCTCCCTGATCAGCATCATCACTTATTTATTTAAAGCTAATCATTTTCATAATAATTCCTAACGGTAACATTTTCAGACAAATCCCATTTTGCCGACTATTCCAGGGGGTCTGTAGACTCCTAGAAGTCTGGCCCTGAACTGGAGATTAAGTGCTCGTGTTCAATGGCATATATCTAGCCCCATAAACATCCTGCACAGGACTCTTCATCTGTCTTTTTTAAAGTAGGCTTCGCCCAGTGCGGAGCCTGATACGGACCTTGAACTCACGACCCCAAGATCATGACCGTAGCAGAGATTCTCAACCTACTGAGTCACCCAGGCTCCCCTTCATCTGTCTTTGCCGGAGGATCAAGATAGCCAAAATTTTTTGGGTTTGGACACAAATCTCTTTATTTCAAACTTATTTTGTCTAGTGAACAGATGTACAACAATGATCATAACCTTCCAAGTTATGTTAGAAAAGGGAATAAAAGGACAAGTGAGTCAGGTAGTCAATACAAATGGGTGCTTGGGCAGGAGGGTGTTTTGCTGCCTTTAGTACCGCAATGATTGAGAGCCTCTCATGCTAGGCAGAGTGAAACAGACAAACCCAACAGATGGCACTTGTTTTGTTTTTTTAAATTTTAAACGTTTTATTTTTATGTTTTTATTTTAGAGTAAGAGAGAGGGAGAGAGCGAGCAGGGGAGAGGGGCAGAGGGAGAGAGAAAGAACGCTATGCAGGCTCCATGCTCAGCACAGAGCCTGATTCAGGGCTCAATCCCATGGCGCTGGGATCACAATCTGAGCTGAAATCAAGAGTTGGATGCTCCACTGACCCAGCCACCCAGGAGCCCCTGTTTTTTTGTTTTGCCCAACGTGGGGCTCAAATTCACACCCTAGATCAAGAGTCACATGCTCTACCTACCAAATGAGCCAGCCAGGCACCCCTACATGGCACTTTTTGATCATTTACTCTGTGCCCTATTCATTAGATACCAGTCAAACAACCCCTGAAAATGACCTAGGAGATCTACTAAGTATTTAAGGTGTGTGAACATCAGAAGTAATTTCATTATAATAAAGTAAGAAAAAAACATTTTTTTTATGATTATAGGAAAATATACATAATCTGAATTTCTTCAAGCCTTATCAGGATATGGGGAGAGTTGAGGGTGACATCGGCAGTTATAACTCTTGTCCCTACCCGCTAATGCAGAACTCCAACATGTAAATTTCTTTCCAAATATCTCTTTTGCCAGGGAGGGAGTGTTTCAGAGCCGGTCTTATGTTCTGTACAACCAATTCCACCAGGTGGCAGCATTTCATTTGCAGACACAGCCATTTCGATTCATGGCGCTCTCCTCCCAGAGTGTGACAAAGAATTCTTTTCTGCTTCTTACATTATTACTAAAGAGTTCCCAAAGAGACTCTGTTTTGCTTTATTTTCATTTTTAGAGAGTACAGCTAGTTCAGCCCTTGTCTCTTCATAGGAACTGGGCATCAGTCCCCTGAAAGTTCCATCTGAGTTGCAGCCATGGGGCTGTATTCAGAATTGCCTTGCCCCTCTGATGACAAACGCTTGACTGGTGCATCCTTCTGGTCCCTGGGCTGCTTGAGAGCTTGAGAATAAGACAGGGTGAGTCTTGGATTATTTCTACTTCTGCCAATTCCTAGCCATGAAACTTTGAGCAGATTAACTTCAAAACCTGTTTCCTCATTAGTAAAATGATGGTACCCACTTCATAGGGCCAATGATGAAATGAGATTCCAACATATGGAATGCATTTAATCAATGTCAGTGCTTATTATAAGCACACATAGCTACAAAAACATTAACTGATTATTGCTGCTGGCAGCATCACAGAAAAATTTTAATTTCTTCTTTGTTTTCCCAATTCTCTTTAATAAGCATGCATTGTTTTTATAATCAGGGGGGAAAAGGCAATTTAAATATAATAGATTGTTGATCCCAGTTCCTGATGATTCCTGCAGAAACATTCAAATACTTTTACTGCTCAATGAGCTCTGGAGGGCTGGGCGTAGGTCTTACCTATTTTAGTACCATTTGCATGAAATACATTATTTGGCACCCAGTAGGTAGTCGATACTCATTTCCCGAACCAAAAACCTCAGTAGTAATTGCTTCAGGTTTTAATTTCTCTGTGTAATGAAATAGCTTTTTCTTTTCCATGAATTCCTTTTTCTTACGTAGGTCCAATTTCTTTTTTTTTTTATTTTTTTATTTTTAAAATTTTTTTTTCAACGTTTATTTATTTTTGGGACAGAGAGAGACAGAGCATGAACGGGGGAGGAGCAGAGAGAGAGGGAGACACAGAATCGGAAACAGGCTCCAGGCTCTGAGCCATCAGCCCAGAGCCCGATGCGGGGCTCGAACTCACGGACCGCGAGATCGTGACCTGGCTGAAGTCGGACGCTTAACCGACTGCACCACCCAGGCGCCCCTTTAGGTCCAATTTCTAAACCTTTTATCAATTTAATTGAATCCTCCCCAAATTGAGTCCCCTCCAAATTCTCCCCATCAGAATTCCTCTTAGATTGTGAAGTTGGCTTTAGGCAGGTTTTCAGAAAGCATTTCACCGGACCTCCACACAACTCATGCCAATAGGGGATATGAATGGGACTGAGGTGAGGTAGAATCTTTTTAGCAGCGAAATGAAGATGGACCCCGGTAACATAGATTATATAAAGACTGTAAAAGGAAACAGACGTTTCCAAAGATGTGTCATATTTTAAGTTGAAACCCATAGTGAAGACAGGGGTTGGTTGGTTTTTACCCATGGTAAAGGGTACAGGGTTATTGATGATTAAGTCTGCCTGTTGCCATCCCTTGGTTCCTTTGATCTTAAATGAATAAATGAAATGGTCAGGCGGATCTCTAGGGAGGACAGGCTCAAGCAGGATACTGCGCTGGTGTTTCTTCTATAAAAGCAAAAGCAAAAAATATGACATTAATCCTTGGCAGCTGATCTATTTTAGTTCTTTTCTCACATTATCGATACACATAAAACTCTCTCTCCGGGAATTTGAATCTGAAGGGAAGTCCAAAGTTGATTACAGCTGAGCCACCTGACAGGCATGGGAACTCCAGAGGGCCCCATCTATACAGAAGCTGATATTTAATTCCTCCTTTGATCTTTCAATCTTTAATAGATTCTTCTTTGATTAAGATGTCCAGACATTTAGACTCCTAACTGGGTCTTAAAAGGTTCTAGGCCAAGCTTGGGTCCAGAGCCAGGAGGTGGCCAGGGGGGCAAGATGTGGGGAAGGTGGTCCTATTGTTGATGGTGGCACTGGGCACAGAAGGTGGAAGTAGGTGGAAGGAGAATGGAAAGCTGGCTGCTTGCACACATTGTTTGGGCTGGCTTCTGTCCTCTGTGACCTAAGGTTTCAGTTGACGTGATGCCAAAGCAGGGCTGTGTTCCTCTTGGCCCCTGCTCCTGGCAGGAGTGGGGAGAAGCTCTTGCCCTTTCTGTCATGCTGTGGTCTCTGATGGGAGAGCATCAGGGCCCGAAGAAGAGCTCTGTCTTCTCCAAACTGCTCAAACCTGGTCCTTGTGAGGCTGACTGCAGACACTCTCTTTCTACCTTCTCTCTGCCCCCAGGCACTGGGACATAAGCTTCCTCTCTCATCATTCAGGCAACAAATGAATAAATAAATGAAAATCAAATCATGTAAGTCTCCTTGGCAGAGGCCAGCATTTCTTCCGTAGGTCCAATTTCTTACGTGGGTTGTCAAACTTGCCCAGATTTGCCTAAGCTGAGAAGTGAAGGTTGATCAGGCTCACGTGTAAACCCTGGGTCATCAGGAAAATTCCGGCCAACAGGGAACATTGTTTTGAAGCCTCCCACATGACACTCCCAAAAAGAGTTGATCCAGGAAAAACTCCACCTGTTCAAAGATGAATCATCAAAGAGGAAAAGGCAAAGGGTCTCTCCATGCATAGGAAAGGGACAGGAAAAGCAAGTGGCAGATGTGGAACCCTTACCAGGAAAATGCTGCCATAGAACAGACAAAAGCTATAACCAAACAGTTGTCAGGCATTTAGAAAACTTAATGAAGGGACTGCCTCTAAGAAGAAAGAGTGAAGGGATAAGATGGTAAGACATCAGGGGGCAAAACATGAGCTCAGGAAAAAAGTGGAAAAAGAAAATAAAGGAAAACAGAAAATAGCCCAAGGGAGAAAACAAATAAACAAACAAACAAACAAACGCAACACTGCTGAAAATATTAAGGACACAGAAGGCAGGAATGACAAAAACTCAGCAAAATAAAATAGAAGTAAAAGAGTTTAAAAGAATTAGATAGGCCAAGAAGTCCAGTGACTATAAATTTATTGAGCACCTGTGATGTGCCAGGCACTGTTGTAGGCACTAGGACTTACAGCAGCTCCGTAGCCAACATCCACCCTATGGCCCTTGAAACAAAACTGCATTTTTTTTCAGCTTCCCATACCACCTACAGTGGACGATGCAAAGGCCACCGAAGAAAGGGCCCCTTGTCAAGGTCTATCATGGACTTGACATGTTCTCCACCTGCAGGCAAGTGGCATTATCCAGCAGTGGAATCGTCTCCTCCAAACTTAACTTATAAGACATCTACGTTTATCTCTGTCACCTCCTCCTTAGCTGGGTTACTGTTATGGGCTGAATTGTGTACCCCACCCCCCAACTCATAGGTTGAAACCCTAACCCCCAAGTGATTGCATTAGGGGATAGGCCTTTAGGGGTAATTAAGGTTAAATGAGGTCATTTGTGTGGGGCCCTGATCCAACAGAACTGGTATCCTTATAAGAAGAGGAAGAGACTCTAGGCCATGGATAATACCAAAGGCCATGTGAGCACATGGTGAGAGGGTGGTCCCCTCTAAGCCAGGAAGAGGGCTCTTATCAGAGCATGAATTTGCCAGCATCTTGATCGTGGGCTTCTAGCCTCCAGAAGGGTGAGGAAGTGAATGTCTATTGGCATTTACTTGACCCAGGGTTTATACGTTTAAGGCACTCGGCCTGTGGTATTTTGTTATGTTGGCTCTAGGTGACTAACACAGTCAATGAATGTGCCATGCCTAGCATGGGGTCATCTCTCCTTGGTGCTTCCTGAGTAATGATCAGGACAAAAGGGATGATGAGCTATATAAGCCTATTTTGAAAATTCGGGATTTACCTTGACCATTCCTGGCCATGATGCTCTTTTCTTTCTCCTACAAGCAAAAAAGGGACCCAAACATGGGCCTAAAATGGCTTGTGCCGATTTTGTGCTGGTAGAGAGAGAGCAATAACTCCAGTATCTCGGGAGGACAGGGGAGAGATGAACCCTGGAGGTGCTGAGCTGTGAGGGCAAGGGTACAATTATTGCATTCCTTGTCCACTGAAACTCAGTGCAGTCATGGTCTGCCTCGGTTGGGTGACAGCTATGTCTACAACTTGCCCTTCTGTGGGGTTTGTCATCCTTTTCTACATACTATGGAAATAGGAAAATTCACGAGCTCATGGCCATTTCTGAAGTATGCCTCTGTGCCTGATGCTCCAATAGTACCCCCAAATGTGCCTCCGAACATCCCCTCACACCGTTCAAACACCCGACCGCTGGTTCAACCTTGTTTCTACCACCTGACTGATACAAATTCACCTGCTTCTCCCAGTGCCCAAGTGGTCTTGGGTGAGGCTATGTATGGCAATCGGAGATCTGTTCATGTTCCCTAAGCAAACTGACGTAACGGTGATCCAAATCCAAGTCAACAACAAAGCCCAAACTCGAGTGACCTGTGCCCCTTTAAACTGTACCTTTGTGTGTGAGGGAGAAAGGACACAATGTCTCTCCAGCGAGTTCTGAATCTCAGTGGTGGGAAGGCCTTTCCCAGGTTGGTTTCTTCCGTGGGTATTCTGTTTCAGTGCTAGGGTTAGTGCCAGCTACTAAATCCACTATGCCTGTATACTTTTTAAAATTGGGGTAAAATCTACATAAATAAAATTTATCTTTTAAATCATTTTTAAGTGTATAATTCAGTGGCATTAAGTACACTCACAATGTTGGATAACCATCACCACTATCTACTTCTAGAACTTCTCTGTCATCCCAAACTGAAACTCCATACCCATTAAACAGTAAGTCCCCATTCCCTGTCCCCAGCTCCGGGTAACCTCTATTCTATTTTCTGTCTCCATGAACTTGCCCTTCTCAGGTACCTCATGTAAGTGAGGGCTACAGTATTCGTCCCTTTGTATCTTTCTTATTTCACTTAGCATACTGTTTTCAAAGTTCATCCATGTCACGGCATTTCAGAATTTCCTTCCTTTTATGGTGGAATAATATTCTACAGTATGTCTATACCACATTTTGTTCATCCATTCATTTGTTCCTGTATTTTGGGGGGCTTTCTTTATCCTTGTGTGGTTAAGCCTCTGTTATCATTAATAATCATTTATATTCAACTCTATCAACACCGTGTAGTTTCTGTCTCCTGGCTGGAGCCCTAACTGCCTTTGAAAGCTGCCTTTCTCTCATTCCATGTGACTTTGATGGGGCCAAGCACTGAACCTCATTTCCCTCATCATAAGCCATACTGCCATACTATTATACTGATAATACTATCATCATAGTGATGGGTCCTAGGGCAGGCAAGTGACGCAACCAATGCCAATCAGAGTCATTCTCCAGCATCAATAGATGGAATGGGGGAAACACCTTTCCATGGGGTTTGCCACACTGGGGTTCTTGCAGACACATTGCAGACACGTGTAAAAAGCTAATCTTGTGGTAGGAGAAACTGAGACCAATATGCAAAGAGAAAGAGAGATGGAAAGGAGAGATTTCTAAAATATCCAGAGGTAGCGTAGCCTGAGAAGGTCAGAATTTAAGGAAGTGAGGGAAGATATAAGAAGAGTGAGAAAGGGCAGCCAGAACTGCAGAAGAAACATCAGGAGAAGGTGGTGTCATGCTTTCGTGATCATTGTGATATCGAGAGGATTGCTTTTCTTTTTATTTTTTCAATGCTTTATTCATTTTCTGAGAGAGAGAGAGAGAGGCAGAGAGAGAGAGAGAGAGAGAGAGAGAGAGAGAGAGAGAGAATCTGAAGCAGGCTCCACAGCCAGGAGCCTGATGTGGGGCTCAAACTCAGGAACCATGAGATCATGACCTGAGCTATAGTCAGACATTTAACTGACTGAGCCACCCAGGCACCCCAAGAGAGGATTGTTTTTAAGTTAATATTTATTTTTGAGAGAGACAGAGAGAGTAGGGGAGGGGCAGAGAAACAGAGAGAATCCCAAGCAGGCTCTGTGCTGTCAGCATGGAGCCTGATGCGGGCTTGGAACTCACGAACTGTGAGATCATGACCTGAACCCAAATCAAGAGTTGGATGCTTGGGGCGCCTGGGTGGCGCAGTCGGTTAAGCGTCCGACTTCAGCCAGGTCACGATCTCGCGGTCCGTGAGTTCGAGCCCCGCGTCGGGCTCTGGGCTGATGGCTCAGAGCCTGGAGCCTGTTTCTGATTCTGTGTCTCCCTCTCTCTCTGCCCCTCCCCCGTTGATGCTCTGTCTCTCTCTGTCCCAAAAAAATAAATAAAACGTTAAAAAAAAAAATTAAAAAAAAAAAAAAAAAGAGTTGGATGCTTAACCGACTGAGCCACCCAGGTGCCCCAAGAGAGGCTTTTTCTTTTTAAAGTTTATTTATTTATTTGGGGGAGGGGGACAGCGGGGGAGGGATAGAGCGAGGGGGACAGAGGATCCAAGTGGGCTCTGTGCTCACAGGAGTTGTTGGGCTCAAACTCATGAACCGTGAGATCATTATCTGAGCCGAAGTCGGACACCTAACCGACTGAGCCACCCAGGTACAGCCCAAGAGAGGAGATTTTAAAAGAAGGGAGGAGGTAGGAAGATAATGGGCTGGAAAACGGCCCTGGATTGGGCACTGGATTGTGGCTGACCGGAGTGAGAGCGATGGCAGCAGAGTGCTCTGCTTTAGCACCTGTGCGCCTCTCCTGGTCCGTCTCCCGCACCCTCAAGAGCCCTGGGCTCGGGCCATGCTTGCCGTTCCTCAAAGGTGCCACAGCTGGCAAGCTGCCCCAGCTCATGCTCTTGAACAACTCTGACTTGACTCTGCAAAATTCAAGGCAAGCTCAGCTCTTCAGAGAAGCCCAGCAGGTCAGTTCCTGGATCCCAGGGAGGAGCAGCCACTCCCGTAGCACTTGCTGTGTCCTTTCCTCGCATTACTTTAGTAGCTGCTGGCTGTGCACATCTGTCTCCCTGCCAGCCTGTGGAGCCTCTTTCAAGCAGGGGCTTCGGTTTATGCATCTTTGCATTCCAACCTCTCAGCCCAGGGCCTGGCCTGGAAAGGAGCTTACTGCACGCTAATAAGGGATCAGTGCCTGCAGGGATGCACTCGCCAATTCTCCTGCTACAGGGCAATGGAATCTGGTTGCCATGGTGCTGAGAGAGTGATTCCTCCACCTGCTGTTTTCAGGAGGAACAAATCACAGTGAGCTGAATGCATGTTGGCATCTGGCCAGCAGGACGGATGCTGGGCCAACCCTGACATGGCAGAGACACCTTTCCAGCAAAACAGACCTTTTCACCCTTTTCTTCCAGGCAGCTAAGACTGTTGAGTAACATCAGAGTTTCCTTGCTTCTGTCGCTGGGAGATTTAAAGGGCTCCTCTTTTGCCAGTATCCTCCTCTGCTCTTATGCTAGTTTTCTCTCCTCCTCTCCTGCCTCCCAACACTGTACTTTCTATCTCCTTGTCTGAAGCTAAGACAGGCTCCCAAACTAAAGCCTGTTGGCCAAATGCTCAGAGGACCTCAGTCTTTTTCTAAAGGCCTTTAATGGATTGGGTGAGGTGTACCCACATTATGGAGGTTTGCTTTACTGATCTACTGACTGCAATGTTAATCTCATCCAAAAACTCCCTTTACAGCAACATCCAGATGTGTTTGACCAAGTATCTGAATACTGTGGCCTAGCCAAGGTGACACATAAAATTAGCCCATCAGAGTGTATGACCCAGTTCTTGTCAATGAGATGTCACAAGTTGTTGCGTGTGGCTTCTGGAAGGGCTCCTAAGGAGACAGACAGCTGTGCTGGCCCACGTCTTGGTCCCTCTTCCTTATCCTTTCTGCCTAAGAGGTGGGCCTAATTCTGGACACTTCATCAACCGTCAGAGAAGTCAGCTGCAACATCTTCAAGCCTTGAGCCTGCCCTGGGCTTCTCATCTTTGTGCTTCTTTTTAGATGGCAGAAAAATAGAGTGCTGTTGTGCAGTTCTACATCCGTTTTTCACGTCTCTGTGAATTGCAGTTAAATGCAACTCCTAATACACCAGCCTCTGCTTCTTGGCCATTCAAAGCTGTTTCATTTTCTGAGCCTGCCCTCGAGGCCCCTGCTGACCCTGTGAGCCATCTTGCTGTCCCTTAATACATGTTCTGTCATTTGGGCTAGCCTGAATGGGATCTTATTTATAACCAAGAACCCTCCCCAGTGTAAGGCATATGCTAGGTGGGAGGGACTGAGGAAATTAGGGGTGTGAGGCCAAAGGCAAATGACTACTCCTCTTGAAAGTTAGTAAAGCTGGATCATAGAGCGCGTGTGGAGTGAGGGTGGGAGGCAGGCCTTGGTGAGACTGGACTTTATCATGAAAACAGGGGGGTTGGTGGGTAGGCTTTGTGTAGGTCACATGATCACACTTTCAAATCAGGAATCTCACTGTAAGTGTAGCAAGGAGAAAAGATTGCTGGGAGTTAGTATGGAGACAGGGAAACTTGGTGTAGGGATCCAGATAAGAGATGATGGAGCAGTGGAGGAAGAAGAAACAGACTTTAGAAAGACTGAGAGATAAATAAAAGGCAAGAACTGTATTTGACAAGTAACGGGGAGAAAGAGGTCAAGTTCAGAAGCAAGAATTCTGGCTTGAGCGCCTGGATGGACACCATCCTTTCCTCTGGCAGGCAGTTTATCATCCTCGCACCATACCCCATACCTGTGGAAGTGTTGGTGGACACAGAACCTGTCACCTCTCATCCCCTTCCTGAAATCATAATAGCTAGTCTTTCAGGTGGTCTTAGGCTGCATCATCAAAGGTACTGAGTTCAGAACCAGGGAGGTGATGCTCTTGTCCCCTTGACTCTGGTTAGAACATACACCAGGTAGATCATGTCTAATCTTAGTCCCTAAACTACAAGGTGGAGTTTAACAACTAGAACTGCCTAGGTAAGAGGGTCATCAGGAAACCACACCAATGAGGAAGTTCTAAGGGATCTGGGACTGGACCATTTTTAAGGGTATAATGCTCCTGTGTGCAAAAGTTTAAAGGCAGAGGGTACAGAGTGCTCCTTGTGGCCCTAGAGTACACAACAAGAACTGATGGACTGAAGCTATAGGGAGGCATATTTTTGTCCAACATAAAGAACCTTCTCTGGATCAGGGTTGCCCTGTGTCGATAGGAAGCCCAGGGAGGGAAGGAACAGCCCATCTGAGAGGTACGTGGGAGGAGGCTGAGGGGTTCTTCCTCCCAATCCACCCCAAGGAAAGATGGAGTAGGGACCACAGCTCAAGTAGCCACAGGAGTCAGGTGAGGCATTAGTGGGAGCAGTCCAGCTAACGGTGCACAAACTCGAAATTAAAACCAACAGCAGCAACAAATGGTGTGCAGTCCAACAAATCCTGCTGCAGACGTGGGATGGGGTCAGTGCACAACTTCTGCCATGGAAGGTGGGGAGCGGAGTGTGCTGGTTGGCCGGGGCTGGTCTAACAAAGTACCCCAAACTGGGTGACTTAACAGAAATTTATTGTCTCACAAGTGTTTGCAGGGCCGTGCTCCTTCTGAAACTTCTAGGGGAGATTCTTCCGGCTTCTGGCGGCTCTCGGTGTTACCCGGCTGCTGGCAGCATGATTCCCATCTCTGCTTCCATCCTCACGTGGCCATCTCCCCTCTGTGTCTGTGTCCAGGTTTCCCTCATTTTATGAGGACACCAGTCATGTTGGATTAAGGGTCCACTCTCCTCCTATACGAACTCAACTGATTCTATCTGCACGGACCCCATTCCAAATAAGGGCACATCGTGAGGTGGCCTGATCTTTTGCAGGGGCACAATTCGAACCACACCCCCAAGTCTGAAGTCCGGTTCAGCTGGAGGCTTGTCAATCCAGGAGTCACACGTAGCTTGGGTGAGCCTTTTGTCTGTTTTTGCCTGTCTTGTCTTTCTAGCTTAGGGAAGGAAGCTTCTTCCTTCCCATCAAACTGGCAAAGCCAGAGCCCCACGAATGTTCAGTGACTGACCCACCCTCTCTCTGCAGGAGAGGCATAGGGGATGCCTCTCACGGCATAGCTGGATGACTTCTCATGGGGCTGAGAAGGGCTTGGAGAGCTTCCGTGTGCTCACAGTCTTGGGGCAGGGTCTCTAGTGGTCTCAGCTCTGGTGCAGAGGCTACTTTCTGCTCTGACAACCTCGGAAAGCCAGGCCTACGTGTGCCTGACACAGCCCGCTCTCTGCCTAGGTGCTGGTTTGTGGGGAACTGCTCCCCTCTGCCGGACAGAGGGAAACCTGCTCTCCTTCCGTTTCTCAGTATTTGTTCCCCTAAGTCACAAGTTCATAAATCCATAGTAAGAATGGGAAGGGGCCAGAGGTCAGCAGGTCCAGTCTCCTTCACCGTTCAGAGAGGGAGACCGAGGCCAGAAAGGGGAAAGGCCTTGTTGAAGGCCACAGAGAGAGTTAGAGGAGGGGCTGGGATTAGACAGGAACCCCCTCCCTCCCACACCCCGGTCTGGGAAGCATCCCTGAGGATCCTAGCAGCATGGGCTGGAAGAAAACCAAGCGGCTCCTGGGAATCCTTTACATACATTAGATTGGAGGACAAATGGTAGAAGAAGGCAAAAGAGAAGGAGGGGGTAGTTCACCTCAAGTAGGGGCATCAGAAAGCTGGAGAGATACTGGCCCAGGGAAGTGTACCAGGACCATCAGTCCATCAGTCCACTTACTCCAGATAATTCCCCATCATCAGCCTGTGTGAGTGATCTGAGCACAGCCTAACTCCATACTCCTAAAAAGTCACGTATCCACACAACTTCTGTCAATCAAATGCTCTTTTACTCTCTCCCTCCTTCTCCTGTGTCCCGATATCCTTTCCATCTTTCTCACACCTGGCCCACCTAGAACTTGCTATTGCAAGCTTACCGCGCTCATAAGTACACCAGAAGGTATCACCACTCAAATGCAACAGAAATTTACATTTTGCTCATGTCAACAGTTCAAAGAGCTTATCAGAAAAAGGTGGAGCAACAGGCTCTGTTCACACAGTCACTCAGGGACCAGGCTCTGCCGTAACGCATGGACATCAACAGCCAGCCAGCAGAAAGGGAAGGGCACAGAGGATGGCACACGGGAGTTTGAGGCTGGGCTGGGAAGTAGTGTGCAGCAAATTCAATCACGTTCCATCGGCTGGAACTCAAAGGATCCAAAAGGGACGAGACAAAACTAAACCTAAAGCTGGGTTGAATGTTGATCGGATGGGAGGTGCAGCACCATGAGAACATGCCTCAAAGAGCTCCTACACCACGCCCAGGACCCCAGCTGCTGCCCCTTGAAATTCATGACAGCGCTGGTGCTGAGGCACGCCTCCTGCAGGCTGCTCCCTGCCACTGAATGAGTGTAGTCCACACACTATGGCAGATGGTTCCTCTGAGTACTGGGGACTCTTGTGTTGTCAGCTTTGGTTCCAGAACTCCCCAATGGCTTTACTTAACCTTCCTGAGACTATGTGGCAGGCTAGGAGGCTTCACCCAGCTGTTGCTTGCTCTCCTTCACTCGGTGGTCAGACTTGCATCATGGGCTGGTGGTTCTCCTGGCCTCCCTGCTTCTTCTCAACTTCCTTTCACATAGGTGTTTCTCCTAATAATAAACTTGCACACATAGTCCTGACTGGTGTCTCCATCTTGGAGGACCCAGTCTAACACAGGAGCCAACTCCCTGGTATTAACTACTCCAATTCCATTGGGGTCATTTAGTGCAGGTGGTGAAGACAGACAAGACTTGTTGAACAAATGATGCTCTGGGTACACCTAGAACTTGCTAGCTGCATAAAGAGGTTCCAGGGTGTTAAGATCACAACATGCTTTTTTATGGGGCCACGATTTGACCCATAAAATTCTCCAGGCTCAGCTGGGTGACCCCTTTCCACATTTCCCCAGCGGTATTGCTCTTTAGTTCTTCACAAGAGTTTTATAACCCTCCCCAACATCACAGCCATGCAATGTTTCCCCTCGCATTCAACAAATGGCTGTCGCCCCTTCACAGAAAACCAAACCCTGACAGAAGGGAAGTCCCTTAACTGCATGCAGCATCTGCCTCTGCTTTATCCACCTTCTTCTCCTGCCCTCCATCATCATATTCTTCCTTGAATCTAATCTATATCCTGTTTAAGGGTCCCTTTGCTCTGATGCAGGGATCCTGCCTCTTCCCAGTTTTCTCCATTCCAGAAAATGACACCACGATCTACTGATTTGCTCAGGCTAACAATATCCACAAGTCCATCTTTATGCTTTTCTCTTCCTGACTCTCCTTCTTCCTTTTACAGGACCAATCCATCGGCATGTCTGATTTGCTTTATTTTCAAGGTATTTTCCTAAACCAGTCCATCTCAGCATCTCTACTGTTACTCCTCTGATCCAGGAAATCTAACTGGCAGTTACAAAAACCTCTTAACTGTTTTCTCCATATCCATTCTTGTTTCATTCCAGCCCATTCTCCAAACACAGCCAGAATGATCATCTTAAAACAGACGTCAGACCATTTACTCCCCTGCTTAAAATGCTTCAGCAACTCCCCATTGCAGATGAAAATAAACAACATTTTTTTTTATCATGGCCTACAAGATCTGTATGACCTGGACTTTGCTGACCTCTGTGATCTTATTTCATATCCCTCTCCTTTTCATTTACAACATTCTAGACACGTGGATTTTCTTACTATTCTTTACAAAGGCCAAGTAGGTTGCTACCTCAGGGCCTTTGCATATGCTATTACTCAGATCTTCTCTTGGCTGATTCCTTGTCATCTCTATATCCTAGATCAAATGTTGCCTCCTTGGAGAGGCCTGACCACCTGTCTAAAGATGACCCTCGGGGCGCCTGGGTGGCGCAGTCGGTTAAGCGTCCGACTTCAGCCAGGTCACGATCTCGCGGTCCGTGAGTTCGAGCCCCGCGTCGGGCTCTGGGCTGATGGCTCAGAGCCTGGAGACTGTTTCCGATTCTGTGTCTCCCTCTCTCTCTGCCCCTCCCCCGTTCATGCTCTGTCTCTCTCTGTCCCAAAAATGAATAAACGTTGAAAAAAAAAAAATTAAAAAAAAAAAAAATAAAAAAATAAAGATGACCCTCATCCCATATGCACATTCTATCAAAATTTCCTGCTTTGTTAATTTTAGAGTTTTTATCATTATCTGAAGCTATTTATTAACCAGCTTATTTTTATGTTGCACACATGGTCCCAAATAATATAAGCTCCTGGGGCACATGGGTGGCTCAGTTGGTTAAGCATCTGACTTGATTTTGGCTCAGGTAATGATCTCATTGTTCATGAGTTAGAGCCCTGAGTCAGGCTCTGCACTGACAGTGTGGAGCTGCTTGGGATTTTCTCTCTCCCTTTCTCTCTGGCCCTTCCCCGCCAGTCCCTAGAACAATGCTTGACACACGGTATGTGCTTGGTGAATGTTTATTGGATGGCTGTGTGACAGGTGCCAGGGCCCTTAGGCAGCACAGAAGTTCCAGAGAGGACACTATCTCACGACTGTGACATTCCCAAATCCTAAAAGGGGTCTTGAAGGCCAAAGGTTTGGTCACCTGTGTGCCAAGCTGGAACACAGGAATCCTTTCAAAGGCTAAGAGTCCTAGCACTTGGATCCAGCCTCCCTAGGGTGCTGCATTAACCACCTCTCAATGAGACCCTGGCACCGTGACCAGATGGTGTTTGGGGACAGTTGCTGGTCTCCATTTCTTTCTTTCTTTCTTTCTTTCTTTCTTTCTTTCTTTCTTTCTTTCTTTCTTTCTTTCTTTCTTTCTCTCTCTTTCTCTCTTTCTTTTCTTTCTTTCTTTCTTTCTTTTTTAATTTTTTTAAACATTTATTCATTTTTGAGAGACAGAGAAACAGAGCACAAGCTGGGGAGGGGCAGAGAGAGACAGAGACACAGAATCAGAGACAGGCTCCAGGCTCTGAGCTGTCAGCACAGAGTCCAATGTGGGGCTCGAACTCACGAACTGTGAGATCATGACCTGAGCCGAAGTCAGATGCTTAACCGACTGAGCCACCCAGGTACCCCCTGGTCTCCATTTCTTCTGGATCCACAGACCTCTATTCCTCATCTTAGAGAATATCTTGCTACTCTAGCCACTTGTGCTTCTCACTTTACAAGCCCCTGAGTAGGGATCTCCCCCTGACTCTTAATTTAACAGTTTTAGAAGATAAAATCTTTTGTTACCTATGCCGTGGGAATCAAGGAGGGAAGGGAAGAGAAGCAGTTCTCTTTCTTCTTGATGCTTCTACACCAGTAAAATCAAAACAGAAATTAATCTTACATTAAATTACCCTGCCTCAGCCACTGACATTATCGTTAAGGTTTCAAGGGACCTTACCTTGTTGTTTTTGGAGGACGGAATCTGAAACAAATATTTGCTAAGGGAGGCTGGAAATTGAGGCAAAATGTTGTTAATGGTTCATGGGCCAGAAAGGAAAGTCAGTGAGAGAAAATTAGGGAAACCAGATCATCTGGACCACAGGCCAGGTTCACGCACCCTGTATTCACAAGCTTCTTCAGGGCACCTCTCTGCTTTAGCCTCTGCTGTAGCTGCCTGCACCCAAGGGGAAAAGAAGCTCAAAATCAAGCCTTGGAATTTTCTGCTTCTTAAGTAAAGGGCTAAAGATTTATTGAATATGACAGGTACCCGGCGTTTCTGTAGTAAGGAGATCCAGGGAGGACATTTTTCTCACTGCGGTGACAATCACAAAGGTGATTGAGGGCCAACAGTTTGATCACTCGCATCTCAAGAAAAGGGATTGTACAGCCAGTTCAGGGAAGAATCCATCACTGTGTACCAAATTACCCTCAAACCTAGGAGCTTAAAAGGCCACAAAAATTTATTATCTCATGCTTCTGTAGTTCAGAAATCTGGGAGCAGCCCAGGAGGTGGATCTGGATTGGGACCTTCCATCAAGTTAGATGCAAGAAGTTTTGACTAGGCCTGTAGTCATCTGAGGGTGGACTGCGGCTGGAAGGCATGACTCCTAGATGATACACTCACGGGGCTTATGGCAGGAGGTCTCAGCTTCTCATTGGCTGTTGGCACTGATCATAAAAAAGCTTGAGTGGCTATATTAATATGAGACTAAGAAGATTTAAGATGAAGATGAATATTGCATAATAACAAAAGCGTCATTCAGCAAAAAGATTTAACAATTATAAATGTGTCTGTGCCTAATAAAGTCAAAATGCATGAAGCAAACATGACAGAATGAAGGGAGAAATAGACAAATTCACAATCACAGAGATTTAAAAAAATTTTTTTTAATGTTTATTAATTCTTTGAGAGAGACAGAGAGACAGAGTGCGAGCAAGGGAGGGGCAGAGAGAGAGAGAGGGAGACGGAATCTGAAACAGGCTCCAGGCTCTGAGCTGTCAGCACTGAGCCTGGTGAGCGGCTTCAACCCACAAACCATGAGATCATGACCTGAGCCGAAGTCAGATACTCAACTGACTGAGCCACCGAGGCACCCCACACAGTTAGAGACTTTTTCAAAATTTATTTATTTTGAGAGAGAGAGAGTGTGAGTGAGTGGGGGAGAAGCAGAGCAAGAAGGAGAGAGAACATCCCAAGCAGGCTCCACGCTCAGTGCAGAGCCCAATGTGGTGCTTGATTCCATGACCACGAGATCACAACCTGAACCGATATCAAGAGTCAGACGCTTAACCAACTGAGCCACCCAGGCACCCCAGTTAAAGATTTTAATATCCTCTCTCAGTTATTGATAGAACAACAACAACAACAAAAAGTAGTAATGACACAGAAGATCTGAACACTATCAACCACCCTGTCTAACTGACCTTTATAAAACACTACTCACAACAACTGCAAAATGCACCTTTTTTTTTAAGTGTACATGGAGCATTCACCATGGTATTGCCATATGCTGGGTCACAAAATGTACTGATGTTGATAAATTTCAAATGTTTTTCTCACACCATGTGGGAATTAAAGTAGAAAACAACAATAAAAATAATAGTATATGTTTAAAAGCCTCAAATATTTGGAAGTTAAACAACACTCTTCTTGATAACTAATGGGTCAAAGAAGACATCATAAGGGGAATTAGAAAGCATTTTAAACTAAATGAAAATGAAAACGCAATGTATCAAAAACTTTGGGATTCAACTAAAGCAGTACTTAGAGGCAAATCTGTAATTTTAAATGTTTATTTAAGAAAAGAAAAAAGGCTTACAATAAATTAAACTGCTACCTTGAGGAGCTAGAAAAAGAAGAGCAATTTAAACACAAATTAAGTAAAAGAAAACAATTATAAAGTAGAAATCAATGGAATAGGACATGTACAAAACAATAAAGAATGTTAACAAACCCAAAGGTTAGATGTTTGAAAAATTGATAAATTGGTAAACATTTAGCAAGACTGATCGAGAAAAAAATAGAAGAAGAAAAAAAACCCTAATTACTTATATCAGGAATGAAATAGGGGATGGGGTTTTACTCTAGACCTTACATGAATTTAAAGGATAATATTGGAATGTTATGAGCAACTTTATGCCAATAAACCTGACAACTTGTATGAAACAGACAGATTTCCTGAAAAACAAAATTTACCAAAAAAAGACAAAAGAGGAAATAGAGGATACGGATAACTTTCATTTCTATCAAAGGACCTACTCACAAATTCACTGGTAAACTCTACCAAACAGTTATGGGAGAAATAATACCAATCCTACAAAGATGGGTATTTTAGGAAAGAGGAGAAACTCTTCCCAACTCATTTTATAAAGCCAGCGTAACCTTGATAGAAAGACTTCACAAAAATATTGCAAGAAAAGAAAATTATAGGCTAAAATTGCTCATGAACATAGAGGCAAACATCCTTATCAACATATCAAATCCAAAAAATGTAAGAAGGATAAAACCAAGTGGGGTTCCTCCCAGCAATGCAAAGTTGATAGAACATTTGAAAAATTCAACAATGTAGTTTAGTTACATTAAGAGAATCAAGGAGAAACATCCTCTCAGTAGAAGCATAAAGAGCATTTTACAGAATTCAGCACCTATCCATGACAAAATCTTAAGCAAAGTAGGAATAGGCATGAACTTCATTAAAATGATAAAGGCATCTACTAAAAATTCTACATCCAACATGATACTCAAAGAAACAATGAACATTTTGCCTCTAAGATCAGAGGCACATTTTTCCCTTTAAGCACTTTGAATATATCATGCCACTCTCTTCTGGTCTGCAGAATTTCTGCTAAAAAATCCGCTGATAGCCTTATGGGGTTTTCCTTATAAATAACTGCCTTTTCTCTTGCTACTCAAAAATTTTTTTCTTTATCACTAGTTTTTGCCATTTTTAACATGTGTCTTGGTGTGGACCCCCTTGGGTTGAATTTTGGGAGGATCTCTCTGTCTTCTAGATCTGGATATCTGTTTCCTTCCCCAGATACAAGGAAGGATGTTCCCCTAACAAGGCAATATGTTCATCCTCACCACTTCTTTTCAATACTATACAAGATGACCTAGATATACAACCAGGCAAGTATAAAAAAAAAAGCATAAAGATCAGAAAGAAGTAAAACTGATTCTATATATAAATGACATGATTATTAATGTAGAAAATCCCAAGAAACCTATAAAAAACCCTAAAAAACAAAAAAACCCATTACTGAAATTAGTAAATGAGAGATCACTATATAAAATCCATTACGTTTTTATACATTAGCGACAAACCATTGGAAAACAAAATCATGCTCAGCGTCACCTAGTAAAACACTTAGAAATAAATTTAACAAAAGACATCCAAAGCCTGTATTGCTAAACTGTCAATTCCCCCAAAATTGACCTATGGATTCACAATCCCAGCAAGTATTTATTTTTTTTTAATTGACAAGTCAATTCTAAAATTTATATGGAAATGGAAAGGATGTGGAATAGTCAAAAACAATTTTGAAAAGGAAGGAAAGGTGGCAAATGTACACTATTTGATTTCAAGACTTACTAGAAAGCAACAGTAATCAAGAAAGTGTGATATTGGCATAAAGGTTGATAGACAGATGGAACACTAGAACAGAATAGGAATCACAGAAATAGACTCACACTTATATAGTCAATTTATTTTTGACAAAGACACCATATCTGATCAGTGGTGTAATAAATTTTGTGAGCTTTTTTTCTTTTAACAATTGGTGCTTGGAAAGATGGTGGAGTAGGAGGACCCTAAGCTTGCCTTGTCCCAGGGATCTAACTAGGTAACACTCACAGCACCGTAAATAACCCAGAAAATAATGTGAAAACTGGCAGAACAAATTCCACCATTAAAGACTGAGAAGAGGCCACATCGAAGAAGGTAGGAAGGCTGGAGATGCAGTCTGGGAACAAAATAGACCATGGCCGTCTGTGGTGGGGAGGGAACCGGTGGCATGGAAAAGGGCAGAAAACAGACTGTCACACCAGAAAGCACAAATGGGGAGGATGAATCCCCATAATACTTCCCTTTGAAAGCCAAAGGGGCCAATTTCATGAGTTCTTATGAGGAGCAGGATTTAAAGCCTGAAATATTAAAAATCTGTGGGCTCAGTTCTGGGAGAGTCTGGGTTAGGAAGTGGAGTCCTTGTCCTTAGATAGCATGACAAACAGCCTATGCAGATATGGCATAGAACCGAGAGGTTTGAAAAATGCCAGGGGCAGAAGAGAGGGAGAGTGACTTGCTTATCTCAGAGTGACAGAGAGACTGGGATCATGGGGAGACCCCTCTAGGAACAAAGGAGCTGGCAGGCACCATTTCCCTCCCCTAGCCCCAGCATAAACAATGGCTACCTGTAGGAAGCAGCACTTCAGTAAAACTCATTACCTAACTTGCTTGCACCAAGCCCTACTCCCTACTTTGCAGATGCACCCTTTCCAGTCATGCTCAACTTAGTGCTGGTGCTGGGGGACTCTCCCCCCGTCCCCCCCACCTTCCCTCCCCCCCTCGCAAGAAGACATGTGCAAATCCTGCCAGCACCACATTTCTTGGACTTGTGCATTTTACAGGACCTCAGTTCCAGCACCATTGGGGCAGGTCTCATTTCACAAGCTGACCACTGCACACCTTGTTAAAATGTACCCCACCCCTGCTGGGGATCAAACACAGCCCACAATAGGTAAAGAGAGCCTCTACAAACAACCGGACTGAAGGAAAAAGAAGATTCAACAGCAGAGCACATGCAACACTCATAGGAGACACTCTCTGAAGCACCAGGCCTTGGGGAAAAGGGAACACTGCACTTCAGGGTGCTATAGGACTTCTTCTTCATAAGGCTATATTGTTAAGAGCAAGAGAAGTAGCTGAATTTCCTAACACACAGAAACAGACACAGAAGGTCAGACAAAATGAGGAGACAGAGAAATATCTCCCACATGAAAGAACAGGACCAAACCACAGCAAGAGACCAAAGCTAAATGGATATAAGTAATATGACTGATAGAGATTTAAACATTTTTTTTAACGTTTATTTATTTTTGAGACAGAGAGAGACAGAGCATGAATGGGGGAGGGTCAGAGAGAGAGGGAGACACAGAATCTGAAACAGGCCCCGGGCTCTGAGCTGTCAGTGCAGAGCCTGATGCGGGGCTCGAACTCACAGACTGTGAGATCATGACCCGAGCTGAAGTCAGACGCTCAACCGACTGAGCCACCCAGGCGTCCCTGACTGATAGAGATTTTAAAGCAATGATCATAATAAAGATAATCACTGGACTTGAGAAAAAAGTGGGAGACATCAGCTGGACTTGAGAAAAAAGTGAGAGACATCAGCGAGACCCTTAACACAGAGATAAAACAAGAACCAACCAGAGATCAAGAACACAGTAAGTGAAATTAAAAAGACACTTGATGGAATAAATAGCAGGCTAGATGAAACAGGGGAACGAATTAATGAACTGGAAGACAGAGTAATGGAAAGTAACCAAGCTGAGCAAAGGAAAGAAAATCATGCAAATTGGGAATAGTCTTAGGGAACTTGGTGATTCCATCAAGACTAATAACATTCACATTACAGGGATCTCAGAAGAAGACAAGAGAGAAAAGGGGCAGAAAATGTATTTGAAGAAATAATATCTGAAAACGTTCCTAATCTGGGGAAGGAAATAGATATCCAGATCCAGGAGACACAGAGATCCTCCCAAAATTCAACCCAAGGAGGTCCACACCAAGACATATAGTAAAAATGGCAAAAAGTAGTAATAAAGAAAAAAAATTAAAAGCAGCAAGAGAAAAGGCAATTACTTATAAGGAAAACCCCAAGGCTATCAGTGGATTTTTTAGCAGAAACTCTGTAGGTCAGAAGGGAGTGGCATGATATATTCAAAGTGCTTAAAGGGAAAGATGTGCAGTCAAGAATACTCTATCCAGCAAGGCTATCATCCAGAATAGAAGGAGAGATAAAGAGTTTCTCAGACAAACAAAAACTAAAAGAGTTCATGACCATTAAACCAGCCCTACAAGAAATATTAAAGGGGATTCTCTGAGTGGAAAGGAAAGAGCATACATGAGAGTATGAAAAGTAAGAAACACAAAAGCAGTGGGGCGCCTGGGTGGCGCAGTCGGTTAAGCGTCCGACTTCAGCCAGGTCACGATCTCGCGGTCCGTGAGTTCGAGCCCCGCGTCGGGCTCTGGGCTGATGGCTCAGAGCCTGGAGCCTGTTTCCGATTCTGTGTCTCCCTCTCTCTCTGCCCCTCCCCCGTTCATGCTCTGTCTCTCTCTGTCCCAAAAATAAAATAAACGTTAAAAAAAAAAAAAAAAAAAAAAAAAAAAGAAACACAAAAGCAGTAAAAATAAATATTTTTGTAAAAATCAGTCAAGGGAATCATAAAATAAAAGGATGTAAAATATGACACCTTATACCTAAAACATAGGGAGCAGAGGAGTAAAGAATGGGTTTAAACTTAAGCAACCATCCACTTAATATCGATTGCTATAAGCAGCTGTTATATACAAACCTAATGGTAACTGCAAATCAAAAACTAGTAATAGATATGTAAAGACTAAGGAGAAAGAAATCCAAATATATCACTAAAGAAAGCCAACAAACCATGAAGTAGAGCAACAGAAGAAAGGATCAGAGAAAATCTATAGCAACAACAAATTATAATTTGGCAATAAATACGTATCTGTTGACAATTACTTTGGATGTAAATGGACTACACATTCCAATCAAAAGACATAGGGTGACAGAGTAGATAAAAAATCAAGACCCATCCATGTGTTACCTATAAGAGACTCATTTCAGACAAGATACCTGCAGATTGGAAGTGAGGGGATGGACAAACATCATAAAAATGGATGTCAAAAGAAAGCCAGGGTAGCAATACTTCTATCAGACAAAGTAGACTTTACCTTTTTTTAAAAGTTTATTTATTTATTTTGAGAGAGAGAGGGAAAGAGAGAGAGGGAGGGGTAGAGAGAGAGATGGGGAGAGAGAGAATCCCAAGCAGACTCCATGCTGTTAGCACAGAGCCTGACATGGGCCTCAAACCCACAAATTGTGAGATCATGACCTGAGCTGAAGTCAAAAGTCAGGTGCTTAACTGACTGAGCCACCCAGGTGCCCAGACAAAATAGACTGTAAAACAAAGACTATAACAAAGACTGTAACAAGAGACAAAGAAGGACACTATATAGTAATAAAGGGGACTATACAAGAGGATATAACAACAGTAAATATTTATGCACCCAAGATGGAAGCACCTAAATACATAAAACATTTAAAAACAAACATAAGGAAATAATCGATAGTAATACAACAATAGGGAACATTAACACCCCACTTACCTCAAGGGACAGGTCATCCAAACAGAAAACCAAGGAAACAGTGGCTTTGAATGACACACTGGACTAGATGGATTTAACAGACATGTTCAGAACATTCTATACTAAAACAGTAGAATACACATTCTTTTTAAATGCACATGGAACATTCTCCAGAATAGATCACATATGAGGCCACAAAAAAAGTTCTCAACAAATTTAAAAAAATTGAAGTCTACCACACATCTTTTCTGATCACAGTGCTATCAAACTAGAAATCAACACAAGAAAAAATCTGGAAAGAGCAGAAATACATGGAGGTTAAATAACATGTTACTAAACAATGAATGGGTCAACCGGGAAATCAAGGAAGATATCAAAATTACATGGAAACAGATGAAATGAAAACACAGTGGTCCAAAATCTTTGGGATAAAGCAAAAGTTCTAACAGGGAAGTTTATAGCAATACAGACCTGCCTCGAGAAGCAAGAAAAATCTCAAATAAACAACCTAATTTTACACCCAAAAGGAGCTAGAAAAAGAAGAACGAAACCCAAACCCAACAAAAAGAAGGAAATAATAAAGATCAGAACAAAAATAAGTGACAAAGAAACTTAAAAAATAATAGAACAGATCAATGAGACAAGGGGCTGGTTCTTTGAAAAGATCAACAAAATTGATAAATCTCTACCAAGACTCATAAGAAAAAAAAAAAGAGCAGACCCAAATAAACAAAATCACAAATGAAAGAGAAATAACAACTGATACCACAAAAATACAGTTACAGACAGTTGTAACAGAGTAGTATGAAAACCTATATGCCAAAAAATTGGATAACCTAGAAGAAATGGATAAATTCCTAGATACAAATAACCAACCAAAACGAAAGCAGGAATTAATAGAAAATTTGAATAGACCAATTACCAGCAATGAAATTGAATCAGTAATAAAAAAAACTCCCAATAAACAAAAGTCCAAGACCAGATGGTTTCACAGGTGAATTCTACCAAACATTTAAAGAAGAGTTAATACCTATTCTTCTCAAACTATTCCAAGCAATACAAATTAATTCTATGAGGCCAGTATCACCCTTATGCCCAAACTAGATAAAGACACCACAAAAAAGAGAACTAGAGGCCAATATCTCTCATGAATATGGATGCAAAAATCCTCAACAAAATATTAGCAAACTAAATCTAACAATACATTAAAAAATCATACATCATAATCAAGTGGGATTTATTCCCGGGATGCAAGCGTGGTTTAATATTTGCAAAACAACGTGACACATTACATCAATAAAGAAAGAATAAAAACTATATAATCATTTCAATGGATGCAGAGAGAACATTTGACAAAGTACAACATCCATTTGTGATAAAAATCCTTTGCAAATTAGGTCTGGAGGGAACATATCTCAACATAATAAATTCTTACATGAAAAACCAAACATCATATTTAATAGTGAACATCATATTTAATAGTGAACAGCAAACATCATATTTAATAGTGAAAAACTAAGAGCTTTTCCCTTAAGGTCAGGTCAGAAACAAGACAACGATGTCCACTCTTAGCACTTTGATTTAACATGGTATTGGAAGTCCTAGCCACAGCAATAAGACAACATAAATAAAAGGCATCCAAATTAGTAAGGAAGAAGTAAAATTCCCAGTTGCAGATGAGATGATACTGTATATAGGAAACCTAAAGACTCTACAGAAAAACTACTAAAACTGATAAATTAATTCAGTAAAGTTGCAGAATATAAAATCAATGTACAGATATCTGTTGCGTTCCTATACACTAATAATGAAACAGCAGAAAGTGAAATCAAGACAACAATCTCATTTACAACTTCACCAAAACCAACAAAATATCTAGGAGTAAACTTAACCAAAGAGGTGAAAGAACTGTACATTGAAAACTATAAAACACTGATTGATAAAAGAAATTCAAGACAATGCAAAGTGGAAAGATAGTCCATGCTAATGGGTTGGAAGAATACTGTGAAAATGTCCACAATGCCCAGAGCAATATACACATTTAATGCAATCCCTTTCAAAATACCAACAGCGTTTTTCACATAACTAGAATAAACAATCCTAAAATTTGTATGGAACCAAAAACAAAAAAACAAACAAACAAACAAAAAAAACAAAAAAACCCCCAAACACCCAAAACCCAAAAACCAAAACAACAATAAAAAGAAACCAAACCCAAATAGCCAAAACAATCTTGAAAAAGAAAAGCAAAGCTGGAGGCATCATAATTTTGGACTTCAAGTTATATTACAAAGTGGTGGTAATCAAAACAGTATGGTACTGGCATAAAAATAAACATATAAATCAATGGAGTAGAATAGAAAACCCAGACATAAACCCACAATTGTATTGGTCAATTAATCTTTGACAAAGTAGAAATGAATATACAATGGGAAAAAGATAGTCTTTTCAACAAATGGTATTAGGAAAACTGGACAGCTACAGGCAAAAGAATGAAACTGGACCACTTTCTTCCACAATACACAAAAATAAACTCAAAATAGATTTCAATGTGAGACCTGAAACCATAAAAATCCTAGAAGAGAGCACAGGCAGTAATCTCTTATTGCTCATTGGCATATTGCTCATTGGCATCGGCCGTAGCAACCTCTTTGTAGATGTATCTCCTCAGGCAAGGGAAATAAATGCAAGAAATAAACTATTGGGACTACATCAAAATAAAAAGTTTCTGCACAGTGAAGGAAACAATCAGCAAAACTAAAAGGCAACCTACTGAATGGGAAAAGATATTTGCAAATGACATATCCAATAAAAGGTTAGTATCCAAAATATATAAAGAATTGATACAACTTAGTACCTAAAGCTCAAATAATCCAATTTAAAAAATGAGCAGAAGACAAACAGACATTTCTCCAAAGAACACATACAGATGGCCAACAGACACATGAAAAGATGCTCAACAGCATCACTCATCATCAGGGAAATGCAAATCAAAACCATAATGAGATATCACCTCGTACCAGCCAGGATGGCTAAAATAAAAAACACAAGAAACTACAGGTGTTGGCAAAAAGAAAAAGAAACCGTCTTGCACTGTTGGTGGGGATGCAAATTGGTGCAACCACTGTGGAATAGGGTATAGAAATTCCTCAAAAAGTTAAAAACAGAACTACCCTATGATTCAGTAATCACGCTATTGGGTATTTACCCAAAAAACACAAAAACACTAATTCAAAGGCGTACGTGCACCCCTGTGTTTATTGCATTCTTTACAAAAGCTAAATCATGGAAGCAGCCCAAGTGTCCATCAATAGACGAATGGATAAGGAAGAGGTGATATATATATATATACAATGGAACGTTATTTAGCCACAAAAAAGAATGAAATCTTGCCATTTGCAGCAACATGGATGAAACTAGAGAATACAATGCTAAGTAAAATAAGTCAATCAGAGAAAGACAAATACCATTTAATCTCACCTGTATTTGGAATTTAAGAAACAATACAAATGAGCAAAGGAAAAAAAGGGACAAACCGAGCTTCATTAAGTTATGTGGTAAAACTGCCTCTCCTCCTAACTCACATTCTGGCCCTCCACTCAGTAGTTGTGTGACCAGAGACAAGTTGTTTATATCTTAGTGTCCTGAACCCTGAACCCATAAAATGGGAATTATTATGGAGTCCATCTCACTGGGCTGTGAATAAAATGCAGGAGATACTTAAAATGCTAACTGGTATGTAGTAAGCCTTCAATGAATATAATCTATTATTATTGTCTTGTAGATATAGTTTTTTAAGGGAAACCCTTAGGAAATTCTACTAAGGGCCATGTGGACCTATTGAAGATGCACAGCTTTGCCTTTTAGGGATAATTACTGAGGCAGCAGTGGGGAGGATGAACCAGAGTGGGGAAAAAGGGATTTGGAGACTAAAGCTGAGATTGTCCTCACATGAAAATCAATGAGACATTATTCATCTAAAGAATTAAAGATATACATATACATACATATATATATATATATATATAATTGTTTCCAAAGTATACAGAATTTGAATTTTTCATAAAAATTCAAATAAAAATATATGTAAAAATTAGAATTGTTTTTCATTACAAATATTAAGCTAAATCCAAAATTACCTATTAAAGGGAAGCCAACTACAACTGTAATTAATGAGTATCAAATCTTGAAATAAAAGTTTTTAAAACACAAATTGCTTAATATTACAGAAGCTTTTTCTGCACTTGACCTGCTTATGCTAAACTGTCAGTACTTTTCCAGAACCACGTATTGGAACGGGAAGAAGAGAATATGGATTTCCATAGTAGTGGGAAAGGCAACTTCATTTTGGTGAGTCTGTCTACTCTCCTAAACTCCTGGGGTGGAACTGTGGGTCACAGGGAAGGTGTGTGTGGCTGGCTTTAGCAGGAAACCCCAGACAGTTCTTTAACGTGGCTGAACCAGTTGACAACTCCTCTCAGCAGTGTGGGACCGTCCCAGAGCCTTATTTGGCATTTTCCATAATTTTCATTTGGACATTCTGGTGGGTGTGCACAATGCTTTTTCTATAACCAACACTTTATCTTTAACGCTTTATTAATATCCATTCTCTCTGGAAAGGGAATCCAGCTTTGCCAGCCCACCCACCTTTGGGGCAGAGGGGAGGGAAGGAGGGAGTCATCTCCGGAAGGTCCTCAGCGGGGGCCCAAGCACAAGAGGGCAGGTGGGCTGCTGCAAGGCCATGCAGAGGGATTCTCAGCTCCACTCCCCTGCATTACCTTGTTTCCTAGTCTTTCCTCCTCTCTCTGCTTCTCGCTTTTCCACATCTCTGCTGGGTCAAACCCTGCTCGCTCTGCAAAGGTTGCTCAGAACTGACCTTCTCCAAATAGCCCCTCACCTCTCCGCAGCTATTTTCTTGAGGTCGACAAGGCAAGGGCGTGGTAAGAGGGGCAAATCATTAACCAAGTCTCGTTTCTTCATGTGAGGAACAGGAGAGCCTGAGCAACATTGAGTCTGCGTCCTAGAGTCTATGTTTTATGAACCTTTAAGGCACTGGGAGCGCAAAAACACAAACAGAACTGTGTATTCCCGTGGTTGAGCCCCAGTGCGGTGCCCAAAGCCTATGCTTTGAAGGTCCTCGGGCGTCTCTGTCTGCAGGTCTCGGATGCGTCTGCGTCTTGGACTGTCCACTCTATTGGGTGGTGGCCTGACGCATCTTTGTGCAAGTCTGTTGGCGGGGTGTTACCTGAGATCCCGCAGCCCTCCCAGGCGCCGGAGGTGGAGCGAGCCCTCTCCAGGCTCCGAAGGATTGCGGGTTCTGTGTCGAATCTGCTGGCGGTCACCCACCCGGCGCGGCGTCGCGGGGTTGGGGAATGTGCGGCTGCGCGCGCGCCGCGGCGTTTACGCGGCGATTTCATCATGCTCCCGGCCGGGCCGCGCGCGCCGCTTCCGCCGCCGCCCGCCCCGGACCGCCCAGGCCCGCCGGCTCATGCCCTCTCTGCGCCCAGCGCTGCTTAGAGCCGCTCGCGCCGTGCTGCTACTGTCGCTGCCGTCCCGGCTCCCGGCCCAGCCTCTGCTCCGGCCCTGCCGGCGCCTCAGCACGCCCGCCCGCGCCCCGACCTCATTCCCCGCCGCAGCCTCCCGGAGCAGCATGGACGGCACCGGGGCTGAGGAGGTGCTCGCCCCTCTCAGGCTCGCAGTGCGCCAGCAGGTACCGGCATTCTGCGTCTCTCCTCGGCCCCGGGCTCTTCTCCCTCTGGTCTGCTCCGCGTCATCCTCTGTCCTCCTCGGGCACCCGTCCACCTCGCGAGTTGCTCCTTTCCTTCATCCGCTGGAAGCCCTTGGTTTCCTGGCATCTTCCTCGTCTCCCCCGATTCGGACTCAAGTCCCCGCGTGCGTCGGCCACCTTCCGTGTCGTGGACACGCGTCCTAGCCTCTCCTTGGGTGACTCCCTCGGATCCCCTTCGACATCCTGAGTCCGTCTCCTCGCGATCTGCTCTCCTTTCCCAATCCTTGTTAATGTCTGCGCCTTTCCTCTCTCCCATGGGGCTGGGATCTGTGACCTTTGGTACTTCTCCTGGCCTAGCTCAATAACCTCAACTTCAGTTTTCCAATCTCTGCGGTGTTCTTTGTGCCACCCAGGTGGTGAGGTTCCCAGTTCTTTCCCGGTCAGAGGAGAAGCTGTCTGTTTTGTCTTAAGACCGGACTCTTTTTTTTTTTTTTTTTGTAAATCTTCAGGATGCTTTGAACAATGTTTCCTCCTTGACACCTTCCTTCATTTAGTGCTTGGTTTTGCCGAATGATCGGCTGAGAAATAAGTTGAAGCGTGGATGTGAGGAGGTGTTGAACTTCTTTTTCTAATCATGATGTGAGTTCATCATCCTTAGCTCATCGTCCTTCGCTCCTGTCATCTTCTCTGGGTTCTTAATAGTCTTTTAGACTATTTGGAGTGAGTGAGCTTTCAGATCGTAAACCTGGGAAACTGTAAATATTGTTGGGTTCCTGGGTGAAGTCAGCCATCCTCTGTATGGAACACTGAAATTTGATTTTGCGGAAAGGAGGGAAGTTTCATGGACTGGAGTGCTTGGTAATTTAATACAGGCCTCCTTTTCCTAGGGTACTGCATGAATATTAGAATTTAGAAAGGACAAGGAAAAGATTAGTTCAAGTGGATTCCTACATCAAGTCAGGCAGAGCCAAAAGCTTGGAATAGGACCCCAGAATTGATGACCTAGGAGTAAATACCAAATAGGTTTCTCCTGCACGGGTGCCTGATGCAATAACTTCCCTTAGCTACGGAGGGTGGAACCCTCTGTCTCTCGGAAATAATTCATTGGGGCACAGTTGCCAGAAATTCAGCAAATTTTGCCACTTTGTAATGTCTGCTTCTCTCTAGTTTGAGAGTGACTGATTCAATAGTATTTTGTTTTGAAATTTCACTATAGGCTTAATTTTTTCTTATCCTTGGTGTCAGAAGGCTGTGTATGCTTATTCTCTGTTTCCCTCCACCCACCCTACCCAAATAAATTAGGTGTGGTTCCTTTGTCTTTCCTGTAACTCACAATTTTTTTTCCATATCTTTTACTTGAAGAAGGAGAATACATCTAATTTGGGAAAACACACCCCCAAACCCCTCCCTCTGCCACGTTTGCCTGAAACTGCTGTGCAGATTATCCATGTGTAGTAAGACTATGGGACTAGTGTAACAGAAGTCAACTTTGATCATGGAACAACTTTCCGATGCAGTTACTATTAGTGTATTGTTTATGTTAGCTTGGGGTTTTTTTTTGTTTGTTTGTTTTTGTTTTGGGGACTTTAAATTTTTTTCTGAAGATGTAAGTTAGTTGATGTCAGTTCGAGTTCTTTTTCCATTTCTCTAGGACCACACATGTATCAGTTAGCTACCTGGAACTTTGAATCACACAGATTCCAGTGTCAGCTGGAAGGGAATTTAAAGATCACTTACTTAAAGCCTTTTTTTTTTTTTTTTTTTGCTTATGAGGAGATGAGACACTATCACATCTATCCATTTGACATACTTCCATTGGGAAGTTAGTGCAGTTGAAGACATTCTTGGAGTGGGATTTTTAAGGCACTTAACAGCTGGTCTTGTTAGTGGCATGTGTTGTTTTTTTTTTTTAATTTTTGAAAAAATTTATTTATTTTTGATAGAGACAGAGCACAAGTGGGGGAGGGGCAGAGAGAGAAGGAGACACAGAATCCAAAGCAGGCTCCAGGCTCTGAGCTATCAGCACAGAACCCGCCGCGGGGCTTGAACTCACAGACAGTGAGATCATGACCTGTCTTTGAGATCATGACCTGAGGTGAAGTCGGACGCTTAGCCGACCGAGCCACCCAGGTGCCTGTCATGTGTTTTATATAAATTTGCTAATCTGCTAGACTGCGTGGATGATGCTGCTTTTTCATTTGTTGATTGACTGAAATGTATTTTCCCATGGCATATTCTTAGTCATTTCCTGGAGAATTAGTTATGGAACTTGTTGGAGGGCTTCAGAGTATCTAGAAAACGCATTAGTTGTTTGATCAAGGGCACCCTAAGGCAGTTGAAGTTTTTAAAATTTTTATTAGTATTATTATTTTTAGTAATCTATACTCCCAAGTTTGGGCTCAAATTCACATGCTCCCTGAGCTGAGCCAGCCAGGCAGCCCAGGGCAATTGAGTTTTAAAAAAAGGTGGGTATAAGCACAGTATGGCCAACCTTCGTTTTGCCAAATAAGAGTAATTAAAAAATTTGTGTAATCCTCAGACCACCATCTGCTTTCCCCTTTCATTTTATAAAAGAAAGTATATTTTAATACAGAAAAGCACATTATAACTCAAAGAACAGTCTTTTTTTTTTTTTTTTTTTTTTTTTTTTTTTTTTTTTTTTTAAGGCTTTATTTTTTAAGTAATCTCTATACCCAGGGTGGGGCTCGAACTCACAACCTGGAGATCAAAAGTCATATGATCTACCAACAGAGTCAGTCAGGCACCCCGTTTTAAAAATTTAATTATTTATTTGTTTTTAATATTTTAGTTAGTTAATATACAGTGCAATATTGGTTTCAGAAGTAGAATTCAGTGATTCATCCCTTACATACAACACCCCCATCACAACAGGTGCTCTTTCTTAGTTACCCCTCACCCATCACCCATCCAGCCCATCTCCCACCCATGTCCCTCCATCAACCCTCAGTGTTTTCTTTATTGTTAAGAGTCTCTTGTAGTTTGTTTACCTTTATTCTTTACCCCCCTCCCCGTATGTTCATCTGTTTTATATCTGAAATTCCACATATGAGTGAAATCATATATTTGTCTTTTCCTGATTGACTTATTTAGCTTAGCATAATACACTCTAGTTCCATCCACGTTGCAGATAGCAAGATTTTGTTCTTTTTGATGGCTGAGTAGTATCTCATTGTGTATATGTACTACATCTGTATCCATTCATCAGTTGGTGGACATTTGGGCTCTCTCCATAGTTTGGCTATTGTTGATAATGCTGCTATAAACATGGGGGTGCATGTACCCCTTCAAATCTGTATTTTTGTATCCTTTGGGTAAATACCTAATAGTGCAGTTGCTGGATTGTAGGGTAGTTCTATTTTTAGTTTTTTGAGGAACCTCCATACTGTTCTCTAGAGTGGCTGCACCAGTTTGCATTCCCACCAGCAGTGCAAGAGGGTTCCCCTTTCTCTGTATCCCCGTTTTTAAGCAGCCTTTTATATTTATTATTTATTAATTAATATTTATTTTTTATATTTAATAGGTTTAGGTTTGAAAAAAAGATCTAATGCATTGTCCCTTTTAATTGTTTTTTCCTTTTTACTGTGTGTTGGAAAAACATCTGTCTTGGAGTGTCTTGTTTGGGAACTATTGCTCTATGGCAGTGGTTCTCTGGTCTGCAAACCCTTGGTGGTCCTTAAGTTCAAAGTCAGTTTCATAATAAAACTGAGATGTTATTTTCGTTTTTTACTGTGTTGTTAATCTGCACTGAAAATGCAAAAGCAGTGGTGAATATAACTGCCTGCCCTTACTGCTAATCAAATGAGGACACCAAACCAAGTCCTATTGTCTGTCATACTCTGACAGTTAAAAAAAAAAAAAAAAAAAAAAAAAAGAAGTCAGTTTTGCTTTAGAGTGTCCTTGATGGAGCAGTAAAAATTATTAATTTTATTAAATCCAGGCCTTTGTTCTTACATCTTCTTAATGTTCTGTATGACAAAATGGGAAATACACATAAAGCATACGAAATATGATGATTGTCTCAGGAAGAACACTCATGTGATTGAGTTGCAAGCTGACCTATCTGCTTATTTTCACAGAACACTATTTGTAAAATTCAGTTTGAGCATTCATTTTCTGGAAAATGAGTGACGTGAGTCTGTCATTTCAAGGAAACAACTGATGGTATATGTAGCCAATAATAAGATCAGGTTTTCGGTTAATTTTAGAGTTTTGGAAAACTTACCTGCTGCATAAGCTTGACAGACTTTTCTGATGGGATGAGTGGTGATATTAACAAATGTACTTGTTTTGATACAGTATGATAAACAGGTCAGTATTTAGAAGATCTACATAACTGGGTTAACATTTTCCAAATGACCAGTACATGTTGTTATGGAATCAAATATTGGTAAGAGATTTATTCAGAGTCTAAGATACATCAGTGAATTTAATGTAACAGAGTATAAAAAGTTCCTTGTTATAGTTTCCAATTCCACATTGCTACTAACCTTTAAGAAACTATGACTTGTCAGAATTTTGGCATAGTCTAAAGAAGAATATTCACAATTATTTGTTTTTAAAAAAAAAAATTTTTTTTTCAACGTTTTTTAATTTATTTTTGGGACAGAGAGAGACAGAGCATGAATGGGGGAGGGGCAGAGAGAGAGGGAGACACAGAATCGGAAACAGGCTCCAGGCTCTGAGCCATCAGCCCAGAGCCCGACGCGGGGCTCGAACTCACGGACCGCGAGATCGTGACCTGGCTGAAGTCGGACGCTTAACCGACTGCGCCACCCAGGCGCCCCTCACAATTATTTGAAAAGACTTTTAAAATTCTCCCTTAACTTATGATACTCTTTGTATACTTTACCATTAAAATGTTATTTTGCAAGATGGGCAGATACACACATCTAACTGTCTTCTATTAAGCTAGAAATTAAGGGATTTGCAAAATTACAAAACTGTCACTGTTTTTCGTTTTGTTTTGGCAAATACAGTCATTTTTACAAAAATGTTATTTTTATTCATGTTAGCACATATTGAGCTTTTATTTTTACTTTAAAAGAATTAATAACTATTTTTAAATTTGCATTTTAATTTTTTTTTTTTTTTGAATGGAGCCCTGCTCAGCTTTTGACTTTTTTTTTTTTTAATTTTATTTAAATCCAAGTTAGTTAACATGTAGCGTAATAATGGTTTTAGGAGTAGAATTTAGTGATTGACCACTTCCATGTAACACCCAGTGCTCATCCCAACAAGTGCCCTCCTTAATGCCCATCACCCACTTAGCTCATCATGCATTTTAATTTCTAATATAGCACAAATAGGTAGAAATAACCCACAATAACAAAAGCTGTTTGGGATCCTCAGTATTTTTTTTTTTAAGTTTATTGATTTATTTTGCGAGGGGGGTGGGGAGAGAGAGAGAGAGAATGAGAATCACAAGCAGGCTCTGCACTATCAGTGCAGAACCCGATGTAGGGCTCGAACTCATGAACTGTGAGATGGTGACTTTAGCTGAAACCAAGAGCTGGTTGCTTAACCGACTGTGTCACCCAGGCACCCTGGGATCCTCAGTAATTTTTAACAGTAGAAAGGGGTTCTAAGACCAAGAAGGTGTAGAACTGATGCGTTAGGGGAATGTAAAGGGCTCAGAATGCTGCCCACAGTGCATGGTATACTCTTGGTAAATGTTAAGTATTGATCTGAAAGGATTGTGGCTTGTTAGAGCACTAGTGTTACCAAACAAACCATTGCTGGCATGGAGCTCACATTTTCTTGGGATTGCCAGTTTGATAACATTTTGCACCTTTACAAGAGGATTGATGTCTTCTGAATTTGGTGAGATAGGATGATAGAGGAACCTTTTTAGTGCTTACTTGGGAGGTCTTTAATAATGATTTACTGTCTGAACCTCTTACATGTCTAATGGTGGGAATAGACATGTGAATAACATTACTTGTGTTTCAGTATTTCAAACTTTCTTTTGCTGTGATGGGGAAGATACAGGTGAAACTCTCATCTTGGTAGCAGTAAGAAGTCTTAGGGTTAAGAGCCCTGGATTTTTCTCTGCTTTGATTTTTCTGGACTGTGAGTGTACATTAAAGCTCTTGCTTAATCCAAAGGGCAAGTGAAAAGTTTATGAAGTTTTTGTCAAGGATTATAATACACTTGGGAATCTGAGATGAACTCAACAAGAGTCCTCTACCCACGTATGTGTAAAGGCAGCATCTTACAAGGCCAGAAAATGTTTTCTTGTTGGGTTTTCTTGGCCAACTGAATATGCACCATGATATATATGAAGGATCCATTAAGAAGATCCCTTGGAATGATTTCTCATCTAATAGCTACCCTGCTTTATAATCAGAGGCTTTTAGTTATTAATATGTGTTTTAATGGTAGGAATTTACCCAGGAACTAAGCTTCTCAAGGATAATTTAGAGATGTTGATGATATTTCATGTCAGTTTCATTCAGTACATACATACCATACATGGAAGCACAACCCAAAATATAATTGATTGGTGAACAAAGAAGGAAGAAAAATAGTTAGAAGTTAGGACTTCTTAAGTACCTTCATTCCATGTTTAGATCACCTCCAGTTCTTTTGTTTTCAGGATTGGATCATTACAAATCACGGTTTAATTATTCTATTATTCAGAATAAACACGATTATTTCCTTTCTTCACTGCATTTTACAGATGACTAACCCAGTGTGGGAATCCTCACTCACATACTGCTTCTTTTTAATAGCTGCACTTTCTTTGATGTATGTATTCTATGCCTGAACCTTAAAAGACCAAAAAAAAAAAGTGCTTCAAGGGAATTTATTTTAAATTCTTCCTGTCTTTACTTTTACGTGTGGCCTTGCTTGGTAGTGTTCTATGAGAAGCTCCAAAAGAAAAAGTGTATGAAATATGTGGGAGTGCTAATACTTGACATATAGGGGATAGGTATTCAGAAGAACTACTTGCTTACTTATTCAGTCATTCATGAAGAACCACCATTTGCCAACCTCTTTTCAAAACAGAGGTTTCCACAGAGTTCTTATCCTCATCAAAAAGCAGTTAGTGAACATTTATGAGATAGGTGCTCTTGGTAGGTAGAGGAAAGGAAAAGAACCACTGAATAAAGAATAAGTCACTAGATATTGACTGAATACTAAGTGCTTTGTACTGTGCTAGGTTTAGTTTGTGATATCAATCAACAAATATTTGAGTGCCAGAATTGACATGCCAGAATTCCCATCTTAAAAGGGCCTACTTTATACTGACAGGGACAAATAAAATGTGTGTAAATAAATAAGGCACTGGATTGATAGGGTGACTTCAGTTATTGTAAGTGAAATGAAGAAGCTAAAGTTAGAAGATGACTGAGGATGTTGCTTTAGCTGGAGAGGCCAGCACAACGGTATAAAGACTGTTAGTGTGTAATCACACCAGACTCATTTGCATAAGATAAAATAAGAGGAATAACCAATTCAGTGGCTCTCAACTTTCAGACCCAGTGTCCCTTTTTACACCAGATATTTTGGAATCCCCCATTACGATCTGATAATGAAATTCATAGAAAATATCTATAAAATCTAATTAAAGTATGTGTACACATTATGTTTTAAGTGTAATACAAAGAAATAATTTATAATAAAATAATTTGTATTTCTTTTTTAAAATGTTTGTTTATTTTGAGAGAGCATACGGCATCCTGGGGAGGGCCAGAGAGGTAGGGGGAGAGAGAATCCCAAGCAGGCTCTGTGCTGTCAGCGCAGAGCTCTATTTGGAGCTCAGTCCCACGAATTGTGGGGTCATGACCTGGGCCAAAATCAAGAGTCGGATGCTTAACCGATTGAGCCACCCAGGTGCCCCTAAAATAATGTGTATTTCATTGTGTAAATTCTTGGGTATGAATCCACTGGAAGTTATGCAGAAGTAAGCGAATGCTTATACCTGTACATGGATTTACAGTGAGTGTGATTGTAATGGATACACATTGATAAAGGTGTATCCTGTTGGTTGCCCAGATACCACGACAACATTGCCATTGGTTACATGTTGTTGTTTGTTTCAAATAATAACTCTTTGTAAAATTGTGAACAAAACAGTGTATAGTTTAGTCTTCATTTAAATTATATTTTCCTGGCATTCCTGGAAAACTCAGTGGAGGTTAAAACTGGGAGAATACTTCTTATTATATGTAAGCAGAGTTAGGTTCTAGGTTCAGGTAATTATAAACATCTTTGTCACCTCCTGACCAGGACGTTCTAAAGTAGAGTGAATTGCAGAGAGGGAAACTGTCACTGAAAGAGGGGAAGTAAGTGGGAGCTTAGACGATGTCAGCAACAAGAGGAAAGGGTAATGATGGGCACTTCAAAGGAGCTTGTGTTTTAGAAGGAGGAAAGAGAAATCAGTTTGAAAGTGCAGAGAGGAGTAAGGAAGACATGATCCCATTTCCAGCCTCTGAGGATCAAAGGGCTGGGATAGAAAACTCACCCTGTAGTTGAAACAGCGTCAAGAGGGGGAACTATTGTAATGCTGGAGTATTTGGGAAATGAGTTTCATTAAGTGAAGGAAGATACTTTTGGATAAGAGGATGAACATTGTTGAAAGCATGGGGGTAGGAACAGTCACCAAACTAAGAATGCTATGTGTTTGTGAGAAGTTTACAAAGGTGGGAGAGAAATGACATGAATTAGGGTGGTTTGGGGTGAGTGTCTCTCAGTGCAGACACCTTTGGATGAGAACCAAACTGGTCATCTCTTCTAGCAATCTAGTTTGTGAGGTGTGAAAGGGGGAGTGTAGATTGAAATTTGAAACTGACCACATATTGGAGGTAAAGAAGGATAACTTGATGTTTCTTGTTTGGAAAGTGGTAGATGTTGTTAACAAATAGCAATACATAGGAGAAGGAACAAGTTTAGGACAGAGAACAATAATAATTCAGTCATAAACAAGTTGTGTTTGAAGTATTTGAAAATGACTCAGCCACAACCAAGTTCGGGTATTTTATAGCATGATAACAGCTATCAGTTTTTGTGTGTCTGATGTTTGTTAGGTACTGTTGAAAATATTCTACTTAAATTGTTTCATTTACTCTTTATAGCAATTCAGTGAGGTATTATCATCCTGATTTTATAGTTGAGGAAACGAGCTCAAAGAGGTTTCAGCTTGTTCAAGGTTTCACAGTTACCTGATCAGGGATGAAAAATCCACGTCTTTAATCCCTCATAAATACCATATTTTACAGACTTGTCTAGATGTGGATTTTTGTTTTGCATGTCGTTTGAATTTCATTGTGCTTCCTAAATCTGAGAATTCCTGTCTTTGAGCAATTATAGAAAAATTCAGTCATTATCTTTTCTTTTTTTTTTTTTAATTTTTTTTTTAACATTTATTTATTTTTGAGAGACAGAGAGAGACAGAGTATGAGCAGGGGAGGGGCAGAGAGAGAGAGGGAGACACAGAATTCAAAGCAGGCTCTGTGCTCCGAGCTGTCAGCACAGAGCCCGACGCGGGGCCCGAACCCACACACTGCGAGATCATGACCCGAGCTGAAGTCGGACACTTAACTGACTGAGCCACCCAGGCGCCCTAGTCATTATCTTTTCAAATGGAACCTCTTACAGATTTTCTTTACTTTCTTTGAGAATTCTGGCTGGATAAACGTTAGACTCTCTTTTTTTCTGTGTCTCATTACCCTGTTTATGTTTTTAACTCTTTGTCTCGCTGCTCCATTCCATGGATTACCCATGGCTAATTTATTTAGGTCTATACTCTTAAGTCACTAATTCTCTCTTCTACTTTGATCTGCTATTTAACGTGTCCAGTGAGTTTTTAATTTCTGTGATTCATTTCTAGATGACCGATTTTTTCCCCTTTTTTATTGTTTATATTGAAGTATATCTGACACACAGTGTTAACATAGGTGTACAACATAGTGATTTGACAGGTTTATACATTATGCTGTGCTCACCACAAGAATAACTACCACCTGTCACCATACAACACTATTACGGTATCATTGACTATATTCTCTGTGCTGTACCTTTTATCCTCATGACTTATTCATTCCATAACTAGAAGCCTGTGTCTCCCACTCCTCTTCACTCATTTTCCCCAGTCCTCACCCTCTCCCCCTGTCATCTCATGGGACCTGAACCTGTGTGGTTCTTTTTCAGGTTTCCTGATGGTTTTTGATAGTCTCTTATTTATTGCTCATGTTTTTGACTCCTTTCATTATTTTTTTTAAAACCGTCTTAAGCGTTTACAAAGTGTATTTGATCATTCTAATACTTTGGAGGCTCTAATTCTGTTGTCATTTCTGCTGAGTCTCATCTATGGTGGCTTGTTTCCTCATGTGTTTTTAAATTTTGAGTTGAGTGCTTATTATTTTGGTGACCTTGATCTGTGAAAATCCTAAAAAGCCTATGTGGAAGGTCTAGAGAGCAGTTACTTCTGCTGGAAACCCAAAGGCTCTATCAAGTTGACAACTTTAATTTCTCAGCTTGAAGTTTCCCAGACCATGTAAGTAATGTTTGTTTGCCTTCTCAGATTACTTACTCCACCACATTACCCTAAGTGTTGGGATCAGTGTACAGGTGGTAGGTTGTTGGAAGTGAACAAGATATTCCAGAGAAATCAGTGAGGAAAAATTCCAACAATTAAGGAAAGGGCAGAGGCGGGGGATGCCTGGGTGGCTCAGTCGGTTAAACGTCCGACTTCGGCTCTGGTCACGATCTCGCAGTTTGAGTTTGAGCCCCACATCCGGCTCTGTGCTGACAGCTGAGAGCCTGGAGCCTGCTTCGAATTTTGTGTCTCCCTCTCTCTCTCTGCCCCTCCCCCATTCATGCTCTGTCTCTCCCTCTCTCTCTCTCTCTCAATAATTAAAAAAACAAAAAAGTTAAAAAAAAATAGAAAAGGGCAGAGGAATATGAGTCAGTAGTGACCCAGAAGAAATGGGGTGTCTGGGCGGCTCAGTCGGTTAGGCTTCTGACTTTGGCTCAGGTCATGATCTTAGGGTTCTTGGGTTTCAGCCCTGTGTCTGGCTCTGTGCTGACGATGTGGAGCCTGCTTGGGATTCTCTCTCTTTCCCTCTCTCTCTGCCCCTCCCCAACTCACGCTATCTCTTTCTTTCTCTCTCAAAAATAAAATAAATAAACTTAAAAAAAAAGAAATGGCCAGAGAAGTAGGTGGGAAAGCAATATAGTCTGTTTTTTGTAAATAGGGGAGAGATTCAAGGGGAGGGTGGTTGATTTACTGGCTCTTCGTGTTCTCAGTACTAACCTGTTCTTTCATACTTTTTATCAATGCTTTTCTCTCCTCCTTTTCCATTTGTCCCCTCTCCCAAAAGGAAAAAGAAAGCACACTAGTACTTATCCCCTTAGAACATAGTTATTTGTATAGTAATCTGGGTTTGTGTGTTTTGCTGAGGGCACAGACCTTCAGTTATTTATGACCTCTCACGTAATAAACATTTGAATTGCCTTATTCTTACACAGATGCTTTTTAAAAGGCATGCTTAAAAACACATTCAAAACTTTTCTTGACTTCTGAAACCAGTCCTGACTATACATTCTCTTTGTTGGCCAGGGAGATCTTGTACGAAAACTGAAAGAAGATAAAGCACCCCAAGTAGATGTAGACAAAGCCGTAGCAGAGCTCAAAGCACGGAAGAGGGTCCTGGAAGCAAAGGTGAGTCTTGGGATCCTAAAATAGGAACGTAAATTGGTCTAGGATTGTTAATCTGTCAGGGTGGGAAAGACCTAGAAGAGTGTCTGAACAAGTATCATTTGCTTTATCTCTATTTATCCAGAATGCCTTCTCCTCCCCCGCTACCCAGCAGACTTCTCATCCTTTCAAATTGCATCTCAAAATGTCACCTTTTCTATGAAGCCTCCCTGACTTCTGACCTCCCCCTCCCCCAAATGCTAGACTCAGTATGCTCCGTGAATTTCCCTGGAAGGCATTGTGCTCACTCTTCTTTATGAATTCTTCCATGCCTGTAAATAGTGGTTTTGTGTTAAATTTTTTCTTTTAAGGAAAAGGTATATCCATCTAATACTTGCTCCCAAATCTTTCAAACAATAAATCTCCCATCACCAAATTGAAATCGTGTGGAATTCTAATTCATGATCTTACTACTGTAATCCACTAAAAATTCAGACATTGCTTATCAGTATCTGCATCTAAGGAAGCTTAGTCTTGTAATCTTAGAAATGATCATATACTTTGCTAAATAATTAAGTAAAAGTACCTTTTCTGTAACTCAAAGGGGGAAAAAACCCTAAGGTTTCTATTTTTTAAAGGCATCAAAATCTTGTCTGATAAATTTTATATTGAATTTTGTTGAGGAATAAACTGAATTCACATATATAAATTCATATTTCCACTCACCCCTCCAGTCACACGTTTTCTATTTAAAAATCCCTTACAGGAGCTAGCATTACAGCCCAAAGATGACATTGTAGACAGAGCAAAAATGGAAGATACCCTGAAGAGGAGATTTTTCTACGATCAAGCTTTTGCTATTTATGGAGGTAGGGGATTAATGATAGAGCAGTTATGTTGTTGGTGGCTTTAATATGTGTTTAAATCAAAAACATGGCTTTTCAATTGATACCTAATTGTATCAAGTCACGTAAAACAGGATATTTTGCTTTTTGTTCCTTTAAAGTTGGCCATTTGGTGTAAAATGAGTTTATGTCTTTCCACCCTACTTATTCTTAAAGACTGCTTTTTTCCATTAGGATGTAGGGAATTGGTAGGGGCCCAGGTATTAAGCACTTAATATGTCCATGTACCTATCAGATAGACTCTTCTTTGGAGCACTCGAGCGCCATTGTAACATTGGCCGGCTGTACTGTGCACCTCCACACAAGGGCAGTGATAAGCCAGGGTCCCCCAGATTATTCTTTATGGCAACTGCCAAGAGAAAACGTTCTTCACAGGTATGTAGATAAATCTCTATAATTATATTTGCCTATCTGCCTATCTGTAGGCAAATACAATTACTGATTAAATGTGTAGTGGTGTTTTTCAGTTAGTGGAGATCATTGCAGTAGTATTAGACTTTTAGTACTTTGCCACTGAAACTTGATTCAGGTTTGGCTAAGCAGATCTCTAAATGTTTAACTTCTTAAGGTTTAAATATAGTGGCTCATATACCCAAGATTAAGTATAGTGGCTCATATACCCAAGAATAATTTAGAGAATTGGGTGCTAAAATGTTAGGTCATTGTTACCAGCTGCTGCAACAAGTTGTATCTATGGCACAAAACTGTAATCTGCTTTTTCATTCTGTTTCTCATATATGGAGGAACATCATTTGCTTTTAGTTTTTTTCTAAACCTACTCGGAATTCTTAATGTGTAAATATAATAAATGGAGTATGAGCTTTTTTTTTTTTTTTTTTTTTCAACGTTTATTTATTTTTGGGACAGAGAGAGACAGAGCATGAACGGGGGAGGGGCAGAGAGAGAGGGAGACACAGAATCGGAAACAGGCTCCAGGCTCCGAGCCATCAGCCCAGAGCCCAACGCGGGGCTCGAACTCGCGGACCGCGAGATCGTGACCCGGCTGAAGTCGGACGCTTAACCGACTGCACCACCCAGGCGCCCCAGGAGTATGAGCTTTTAAATGTTACATCTGTTAGCTAGCTGGAAGTAAGACTCTTCAGTATTGAGAGATTCGAATTGCCGACTTTAATACCTTTTTAGGGAGTATGTGAAGTCTTACAGTTTCTTGTGTCTTTTTGCTTTCATTTGCTTAGAGTGACAAGTTAAAGTCCATGTTTTACTCATTCATATTTTATAGGCGTTAGTGGTCTGTATGATTTTGGGCCAGTTGGATGTGCTTTGAAGAACAATATTATTCAGACCTGGAGGCAGCACTTTATCCAAGAGGAGCAGATCCTAGAGATTGATTGTACTATGCTTACTCCTGAACCAGTTTTAAAGTAAGATCTCTACTTTGGGGGCTGAAATTCTTTAATAATGCATATTTAAATAACTTCTCCTGATTACAAAAACTACCCATATTCACTATAAAAATCTGGAAAATAAAGACAAACAAAGAAAATACATACCTAATGTCCATAGACAGCCATGTTAAAATTACTGTATTTATTCTTACTGTGTTCTTTCTCTGGAAGTCCCTGTATATACATCAACATTAGCAGCACACTGCTTTTTTCATGTAACGTAGGTGAACATTTACTTACATCGCTAAATGTTCTTCTAAAGCGTTTTTAATGACAGCATAGTATTCTCTTGTGGATGTGCCATAATTTATTTAGTTAGTGCCATATTGTAGGCATTTAAATCGTTCCTCATTTTTGAGTCTGCTGAACATCTGATAGATGGATTTTTGCAAATATATATGATTATTGCCTTTGAGTTTTTAGAAGTTCTTGGCAAAGATGTGTATGCATTTAGAATTGAATACTGCTATTTGTGTTGAAGTTTTAACATTCAGGATCCATACTGAGTATCATGAATTCTTGCCTAGTTACATTCCCTATGGTTTCGGCCTTTGCTTAGATCGTTAATAATGGGATAGGCAAGGATTAATTGATTCTGCAAAGTAGCACATGCTTTATGGCAACTTGTGGAAAAGTATAATCTAGTTGATGTCTTTTCCCTATGGGAAGAAAGAATTTAGGGAAAGGGTGAGGATATATTTGAAGAAGAATGTTCTCGGCATACATTATTATCTACCATGGATACATCATTATATACATACGGGAGCTTCCACCTCTCAGATGCATAGATATAAGCTTAATATACTCCATATAGCAGGAAGATTGTCTTATAAGGTAAAGTCTATGTTTTAATTTGTATGAAAGTGACAGATTGGCTTGGCATTTGTTAACTTAGGACCTCTGGCCACGTAGATAAATTTGCTGACTTCATGGTGAAAGATGTAAAAAATGGAGAGTGTTTTCGCGCTGACCATCTGTTAAAAGGTATGGTTTTTCATCTCAGATACTCTTCCAGGTTGAATTCATCAAAACAAAGGGTTTAGATTAAACTTTTCTCATATTTTTTCTCTTAAAAATTTTTTGGCGCACCCGAAACCAATTTTACCATATCTGTTAACTACAGTTTGAATAAAAATTTGAAATAAAAAAAATTGGGGGGCATAACATACAAAGATTAAAGTGCGCAGATCTTACATATACAGGCATACCTCACTTCATTGCATTCCACCTTATTGTGCTTGGCAGATACTGCATTTTTTTACAAATGGAAGGTTTGTGGCAACCCTGTATCAGGCAAGTCTATTTTTTTTCCAAGCACTGTTTTTCCAACTGCTTTTGCTCACTTTGTCTCTGTCACATTTTGGTAATTCTTGCAATATTTTAAACTTTTTTATAATTACTGTATTTGTTATGGTGATCAGTGATTAGGACTTCCTGAGAGCTCAAATGATAGCATTTTAGCAATAAAATATTTTTGAATAAGGTATGTACTTTTTTAGATATAATGCTGTTGCATATTTAACAGAGTACAGTATGATGCAGACATAACTTTTATAGGTACTGGGAAACCAAAACATTCATTTGACTTGCTTTATTGCAATATTTGTTATATTGTGGTTTGGAACCGAACCCACAGTATATCTGAGGTATGCCTGTATGGATCAAGTCCCTTATTTAACAAGAAGTTTTTATACATGATAAGTAGAAACTCTAAGTCCTACAAAAGAATCAAGACAGTGTTATGGTTCTCCCTGTAAAATCAACCATGGAGTTTATATAAAGTAAGAACACTATCCTTGGATTCATTTTCTTACCACTTCAGCACTGAGTCTCAAAGTACATTTTCCTTTTTCCTATTGATTGAAATTGACATGTACCAACACTGTTCTTATAGCTCATTTACAGAAATTGATGTCTGATAAGAAGTGCTCTGCTGAGAAGAAATCAGAGATGGAAAGTGTCTTGGCTCAGGTGAGTACTTTAGAGATGTTATCACAGTAACTCAGGAAGGTGCTGTCTTTCTTTCAATGTTTGGTGACTGTTGAATTTCACATTGCGCTGACCCTGGCCACAATTGTAAAGAAGTAGAGTTTACCTTCTGTCTCTCTTTGCATTTTTATTTTCTTCTTTCGCTGCCTTTTGTGGCTAATACTTTATGTTAGCCCAAACTAGCAATTCAATGTAAATAGGCATGAAATTTGTTCTATCTCTTTCGAAACCAGTTTTCTGGATTCAATAGCAAAAACCAGACGAGTGGCTGAAGATGAGTGTTGTTCAGTCTTGCTGTAGAGATTTTGGGGAAGATACCTTCATGAGCACTGTCTCATCAGCCACTCGATCTACTTGTTGCACCGTCCCTGACTCCATGCTGTTATTGTTAAAACCCAATGAGCAGGCCCCTGCTTTCCCTATAGACTAAAAGTTTTATAATTTCTGTTTAAGTTGGCAAAGTTTAGGGAAGACAAAAGAGACCATAGAGATAATCGATTCTTTTACCAAGTGCAGGAATACCTTCTATATCAGAAATAGTTCTTATCCTCCTTTTGGGTCACAGATCACTTTAAGAATATTATGAAAACTGCACCTCTTTGCCCCAGGAATATGCACACGCCCGTGTACATATGTTGCTGATTTCTCATGTCGTGTATTCATTTAAGCAAAGTACATTTCTCCAACACCATGTTTGATCATGAGGGTCCATCAAAGCTTACCTCTTAAATTTTATGTACTTCCTTGGGTAAAAATACACACACACATACACACACACACACAGCACTGCTATATTTATACATCTTTTCTTTATATTGGTGTATATATATATATGTGAGGCTGAATGTAGGAATCCCTACCTCTTTGCTTCTTACTCATGAGAATTTATTAGATACTTTTCCACTGTTGCCTTATTTTCTACAAATATGCTGATTTTTCCCTGTGATATCTAGCTTTCTAACGGTAGAGAAATTTTTTCCTTCCTCGTTTAAATTGAAAGAAAATCTCAATTTGGCTGTTGACTAATCTGCCAATTGATTTTAGTCCTTGTGAGGTATATTTTATCCTTTGCTTAAAGCTCATTGCTTTAGTATTGTTGTTCATGGTTTAGTAAATCAGTTCTTGAGTTTTGACAGTTGTAGTTACACATTCATTTCTCATTTCCTTTTCCAAAGGCATGACCTTTAATAGAAAGAAGAAATGAAAAGCACTTCTAATTACCCCTAAATTACTGTTTCCCGTTTAGTATGTTAGACCTACTAAGTTTTTGTGAGTATGTATCTTTGATCTTAGCAGTTTCATTCATTTCCGAGTCAAGTGTCAGAGCAGGAAGTAATTAGCTGATTTGTTAAGTCATAATTTATAGTTTGAAATCTGACTCTGTTTCATCTCATATGCATGGTCTTAGAAGAGCAGTCTGTTTTTTGATTTGCCATATCAGATACACATACAAGCTGTCAATGTAATGTTCAGTGAAAAGTTGGGGACTGTGGTCTAGTACTCAGAAATGGCCCTGGTGGATTCACAGCCAAAGGCCCATCTGTTTACTTGAGTGAGTAATAATATTTTCTCCACCTGTTAGTGCCTTTGATTCCTTTCAGCTGTATGAAGCATGATAGCTTCTTTAAAAGCACCGATTCACCCTCTGAGTTAGGATGAGCTTTATTCCTGTTATGTGGATCCAGTAGCTCAGAATTAATTGTTTTTCTTCTGTATCCATTTTTGCTGACCTATTTCTGAATGTACCAGTTTTTAAAGTCATTTTTTAACTTTCATTTAAAAAAATTGGTAATATATTTTTAAATGTATATTTATTTTTGAGAGAGAGCGAGCATGAGCGGGAGATTTGCAGGGGGGGGGGACAGAGGATCCAAAGCGGGCTCCACAATGACAGTAGAGAGCCTGATGCAGGGCTCAAACTAAAACTGCAAGATCATTATCTGAGTTGAAGTTGGATGCTCAACCGACTGAGCCACCCAGGCGCCCCTAAAAAATTATTTTTTAAAGTTGAATCATTTGTTCCTTAGTGTTTCCTACTATCTGGATTTGGCTGACTGTATCATTTTAATGATATTTTACATGTTCCTCCGTTTCCATATTTCTTGTAATTTGGTAGTCAGATCTAGAGGCCCGATCAGATATCTTTGTCAAGACACTGAGTAAGTAGTATAATGTATGCTATGTGCCAGGCCCTGTGCTAAGTACTTTACATAATCTTTTTTTTTTTTAAGTTTATTTATTTTGAGAGAGAGAGAGCACAAGAAGGGAAGGGGCAGAGAAGGAGAGAGAGAGAGAGAGAGAGAGAGAGAGAAAGAGAGAGAGAGAATCCCAAGCAGGCTCCGCACTGTCAGCACAGAGTCTGACACGGGGCTCGAACTCACGAACCGCAAGATCATGACCTGAGCCAAAATCAAGAGTTAGACACTTAACTGACTGAGCCACCCAGGTGCCCCTACATAGTTGATATTCATAGTAGCCCTTCATAGTGAAGTAGGTTCTGTTTTCCCGTTTCACAGAGAAGCAAAATGAGGCTCTGAGAGGTTAGGTAAGAACTTACTTTTAAGTCACACAACCCATTAGTGGTAGAGTTGGCAGTTTATCTAGCGTTTTCTGACTCCAGAGCCTCAGTTCTTATGGCCATGAGTTGATTTATCTAATTATTTTGTTTCTCTTGGGAGATTTTTTTTTTTTAAGTTTTGAATATTCTTCAGTATTAGATGGTTTGTCATAGTCATTTGAAATTTTTGAATTGGAGGGTCATACATTATTTTAGAGTTTGGCATTGATTATCGATGTATAAAATGTGCAATAAATTGGAACAAGCAGACATGAATAAGAAACAGCTTCTGCCTTCAAGATCTTAATATCTAGTGGGAAAGAAAAGGTATATGCACATTTAATGAATAGACAGGGAAGTGAACCTGACTGAAATATGCACAGAGTGGTAAAATTCAACTTGGAACACTTACTTACATGATTTCAGATGCTTGCCAGTCAGTAACTATTATAACTGAACCAGAGATACTTTTGCTTTATCTTTCATTGTGAAATGGTGAATGTGTGAGTTTTAGGTCAGTCCCAGAAAGATGCTCCATTTTTCTAGAATGGTAAATGGTAAATTGATAAATGGAAAGTGTGTGAACTGGTTATGATTCTAATTTGGATATCTTGGGGGTTAGGTTAATTCTGATGTTCTTGTTTTGGGTGACTTTTAATGATGGATGGGTTTTATATATAATACTCTTATCTTATGCCCTGTTTTTTTCCTCAGTCTTTTACATTAATTATTTTCTTGACCTATCCTTTAGCTTGATAACTATGGACAGCAAGAACTTGGGGATCTTTTTGTGAACTATAATGTAAAATCCCCCATTACTGGAAATGATCTGTCCCCTCCAGTATCTTTTAACTTAATGTTCAAGACCTTCATTGGGCCTGGAGGAAACATGCCTGGGTATGTATCACTTATTCTTTATGTAATGAAGGTATTAAAATTTCTCACAATAAAAAGTAAACATCATTATCAGCCATGAAGGAAAACTTTTGATAAGTGATATGTAGAAAGTGCAGATAAATATATTAAGGAGAAATAATGACAGACATATTATTAAGTATATTTCTTCTAATTCTTTCTGAATGTAATTTTTTTAGTGTATGTGATAATTTTTTTTTGTCACAAAATAAAAGTCTGTGATCATCATGTCTTCTAATTATAGCTGTATAGGGCAAAAGAGATAGTTGAAGAATGATTTTGGAAGTCATTGAATTTATTGCTGAAGGACACTTAGGGAAGAATTTTGTCTAGATCAGCACTCTGCAATAGAACTTTCTGCAGTGGTGGAAATGTTCTACAATCTGTGCTGTCCAGTATGGTGGGCATCAGCCACATGTGGCTTTTGAGCACTTGAAATGGCATTAGTGCTTCTGAGAGGAACTGAATTTTAAAATATATTTAATTTTAATTAATTTAAATAGGCATTCGACTAGTGGCCTACCATACTGAATAACATAGGTTTAGCTTGTTATTTTACAAGATGTGGTTTTCACAGTAAGGAAAGCTGAGCAGCTTACAATATGATCCAGAGCTGGAATCTGTATTTACAGATTTCTTCTCCATGTTAACACACTTAGCCAAAGTATTACACTTCATAGCTTCAGATATTTTTCTTACGGTCTCATTGTAGAATAGTGGAGTGTAGGCATTGGCTGAAGCTAGACAGATCATGTTTCCTGAGTAGAAACTAAAGAACAATGAAAAGTAATTGTGACAGAATGTATTACTGGAATTGTTTTAGTCACACACTGTGTTGATTTGGGATATTTTATGGAGAGAGGCCAAAGGCAAGCCTTTCATTTTGACAGTACATACAGAGAGTCATTAAATGGGCCAAACCCTCTGACCTATCATCCCACTCCTGGGAATTTATCTGAGGAAATAATTCAAAAGGAAAGGAAGCTATATTTATCAAGAGTACATAAATTAAAAGTAGAAATAATCTATTTATTTATTTTTTTTTTAATTTTTTTTTTCAACGTTTTTTATTTATTTTTGGGACAGAGAGAGACAGAGCATGAACGGGGGAGGGGCAGAGAGAGAGGGAGACACAGAATCGGAAACAGGCTCCAGGCTCCGAGCCATCAGCCCAGAGCCTGACGCGGGGCTCGAACTCACGGACCGCGAGATCGTGACCTGGCTGAAGTCGGACGCTTAACCGACTGCGCCACCCAGGCGCCCCAGAAATAATCTATTTAATAATTTGAGATGGTTAAGTAAATTATAGTAAAGTAGTTCATTTTAGTAAAATACTCTGCAAATGCTAAATATGTTATATTTTTATGATTATTCAGAAAATGGAAAAATAACGAATACATCATTTTACACACTCTACTTATAAATAATGCATATAGGGGCGTCTGGCTGGCTCAGTTAATAGAGAATGTGACTCTTGATCTCGGGGTTGTGAGTTTGAGCCCCATGTTGGGTGTGGAGCTTACCTAAAAATAAATAAACAAACAAACTTACAGCTTTAAAAAAATGCATATAAACTGTAGTTCTGCTTCTATGTGTATCAAAACTGGAAAGCACCACCAAGATGAGGAGTTGGTGTGTTAGAGTGAGAGGAGGGTGAAATTATAATTTAATTTTTCTTTGTTGTTTTGTTTTCAAGTTTGTTTATTTTTGAGAGAGAGAGGGTGAGTGCCAGGAGGGGCAGAGAGAGAGGGAGACAGAGGGTCTAAAACAGGCTCTGTACTGATATTAGCCTGATGCGTGGCTTGATCCCTTGAACTATGAGATCATGACCTGAGCCGAAGTTGGATGCTTGCCTACTGAGCCACTCAGGTGCCCCCTTTTTTTGTTTTGAAGTTCTTTTCACAAAATATTTATTCTGCAGCGGGCTGTTGGGAAAGCTTTCTTAGTTGATGCTTTTGCACAGAATACTTTCTGTAAAATAGAGGACAGTGGATATCTTGGGGTAGTTGCTTGGCTGTATCTTTAAAACATGGAGGAAAAGAGAAGAAGCCTCTGGCTGGAAATGTAGAACACCACAGAAAAGAAAATGACAGGGAGGATCCGGAAAATTGCCTGGCTTGTTGTAATGATCGTGATGAGTGAGCTCTAATGTCAAGTGTTAGCCCATAATGGATTCTTTTGAGCCATCAGCAGCACTCTCCTGGGTGGGTTCGTAGAGGTACACTTAGGGTCTTATTTTCGGAAGGATCCAAAACTGTTGTCTGCCTCCGTGTAAATGATTAACCAGGTTTTAGGGACATTGAGAGGTGCTATTTGACTCACTAAGGAGATAAAATAAAATCACATTTCTAGTAGTAGTATTACCATACCAACTGCTTGATACGTTCTCTAACACGTGCTTGAGAGTGCTCGCCACCAAGAAAAGTGTGTATTCCTAAAACTTTTCTTTAGGGCGCATATGTACAGTTTTGTGCAAAAATAGTATAGTATTTAGGACTTTGAGGGTTTGTATCTAGAGTTTCAGATTTTTGGAAAACAATTTCTTTCCTTCTAACCAACTGATTTATTTAAACTCTAGGTACCTGAGACCAGAAACTGCACAGGGGATTTTCCTGAATTTTAAGAGACTTTTGGAATTCAACCAAGGAAAGTTGCCTTTTGCTGCTGCCCAGATTGGAAATTCTTTTAGAAATGAGATCTCCCCTCGATCTGGACTGATCAGAGTCAGGTACTGCCCATATTATTCTGCTGGTAAAAATCGTGAATGACCTTGGCATTGAATGGGAAAGGAAATCTTGCTATGTTGAAACAATTCTGCTTCATTTTTACATGGGTCAGAATTTATTTTTGTCCCCCAAAAGATTATGTTTTACATTTGTAATCTCTGGGACATCGGGTAGTTTTGAGTGACTAATGTGAACTGAAGGGAAAGGAAGGGAGGTGAAGGATAGGTCACATTTCTCACCTCCAAAATAATCTTTCCCCCTTATTCATCATATGTTTAGAGAATGGCAAGATCTTGACTGTCTAAACAAGGGCATTTTCTGTCAGTGGTGATATATATAAGTATAGGGTGGGGTGGGGATGAGGTGATGCTTATGAGAGGGAGTCCTCAGTGTCCAGGGCAAACAACAGTGCTTGACTTGGGCTGAGAGTGCTTCCATAACCAGTTGACATTCCTCCAGATACTTGAGGCGTCTATATGACAGAAAGGCCGGCTAGCAGGCTTATTTTTATCTAGCCTACTCACTCGCTTCTGTTCTAATAACCTCCCTTTGCCAGATGTATCCAGGAATATGTAGGGCGGCATATTAGCGCTTAGTTAACATTTTTCTTTAGAAACATACTGTGACTTAGCTGTTTGTGACTTAAGTTTTTTGTGGTTTCTATACATTTTTCTTACTAATATCATCTCTTGGGGTAATAAAGTCCATATAAAAATAAGATGTAGGTAAACCTAACTATCTTAGACTCCAAGTGATTTTCCACAGCCCCACTACCCCATCCTTCTCCTCTCTCCTTACTCACTGTAATTACAGACTTTAGTAATAGCATGTCCCAGCCACTGACTCTACATCAAAGCACCCAAACCACCTGCCTAATCTTGTTAGTCCATGACCCCCACTGAGGAAACACTCCTGTGATTGACCAAACTGTATCTTCAGGCCTATGATTCCTTCAGCCTTCTGGTCTAGAAAGGGGAGACTGCACAGAGGAAGGGCTTCAAGACTTAGAAAAACAGGTGGGAGAAAAAAGAGGTGCAGAAAAAAAGAGGTGGTCAGAAACTTTAGCCAGCTATGATAACAGTGCAAAACTTGTCAGGTTTGAGTCTTTTATTTTTCTGTTTTTTTCTGTCTTTTTTTTTTTACCTTTTGTTTTTTTGGCTGTCTGCTCCAGTAGTGTCTGCAGGCATGCTTTCAAAATACCGAGGAAGCTGGGTAAGACTAACTTTGTCTAAAGCCGGTGTTTTAGAGAGGGTTTACATCATGTAGAGTAGCTCTTGGAAGTTATAAAGGATCACAAAGTAAGGCCTTTGGAATAAAAAGTGGTAAATCGGAAAACCAACTCAGAACTGAGGAGTGATTCTAGGAGTTAACTGGCTGTGGGACTTCATGACATTTTATTCCTTGGTCATTTTCACTTTATTATTATTATTTAAATTTTTTTCAATGTTTATTTTTGAGAGAGAGAGAGCACGAGCAAGGGAGGGGCAGAGAGAAAGGGAGACCCAGAATCCAAAGCAGGCTCCAGGCTCTGAGCTGTCAGCACAGAACCTGATGTGGGGCTCAAACCATGAACTCATGACCTGAGCCGAAGTCGGAGCTTAACTGACTGAACCACTGAGGCACCCCGGTCATTTTCACTTTAAAGCATCCTGTCTGGATTCTGGCTGGTTTTTGGTATATGCCCCTGTAAGATCCTGACTTAGAAGGCTGTTCATTCTTCCATGAGCCAGTAACCCCGTGTTTTTTGTTACATGGGTTGGGTAGGGCTAGGATTTGTTTAGTGTTATGATTTCCTCTTGATGACATAGAGTTATTAGGTCTTTGCCTGGCTGTGATTTCTTTAGGTTGGGAGTATTGGAGTGTTCATATGAAATTTTTAAAATTAATTAATTATTAATTTATATTTATTTATTTGTTTTTGAAAGAGAGAAAGAGAGAGGGAATCCCAAGCAGGTTCCACGCTCTGTGCCGAGCCTGATGTGGGGCTCAGTCCCACCACCCTGGGATCATGACCTGAGCTGAAATCGAGTTGGATTTTTTTTTTTTTTTAGTTTATTTATTTATTTTGAGAGAGAGAGAGAGCAAGAGCGAGCATGGGTGAGAGAGGGGAGAGAGAGAGGGAGACAGAGAATCCCAAGCAAGCTCCACGCTGACAGCTCGGAACTGTGAGATCATGACCTGAGCCGAAATCAAGAGTCAGAAGACGCTTAACCAACTGAGCCACCCAGGAGCCCCTAAAAATTTATTTTTACTTTGGTTGGCTGGTTCTGTCTTCTAGACCTGTGTGTGCTTTTGTTCTCCGCAGTTTCAGGTACAGTCTCTGAACTCAAAGACAGGAGACTGCTGGTAAAATCCGTGTTTAGTTTTGATTTCCACCTCCTGTCTGTGAGCTGACAGATGGAAAGGCTTTGGCAGCAGATTATTTTGGGATTCTGGGCCGGGCCCTTATTTTGATATGCCCTGCATTTTAGATGTTCTGTTCCTAACAGCCCAGCTCAGCTCTAAGCTATGTAAGGACAGACATTGTGCTTCTCTGTCATGTTTCAATGCACACAGATGTTTGATAGTGGTCAGAAGACAAGATATAGGTGCTGTAGGGCCAAGTAAATACCATTAAAAAATAAAATTTAAAAATCAGAGCTCTTTTGCAATGCATTTCATGTATTTTTAAAACCCATTGAAGCAATTTTTCTTTACTTTGAAACATCTGAAATAATCATGAAAGTGCAGTAGTAAATGTGTGTGGGGGGGGGAGAGTTTGTTTAAAGAAGAGAGATTTGATTTTCACTCATAGCTTAAACCACTTTTCCCTCAATAGCTACTTAATTGCCATTCAGAGAAATCTCTTTGGGAAACCATTACTATATGCATATTTATTTCAGCATTATGCAGTTAGCTTAGTGTTAGCCTGTTCAATTTATACCTTATGTCCTCAACCTTGAATAACACTTTATTCAAGAAGCTGTTACTCTAAAGAAGCCAGCCGTATGGTGCCATTATCTGTCATTTACTTGTTCAGAGCAAGAAAAAGGAAGAAACCAAACTGCTATAAAAGCTAAAGAACAGTTTCACTTCACTTTTAATTTCACATTGGAACTCATTTAGTGTATATTTATAAAGACTTGCTAGTGCTTTAAGGAAAACCATTTTATTTGGAAGTCACTATTAAATATCTCATTTCTTTTTTGCATCTGACTTTGGCTTAAGTTTTCCTAATATTGAAAACTGTATCAATCTGTTCTTTAAAAATTATTTTCCATTGAAAGTAAGAATCTTTTGTTGTTGTGGTTAGTATCAAAGGAAAAACAGAGATGGACAGTAATGAAAGTGGTAGAAACAGATTTTATTCAAGATTATTATGGTAGGGGAAAAGGATCTCAGTATAGAACAGGGCCCAATTTTGAATATATCATGGGTAAGAGGGGATTTATAGCCAAGGAGCATGGTGGGGGTCAGTAGTTAGAAAATTACTAAAAGGGAATATCAGGGGAAAGGGGGATTCTGACTAAACCAGCCTAACAGGATCTTGCCGAAGGCAGGCCAGGGTGATCAGATACCATGTGGGGGATGGTGGAGGATGACAAACCCTAAAAGATACCAGAAGTGATCACACGTAGCAAGCGGGGGAGGGGTTCTGGTTAAATTGACTTAGCAGGGTGTTTGCTAAAATTGGATTTTATAAGGAAGTGTACAGATGGGCCTAGGAGGAGGTTCAGGAGACTGATTAAAGTTTGGCCAAGCAAAGAATCTTTGTCATTAGATAGAAGGAGTTAATATTTGAGAGAAATTTGACTGTATTTCTTTAAAATACTATTTAAGCAAGTAGTGAAGTTTTCATTAATGTGTTTAAAAATAACAACTACCTACACAAACTTAATCAGACTTTTTTTTGTCATGCCATTCCCTTAGGAAACAATTTTCTTGTGTAGTGATAAAAGATTCCTGTCGTGTGAGGGGTTATATCATTGTAGAATAAAGTTGAAAATAAGGGCCTCATTTATTTTTTATAGTTAAGCATGCCACTTTTATGTTTTTGCTTCCAGAGAATTCACAATGGCAGAAATTGAGCACTTTGTAGATCCCAGTGAGAAGGACCATCCCAAGTTCCAGAATGTCGCAGACCTCCACCTTTATTTGTATTCAGCAAAAGCCCAGGTCAGCGGACAGTCTGCTAGGAAAATGCGCCTAGGAGATGCTGTTGAACAGGTAAGATTCTGTCGGTAACTTCCTTTAGGTTATTCCTCTTCAGGGACTCCAGCACTTAACAAATTCTGTGTACTGAATGATAAAATATTTATTTTAGCAGTCATTGTATTATTTTATTATTTTTTGATGTTTATTTATTTTTGAGAGAGACAGAGAGCATGAGTAGGGGAAGGGCAGAGAGAGGCGGGGAGAGAGGATCCGAAGAGGGCTTGTGCTGACAGAAGAGAGCCTAAACTCAAGAACTGCGAGATCATGACCTGAGCTGAAGTCAGGTGCTTAACTGACCGAGCCACCTGGGCAACCCGGTCATTTTATTTTTTATATAGAGTTTGTTTTTATATAGTATTTATTCTATACTATTGTTATAATGGGAGGAAATTACGTGAACATGCCGATTTGTGGGCCATGGGGTCTAACGTGAAAAACATATTTAGCAGAGCACTTGGAAAAAAGATCTTGGTTTGAACTCTGCATTATCAATCCAACTTTTTTCAATGTGTGCTACTTTTGGGGAGACATTGTGACTCACAGAAAGCAAGCCCTCGGGATTTTAATCTCTTCTGTATTGGGATAAAGTCTTGCGTAGAATAAAATTTCTCCAATCATTTGTCTGGAGAAATGAGTGAGTGAAAACTTTCTTATAGTAGCTGTGGCCTGATAGTGGAGTGAATTGCTTCAGGAAACAATGAACTTCCTGCCCCTGAAAATACTCCACTGGAGGCTGGGTGATAACTTGGCAGCTATTTTGTAGAGAAGAGCCCAGCAGCAGGTTGGAGATGGGGGCTAGATGATTTCTAAGATCCTTCTGGTACTGTAATAGTAAGATGACACATACAATGTGGGGTGTACAAACTTCAGTGCATAAGGATACGTTAAAATCCCCTCAACGTGTCTTATTACTTCTGTTAATTCAGAAGAAATATATCTTCCAATCCATAGGGTCATTATTATGAATGTCATTTTTAATACTGTAGTTGTAGAGGGTGTGAGGTATTGGGCTGAATTTTATGCTGACCCAGTGAGTATGGCAGAAAGATTTTGAATCACTCCCATTATTATCAGCTTGTTAACTTGACGTTAACCCCATTAAAAATAGCCACAGTCACATTCTGGGTATTTGAGATTGTTCTGAAAGCTGGATAAATTAGCTTACTTTGTGTTTCGAATGTTTTTCAGTAGATTATGAATAGATTGAAAACGGTATGTTGGCCTTTGAAAGAATGTGCATGTTTTTTTCCTTCCTCTGTGCTTGCTCACATGTTTGCTTGCTTATTTATTTACTTGTTTATTCATTAATTTTTTTTAGGGTGTGATTAACAACTCAGTATTAGGCTACTTCATTGGCCGCATCTACCTCTACCTCACGAAGGTTGGAGTATCTCCAGATAAACTCCGCTTCCGACAGCACATGGAGAATGAGATGGCCCACTATGCCTGTGACTGTTGGGATGCCGAATCTAAAACGTCCTATGTAAGGAGAATGGGAGGGTTGTTAGCATGTGACCGTCACGCTGTTAACTTAGGAGCATGAATATCAAAATTGCCTTTTATGTGCTTTATGTCAGAGTGGAACAAGGAGAAAAGGTTTTTGTTTTTTTTTTTTTTCTGAAGCAAAATGGAAAAGGCAATTGCCTCGTGCCCCCTTATAAGGAAGGGGTTACTCTCATGTCCCAAGAGGCGTTTGTAGACTTAGACGGCTTTAATGGAGACAGAGAGTAAGAGAGAGACACAGGGAGAGATGGAGAGAGAGTGAAAGTCTAATGGGGCAGTGTTGGTGTGTACATTCTCGGGGTGGCCAGTATTTTTGGTAATATCCCTGGGTGCGCCTAAGATGGGGTGGCCTCCTTCCTGACAAGGACCCCAGAAAGTGTTGGGAATGGTGGTAGGGCCGAGTAAAGAAAGACATGGTGCTCTTTGTTTAGAGAGCTATTTGGTAGGTTTTGGCAGTAGACAAGTAGATTATGATCTCTTGTTTAGGAGCTACCTTTCTTCAAATTCTGTGTATTTAACGGTTATTCAGAGAAGACCTCCAGGTTACTGCTTCACTGTACCACCCCATCCCCACCTCCCAAACATGAACATTCGTACTGGAGCTTAGAAGTGACAAACATTTGGGCATAGGAGGGGCGCCTGGCTGTCTCTGTCAAAAGAGCATGTGACTCTTGACCTCTGGGTCATAAGTTGGAGTCCCACATTGGACGTAGACATTACTAAAAATAAACGTTTAAAAAAAAAAAAGTCATTTGGATATAGGTGATGCTTTCTGCTCTGGTGGCAGTGAGAACAAGGTGGCATCCAGAACAAGGAGGTGGAGAGCCTTCTGGCATTTCCCTTATTTGGTGCTGGAGAGGCGTCTCAGTGACTTTTGACAATCATTGGTTCCCATATGCCCTTCACTCTTTACTTTTCAAAATGACTTTCTTTTAATAGGTTCATTTTTAAGAATTAAAAATAAAAATGAGTCATTTAAAGATGACTCATTTTTGGGGCGCCTGGGTGGCGCAGTCGGTTAAGCGTCCGACTTCAGCCAGGTCACGATCTCGCGCTCCGTGAGTTCGAGCCCCGCGTCGGGCTCTGGGCTGATGGCTCAGAGCCTGGAGCCTGCTTCCCATTCTGTGTCTCCCTCTCTCTCTGCCCCTTCCCCATTCATGCTCTGTCTCTCTCTGTCCCCCAAATAAATAAACGTTGAAAAAAAAAAAAATTTTAAGATGACTCATTTTTGTAAAACGAAAAACAAAAAGTAATTCTGAAGAATATTATGTAGAAAGCGAAACCTCCAGTTGTATATATCTCCCCAAAAGTGGTTCACGTCTCTTCTAGATCAGGGATCAGCAAGCATTTTCTATAGTAAATGTAAAAATATTTTAGGCTTTGTGGATTTCTGTTGCATATCTTCTTTGCTGTTGTTTCTTTTATTCTTTTTTTTTTTTTTTTAATATTTATTTTTGAGAGAGAGAGACAGAGCACGAGCAGGGGAGGGGCAGATGAGGGAGAGAGACACAGAATCAGAAGCAGGCTCCAGGATCCGAGCTGTCAGCACAAAGCCCAACGCGGGGCTCGAACTTCTGAGCCGTGAGATCATCATTTGAGCCAAAGTTGGACACTTAACCGACTGAGCCACCCAGGCGCCCCTTATTCTTTTTTTAATAACCTTAAAAAATGTAAAAACCATTCTTAGCCTCATAGGTTTTTCCAGCCACTGTTTTAGATGACTTTACATGCATTGCAAACATACACGCATGTATATATGTATAATGGTATACAAATACCTGTAGCGGCTGTCACCGATGTTTTAAAATATTCTTTTTCTTTTGTGAATTTAGGAAAGAATTTCTGTAATCTGTTAAGATTTTCTTATTACATTCTTTTCCTCGTAGGTTTGCATGACAGACGTATGCCAAAATGATAGTAGTCATTATTTTTGGATTATAGGTGAATGCTCACTTCTTTACATGTTTTAGATTTTCTGGAATTTCTTATTTACAGATCAAACCAACAAAATATTTCCTGTTTTGTGTGAGAGAAGATTATTTCTTTTCTCTTTAAGTTCCCTTTCTTAATTTGCCCTGCCTCTAATTTCACTAAAGCAGATACAGATTCTTGTCTTGCAGTCTCAATTTAAATTCTGGATGTGGCCTGGATTACATTTTATTTATTTCATTTGTTTCTTCATTTGACATGTATATTTGGCAAGGGCCGTGTACCATTCTAAGTGCTTCATATGTATTATTTTATGTAATCCTCCTCATAGGTTCTGTTTCTGAGGAGGCTGAAGCACCGAGACGTAATATGCTTGAGCCACACAGGTAGTGAGTGGTAGAGCTGGGACACGAACCAGGGCGGTCTCACTCAGGCCCGTGCTCTTAACCACTGTGCCACATTGCTTTAATAAAGCCTGCTACTTCATGCTCCTCCTTTTCCGAGGGCCCCTGCGAGCCGTGGCCACGCCGTCAAGTATTGGGAATGAGAAAATGTGGGCTTCAGTCCGGGAGAGGTGACGAACAGCATGGTGACTGTGGTTAATAACGCTGTTTTATATATTTGAAAGTTGCTGAGAGAATAAATTCTACAAGTTCTGTAAGCATGTCTGGTGCCGGATGTTAACTGGACTTCCTGGGCACTCAGTTTGCAGTATGTATGAGTACTGAATCAATACATTGCACACCTGAAACTAACACAATGCTGCATGTCCATTGTACCTCGATTTTTTTTTTACAAATAAAGAAAATATTTTATTTTATTTTTTTTTTAAATTTTTTTTTTCCAACGTTTATTCATTTTTGGGACAGAGAGAGACAGAGCATGAATGGGGGAGGGGCAGAGAGAGAGGGAGACACAGAATCGGAAACAGGCTCCAGGCTCCGAGCCATCAGCCCAGAGCCTGACGCGGGGCTCGAACTCATGGACCGCGAGATCGTGACCTGGCTGAAGTCGGACGCTTAGCCGACTGCGCCACCCAGGCGCCCCAAAGAAAATATTTTAAAAAAGGGTATGTGGGCTCAGCATTGAGATTAGGCTGCAACATTTTACGGAAGGTCATTGGAAAGCTAGACAAAACCAGAAGACTAAAAGTACCAGGCACTTCTCAGGGGAGGGGAGAACTCCTTTAAAGATTTTTTTTTATTGTTTTAAGTCCTCACAGTAGTGATTTTATTAAATTAGCTGCTTTATAAAATGTCATAGTTGTTAACAGTTTACCAAACCGTAGTGACCTGGTGCAATTTGCTGAGCATGTTGTAGAAAGGAAAGGAAATGCCAAAACCCTATTCAAGTTGATCCATTGCAGCCTAGAACAAAGGAGAGTTGTTTCTCCCTCACTTAAATCAGGGGAATGAAACAGGTAAAGAGCTTCCCTGCCCATCTGAAGCCTCTGTCAGTACAGCAGTCCGCTCAGTAGAAACTAGATGGTCTATGCATTCAAGAAAAGACTTTAACAGTTTATTTTTATGTACTTCATATTTTTTTTCAATTAAAAAAAAAAGTTGCTGAGACCTCTAATGCTTCACCCTTTTCTTCTCCTTCCTCAGAGGTAAGCCCAGAATTGTTGCTTGCCATCCTCAGACATGTTTTTGTAATTTTACCTTTTAGTGTGTAAATATGTTGACATCTTCCATGAATGTCAGATGATCAAGTTACGTGCTTTTAGGCTTCGTTTTTTCTCTTTAATTCCTGTTTTGTTGTTGTGGTTATGTATTGGGGCTTCTGAGCTTACGAGGTTTATATTTGCCCTCTTTAGTCCACACACCCCGTGTGGTAACATGTGCTTGGAAAGCTTATGGTTGCGATGGTTGCATTTTTCCATTCTCTTTGGATCAAAGGCCAAAAACTACATACGAGAAGGACTAATTAGATATCTACTAAAATAAGCCTTTTACTTCTTTAGATCTTACTCAAATAACAGGTTATTAAGGGTCTTTGAAAACAATGTAGATTGTGCTTTTGAAAAGTATCATAGAGGGGCGCCTGGGTGGCGCAGTCGGTTAAGCGTCCGACTTCAGCCAGGTCACGATCTCGCGGTCTGTGAGTTCGAGCCCCGCGTCGGGCTCTGGGCTGACGGCTCAGAGCCTGGAGCCTGTTTCCGATTCTGTGTCTCCCTCTCTCTCTGCCCCTCCCCCGTTCATGCTCTGTCTCTCTCTGTCCCAAAAAAAAAAAAAAAAAGTTCGGGACGCCTGGGTGGCTCAGTCGGTTGAGCGTCCGACTTCAGCTCAGGTCACGATCTCACGGTCTGTGAGTTCGAGCCCCGCGTCGGGCTCTGGGCTGATGGCTCAGAGCCTGGAGCCTGCTTCCGATTCTGTGTCTCCTTCTCTCTCTGCCCCTCCCCCATTCATGCTCTGTCTCTCTCTGTCTCAAAAATAAATAAAAATGTTTAAAAAAAAAAAATTAAAAAAAAAAAGTTGAAAAAAAAATTAAAAAAAAAAAGTATCATAGATATTAACAGGAAATGACCCTGACATCTCTGTGGTGGTAATGCTGGGAAGTTTTAGTCTACGACTTAAATGTTACCTGCTCTTTACCGAGATTTCTTTTGTTGGGTAGGAAACTGAATTGAACATTAACGCCCACACTCATGGCCAGCCGAGGTGTGTGTTTAGCACAGCCACATGATGCCAAGCTGTGACAGCAAGTGGACACTTCATCCTCAGAGAGTAGTGGTTTTTGCCAGATTCATTTGGAATCACGGTCACAAATTTGAAACACATCTACTGGTTTTGTCTAAGTTCACATTTTATTTCCATAAATAAATCCTAGAATATATTAGTTTACCCACATTCACAATATGGCAGAATAAATCTGTCCAAAAAACAAGACAGTTTTGTGTATATGTGTGAATTATATTTTATAGGGTTGTTAGCTCCCTGATATATAAAACTATTCCCATTCCAAATATTTATAAAAGTTGAATGAAGATGCTATAATTGAATTATCTTTGGGTATGTGAAAGAGTTATAATATGCATGCATCTGTGAATGAGCTCAGCGTAAGTAATAAGTGTTTTTATCTGTTATGTCTTCTTAGGGCTGGATTGAGATTGTCGGATGTGCTGATCGTTCCTGTTATGACCTTTCTTGTCATGCTCGAGCCACCAAAGTCCCACTTGTAGCTGAGAAACCTCTGAAAGAGCCTATATCCTTTCTGGTCACTTTAACAACTCTGGACTCAAGTGTAAACATCCTGAAAATGGCTAAGTCCATTTCTGTACACTCTATGGATAAACTGAGATGTTTTGGATGTTGTGGCAATATCTACCCTTGTCATTGCTTCTTTCCTGTTCTCATTTTTCTAATCCGACACACCCATCCGATGTTTGGTCTTTAAAAGAAGCATATTCAGAAAAATGCTCTGAACATCTTTCACAGTATTGGCCAGTTTTTGTCAGCTGTTTCCAAAATGCATTTCCCCACACCTGCACCCACCTACATGCTCTTTAAATTAAAGGGCACCTGGTGAGTACTACTTCTATTAAAAGATGAGTGCCATTTAATGGTAGGTGAAATAATAATTTAGTTCACTTGATCTGTAAATCCGTAAAGCAGAACTTTCCATTCTTTACCAGGCAGTGAGTTTATGAGCTTACCTCAGGGCTAGGCCAGTGACAGGAAATAGATCCTGTTGTGTTTGAGACATTTCAGAAGTCCGATAAATGGTTAGCAGAGGTTATTATGCTGTGTATCAGGGTGTGTTGCTGATTGATAATATCCCTTTCATGTCACTATAACTTTGTAAAAATCTCTGTTGACAGCGTTTACCTGTTTTGAGTGAGGATTTGTCTGAATGATTTTGAGGGTAGTTATTTCATTTTGCATTTGACGTCAGTATAAACAGTGTCTAGGATGCCAATAGAGAACTGGTCGTTGTTTTATGTCGACGATGGATTGTTCTCAAGATCATTCCCATAGTATGGCAGTTCTGTGTTTTTGGATTCCTTGACTACTTCATACAAAACAGTCAATGTTGTTCAGTTTGAACCCAATAAGGGAGCAATTGGGAAGGCATATAAGAAGGATGCAAAGCTGGTGCTGGAATACCTTACCATTTGTGAGGAGTGCTACATTACAGAGATGGAAAAACTACTGAATGAGAAAGGGTAAGATTTAAGATGTGTATTCTTTTCTTTTTTAATCAGGGAGAGAGAGAGAGAGAGTGTATGCGTGGGCAGAGGAAGAGAGAGAGAATCTTAATCAGGCTCCATGCTGAGTGTGGAACCCAGTGTGGGGCCCAGTCCCATGACTGGTATCCTGACCTGAGCCAAAATCAAGAACTGACTGAGCTACCCTAGGCGTCCCTAAGATGTGTACTTTTATTTGCTTCAGTTAGAGATGATCTCTCTGCAGGTTCTGAAAGGGTGAGATTAGTTTCTTTAGAACTTTTTTGCAGGTAAGTATTATCTCTTGGCTATATTTATAGAACTGTCATTCCTGAGATTTTGGCATTATAGCCTGGAAATAGATTTGAAATGAACTATAAAGATCTTTTTTCCCCCAAGAGCTTTCTTAGAGGAGGAGACTTGTCCAAGGAAGTGACTGAGGAATAATTAGAAATGGCATATACCTCTCAGTCATTGCTCTTTTTTTGAGCTTTGGAGTGGTCTCTGTAATTGTTTTAAGCATGAATATAAAAACAGTAGAGACAAATCTATAAAGGAATATGACAAAATCCAGCACTAAACGATATAAAATGTACCATGTTTGACAAACAATAAAAAAAATTTGTAAACACATGAAAAAGCATGAAAACATAGCCCATATTGAGGAGGTCAGTCAGAAGAAACACCTAGAAGTGACAAACATGATGAATAAATACATAAGGATGTTAAAACAGTAATAAATATGCTTCATATGCTCACAGATGTAAGGGAAAACATGAACATCTGAGGTGAGAAATGGAAATATATATATATAAAAAGAGACAGTGGACATCTAGAGGCAGTTTTGCAAATGAAAATTCACCAAATGGGATTAACAGTAGATTAAACATTGCAGAAGGAAGATCATTGAACTCAAAGACATAGCAATAGAAACTATCCAAAAAGAAGCTATAGAAAAAAAGAAAGACTGGGGAAAAAATGTCCTTTGGACTAATATGAGGCTAACATATCTGTAATTGGGAGTCCCAGAGACGGTATACAGAGAAAATAGCTGAAGATACATACAGTTGCTCAGAAATTTCCAAATTTGTTACAAACAGAAAACCCAGAATTAAAAAGTTCAAACTCAAGCAAAATAAACACAAAACCACATGAAGGTACATTAGAATCAAATTGCTGAAAACCAGTCATGAAGAGAAATGTCCTTAAAGTAGCCAGGGGAACAAAGGCTCATTACATTAAAAGGAGCAAAGATAAGAATGCAAACCACAGCACAATAGAATAAAATCTTTTAAGGTGCTTAACAACCAAAAATCCTCTCCCAAGCAAAATACTTTCTTACAAACAAAAGCTGAGAGAATACATTGCCAGCAGACCTATACTAGGTGAAGTGTTAGAGGAAGCTCTTCAGGCAGAAGTGTGGAAATTAGCTACCAAAGAAATAAAGAGCTCTAGGGGCGCCTGGGTGGCGCAGTCGGTTAAGCGTCCGACTTCAGCCAGGTCACGGTCTCACGGTCCGTGAGTTCGAGCCCCGCGTCGGGCTCTGGGCTGATGGCTCAGAGCCTGGAGCCTGTTTCCGATTCTGTGTCTCCCTCTCTCTCTGCCCCTCCCCCGTTCATGCTCTGTCTCTCTCTGTCCCAAAAATAAATAAACGTTGAAAAAAAAAAAAAAATTTAAAAAAAAAGAAATAAAGAGCTCTAGAAACAACAATTCACAATATGGGTAAGATAAAGGACACTTTAATTTCTTTAAAAGATAATGTGCTGTTTAAAGCAAAAACAATAACAATGTATTGTGAAATTTACAACATATAGAAGTAAAATGTGTGCCGTCAGTAACTCAAAGGATGAGAGCAAAGAATTGGGAATATACTGTTGTAAGGTGCATATATTATATGTGAAGTGGCATAATACTATTTGAGAGTAGACTATGATAAGTTTGAAAAAATACATATGGTGAACTCTAGAGCAATTACCTGGAAAAATACAAAAACCAAAGGAATGTAACTAATAAACCAATAAGGGAGATAAAATAGAATAATAAAAAATACTCCAGAAGAAGACAAGAGGGGAAAAACAAAGAAAAGTTGGGACAAATAGAAAGTAACTCATGAGATGGTAGCTTCAAATTCAGCAGTATCAGTAATTATATTAAATGTAGTTATCTAAACACTTGAATTAATAGCCATCAATTGTCAGACTAGCTAAAGAAATCAAGACCCAATTAAGTGCTATTTACAGGAAATTTGCTGTGATTATAATACACAAATAGGCTTAAAAGTAAAAGAATAAAAAATATTTCCCATACAAACATTAATCATTAAGTTAGAAGTGGCTGAGTTAACATCAAAGTCAATTCAGAACAAGGGAAGTTAGTACGGAAAGAGTTACATTTCATAATGTTAAAGGGATCAGTTCATCAAGAAGGCATATTCTAACTGTATACAACTAAAAACAACCTCAAAATATGTAAAACCCGATAGAACTAGAAGGAAAAATAGACAAATCCACAATTATAGTCAGATTTCTATTCCCTTCTCTCAATATTTGGTAGAGTAAGCAGACAAAACAAAAATCGGAGTTTAAAACAAAACAAAAACAATAGGAGTTTAAAGGTATAAACACTTAATCAACTTAATTGCCATTTATAGAATACTTAATAACCAAAGAATACAGGTTTAAAAAAAATTTTTTTTTATTGAGGGGTGCAGAGAATGAAAGGGACCGAGGATCTGAAGCAGGCTCTGTGTGACAGCAGACAGCCCGATGCAGGGCTTGAACTCATGAACCATGAGATCATGACCTTAAGTCAGACGCTTAACCGACCAAGCCACCCAGGCACCCAAGAGTACAGTTTTTTAAGTGCACTTGAAAAATCTTTTACATTTTTTTTGTACAGCCCTCCAACTAAGAATGAGTTTTGCATTTTCAAGGAGTTACTTAAAAAAACAAAGAGTACGAGAGATTGCATATGGCCTGCAAACCCTGATATATTTCATACTTGACCCTAGACAATAGGCTAAGTGAAAGAAATCTGACACAAATATGCAAAACCCTGGGAAAGGTGAAACTAGTATATAGTGATAGAAAGCATGTCACTTGCTGATTGTTGTGGAGGGGATTGAAATGGAGCCATGGAGCCTTAGGGTGATTGATGGTGGTTGCACGTGTACATACATTTAGTCAAAAGAACTATCATACAGGGCACCTGGGTGGCTTGGTTGGTTAAGCGTCTGACTGGATTTTGGCTCAGGTCATGATCGTACGATTCATGAGTTCGAGCCCCACATCCGGCTCCACGCTGACAGCACAGAGCCTGCTTGGGATTCTGTCTCTTCCTCTCTCTCTTTGCACCTTCCTTGCTTGTGCTCTCTCTCTCTTTCAAAATAAATAAACTTAAAAAAAAAAAAAAAACTGTCGTAAGATGAATGCTTATAACAAGTTGCAGATATGATCGTCCATTTCAGTAGGAAAATTTTAAAACATTCTGGTCTCCCAGAATTAACATTGCTTATGCTAAAACAACATCAAATCCCATTAAAGTGGACAAGTTAGAGCACTAGTTAGATACCATTATTTGTCACAAACATGACCACTTCCTTTATTAATTATTCTTACGTAATGGGTATCTTTTTGCTAATTTCAGCTTTTTTATAACTGTTACCTACTCTGCACTTAGACTGTACTCACAGAGAGAATATATGATAATGTTTATGTAATGGAATTTTAATGCACTTAACAAACTTCAGACAAAATGGTAAAAATGAAGGGAATCAGTGAAAACCACTCAAAAAATGCATGAGATTATCAGTGCTACAGACTAGCAAAAACACAGTGCAACATGTGCCAAGTATACAGCTCCAAAGACAACCACACGAGGGCTCTCTTTTCCTGGCACCGAGCTGCTTGTGAGCCAAGATGAATCCAGACCAGTTATAATGTGAGAAATACCTCCTAAGCGGAAATATAGGTACTGCAATGAAGTGCTTTGTAAAGGTAAATTGTTATAACCTGAAATGGAACGGGCAGATCTCAGGACCTGAACACAATGCAAGTCAGTGATTTTTGGAGGGCTATCAGACAGAATCATTAAACTTCTTGAAGCTGATCTTCACCAACAGAAGTGTCAAAGTTTATTTTGGAATAGTGTGGAGGTTTTAAAATTACTTCCTATTAGATGACAACCTTGTCACTTTTACATTAGTTGGAACAATAATGAGAACAGTGGTCTTTTTGCCAGCAGGCCTGTTTCTGACAAATTCATTGTAATTATTCTAAAACTGAATTTAAAAAAAAATTGGTTTGGGCTTTATTTTCATCTCAAAACAAAAGGAATTAGTCATTGGGTCACTTGTGGAATTTTATAAGACAAGTCATATTTTTGGGTGCTTCCTACAATATTATTTGGTGCCATTGTTAATATAATACTTAGTTTGGTATTCCTTATGAAATATTTTAAATTTGGCTTTACCTATTTTACCTGTAGAGTTGACCAAGCTGTATTACACTTAAAATGAAAACAGTAAAGCAGTTGGTAAAACTCCTTTAAATTAAGGCATAAGGATGCATGATTTCACTAATGCAAGATGTGTTTTGTTTGTAGGGAATTCACTATTGAAACTGAGGGGAAAACATTTCAGTTAACAAAAGACATGGTCAACGTGAAGAGATTCCAGAGAACACTACATGGTAAATTTCTTAAAATAATTAAACACGGAGTGCCTGGGTGGTGTAGTTAGTTAAGCGTCCGACTCTTGTTGGCTCAGGTCATGATCTCAGGGTTCGTCAGTTCCAGTCCCATGTTGGGCTCTTCTGTCAGATTCTCTCTCTGCCCCTTCCCCCCGTTTCACGAGCATTCTCTCTCTCTCTCTCGAAATAAATAATAAATAAATAAATAAATAAATAAATAAATAAATAAACTTAAAATCATCACAATCCCTGAAGTTTTTTTTTCTTTAAGTTTTATGACATAACCATTTTACAGAAAATTTGAAGAGGAAAAATAGATCTTTAATGCCACAACCCTAAATCTGATGAATATGTTTAAGGCATTATCTTTTGCCTTTTTAAAAAATTTAATTGTGTCAATATTGAAAAATAGTTTATAATGCCACCTTTAGATTTCCTATGGCCTGAGATGCATATGAAGAATATCTCTTTGATGAAAACCGTCTTTTTTTTTTTCCTTCATTTTAAGGAAAAGTCCTTTTGTTTCTTAAGCAAAGGAGAGAACTCACCCCTCCTGTCTTTTGTGGCAAAATTAATCTGTTAAAAGTCATTTAGATTAATGATCTTTCCTGCTTCTTTAAAAGACAAGGAGATGATTATTTTTATAGAACAAATTATATGAATTGGGATATGAGTGTTTTGGAGAATATACAAAGGATGCTTATGGTTAATTGTGGCTGAGTAGAAGTTTCTGGAAACTGAGAGTAGTAGGTGGGTATTTGAGAAGGGACCGCTAATGGAGAGAGTAGGCCTACTTTTCCGTTTGTGTTTGGCCTGCCCTATAGCCAGGCTTCCGTGAGCTGTAAAAGCAGTCTGAGCAGTGATGGGAGTAAGCAGGGGATACTTCTTGCTTTGGGGCTTTTTAGCCACCACTCTGGCGGCCGGTTCAGAACTGCACTTTACTGTTGCTTGGATGACCCAGAAGGATGGGCAGAAAATACCTTGGTCATATTTCTACCATGCTACTCTTACTCTTTATCACAGAAAAAAGCAGCAGCCTCCCTTTTCCTCCACATATGTGAATTTTTGGTTCTACTTATCTCCTTTCCCTTGAAACAAATTCTCTAAGGTTAAGCTCAGTTACCTTAGACCCAGTGCTTAGCAGTGTTTTCTTTGTGAGTGGTAAGTAATGAATACATTTCCTATGTGTACCACAGGTATAGCCTCACCCATGTGGGGCCTCTGGTAAATGTCTTTGATTGAGAACAGATTCCTGCACAAACTTCTCTGAAGGCCTCTTGACCCCAGAACCTTGGAAGTACAATGGCAGTAACTTGGCTTTCTTAAAGAGTTCTCATCAAGATAGCAAGATAAAAACACAAAAGCATGTGATACTTGTTGTGTGTAGGAATTGTTTTTGTTAGTTTTGTCAGCTGTGGTGGTAGATCTTTGGTTCTAGCAAAGTCTTACAAAAGCTCGAGAGTTTTAATGTTTTCTGCAAGGCAAGGCAGATGATGGAGTAGCTGCTGTTGATCGTAGCTTACCAACTGTGGTATACTGTGGAAGGAATACTCTGGTACCTTGTGTCATTTTCACTGCCATATAAACAACTAAATTTGGTGAAAAACTTTTTCACTCCACTTTCACTCTTTAAAGGCATCATGTTTCCTATCAGCAAATAGTTTTAAGGAATGTTCTGCTTTTGTTCTGATGTACGGGAGCAGTCAAATCCATCCAGAATAGATATTTTTAGTATCTAAGTATATAAGACTTGTTTAGAGAGGAGCTGCAATGCATTACGCAGGGTTTGAGAGAATGTTACTGGATTTCTATCTCGTTTGCAGTGGAAGAAGTTGTTCCGAATGTAATCGAACCCTCCTTTGGCCTGGGCAGGATCATGTATACGGTATTTGAACATACATTCCATGTACGTGAGGGAGATGAACAGAGAACGGTAAGTTGTCTTGTACAGTACACTATTCTCTTACAGTGTCAGAGAATGTAATTTCCTGAAGTACATTATTAAGAAGACTCTGGATGATTGATTAATTACTAAATGTTTTAGTGATGTTAACATTCCTCTTTGCTTAACTCTTTACAAAGCAAAAAACTTTCTTATGTAGCTTACTTGAGCTTTAGGATGTGCAGGTTATTCTAGATGCCATTGTGTTAGTTGGCTGGTGCTCTTTATTCTGAGACAGAACATATTACTTTGGGGGAACTATCTGTGTTGCATCAATGGAAGATACTGGTACATGTTTTCAGAAAATTGGGAAGAAGGGGACGGCTCAGAGAATTTAGCCAAGCCACTTAACTGTTTCTGTGCACTACGTGTTAAAGAGAACTTTCTCAAACAGCATAAAATTGGGGGATTTGGGGGGTAAAGGTTCTCCTCCAGAGATACTGATTCACAGATCTGAGACCTAGGGATCTGTATTTTTTTTATAAGAACCCCAAGCGATTCTAGTGCGGGAGATTGACAGGTAGTAAATTGGGCAGTAACGTCTGCAGTACAGCCCTCCTAGCATTCAAGCTCTGCTAAGGATAAATGTTTCTAAGAAGTCTTCATTAACTCCCACAAGCTTTCTTTTGACCCTGATGCTTCTGAATCACTGCTCCATGCCTTCCACTTTATCTCTTCATTCTGCCTCCCTTCACCTTTCTTACCTCGCTACTGCCTGCAGAAATTACACTCCTTTAATTTATAGGCACAGATTTCCAGGAAATCAATCAGAAGACTGGCTAGAGTGGAGAGACCGTGTGTATCAAATTAACTGAATGAAACAGTCTTACCTGCATGGCCATTCTGCAGCTGACTGTACGTGACGTTAGACGTCAACTCTCTAGTTCTTTTTAGGACATTTAACCTTGAAGAATAGACTGATAAGTTCTTGGTGCCAGTATTTTAGAAAGTCTGATATACTCTTGGTAATAAGGCAGCTAATAAACTTACTATTTTGTTCTCTGCCCTCATTGTGTCTTCATTTCCTGACATTTGAGGAACAGCTTTTCATTCATTCAACAGAACCTAGTCTAGACACCAGACATGTAAATATAAGGCACGGTTATTCTTGAGGCATGGCAGGATACGGAAAGTGTTCTTTTTAGATATCAACTTTGCTGCAAACCTTTTCTGTTTATTTTTCTAACAAAAGGATTAAAAAAATCTTTTAGCTGTTTCTTTGAATATAACAATACGGATATAAGTAGGATTTTAGTAGAAATTTCATAAGGGCTAAGCAAGAATAAATTAGTGACATGTTTTATGAATGGCATAGAGAGTACCCTCATGAAGAGAAATTTCAGTAGGTTCTGGGAAGCCAAAAATGTTTCTAAACTATTATCACATAGTCCCTTAATCAATTTTCCTGTAAGTTTGGTATAAAAACATTGCCAGTGAGATGTAAAAAATTATTTTTCTATAAAGGCAGGTCCTCGCTTCTCTCTCACATTAAATAGAATTATCACAAGATAGAGGAGAGGAGGGGTGCCTGGGTGGCTCAGTGGTTAAGCATCCGACTCTTGATTTTGGCCCAAGTCATGATCTCATGGTCGTGAGAGCGAGCCCCACATCAGGCTTCACACTGAGCTCGGAGCCTGCTTGGGATTCTCTCTCTCCCTCTCTTTCTCTGCCCCTCCTTTGCTCGCTCTCTCTCTCTCTCTCTCTCTCTCTCTCTCAAAATAAATCAATAAACATTAAAAAGAGAGAGAGATTGAGAAGAGGGGCACCTGGGTGGCTCAGTTGGTTAAACATCTGACTTCAGCTTAGGTCATGATCTCACAGTTTGTGAGTTCTAGCCCTGCTTCTCTCTCTCTGCCTTTCGTGTGAGTCTCTCTCTACTCCTCTCTCTGCTCCTCAATCACTTCTGCCCTCTCTCTCTTTCAGAAAAAAAAAAAAAAGAAGAGGAATGCGAATGTTCTAGGATTTGGGCAGCCTTGGAGTCTAGGGTTTACTTACAACGGGATAGTCACAGTTGCTTAGCATTTAAATAGGCTTTTGAGGGACTTAGCTGGAACCCATGTCATTTATTTTTGTGGAACCTATTCATTCTGCGTTCCATATTCTTGCTTTGCCATGGACCTTTTATACAAATATTATTGAAAAACTGGTCAGCTCTTATTTCCAACTCAAAATGGTAGACTAGTTTGCCTTCCACAAAATATCTTTGCTTTCTTTATTTCTGAGTAACTCTGAAGCCTATTTCAGGAGCAGTTTAGGAGGGTTGTACTTTTTATTATAGGTATACAAAACATCTCTTTTTGTTTTATACTGTTTCTTTTGGATATACAGTTGTGAGGTAATTAAGCTTGTCTATTTTACCTGGTCACTAAGACTCATAGATCCTTTGGCTATGCTGAATTTTTTAAAGGACCGAATTGGATCTTGTGTTTTGGCACTATTTACTATTTGATGATTTAGAGGGAAGTTCCACAGAAAGAAGTAAGGCTTTTATGTGGTACCAAAAAATAACCATCTTATATAGTAGCTTTCTGTTTTTTATTTTATTTTTTAATTTTGAGAGAGAGAGAAAGAGAGAGAGAGCATGCATGCGCATGAGGGGAGGAGAGGCAGAGAGAGACGGAGAGAGAATCTTCCAGCAGGCTCTGCACTGATGTGGGGCTTGAACTTAGGAACCGTGAGATCATGACCTGAGCCAAAATCCAGAGTCAGATGCTTAACCGACTGAGCCCCCCAGGCGCCCCTATGGTAGCTTTCTGAATGCTTCACGTCATTCAGCTTTTTATAACAGACCTATGAAGTAAGCAGAGCAGATGGTCGATATGTGCTTTTTAGATGAAGAAACCAAGATCCAGAGCTCACTAAGGCGGTTCGAATTCAGAGCTGCAAACCAGATCCTTCTCGTTCTATCTTGTCTTCTGTCTTTTGTCACACTGCTTTTCGTGTCATGTTTTCTGGTATTTTGATAATGAAGTTTGGACAGTAATGTTTATAAACTAATGTATTTGGATGTTCTTCTTTTTAAACCATGTAGTTCTTCAGTTTCCCTGCTGTCGTAGCTCCATTCAAATGTTCGGTCCTGCCACTGAGCCAAAACCAGGAGTTCATGCCATTTGTCAAGGAATTATGTAAGCAAATCTAATCGGGTAATCTCCAGGAGAACACTGTCAAGTAGACTCAGTTTTAGGAAGTGTATCTTTTTTTCAGTAAAAATACATGTCGAATAAAGAACACATCTAAGTGATTTTAGCCTCTGCTCTTACTTCTAAGAGATGTATGCTTGTTCAGGACGTTTTCTCCTAGCATTTGAGTTAGGGTGGGACCCAAGTGTCAGATTTGAAATATCCTTGCTTCTCTTCTTGACCTCAGTGCTGCTCCCTCCATCAGGGGCTCCTGAGTGAGTGTTAACAACCCGAGGGGGTCTGCATCCACTGGACCCACAGTACTGAAAGGGCTCCTCCTGGTCCTCTGGCGGTCCACTTAGTTCAGAGTTGGGAAATGGGAAGAGTTCACTGAGTTGCTTGGGGTCGTACAAGTAGAGGTGGTGGAGTCTGGACGGGGCCTCCTGGCTTTGGCTTTTGATTGGATACTTGTTGCCCTGCAGCTGTGTGAGATGCAGGTAGGACTGAGGGGTTGGGCTCCAGCAAGCCACCTAGGAAACTTTGGGAATTTTTCTTTCTTTTGCAACTGTTACTTACTGCTCTCTTGTCTCGGTTCCTTTTATAAGTTTCCTGAGCTTGTATGATGATATTTAGTTGATATTGGGACTTTCTCCATTTTTTACTTTTAATTTACTGTATTTTGGACAGCGGAAGCCCTGACCAGGAACGGCGTCTCTCACAAAGTAGACGACTCCTCTGGGTCTATTGGAAGACGTTATGCCAGGACTGATGAGATTGGTGTGGCTTTTGGCATCACCATCGACTTCGATACGGTGAACAAGACCCCTCACACGGCAACTCTGCGGGACCGAGACTCCATGCGGCAGATTAGAGCAGAGGTGGCTGGCCTTCTCTTTGGCTTTTTTTTTTTCTTTTTTAATTTTTTTTAATGTTTATTTATTTTGAGAGAGAAAGACACACAGAGTGTGAGTGGAGGAGGGGCAGAGAGGGAAGGAGACACAGAATCTGAAGCAGTCTCCAGGCTCTGAGCTGTCAGCCCAGAGCCCAATGCAGGTCTCAAACCCATGAACCGTGAGGTCGCGACTTGGGTTGAAGTCGGACACTTAACTGACTCCACCACCCAAGCGCCCAGGCATTTTAATCTTAGAAATGTGTACTGGTGCCTTCTGATTTGAGCTGGATTTTGTTGTATTTATGCTCCCCCCCCTCTTTTTTTTCATTTGAATTTTAATCATAGGCTTATATCAGAGCACAGATTCACAAATCCCCTTGGTTTAATTATGAAAATACCGTTAACAGTTATCTAATATTTTATAACCATTTGGCTCACTCTGGGCTCATTCTCCAGCAGTTTGCTTTTATGTAGCTGTTTGTTTATTTGGGCAAGAGAAGTATGATCCCAAGTGGTTGCTTCCATAGTTTTATTGGCAGGCTTGGGCGGGGGGGGGGGGGGCTTAGACATTTTATCTTTATATCTCTTTTTTTTTTTTTTTTTTTTTAATTTTTTTTTTTCAACGTTTATTTATTTTTGGGACAGAGAGAGACAGAGCATGAACAGGGGAGGGGCAGAGAGGGAGGGAGACACAGAATCGGAAACAGGCTCCAAGCCATCAGCCCAGAGCCTGACGCAGGGCTCCAACTCACAGACCGCGAGATCGTGACCTGACTGAAGTCGGACGCTTAGCCAACTGCGCCACCCAGGCGCCCCTCTTTATATCTCTTTTTAAATGTATACATGTGCATGTCTAAACTTTTCCTGTTAATCTATTCAAAACAGCCAATAATGGTTCAGTAATTTTACTTAATGAGAAGGGATGATAGGGATAATAGGAAAAGTATGAAAGGGGAAGGAAAGAACAGCCACTTTGACAACTGCCTGACTCCTTTATTAATTTTTAGCAGAGGTTTTATTTAGAGTACGTATTGTGTGCTCAGCTTGCTACAGAGAGTTAATTAGGGAAAACAAAAGTAAAAGACTGCTTTTTTCCACAGGAGTTTATAGTCTAAGTTGTAAGTCCTGCATTTCTGGTTTGTCTTTTTACAAAACCAGTTCTGGCTACTCTGGACCTACATTCCCATCTGATAGTGATTCTCAGAATGGGGTCCCTGGACCAGCAGCCTTCGCATCACCTGGGATTTTGTTAAATAAGCAAAATCTTCACCCCAGACCCACTGAAACAGAAGGGTGGGCTGGGAGGTTGGAGATGGATAGAGGGTGGGCACGACTGTTCCAACGGTCTGGATGATTCTGATGCATGTTCGGTTTAGGAACTTCTGCCGTGTGGTAGCCAGTGTTTGGTTAGGGCTGAAGAACAGCTGGCCCCCTTGGTTGGGGCTCTCCAGTTTGCCAGTCTCCGCTCATTCGTGTTCCTTGACGAGCTCCTCTTCTTAGGGTTAAATTTAACACCTGGAGTAGCTTCAGGTGACACAAATTTAGAATAATTAGGAAGGGCTCTGGGGGAGGATTGAATTATCCAGGGGGAGCCGGTAGACATTCCGGGCTGGGAGGAAAAGCATGAACGCAGGCCCGGCAGAGAAGTCAGTATAGTTAAGGAGGCTTCCGTGAGAGTGACGAAAAGCATTCTGTGGGGACCAGTTTGTAGAGGGGCCTTGTCATTAGTTAGACACTGATTTGGCTCTCCTGAGTTCAGGGTGGATTTTCTTTCTGACAGTCTAATCAAGTCGGTTGATTCTTGGAATTCTCCTTCCTGGTACTGCAGGTCTCTGAACTGCCCAGCGTGGTCTGCGATCTGGCCAATGGCAGCATCACGTGGGCCGATGTGGAGGCCAGGTATCCTGTCTTTGAAGGGCAAGAGACTGGTAAAAAAGAAACAATCGAGGAATGACGACAGTTTTGGCGACTTCTGACCACTTGCCCTAATTGAAAAAAAAAAAAAAAAAAAGCTCTTCTCATGTCCACTTGACAAACAGCATCGCATTTGCTCCCGGGGACTGCATTTTATCCTCAGTGGCTGCCTGACCTTACCCCACAATTAAAGTCGAAGGAATTCTGAACAAACTTGTAATCCATTTGCTCATGTGTCTGCACTTTCAGTAGAGCTGTTTTTCCCACCGTTGGGTAGACATGCTCATGCTTAATGTTAAACACAGTTGATACGTGTTTTTCAACGTTTATTTATTTGGGACAGAGAGAGACAGAGCATGAACGGGGGAGGGGCAGAGAGAGAGGGAGACACAGAATTGGAAACAGGCTCCAGGCTCTGAGCCATCAGCCCAGAGCCCGACGCGGGGCTCGAACTCACGGAACGTGAGATCGTGACCTGGCTGAAGTCGGACGCTTAACCGACTGCGCCACCCAGGCGCCCCAGATACGTGTTTTTCAATTAACGGCCATATTGGGGTAAAAGTTACGTACCATAAAACGCACCAGTTTTAAGTGTCCAATTCAGTGACGTTTATTTCGTGTATTTTAGAGTTGTGCAGCCATCGCTGCAATCCAGTTTTAGAACATCTCCATCACTCCAGAAAGAAGTTACATGTGCACTTAGCATCACAGTTCATTCCCAGCCCCAAGCAACCACTTGTCTACTTTCTGTCTCTCTGGATTTGCTGTTCCTACTCTTTCTCTTTTTCTGAGAAAGCGATGCATTGCGCTAGAGAGGCAGCATTCCCTAAGCAGCTGGAACAACGACGAGGAGAAGCCGAGGTGGGGAGGGGCGGCAGGGGCAGTGGGGGGCGGCACCTGCTGCTGTGGGGATGCAGGGTGCCAACCATGATGCTCTGCGGACAGAAGATGACGCTCTGCTAGGTCTCCGGGAGGGAACGCGTTGGCAGAAACCTGCTATTTTAAGGCGTGCTTGTACTTGGCTTCTCGTCGAACCCCTGATGCTGAAGGAGCCCCACCCCTCATGCCTGACTTGGCATTCTTCACCATCCCGGTGATGATTCCAGCTGGGTGGTTTGGGCTCAGCTTTTGAGGGACTTTACTCATGTTATGTTTTTGCATAGAACATTCAGAACACGTATATTTATTTGTCAGGAAGATATTCAAGGATGTGTGAATTTGAACAACTCTTCCCAGGGTTAGGACTTTGTCTAGTGTCTCAGCCTCCTCTCAGACAGTATATGGCGGGGGCGGGGTGATCTCCAGAACGTTGCCTTGGCCTTGGGTGTGAAGAACAATTGAAGTAGTGGATCTCCACCACCCCCCTTCCCCCCCCCCCCCCCGGAGATTCTCTCATTTTCCTCTCCTCTCCGATGATGCCTACCACAGCACTGTGCGTAGTAGGTATTCAGTGAATAGACTTTGGATGAGTCTTGAATTTGTAAGCAAACCTCTTGGGAAGAAAGCCTTTTACTGAAGCTTATTTTTCTCCTGCCTGCTGCTTTCATTAAGCATCAAGGAACTAGATTTTGAATAAACTGAGTATCATTTTCTAGGGATTTCTTTCACTTCATACGCTTATAGCTCTTGACTTGGTGCATATTCTTACGTTGGGACTGGGGGTTGTCTTTCCTTTTTCTCACGGACTTCTTTTACAGCGAGTACCTCCATAGTCAGTCGGTCATCACCACCTCAGACGTTGTTACGAGCTCATTAATAGTAAAGATACATGTAATCCATAGTGGGAGCTGCCTACTTTGGATCATAAAGGGATTAGAAGTAAAGCTCTTTTCACTTTTCATTGGCAGATACATCTGTCATGAGTTCAGCTGCTGGATACTAATTCTGGGAGCCCTCCCTTTCTCTGTACCCGCTCCCCCCCCCCCCCCCCAGGGCAGTGCATGATTTCTCCTGAGAGAACACACGCGGTCCCTGAAGTGACTGATGACCTGAGTGGGGTCGGTGGGCCAGTGGCAGAGCTCGCTGGTTCTGTTTGTGCCATATATACTTGATTCTGAGCACAAGCAGAAGGGGCTCTTCACACATGAGAGTTTTGTGTGTGCACACGCACGTGACATACCCCTCTTCGGTTCCGGCTCAATGTGTATTTAAAGCCCGTTCTTTCCGGGTGGCTGTGCTGTGAGGCCTTTTCATTATATATTTATATGTATTAGACTGTGGGCTAGTTCGACAAAAGCTAGATCAATAGTACCGTCTCCCAGAGAAGTTACTCTTGCTCATCACTTTCTCCAAAAACAGTGATGGAGAAGAAGGGTCAGATTTGGACTGTTTTTCACGGAATGTACATAAGAATGCAGTAGTTTCTTTGAAACAGGTTGGATTTGAGGGCATTCGAATACGATGAGTTAAGTCCGGAGAAGTGGCCTGTGCCCGACTTCTGCAGGAGCCCAGAGCCTTAATACGGCTTAACAGCTCATAATAGTAAACTACGGAATACAGATGGATGTTCCGGAAAAGGAATTCATTGCCACGTCATAAAAATACAGAAATGATCTTACTAATTGGGTGAGATGGTGCTAGAGATGTCAAATGGCTTTCTGTGACAACAGCTTGGAAAATTATCTTGTTCAATAAATCACTTGAAATAGATTCATTTGGGCCCTTTAATATGTTTCCCTGAACCAGTATAAACTTAGGGGAATGGTACCAACTGTCTTAGCCGATGGAATCTATTCATGAGAGAACTGGATGCCCTGGAAGTAAATCCAAATTCTCTCTGAATACAGTTGCACTTAACCTTCTGTCACCAGGAAAAACGATTACTCTGTATCTCTTGGTTGGGGCTACGATGGAGAGGTTTTGATAGCATTGCTCACATTAAAGAAACTTGCACCGGTATCTTTGCTGGTAGTCTGTTTAACGGCCGCTTGTAATTTGGCATTGGGCCAACACCATGAAGAAATTGAGTTGATTCAGTAAGTGAACGGATGAATAATTTTGCTGTGCCTCAAAATTCACCTTATTGCCTCTTCAATAATTCTTGCTTATTGGGCTGCTTCTGAGCAGTAATTGTGTTAAAAATCATGTGGATGGAATTAAGTTCTCTTCCGGAAATTGGGATACAATCTGGGAACTTCGACAAGAATTGCTGGAGAGAAGCAGCCTGTGGCCCTGCCCTCTTGTGTTTGTGACATGCTGTGCTCCCAGCTGGATGGTGTATCTTCCTAGCCATGGTAAAGGACATCTTTTTAAATCTGTTGCCCCAATGAAAGGTGTTAACCCCGGCTGCACATTAGAATCACAGGAGCTTTAAAAAAAAAATACCCATGTCTCTGTCCCCTTCAAACCAACTTAATAAGTTTCTCCAGGGTGGGGCCTACATACCAATATTATTTTGAAATCATCTTAGGGGAGCCACTGCTGTAACGTATGCTTCAGCTCAAGCCATAAAGAGCCTGAGAACTCCCGCCTCCAAACCTGGGAAGGTCTTCTGAATGAAGGGTTTCTTCTGACAATAGGGGTCAAGTCAACACCAAAGTTTCCAGAAAAGATGAATTCCATGGGTGTTGTTTTTTTCCACTCCACTGAGGTGTCTCTAAATGTGCTGTCACAAACCCCGAGCATCTTGTGTTGGGGGCTGAACTCCCCCCTTCTGTCCCATTTGCCTGCCTGCTCCGATTCTGTCCAGAGACTTCTGTGAACTTGTAACAGGATTTCCAGAGGGAAAGGCACTTTTGTAGGGTACCTACCATGTGCCAGGCGGTGTTCAAAGAGGGTCCCTGTGTGTTCGGTCTCATCCATATAATAATTTAAGTATTATTAATGTCCTTTCACATAAAAGGAAAAGAAAGCTAAACCTTTTCAGGCTCATTCAGCTAATTGAGGGCAGAACCAATTTTGAACCTAGTTCAACGTACGTGATCGTGTCACACTATGCTGCCACCTGGGTTTCGCTACTTTCTATCGTGACTACAGATGAAGATCACTTGAGAAAGAGTGTCTTGAAGTGTCTAAGAAAATCTCGCCTTTAAAGAAATGTTTCAGGATATTCAACCTCAATGAGGAAATCCACATGTTCTCCGACAGCAGCAGGAACACGGGGAGGCTCAAGAGGTAAATGCAGTCAAAATGGCTGATCTTGAGCTGAGAGCCAGCTTGATCAGGGTCTTAGAATCCTGGAGTTGGTTTTGTGGCTCACTGGATGGGCTTGCACGTCTGTGAGGGACAGGGCTTCTGGAGAAGCCTATGAACTTTCCTTCCTGTCCCAGCCACTCTCCTAACTGCACCGGAGCCGTAGTCAGTCACTTATTACAATGTTTAAATAGTTTATTGCTCTCAGAACATGCTTACTTGCATATAACCTTGCCCTAGAACTCAAGACCTTTCCTTCCAGTGCCACACTTTGGAGTTGGTGAAAGATGCTTCCAGCCAGGTTAAGTCTATTCTATCATCGTGACTTACCTTAAGAGAACTGTCTGTAGGTCTTGCCTGGAGGAAGGTGTTGCTTACACTAGAGAAGAAGATGAGAGAAGGTACGAGAAGACTATTCGTAGGCTCGCTGTGTGCTACAGAACCGCTATTTCCTGTGTCCGTGCACCTCACTTTCCGTCCTCAACCACTGACCGCTTAATGCCCTAGCTAGAGAATTTCTTCCCCATCTGTCCTTCCCTCCCTTCCTCTCCCTTCCCCCGACCCCCCCCCCTCCTCTCCCCACTCCTCTCCTTCCCCTTTCTTCTCTCTCTGATCTGGCACTTGCTCGTCTTCCTGCTTTTACCTCTTGTTTGCTGTTCAACATTAGCCCGTATGGGGATATTTGCCCAAAAGAACATACAGTTTTTACTTGGCATCAGGAACTTCTTTCAGAACACTCCTGTTTGCCTCGATACCTGGATTTACCCAAACCATTAGGTACCATTTGGGAAACTGTTTAAGATTGTTTTGCTTGGGTCAGGGCTCATGTCAGAACTGAGTCAGTGGCCCAGGCAGTTAGCAAGGGCACAAACCTGTGCACAGCTGTGTGACGCACAGTGCTGTGATGGGTGCTGAGGGAAGTATTATAAAAGGAACCATGAAGTAGGGCCCTTGTTTGGAGAGCAGAGAGGTCAGTTGTCGCTTGAGTCACTTGGTCCTTTTGCTGCTGTCCTCGGGGGTTATTTCCTTTTCTGAAAGCCGGTTGAGCAGAATGAGTCAGTTTTTCTTAGCCTGCTCGTGAGACAGCCGAATGTGTGTCTCCCCCTCCCCCTCACTCCTTGAAGTTTGCCATCAGAGCTGGTTGAGGGGAAAGTTCCTGTCCTGGGCCCGAATTCTCACACCCACGTGGGAATCGGGCTCTCACCCTGCACACAGGTAGTGTTACCTTGGGCGGTTTGTATAATCTAAAGCTGACAAGCCTTCACCATTACAGATACTTCATGTCCTCGTTTAAAAAAAAGGAAGCAGCCCTCTGCCAGCAGAGCTTTAGGCAGAGATGAACCTGTGTTGGGCCCAGTGGGGTGGCTGGCTCTCGTGTTTGGTGAAGAAGGCCAATGAGAGCCATTTCTGGCTTGAGTTTTAAATCTAAGGCCCCTCCAAGCTGGCTAGAGAGGAGATCACAGAATGACAGCCAGGACTGGCTTGAGACGCATCCGTCCTGGTCATGTGCATTTGGATTTCACAGAGAAAGGGGTCTGTTTAAATTGGCAAACATCCATCTACCCTGAGGGAGCCCAGACTCTGTAATGGGTGTGTTCGGAGCAGGGACAATGTAGTCAAGATGAGCGCTTTGGAACCCCTCAGAGGGGATTGTGCTTCCTTTTGGTATTTACCCGACCATCTATCATTGTGAACTCTCTTACCATGTGAACGCTGGACCCATTGCTCCTCTGAAAGGGCTTTCTTTTGAGAAGGTGAATTTATAAGGACCTTGCACCCAATGAGACAATTAGACAAGCGGGGCCGGGTAGGGGGCAAGCGTGCTGTGGGTTTTCAGTTTCCCTGAGTGATCCCATGGAGCCACAGGCTTGCAGGATGCGGGGGGGTGGGGCTGTACTGGACACAGTGCATTCTAGTCCCGACCCTTCCAGAATCTAGCTGTGATGACCCTCTATGCCTCTGTTCCAAGCCACAGCCTGAGCCTGAACCTAACCGAAGCTTCATGAGCATGAGGCTGGGAAGAGAGAGCCCTTCCGACTTTGGGAGCCAAAGGTGTCTGCTTCCTCTTGTAATATTCTGGACTTGGTGCAGAAGTGGCCCATGTAGTGAAAGAGCAGACCTAGGCCGGCTGACTAGTGACTATGTCCCCGACATGGGCGCAGAAAGAAGTTCCCGCTCAAACCTCAGACCACGCATCCTCCCCTTGAGTAACTATGTTTTCTAAGAAAGCAGGCTACTGATTGATGCATACTTCCGAAGTCTGAGGTGGGAGGAAGGGGAGTGTGAGAGGCGTGGAAAGTGTGAGTAGAAGAGGGAGGGCTTCTCTCAGGTAGGGGCCAGAGGCAGGAGCCCTGAACCCTGTCCAGGCTTAGAATGACCTGGGAGCATTTTAATAACTGACCCCTCCCCAAACCAATTGAATCAGAGTCTCTGGGGATGGTGTTTGGTGCTAGGTATTTATATAGCACAGCAAGGCTGACAGCCAATGGTTAATAGGTGACCAGTGAGAAACGTTCTGTATACACTGAGGCCAAATATGTTAACCTCAGACACAGTGGTTCTTAAACTTCAGGTGCATCAGAATCTCCTGGAAGACTTGTTCAAACACGGATTGCTGAGCCCCACCCCCAGAGTTTCTGATTCAGTGGGTCTGTGACCACCAAGCCCAACGTTTGCATTTTTAACAAGTTCCAGGTGACGCTGATAATTGCTGATCTGGGACCACACTTTGGCAGCCAATCGGCTGAGGCCACGACCCTTCCCCAGCCAATCGGCTAAGGCCATGATCCCTATAAAACCTTTGTGCCTTTGAAACTCGCTCTCTCTCTTCGGTATCTCACCGCTGCTTTGGTGCAGGTAGGCGATTGAGCTCGAGCTAGCTCGAATAAAGGCTCTTTGCTTTTTGCATCGGACTCGGCTCCCTGGTGGTCTTTGGGGATCACGAATTCTGGGCATAACAGAATTTTTCCAGACGGTATCTGCATTTGTTATGTCTTAAAACTCAATCACCAACAATGAACGCAAAAGCAGTTATGCTACCTAAAATAACTCAGGCTAATTAAAGCCTTTTTTTGGTCATCAAAACCCACTGTTCTACATCTGAGTGCAAGTTAATTGATAGATGAAACACAGCGAGGTTGTGGGAAAGGAAAAAAACACAAGCTTTAAAAAAAAAATCCTTATTAGCATTCTTTTAAAGATTGAGACCTGGGGCTTCTGGGTGGTTCAGTCAGTTAAGCATCTGACTCTTGAGTTCAGCTTAGGTCACGATCTCACAGTTCGTGAGTTTGAGTCCTGCATCGGGCTCTGGGCTGATAGCACAGAGATTGCTTGGGATTCTCTGTCTCCCTCTCTCTCTCTCTGCACCTCTCCCTCTCATGCTCTCTCTCTCTTTAAAAACTAGGGGCACCTGGGTGGTGCAGTCGGTTAAGCGTCCGACTTCAGCCAGGTCACGATCTCGCGGTCCGTGAGTTCGAGCCCCGCGTCAGGCTCTGGGCTGATGGCTCGGAGCCTGGAGCCTGTTTCCGATTCTGTGTCTCCCTCTCTCTCTGCCCCTCCCCCATTCATGCTCTGTCTCTCTCTGTCCCAAAAAATAAATAAACATTGAAAAAAAAAATTAAAAAAAAAAAACTAAATAAAAATATATAAAATCGAGACCAGACTTTCCATTTTCTGAAAAGAATTCCTAAGTAGGCTTGTGAACCTGACCTCTCGGTTAGTAACTGCTCCTCAATGCCAGTCCTGACTGCTTTCTCTTACATGCCTCTTCCAGGCCATCAACTCCATCCTTACTGGTATTCTGAATCTGACCACCACCATCTCCCCACTGGTTTAATGCAAGACTCTCATCTGCACTCTACCTCACAATCTATTTTCTTTTTTTTTAATTTTAATTATTTATTTTGAGAGAAACAGAGTGTGACTTGGGGGAGGGGCAGAGAGAGAGGGAGAATTCCAAGCAGGCTCTGTGAGGTCAGTGCACAGGGCTCGCACACACAAAGCCATGAGATCATGACCTGAGCCAAAATCAAGAGTTGGACACTTAACCAACTGAGCCACCCAGGCGCCCCTTGCAGTGTATTTTCTACACAGCGGCTGCAGTGACCCCATTCATCCTAAAAGTTCAAATTCAGTGGGTTTTCTTCTCAAGAATAACACCTGCATGATCTCCCCCATCTTCCTTCCCATCTCACACACACACATACACACACACACACACACCTCTTTCCTGTTGCCCCAACACACCCAGGAGCAGGACCTTGGCATTCACTTTTCCGCCTGTCTACAATGCTTCCCTCCAGGACCCAGATGCTCACGAGTACCTCCCAACCCTCAAGACTATTCGGTAGTCACCCCAGCGAGGCCTCCCTAGCCATTTCACTGACAGTGTCAACCTCCAGCCAAACCCTCCTCCCTTCACGTTCAGACCCAAGCACACTTTATATCCCCTTCCCTGTCTTTTTCCTCCGTAGTGATTAACACTTTATAGCACATTTTACTTCCTTATCTTGTTTAATTTTCCCTCTCCTGGTCAGAAAGTAAGTTCTGTGAGGTCTGGGATTTGGGTCTGTTTTCTTCATGGCTATATGCCCGTTATGCCCAGAGGAGAGCCTAGCATTGGGTGGCTGCTCAAAAAATATTTGAATGGTTGATGAATGAATATTCTTCAGGGCAGCTCCCACATTCAGTATTTTTTTTTCTTTTTTTTCTTTTTTTAAATTTTTTTTAACGTTTATTTTGAGACAGAGAGAGACAAAGCATGAACGGGGGAGGGTCAGAGAGAGGGAGACACAGAATCTGAAACAGGCTTCAGGCTCTGAGCTGTCAGCACAGAGCCCGACGTGGGGCTCGAACTCACGGACCGCGAGATCATGACCTGAGCCGAAGTCGGCCGCTCAACCAACTGAGCCACCCAGGCGCCCCCACATTCAGTATTTTGATGTCAAAACTGGCTAACTTCAGAACGTCTACCCCCTAACGTACACACATAACTTTGTAAGAGCCCTGCAGTCACGGAGTAGTTAGTACCAAGGCAGGGTCACAAAGTTAGTGTGTTATAGTGATTTTTGTAGCGGAAACAAAATCTCAACCCCCCCCCCCCCCCCCATGGAATACATTAGGGAATCCCTGGTTTGAGGAACTTTAGCTAATGTTTTGTTTTGTTTTTTTTTTTTTTCAACGTTTATTTATTTTTTGGGACAGAGAGAGACAGAGCATGAACGGGGGAGGGGCAGAGAGAGAGGGAGACACAGAATTGGAAACAGGCTCCAGGCTCTGAACCATCAGCCCAGAGCCCGACGCGGGGCTCGAACTCACGGAGTGTGAGATCGTGACCTGGCTGAAGTCGGACGCTTAACCGACTGCGCCACCCAGGCGCCCCTGTTTTGTTTTGTTTTAAGTAGGGTTTATGCTCAGCACGGAACCCAATGTGGGGCTTGAACTCACGACCCGGAGATCAAGACCTGGGCTGAGATCCCGGAGTTGGATGCTTAACGGACTGAGCCACCCAGGGGCCCCCAGTGTTTTGTGTTATTAACCTGTCTTTCAGCTGACACCGTGAAAAGGGCGTTTTAAGGTAAAATATTCTTTTAAGATGATTACTAAATTTGTATGTGTATCACTAGCTTTTTAAGGTTATAACTAAAATGAAAGCAGGAGACTAAAAAATTCTTGTACAACTTGTAGACTCTGAGAAGAGGTTCCAGGTAGAAAACCTGTAAGACTTCAAGATCTTTTAGGGACAAGAGTTCCAGGCTCGGGTCAGACTCTCTGAAAGGAACTGGTAGCTCATAGTAGCTAGCATTTTTTTTTTTTCTTTGTAAGATGAGTTTTTCAATATTGCAGGATTTTAAAAGATTAAGTGAGAAAGTACCTGGAAAAACATGTAGTCCAGTCTGCCACGCAGAGAGGCAGGTGGTGTTCCCTTCTTTCCTTTCTCCCTCCACATTCAGCGCACTGATACATCCGGACCTGCTACGTGTACTAATTTGTGCACCGTCTAGTTTGATTCCACTGAGCTTTGGTAGAAGTTGCCTCCAGCAATCTCACTTAGAAAACTACTTCCTGGGGCGCCTGGGTGGCACAGTCAGTTAAGTGTCCGACTTCAGCCAGGTCACGATCTCGCGGTCCGTGAGTTCGAGCCCCGCGTCGGGCTCTGGGCTGATGGCTCAGAGCCTGGAGCCTGTTTCCGGTTCTGTGTCTCCCTCTCTCTCTGCCCCTCCCCCGTTCATGTTCTGTCTCTCTCTGTCCCAAAAATAAATAAACGTTGAAAAAAAAATCTAAAAAAAAAAAAGAAAGAAAGAAAACTACTTCCTATCCTGGACACCACGAGTTGAGAGTCCAAGGGACTAGGATTGTGTAAATTCAGTGGTTTTCAGATGTGTGCTTTTGGAACCCTTTGTTCAAATGAAGTGTCTCTTGGAACGCTGACATTTCCTGGATCCTGGCAACTCAGGGCTGGGGCAGACAAGGCCCTGCCCTCGTGCCGGTCATGACCTACTGGAGACCCAACCTTCGTACAGGGGGTGGGGCAGGGAAGGCAGAGCCGTGCTTCGCAGGGGTGAGGTGGTCACGGTGGGAGACACAGGGAGCCAAGGGTCTTGTGTGCCAGGGAAGGAATGGGGGAGGGAGAAGGGCCTTGTGGGCTGGTGGCTCCCAGGGCCTTTCTGTGTGAGAAGCACCTGGAGCCTGTTAAAAGTGTGAATTCACACCTCCTGGGGTCATGTTCCAGGAGGTCTAGAGTGGGCTCAGAAACCTGTGTGACGCAGAACGCCCCGTGCTTCTAACACACAGGCAGGTTTGAGCACCGCCGATGTAGCAAACTCTTCAATTAGCTACATGAGAGCGTTTTTATTTTATCTTGAGGTCGCGGGCATTTAAACATGGGTCTGTGGTTCTTTTGAGGATTTCTGTAGAAATTTTGTGCACTATTTAATACACAGTATTTGTACATTTTCTACGTTTATATTTTTCTTTTTAATTTTTTCAAGTTTATGTATTTTGAGAGAGAGAGAGACAGAGCGAGTGGGGAAAGGGCAGAGAGAGGGAGAGAGAGAATCCCAAGTGGGCCCCACACTGTCAGCACAGATCCCGACGCGGGCCTCGAACTCACAAACCACGAGTTCATGACCTGAGGTGAAACCAAAAGTCCGACGCTTAACCGACTGAGCCACCCAGGTGCCCCTATTTTTTCTAGGTAGGGAAAAGAATCCATTATAATTCCAAGGAAGGGCCTTTTCGCCCTCATTCCTTCAGTTGTAAATGTTGAGAAAAACAAAGGCGGGAAAAATATGACTAAGAATAAATCATCTTACAACTTGTGGCCCACTGTTGTACATCTGAGACACACAGAACATGACATTCTTAAAGGGTCTGATGACTAATGTCTAGATTTACCAGTTAATTAAGGGTAACCTTATCTTGACAATAGCCAGACCTTCAAGGTCCTGTAGACCTCACCTTCAACATACACGAATTCCTTAGAGACTCACTTATCCATCACCCCCGCTAACTAAAAAGAGTAGAATCTGGGGCGCCTGGGTGGCGCAGTCGGTTAAGCGTCCGACTTCAGCCAGGTCACGATCTCGTGGTCCGTGAGTTCGAGCCCCGCGTCAGGCTCTGGGCTGATGGCTCAGAGCCTGGAGCCTGTTTCCGATTCTGTGTCTCCCTCTCTCTCTGCCCCTCCCCCATTCATGCTCTGTCTCTCTCTGTCCCAAAAATAAATAAACGTTGAAAAAAAAAAATTAAAAAAAAAAAAAAAAAGAGTAGAATCAGTCACTCCTTGTAATCACAAGTGCAGTGTGGCCCCGTAGGTCCTGTCCTGGTGCTATAATGAAAGCACCTTTTTTCACTGGGAAATGTTTCAAGAATTCTTTCTGGACCTTCACACTCCACACTCCTGCATTATTATTTTTTTTTAATTTTTATTTTTTTTAACATTTATTTATTTTTGAGACAGAGAGAGACAGAGCATGAGCAAGGGAGGGTCAGAGAGAGAGGGAGACCCAGAATCCGAAACAGGCTCCAGGCTCCGAGCTGTCAGCACAGAGCCCAACGAGGGGCTCGAACTCACGGACCGCGAGATCATGACCTGAGCCAAAGTCGGATGCCCAACCGACTGAGCCACCCAGGTGCTCCACACTCCCGCATTATAAAGACCTTAGCATTTAGGTGTGCAACGTTAAGGGGGTGGGGGCAGCCAAGAATCTGTTTCAAACTGAGGACTGAGATAGATTTGGAGCCACAGGGCCGGGGGAGGAACAGAGAGGAACGAGAGGCACAGACTCCATAGTGCATTCTTTGGAAAGCCCCGAAAGGGTAAGGTATTCAGGCCAAGCAGGAAGAATAAGGAAAGGAGGCATCTGCAGGGCTCCTCAATAGGTCCACCACCAGTCTTCTCCAGGGGACGTGGAGACCAGAACTGGGGAGAAGCAGGAAGAAAAGACAAGTCTTAGGATTTCCCTGTCTTCTTGGGCAGAGGGGCCTCCGTGGGGATGCGTGATGCTGGCCTGTTTATTGCACGCGGTTGGGCCTCAGCGAGCCAGAGGAGGCCTTGCTCGGTGCCCCGCAGATCTGATTACGAAGCACCATTAACTACTGTCTTGTTTTCACAGCAGAAGCAGAGTCCGTTTTCTTCCGGAGCTAGGATCAGCTCCTCCTGCCCCTTCCTGCTCACTCACGTGCCCAGCAAGACCAGATACGGGGCTTTGCCTTGGAAGGGCCCTTTGCGCGGGTTGTTTTTCCAAAGTGCAGTAGCTAACATTCTGGACTTTCTGTGGTCCTGGCTTTCTTCCTTCATTTCTCCAGGCAGCATGTGTGGCCCATGCTGCGTACTCAGACCAATGTGGGGTTTCAGCAGAGCGATCGTACAGTTAATCCTCTAAACCAGGACGTGTGCTTGGGAGAGCTGCTTCGACTCCTCCAGCACAGGACAGCAGGCACAGCCCTAGACGGGTGGGGCACAGGTCTGGTCGGCCCAACTCTACCCTGTAGGAAGTCAGGGCCCATCAAGGCCTGGGGGCCCCTCAGCCTGAGACTGATGGATGGACACCTGCAGGCGAGTCTTGGAAGGATGTGGGGGTGCTCTTCCAATTTCCTGCCTGCATGCGGAGAGGGGGATGCCCGCAGGCTGGGCCTGGCCCCCCCGGTTCTGGTGGTGAGGGGAGATATGAGCCGGAGAATGGATTTTCTCCCCCTTTCAAAGCTCATAGATCTCTGGGATTCTTTGTGTCTTTGGTCTGTCCTGCTGGCACTGAACGCTGGCCTGTGAGTTACTAGCAAATACGAAAGGCCAGTTTATTCAATGAATATTTCTAGAGCTCCTCCTGTGTGCAGAGTTCTTGCTGTGGGCGTTAGTAATGGCACATGCCTTGAGCAGTTCCCAGCCTGGTGGCGGAGCCTGGCAAGGATTGCCCTGGGAGCTCCTACAGGAGCCTTGTCTGACTGACACTGGTAGGACGGCTTCCTGGAAGGGAGGCTCTTCGGGCTGAGTCCTGTAGGATGGACGGGATTTGCCAGATGGAGTGCACCGTGGTGGTTCTGTGGTGGGGGAAGCATGCTCCAGCTCTGTGGGAGGGCCTCAAGCTCTGAGCAAAGAAATCCCTGCCGACAAAATCTGGGGAAACTCAGTCAACACGGGGCAGTGATCTCAGGGCGCTCTCCGCCCATTCCCCCTGCTAACTGACTTCTCTAGGTGGGGTGGCTCCCTCAAGAGGTTTAGTGGCATCTCAGGGGTAAAGCCTGGAAATCATACTAAGCATATTTATGGGAAAATTTACGTGTTCCGTACCTGCTTCTTTCCCTCCTGCTACAACTGCCTTCCCCTAGAGGCTTCCAGAAAGGCAGGCAAGGTCACTCACCTTTCCAAAGTGGTACACGTGTGCGTGTTGGAAAAAGGAGACGAGACGTTGCCTTGTTCCACGGCTCCCACGCCAGACAGCAACAGAAACGCCTGGGGGGCTTGTTAATGTGCAGATTCCCAGATTCCACCCCGTCTGGAAATAGAGGTTCCCAAAGTCTCTTGTCAAAGAGCAGCCCAGTCGGTTCCCTTGAGCCACCCAGGCGTGTTCTCAGAGCTGTGGGCCCCGGGCCAGCCTCTTTTCCACAGACTTCTCCCTGACCCCGGCTGAAGCGTCACGCTAGGAAAGGACTCCCTTGGGCCTTGCAGCCCCAGACATACCCCGCGTCAGCCCCCTTCCCACCCAGCTGCCTCACTGCCCGCCGTGGCAGTCCCGGGTTCCCCGGACAGTGGGAGAAGGGAAAGGAGTAGGGGAGGGCATCCGAGGTTCTTGTGTCCCCCAAACCTTGTCTGGCTTGGGGCCACCATGGGTGTGGGCTCAGAGAGATGGAAAAAAACAGGGAGCTGAGGAAAGGGCCGGCCGCAGAACCTGACTTGTTTTCGGTCCTCGGACCCGACCCTCCTCTCCCCTCACCACAACACGTGGACGTGGACACCAGGGATCCAGCCAGGCGGGGACACAGAGCACAGATCCTTTCTTCTGCTTTTTACCTTGTACCGTTTGGGAGCTGTTTCTTCCCAACTAGATTCTGAGTTTCTTTTTTTTTTTTTTTTTTTAAATTTTTTTTTTTTCAACGTTTATTTATTTTTTGGGGACAGAGAGAGACAGAGCATGAACGGGGGAGGGGCAGAGAGAGAGGGAGACACAGAATCGGAAACAGGCTCCAGGCTCTGAGCCATCAGCCCAGAGCCCGACGCGGGGCTCGAACTCACGGACCGCGAGATCGTGACCTGGCTGAAGTCGGACGCTTAACCGACTGCGCCACCCAGGCGCCCCCTGAGTTTCTTGAAGCAGGAACCTCGCGTTATTAGTGGTGTTATTTCGATACGTGGCACAGGGTGGTGTCCAGGAAATGGGGAGTGACCGACGGATGGGCGCGTGTGTATCTAGTGTCTGGGTGCACCCGTGCGTGTCTCCAGGGGTCTCTCCGGGTCCCTCTGGGCCTCCCCGTGTGGCCCCAGGAGTGTTTGCCTCCACGTCTGTGCACCTCTGTGTGTCTCTGGCTACGGACCTCCACATGTTGGTGGTCAGTTTCTGTGAGCCTTCATTCCGCTCTGTCCATTTTCTTTCCTACTGCTAGTTAGCCTCCTCCACGGGAAACCGGGGGTCTGGAGGCTTCAGCCCGCGGGTAGCACCTCCCCCACAGACCCTCCCAGCAGGAAAATGTCAGCTCACCTTCCACCTCCCACCCCACAGATGCTCCACACCTGCCACGCCTGCCGGCATCATTGCCGTCTACAGGTTCATAACTCCAACAGGCACTTCGTGGCCCCACTTTGCTGCATAGCACTCAGGTGCGTTGGCCAGCGGTTAACCTCTCCTGGCTCAGCCCAAGGGCCAAGCAGCTCCCAGGTGCCCCTGAGTAGCCGAGCCCTTGGGGAAGGCTGATGGTTTTCATTTTTTTTTTTTTAGCCAGATTTAAAGAGGACTTAATCAAGTGGCTGACACATAATTTTTGATGATACATCGCGATGCAGTTTTTGGCATCCATCTGGGGAGTTCAGAGAAGTGTGTGACCTCTACTTATTTATGTGCAAAGGCTTCTCAGCGTGTGGGGATATAAAAATGAAGAAAAGAAAAAAGAAAAGAAACGATGCTGAGTCCTGATTCGTTCTGGCAACAAATATTCACCCATGGATTCATGAATGATGAAATGCCTATCCATTCCATTAAGATGTGTTTCCAATACATTTCCCTTTTGAGGTTTAACATCGACTTACAAAAACGTTTAGTGTCTGTGTTGTGTGATTCAATTGTATACTATATCTTATATGAAAAATAGTGGTAACAACTCAATCTGGAAGACGTTTTCAAAAAACTTACAGATTTCGGTCACAGAAAATTAAATATTTCTATTTCAATTTATAAATATATTTTGTGGCAGAGAAGTATGATAAGGTGAGCAAAGGAATACTTTCAACCGTAAAAATACTGCATTACTAGAAAATTCCATAGGGGAAATGGAATGAAGATACAAGTTCAAAGTGAAAAGGAACAATGTAAAATTTTTTTGCTGTTGAGGGAGAGTTAGCTGGTTAGCATGTTTTTTTAAACAGATGAGGGTGGTTATTAAATCACTGTTGTGTTGGGATTCTGAACGATGTATTTTAAAGTGTTGTGGCAGGTTTGTGTTAAAATGTGAATATTTGCCGAATGCCAGATATCACTCTCTCTTGCACATTTAAAAATGTATGTAGAAGATATTAGATGTCAACTCAAAAACATGCAAGATGGGATACCGGATTACAAAAAAAAAAATGTTTTGGGAGTATTCCCAAAAGCCCTTTTGAATCCTGGCCTGATGGCTCCTCAGTCCCTTCCACTCCCACCGTCTCCTGGAAACTCCCTCATGGTTGTTCACGGAGACCGTTGGGGCCTTGTCTACACTTGCCTCTGGATTTCAGGACACTGGCCTTTGGGACGGGCTGCGGCCTGCTGTGTGAATTGCACCCGTCCTCTGTGCTGAATTAAACTGCCCTTGGTTGGGGAGGAGGGGCAGACACTGTCCCGGGGAATGATAATGGACAGACCTGCAGACACACAGGTCAGAGATGGAGAACCAGCCCTAGGCCAGGGCCATGGGCTCTGCAAACGAGAATGGATCCAGCCCCCCATCCTTGGCCACAGCACCCCTTCGCATGCCTGGTTGACTTGACCTGAGGGGAGGCTGTTTCCACAGAGGCATGGTTTATTTCGCAGAGAGCAGAGACGTGGTTTCTGAAGGGGAGGCTGAAATGAAGCCCAGTCTGAGGTGGGGGTTGGGAGATTGGTTCTAATCATCAAAGACCCACTTTGGTTTCTGATATTCCAGTCCTACTCCTTGCCCCGGCGGGGGAGTCGGGGGCAGCCTCCTCCTCCCTTGTCCTGCACTACACCTTCTGGTTGGCCTAACTGTATGGCTGCCCTAACTGTGTCTTCCTCCCCACAAGTCCCTCCCCAAGGTCCCGAGCCTGTGGAGAAGAGGTCTCCCAAGACAGGAAGCAGCATCCTTCCTAGGACCCCAGGGACAGGAGCATGGTTGGGGAGGGGCAGAGAGATGACCTGGTCTCGGGTGGGGGGTAGGTGAGAGCCCCTGGGATGAAGCCAAATTAATCCTTTACTTCCTATTGCTGTGACCACCACCCTCAACCGCAGAGGGCAGCACTGAGCACGGAGGCAGAAGGCAAGGAGAGCCAACCGCATTGAAGGGGGCAGTGGGGACCCCCGGCTCTGCTGAGAACTAGCTGTAGGACTTGGGCAGGCCCCTTCTGGCTCAGGGCCTCAGTTTCCTCATCTGTGAATGGGGCTACGGTGAGGATACAGTGAGAGGCTGGTATGGGCAAATGCCTGAAGACTTGTAAACTGCTCCTCTGGGGGTGGGGGGGTGGGCTGGTCCCTGTGACTCCCCTCTGCTCCCTCTGCACTGACACTTCCGGCCCAGCCGGCCCTGGCTCCTGAGAGCCTCTCACGCCGCCTGCCGCACAGCCTCTCTCCGGCTGGCCGGGCTGGCTGGGCTGGCCGGGCTGGTCTCTTCCCTCCCTTCCGCCCCCACCAGGGCCCGCGCAGCAAGGTGAACCCAGAGACAGGCGCCAGACAAGGATGGGGAAGCTGTCCCTAAGGTGGAGTGATGGGTGAGCGGGGTAGCGGAGGGGTCACACGGCGGCCGTCTGCTTGATGCTGTGGAAGCTGATCCGTGTGGGCGACGTGGGGATGGACGTGGCCCGGGCCACGGGCACTCGGAGGGAGTGGTGGTCCTGCCAGCGGTGCCACCTCTTTCTCACGGCTGAGCGCACCTGCGGGAGAGGCAGAGGCTCAGCCGGGCCTGCGGGGGCCAGTCCTGGGACCCAGAGTCTTCTCCCCTGCCCTTCGCAGGGCCCTTCAAGGGAGGTGGGGCGCCCTTCTGACCGCCACCCTCACACCCAGGCACTGGCTGGTTCCAAAGGTAGGTCCTCCCCCTGAAGCCCCTGTTGGCCTTGGAATCTCAGCCTTGGCGCCTCTTCCTCCTCTGCACTGACCAGGGCCCTCTGGCCTCATCCCTCTCCTGGAGAAGCTCCCAGCCCCCACTCTTCCTTGGGACACCCTGCCTTCCCTGCCCCATCCCTCTGCCACCTCATCGCTATGGTGGGACCACAGCAGCTTCTCAGATCTGCCTCTCGCTCTCCTGGGGCATCTGCCGAACTGTGAGCTCCTCGTGCATACTCAGCACCGCTCTCCCTCCTGAAAGTCCTTCCTCCAACCTCCTCCACCTGCTGACAGACCCTGCCTCACTGGCCACAGCATGTGCTGCTGAGATGGAGAGCCAACGGTTCTATTCGTTTCAAAACCTGACTGTCGCTGATGCCGTATTATTCTCATTTGCATGGTAAGAATTTTTCTGCACAATGGATCGTGTTCCCCATATGCTAGCTTAGCACACGGCTGGACAGAAGAAATGCCCCAGAGACATTCACTGTTTGTTTGCTTTCACAGCTCTTTCTCTCCCTGTCCTCCAGCCCCGGCCAGTCTCCACTGCTGGACTTCGCCGTCTGCGGTCTGCATTCATCAACAGAGACCGAAGCGAGCAGAGACACCCCACCGTCATCCCCTGCGTCGGCAGGTGACGTGCCTCAGGATGGCACTGGCCCTCCTCCTGTTTGGAAGCTCTCAGCACCTGGGGACTGTGTCTACTCTTTGCCCCTTAACCCACCATGTGTCCTCAGCCACCACCGGCCTATGTGAGCGTCTCTCCCAAGCTGGTCACACTAAGATTCTGGGCTTTGCGAGCTAACCAACCAGGCCGCCCCTGGTGCCTCGCTCCCTGGAGCTGGCCTGAGGGTGTATGGCCCTCCCTGTCGTGGGGGAATGTGCTGGTGTCTTTCCTGCTCCCTGGGTCCATAAAGGCCTGGCTGTGCGGCTCACACCTGACTCGCTCCCGGAATGCTTTCCCCTGTCACGCCTGTGTTCTGCTTCCCTCTCCTATGGGACCCCTGCAGCCCGGGCTCCTCTGCTCATTGCTCGTCCGGCTCTCCGAGTGCATTTGTGAAGCGCTGGCGTGTTGTTTCTGGCCGGCACGGCTGGCCTTCTAAACTGGTTTGAGACCCTCAGGCAGGATTCCCGTTTCCCGAAGTTGGGGGGTAGAGCTCGGCAGAGCCAAGGACCCAGGCACTTCCAAAAGGCTGGGCCACTCCACCAGAGTGGGAACTGAGGACTAACCCAGAGCCTGGTCTCCTACCTCTCCATTGAAGAAGCAGTAGAAGACAGACACAAAGAAACCCTGGAAAGGAAGGAGGGAGGCGTCAGTGACTTGCTTGGCGAGCCGTGCGGCAGGGCTGGCCTGGAACACTGCCCCCGAGGACCCCAGAGGCTAAGAGCTGCGGGGAGCCCACCCCTCACGGCGTGGGTGTACTGGGGTCCACTGCAAGCGACAGGCTGCCACGAATCCTCAGAACAGGTGCCGGACCTTCGGTAGGTGCAGGCTAGGGTGACTGAGACCCAGTCAAGAGGGGAGCCCACCCTGGGGTGGGGGTGCCAGGGGCCGGGGCTCGGGATTAGTGTGTGCATGCATTCGTATTGCAGTGTGCACATATATACACCAGTCCCGGGGGAAGTCTCTGTGAGGACACTGGTGCCCGAGCGTTCTAGGGCAGGAAGGAGTCCCCATCAGGTCACACGCCCCACCTGGAATGACTGCAGGAAGGAGTTGAAGTAGACGAACACGATCTGCGACAGGTCGTCCTCCCCAGGGTTGACGAAGAAGAGCATGTAGGTGATGCCCAGGAGGGGCAGGAGAACCAGGGTGGCCTTCACTGCCTTCCTGGGGGGCGGGGGTGAGATGGTGACAGGACTGGTCTGAGACCACACTGCAGGCAGGGCCCCACTCAGGTGCCGTTTCTTCTGGGACCCCTCAGCAAGCTCCCCGGCTGAGGACCAGGAGGACTAAGAGGGCCCGGCCGGAGGCAGGCTCCCCTCGGGGGGCTAAGGCGCCCACGCTCACCGGTACTGGATTGTTTCCGATGTGGTGGATGCTCGCAATTTCGTCATTAGGATCCTGACGATGTTGAAGAGAAATACAAAGTTGATCTGGAGGGGGAGGCAGGGAAAAAGGAAGGCCCATGAGGTGGGGAAAGAACCCACAGGCAGCCACTGACGCCTGGAGCCCACCGAGACGCATGCCCCATGCCCACATCCATCCTACCGGTCACCCCAGCCCCCGCCTGGGGGCCCGAGGCCTCTGTTTCTCCCGCACCAGGACAGGCAGGCACTTTGCTCAATTCCTTGTCACCCGAGGGCTCCAGAGCCAAGAGGAAAAGCAGCCTTAGAAAGCAGTGAACAAGGGCACAAAGGCCACTTCTCCTGAACCGCAGCTCCTCAGAGAGTCCCCAAGCCCCTGCCCCTGCCTTGTTGATTGAGGGTTCCCCTGAGGCCCTTCAACCCTTGGAGCAGACCTGGCCAGGAGTGACTAATCTCTCCCCATCCGTCCCCTGCATCCAGGAAAACTCTAGAACCGTCACAGACACATCTGAGGCCACGGAGATGAACGATCTGCTGGGCTGACTCCCAGGCTCCTGGAAGGACCTCATTTATCTTTATCCTGAGCCTCTTCCTCAGCATCAGAGCCTGCGCACGCAGCCTCTTCCTGGGACCTGCCCGTGGGGCTTCCTGAGTCATCCTCACGCTGTGTACGGTCACCATGGGCCGCAAGTGTCCCGTCCATCTTCGTCAGCTCGTCTGTGCGACTGGTCTGGGGCGGGTCGAACCTTCCGGTGGGTCTGTTCTCCGTGCCTGTGTGTGTTGGCCTCAGAGAGTGTGTGTTCTTGTGTGAGCGTGTATCTGGGGGCGTGGGCAATGCCAGTGTTTCTCTCTATCCATCTCCAAGTGTGAGCAGACAGGAAAGTGAGACTCCCTTTCTTGGGAATCTCTCCCGAGAAAGTGCACATGAGTCAGAGGGTGTCTGCTGGCTCATGCAGATGCACACACACGAGTACATATGTGTGCACACGCATACACACAAATTCCTCCCGTGTCTCTGTCCTGAGAATCCGTCACTTCTTAAGCCCTCCTAAGTTCTGGGTATATACCAGGCTGGGAGTTGGGCTATACGGCAGACATGATCAACCACAGCCGGCTGCTCTCGTGCCCATGGCGGCATGGCCAGGGTATGGGGTGGGAGGGATGCCTTCAGCCAGCGGCCCGCTGTGCTCTGTTTCTTCTTCAGGCTCGTCTCATTTCTAGCCCCTGCGTTTCTGGTGTATTTCCTTGGATCACAAGAGCACCATAACACATAGGTCAATCCTAATTTTCTCGTACGAGTGATACAAAATACTTGACCTTTTCTGATTCTTTCTCACTTCTCTGAGAGTAGAGGCAATATATTTTCATTTCTGCCACAATCCCTGCATTATATCCATTTACCCATCATCTATCAACCCGCTACCAATTCATTCAATTATCCATCCATCATCCATCCAAGTATCTACTCAACAATCCATTCATCAGTTTATCTACTCACCCGTCCATCCACCCACACACCCATCCATTCTGTCAGTGAGTTGCAGAGCACCTGCAGGCTGCAGGGTCCTGTCCCATGTGCTGAGGCAAAAGCAGGAACAGGGTCTAGTGTGGAGGATCTGGGAGATAAGGCCTTATCCTCTCTACTCCGTGAGGCAGGCAGTTAGTGATGATGCCCCTGCCGCATCACAGCCTGGGTCTGTGCAGCCCGGAAGTCACTCTTCCCTTGTGAGCGTGGTTCCCAGCCTCCCCCTCCACCACACCTTCTCCACCTCACCCTCTCACAGGCACCTTCCCCCTCCTCCAGGGAGCCTCTCACCATCCAGCCCACACGGAGCTTTCCCTTCCTGGCCTCCCAACCCTGCCCCAAATCCCAGCTCTTCAGTGAGCACTGCTTACTGTCCCATAGCCTTGACCAGCCTAGTCTCTTCATTCATTCATTCATTCATTCATTCATCTAACTGACTTGCTATGTGTCAGGTCCCTGCTCCCAGAAGTCTTGTGGTCTGGAGGGAGGGGGGACATGCGTCTTTCCTAAGGGGTCAGAACGGCCTAGAGAAATGGCACTGAAGGAAGGTGGGGGATTGTGTCCCAAGCAGAGAAAGGGCCAGGGGAGAAAGCCTTGGGGTGGGGGAGATAGGCCGGCTGGGGCCACTGCAGTGAGTCCAGACAGTGGAATCTATCTACCTTCTTCTACAACAGCAGCTGCAGGGCCCTCCCGGCCTGGGATGTTCCCAGGGCAGCCTGTGTGGCACAGGCTCTGGGAATGTTGAGGGGAGAGGGTGCAGGATGAGAGGGCAAGGCCAGACCCTGTGGAAAAACTCCCCCAGAGAAGTCCAGCCTCGCATCCTCCTGCCCCGTGTGTCCGGAAGCTCTGATGCCGGCAGCTTGGGTTCCCACTGGCACGTTAGGTCCTTATGAGGCGCTACAGGAAGAATGCCCCAGGCTGATCAGAGCTCTGGCAGGTGGTGGGTGTCAGGCCCAAGCTGGGGGTCTGGACATTACAGTTGCTACCAGGACCGACACGGGAGGTTCGGTGTTCCCTAATGTGGTCCAGGACTCACACCATTCCAGGTTTTGTTTTAAGCACTACACAGCTACTCCTCAAGCAGCAGCTGTGATCATTATTCCTATTTTACAGATGGACAAACTGAGGCTCAGATAGGCTACATCACTTGCCCCTGCCACAGACGTAGAAGGCATTGGTGTCAGGATTCGAACTGAGGCAGCTGGCCTCTGCATCCTTCTCCTCACTCCCACATCATGCTGCTGCTCCTGCAGGGGTTAATGAAATCTGGGCCAGACGGAAAGAACTAGAGTGAAGGCCCTCAGCACATGGCCAGGGAGGGGTGATCAGAGCTCAGGATAGCACCGCATGGCCCGTCAGCACAGGATCCAAACCTGTGGCTCCAGGGGCTGGGCAGTGCGCCTGTGTCCCGGGCCGCTGGTCCTCACGGTGACCCCATGAAGCAGGGACTGGCATTCTCGTGTTACAGGTAAGAAACTGAGGCTCCAAGCAAAGAGCTCCCTCGGGGTCACCCCACAAATCCCAGGCGGCTGCCGCCAGTGCTTGTTCAGGATGCCACAGAGCATATCGCCTCCCACCAAGGCAGAGACGATGAACAGACGCAGCTCACTGGCTCTTAACCTCCAGCGCATGAGTCCCATGGGCCCTCTCCACCCCTGCGAGGGGGAAGGTGCTTGCTGACTCCTGGTGCTCATGGGAGACCCTCCTCCAACTTCACTGTCACACCTGCAGTGGCAGGCAGGGAGGGAGGGAGAAGGAAAGGGGATGACATTTCTGCCTCCTGCCTTCAGACACGGTTCCCAGCCTTGGGGATGTCCTCTGCTCCCTCCAGTTCGGGTATCCAGTGGGTTTACTGGGGTGCTGCGAGGTTCCTCCTCTCACCGCTCCACGGTTCTCAGCCTCCTGTACTGCACATGCACCCGGGCAGTTAAACACGGCCAGCCTGCCTGAGCCCCGTGCATCCGTGGAGCCTGGTAACTTGTCAAGATGGAATTGGGGGTGCCCTCAAAACCTGGAGACCAGTCTGTTTCACGGCCCCTGGGGGCCTGGTCCTCACTGGATGCCTCTGTTTTCTCCTCCTGTTGGCATTTTCTAGGCAGGTGAAGCCTTAAAGGCCTACGTCCTGAATCCTATGATGCGTGGGGTCCTGGCTGGGCCGTAGAGAACCAGACAACACACATCCCTGCTTGGCAGGGCCCCGGACACTGTGGTTCTCCAACTAGAGTGTACGCATCAAAGGTACTTGGGGCCATTGGTCCAAATGCAGATCTGGCCCCCTGCCCCAGACATTCCCAGTGGTGGGTGAGGGGCCTGGAATTTCTATTTGGAACAGGGGCTGCTAGGACATTGCTGGGGGGAGCACCGAGCGAGGAGACTTTAGTCAGACCCGATGTGGCACACCCTGTAGGCATGCGGGGTTCCGGGGTTCCAGGGACCTGCGTTCACCAGCAGCTGCAGGGGACGTTTCTCGGCCTCAGGCTTCCTCTGGGGCAGGGGAGCTAGTTCAGCCTCAAAGCAGGGGACCTGGAAATATGGGGGTCTCCTGTCCACAGAGCAACCTCCACTGATGGGGCATGAAATGTGTAGATACGTAACCTAGCTTCCAAACCTTCCACGGGGAGCAGTTCTGAGACTCTTCTGCGTGGTTGCCTCCATGGAAGCCAGCTCGTCACCTCACCCTTTGTTGGTTTCCTTCCTTCCTTCCTTGTCTTCCACTCCCCCCTCCCTCGCTGTACTTCCTTGGACCACCTCTCACTTGAACGCCTGGCACACGATCTTGTCACATGGCGCTGATTCTGGCTGTTCAACTGGCATTCGTGTGGCCCTGGGCAAGTTGCTTAATTAACCTCCCTAGCTTCTGCTTCCTCACCCGTCCAAAAGGGATACACCACAGAGTCTGTCTGAGAAGGTCGGCACAGGTTAAAATACTCAATGGAGAGCACTGAGCCTCGGGCCTGGTCCAGAGCGGAACCCAAGAAGTGCCACATGCCTTTCCCATGACAACAGCCTCCTACAAACTGAAACAGCCAATTCACTTCCCGGAACCCAGAAATAAGCTCGTTCATGTCTTTCAGCAGCAGGAATGCAGCTGTGAACCATTGGGGGAGGGCAGAGCACTGAGCACGTATCCAATGCAGAGGACAGGCAGGTGGTGGGTGACCGGCCCCGAGTCTCAGCTCAGCAGGCAGTTTCATCTCAGTTCCTTCATCTGTAAAATGGGCATCATAATTCCCGTTTCCAGGCAGTGACGATATGAGATTTGGAAGTAATGAAGACGGGGCTTCTGGACAGGCTCAGTCTGGAACCTGGAAGCCTTTTACGTGTGATGGCTGGCCGTGTGCTAGGCCCAAAGGGAGAAGCAAAGGGCTCTTGGACCGAGAGGTGAGGGCAGAAGCAGAGAAAAAGGCGTGGAACAACAGGTGAGGAGTGGGGGCTGGCACGGAGCCCCCCGTGCCTTTCTCCCCTTTTCCATTTCCTTACTGCTGCCCAACATCCTTGCAGCCGGGAGTCCCTCCCCACTCTTGCTGACCATCCCCCTCCCCCATCCCCCCCCCCCCCCCCCAGGCCAGCCTTCCTTGGCAGGATCCCAGATTCACAAAAAGCCCTGTCCCTCCACGATGGGCTCTCAGCAGCTGGCTGGGAGGGGACGGGTCTCAAGGGGTTTCCGTTCACACTGGGGGTGGGGATGACTGACTCATTGCAGCTGGGACTCCAAGGACACTCACTACTTCTGCCTTTGAAATGAGGTGGAATTTCTGATGGTGGAATTTCAGGCAGTGGGTAGAAACCTCCCTAGTCATCTCTAGTGCATATACATCAAGGACACTCCAAAGATGGGGGTCATATGAATCCCAGAAGAAGTCACAAAAAGGAGGAGAGTCAGGAAATGAAAGAGATAAACACTCATTGTCTCCAAGGTAGACCAAAGAACCCCCGTTAGGCACCTGCTGTGTACAAGAGGAGGATGGCGATTGTATCCCACAAGGAGCGGGTGGCCCTTTAAGGAAGCTGGTGCATACAGGAGCCCGAAATTACCAAGCCTGAAATAAGTCTTACGTAAATGCCAATTTCTTATGGGGCTTTTTTGCATGTCTCTTTTTTAAAATGTGTGATATATAGTGGGTTCGCTTTTGCAGAACGCAGCCTCTACTTAAACTCTACCTTAATTAAAGCTCGTTATGGATTAAAGACGTGGCGCAATTATACCTTAGATGTGAATACATTTGGCAAAGGGCGGGGAGCTGGACAAGGAACAATTGCTCATTACGCTTCATTCTGGTACCACTGCTCCAGGCTGGGGGCGGTGGGCTGGGCCCCGGAGGGGGGCGCTGGGGGCTGAGGAGGATGTTGGTCTGAGCTGAACAGAAGTCCACACCCCCTTCTCTTGCCACCAGCTGCCCCCTCACCTGGCTGTCTCAGGACCTGGCAAGGGGATGTCACATATGGGAGGCGCTAGAAATCTGCCGGTCAGAACCATTCTCTGCCCAGAGAGAGAACCCAAGGGCCAGAGGTGACGGGGCTGCGCCAGGGCATGAAGCTGGAGAAGGGATAGCGGGAGGGGGTTGCCGGGAAGTGGGCTGGTGAGTACGGAGTGTGTGCAGGGGCCATTCCAGGCCATGTCTTCCCCAGCATCCCTGCTGGGTAGGTCCTCTGCTGTCCTCCTGGTGCCCTCCCCATCCCAGTCCCCACTGAGGACCTACCAGGAGCACGAGGATGATGGGGCCTTGGTAGATATAGTCCACCAGGTCACCAGGCTCCTTGCCAAACCAGCACCTGCAAAGACGGGGTGGCTGTGAGTGGCCTGCTGAGCGGTAGTCTGGGCACCACAGTAGACCTGGGCCCAGGGTTCTCCGGCTTGACCCTTCCTGAGACCCAGTCTCTAGGGCTGTGCCTTCCCCAAAACCGTGGGACCTTCTTGGCTCACCCCCGGGCTGCCCTTTACCTTCCATGGAGGGCCTGGTCTCCCCAGCTGGAGACCTGGGTCTCCTCCTCCTCCTCCCTCCCCTCCTCATTCCACACTGCTGGGCCCAGGGCGGGCCATGCAGGAGGCTCGTGAGTGATGGGACAGCCAGTCCCCGCCTTGCTGGCCCAGGGCCCAACCACCCTGTACCACCTGTTTCTGCATCGCCTGGAACCTGCCGCCCCACGTGCCAGGTACTCGGCTGCACAAAGCAACAGACGTAGAGGCGGGAGCAGTCTCTGGGCCTGAACTCTCGCCTTTCTCTGAGCTGAGCCTCATTCATCCAGTGAGAGGAGCCCACTGCTCCCAGAGGCTTGGTTATTCTCTGGGGATGCCGGCGGGTGGAGAAGCTCGAGTCCAGGGGAAGGGTGGGCCCGGGACACAGTCTGGCTCTGTCAACAACTCCTGCTGCACCTCAGGAAGGTCCACGTGAACTTTGGGCAATTCTGGCTGTGTCCTCGGAAACCTTAGAGGTCACCCAGTGCACACGGCCTTAGACAGGAATCTGCCCCGGTACCTGCCAGCACTGAGGTTTCTGATCTTTGCTTCAACACCCCCTTGGACGGGAACCTCACTACCTTACAAGGCGGCCTTCTTACTCTTGGGTAGTTTTTATCATCGGGAGCTCTTCCCGATGTTGAGCTCTCGGAGCCCACCAATCTCTTGCCTCGGAGACCCCTTGGAGATTTTTATCCAGAGACTGACATTCCCCTGTCCCCTCTATTTTCAGCTGGAGGTACCCAACTTCCCAGCCACTTCTTGGCTGACACGTGGCTAGAACTGCCATCATCTGGGTGTGGCTTCTATATCAGCATCTCTGGTGCAAGGAGGGTCCCAAGATGGGACAATGTACCCTCGGCAGAGACTGGGAGGCCTGAATAAAACAAGCATCCACTGCCCTGGTCCAGGGGTCTATGAAAAAGGCTCAGTGACACAGACTTGGATGTGCTCTAGGCTGAAAGCCTCCTGTATATACCCTTGGCCAGACCTGCCACTCCGAGGGGGAGGCCTTACCAAAGGCCAAAGGCCTTACCAAAGGGGGTCAAGCGTTAGGGCACTTAAAGGAGCTATGACTCCTAACTCAGATCAACAAAGTTGACTTGGCATCTACCACATGAGTACCCCTGGGTGCCAGGGATTTTTTTTTTTTTTTCAATTTTTAAGACAATGGGAAAATAAATCTGTCCTGGAAGGACTTCATTTCCTGCCCCATGGCTTGGCTGGAGCCCTTGGCTGACCTTTTCTAACACCCCGTGGACCCCTGTGACAGGTCAGTCCTACTTACTGTTCATTTTCATAGTAGAGTTTGCCAATGGCCCAGGCGATGATGATGGGGCAGGGGATGCCTGAAAGAAGGACACACACAGGCTACAGCGGACAGACAGACAGACAAGGACCCTCCTGTAGAACACAGGGTGAGGGGACCACAAGGGGCCTGGAACCAATCGCCAAGCGCATGGCCATCCATGGTCCCAGGAGGGGTCTGCCCTAGACCCTGACCGCACCCTTCCCCCCTCTCAGCATCCCCCTGCTAAACAGGTCAGACAGATGAGGGGATGGCACAGTTTTCTGAGATTGTTGGATAGAGAAGTGATGCTGGCTGGCTTCTCTTTCCCGGCGAGAGACAAAGGTCCTTGGATTGGCCTTTCCAGGCAGAGAGAGGAGGGCTACTTGTAAAATGTTCTTTTGGAGGGACAATTTGCTCCTTCCTCACCAGCAATGGAAGGGAGTGTGCATCCTCAGACTGTCCTGGGGACAGCAGGCAGGGCTGTGGACCTGTCCTTGGACCCAAGATGAAGGGAGGTGACCTTGTCAGCAGTGCCCCCTCCCCACCAGGCCCTGCGGCCTCCCCGGGAACCTCACACCATCCGATGAAGAGGAAGAGCCACTTGCGCAGGCGCTCGGTGGAGTAGGTCATGACAATGGCCGTGTGCAGGTAGCAGCCCTCCACGAACATCCAGAAGAAGTTGGTCACCACGAAGTAGTTGAAGATGGTGGTAATGCAGCGGCACCAGACCTGCACGGGGCAGGCGGCGGTCAGGGGCCGCCTGGGGCCGGGGCCCAAGTGCGCCACGGGCGCCCGTCTGAGTTGTCTAGTGGACATGGTGTTAAATACCCTCCAATCTCGCTCTGGGAAGCTTCAGCCGCCGCCATTTCTCTTTCATGGTTTTGGAACCAGTTAAGGCGCCGGTCTGCCCTGGTTCCTTCTTCGGCGTCTCCCTAGCACTTTCTAATCTCCCTTTTTAACAGAGAAAGAGGGAGCCTGGCTCTGAGCTTTCTGCAGGCAGGGGCTGGAACTGAACAACACTGTGGTGTTTTCGTGGTCATTTTTCTGAGAGTCACCTTCAATCCACAGCAAGTCAGACTGGTGTCCACTCAATATGAAATTGCATGTAGGAAAAAAGGAGGGGGCTCAATGAAAAGAAAGTTGTTATGTAAATAACAGAACGGGGTTCATGAAGGGGAGCTGTAGCTATGGAGGGGTTCTGTAGAATCTCCCGTTTGGGAAGATTCTGGGCTTTGTATGATCACTGCTGGCTATGGAGGGAGACTTCACCAACGCTGGGCGAGTCGACACATCCCTCTGAGCCTCAGTGGGGCATGGAGAAAATAATAATGCCATCTTACAGGGCAGTTGAAGAAGATGAGAGTGGCTAAGGCAGGCACCAAGAAATGAAGGTTACGTTGCATCTGCCTTCCCGGCAGAGGGAAGGGGGATTGGTCCTTGTCCCTTTGAGCAGGGCTACTTTCCTGATACCCTGCAGACTGAAGGTGGGCATGCAGACAGACAGAAAGGCTGTCCGGGGCCACAGCAAGCCACGGCCAGGCCTCAGGCCTCCAGGCCAGACCTCTACTCAGCGGAACCTCCCTGGCCACCTTTCCCCAGGCTTCGTCCCCCAGGCATACTCAGAGCCGAGGCTGAGATAAGGGAATGGTGGTCAGAGGAGCCCAAGTTCTCTGCCCCCACCTCCCCGTGGACAGCGCATACCCTCTCTGGCTGGCTCTGACAGCTGTCCGACGGGCCTGTGCTGCTCTGGTCTCTGCCTCTGCAGCTTTCTCCCATGGTCCCAGCCCTGATCTTGGGCCCCATGTGGTTGTCTGTCTCCTCTTCTCAAAAAGTCCTGCCGAGGGGGAAAGCTAAAGATCCCCTCCTCCCAGCCTTGCTTCTTCTCCAAGTTAAGCGACAGTTTATGAGCTCAAACTAACATCGGGCTGTAGCATACCCCAAATGGGGTTTAACTCAGTTAGCACTGAGGCAGGGCTTAATGTGGGGCCAAGATAAGGGTCAAGCCAGGCCGCATGTCGGCACAGGCCCGCTGTCCAAAGAAAATGTATTGAGAAGTCTCTGATGGTGTGCCACAGAACTCTGTGCTTGGCCTCATTAGTCTCAGTGGCCTGGACATACATAGTACAGTGGCAGTTGACGCAAATCCAGGGGCGCATAGCAAACACATGGGGTGGCCTGGTCAAGATCCTGCTGGCTCAGATGTAGAGGCATCAGTAAAGACTCACATAACCTGGGGCGCCTGGGTGGCTCAGTCGGTTAAGCGGCCGACTTCGGCTCAGGTCATGATCTCACGGTCCATGAGTTCGAGCCCCGCGTCGGGCTCTGGGCTGACAGCTCAGAGCCTGGAGCCTGCTTAGGATTCTGTGTCTCCCTCTCTCTCTGCCCCTCCCCGGTTCTCTCTCTCTCAAAAATAAATAAACATTAAAAAAAAAAAAAAAGACTCATATAACCTCCCTGAGCCTCAGTTTCCATGTCTGTGTCATGGGGAAAATAATCCCTACAGGCGTCTCATTGGAATTAAGCGACATAAAGCTCAACAGAGCCGACTTCCAGCCTCTTCTTCTCTAAGGGGTCTTTGGGAGGTCCTGAATTCAGAAGATGGGGAGTGGGACAGGATCAGCCAGTCTCGTGTGAGTTTAGTGCTGCTTCCAAGACCCGGGCCTGGCAGTGCCTCCCTGCCCCCACCCCTACCCAGCCCTGACTGGCCCCAGCTCTGGAGGGATAACGACTGGGGCAGAGGTGAGCTCAGGCCAGGCCTACACCTGAGGACTGGGCCCGAGAGGGTGCCGCCAGAGCCCGGACCCCACCCCCCGCCCCCCAAGCCCCAAGCCTCAGCCCAGTGACCTCGTTGCTCTCATGCACTTCGTGGTCGATGAGCTGCAGCAGGAACCACATGATATTTCGCAGGATAAAGGTGGTGATGAGATTCCAGTGAATCACGTTCCGCAGACAGCGGATACTCCTGTGGGAGGCCCAGGTCAGGGGTCAGCCGGGGACGGGGAGTCGGCGGAGATGGGCTCTGCCCGGGGTCAGGGACCAGCGGGAATGGCGCCTCCCAAGGCCAGGTAGAGACTCCACCGGGGTGAAGGCAGGTCTGCACCAGGAGCCACATTCCCACCTGTGGCGGCCATGGCTGGGTCACTCAGTTCCCCTTTTGCATCCTGCAGGCCTGCCACAGGTTGGTGACCTGGCACCTCCCCCGCACTCCTGTCCACTGGCTTCAGGGCCCTCAGAGTGGAGGCGAGAATGTCTGGGAGGGGTGAAGGGGGTGCTGTGGGGGGAGGGGCAGGGAGAAGCGGCCGTGGGTAGGGATGGACTCACCGCAGAGCCAGGAAAAGCAGGAAAGCGGCCACCAGGGCTGCCACAGAGACGCAGTGGCCCAGGTAGTTGACAACGAGGGCGACGTGGTAGTGTATGTCGTACTTCCTTTGCTGGACAGACAGACACGTACACAGGCAGACGGAGGCACGGGGCGCATGAAGGTTTGGCTGGGCACTCTAGCTATGGCCACCCTGCGTGTCCTGACCTTGGAGGCAGAAGTGGCTTCAAGTGTCATCATCACACCTGGCTCCCAGGGCTCACGCCTGTTGGCCATGAGGCTTTTGGTATAAACGGCTGTAATCAGGCCTCCCGACATGCAATCTGGGGGCAGGCTTGGACACAAGGCATTCTGAGATATGCCCTGGGTGTGGCTCCCTAGATTTTACGGTCTCTTTAACTCTGGACTCGGAGTTGCCACACCTGTGTTTCACCTCAGCTCAGACCCTTGCTGGCTGTGTGACTGTGAGTTGATTTCTATCTCTGGGCCTCGGTTTTGACATCTGTACAGTGGGCCAAAATGCCCTCCTGCCCCAGAAGCAGCAAGCCCTGGGAAGTCTGGGGGAAGCCTTGGGATCAGTCTGTCCCGGATGTAGCAGGGAGGGGGTGCAACGTCTGTAGAGAAGTTAAGAACAATATCAAAACCAAATAGAAGCCGGTCTCCTTGTACTGATCCCCATGTGCCGGCAATTGTAAACAGAAACAGTGGTAAAATACTCCTTCCTGCCAGGGCAGGCTGTCCCCCACCCTGTGCCCACTGTGGTCTGCCGCTGCTCAGAGGGGCCGTGAGGTGGGGAGGGGAGGACAGAGGTCTGGCAGGAACCTCCTTCTTTCCTTTATGACCTGTCCCACTAGCCATTCCTGTGGCCCCACTGCAGACCCCCTTTGGCTCGCATTTTGTAGAATCACTTTCTCAGGGTAGATAAATGTTTTTCCTCGGAACTTGGAACTTCTTTGGGGGGGGCAAGTTCCAGCCTCACTGGGGGCTGTAATGGGTGAAGGAAGAGGGAGATGAAGGGGGCACGTATCATTTTGGGTCAGGAGGGAGGTGTAGCTTCAAAGGAGAGGAGGCTGGCACCGGAAGCGGCAGGGGGTCTGGTTCCTGAGCAAGGGGGCTGGTGAGGTCTGAGCAGGACCCAGCTTCTCATGGGGCTCACCCTTCTGGGGACTGTGCTTATCTCCCTGCGGAGTCACAGAATCAGAATGCCAGATGGGTTGGGGCGCCTGGGAGACTCAGTTGACTAAGCATCCGACTTCGGCTCAGGTCACGATCTCGCGGTTCGTGAGTTCGAGCCCCGCATGGGCTGTGCGCTGACAGCTCAGAGCCTGGAGCCTGCTTAGGATTCTGTGTCTCCCTCTCTCTCTGCCCCTCCCCTGTTCTCTCTCTCTCAAAAATAAATAAACATTAAAAAAAAATTTTTTTTTTTTAAAGAATGACAGATGGGGAGACTGAAGCCCAGGGGAGGAAGGAAGTCACACAGCCTATTAGATGTTGGGACACTGATCACACCGTCATTCCTTTCTTGTGTCACGTGCCATCTTGGTTGTGTCTTCTGCTAGCCAGAGCTCTCCCAAAGGTGGGGGTCCCTGTCCCCCTTCTCTACTATAGTGTCACTGAGCAGGGGACAGGACATGGGGGCAGGAGAAGCAAGTGCAAAAAGGTGTGGTTGGATTGCACAAGGACCGATTCTGTCACTCTTGGGATCCTCTATGCTCAGCCTGAGTCCTGATGCTTATACAAGGACCGGGGTTGGGGCTGGTGGGAGCCACTCACCTTGTCATCCAAAATGGGCTCGCACTGTGAGTAGTTGATCCGTGAAGCCCACGTCCCATTCTCCAAGCACTCTCTGTAGGCGTTCCCTACAAAAGATGCCAACCACCAAGGGGCAAGTCCCTCCTCTCCTCAAGAACACTCCCTGGCTCCCTGGGGCCCACAGGATGAGGGCCATACTTCTCAGCCTCTCTAAGCCAGGAAACACAACGCCCGTCTAAAAGTTCACGTGAAAGTCATTTATGTGAAGGTTGTGCAAAAGGCTGCCCACACGTGGCAGCTAAAAGGCATGATAAAACCCGTTTCTGACACAATCTGTGACTAGCATTGTGTATACTTTCTTCAATTGTATTCGAAACGGAACCTGACTGTGAGCCCTGGGTTGTGGCTGAAGATTCGCTGCTTTCAGCACACCACATAATTTCCATTCTTCTCTCATTTTATACTTATGAGATCTGTACCTTCCCCACCAGTACCAGCACTTCTGTTTTCGTAACTCTGGGGCACCTGGGTGGCTCAGTCTGGCACGTGTCTGACTCTTGATTTTGGTTCAGGATTATGGTCTTATGGTTCGTGAGATCGAGCCCCACACTGGGTTCTGCGCTGACACTGTGGAGCCTGCTTGGAAGTCTGTCTCTCTCTCCCCCTTTCCCCCGCTGCGCTCTCTTCTCTCTCTAAAATGAATGAGCGAATGAATGAATGAATAACAGCTACCATTCACATAGGCGTTTACCACAGACCAGAACCTCTTTTAACCGCTTTGGGTATTGTCCATTCAGTCCTCCCAGCAACCCCATGAGTAATATAAATCCATTTTACAGAGGAGGAAACTGAGGCACAAAGAGATTAACCTGCTTGTCAAGGATATAAAAATGAGAAGAGGTAGAGCCAGGCTTCAAATGCAGAAGGTCTAGCTTCGGGTTGCCTGTTCTTAACCCCTAGGCTGCTGAGCAGGGGTACACAGGAATGAGGCACGTTTGGGGAAACAGGACTGTGTTGCCAGACTTGAGCTGCCACTGCCTGGGAGAGCACCCCCCATGTGAGATCTCCCAGTGTCTGACAACCGGCCTCCCTATTAAAACTGGAACGTGATACGTGAAAAGACATTTCAGAGCACCGATGTCTGAGATATACGAGTGCAGGTTTTGTCAGCGGGGAATGTAGGAAGGCCAGAGAATGCTTAGACTTACTTTCCTTGAAATCCTAGCTTGACCGTCAGTCCTAGCTCTTAAGCCACCTCCTCCAGGGAGCCCACCCTCAACTACCACCCAGAAGGAACCCTCCCACCTGAGAACTCCAAAGCCCTTTGCCAGCCTCTGCTTTGCATCATTAGAGTGTATCTGACCTCCCCCACTTCGTTAGGAATCCTGAACGATCCACTGTTTGGGAGTGACATGTACTAGGGTTTTCTGCTCTCTGGCTAATGGGCAGTTGTTTGTAGATTTTTCTTTTGGGTTGATGTTAGATATATGACATAAAGCTAATTAAAATAAATAGGTCACAGAGCACAGAGTCACAGAGTTGGAGGGGGAAACTTGGGTTGTTTTTGGAAGCAGTGAGTTCTAAAATAATTAAGGTACTTAAAAAAAAAACCCACTTCTGTTGAGCTGACAGTTAAAAGCAATGGAATTATTGAGGGAGCACTTGCTAAGGAGCAGAAACAATGGGGGAGATTCTACTAGCTTAATTGTTTTTTAATTTGGTGCTCAGAGCTCCGGAGTTTTCAAATTCAGGGTCGTTACTGGCCTGTTCCTGCCTCCTGGGCCTGTCAGCTAGAGGCTGCCTTGGGCAGGGCTCTGGCCCTGGTGGGAGTCAAGGCGGTTCTGACCCCAACGTGAGGACACCAGCTCTTCGCCCCTCACCCGGGCACCCACATCCACTCTTGGCACCCTTGGGTTTTCTCATTCCTCAGGGTTGTTTTGCTACAGAAAGGTTGTGTGTTAAGAGAATTTGATGCACAGGGTTAGTGATGTTACTGAACTAAAGGACAGAGTGTGGAGTGAGTCAAAAGGACCCACGTAGAGGTATCCCGGGAGGACAGATCCTTTTGTAAGATGAACAATCCCTTTAGAGTCCCTCTCAACAGGCCTGGTTTAAAGCGCAGAACATTTATCTTCTGGGGATGTGTTCATAGATGTTATCCAGCTTTCCTGAAGTTCAGTGCTAAGCCCCTTCTTCCAGGAAGGCCTCTTTGATTGCTCCCATCTCACAGATTTCTCTCCCCTAAGCCCCCCCCCCCCGCACCCGCCCCCCACCTCACCCCAGAGTCCTCATAGCCTGAGCCTCACGCCTCATCCCTGGCTCATTACCTGGCCTGAGTTGTTCAGGTTCTGAGTCTGGTCTTGCTGATCAGTGTGGGGCTAACCAAAGACAGGAACTCAAGAATACTTTCCCGAGTATGACAGCTCTTGATGGCACTGACTACAGGGTGGGCTTGAGGGTGGGAGGGAGTCAGGATAGAGATGCTGCAAATCTGAGACCATTCTGGTCCCTCACGTCAATGTTCCCCCGGGGTACCAGGTTTTATGAATTCTGTCTCCTGGTTTTCTTTCTCTGGAACCCACCCCCCTTCCCGCCACCTCTCCACATGGCACTTATCACTTGCCCTTGCAGGTCTGGCACACAGCCGGATCTGGGCTGAGCCACCCCTTGGAACACACTCTTTGCTGCTCTCACCCATGGCTCACTGACAAACGCCTACCCCAGCTCAAATGCCATCTCCTCCTGAAGGCCTCCCCAACACCCTAGGCATGTAAGGAGTCACTTCTTCTTTTCCCTCTAAAAGCCTTCTCTAGGTCTTGCCATCTCTCGAAACATAGGCCTTCACATTCTACTGTGCTTGAACCACAGCAGTGTATCTATTTTATGTCAAAATCCCGTACTCACCCCTCCACCCCGCCTCACACACACCCCCTGCATTGGTGGGTCCCGTTTCACAAAGCAAAATTTACCTTGACCACAGCTATAATACTTCTCTTCCTATTCTGTTCTAATGAGTTCTATTTATTTTATGTACAAATGCTGGTCATGACTCACTAAATTGACTTCATAATCCACTATTGTGCTATAACCCATAGTTTGAAAACCAAAAAGCTATTTTAGACGATTTGCCATAATTCACTACGGATTTCATCTTTTTGGACCTGATTCTTTTTTTTTTTTTTCCCTTTGCTGCTGAAGTCAAGCTCCCTGGGGTAGGTAGGCAGAGACCATATGGGACTCTCTGGACCCCCCTTAGGAATCAGCCATCAAATATACCTTTTCAGCATCAAACAAACTCCGATGTGCCAAAACCTTGGAAAGCAGGGTCTGAGATGTGGGATGTGCTGGTGGAAAGGGGCTGCCCTCTTGGGGCCCAGTTGTGCCTGGAGATGAGGTTCTGGCTACAGACACCAGGTACCAGAGGACTGGAAGACAAATGTGCCCAGTTCTCCAGGGGAGCCGGCTAATGAGGACACTGTGCCCTCAAGCACAGCTTTGGACAGGAGAGACTAAAGCAGGAGTCCCCTGCCCCCTACACCTGGGAATTATGGGAGGATGAGCACGGAAAGTCTGAGGGCAGGTGGCCAGACAAGAATCGCAGGGATGGATGCAGCGAGGTGGGTGCCTGTTACCACAGCAACACAAGCGCCCCTGCCGAAGATCAATGCTGATGGTGTGCGGCATGGCCTGCCAGGGGCATTAGGGTCTGGGTGATGCAAGCAAGATCCTCTCTTCCAGGGCTCTGCGGCCTGGGAATCCTGGTCCCTATTGCCAGCAGCGTGCCAGATCTCTTCCCGCAAAGTGGCCCTGGTCTGCCGAAAGCTCCCATTATAACAGCCTTTCCCTCTTTCAGATGCCGACCCCTTTTGGATAAGAGTTCCTCGTTCAGACGGTCACCTGCGTGGTTCAGAAGCCAGGCTGGGAGAAGATGAGGGCTTATATGCTAGCTGTGGTTTTGTCTCTGGCTGGTTGGCTAAGTGACCTTAGCAAAGTCCCTTCCCTCTTGGCCTCGGTTTCTCCTCTCAGTAGAAGAAATGTACATCATCTAGAGGATGTTATTTATTGGCATGTCAGGTAGGTCAGGTATCTGTTGTGTGGGACTTTTCAATCCACTAAATGCCAGTGGAGCCATTATGGCAACCCCAAACACCCCTATGTCACTTTCAAGTGCTCTGTAGACTGGCATTTCTATCTCTGATAGTCTAGCTGATAAGGCATGGGGGACAGGGACTACAGGGACCATTTTGGGTGGGAGTTATGGGGGGTGGGTGCCAGCGACAGGCTGGGCATGGGGAGTGAATGGGACTGGTGGAAGGGCCGCAACATGGTCATTGGATATCTGGAAAGAAAATGACAGGAAGTTAGGGCAAGAAGGTGCTGGCAGGGAGGTGGGAAGGGCCAGAAGTAATATTTACTGAAGGAATGGGGTCACTGTGCACGGCAGGACCTTTCAGCACTGCGGACAGCAGAATGACACCACTCTCCGCTCCCCACCAAGGCCTGTGTGAGACACTGGAAAGCTCCTGGGACACAGCCCTCCCACCCTGCATTCACCCTGTGTCCCTGGGCCCAGCCCAAGAAGATCACACTAATTCAGGCCCTGTCTCAAGGCCCAGCTTCAGCCCCAGCTCCTCTAGGTGCTTCCAAGGCTGCTCCGGCCCCTCGAGGGTTCCACTACTCACTTCTCCCAGCCCACTCTGGGTCAGGATTGCTCTTTCCCAGCTAGTGGGGCAAGGCCAAGGTTGCCCTCCCCTCCGGCCCTCTCTTAAGAGCTACATAGAATCGAGTGCACGGGATGGACCGAGATGGTGCTGTTGTCTATGTGACTCTGGATGAAGACAAGAGACTCACTTGGAGTGGGCCGAGAAGACCGCTGGCCACCTCGGGGGCCCAGGCTCTGGAAGCTGCACTTTGTAAATGCAAGACAGTCACACATGCAGCAGGCATCTCGGGTCTCATACACATGCCACAGGTGGGCCGAGCACGACTGCCAGCGCTGCGGACACCGTCAGGACAGCCCCACGAGGGGTAGCAATGGCAGTCCAAAATCGCAAAGCTGCTGTCAGGCATCCTCCAGATTCTAGGCAAGAAAGCCTCGACCATTCCCAGGAAAGCACGCTGGAAACGGAGTCAGCAGGCACCCTCTTGGGAATTTAAGAGGGGGAGCCAGTTTCTCCCTCCTTTGGTCTGGAGGGGCCCGAAGAGGGACAATGACACGTTGGGGGTCGCCGAGCAACCGTGTTCCAGAAGATGCGGCAACTTGTGCCTCTACGGCGGTGTCTTAGCTACTTCATGTCCAGATCCCCAGTGCGGGAGATGGCTGCAGGACATGCCCGACGTCCCATCCTCAGTCCCCTTACTGACCTTCCCTGGGAGTTGGGCTACTCCAGACGTGGCCATATCTTTCCCGTCTGGCTTGGGGCCTTGCTGGGAAACCGTGGCCCTTCACCTTGCTCACCTTTCTTATCTCTTAATCTCTACTGCCTGAACGAGGCAGTGATGCTGTGGGGCATGACAAACAGTTTTCTTGCCTCCAGTTAAGACACCCTTTCGGGAAGCGAGGCAAGGTCATGGCACCAGCGGTGAGTTCCCCCGAGCTTCCCAAACACAGGGCTTCTCCCTGAGTTAACACTCTTGCATCGCTGAAATGCTGCTGCGGCTGACCAGGGCCGGCCTGCTCTGGGGCCTGGCTTCAGCGTGTCCTGTCTTGGTCTGATTGCAGCCCGCTGGTGGCGGGGGCTGCAGTGGTGACGCTCCTCTAAGCTCAACCAGCATGACCTGGGTTGCGACACTGGGAATCTGCCATCGTCCACACGGTCATCAGGTTGGGAAGGGCCTCCCCAGGGCCATCTGCTCAGGATATGTGGGACGAGAGACAGGGAACTGCTATTCCATTTCTTCAGTGTCGTGTGGACACTGCACCTGGGGCCCCAGCTGTCCGTCTGGACCTCCGAAAAACCCTCAGCTCCTTATTTCCAAAGGCCTTTTCACTAATGATGTCTTTCCCTCCTTGAGTACGCATGGCACGGTTAAGTGTCTAAACTTAGAGCAGACTGGGCGGGGGCGGGGGGTGGAAACTGAGTCAGGGAGGCACAGAGCAGTTTAATGGAGACCACACTGGGCCCATGAAACAGGGAAGAGGTATGACTGGAAGGCAGCTCACAGTGTGAGGTCACTGCCCTCCCCAGGGTGGGTGCAAGTGGGCGGAGGTGCCTACCTCCTGCTCTCGCCTCTACTGTGCAAGGCTTCCTCCTTGTAGACTTCCCTAGCAACACTCAATGGGCTTGTCGCCATGACGCCAGTCTGTGGCCTGCAGGGGGAAATAGGGAAGAGAAGGCGAGCAGGGGACCCTTGAGGCAGAGGCTGCTGTGTGGCACAGAGGAACATCAGGATTGGGGGACCATGAGAGCTTGTCAAGCTCACCCCCCGCCTAATACAGAGACACGAAGCCTCAAAGAGGATAAAGTATAGCCCAAAGGGGAGACAAGCAGGCCGTGGCCTGGCCGGAATCAGAACAGGCCTTCAGGGGCGCCTGGGGGACTCAGTCGGTTAAGCGTCCGACTTCAGCTCAGGTCACGATCTCGCGGTTTGTGAGTTTGGGCCCTGCGCCGGGCTCTGTGCTGACAGTTCAGAGCCTGGAGCCTGCTTCAGATTCTGTGTCTCCCTCTCTCTCTGCCCCTCCCCTGCTCACCCTCTGTCTCTCTCAAAAATAAATAAACATTAAAAAAAATTTTTTAATAAAAAAATTAAAAAGAACAGGATTTCAACTTGAGTTTCTGTGAGGTAATGTGGAGTCAAGACATCTTTGTCTGGCAGAATCCTATGTCCTCCCTTTACCAACAATGGCATTTCTCTGGAGGGCCAAGGACCTGCCTCTCTCCAGAGGCCTTTGGGGATCAGGCCTCCGAGTGTAGGTGGCCTGCTCCCTCCCACAACACCATCCAGGGGCCACAGACTTGTGGTGGCTCTCGGAGATGACCGAGGCCACGTCCCCCAGAACGAGGACAACCATCCTTGGCATGAACAGGACCCTCAAGGACATGATCCCAAGGATACAACTGCCCCTTGGTCTGGGCCCCATACGCCCCCTCTACTCCTCCTGCTGACAACACTCCAGCTGTCCTCAGGAACCCCAAACAGCATGATCTCCCCAGTTTTGACAGGGCCTCACAAGGTCAGCATGTTTTCTGTCCCTGTCACACAGATGACGACACTGAGACTTGGATGAGGGGGACCTCCCTGTCACTCAGTGAATCAGGGCATAGCCAGGATTTAGATCTGCCCTCCTGAATCTGGGCCTGGGTTCCTCCTGGTCTCCTTCACCCCAGCCTCCACCCCTGCAGGTGCTATGAAAGGAACTTCCCACCAGACTCTGGAGCGCCTGATTTCGGGTAGGTGGATTGCACTTGGGGCCTTTGGGAGGATGGTCCCTGGGAGTCAGTGGGGCTGGGGCTTTGCTGTGGGGTTCCAGACTCAGCAGGTGGTTGCTTAGCGCATAGAGGGGGGTTCTCAAAGTTCTCAACCACCCTGGATTTAGATTTCAAAGGTACATCCTGAAAATCAAGCAGTGTCCCACCAGAATATTCTGTTCCTGCACCATGGGGCTATGAACAAGCATCTGGGAGCACTACCACTAGCAGAATCGAGGCCCACACCCTGGTTTGGTATTCAAAGCCTCCATGACCCTGTTCCCTTCACCCACGTCTCCTCTCCATCTATTCCCACTCTCCCTTCCAGCTGGCACAACACTGGCCCAATTTTTCAAGGCCCCATCCAACAACACTTCCTCTGTGAAGTCTTCCCAGCTTGCTTTCCCTTCCTTTTGGAATCGACCTCCTCCCATGTGCTCCTACGATCTTGACTTCACTTAAGAGTAAATATCAAAGAGTTCTCTTCAAGAGTCTCTCTGGGGAATCCCTGGAAGGCAGGCTCAGGTCTTATGCACGTTTGAAAACCTTGTTTACAGTGAGAAGAGGCCAATACTCCCACGAAGCCAATGAGAGGTGAGCCTGGGCAGGAAAAGGGCCTGTAAGCAGCTGGAGAGGTCCTGGGGAGGGAGGGAGAGGAGATCGGGAGTGGCTGTGCCTTTGGTCCTCTCTGAGATGAAGGGTCCTCAGGCAGGGAACACCTGAGATTCCCCCAGCACACTTCTTGGCCACCTGGGCCCCATGCATGCAGAGGTGGAAAAATGCCAGAGCAGATGCCAAGAGCTCTCACAGCCAGCAGATGCCGTTCAGGGCCCTGGCTTTCTGCGAGACCCTGGGCAAGTGTCTTGCTCTCCGGGCCAGTCGTTTCCCACCCTTAAGTAGCAGGGGAGGAGAGGCCTGGATGGGAACAGGCTCCTGGCCTCAGGGGTCAGGGTGTGAACAGATCTCCCTGGGGACTAAGAATGCAGACCTGAGTTTCTGGATTCTACTTCCTCAACCCAGAGGGGAGACGGTTTAGAGCCCTCCCTGAGGCTCATACCCTTGCCTCATGGGCCAATAGGTGCGACATCTCCACCATCAAGAAGCACTCCCACCTCCTCAAGGAAGCTTTCCAGGAATGCTCCAGTGCCCACCGCTCGAGCCCCCCTTTCCAATCCCTGACTGCTGGCTTGTGTGAGCCTGGCCTTGAGGCAGCCTGGGGTTCTCTGAGGGCCGGGCTCAGCACTGATCACCGCATGCCCTCAGGGCTGGAGAGGGGATTTCTACAGAAGCAGGCGGTCCCAACAGTTTATGTGTTTCCGACGCAAGCAGTGTTTCAGCACGTCTCTAGAGCGGGGTTCTGGGAAGTAGGGACGCACAGTCCTCTCCGTGGGGTTAGGTTAGGTGGCGTGTCTGTTTTCCCCTTGTGCTGGCAGATGCCTCAGTACACATGGGCCCAAAAGTTCCTAATAGGTTATGGAGGGAGTCTGAGGTCAAGGAGACTGAGGCTGAGCTGTGCTGGGTTTAGCAAGTCTGCAGGAGGAAAATGAAAATGGACCCCATCCAGGGGGCAGCAGGACCCTCCTTTGCAGCTACAAGGGCCACAGAAACAGGCAGGAGGAGGTATGGGACCACGGCAGATAAAATGAGGGATGGGAGGAGGGAGAGGCAGAGGATTGAGCAGGGGGTGGAGAGGGGGAGGGAGGGAAAGAGGGAGTAAGGGAGCTGGAAAGGGAGAGTGGAGGGTGGGAAGGAGGGAAAGAGAAGGAAGCAGGGATAGAAAACGAGAGAAACCGGGAAAGACAGAGACATACACATAGAAAGAAAGAGAAAATATACCCACAGACAAAGACAGAGCCACACACAGGCAGGAACAGAAACAGAGACAGGGAGACATACAGACATGCACACACAGACATGGGCTCAGGCTCTGCACAGGATGGTGGGAGGTGGGAGGGAAGGGAGTATATTGCCTGCTTCTGGCCAACCCACTGGGGCTAATCAATTTCCTTTCTCCTTGCAGACAGGGAGACTGAGGCCCCGGAAGCGTTTTAGAATTGCACCGGCTTATACTATGTACGGACATTATGGAATTTGGGTGGCCCAGGACTTGAACCTGCATGCTGTATGGGCTCCGGGAAACCTGTGGGGGGCCAGAGGCCACTTCCTGCCACAGAGCTGAAATGCCAGGTTCTCACCTTCCAGGCTTCCCCGTAGTCAGAGCTGGAGTGTGGGACCTAGAGCCTCCCATATTCCCCCACCCCACCAGATGCACCTGCTCCAAGGGAATTATGGAGCTGGGGGTCCACAAAACAGAAACGGAGAAGGCCTCCCTGCGGCCACTGCAGAAAGCTTAAGCATCACAGGCGGGGTTGGTAGCAGAAGTGTGGCCTATCTGGTGGCCGGTCTTACTCAGAGAGAGTAAGGTTCCCTCACTGGGCCAGCTCTGCCCTGAGCTCTTGGCTGGGGGCCCCAGCCCACCCAGTGATTCCACAAGCTCCTTGATATTCTTTTACGCAATCCCTTCTCTGTTTAAACCGGCACAGTTGCTTTCTGAGAGGCAGCAGAGCCCGAGTTGGAATCCTTACTCTTTTATAAGCTGTGTGACTATCATCAAGTCAATTAACTTCTCTGTGTCTCCGTTTCCCCATGTGTAATATGAGGATAATATTACACCTCATCAAAGGGTCAATGTAAAGATTAACGAGTTAACAAAGGTGAAACGACAACACAGACACGTGGACCCTGGGACACGGAAGTGTGGGTGGTGGGCAGAACCCTGGAGGGAACTCAGACACACGGGTCCTTAACTTGGCTCTGCAGGGACAGCATGTGTGACCACGGACAAGTCCCATCCCTTCCTTTGGTCCTGCTGCAGCTGGAGATAGTCTCTGGGTGAAAATCATTAAGGCTCTGCATGGGCCTCCTGCATTGCCCCCTGCAGCAGTTAGCTAACCACACATCCAAGAACTCTCAATGCCTTGCTTCTAGTAGGAAGTGCTCTCCTGGGCTTTCCTCTTCCGGCCGACTGCATTCTGGATGGACACCTGCACTCAGATGTCTCTCCTGCACCTGAGGGACTATGTGTCTCCAACTATGCTCAGCATTTTCCCGGTGTCATCCCTGACTCCTCCCGCGTCCCCGTCCCACCCCAGTCCTGTACGTGACAAGTGCCCAAAGTCTCCTGCACCCATCCCCTCCTCTGCTCCCGCAGCCTCCATTAGACTTGGGCCAGCTGCAGTAGCTTCGTAACCCCTCCTCTTGTCTCTAGAGGCTCCGTGCCCCAAAGCTGAGCTCCTCTGCCCCAGGTTCCCTCCTGCACCTGACAGTGAAGTCCTCTGCAATGCCCTGCATCATCTGACCAACATCCACCCATCTGCTCTTGTCTGTTTCTGTCTCCTCCTACCTGTGCTCCACACAACACTCGCCAGTCCCGAGGCACAAAGCATGGTCCCATCTCCTCCTGTATACCTGTTACACTTTCACCTGCTCAAAGCCCACTGGTCCTTAGAAGTCCAGCCCAGGGGGCTAAGCCCGCCCAGATCTTCCAGGGTAGAAGCAGCAGTCCTTTTTCTGTCTCCTCAAGAACTTTTTTGGAGGCAGTACTGCCCCAAAGAGAGCGAGGGCTGCGGATTCCTCTGCCTGCACTGGTGCATAGGAGGGGATTATATAACTTTGAAAAGTCACTTCGTGTCTCTAAGCCTCAGTTTTCCTGTCTGCAACATGGGCGTAAAAGCAGTACATATCTCAGGGGGCCTTCGGGAGGTGGGCATCGGTGGGATCACGTGTGCAAAGCTCTCTCAGTGGTAGGTGGTGCCTGGAAAATGATCCACTCTTGGTAGCTTTGTGGCAGACTCTCTGTGCTCAGCTGAGTGGAAGAAAGTTCATGGGGACTAAAGGCTAAGCTGCTGTCTTACCCTGGGAATGCTGGCCCTCTAAAGAATGAGGCTTCAATGGAGGGTTGACTATAGCATAGCAGAACTGGGCAGGAAGAGGAACCAGGTCCCTGCTCCTTTTCCTCAAGGCTTCTCATAGGAGTTCATTTCCTCCCTGCATCCTTTGTAAAGGAAAGATCCCATTGAGAAGGGAAAACAGCGTCCAGGAGGCAGGGCAGGGGAGAAATCAATCACATTTCCATTGCCATTAGCTTGCTCGCTCTTCCCACCTCAGCCGGCCGCTCTGGTTAATGGCAATGCTCCCAGCACCCCATGCTCCTGTTCCCCAGCAGCTGTAGTGTGGGCAGCACTTTGGTCCAAACGAGGAAAATTGCTCATTAGGTACCAGGAGCTAATTGGCACTCCATTTGCCAACCTCGGTGGCGCCCTGACCGTTTTTCAGCCTCTCACTTGATGTGACATGAGTGGTCTGGTATGTGCTCCAGCATCTCCTTTGGGAAGTCTTCCCTGCCTTGTCTGTCCCCTTCCTCCCATCCTACAGTCCCCTTGCTCTGCTCCATCAGGGCATTTATCACTGTATTCCTTTGTCTGTTGCAATTGTGAGAGAGGGTGTCAATGATAGTGCAGTGGCTCGCATATAGTAGCTGATCAGTAAAAGGATTGACTCAGGACCATGCTCAGCTCTGAAGAAGAGACCCAGGCTCTGCCCTCAAGGAGCTCCAGGCTGGCTGGGGAGAGCAGGGGACAGCCCAGGCTGAGGTAGGAGCCAGAGTGGAGCTCCCTTAAGGCCACAGACCATGAGGTTGAGATGCCTCATCACCTCACTTGGCCCTTTGCCTCAGGCCCAGTCTGAACTAGAGACCCTATGATCCTGTGATGTGAAAGTACAGTTTTATAATCTCAGGACTGGAAAGGAGCATAAAAGTCACTCTTTCCGCTTGCATACTTCCTGGGTCGGGGAACTCACTTCCTCCCAGAGTGGTTGTTTTTTTTATCATGGCTGGGAAGCACGTCCTTAGATAATGCAGAAATCTTCCTCAGCGGCTCGACTACCTCTACCACGGGCTTCCTCGGGAGCACCTCTCCCGATGGGCTCCTCAGAGCGCAGCCCCTCCCTGGGCCCACCAGAGCCTTCTGTTGGGGCAGACAGGGAGTGCTGCTTAGCATCAGAGGCAGGCGAGGCTGTCTTGCTCTCTAGCCATCTCCTCAGCCCCTAAGAGTCTGGACAGGTGTGTGTAAGTCGGGGCGGCGGGGGCAGCGGGGGGGGGGGGGGCATACACATGTGCCAAGTGTGAGGTAACAGGGGGGGCTATGCTACTGTTCAGGCACAGACATACAGAGAGAGGTTGCTATAATGTTTCCAGGTTCAGGGGCTTCAGATAAACAACCCAGCTTCCCTGAAGGTCTGAGAAGGACCTCTCTCTGCTGGTGGGCTGGGGCTGGAGATGTGAGTGGCCGGTCAGGGTGGCCAGTGATGCTGTGTCCCACAGCCTCACAAGACACTCCCACTTGGCACCCGTGAGGCCTTCCCCAGGGCACAGATTCTGGTCCCCTCACTCCCAGTGCCCATGCTGCATCACCCCACCTGGGTGCTCTGTGACTCCAGCAGCTTCCGCTGCCGTCTTCCCCAGAGTGTCAAGCCAGCCAGTGACTTGCCAGGAGGAAGGAGGGCCCAGGCTGTTCTCCCTGGGAGATGGGGGGTGGTCCTGATTCAGACACCACACATTACCTGGGCAGTAGGAGTAACGCTGCCCAGGAGCCCTGACTCACTGCCCAGAGGGCCACTCTCTGACATCCAGGTAGGGATGAGGTCACACCCACACACTCTGGCCCAGAAGTGCCTGTGCTCTGTCCCCACCCAACACAAGCACACACTCCGTCTTTCCTGCCTCATGGCCCACCTTCCTCTCTGGCAGGAAAGAGTCTGACCACCCCACTCACCCTGGGGTCTGGAAACCTAGCATATGAGACCCCTCCTCCCTGGAGTGGATAGCATTGACTAAACAAAGAGGGGGAACTTCAGGCACTCAGAGTATATATTGTGAGAGGCAGGCCTGCCCTCAAAAGGGAGGAAGAATTTCCTCCTTCCCTTCCTGGGCTCTGGGCAAATCACTGTCTTACTGAGGTCTGAAGCTACCGTGGGGTAGGGCCAGGGGGAGAGCCCCCGACATTACAAGGGGCTCAGCGTTACGACGCTGCCACCGCCTCAGCAGGTCTCCGACGCTAGGTCCGGAGCCGTCCCTACTCCCTAAACCGCTCTTCTGGGCTGCGGGCGCAGAGCCCGCGGCGGAGGATCGAGCGTGGGGGCGGGGGGGAGGGCAACTCACGGGTCGTGTTGTACTTGACGCCGTTGAAGTACTCAGGGCACGGCCTCTCCACCAGGGCTCCGGCGGCGCTCCGGGGCCAGCACGTCCCGATCTGGTCCAAGGTGGTGTTGCAGTAGGAGTCGGGACCTGGAGACGGGAGAGAGAGGAGAGGGGCTCGTGTAGGTGGCCGGCGGCGCGGAGCGCTCAGAGCGCGGCGCCTGGGGCGCACTCAGCACGCCGGGGAAGGAGCCCCGCGCCTCCCGCTCCGCTCGCCTCCGCCTACCCTCGGGGTCCAGGGTCAGCCCCCAGCCGTCCAAGAGCAGCTCTTCGGCCAGCGCCAGGCTGCAGTTGGCCTCCAGCAGGCTGTAGAGCAGCGCCGCGTCCATCGCGCCCGGGAGCCGCGCGCCGACAGGGCGTGTGAGTGCGCGCCCGGCGTGGCTGCGAGGGACTGGGTGCCAGAGTGAGCGGTCCCGAGAGCGCCGGGTCCCGGCCCCTGCCCGCCCAGCCCCGACCTGCCGGGCAGCCTCGGAGCGCTGCGCCCTGCCGCCCGTCGCTGCCAAGTCGGGACCCTCGCGGAGAGGAGCCGCGGAGCGCGCGGAGCCGCGGGTCCACCCGCTCGGTCGCGGCCAATGGCGGCGCCAGGGGGCGGGGCCGGATGGCTCCAGTCGGCCGGGCCCAGCCTCCAGCCCCCCGGCCACCAGTCCCCCCCGGTCCCCGGCCCTGCCCCGAGTCCGCCTTCTCAGGCGCGGGCGCCGTCCAGACGAGGGCGGCGGGGATGGACCAGGTGGGCCTGGGGTGGTGGAAAATGGCCCGTCCGAGGACCGCAGGCCCCGGGGCTGCACGGGGCAGCAAAGCGCGCTTGCCCCTGCGCTGGGGAGCCCCCCGCGGCATCCCTCACCGGGAGCCAGGACTGGGCGGCTTGACGCTTGAGTTTCCTCTCCTAGAGCCGGGGCACTGGAGACGGGAGGCGGGGGAGAGCGGAGAGTCCACGTGCAAGTCTGTGCTCTAGAAGAGCCCCGGTGGCCGATGGGAAGGAAGTGGACTGGAGGGGCTTTGAGGGCAGCAGGGAGGCCACGGAACAGTCTAGCGAGATCTAGTGGGCTTAACGGGTGAACACTTGTCCCAGGCGGTGGGGCTGGGACGGAGCGGTATTTCAGAGGACGGCTTGCTCTGGTGAAGACGGATTGGAGAGAGGGGCGGGTGAGCGGGTTCCAGCAGGAGCCAGGAAGGCAGGGATAGCACCACGTCTTCCCCTTGGGTGACTGGGGAGGGGACAGTGTTGCCATTTAATGAGATGGGCAAGTCCAGGGGAGAAATTGGCTGAAATTATCTGGAGGACTTCAAACACCCTGGTCTTACTCTCCCGGGCTCCAGAGAGAATAAAGTGAGACGTGAGAACCTCTCTCTGTTCTTGGCTTTGGGCAGGGCCACCTGAAACTACTTTCCATATGTGTGTGTGTGTGTGTGCGTGTGTGTGTGTGTGTGTGCGCGGGCGCCCACGCATGTGCGTATAGTACCTAAACACCTTTATATGGAATTTGCCCGTAATGTGTTCTGATTTCACTGTCAGAGTGCGCAAGGTGGGCCGGCTGCTCACGCCTGCTGACGGGGGTGGGGGGGGGTGGGTGGGGGGTGGGGGGGGAGGGGGGGGGGATCCTGGCTCAGGAGGCAGGGCCTGGGTGTGGTACTCGTCAGCTCAGGCTGGATTCTGGTTTTGCCTCTCTCTATTCTCCCTGCATGTTACTCCAGTTCCTGCCCTCCCTTTTGGGGCTGTTTCTCCATAAGGGAAAGGTTCTCTGAGGCCCCTCCCATCCCTGAGAGTCTCTGGTTCTGAGTTTTGAGATGCAAAGGCAGAGGGAGATGTGCATGTGAGTGTGTGTTGAGTGTTTCTATCTTTAGACGGCAGGGAGAGCTGGGACCCAGTCCCAGCTGGGCTGGAGGTCTCAGAGGAACTAGTCTTGTCCTCCCCCTTGCCGGTCTCCTCTGGGGACAAAGCTGCCAGAGAAGGTCAATAGCACCCTGAACCAGCACTATGCCCTAAGCAGAGAGAGGGGGAAGAGGCAGGCTGGGCTGCCTTTATGTGCTCCGGTTTCAGCAGCCTCCGTATTAATGCTTCCGTCACTGCCCCGGCAGAGCCAGAGAGCACTGAGACCAGGGATGAGCACTGGACTCTCTCCAGGGCTTGCTGATTGGCAAGTATAAGGTACAGATCAGCCAGCCAGCCTGTCCTCTGCCTCTTGAATGGACAGTTAGAGCCCTTGGCTCAGCTCTGGGCATCTGCAGAGGCAAAGATCCCTTGGTGTTCATAACAACCATTGCCAGGAGCAGGGGAGGATAGGTTGAGTCCCAACCCCAGCCTAAGATCTGAGTCTCAAACCCAACCCTAGGCAGAGCACTGTCCCCAGTCCCGGGCGAAGCCCTACCCCACAGGGTCCCACATAGGCCAGAATGTGGCAGGCAGGGTCAGCCCACGTCTTCACTGGGAAATAGTCTCATTCATGCACAAAGGAGGGCGCTCCACACGTGGATCGCAGTACAGGGGGAAAGGGAGACATCAAGCTTATGAATGTGCTTGTCACCAGAGCCACCACGCAGGGGAATTAGCTATCTTGGGGTGTGGGGAGTGCCCAGCGACAAGAGGCCAAGACTTCTTGCCCCACGTGCAACTTTCTGCAGAGCAGAATGGCCTGGGACACTTGGATCGTTCTTCACTGGGAGAGCACATGTAATAGAGATTCCTCTGGGAAGTGACTATTTTAACAGTAGAGCCAAAAGATGTTCTGCATCCTGATGGACAGTCAGGGCCCGAGCACAGACCCATGGACCCAAGGTGCCCTGGCTTCCAGGATGAGGGGCATTTCTTCATGGACCTTTTTACAAGCACAATTGTTTGTTACCCTAGATGTGACAGAGAGGAAACAGCTTTGGAACGAGTTGGCTTTTATAGCTCACTTGAGTGTTTGAAAATAGGTGAATGAGGAAGAAATTGTAGAGAGCTAAAAATTTCCTCAATTAGGTTACATCCAACTGCAAATAAAGTCTGGGCCTTTTTGCTAACTAAGGAAGCAGAGGCAGAGGGGAGGCCCCTGGGACGGAGAGGGGCTCTCACGCTGGGCACTGGGGGAGAGGTATTGGGATGGTTGTGTGCCCCCAGGCTGGTGAGACAGGTTGCAGGTAAGTTCAGGGAAGTGTGACACCTGCGTGTCAGGAGCAGTATGGGGTGAGGTAGGAGCTCCTGGCCCACCTCTGACGTCAGCTGCAGTGGCAGGGGACAGTTTCAGACATCCTGGTCCTCCAGAGGGCACAGCCTAATAGGCAGGCAGAGCGCACTGGAAACACGCACAGCATCTCACGGTCATTGCCTCCACAGAATCACCCACTTCCTCCCATTCATCCCACCATCCATCACATGTCAGCTGGAAAACAGGGTTTGAGGAGATAGTCTGTCTCTGCCTCTCTGAGGGGCGATGCCTGGTCAGACGGAATACACAAGGAGTGGGCAGGTCCGGGTCAACGCTGTGGGGTTTTCTGGGCGTTTTCATGGGTCTGCTCAGGGCATGGAGTCTTGGGAGAGGCCAGAAGGTGCCTTACGCTTGTCTGGTGGCACTGAAGATCGTGGCCCCAGGGCAGACGCTTCTCCCCTACACATCCTACGCCATCCTGGCACAGGAGGGTGGCCAAGGGGAGATGATATCTTCAAGTCCAACCATGGGCCAGGCTGTGGGATCAGGAAGGGCCCTCAGACACTTTCCAGTCCCACATTCTCATTTATAGGTGGACAAAGGGAATTTCTCCCTCCGACCTCTCCTGGGCCATCTTCAACTCTGCAGCAGCCAGACTGGGCTCCCTGTTTCTTCCACTGGGCAGCTGAAGTGATTTTTCTACAATTAAGGTCATGGCGTTCCTCCTAAGAGTGGCTCCCCATTGCCCTCAGGATGGAGCCCAGCTTCTTTGGCAGTGCAAAGAACACTCTTCAAGATTGTCTATCCTTCCTGCTCTCCCTCCTGCCAACCTGGAGATGCTTTTTGGAACAACTTGTCATTCCCTGGAACCATTGTATACCCCCACACTTTTGCATGTGCTGTTCCCTCTGCCGGGATGCCCTTACCGCTCTACACTCCAGTTAGCCTAGCTGACTCCCGCTTGCCCTTCAAACGTTCAGCTTGGCTCTCCCCTTCTTGGTCTTGTCTGGGTTGGGTGGCCCTCCTCATTGCCTCCATCTCTTGGGGCTGATCTATATCACGCCAAGGTTGTTAGTTTTTTACTGTCTCCTCTATCAACCCATGGCTCCCTGAGGGCAGGGCTGGCCATGTTCACTGACTGGTCCCCAGCACCCATCAGAATGCTCTAGGCCTTGGCAGCAGCTTTGTCTCCCTGACCAAGACTCTTTTCCCATTTGACCAGCCTTGATGTGTGTGCGTGTGTGTGTGTGTGTGTGTGTGTGTGTGTGTGTGCACGCATGTTGGAATGGGGAGTTGCTTTATTTCAGGGGATCCATGAATCCATTGGGATCCTTATGTTGCCTAAAGACCGAATAAATAATATGCCATACAGTCTATGCCCTAATAGGTGCCTCTGTGATGAACAAAACAAATAATCCATTTAAAGCCTGTCTGAAGTCTCTTGTGGTTATGTGTGGTTTTCCTTGATTTGCACCTCAGAGGCATACAATTTAACTGGTCATAGCCTTTGACTTATGACCACCTGTCATCGTTAGCCCACACATGGCCCAAATTTATTTTATTTTAATTTTTTCTTTTATGGAAGTTTGGGTACAGTGGTAAATACACGGAATCTATCACCAAATCCAAAACTAGATCGTTGCCAGTCACTTCCATATTTATCTAAATATTCCTTCCCCGGAGGGAACATTTTCTTGGACATTTCATTGATCATTCCCTTGCTCTTAGTTTTTCGGTTTTATCATATGTACGTATGTCTAAAGAACAGATTGGTTTTACTTGTGTCCGCACTTTATGTTAGTCATGGTCCATTTTCTCAATCGGTGGAGATCACTGAAATCATGAAAGGAGATCATTTTCCTGTGGGAACCTCAGGTTGAAGGGCATCTTTTTTTTTTTTTTTTTTACGTTTATTTATTTTTGAGACAGAGAGAGACAGCATGAACAGGGGAGGGTCAGAGAGAGAGGGAGACACAGAATCTGAAACAGGCTCCAGGCTCTGAGCTGTCAGCACAGAGCCCGACGCGGGGCTCGAACTCACGGACCTCGAGATCATGACCTGAGCCGAAGTCGGATGCTTAACCGACTGAGCCACCCAGGCGCCCCGAAGGGCATCTTATCTGTCTGAGTCCCAACCTAAGGGCATGGTGAGTGAAGGAAGGTGAGTCCCACCACTGCTGCTGCTAGGAAGCATCATCAGTGATATGGTGGAGGCATATTTCATGACGTGGGAAAGCGCTCACCCTGAGTTATAAGACCAAAAAAGCAGGTTACAGAATTGTGGACACAGGATCATCCCAGTTTGGTCAAAAAACATGGGGCTCTCTAGACCGATAGACTCCTGGGGGATATAATAATAAAAATTCCCAGATGGTGGGATGATGAGTCCTCGTGGTGTTCTTTGATTTGTAAAAACATCCCCCCCCAAATTTATATTAATGTAATGTACCCCATTTACAAATGGATGAATGATATTATCAGTTACGTAGGGGAGGCCTATTTGGAAAAGTTGAACCCCTCCCCACTAGACTCAGACCCGTATCCACCAGGGGTCAGGGGAAGGTGAGGATCTGTGCCATGTACCGGAGAAGGCAGGGGGTTTGTTGATAAACCAGTGTTTCCTTCCCGACAGCAGAGAGCTCTGGTCGGGGACCCCCTGAAATAGGGGTCTTTCATTACCTGGCTCATGGAGCATGCTGGGTGTCTCCGTGACCTCTCGTTCAAACTCCAGAGTAAGCCTCTGAGCCTGACTTAGATCTGTTCCTAACAGACAAGGAAACTGAGGCTCAGACGGTCTTATGGGCTGAATGGCTGAATTATGTCCCCCCCAAATCTATATGTTAAAGTCCTAACCCCCAATAACTCAGAATGTGACCTTATTTGGAGACAGGTAATGAAATTAAGACGAGGTCGTCAGTGTCGGACCTCATCCAAATGTGACTGGGGTCCTTGCAAGAAAAGGAATCGAGAGGTGCCTGGGTGGCTCAGTGGCTTAAACGCCGACTTGGTTTCAGCTCAGGTCATGATCTCACAGTTCGTGAGTTTGAGCCTCACGTGGCAGAGTGCAGAGCCTGCTTGGGATTCGTTCTCTCCTCTCTCTCTCTCTCTCTCTCTCTCTCTCTCTGCCCCTACCCTGCTTGTGCTCTCTCTCTCTCCAAATAAATAAACTTAACAAAATTAAAAATGAGTAAAATAAACAAAATTTTAAAAACAAACAAGAAGAAGAACCAAGGACCCAGACATGCACAAAAGAAAGAGCACGTGAAGACAAAAGGGAGGAGATGGCCACTGCAAGCCAAGGACAGAGGCCTCAGAAGAAACCACCTCTGCTGACACCTTGATCTTGGACTTCTAGCCTCCAGAATTGTGAGAAAATATATTTCCCCTGTTTAAGCCACCCGGTCTGTGGTATGTTACATCAGCCCTCACAAACTAATACAGATGGCTTAGGTGACTCAGCCATTGCTTCTAGGTGGAGAAGGCGGGACCCAGACTTGGGTCTGTCTGACCCCTGCACTGAAAGGCAGGCTGGTAACAGGGCCGTTCTCCTGGACACCTGACCCAGGCTGCGTGTGGGGCTGGGCCCCATTGCTGGGCAGCACCCTTACCTCCTTGTTGCCTTGCCAGCAACTTCAGATCCTGGGGCCCTCCCCAGGCCTCCTCCTTCCCTGCTGCTACCGTGGGTGCAGACCTGAGACCACCACGACACCAGGCAGGGCTTGGGGACTGCTCTCCAGAGCCCATGAGAGCCCAAGGCTTTTCTGAGCTCCGCAGGTGGCTGACCCTGACTCCAAGTCGGTGGGGGGGGGGGGGGGGGGGACTCTGAGGAGTCAGAATTCAGAGGCCCAGCTGCTGTCTTGCAAGTCCTTACCAGGAGGTGACACCTGTAGCCACGGCAACCAGAGAATGTGGTTGACATCTTCTGCCGGTCTTGCTCAAGTTTATAAACAGAGGGTTACCTCCTCCTTGGGCTCTCGAATGCCAGCCCGGCTAGCTTCCGTTACGTGCGGGGAGCTGGGAGCTGAGGGCTGGAGGAGGATGTCCAGCCAAGTCCTTCATCATCAGTGAAGGGCCAGAGCCCCAAACGGGGAAGGGGCCTGCTCAAGGACAGAAGCCGGCATCCGCCACCCCACATGGCTTGGGCTGGTCCAGGAGAGCGACCTCCTCCCTCCTGGCCCTGAGGCTCACCGTTCTCTCTTGGGGTCTGCCCCAGGGTGGCGGCGGTGGGCTTACCTGAGAGGTTGGCGAGAGTCATCACTGCCCGGCAGTATTGCTCCAGCATTGCCCACAGGGGCTGGTCTATGGGCACCTGGCTTGGCCCGGCAGCCTAGGGGATAGGACGGATGAGGGTCAGAGGTCAGGCCCTGGCTAGCCCCTGTAGCACCCGTCTGCTCCCCTTACCCGGTTCTGTCACTCATGCATGCAGCGGAATGGCAGCCTGGCCTGGCCAGGAACCCCAGAAAGGTCTCAGAAGTGTTCCAGTGCAGCTTGACCTCGGAGGCAGGGATCTGTGCTTTCTAGCCCCTGGCATCCAAAGCTCTCCTCCTCAGGACGGGATGTGCCCCGTGTCCTTCGGTCAGCAAAGCCAGGTGGGGAGTCCATCAGCTGTTTGTTTACCTAACAAATATTTGTAGAATGCCTGCTATGTGTCTGGCCCTAGTTGGAAGACCCAATGGCTGTCCTTGGGGTAGTCCCAGGCCAGGCAGGGATCCCCTAAACTTAGAAGGTACAGAAGGGAGGGGAGGAGAGGAGACAGTGTAACTTTGTTTCCCTCTCACACAGGGAAACAGGCAGTTACAACAAAAGGTGTCTCCCCGTGGAAGAGATTTCCCTGGATTTGGGAAAGCAGGGAAGGCTTCCTGGAAGAGGTAGCACTTTGGGGGCAAGCAGAAGAATGAGTAGGGGAAAAGGAAGGGACCACTGTGCCAATGTGGACACTCACCAGGGAATAGACATGGTTGTTGCTACCATGGCAATTCCATCCAAAAGATAAAAAACCATCCAGGATCCCATCTTCTGAAAACACCATGAGAATCGGTGCTGGTCATGGAGGAATAAAGTAAAGGTGGTTATCTCTGCCCCTGAGGAGCCCATCTTCTGGCGGGAAAGAGGGATGGGTGACCAAGTTGCTACAGCATCGATAACTTGCTGAGGTGGAATGGGGTAGCATCTCGGAGAAGGTCATGCTGATGTGGGCTTTGAAGGCTGAGTAGGAGTTTGCCCAGCTGACAAGGATGGTGCCGGGAAGAGCATCCTAGGTAGAGAGCACAGCATGTGCAAAGGCAGAGAGTCTGGGAAATGGCGTGAGACTGAACGAAAGTAATGGACTCTAGAATTCTAACTCTTGCATGCTATTTCTCCCAAGGGCACCACTTTTCCAACCCTGTGGCCTGTGTGTGTGTGTGTGTGTGTGTGTGTGTGTGTACGTGCACTTGTGTCCCCGTACGTATGTGCGTGTATACGCAAAATGACTTCTGTGCCTCTCCCAACCCTGACATTCCTGATTCCAAGATTGTAGAAGGCACTGCCCACCAGTGGGCAGCCCCTCCCCTTTCCCTGGCCAGTCACATGTTCTCTCCATGACAGCTGGGTCAATGTTTGCCCCGGGATGTCCCCAGAGCTAGAGCCCAACAGCCCTCAAACATCACGTTCCCCACATCTGGCTCGATCCATTTCCTGTGCCGGGCCTGGAGGCTGCACGTTTAGCCTCAGCAGGCTGGCCTGGAGCTCCTAATAAATGACCCCACCTGGCCAGATGGGTTTACACTGCCTGCTGCTTCTCGGAGAGCCGAGGGCAGCAGGGATGCCATTCATAGGGAGTCACTGCACCTGGGACCAGCCAACTCTCTCCGAGGAGGCTGGGTACAGAAGGAGGTGATGGGGAGCAGAGACATGTGTGCGTAAGGTGTATGTGTGTGGGGTATGTATTATGTCTGTGTAGCACCTGTGGTTGTGTGAGTAGTATATGTGTAGGGTGCATTGTGTGTGTGTGTGTGTGTGTGTGTGTGTGTGTGTGTCTGTAAGGGGCTCTCTGGGCCATGAGCTGGGAGCTCTGGTCTCTTGGCTTGCGGGACAGACACTGGGGGCCACGGCCTTGCTGTTCACATATCCCGGAGGCTACTGGGAGCTTTCAGCATCAGCTTCTCGGGCATCAGGAAGGCCTCGCTGCCCAATGAGTCCCTGCCAGCAGTGAGGTGGGCTAGGAAGGAGAGGGGACACTCTTTGTCTTGGGATCTCCGGAAGAATTCTGAGGCCCCACACTCACTCCCCTGGATCTGGGGAGATTGTGGGCTCTAGGCCTGACCCATCATACACTTCCCAGCCCCCTTCTTGTTTGAGAAGCAGCTAGTAATGCCCTCCCCAGGGGGGACAGAAGTTCCAGGGAGTCAGCCTCATCTGGAGGTCATGGCAGAGGCAGTGCTCCACCCAGAGGTGCGTGGTGTTGCTGGTGGACCTCCAGGCTGATCAGATTTTGTGTCTTAGATGCAAGCTCCTTCTCTCAGAGCCCCCCAACTGCCACGTTTTGACTGCATCCCTCAGCTGTCTCATGTTCACCTTTGGGCGGGCAGTCTGAATCCCTGGCTCTGAGCCCACAGACGGAGGGGCGGGGTCAGGGCATCCTCACTCGGGCAATGCGGGGCTGTCCCTGCATCAGACGCTATGGTCTCAGGCTGCGGCTGGGTCCCCTTGCTGCACAGAGCACTGGGGCGCAGGTGACCGTGCTCAGTATTGACGTGTGCCCTTCAGGCGTGGGCAGCATGGGCGAGCAGCTCAAAAGAGGTTTTGGAATGACTCCCAGATCTGGGTTCCATCTTCTGTAACTTCTCCACCGGTCCAATAAGCTGGCACAGCTAAAGATGTTCTTTCTCTTCAAGGGGGCTGGCTGGGTGGATCTGACTCAGTTCAAACCCATGACATCCCCTGCTGCTGGCGGCGGTGGTGGGTGGGCAGCGAGGAGGGAGAAGAGGCCGCCGCTCTCTGGAAGCACACAGTGGCCCCGGGAAAGCAGAGACACGGCCATGAACAGTTACACCTCAAGGCCTGGGCCGTGGGCTCTCGGAGCAGCTAGGCTGTAAACATCCCCATGTTCAGGGCTCCGGGCATGGTGCTTGTTAGCCCTGTGGCCTTGGCCAAGTGACTTAACTTCTCTGAGCCTCGCTCTCCTCATCTGTAAAATGGAGACAATACAGAGCCCATAGGGCTTTGGAGTACATTAAACAAATGACTGTACGTCACGAGTCTGGCATATAGAAGGCATGTGTCAAATGGTGGCCCCTGTCAAGGGCTTGAGGAGGGGTCCAATCAGAGAGCTCAGAGATAGGGGGTGGGGGTTCAAGCCCCACTGTGGGGAGTTCCAAGGCCCAACTCAAGTCCTTCTCCAGAAAAGCTTCCTAGAACCGTGTGTCCCTCCTTCCCCACCTCTCTCGCCAGCACAGATACCCCTCAGCTTTCAGCACCCCTCCCAGCACTGGGCCCTGGCAATGCAGCCTGAAGCCCCCTCATTGGGCACACCGTTCAGCAGTGCCCAGTCAACGCTGGCTGGGGAAACTCAGGGCTCCGTGGAGGGCTGGGCACTGGAGCTCAGTCCAAAAGCATGGAACCAGGGTCCAAGGTAGGGGGAAGGATAAGAAGAGCAGAAAGAGATCCCCGAGGCAGGAGCCGAGCAAAGGCTTGGAGGCAGGAAGGCACAGGGCCTGCTCAGGAAGCAGCCGGCCTCTGGTTTGAGGATGCCATTCACAGGGCAGAGGGAGACAGGAGAGAAGGAGAGGCTTCTTTAACCTGAAATCAGCACTCACAGTGGGCCGCACACAGCTCTCAGGGCTTCACGACAGCTCATTTGAGCCTCACAACAGCCTCTGAGGTAGCTATAGATAACCCCATTGTACAGATGAGGCAACTGAGGCCCAGAGAGGTAAAGTCATCTCCCAAGGCCGTGCAGCAAGCAGGTAAGGGGCGGAGGCAGGACTGGACAGCCAGTCTGGTAGGCTGTGGCCTGGTCAGATACACAGAGAGGCGTTGGTCCTGGGTGGGGAATTAAAGGAAGGCCTGTGGTCCACAGATGCCGAGAGTATCACACAGTCCCATACAGGGTGGCTGTGGGGCTTAGGAGGCCACTCAAGTAAGAAGCTGTTGTCACCTGTGCGGTGGGGCCTATAGGCAGAAAGCTGGGTCACAGGAGGAGTGTGGGCGGACCCAGCCAGCCGGGCAGGACCTTGCACATGAAGAGGTTTGGGCTCTATAACTTATTCTGAGCTCCCTGAAGACCCACTATTTTCTCTTCTGCAGAGAACACTTGAGGCTTCTGTACCCAGCTCTTGGGTGTCCTAGGGGCAGAGAGCCACCCTCCACCCCTCACCTCTACCCAGTGAGACCATAGGTGGCCCACATCTGTCTGGTTCGCATCTGTGTCCCCAGTTCTCAGTCCAGAGCCTGGCACATGGCAGGTGCTCAACAACTGTTTGCTTGGACGGACGGACGAATGCGACCACAGTCCCATCAGCCAGGTGGAGCTGCACCCCTACCCCCAGTTCTGGGAAGCTCAGGTTCTGGGCTCTCTTCCTGCTTGTCGGATTCCTTCTCTCTCACTTTTCACTTTGAGGCCAGCCAGTTCCTGGTTCCAGCCTCTGCGTGTCTGGAATTGGAAGCCTTCATGTTACAAAGGGCAGGGGAGAGGCCCTGGCAGGAGGAGGCAGCAGGTCAGAGCCAAGATGCCAGCTGCTCTTCTTCCACCTTGGGCCCTGTCCAGGCAGAACCTGTGCTCCAGGGACCAGGCAGGCCTCAAAGGTGTCACCTCCCTGGAGCCACGGTGTCGGCCCAGCCTGGTGCTGCCTCCTGTTCTGGCTACAAAGCTTCGTCTAAATTTAGCCCCTAGTCTAAGCCTGGGAGATTTACGGACCACAGGTCCTGTGGCCAGGCTGCCAGTCGCCAGAGAGGAATGGGGTGAGCTCCCTTCCTGCCTCCTCCCTCTCTGCCCAAGGTCAGGGAGGACTCCTCTGGGAGGGAGAGGATCCCTCCCCACTGTTTTCTCTCATTCACTGGTTTCACTGAGCCTGAGTTAGGGCTAGAGGAGGAAGAAACTCAGCCCTGAGAGAAAGAGGAGAGGAGGATGCTGGAGATGGGGAGAAGGTGGGACAGGGGAAGGGGGGAGGAGGGGGAAAAGGAGGTGCTGGGGGGATGGCAGGAAGGTGAGAAGGAGGGAGACCCTGGGCGCTGAGCAGACCCACAGGAGGCAGTACTGGAGTTGAGGCTGCTTGAGGCAGAGGGGAAGGGACCAGAGGTCATAAGAAGGAAGTAGGCCATTATTTTCTGGAGTATCTGGGCAGGCTTCCTGGGAGGGGAGACTAGATACTCAGTTCTAACTTACCAGGTGCTACACTTCAAGTGAGGACCTCAAAAGCCCCAGCAGCTTCCTGTGGGTCCTCCCATCCCTGAGGGGTCCAGCAGGTGACTCTTCTTAAGATGCCCACTCTCCCATCCAGTTCTAACAGCCAACAACTCCCCTGGAGAAACTTCCAGGCCTCTTTTTACCATGTGCTCTCTGACAGCCTGTGACTCTCTCTTCTCCATGCCTCACCCTTCCTATGCCAAGCTCTGGGCCCTCACGCAGATGTCTGAGGATGGGGGGACGTGTAGGATGGGGAGGCCCACTAAAGGGGGAGGCAGCTGGCCAGCAGGAGGCCCTAGAACAGGTCACTAGGCCTCAAATGATCTCCTTACTTATCAACTCACCTTAATGTCCAGTTGACCTAAAAGTCACTCCATTCTGATTTGTTTTAGTTTCTGAGTGTCCTAATTAAATTCTTGGAGAGGGAAGATAATCTGGAGTCAGGCTGCTCGGTTTGAATCCTGACCCTGCCACTACCAGAAGAGTGACCTTGGGCACGTGACGTCACCTCAGCTCCCTCATCCATAAAATGGGAGTATTGATGGTCTTCTCCTCTAGGGATTTTACAAAGCTTAAAGCAGGCAATGGGTACCAGGACTTAGGACAGTGCTGAGCATGTGCTGAGCCCAGTGTAGATGCTAAATAGAATAAACAAAATAAGCTTATTGGATAATCTATCCTTCCCTCTGGTGGATTTGAAATGACATTTTAAAAAAAATTAGAATTTTGAAGAAAGCGACTTTAGACAAACTGGCTGAGGATTCCTAATAATGGCTAAAATCAGATAAAAGTAGAAAATGGCAGCTAAGAGGATACAAAGTAGTCCTGTAATTCGTAAAGTGCTGCAAATTTAAGACTTACCAGGAATACAGAATTCGGTAAGCAGTGCTCTCAGACAAATTGGTTTTTTAAAAAGTACATAAACATCAACAAAGTGGCAAGAAAAAAAAAACCCAGAAAGATTAAATTAGATGATTGGCTTAGTCAACTACTCCGAGAGTAGTTGAATTTTAGGGAAAGGTTATTACGATTTAGCTCCTGGCAAATGGCCCTTGAGACCCCTGCCCACACCCTGCAGACCCTGGGTGTGTAGCAGAGGTGTGCAGGGCCCTGGCCTTAGTCTTGGGGAGGGCTATGCAGCTCAGGGAGGGTCCAGGCTTCTGGAGCCAGGGACTTTTCTTGTTGCTGAGCCTCCTTGGGCCAGAGCCCCCCACCAGAAAGCAGGACCTGGAGTAAGAGGCTGTTCTGAGACCTTGGGGGTGCTACCCAAAGGTCCAAGAGGCTGAACCCAGCCAAGAGGAACTGATAGACTCCTGGGATCTTCACAGAGGGTAAGTCAACTACCTCAAAAGGTTAGAATCAAGAGTTGCAGGATCCAGCGGCCATAGTACTTAGCCTCACTCAACCTCGGTTTCCACCTTCCGCCCTTAGCCCAGCCTGGTGCACGAGATAGGCTTCATGATTCCATGCTGCCACCTGAAGCAGCTTCCCAAAGGCTTCGCAGGGCAACCAGGAACACCAAGGTCAAGGCTCAGCTCCTCTGGGCTCTTGCAGTGTGGGCTGGGTCCAGGGGTCTGCCCCACTAAACTGCCAGTTGGAACTTCCACAAAGGCAAATCAGGGCAGCCCCCTCCCCTACTCAGGAAGCTTCCAGAGCTCCCCAAGCTTTTAGGACAGAAATCTGATCCCACCAGGGCCCAGCAGACCCCAAAAGCCTGGTGCCATCTCTTCTCAGGGTTGGGGCTTGTCCGGGGCCCTCACCCATTACTTGCTTTCCCCTTGGCCACCTTCCAGGGCTGCCCCATCCCTACCCCTGCTGTCCCATCCACCTCCACCAGACTTTATCATAACCCCCACACACTTTTCTTAGTTCCAAAGACCAGAGTTTATAAAGGCACACTTACTCCTAGCCATTATTTTCTTCCTGCCGGTGCCTCTGGCTGGGCCATCAACTCCAGAGGGCAGGAGCCCTGGGCGGGTGTTTTCACCTCCTTGTCCCTACCACGCATCATCCTCCTTAAATGCCAATTCAGTAAACGAGAGGGCTGGAGACCTGGCTCCTCCTGCATCACCTTCCTTCCCTACCGCCTGCTCTGGGTCCCATGTTCTCTTTTCACAGTGAGCAGAAATCTCAGAATAGTTGGACGAGGACCCAGAAATAAATTCTGTTACCACAAGGAAGCCTGTACTTTAGGGCCAGAGAGATCACAGTTCAGTTCCTCTCCAGGAGGTTATGTGCTGAGCAACTTTGGGCAAATGACTAATCTTCAGCCTCAGGCTGAGGTCTCCCTGGGAGGGTCTGGTTGACTCTAAGGGGCTACAGACTGTTGCCTCTGAGCTTCTCAGTTCTGACACCCCCAGAACCCAGGGGACCCTCCCACAGACTCCCTCCGCATTGGCCTGGCTCTGGGGCAGGGACCAGAAAGCTCTCCTTGGCTCACCAGCTTATGCAATTGGCATCATGGCCCCCAGAGGGGAGGGTCAAGGGGCAGCCCTGGGCCTAACATCCGGCTCTCTTGGAAGGCATGTATCTTGAGAACACGAGGCAGGAGGCAAAAAAGAGCTTAAAACTCAGGGGATGTGGGGTGGGGGAAGCAGGTGAGAGTGAACCCATCCCACAGCCTCTACTCATCCCAAGTATAGACTTCAATGTCGTTAAAAGAACCTGGCAGATTTCAGGACCATCTGCCCATGGGGGGGCACTGACCACCCCTCTCCTGCACCTGACTGGACCCACCGGGAGGGCAGGGCCCTTAGTGGCATCATGCCTTATCTATAGTGCCTGGCACAAAACCATAGCTGAATTTACTGAGTGCTTACTCTGTGCCAGGCACGGTGCTAAGAGCTTTACTCTATTATCTAATATAACCTAATATTATCTCAACTATTCCTCATGACAACTCTATCCAGTAGGCACTGATATCACCTTCATTTTACCCATGAGGAAACTGAGGCTTGGAAAATTGGAGTAACCTGTCCGAGGTTACACACTAAGCGGCAAAGCAGGGATTTGAATCAGGTGTGTTGGCAAAGCCACTTTGCCACAATGGATGCCCACTATCTCTCTGTTGAATGAGCGTTGAACAAATGAGTCCTCTGTGTATATACGGGACATGGCGACCCAGGCAGTCCCAGAGGCTGGCGTGTGGTACAGTAGGGACAAGACCAGGTTTTCTGACTTCTAGCCTGGTTCTTCTCCCCTGCACTGCGTGGCCCCGGGGCCCCTCTTGCCTCTCTGAACCCCTTTAATGTCTTGGCTCTTCATGAGAAGTGTGACTTAGGACAGATGTCCCTCCTTCTCTGAGCTTTGGTTTCCCCATCTGTAAAATGGGGAGAGGGTTAGAGGTGGACTCCTCCTGCATCTGTTTCTGGGAACCATTCCGTCCCAGCCTCACCTCCACTTCTTCAGCTCTTTCTGTATAGTCCCATCCCCCCTCCACCCCTGTACCCACCTGTACACCTTGACTCTGGCCACAGGCAGGGGTGGGGGGTGTGCCCACAGTTTTCAGAAACCCTTGGCTAGATTGGTCCTCCCGGTGCCTCCTCCTCCTCATTGCTCAACGGGGACTGGGGGTTGCTGCTTTAAGGCACTGAGAGGAGGGTAGGCAAAGGGTGGCAGGAGATGGGGGGCACAGCTCTGGTGGGAAGGGCCAGAACTGAGGCGGGGTGAGGAAGGGTGTGATGGGAAGATGGAGAGGGACCCGCGGGGGAGGGTACAAAATGGACAGGGGATAGGGAATGCCTGGACCTGCGGACGAATTTTTGTCCTAGAAATGAGTGTCACCTGGAACACTCTGCCCATCCATAAGGGTTTCCATGTCCCATCCTAGTTGATGTTAGTTTCATCTCCCCTCCACCTGCCCCCCCCATCCCCGCAGGAGATCTATCTGCACCCCCCCATCCCATACAGGGATCCCCAGCCTCAACCCGGCCACCAAGTCCTGAGATCTCCCCAACCCAGCTCCTAACTGGGCTGAGTGAAACCCGGACCAGTAACTAACTGAGCAATGAGACCCGCCTCCCACCCGGGAGCTCCGCGCTCCCGGGCGCCCCCACCCTGAGCCTGATCCCCATCTCCCTGCACTTACTTTGAGCAGCGGCGGGAGGAGGCAGAGCAGGCAGAGGAGGGGGTGTCCGGCGTGGACGAGGCGTGGGGGCCCCTTGGGACCCCCCATGCTCTCGGTGGCTCGGGAAAGGAGCGCACCTCTCCTGCGCGACGGTCCCGCCCAGCTTGCCCCTCCCCTCTCCCCCCTCTCCCCCAGCCGGAGCCCAGTAGGCCACCTCCCTCCCTACCCGCATGCGTTGGCCCAGGTAAGGCCCTGGGCCCAGGGACCATTCTCCCCACCCCCACCCCCACCCCAGGAGGGCGTGACACCTCCCCACAGCCTGCCCCTCCGGGTTATTTATAGCGGGTACCGGGCAGCGGCTCCTGCCTCCGCAGCCAGGGGCCAAGCTCTGCGTCCAGCCTGCACACAAGGGGTTAATGCCTTTTATCAGCCCGCCCCTTTTGCTAGGGCTGTAGCTTCCCAACTTGGGGAGAGAGGAACTGAGAAAGGAAGGAGGGGGCCTTGGGCTGTGGTGGCGGCCACAGCACAGAGTGGCTTAGGCGGGTCGCATCCCCACCAGGCTTCCTGAGGGCATCTTCTGATTATCTGGGGAGCTTTACCAGGCTCCAGTGCCTATTGGGATAATTGAATTTGAATGTGGCAGCGAAATTAAATAATAGTACTGTATCAATGTTCAACTTCCTGGTTTTGATAACGACACTGTGGGTAAGAGAATGTTCTTGCCTTTACAAAGTACACATTTAGGGATAAAGGGGCACCACGTTTCTAAGTTACTTTCAGATGGTTGGGAAATACACACACACATGCACACAGAACAACAAAGCAAAATGTTGATAACTGGTAAATGTGGGCAATGGGTATATGGTATAGATTTGATCATTCTTCCAACTTTTCTGTAAATATGAAATAAAATCCTAAATTAAAAAAACAAACACACAAACCCAGGGGCTCCTGGGTGGTTCAGTCTGGTAAGCATTGGACTCTTGATTTTGGCTCAGGTCATGATCTTGAGGTTTGTGAGTTCAAGGCCCACGTGGGGCTGTGTGCTGATAGCTTGGAGCCTGCTTGTGATTCTGTCTCCCTCTCTCTCTGCCCTCCCCTGCTCAAGCTCTCTCTCTCTCTCTCTCTCTCTCTCTCTCTCTCTCTCTCTCAAAGAGAAATAAACATTAAAAAAACAAGAACGACAACAAAAAAACCAAACAACAATGACAACAAATGCATCAATGCCAGACCCCCCACCCTCGGGGATTTTGATTATAGGTGGTGACGGTCAGGGACTCAGGCACTGGTATGTTTCAGAATGCTCAAGGATCCTAATGTCAAGGCAAGGCTAAGCAGTATTGGCCTTGGGTGGTGACGGGCCTGGGTCAGGGTTCAGGAGGTGAGGCCTGCTCTCTGGGAGCCACTGAAGCCGCCCTTGCAATTGTTCTAAAGGCGGGCCTGGTGTAGGGACTTTAACAGCTTAACCAGAAGTTCCAGCGTCTTAAAATGTGAGGCGAAAGCATTTGAGGAATGTGATTAGTGGGGCATTTAGCTTTTCCTTGAGGTTGCAGACAAGGTGGGGACAGGCCCGGAGAACTCAGCCTGAATTCAAGAAACTTAGACACTCTGTGTTTACTCTGGTCTCTCTGCCTGGGACACTCTTCTGTCCCTCCGCTCCTCCTCCCCTCCACCTGCTTCCTCCAGGCAGCCTTACTGGACTGCACCAGCTGTGGAGTGTGACCGTCCCCTGAAATCTCACAGGCCAGAGTCAGCCCCTGGCTCTTCCTCAATGTGGACTGTTCTCTGTCCCTGGGGCGGTTGAGGCCGGCCTCCAGCCAGCTTGGGGGAGGAGGCAGGAATCACTTCCTGAGGGCAGACCCTCCCCCTCCCCCCCATCTCCCCTCCTCTGTTTATTTCTTCTCCCCTCCCTCCTCTGTTGCACAGAGCCTAGCCCCAGTGGTGGTGGGTGGGGCGGGGGGACTCTTTATGGAAACACTGAGGAAAAGTTGACCAGATCTCTCCATTCATTTGAAGGTGACAGGGTAGAAACCCCCTTCCAAGTCTTGGGACAGGATATGGCTTGCTGGACTTAGTCAGATGGGCTTCCGGGCTCCTGGCAGGACATGATCGCTTGGCAGGACTCAGAAGGGTGGGCAGACTCAGAAAGAGAGCTGATGGGTCGGCGTGAGGTGCACCAGTGCTCTTCAGCACCTGTCACTGAGCATCTCCATGGCTGGTCTCACCATGACCCTGTTCAACAGACAGCAGAAGCTCTGACCTCAAGGCTGATCTCCTAGCCTGGGGAGTGTGAGGAGTATGCCAGAAGAGGGAAGGGATGTGGAGCCCATGAGGTGTGGGCATAAATAACGGAGATGGGAGCTGAGAGATGGTACAAGGTGTGGGGCAGCTCAGGGAGTGACGGACAGGACGTCAGGGGGAGGTGCTGCAGAAGCACCTTGACTGGTTTAAACAGATGGAGAAGGGCACATCTTTACTCCAGATGTAGGAGTCAGGGTGGGCAGAAGCGGGGAGCTGGGCAAGTGCAGGCTGGCTGGGCCGGGGGCCTGGCTGGGTGGGGACAGGGTAGGGCCAGGGAATGGGGGGCAGGCTGGAAGGAAGCTAGATCCACTCTGGTTCTCGGGGGATCTGTAGAGCAGGCACATAGGTGCTCGGCCGCAGTCCTCCCTAGCAGGGCATTCCTTGTTGGAAAACTAGAACTGTATTTTGTATGAGGTGGGGATCCCCAGGCATCCAGAGTTTACATCCCCCCATGCTCAAAGGCATGCTTAACCATTGACTGCCTGGTGCTCCTTTGGCCAGAGGCGGGTGAACGCCAGGTGTAACTAACACGTGGGGCTCCTGTGGGGTCAGGGGAGGCTGGCACTCGGCATGGCATCTCACTGCGGTGGGACTTCTTTGCTTTCTCTGTCCTGCTTTGCCCCTTCTCTCCCAATCTCACCTGGGAGCACTTCCCTCATGACTGTGAATTCTTATCTCACCCCTAGGGACCTAGGGGAGCCTAGAAGGTCGTGGAAGTCTGAACCGGACCTCTAAATGTAATGGGTTAAAAACAAACTACAACAACAATAAGACACCGAACAAAAACGGCTGAGCCTCTGGGGTGTCCTCTGAATAGCGCTTCTTGACTTTCAGAGGCTGTGCTGGTGGAAGAAACCCAGCTTACAACTGTGATCTGAGCAAGCGAATACAAAATTGTCATGAATACAACATTGTCATTCTCGAGCTTTGTGTTCCTGAGGGCAGACTCCAGGGCGGAGAAGCCTTTTTATTTTTGAAATGCCTTCAAGGCTCTTTTTGATTATGAAAGACGAACTCAGGGTGGTCTGGAAGGAAGGTGGGTGGTTTGCTTTGTAAAAATCAAACAGTGGAGATTCTTACAGTGAGCTTGGCATCCAAGATGGTGAAGGGGAGCAGGTCTAGGATCAGGGCGGGGGATTCTTCCACGGACTCAGAGGGAAAAGCGGGCACAAGGACTGATGGGGCTGACCAGGTGCAAGGGGGATGGGCGGGCAGGCCTTCCCCGTGGTGTGAGCGGTCACTGAACGTTAGTAATGGGGCTGTGATGAGCCTCCCTGGTCTCCGTCTTCAGAAGTGCACACCAGCGTGTGTCACGGTGCTTGGGGGGGGGGGGGGGAGGTGCTGCAGGAAGCGGGAGGGGGACTGGACATTTGTTTTGTCCAGAATGCTCCCGTCCTTCTGAGATGTGCCCCATCCTCAACTCCGGTGTTGCTCAATGTTGCTTCTTTTCATGATCACCACCCCTCCTGCCCCCGAAAGAAGCCTTTTTAGATTTTTTTCCTTAATTGCCCTCCCCACTATGAAATTTCAGTACTATGGACATACTGTGTGTCTGGTTATGTACTGTGGTTCTCTGGAGGGCCACCAACCTTGTCACACCCAAGATCGTTCTGCCCTCTGAGAACTGCCTTTGCCTTTTGTGGGGGGGGGCACTGTTGCCCACTTTGAGAGTACATGCTCTACTCCCACACGTGATTTAATTTTTTTTTTTTTTATTTTATATTTGAGAGAGACAGAGCGCAAGCAGGGGAGGGGCAGAGAGACGGAGACAGAATCTGAAACAGGTTCCAGGCTCTCGGCTGTCAGCACAGAGCCCGACATGGGACTCGAACTGACGAACTGCTAGATCATGACCCGAGCCGAAGTCGGACGCTTAACCGACTGAGCCACCCAGGGGCCCCTCACACCATGTGATATGACTGGCAGCGGCCACTGTGGACTGGCCCAGTGCACTCGAGCAGGCAGGGTACATGGGAGGCCTTCCTGCACTGACCACAGCTGGTTGGTACAGGAATGGACAGCTGATCTGAACTGACTCGATCACAGTCTTTCCCTGGGATTTAAAAAACTTTGCATCAAAGAGGGACTATTCCTCTTGGAAACAGTGAGAGCGGCCACGTGCAGCAGCTACGTGGCTGTGGGCTGCTGTTAGGAGAAGGCCAAACTAAGAGGATGAGCATCCACACACAGGGAGCAGGGAAGAGAGGGGGAGAGGAGGTCCTGGTGGCCTTCCAGCCTCTGATTCCAGTTCAGTGGAAGCCCGCTTTGCCACTGCCCCCAGTAAGGGAGCTTTCCAACAATTCTTCCCTGATGCTTGAGCTACTTTGAGGGGTCTCTGCCGCTTACTACTCTAGGCATTCTGACCAACACAGAAGGGAACAGAAATTGAACAGGAGTAGCATTCAGAGTGAAAGGTGACCAGGAAAATGTGTGGGAATGACAAGAGGTGAAGGGGGTCCAGAGTTTTCTGTAAATCTGATGGGCTGGGGACAGGCGAGTCATCGTGTGTGGCGATGCAAGGAAAGGGTGACTTTGGAGGACTGGAGTTTTAGAGGGACTTGAGTTGAGCAGGGGAGGGACGGGATTGGGTCTGCGTTCTAGGAGGCTTGCTTGAGCAGCAGGGTGGTCTTGGGCTGGAGACAGCAAGCCTGGAGCTAAGGAGAGAGCAGGGCAATGGGTACAGCCGTTCAGGCAAGACGTACGATGGTATCTCAGTCCAGAGCGGGGTCTGTGGGGGAAGAGGCAGGGCCTGCACCACGCAGAGGCCATCAGCCAGACTCCCTGTCCTACCTTTTGGGGCCCCACACTGACCCTCTCTCTTGTCTGGGGCTGAGCCTTGCCAGACCAGGCACCATAGCAGATGAGGGGGTGCTCTCCCCCATCTTGTCCCCCAGGCTCATGACGCCTTTTATTTTAGCTGTGGTCACACCGATTTAGCCTCAGACTGAAGAGTCTGCTTTTGCAATGCAATTTCAGGATACAATTTTATAACCTTGGTAGAAGAACAGGCATTGATTTTGCTCATGTTTTTATTTTTATTTTTTTCTGTGGGTTCTGTGGGATTTTACTTTGATTTCTCTGTCTCTCTCTTTTTTTCCTCCTTAATCCTGCTTCAGGAAGGCCAGGTCCAAGCATGAGTTCTGATCTGCTATTGTTGTCACTCGACTCTAAAGAAAAACAAGTTATCGTGTTGATTAGTAGGGATTAAATCTGTTCTGGCAGAGTTTCTACCTGCCCATGAAGGAGCCTTGAACTTTGTGCCTGGAGAACAGCTGTGGGGCTAGTGTTTTCTGGAATAGTTTGGGTTCCAGTGTCGAGTGGCACTCGGGGCGTGGCTCCTGCTTGTCATGTCTGTGGTTTCAGGGTCCTCTGTCTCCTGTGCAGGCTCCTCCCAGGAGCAGGCGCCATGGGCTGGGCTGGGCTGGGCTGGGCAGCAACCCATGGAGGGGATCCCAAGGGCAGTGAGGAACAGGCTGATGCTGTCCCCTGGGAATAGTCTATGGATCCCACCTCCGCCCCTGCTCCAGCATTTGCTGTGACCCCTGTGACACACATCTTGCTCCTTTCACCTTTTCTCCTGAATTCCTCCACTGCAAAATGAAATAATAACACCTGCCACGGAGGGCCATACCATTTTGAGGACTGGGTGGGAAAACCACTCCCTAGGAATGTGAGGACATACCATTACTGTCACTGTTTCTTCCAGACACTGAGGGGCACCCGGGTGGCCCAGTCGGTTAAGCATCTGACTTCAGCTCAGGTCATGATCTCGTGGTTTGCAGGTTTGAGCCCTGTGTCGGGCTCTGTGCTGACAGCTCGGAGCCCGGAGCCTGCTTCGGGATTCTGTGTCTCCTGCTCTCTGCCCCTCCCTTGCTCACACTCTGTCTCTCCCTAAAAAAGAAATAAAACATTTTTTAAAAATTAAAAAAAAAAGTCAGCAGACATTGAGGACCCACTAGGCACAAGATCCTGTGCAAGGCATTACTATAGATGCCTAAAATGGAATAGATTCTGAACGAATGTTTGTCAAGTGAACAAATGAATGAGGATGACCATGGGGGTCGCAGGGCAAGAGGTTTGGAATGTCAGGGACAGAGGGATTTGAGAAGCCCTGACACAGTGGGCAGAATCTGGCTGTTTCCACCCAGGTCTGTTTCCTGGACTCCTACAAGAGCACCGGGCTAGAAGACAGAAGACTGTCCTCAGTATGAGGTCCACATACATTTATTGAGCACCTGTTAAGTGCAGGGTGCAGGGAGAGAAGACATAGTGGCTGTCACAGCATGGGGGGCGGGGGGACACAGACCAGTAAATAGGCAAGGGCTATGAGGGCCAGCGAGTATGGGGTCACCAATCCAGCCACCAGGATCGTGGAGAATGAGCAGAGCTCAACTGGGTGAGGGTGAAGGTGTGGAGGCCAGTGGAAGTCGTGGTCAAGGTGGAAGGAGGGACTCCCAGAGGATGAGACAGGCTCAGGGACATGTGGAGGTTTGTGAGGGTGGAGTCCATCGCAGATGGTAGTGGGGACTACCTTGGTGACCCTGAGCAGTGGACAGAGCCCCGGCCAGGGGGTGTCGGGGCTGGGCAGGGCCGCCACTGGAGGAATCAATCATGGAGGCGACATGGTCACATGGGCATTGTAGAAAAAACTGGGTGGAGAATGGCTTGGCTGAGATAGGAGAGAGGCAGGAGGCCGGTCAGGAGGCTCTGCAGGTAAGAAGTAGTGGGGGCCTGAGTTCTGGTTCTGATTCCGGTCCCCAGAGAACCTTGGAGCCAGAAGGGACCTTAACAGTCACACAGTTCACATTCCTATTTCATAGATAAGAAACTGAGGCCCAGTGAAGCCTGATGGCCTTGCACCTGCAGGAAGGCCATATCCCGGAAGGCTTCTCCTCGGCTGCTGTGCTGGCTCACCCCCCTGTCCCACTCTGTCTGCAGAGTGAGATGAGACAAGGACACATGTCCCTTGCTCTTCTTCTGGATCAGGTTGCCTCTGTTTTGGGGTGACTTGTGGGCAGAAGCCTAAGACATAAGTTAAAAACAGGTGAGTGGTCTGTGAGGCTCGTATGGGCCTGGATTCAGCCTTTTGCTGGTCAGAGGTCAGGGCTAGTACCTGGGTGGCTTGGGGGGCATCTGATTGAACCTCGGAATATGACCAAATGTGTGGCGAAGGCCAAGGCTGGTGGTACCAGACTGGCAAGGCGAGGAGGTGGCCTTTGCTAATGGAGCTCCCTGGGGCCACAGGAGGACAAAGGAGCAAGCCAGAGGAAATCAGAGTTCGACACCCCATCTACTCCAGACTGTTCTCCCGGTGGCCAGTGGGACAGGCTGGGAGAGTGTGGTAGCAAGGCCAGTGGCCTGGAAGTCTTGTCCTCTGCCTTTCTCACTTGGCCCCACGCCCGGACTGGGAGTGAGGGTTCTGGTCCTGCTGTATCACTTACCAGCTGTCCACCCTTGGAAGAAAACGTCCCCCTCGGGGCCTCAGGCTTCTCATCTGTTGAGTGGGGATAAGGATCATCTGTGTGGCTGGGCTGCCTTACATTACCCTCAGGTCATGGAAGAAGCCAGAGAAGTTCAGATTCCTGGGGCTGTGGGCTCCCTGTTGGGGCCCCTGTTCTCTGCTTGGCCACTCTCCATGCTGGCCTCTCGGGCAGATGCTGTGATAGCCTTCCTGGTCTAGTGGTGGGTGGAAAGTCCGCTTTGCTCCCTCAGCCTCAGCCAGCCCATCAGTAACGTGGGATGAAATCCACTTCCTTCCACCCCAATCTCTTCTCCGTGGTCCTCAGCTGTTCCTGCAACAAGATGAGGCCCTGAAAAGGACAGATTAGGCCCTGAGAAGGACAGCTGAAAGTAGGCCCTCCTGATTCACCCCCCTCCCACCTTCCCAAGATACACAAAAGTCACCAACAGGGCTGAAGGCTAGAAATAAACCAGAAACAAGGAGGCATTTAACTAATCAAAATCCAAGAAAGGCCTGAAGCAGGACACTGGACCCCTTCTATGCCCTGCCTTCCTGCCAGCATGCTTTGGCCCATGGAGAAGAGGGAAGCCGGGTCCCAAACTGTGTGAGGGCTGCTGTCTCCTCAGCTGTGCCCATCCATATCTCTTTCCATGTGATGACAGCTGTCCTTTGAGATTTAACTCAAGTCGGTGCAAGCACGCTATCCTGCATCCCAGGGGAGGCTCCGTGACCTCCCTGGGCGGTTATGTATTCCAGAGAGCTCAAGTTCTCATGGTTGCCTCTGGGCAGAGTCCCGCTTTCCGCTGGTTTCTTGATCTAGCTCTCGTCTCTTCTCTCTGGCTTGCACAGACTCATGTGTGGATGTCCCCTGAGCCCCCTGACCGTGGAGCAGGGTGCAGCCACTCCTGCCATACGGAAACTCTGCTGCAAGACCGGCTTCCACCTCGAGGGGCCGGAGACCCTGCCGCTCCAGACCAGCTGCGCTGGGATCTGCTGCCTCTAACTTGGCGTCTGCCACGCGTTGGCCCCACTCGCTCTTGCCTGGGGACAGCACATGGCTGACCGTGTGGGCCCCTGACGTCCCTGCAGCCTGCTGGGAGATAGGGAGGGAGAATAGTCTCCTCCTCTGGTGTTTCTCTGTTTGGGATTCCACAGCAGGCTGCTGTGGTGGGGATGGTTCAAATGACAGTCACTGGGACACACTGAGGCCATTCTTTTTCTCTGGCCTCTGGCCTGCCGTGTCTCCCCCTTGAGGGTCTCAGAGCAGCTCTGCCATTTCACCTTTGCTTATGTTAGGGTTCTCCAGAAGAACAAAACCAGTAGGATATGTATACAGAGAGATTAAAAAAATTTTTTTTAACGTTTATTCATTTTTGAGAGACAGAGAGAGACAAAGCGCAAGCAGGGGAGGGGCAGAGAGAGAGGGAGACACAAAATCCGAAGCAGGCTCCAGGCTCTGAGCCGTCAGCACAGAGCCCGACGCGGGGCTCGAACTCACGGACTGTGAAATCATGACCTGAGCCGAAATCAGATGCTCAGCCGACTGAGCCACCCAGGCAACCCCAGAGAGATTTTTTTGGTAAGTTTATTTTATTTATTTTGAGAGAGAGAGAGAGAAAGAGGGAGAAAGAGAGAGCGTGCGTGCGTGCGAGTGGGGGAGGAGCAGAGAGTGAGGGAGAGAGAGAATCCCAAGCAGGCTCCATGCTGTCCCTGCAAAGCCTGACGGGGGAGGTGGGGGCTCGAGCTCACACACCTTACGATCATGACCTGAGCCGAAATCAAGAGTCAGACGCTTAACCAACTGAGCCACCCAGGAGCCCCTGTAGTGAGATTTATTTTATTTATTTATTTTTTTTTTCAACGTTTATTTATTTTTTGGAACAGAGAGAGACAGAGCATGAACGGGGGAGGGGCAGAGAGAGAGGGAGACACAGAATCGGAAACAGGCTCCAGGCTCTGAGCCATCAGCCCAGAGCCTGACGCGGGGCTCGAACTCACGGACCGCGAGATCATGACCTGGCTGAAGTCGGACGCTTAACCGACTGTGCCACCCAGGCACCCCATAGTGAGATTTATTTTAAGGAACTGCCTCATACGGTTGTAGGGGCTGGCAAGTCTGAAATCCAGAGGTAAGCCGGCAGGTTGGCAATTGAGGTGAGAGTTGATGTCGCAGTCTGGTGTCTGAAATCTGTAGGTCAGGCCAGGCAGTCTGGAAACTCAGGCAGGGCTTTCATGTGGCAGTTGTTTGTTTGTTTGTTTTTTAACTGAAGTGTAGTTGACCGATGATGTACATTGGTTTCAGGTGTACAACATGGTGACTTGGCAAGTCTGAACATCATGCTGTGCTCCTCACAAGTGCACCGACCCTCTGTCCCCGGACAGCGCTATTCCCGTTGACGACACCCACGGGGCAGACCTGAGGCTCAGTTCCTTCATCTTTGGGAAAACCTTACTCCTTGTTCTTAAGAACTTCCGCTGATTGGCTGAAGCCCATCCACATTACAGAGGGTAATCTGCTTTACTTAAGATCTGCTGGCTTAGGGGCGCCTGGGTGGCTCAGTCGGCTGAGCGTCCGACTTCGGCTCGGGTCATGATCTCACAGTTTGTGGGTGCCAGCCCCGCATCGGGCTGTATGCGGACAGCTCAGGGCCTGGAGCCTGCTTTGGATTCTGTGTCTCCCTCTCTCTACCCGTCTTCTGCTCGCATTCTGTCTCTCTCTCTCTCAAAAATAAATAAGCATTAAAAAAAAAAAAAAAGATCTGCTGGCTTAACTGTTAGTCACATCTGAAAAATACCTCCCTGGCAACACCTGGACAGGAGTTTGACCAAGAAACTGGGTGCCGTAGCTAGCCAAGTTGGCACATAACATGAATCATGGCCCAGCCCTACACCTGTTTATGTTATAGTCCTGTGTGGGTGAACCCTGAATGTGGTGAGCTCGGCTTTGATTTTTCCTGGGAGCCCCGTAGACCAATGCTGGGAGCAACATCCAATGCTGCCAGTTGAGTGTAGATGCCTAACTCCTTTCCTTGGATATTGCTGAAGCTTGTGCATCTAATATCATCTATTATGAGAGGATAGAACCATGTTGTCAGACAGATAATTCCAGATCATGGGAATATCAATGATTTATTTTGTGTGTGTGTGTGTGTGTGTGTGTGTGTGTGCTTTTTAGTATTTTCCAAACATTTGCAAGGATATATATTACTTTTAATAGTAAGAAAAAAGTATTTAAAATGGAAGGGATTGGCCTTTAGCAGGGGAGATAGGTTATGGCTTACTCTGTGGGATGGAAAGGGTTTCCTTCAGCCCTCTACTTGGGTGGGTTAGTCGGGGCATTTGAGCAAGGGTACCATGGAGTAGACCACAGACCTCCTGACCCCTGGGCCTGAGCTGCCCCCACCTCACTGCACAGCCTCACGGTTCCCAGTTCCAGTTGGAGACTTGGAGGCTAGAGGGTGCAGCGAGAGTGAGGCCATTTGGGTTAATCCAGGGCCTGGAGCCTGGGGATCTGGGGATCCCTCACGTACAAGCCTGCAGGGTGTGGTGGGGGATCTGTTTCTGGGTCAGACTGGGGCAAAGTGCAAAAATTAAACCCCAGCCAGGCTTTTGAAAATCCTAGAAGGCATCAGAGAGTAGGCCAGCCCTTTTAGGCTGGTGGAAGCCATACTCTGTAGATGGCTTTGCGGATTAGTTGTGGCCAGAGTCACCCTAGAATGTCTTCAGAACAACCTTGTTGCCTGCGGTCAGTTGCTATGATTAGCCCTTCTCCTGATCCTTTTTGTGGGCCTAGCCCTGTCTCAGCTCTCCTCAGGGAGGATGAGAAGAGGTGACCCAGGCTGATCCAGAGGACAAGAAGCAGGGGAGGAGAAGCAGAGGGAAAACCCAGGCCCCCTTCTCAGCCTGACTCCCCCACCACTGGAGAAGAACCCAGACTGGGGTGTACAAGGCAGCCAAGGAGAGGCCGTGGGAACCCAAGGATGGGTACAGTTGGACAGTGGAAGGAAGAAGGGAAAGATGGACATTCTTGTTGCTTTGCATTCAGGGAAGGCCGTCACACTGTTCTTAGAAGGAAGCATATTTAACGAGAAAGTGGAATCCCACACTTAAACTCTCGCACTTCCAAATAGTGGACTTTGTGAGTTACCCGGAACTGAAATAATAACACTGATGCATGTACTGAATGGAATTCTATATTCAGAAACCTTACTGGAGTCCATTTTGGGGATGAAGGAACTGAAACACAAGAGAGATTAGATAATGGGCCCAAGGTCACAGATCCAATAAGTGGTAGGCCCAGGAGTTGAACCCAGGCAGTTTGGGTTAGGAGACCATGCTCTTAACCACTATGCTATGGTATCTTTCTGCAGAAAGTGCTCCCTAGGGTCTGCAGGTCCTTAGAAAAGCCACTCTTGTTTTCTCAGAGTTTGCTATGAAATCTCCCACCCAGTTCTTTTGACAAAGTTCAGAGCCAAGGGGGTCATCACCCATCTGCTCCCCTAGCTGCCCCCCTAGCCAGTCTTACCAGGAGGCTGTTTGTGAAGGAAGAATTGGAATTTCACTCAAAAACTTTTTCTTCCCCTAAGAAAGATAGTGCTCTCCAACTTAGCACTGAAGCCACTGACTCAGTGACAGTAAAGATGTATTTGTGTGGAGAACTGCATCTCCCTGCACAATCTGCTAATGTTCTCTTTGGCATGTAGATAGAATATTGACAGGAGAAATCCCAATTGTCCTGCATTTCCCCTGGCTGCTCGGGAAGAAGGAGCAATTGGTGTTTAACAAAGCAAAAATAGCATCAGAGATGTCTCCGAATATTGATTCTGTGCAGGGGCTTATATCATATGCACATAGTAGGGGCTCAACAGCAATTGATTGAAGCCAGACTGCCTGGTTAGAATTGTGTCTGTTGCATTCTAGTGGCATGCCGTTGGGGGAGTTCCTTCAGTTTTTTGGGTCATAATTCCCCATGTAAAGTGGAGCTCAGCAGGGTACCTTTTATAATCCCTACCTCCTCTGAGGATAATGGGGTAATCATAGCAGAGTGATTAGTTCAATGATAGGCCCATCACACACTCTCAACCCGTCTAGCTGCTGCTGTGACAGGTTTTATATGGGAAAGTGAGTGGAGAATGTGGCCAAGATGGAGGAGATCACCCTGGCTACCCTGTTCCCAATGGTCTAGGCCAGAAGTGATATTGATCTTTTACGGATGTTTCTGTTGTGATGGAAGTCTAGCAATAATTGGCAAATTAATATAGAGTTTTCAAGTGACTTTAGAGAGCATCTAACTTAATTACCCTCATTGTAGATGTGGAAATAGAGGCCCAGAGAAGGGAAGTTCTAGAGTTGGGACTTAAGTCCCTCTAGGGTGCATTGCTTTCCAGATTTGTTTCTCTATCCATGACTTTGATCTGATCATAGGTCTGAATGTCAAAGAATCAAGAACTCGCCTTTAGGAAAAGGCAAACACAACTCATGGTAGCAAGTTGGCACTGAGGTGGTGCCAGGTTCTACCTATGGAGGGACAGCAGCTATCAGTTTAATCATCAGACCTCTTAGGCTCAGTCGGTTAAGTGACTGAGTTTTGATTTCAGCTCAGGTCATGATCTTGTGGTTCATGAGATTGAGCCCTGTGTCAGGCTCATGCTGAAAGTGCAGAGCCTGCTTGGGATTCTCTCTTCTCTCTCTGCCTGTCTTTCTGCCACTCCCCAACTTGTGTGCATGCTCTCTCTCTCAAAATAAATAAATAAATAGATAGGTAGATTAAAAAATAATCAGACCTCTTAGTTCTGTGACTAGTTAGCCAGGGAATTCTTTCTGAGAGGATCTCACCATGATTTCCATCCCAGCCATTGAATCTATGGGGTGATAGGCATTTTCCAGATCACCGGAACCACAGTAATGACATTGCAGGATCCAGAGACACCTTTCTGCCCAGTTCATAGGGAAGGAAAAATGACACCCAGGGAAATATTATTTGCCTCTTAGCTAGTGAGTGATAGACTTAAAACCAGAACCCAGAATTGCTGACTTCACAACCAGGAATCTAACTGCAAGAAAACAGTTCTTGCCGCAAATCTCCTCTTACTGATTTTCCTAGTAGTGATGTTTTTGAGAGGTATTTCAGAAAATACCCCAATTCTGGCCCTTATAAGGATGGACCCTATGGATATGGGAAAGAGGAGCTGATGCTCATCCAGATTTGAGAATGGTAGACACGACTCCAGGAGCAAGTTAGGCTTTGGTCATCTTTGTCTGGCTTTGACCGACCCTGAGAGTAAGAGGTCTAGCCTAGCGCTGCTCAAAGCAGGTGTCCACAGATGCTGTCAGTTTGTAAACTTTTGGCTACCAGTCTGCAGTAATTACAGAAATTGAGAAGAAGCATATGGAAACTTTTATGGCAATTGACAGAGCAGTTTTATGCTTGCCGAATCTAAGAATTAAAATGTGACCGTACGTTTGTGCAACTTTATGGTTTATTTCATTTTTCCTAGGTGTCTCTTGTGTGTGTGTGCATTTCTCGAAAGTGCTGCTCTACAACTGATTGACAATAATGGACAAGTAGCGGTCCTTCACCTTAGATGAAGTCTGAGAAGCTCTGCTGCCTGAGCCTCTTCTCCAGAGATTCTGATGTAATTGGTCAAGGAAGCAATCCAGGCACTGGGTGGTTTCAAAGCCTCCCCCCAGGGAATTCTGACCGGGAGTAGGACTGCGAACCACTGCTGCTCCGGATCAGCAGCATCAGCATTACCTGGGCACTTGTCAGAAATGCAGACTCTCTGCTTCACCCCACACCTACTGGGTCAGCAATTCTCTGGATGGGGCGCAACAATCCTCCAGGCTGTTCTGATGCAGTCGACTACTGCCTTTGACTGAGTTCCTTAAGGTCAAGGTCTGGTCATCTCCCAACATTGCTCAGGGCCTAGCCCCGTAGGCACAGGCACACGTGTACTCATCTGGTGAACAGCTAGACCTGAAGCCCAAACATACCCTCCAAGGCCTGGAGCCTTTCCCCTCCCCAGCCCCACTCCTGCAGGCACACGAGGAGAGCAGAAATCTTCTCTTTACACCTGTAGAGAAGAAAGCCTCTCTCTCTCTCTTCTCCTTTTTCTCTGATGAGAAAGCCAGCATTGCCTATTTTTTACTTAATCATTACTTATTTATTCATTTATTCCATAATTTGTTGAACCAAGCGTTTTGATCTCTCTCTATACGTAAGTGCAGCGTGGGGGCTGGGAGAGTTGCAGGGAAGATGCAGATGAATGAGAGATTGGCAGGTGGGGTGGGGTGGGGTGGATGGGGCAGGGCACCTTCCTCGTCCTGGTTCTGGCCCGCCTCTCTGTGCACCCCGGGCAAGTCATGCTCCTGCTGGTATCTATAAAATGGGTGAAGTTCGGACTAGATGAACTCTGAGGGCCCTTCCAGCTCTAGTGACTTCGGCCGCTAAAGGACGGCAGATGGCTGACGGAGAGTACTGGGTCCATAGGCACACAGGCGGGAAATGAATGTACGATTTAATAAAGAATATGCAAATGAACAGATGAGCCAACAAAGAGACACGTGGATGAATGTGAAGGGGCAGGAGAGATGGCGTGTGTGTGCGTGCGTGTGAGTGGTCCTGTGGCTTAAGCAATGGGGACATGTCAAGCCCTGCATCTCTGCTGTCCTGCACCCTGGTCCCCAGCATCATGGGCAGAGTGACCAGGACTTCCCAGCAGCCCGAGAAATCAGAGCACAGGAGAGGCTGGGCCAGGATCAACTCTATGAGGTTTCCTAGCCCTATTTCCTGTCTGGGCTGGAAGCTCCCTATGCAGCTTCCCAGGGGCTGGGCACCCAGCTTCTGCTGGGGCAACTCGTCCTCCTCAGCCACTCAGATCTCACCAGCCTTTGGGGGATCCCTCCTCCAGGCTGCTTTCCTTGACCGTTCCAGCCCACAGTGACCTCCCACCCCTGTGCTCCCCCAGTCCCAAGTCTGAGCCTCATACGCCAGTTCTTTTTATTTTTTATTTATTTGTTTGTTTATTTATTTATATTTTCTATTTATTTTTTATTTTTATTTTTATTTATTTATTTATTTATTTATTTATTTATTTATTTATTTATTTTTTTAGCGTTTATTTATTTTTGAGACAGAGAGACAAAGCATGAACGGGGGAGGGCCAGAGAGAGGGAGACACAGAATCTGAAATCTGAAACAGGCTCCAGGCTCTGAACTGTTAGCACAGAGCCCGACGCGGGGCTTGAACTCACGGACCGCGAGATCATGACCTGGGCTGAAGTCGGCCGCTTAACCGACTGAGCCACCCGCAGGCGCCCCTCTATTTATTTTTTATCTTTTAAAATTTTTATATTTTATTTTTAAATTTTATTTATTTATTTGTTTGTTTATTTGTTTGTTTTATTTTTTAAATTTACATCCAAAGTAGTTAGCATATAGTGCAACAATGATTTCAGTAGATTCCTTACTGTCCCTTACCCATTTAGCCCATCCCCCATCCCACAACCCCTCCAGGAACCCTCTGTTTGTTCTCCATATTTAAGAGTCTCTTCTGTTTTGTTGCCCTCCCTGTTTTTATATTATTCTTGCTTCCCTTCCTTTGCGTTCATCTGTTCTGTGTCTTAAAGTCCTCATATGAGTGAAGTCATATATTTGTCTTTCTCTGAATGACTAATTTCACTTAGCATAATACCCTCCAGTTCCATCCACGTAGTTGCAAATGGCAAGATTTCATTCTTTTTGATTGGTGAGAAATACTCCATTGTGTATATATATATATATATATATATATATATATATATATACACACACACACACACACACACACACACATATATATGTATATGTATACATATATATGTATACATATGTATACATATATACATATATATATACATATATATATATATATATATATATATATATATATATATATATATACCACTTCTTCTTTATCCATTCATCCATCGGTGCACATTTGGGCTCTTTCCATACTTTGGCTATTGTTGATAGTGCTGCTATAAACATTGGGGTGCATGTGTTCTTTTGAAACAGCACACCTGTATCCCTTGGATAAATACCTAGTAGTGCATTTGCTGGGTTGTAGGGTAGTCCTATGTTTAATTTTTTGAGGCACCTCCATACTGTTTTCCAGAGTGGCTGCACCAGCTTGCAGTCCCACCAGCAATGCAAAAGAGATCCTCTTTCTCCACATCCTCGCCAACGTCTGTAGTTGCCTGAGTTGTTCATGTTAGCCATTCTGACAGGTATAAGGTGGTATCTCATTGTGGTTTTGATTTGTATTTCCCTGATGATGAGTGGCATGGAGCATTTTTTCATGTGTCAGTTGGCCATCTGGATGTCTTCTTTGGAGAAGTGTCTATTCATGTCTTTTGCCCATTTATTCACTGGATTATTTGTTTTTTGGGTGTTGAGTTTGATAAGTTCTTTATAGATTTTAGATATGAACCCTTTATCTGACATGTTGTTTGCAAATATCTTCTCCCATTCTGTCGGTTGTCCTTTAGTTTTGCTGATTGTTTCCTTTGCTGTGCAGAAGTTTTTTATTCTGATGACGTCCCAATAGTTCATTTTTGCTTTTGTTTCCCTTGCCTCCAGAGACGTGTTGAGTAAGTTGTTGCGGCCAAGGTCAAAGAGGTTTTTGCCTGCTTTCTCCTCGAGGATTTTGATGGCTTCCTGTCTTACATTTAGGTCTTTCATCCATTTTCAGTTTATTTTTGTGTACGGTGTAAGAAAGTGGTCCAGGTTCATTCTTCTGCATGTCGCTGTCCAGTTTTCCCAGCACCACTTGCTGAAGAGACTGTCTTTATTCCATTGGATATTCTTTCCCGCTTTGTCAAAGATTAGTTGGTCATATGTTTGTGGGTCCATTTCTGGATTCTTTATTCTGTTCCATTGATCTTTGTGTCTGTTTTTGTGCCAGTACCATACTGTCTTGAGGATTACAGCTTTGTGGTACAGCTTGAAGTCCGGGATTGTGATGCCTCCTGCTTTGGTTTTCTTTTTCTTTTTTTTTTTTTTTTTCAACGTTTATTTATTTTTGGGACAGAGAGAGACAGAGCATGAACGGGCGAGGGGCAGAGAGAGAGGGAGACACAGAATCGGAAACAGGCTCCAGGCTCTGAGCCATCAGCCCAGAGCCCGACGCGGGGCTCGAACTCACGGACCGCGAGATCGTGACCTGGCTGAAGTCGGACGCTTAACCGACTGCGCCACCCAGGCGCCCCTGGTTTTCTTTTTCAAGATTGCTTTGGCTATTCGGGGTCTTTTCTGGTTCCATACAAATTGTAGGATTATTTGTTCTAGCTCTGTGAAGAATGCTGGTGTTAGTTTGATAGGGATTGTATTGAATATGTAGATTGCTTTGGGTAGTATAAACATTTTAACAATATTGTTCTTCCTATCAGGAGCATGGAATCTTTTTCCTTTTTTTTGTGTGTGTCTTCTTCAATTTCTTTCATAAGCTTTCTATAGTTTTCATTGTATAGATTTTTCACCTCTTTGGTTAGATTTATTCCTAGGTATTTTATGGTTTTTGGTGCAATTGTAAGTGGGATCAATTCCTTGATTTCTCTTTCTGTTGCTTCATTATTGGTGTATAGGAATGCAACCGATTTCTGTGCATTGATTTTATGTCCTGCAAGTTTGCTGAATTCATGAATCAGTTCTAGCAGTTTTTTGGTGGAATATTTTGGGTTTTCTGTATAGAGTATCATGTCATCTGCAACGAGTGAAAGTTTGACCTCCTGGCCAATTTGGATGCCTTTTATTTCTTTGTGTTGTCTGATTGCAGAGGCTAAGACTTCCAATACTATGTTGAATAACAGTGGTGAGAGTGGACATCCCTGTCTTGTTCCTGACCTTAGAGGGAAAGCTCTCAGTTTTCCCCCTTGAGGATGATATTAGCGTTGAGTCTTTCATGGCTTCTATGATCTTGAGGCATGATCCTTCTATCCCTACTTTCTTGAGGTTTTTATCAAGAAAGGATGCTGTATTTTGTCAAATGCTTTCTCTGCATCTCTTGAGAGGATCATATGGTTCTTGTCCTTTCTTTTATCGATGTGATGAATCACACTGATTGTTTTGTGGATATTGAACCAGCCCTGCGTCCCAAGTATAAATCCCACTTGGTCGTGGTGAATAATTTTTTTAATGTATTGTTGGATCTGGTTGGCTAATATCTTGTTGAGGATTTTTGCATCCATGTTCATCAGGGAAATTGGTCTATAGTTCTTTTTAGTGGGGTCTCGGTCTGGTTTTGGAATCAAGGTAATGCTGGCTTCAGAGAAAGAGTTTGGAAGTTTTCCTTCCATTTCTATTTTTTGGAGCAGCTTCAAGAGAATAGGTGTTAACTCTTTTTTAAATGCTTGGTAGAATTTCCCTGGAAAGCCATCTTGCCCTGGACTCTTGTTTTTTGGGAGACTTTTGATTACTAATTCGATTTCTTTACTGGTTATGGGTCTGTTTCTATTTCTTCCTGTTCCAGTTTTGGTAGTGTATATGTTTCTAGGAATTTGTCCATTTCGTTCAGATTGCCCATTTTATTGGCATATAATTGATCATAATATTCTCTTATTATTGTTTGTATTTCTGCTGTGTTGGTTGTGATCTCTCCCTTTCATTCTTGATTTTATTTATTTAGGTCTTTTCCTTTTTTTTTTTTTTATCAACCTGGTTAGTGGTTTATCAATTTTGTTAATTCTTTCAAACCAGCTTCTGGTTTCATTGATCTGTTCTACTGTTTTTTTGGTTTCAAAAGCACTAATTTCTGCTCTAATCTTTATTATTACCTGTCTTCTGCTGCTTTAGGGTTTTATTTGCTGTTCTTTTCCCAGCTCTTTAAGGAGTAAGGTTAAGTTGTGTATCTGAAATCTTTCTTCCTTCTTTAGGAAGGCTTGGATTGCTATATACTTTTCTCGTATGACTGCCTTTCCTGTGTCCCAGAGGTTTTGGGTTGTGGTGTTATTATTTTCATTGGCTTCCATGAGATTTTAATTTCCTCTTTAACTTCTTGGTTCGCCCATTCATTCTTTAGTAGGATGTGCTTTAGTCTCTGAGTATTTGTTACCTTTCCAAATTTTTTCTTGTGGTTGATTTCGAGTTTCATAGTGTTGTGGTCTGAAAATATGCACGATATGATCTCGATCTTTTTGTACTTGCTGAGGGCTGATTTGTGTCCCAGCATGTGGTCTATTCTGGAGAATGTTCCATGTGCACTGGAGAAGAATGTATATTCCACTGCTTTAGGATGAAATATATGTTAAGTCCATATATGTTATATGTTAAGTTCATATAATATATGTTAAATCTGAATATATCTGTTAAGTCCATCTGGTCCAGTGTGTCATTCAAAGCCATTGTTTCCTTGTTGATTTTTTTTTTTACCTTGTTGATTTTTTGATTAGATGATCTGTCCATTGCTGTGAGTGGGGTGTTGAAGCCCCCTATTATTATGGTATTACTATCAATTAGTTTCTTTATGTTTGTGATTAATTGATTTATATATTTGGGCACTCCCACATTTGGCGCATAAATGTTTACAATTGTTAGGTCTTCTTGGTGGATAGACCCCTTAATTATGATATAATGTCCTTCTTCATCTTTTGATACAGTCTTTATTTTAAAGTGTAGATTGTCTGATATAACTATGGCTACTCTGTCTTTCTTTTGTTGACCATTAGCATGATGGTTCTCCATCCCTTTACTTTCAATCTGAAGGTGTCCTTAGGTCTAAAGTGGGTCTCTTGTAAACAGCATATAGATGGATCTTGTTTTCTTATCCATTCTGTTACCCTATGTCTTTTGACTGGAGCACTTAGTCCATTGACGTTTAGAGTGAGTACTGAAAGATACTCACTCTATTTTTTGCCATATGTTGCTTGTAGAGTTGGAGTTTCTGGAGGTGTTCTCGGTCCTTTCTAGTCTTTGTTGCTTTTGGTGTTTATTTATTTATTTATTTTTCATCTTTTCTCCCATCGGAGAGTCCCCCTTAAAATTTCTTGCAGGGCTGGTTTAGTGGTCACAAACTCCTTTAATTTTTGTCTGGAAAACTTTTTATCTCTCCTATTTTGAATGACAGTCTTGCTGGATAAAGACTTCTTGGCTGCATATTTTTCTCATTCAGTACATTGAATATATCCTGCCACTCCTTTCTGGCCTGCCAAATTTCTGTGGATAGGTCTGCTGCAAACCTGATCTGTCTTCCCTTGTAGGTTAAGGACTTTTTTTCTCTTGCTGCTTTCATGATTCTCTCTTTGTCTGAGTATTTTGTGAATTTGACTATGATATGCCTGTTGATGGTTGGTTTTTGTTGAATCTAATGGGAGTCCTCTGTGCTTCCTGGATTTTGATATCTGTGTCTTTCCCCAGATTAGGAATATTTTCCGCTAAGATTTGCTCACATAACCCTTCTACCCCTGTTTCTCTCTCTTCCTCTTCTGGGACCCCTATGATTCTGATGTTGTTCCTTTTTAATGAGTCACTGATTTCTCTAATTCTTAAATCATGCTCTTTTGCCTTAATCTCCCTCTTTTTTCCTGCTTCATTATTCTCCATAAGTTTGTCCTCTATATCGCCGAGTTGCTGCTCTGCCTCATCCATCCTTACTCCCGTGGCATCTATTTGAGATTGCAGCTCAGTTATAACATTTTTTAATTTCACGTTGACTAGCTTTTACTTCTTTTATCTCTGCAGAAAGGGATTCTAATCTATTTTCGACTCCAGCTAGTATTCTTATTATTGTGATTCTAAATTCTGGTTCAGACATCTTGCTTGTATCTGTGTTGGTTAAATCCCTGACTGTCATTTCTTCACGCTCTTTGTTTTGGGGTGAATTCCTTCGTTTTGTCATTTTGAAGGGAGAAAAGGAATTAATGAGGTAGAAAAATTAAAATTAAAAAATATTAAAATTTAAAACATTAAAATTTAAAAATATTAAAATTAAAAAATTAAAAACACATACACACAAATCGAATAAATGATGTTAGATTCTAGGTGTGCTTTGGTCTGGGTGTTGAAAGGGGCTTGATGGATTAGAGAAAAAAGGGGAAAGAAAAAAGATAAAAAAAGGAAATCGTTTGAAAATTTGAAAAAAATGAATACACTGAAGTAGACTAAAATGAAATGATGGAAGTAAAATAGAATTTGAAAAAATTTACACAAAAGTAAAAAATATAGTAGAAAAAAATTAAAGAAAAATATTTTTAATAAAATTTGAAAATAACAATGAATTTTTTCTTTCTATATTCAAGAAAAAGAAAAGACATGAAAAAGAAAAAAGAAAAGAAAAGAAATAAAATTGAATAGATGGACTGGCAAATAGACTGATAAATGACTGAAATTACTTCATTTTCCCCTATAAGTCAAACTATGAAGCACTTTATAGTCCATAAACTAAGCAGGCGGAGAGACTTGTGTTTCTGAAGAGCGAGGTTGGCCCAGCTGGGTGAGGCTCTGTTTGTGTAATGGCTCAGCGTAATGGCTCTGTTCTCCACTAGATGGCGCTGCTAGCCTACTGGGGTAGATCGTTGTGGCGCTTGTTGGTGCATATGCGCATGTGTGGGAGCAGTGAAAATGGCGTAACCCAGCTACCCAGTCTCTAGTGTCGGAACTGTGTTCTCCCAGATCAGCAATTGTGCACCCGTCCTTTGTCTCTGGCTTCATCCACTCCCCACTTTTACACAGTCCGTGACTAAGCCCCAGGCAGCACCTCCCTTCTGAGTTTTGTCTCTGATGTGGCTGTTTTTCCCGACCCCTTACTTCTGAGGGACTATGGCTTTGACCTGTTATGCCCCTCTACAGAGGGTCTCACTGAGCAATGGCCGTGTGCCGGCTGCACCCAGGAATGTTTGTGGGTCCGTGCTGTTGCCGATGTCCTGAGACTGCGGCCGGGTGCCAGCCCGCCCCAGAAAAAGTTCGTGAAACAGTGTAGCAGCAGCGTTTCGGGGATTATGGAAAATCACAACACACGTCTGGCACCAGGCTTCACCCACAACGACCCTGTTCCAGCACCAGCAAATGTGGTTGTTCTCTGGGGTCTGCTGGGACCCGGTGGCCACAGTCTCCGCCAGATGTCCTCCCAGCAAGGGAACCGCCTGTCCCGTGTGGCCCGAGGACCGCCCGGACCCCACTCTGCTCCTGGGGATTCGCCCTTCCCACCAGAGCACCGCCAGGTATGGAGCTGCGGCGTTTCAGACTCTGCCCTCCCTGTTTACAGTCTTAATGGAATTTAAACCCTCTCCTTTCTCCCTTTTTAGTTCAGTCCCTGCGGCTGTTTCCACTTTTCCACTTTCTCTCCAGATGCTTTTGGATGGGGAGGGTGCTTTTCCCAAACATCCCCCCCGCATCTCTGTCCTCTCTCTGCAAGCAAAATCAGCTCCCTGTCCTCCGCGGCTTCTCTCTCCCCCAGCTCACCTCTATGCACCGCATACCTGCTGAATTCTGTGTTTCAGGTTGTGCAGATTGTTGTGTAAATCCTGTGATCAGTTTTCTAGGTGTGCAGGATGGTTTAATGTTGGTCTGGCTGTATTTCATGGGCGCGAGACACACACAAAACTTCCATGGTGTTCTGCCATCTTGGCTCCTCCTCCCTCATACTCCAGTTCTTTCTTCAGCCTGGATCCCGGCAACTGCCCCCAATAACCTAGAAGCACCCATAAGTATTCATAAATGCTTACTTTGAGAATTGTGTTCAGAGGCATCTGGGTGGCTCAGCCGATTAAGCATCTGACTCTTGATTTTAGTTCAGATCCTGATCTCACAGTTTGTGAGATTGAACCCCACATCTGGCTCTGTGCTGACAGCCAGGAGTCTTTTCTCTCACTCTCTCTCTCTCTCTCTCAAAATAAATAAACTTAAAAACAGTTATGTTTAAAAACATAATATGCACAAATACGTTATCATTGTTAAAAAAATAAAAATAAGACAAACATTTCCTCTGATGCTCCCAATACCATCAGTCTCCCCAAATACTTTTTATGCTTGCAGAGTTCCTTTCCATGCCTTAAACTTTTGCTTTTCCAGTAAGTTTTTGTATTTCTATTTTTCATGAGCTTGTTTCCACAGATTCCATCCTGGAAAGACGCCCTTTCACTTGACAATACGTCTTAGAGACCTTTCAGCGCCAGCCCTTCTGTGCTATGTGTCACATATGTGTGTCATCTATGTGTATCATCTATGTTATGGCATGAATGTGGCCTGGAATACCACTTACGGCAATGGCTGCCTCGTGTACCAGAGCAAGGATACACTGCTCTTGTCAATGGAGGTGCAGTACGTTTCCAGAATTCCACAGTTACTGACGATGCTGCAGAGAACACTTTTGCACATGCTTGTTTGTCTAACATGTGCAAGTATTTCCCTGGGGTACAAACTCAGAAGTGGGATTACCAAATCGGAAGATTCGGACATTTTGTATTTTAATATATGCCGCTAAACTGCCTTGCAGATTGCTTGCTTGTCAGCACCCGAGACCCCTGATATGCCCCACTCCTGTCTGTAGCAGCTATGATCAATCTTGATTTTGCCAACCTGATAAACAGGAGGGTGAATCTCATTCTTGCTTTAATTTGCATTTCCCTGATTATTCATGAGGCTGAGTATATTTTCATATGGTTATGGACCATTTGTAGAGGAAATGCTCATTGAATGAATTAGGTGCTTCGTAAAGGTACTGCTAAAGGAGGAGAAGAGTAAGGGGCATGGTTCAAGGAAGATTTTTCTGTAAGGTTCCAGATCGCTGGGCTGGTCCAGGAGCAGTACTCATGGGACCTGGGTGGGGTGTAGGGTGAGGAAGGCAGTTCTGACACTTAGGACAATAGAGTCATACAGCCAATCAGAGACAAGGCTGGGACGTGAACTCAGGGCCTCCTGAGCTCATGGGGTCTCACCCTAACTGTGTGTCTCCCACTATCAGAATCGTTGCTATCCAAACTCAGGAACCCAATAGTTGGGAATAGTAAGGATTATAGTTTTTAGCTGCAATTTGTTTCAGTGATCTATTATTGAAGTGTAATGGTTAGAACAACAACAACATTTGTTTTCCCAGGCTTCTGCAATTTGGGGAGGGCTCAATGGGGGACAGCTCGGTTGTCAATAGCCAGCTCTATGAGTTGTCTGCTGGGGCTGGAACGTTCAAGAAGGCTTCTTCATTCACATGTCTGGAGGCTGGCCTGGGCTGGGCTGGGCATCTTTCTGGGGGCCTCTCCAAGTGGCTTAGCTCAGGCTTCCTCACAGCACCGTGGCTTCTGGGAAGTGACAATTTTTACCTGGCAGCTGGCTGCCCCCAGAATGCAAAAGTGGAAGCTGTCAGATCTTCTTAATGCTGGTGCCTGGAAGCCCCAGAGTTTTATTGACCCCTCATGCCATTGACTAAACCAGTCAGGGGGCCAGGAGGAGAAACAGACATCACCCCTTGGATGGGGGCATGGCCAGGCCCCACCGCAAGAGTAAATGGGCTGGGAGAGATGGTTGTGGTCTCTCGAAACACAATCTGCCACACAATTGAAATCGTCTCAAACCAGATTGAGGAAAGGAGAATGGATTATAAGCAGAGATCTTAGACGGGTGTCTCAGAGAGCCCAAGGCCAGGACGTGCGTCAGAGGGAAGGTCTGGATTGGGAGAACGATCTAAAACTTAGGCTGCATCCCTCTGACCTCCCCAGGGCACCATAGTTTCCCCAGCACACCTACTTTCTCTGTTTGTCCGTGTTCATAGACTCCGTGAGGCTGCTCCAGGAAAGCACCCTCAGCCTTCCACTTCAACTACCCCTAGTTTTGGTGGATCCCAGTTGCAAACTCCAGAGTGTCAGGACAGGCCAGCCTCGGGCAGGTTTTCCCCAGATGTGGAAAATGGGACTCAGAGACTTAGAAGGTATGGCCCAACACTGGTAAGTGGCAGAGCCAGGTCCTGAACCTGGAACGTCCATCTGACTCGAGAGCCAAAGCTCATTCCAGCTGCCCTTGAACGTTCATTTGTCCACCCCCAGTGCCGGTGCCCCTTGCCAAACTCTGACCTGTGGGAGCTGAGTGAGGCTGGATCCAACAGCCAAGCCTCTTCCTGATCAGCGGCCTCCTCTGGTTCCTGCTTGGAGGAGGTAGCATTGTGCCATGCAGGGTGGATGGGGGGGCTGCTTAGAGGTGTAATTCACCTAGAGTGAAGGGCTTCAATCACCCCAGTGGGTTTTCTGCCTTCCCACCTGAGCTCCAGCGTGGGCTGAGAATGTATAGTTTTTGAGGCAAGGTGCAGAACGGGCCGGGCAGTAATGTTCACTTCTGAGCCTTCTTTGTGAGGGCAATCCATCCTTCCGGCAGCTCTGATGAGAAGGCTCATTATATCTCCCTGGGGTCTGGCTGCCTGACTGGGATGGGACTCCCCAGGGCTGCCTCTGACCTACACCCTCTCCTATAGTCTAGGCAAAAACCTGATTTGTGGCCCCAGGGTCAACTGCACCACTTTCCCGGCCCTGCCCAGGGGCTGGCGTGTTAGGGGACCTCTGTGCCTTCTTCCTCTTCTCTGCAGGGCCTTGGCTGATATCAGCCCACAGCTTGGAATGCCCCCCTCCCCTGCTCGACCTGAGTGTATCCTCCCCACCCTCCGAGGTGTGGTGCAAAGGCCATCTCCTTCACGATGTCTCCTCTAGGTCCCTGAGAAGCATTTCTACCTCCATTTGGACATCTGTCTCCCTTCAACTTGGATCACTGGACTTTGGGGCACAGGATGTAAGGCTTGGCATATATATGCTCAGAACACATTACTTTCTTATTCAACAACTGTTCATTGAGTGCCTACTATGTGCCAGGGCACTAGGGTAGCGCTGGGGAACAGAAGGGGTGAAAATCACTGCCCTCATGGGTCTGAGATTCTGTTGTGGGGGGCAGGTGATAAACAAGTTGATCCATTCAAGCACATAGTAAGTCACGAGGAGGTAGGTGCTATGGGGTGAAATGAAGCAGTGGAGGGAGATTGGAGTGCTCCTGGATGGGGTAGGATGGTACAGTTTTTTTTTCTTTTTTTTCTTTTTTTTTTTTTTTTTAAATTTTTTTTTTAATTTTTTTTTTTCCAACGTTTATTTATTTTTAGGACAGAGAGAGACAGAGCATGAACGGGGGAGGGGCAGAGAGAGAGGGAGACACAGAATTGGAAACAGGCTCCAGGCTCTGAGCCATCAGCCCAGGGCCTGACGCGGGGCTCGAACTCCCGGACCGCGAGATCGTGACCTGGCTGAAATCGGACGCTTAACCGACTGCGCCACCCAGGCGCCCCATAGGATGGTACAGTTTTATTTTTATTTTTTTATTTATTTAAAAAAAAAATTTTTTTTTTCAACGTTTATTTATTTTTGGGACAGAGAGAGACAGAGCATGAACGGGGGAGGGGCAGAGAGAGAGGGAGACACAGAATCGGAACCAGGCTCCAGGCTCTGAGCCATCAGCCCAGAGCCCGACGCGGGGCTCGAACTCACGGACCGCGAGATCGTGACCTGGCTGAAGTCGGACGCTTAACCGACTGCGCCACCCAGGCGCCCCATGGTACAGTTTTAAAAGGGGTGAGGGAAGGACTCACTGAGAAGGAGACATTTGAGCAAACGTGAAGCAGGTGAGGGAGTGAGCTATGGAGCTTTTGGGGAAAGAGCCTGGCAGAGAACAGGTGCCAAGGACCTGGGGCAGGAGCGTATCTGGCGTGTCTGAGACACAATGCAACAAGTGCATTTTGATCAGGGGGGAGACAGGTAGAAGATGGGGCCAGTGAAGAAACCAGGCAAGGTCAGGTGAAGTCCTACGGGCTATCAAAAGGCCATTGGCTTTCACACTGAGATGGGGCTACTGAAGGGTGTCATTATTATCTTACTATTATTAATAAAAGTGCATGACAAGTGACCATGAAATTAACAGCATATAATAACTAGTGCTATTATTTAGTTCTTCCTATGTGCCAAGCACTGTGCTAGTACTTCACATAAATGACCCCATTTAATCCTTGTGATCACCCCGTGAGTTGGTACTCTCATTATCTGCATTTTACAAATGAGAAAACTGAGTCTCGGGAAGCTGTAATACATTTCCCAACATCACACAGCTAGCAAGTCATAGAACAGATATGTCAATCCAGGCTGACTCCTGAGGCCATACTTGGGACTACTTCTTACACTACCTTAAATTCTGTATTCACGGAATCCCTCCTAGCTCTCATGAGGTTCTGGTCAGTTTCAAGATGAGAGGATATAGTCATGCCCTGATCTTACTCTTTTAGATGAATGCCCATCACCCACCCATCTACTCATCCATCCGTCCATCCATCCATCCATCTGTCCATTCATCCATCTGGCCATCCATCTGTCCATCCACCCTTCTCTGCTTCCCTCCCTTCTGTCTATTTACCCATCCACTCATTCACCCATTCAGCATTCATTGAGGCTTCCTATGAATCTAGGCCATGCTAGACCAGGGTCCTCAGCTGTTTCCTGTTGACATTTTCTTTTTTTTTTTTTATGTTTATTTTATGTTATTATGTATATTTATTTTACGTTTATGTTTATCTTGAGAGAGAGTAAGTAAGTAGGGTAGGGGCAGAGAAAGACACACACACAGAATCTGAAGCAGGCTCCAGACTCTGAGCTGTCTGCACAGAGCCTGATGCAGGGCTCAAACTCACGAGCCGTGAGATCATGACTTGAGCCCAAGTTGGGCGCTTAACCGACTGAGCCCCCCAGGCGCCCCTGCTCTTTCTTATTCAGTGGAGAAAGGCAGCAGGAATTGGAAGGGAGCCTCAGATTTCACCCAGCTCTATCCTAACCAGCCCTGTGACCTCTCTGAGCTTGATTTCTCTGCCTGGTTCCAGAGGGGCTTAGCCTGTGCTTGGCAGCCCACTCCGAGCTTTCCTGGCTGTTGTATGCGCTCTTCTGTGGCAGGTGAGCTGTCCCCATGCTGCTTCTGCTGCCTGCAAGTGGGTGTGGGGAGGACACGTGTTGCGTATTTGGTTCAGGAGGCCCAGGTTGGGGGTGGCCTTTTTGTTGTGCTCAACAAAGAGCTTTGTGTTCTGCCCTTTGCGTGGGGTGCCATGAGCCTGTTCCCTGCCACCTTCACTTTGAGTGAGCCCTGGGTGGGACCAGCATCCCAGGGCCATAGAAACCAGGCTCATTTCCACCCCCTCCCCCGTCCCCTTTCCTGCTGCAGGAGGCTGCCCACCTAGGCAGAGATGGGACCCTGGAGCAGCAAGGGGCTTCCTTTAGCCAAAGTGGGGGTCCCACCTACTGGGGACAGAATGATGGATTTGTGGAGAATGGCCTGTTCCCACAGCCTGGCTCACTGCCCCGTCCTGCCCTTCAAAACTCTGCTCACATTTAACCTTCATGGAAACTCCTATATGAGACAGCCAGAGGGTAACGAAGGATTATGCCCACACTGTTAGGAACTGAGTGTGTTCCCCCCAAATTCATATGTGAATGCTCTAACTCATGTGATGGTATTAGGTGGGGGGGGGGGGTTGGGAAGGGATCCCCGTCATGGGGTTAGTGTCCTATGGCTGTGGAGGACAATACATTTGGGACTTGAGAAGGTTTCTCAGCTATACAAAAGCAGGGCTCAGCCTGGTTTCTGCTGATATTTTTAGGTTGCATAATGTAATTCTACCTTGAATTTGCATTGCCAATTTTTTTTTTCTTTTCGAAGCGCTGTCACATCAACCCCTTCAATGCCAGTACCTCTTGCCACAGTGTAGATCAGTCATAAGGCTTCTTCCCATTCCCCCAAAGCAAACTGAGGCTTCCTGAGGCCACCCAGCAGGTCCCAGGAGCTCGAGACCCGCTGAGAGCCCATGCTGACAGCTCCCACCTCTGACAGAAACATGACTCAGTGATGAACAGAGGCTTCATTATCCCCGATCCTCAACTGTGTGGACAGTGCTCTGGGTCCCAGTGTGAGAGCAGAGGGTGGAGAGAGCCTAGACTCTGGAAGGGAAGACACCCACCCCCCTACTCCCAGGACTGCACCTGGAGCATAACCACCCTCTGATCCACAGCCTCTTCAAGGACCTGGCAGCTTCCAGGCAGCCTGGGGGGCTGGAGTCATGCAAATTGCTGGATTTGGTTTTAATTTATTTGCAGATGAATATCCCTCCCCGGAGGCAGGAGGAGGGGGAGTGAACAGTCTCTTTTTAATTATTCTGGGCATTATTTATAAAGCCCTCTGAGCTGAGGGCATGCTTGAGTGTGATTCTGGTCTCCAGTGAGGCTCCTCCCGACTGTTCTTCCAATAACACACCCAAGAAATTGTCCAGGGTGCAGGAGGAGCCTGACGGCTTCTTTCTCTGCTGCTTCCCCAGCCCCGTCTCTTTGCATCCCCTGGCTTGGCGCCTCTGCTCACGGGGCTTTGGAAAGCACTGCTGAGCCCAGTCCTAAGCACCAGCACGGGTGGTGCTGGGGCTGGAACCAGATGCCCAGGCAGAGGCGTGAGGTCCCCAGGGAGCTGCTTTCACACTCACCTCCTTACGTGGGCCTTGAAGGTTAAGTCTGATCATGTTCCTCCTCTGCTCAAGTGCCTCCAATGACTTCTACCTTGCTCAGAGTGAGAGCCTGGGCCTTACAGTGGCCCGCAAGGCTCTCCACACACATAGGCATGCGTGTGCATGCACATGCATGCACATGGGCCCACACGGACAACACAGGTGCCACTGACAGACACACCTGCTGGCACACGTGTCCCCTGTGTGCATGCACCCGGATCCTTGCGTGAACCACACACACACGTGCCTGAAGACTTGCACGTCCCGTGCCCCCCCACCACATGCCTGCATGAACAACAAACACACACATGCACATACACACCGTTCCTGGAACTTGCCAGGCAAGTTTCCTTAGGCTGGTACACATGGCCCAGGTGTTTGCCCTTGCAGGCAGGAGAGCTGCCTGGCCTGGAACATTCCTCCACCTCTCCCCTTCCACCTGCCCTGGGGGACCAGGCTGAAGCCCCAGGCTTGCCCCCCCCCCCCCCCTGCCTGCACGGCTCCTCTTCCCTCTGTACACCATGTGCCAAATCCTCACGACAGGCTCTGCTTCAGGGGACTGGGCAGAAGACACGCTATTTAGAATCGCAATTCCCATCGCTCACCTACATCCTCTCCATTCTTTGCTGGACTCTCTGCTTTATTGTTCCTAACTGGCAGCCTTCTAATATAGAATTTTAGTTGTTTCTCTTGTTTTCTGCTTTTTTTTTTTTCCTACAAACTTAGAAGGTAAAGTCCTACTTAGAAGGCAGGGATTTTATCGGTTTTGTTCTCTCTGTTCACTGCCTACAAATAATAGGTGCTCAATAAACAGCTATTGAGTGAATGAACACTTGGAATAGGTATCACTGTATCTGTGAGGGCTGTGGGCAGTCAGAGGAAGGTGTTCCTGCCTAGGGCTGGGCCCAGGGATGGCTTCTGGAGTGGACGAGCTCTTTTGTCAATGGCATTACTGTCTCCCCCACCCCTTCCCAGTCCTTCCTCAGACCTAGGGCAATCCCGGGCAGGAGAGCCACCCCTCAGCCAGGTCTCCCTGGCTCCACACCTCCAAGCATTTCATCCTCACACAACCCAAGGGGAAGATTTTATGATCACCCACACTTTATAGATGCAGAACCCAAAAGCTCACTCATGGCGCCTGTAGAGCAGACCTGGGATTCAAATGCCGATCTGTCTGTCTGTCTGTGGAGTTATGCAGACTCTGGAAACTGCCTTCCTGGCCCCTGTGCCCTGGTGTACAGAGCATCCTCTGGGCACCGAGCACCTGAGTCACCTGCCTCACCATCCCCCCCACCCCCATTCCGCTTTGTAGGTGTGATGGCACAGTGAGGGTAGAGTGCCAGCCTGCCACTCACTTACTGTGTGGCCCTAGGCAGGTTACTTAACTTCTCTGAGCCTCAGCTCCCACATCTATAAAATGGGGCTACATTGAATCACTGGGTGGTTGTTTACCGAGCACTTAGTACGTGCCAGGTGTTGGGGATAGACACAGTTTGTGGTGCGTGTGGACGAATGAGGAAGGCTGATGTGGAGCAAATAATTCTAGATACCTAAAGAATCACTGGGGCTTAACAGAGCTCCTCACACAGCCTTGTTTGTGAATGGCACGGCTGAGCGGGGAGGTGAGCCCACCTCTGTATGCAGACCTCAGTGTGAGTTAGGCGCCTTCTCCCTCGTAAATCTGCCCCTTGAAACAGTGGAGCTAAGAGGTGCATGAAAGAAGGAGCAGAGAACCAGCTGTAGAACGAGGAACCCCCACGCAGCAAATAGGGGGCTGGGGAGAGCTCCAGGGGGACAGCTGCTCCAGCCCAACTGGACACTGGATAGCCTGCCTCTGACGCCCCGTTTCGGACCAAGTCCAGATGCCTTTGTTTTCTGGCTTCGGGCCTATAGCCTTAATGCTTTGGTGTGGATGGGGAAACTGAGTCAAGGAAAGAACCTATGACCTAATGAGGGTACCCGGCCCTCCTGCCCACCTCTGCACTTGCCCCCCCTCTCCTGCCCCGAGCCTTGGAAGAGAGTGAAGACTTCCTCCGTGTGGGAGAAGCGCTGAGATAGGCAGAAGGCCTGGGGTCCTCAGAGGTGCGCTGTGCAACACCGGTCTCGTATTCCCTGCATATCAGGGAAGGCATGACCTGCCCAAGCTGATGTGCTGTGCAGCCAGCCTGGGATCCAGGGCACATAGTTAGCGCCGAGCATCGAGCCCTTTCTGGGAGCCCCGGTTTTCCCATTCATCAATCGGGTGGTTGACCCCACGGTCTTCAGGAGTTCTCCCGGCGCCGGGGCTCCCCTTTCCTGCCAGCTCTGGGGAAGGGCGGACAGTGGGCGGGCTCCATCCATGGTACCCCTCTCTCAGCCACTCTGGGGTCGCTGGCACACCTTTCCACTCCCCACCGCCATGGCCGTGCAAGAGCGAGGGGGTTTATCCGGCTGTCTGAAAGCCAGAGGGCTGGCTCTCTTAATGGACTTCCAGAAGTTTTCCGCAGTAGAAAAGAGTTCCTTTCTCTGCGGTATTGAAGGAAAAACAAGCAGTTATGCCTTTTGGGGTCTAAAATGGGCACCATAACTCGAGGGGAGTGGCAGACTGGTATTTTGCCGGCCAGCAGAAATGACAGCTGACACCTGTCTCAGATCCAGAAGTTATCATTACAAAGAAAAACACCCTGCTTTCTTTCCAGTGCGTTGGGTAGTCTAACAGCAGTGGGAAATGGATTTCTCACTTAATTACAGATGTGCACTCGCTCTGCCTGCAGCCCCACGGGCCTTGTAGGGGCTCAGCTGGGCTGGCCTCTCCAGCAGCAGGAGCAGCCGCGGTTAGTATTTCCAGGCCACGTGTCCTCCTGGAAGGCCCCACGTCCCGCTTCCCGCTGCACGCGCGTCTTGCCTCCCCACCCAGGCTCAGGCTAATGGCTGCCACCTCCACCGGAAAGTCCTCCACGTTCCCAAGAACATGGCCCTCGCTTCTCCACAGCCACAGAGAAGCATCTCACCCTCCTTTGCTCCTGGCCCTCCCCTGCCCAAGGAAGAGGCGCCAAGAGTCCTGACACGAGGGCCCCTGTGGTTCAGACCCATCGTGCTTCTCCAGTCTCTATCTGCCGAGCCTGTGTGCACCAGCTGCCCAGCCTTCCTGGTGCAGGCTCGTGGCAACAGCCCACTTCCCACTGCCTTCGACCACACCGGTCCCTCTGCAGGGACTATCAGCCCCTCCCCCTGCCCCTCTAAGCCCACAGCGGCTGCAGGAGCCTTCACTGAGGATCCCAGCGTGTCACACCCTGACCCTTGGCCTGAGTGGCTGCTCTCCGTCAGAATAAAGGGAAGCCCGGAAGTTACTTCTCTAGACCAGCTTCCCTCCGTGTGCTGGGCTGCAGGACTCCCTCTTCAGCATCCTGTGGGAGCTCTCAGACTCTTGCTTGCACACCCCACAGTGATGGAGAACTCACTCTCTCCCTTCCACATGTATGCACCCACTCACCCACCAGTCTCACCCGTGGATGACTGCTATCCTTCCATCACCCGCCCCCAGGGGAGACTCCTGCCATCTAAGTCCCTCTTGCCCTCTCAGGCGTTCCGACCCCTGCAGGAGAGCAAGCTGGGCATGACATGACAGCCATGTCAGGGGGTTCTGAGTGGACCTTCGCTCCAGTCGTGCAATGTGGTCTGGGCTGCCCCAACTTGCCCTGAGCTGGCCCTCTGAGGTGGAGCTCAGGACCCACCAGCAGATGGAGAGATTCACTCAGCATGTCTTTTTAAAATTTCATTTGTTTGTTTGTTTATTTATTTATTTATTTATTTGTTTATTTTTATTTTAGAGAGAGAAAGAGTGTGAGCAGGGGAGAGGGGCATGCTTAGCATGCAGCCCTAAACGGGGCCCGATCCCATGACCCTGGGATCATGACCTGAGCTGAGATCAAGAGTCAGAGGCTTAACTGACTGAGCCACCCAGGGGCCCCTCACTCAGCATGTCTTGAAGAGCCCACCCACCATCATCCAGGTGTATGGGGAGGGCAGGGCTTTAGAGCCCATCTGCACCCAGGCTCCTGCTCTCCTCAGAAGAATCTGAAAGCTCGACCAGGTTCTTACCACAAAGGTCAAATTGGGGCCAGCCTTAAGTACCCCTGTCTTCTAGAAGTTCCTAGAATCCTCAGCTTCTGTAGACCTGCAGGTTGGATTCTAAGACTCTAGTCAAGTATTCCATGAACACATATTCCATGAATACACTCCCAGGTTCAATAATTCCCAGAGCAAAGAACCATTGTTCTTTGGTGTTTGGCAAGTGGGGTGGAGGCAGGGTGCTGGGCCACCTCCCATACGCTGTGTGTTTCCCTGACAGATGGTGATGGCCACAGCGAGGCTGTGACCAGGGACGCTGTTGAAGCAGGAGCCGGGAGCTGCCTGCATGGTGCTGGCCACCACATCCGTACCCCGACGGGCCCATCTTGTCTGTCCAACCAGATGTCCTGCCTCTGTGTTCTCTCCCATTGTCTCACCAGGACCCCCACCCCCATACTTTCCTCCTTCTTTGTCACTCTGTCATTCTGGAAACCTCTGCCAGGGTCAAGCATCTGTCCTCTCCCCTGGCCTTCAGAGGGACACCCTCCATCCCCACTGACCTCCTCGGGGCTCACCAAGTCCCCACTGACCTCCTCAGGGGCCTCACAGCTCTGAGGGTGGGAGCCCATGCTCCGGCCCTACCTCTGACGGAGCCACTGCACACCCCCTGGATGCCCAGCAGGGTGGGGCTCCTCCTCTGTGTTCACTGGACGTGTTCTGGATTAAAGAGCAAGGAGTCCTAACAATAGCCAATGCTTCCTAGCACTCACCGTGGGCCAGGCGCAGTGCTGAGTATTTACCGTATATGAACTCATTTCGTCTCCACCACCATCCTCATTATAGATAACAAAACAGAGGCAGAGAGAGCTGAAGTAACTCACCTAGGTTCGTATACCTGAGTGTCAGGGTCAAGCTGGAAACCCAGCCAGTGATGCCTTTGATCTCTACTCTCTACTGCCCCCTGTGCTGTGACGATGGAAAGGACTGTTGAGGTCTGGGGTCTCCAGGGATGCTTCCTGGAGCAGGGGCCCTGTGACCGGGAACAATTTGCTGGTGACACAATGGCTACTTAAGGATCACGCTCATTGTGCGGATTCCCATGTTGTTACTGCCATGTACAGAAGTACTTAAGACCTGTCCCCGACTCGGTGAAGCTCACGGGCTTGTGGGCGAACAAGTCAACATGTCAGCAGGGCCTTTCCAAGCCATGTAGTGCCATGTGGGTGGTAAAGGGGGAAGGGAAGACGGCTCCAGGTGGAACTGATAGACTACCTGGGTTTAGAAGGAAGGGGAGGATCTATCAAGTGTGGCCACAGCCAAGGCCAAGGGCATGAACCGTAGTGCAAGCAGTAATGCAAAGATCCTGTGGCAGGAAGGGCTGAGGTTTGGGGAACAGTAACGTCAGCGTGGCTGGAGTGTTTGGGGCACACGTGTGGGGTGACCCCTGAGGAAGTTTGGAGGAATCCCTGTTATCTGCCTGTCTGTGGTGCAGGGCAGAAGTGGAGGTCCCTTTCTTTCCTGAATTCCAGCCTCCTTACCTAAAGCTTGCATTTTCCTTTCCTGAATCTCCTGATTTCCTGCCATTTTAAACTCTGATTGCCTCCAGGAAGACAGAATCTGTTCCTTGTGGATGCCAAGGCCAAGAGGGGGGTAGCCACCTCCACAGGAGGTTTTGGGAGGGATGGGCTAGCTCTCTGTTGGAGAACCAGCTCAGGGCCCAGCACATGGGGCATGCCTCCAGAGCCAGGAGCGTGAGGAACAGAGCAGCACTCAGGCAGCTGAGCCTGGTCTGGGAGAAGCGTTCATGGGAAGGGCTGTCCTTGAAGTTCTGGCTCCAGCTCAGGGTGAGATGAGTCTCTAGTTTGGAGGGGATGGGGCCTGGGGTGGGGAGCAGAGACTGACGGTGGAGCAGGTGAGTCACTGGGTGAGAGAGAGAAGGGGTGGGGAAGAGAGAGACCTACAGAGGTGAAGAGACAGAGAGCAAGAAGCAACAGGGAAAAGGTAGAGATGGAGAGACGGAGACAGTCATGGGAGGGAGAGAGAGAGAGAGACAGAGAGAGACATGGAGGGCAAGAGAGACACACAGGAACCCAAGAGAGATACACAGCAACAGAGTGAGGGAGAAACACGACCCGAGTTAACCTAGCTAATGGGTAGTGAGCTCTTGGCGTGTGCTAGGCATTCAATGCTTTGCACGTGTGAACTCACTTTATGGGGAGCTGGAGAAGATTGAGGCAGACAGAGGAAACACTGAAAGTACGTAAGGACCCAGAGAGACCCATAGGGGACAGACAAGAGCAGAGATGTGTGTGTGTGTGTGTGTGTGTGTGTGTGCGTGTGTGTGATATTTGTCATGTATGTTTATGTGGGGGCATGTATATGTGTAGACGTGTATGTGGTGTCGCACGTGTGTGTGTGTGTGGAGTATGTATATATAGTATGCATATACATGGTGTGTGTGCGGGTATGATGTTTATGATATGTATTTACACGGGGACGTGTGTAGAATGCATAGGCGTGGGTGTGTGTAGGTAGTGTGTGATTATGTGTATGCGTGTGGGTGTATACGTGTTCCACAGGCAGCGTGTGTATGATCCGTGTTTGTGTGTGTGTGTTTGTGATGTGTGTGTATATAATGCACATGTAAAATGGTGTATGTGTGTGATGTAGTACGTAATGTGTGTGTGCCTGCACGTGTGGGTGTCAGGGTGGGAGCTGGTGTCCCCGGAAGTCAGGGAGAGAGAAGGCTGCCTGGGGCTGAGAGCTGTTACTTCTGACAGGCTCTGGGACACAAGGGTGTTGGTCTCGAGAAGAGAGAAGCAGGCAGCCTTGACCTGGGGCTGGAGGCAGCAAAGAGTCAGCAGGCGCTTGGGTCTGCGAAGGGAAGGGTGCCATCCACGCAGCCACACTAAGTGAGGGCACAAGTCTCACACACACGTGGGATGAGGCTCCGAGGGGAAATGACTTGCCTGAGGTCATGCTGGGGTCACTGGTGGACTCAGGATCAGCATCAGGTGCCTCTTGATGCCCAGGCCAGGCCTCTGTCTCAGGGTCACCTCTTCCAGGAGCAGGGGCCAACTGTTTCCCCGAAGCGAACCTGCCCTGGGTGTGCAGTGGGAGCCCCTCTCCTCAGATCTCACTGCCTGCTTGGAGGCGCTTTCCTGCCATGTGGAGGTGCTTTCCTGCGTGTGGAGGACCCTGTTTGCAATGCTGTTGCAAACTGTTTCCTTTTGCAATGCTGTTTGCAATGCTGTTTCCTCCTCGTTCACTCGGAGGACCGGCATTTATCCACAGGTCTCTTCTCCCGCCATTGGAGAATCACCCTGGCGTGTTGATGCCCCCCTCCCACTCCTGGGCTGAGCCTGCAGCGGGTGGCTTGGTGGCTGCGGCAGTTTTGGAAAATGCCTCGAGGCAGAAAAGTGGAGAGACAGGGGCAGTCTCTGACTTGAGGTGGGACACAGCTGGACTATCCGTGGGCACGGGACTGCTTCCCCCGCTGTAGCCGAGGTGGCGAGGGATGTGATGTGGGGGCTAGCTCCAGCCTGGGCATGCTGTTACATGCACGCAACATCTCTCTCTGCAGGGGATACTGATGCTTTAAAAAAACAACAGGGGCGCCTGGGTGGCTCAGTCGGTTGCGTGTCCGACTTTGGCTCAGGTCACGATCTCACGGTCCGTGAGTTCAAGCCCTGCGTCGGGCTCTGGGCTGATGGCTCAGAGCCTGGAGCCTGCTTCCAATTCTGTGTCTCCCTCTCTCTCTGCCCCTCCCCCGTTCATGCTCTGTCTCTCTCTGTCTCAAAAATAAATAAACGTTAAAAAAAAATTAAAACAACAACAACAACAACAACAACAACATGTATTCTTCTCTCAGGATGCCTGGGTGGCTCAGTCAGTTAAGCGTCCAACTTTGGCTCAGGTCATGATCTCACAGTCTGTGAGTTCGAGCCCCATGTTGGGCTCCGTGCTGACAGCTCGGAGCCTGGAGCCTGTTTCAGATTCTGTGCCCCTAACCCCCACAAAATAAATAAAAACATTAAGAAAAAAAACCCAGTATTCTCTACAGAATCTGATTCTTTCATGTTGCTTTTTTCCCTGTTTCTTTGGTTTTCCACCTGGGCTTTCCTCATATATATGGCGATCCTTAGCTGTCTGCTCATGGAGTGGGGAGCTACAGAGATTAGAAGTTCTGTACTTACGGGGGGGGCATTCTGGCTGAGCTATTCGTTAGGGGACACTTGATGTCAATTTCTTGGGCTGGTCAGATTCTCTAGAGAAAACTTGCCTAAGCCTCCTGCTGGAGGATGAAACCCCTACTGGCCAGCGATCTGGGAGCCCAGTGAGAGGCAGGAAGGCTGGGGAAGGGGATGGCCTTGATATTCAGTCTATAAATGTTTATGATCCTTTTATTTTTCAGTACAGAGCTTCCAGCACCCACTGTGCCTCTCAGTCCTTGGTCCAGACACCCTCTGTTTTGCCTTCTCTAAGGAACGAATCCTTGGGCCCGGCTGGGTGGGGTAAGGAGCTTCAGCCACGCTGTGGTGGTGGGCAGGGCGTGGGAACCTGGCCTCCTGCCACACAGCGTTCAGCAGGCCTCCTGTTGTGAACCCATAACCAGCCACGCTCACCCTTTCCGGAAGCAGCCAATCCAGTCTTTCCAGAAAAGAGCCAGTCCAGTCTCGGAACTTTCCTAAGGCAAATCAAGTTCCACCACCGTGGGCTTATGCCGCTGCTCTCTTGGATCTGCTGAGTTAGTGAACGCTCATCAGTCTGCTCCCAGCTCTCAAAATCTGGTTGCTGCTGTCTCTTCTCCCGTTGAGGCTTATGGCTTTAGTGCCATTGGAGTGGGGCTACAGCAGAGACAGATCTCCCACATGTATCCAATCTGCCAATTTTAACTGAAGAGCCTATGTTTCAAAGGATCCCCAAATTAGAGGCTCAAAACAATAAGCGTCAATTCCTTCTCATGATCCTGTGAATTGGCTGGGCAGTCCTGCTGCTCAGGGCTGGTTTGGCTCCTCTCTGCAGTCAGCTGGCATCTTGGCTGGACTGATAGTCTGGGATGCCCTCACTCCCATGTCCGGCAGTTGGCTTGATGTCACCTGGGGCACTATGCATGACGTGGCTGTCAGCATCCAACAGACCCCCTGGGCTTTTCCATATGCTAGGGGCCACAGGGTTCCCAAGAGCATCAAGAAAAGGAACAATCTCCAGTGTTCAAGCACTTTAAAAAAAAAAAATAAACTGTTTAAAGAGCAGTGTTAGGTTCACAGAGAAACTGTCATGTACAGAGAGTTCCCGTTTACCCCGAGCACCCATACAGGCTCCCTGACTATCAGCATCCCCCACCAGAGGGCTACATTTGTTGCCATCAATGAAGTTACACTGACACATCATTACCGCTCCAAATCCACAGTTTACATTATGGTTCACTCATGGTACGTTCTAGGTTGGACAAATGTATATTTTGACATGGATCCAATATGATTGTATCACAGACTAGTTTCACGACCCTAAAAATCCTCTGTGCTCACCGTATTCATCCGTCCCGTCCCCCAGCCCTTGCAAACATTGATCCTTTTACTGATTCTACAGTTTTGCCTTTTCTAGAGTGTCATATAGTCGGAGTCTTACGTTACGTAGCCTTGTCATATCGTCTTCTTTCACTTAGTGACGGGCATTTAAAGTGCCTCCATGTCTGTCACGGCTTGAGCAATCATTGTTTTTTAGTGTTCAACAATATTCCATTGTTGAGATGTATCACAGTTTATCGACTCACCTTCTGAAGGACATTGGATTGCTTCTAAGTTTTGGCAATCATGAATAAAGCTGGTATAGATGTCTGTGTGCAGAATTTTGTGTGCAAATAAGTTTTCAAGTCATTTGAGTAAATACAAAGGGGCGAGGGATGGAGCAAGGCCCAGTGTGCAAGCACTCTTCAAGCTCCTGCCGGCATGGCTTTTGCCAATGTCGTACCGGGACAGATAAGTCACAAGGCCAAGCCCAAACTCTACGTATCCATGGGAGGAGCAGCAAAGACACGTGCCTCCCGGAGCGGAAAGGATTTATGGTCATTTCTTCAATCTATTGCACTCGGTACACGCTTTTTTGCAATTCTTGACGCTCTGCCTGAAGCACAAGTTGATTGATCAAGGCACATTTGAAATGTAAAGATGAAACAAAGCCATTGGATTAGATGGCTCCAGAGGCTTTGAACCTGAAAGGGTGAAGCTTGCAGCAGCAAGAAGTCCACTATGATAAGTTGCACGTATTGGACTTGCATACTCAACAAATACTTGCTGAGTGCCTACCGTGTGCCCTATAGGCACTGGGGGTGCAGCTCAAAGTAGAGAGAATGTCACTTCCAGTGAGGGGAGTGCGGATGGAGGCAGAAAATGGAGTATGTCCGGAGATGAAGGAAAGGAAGGGGTGCTCTGGTAGCCACAGGGGAGTAAGGAGGGAGAATCGACTCTGTCTGAATGTAGTAGGGACAGGCAACAACCGAGGTGGGGTAAGTGCTGATCCTTCTCAGGCCCAGGAATTCTGGGTTCAGGGAAGGGCATGAACTGGAGGTAAGAAAAGAGGGAATAATAGGGCCTGATCTCTGGGCGCCTGGGTGGCTTAGTTGGTTGAGCGTCCGACTTCGGCTCAGGTCATGATCTCATGGTTTGTGGGTTCGAGCCCCGCATCGGACTCTGTGCTGACAGCTCAGAGCCTGGAGCCTGCTTCGGATTCTTTGTCTCCCTCTCTCTCTGCCCCTCCCCTGCTTGTGCTCGGTCTCTGTCTCTCAAAAATGAATAAACGTTAACAAATTTTTTAAAAAGGGTCTAATCTCAATTGACCTGTCACCCCTGTGCTCAGGAGAGTGGCATGGTAGTTCTTTCCTGGGACCCTCAGGCGTCCCACCTGGCCCCTGGGGGAGGTGTGAAGGGGGAGAGTGCCACACTCACCTCACAGGGATCTCAAAGCTGGTATCTAAGGATCACTGTATGGATACAGTGTCAGATGAGGACAGAGAGGCCAGGGAGGAGGAAGGGCTCACCCAAGATCAGTGAGCGAGTGAACAGAACCTACACTGGACACTGGTAACTCCTGGTTCGCTCCTCCCTGCAGACGGCATTTATCAAACACCTACTGTGTGGTAGCCTCACACATGGTGAAGACCCACTATGCTCCAAGGAGTTCATCCGCAGGTGGAGAAGATGGAGACAGACACAAAATGGCGGACATGGATGCTGGGGACCGGGTCAGGAAACCACCGCGGCATTGATGTGAAGGTAACAGAGCCAAATCAGGGCAGTGACAGGGCAGTGTGAGCAGTCGGTGGACTTGAGACTGTTCAGGAGGTAACATGAAGAGGCCTGGGTGAGCCAGGGAGGGGACCGAGGAGGGGAGAGGAAGGAGGCTGGGATGGGTGCAGTCAAGGGTGAAGGTGTCCTCACTGGGATGGAAGCATGGGAGGAGGAGCAAGTGTGGGGAGTTTGCTTTTGGAGCCACTAAGTTGGAGGGGCCACGGGCCAGGAAAGGGAGGCGTTCAGACACTGTGGTCGGGAGGGCAGGAGAGCAAGCGGGGCTGAAATACAGACAGATGCTCTATAGGTGAACTTCTAGAAGACATGAGTGATTCTTGGATGATCCCAATGACATATTAATAGAGGCAGTGCTGATGATTCAGAAGGTCCCAGGTCCTGAAGGATGTGGTCATCAAGGGCCATTAGTCTACACATGGGCCCCTGTATTGTGTTCCCCAGGCCCCCTCCCCCAACTAGTGTGGCACCCAGGCCGGGGGAGGGGAAGGGGGAGGTGGAGAGGAGGCAGCCCTCTCTCACTCCTCTTGTTACCCAGACTTGTTCTTGGAACAGTAGCGGCAGCAGCATCTGGAAAGATGTTAGAAATGCAAATTCTCAGCCCACCTCAGCCCTACCAACACAGAATCTGAATTTAAATAGACTCCAAGTGGTTATTCTGCAAAATAACATTTCAGAAGCAATGGTGCAGGCCAATAGTTCTCAGTCTCTGCTACCTGGAGATGGGGTTCCGCCCCATCCCCACCCCAGAGCTTTCGATCCGGTTGGTCTGGGGTGAGGCCCAACAGACTAGGTGATTCTACTGCATACCTAGGTGAAAACCCCAGCCCCAGCCCCTCTCTGATGGACCAGAGCCAGGATGTCAAAGGCCACTTTACATCTTTGGGTCTCAAGATGGAAGTCTGCAACAAAAGCCACCCTGTCCCCTCTGCCAGGTAGCAGCTGGGCAGGTGCTGTGGGAGGGCTCCAAGGCCACGAAGAGCTGGCGGGCAGGTGTCTAGTTGTTTGAAATATACACCAGGCTCAGCTGCCCCTCACCTCCCCAGGTACCTACTTTATGCCAGGCCAGACAGGGAACTGCTGAGCTGAGGAGTCCTCACCTGCTCCTCACCTTGGAGGAGGTCTATCAGGTAGAGAACTGTCAGAGACAGAGAGAGGAGAGCCCACCACGTCCAGGCTAAGAGAAAGGGAGTGGGAGGCGTTTTCTTGGCGGAATGCTGGGCCCTCCTCCTTCTCTCACCTGGAGATAGGAGCCAGAGAAGTTATACGTATCAACTCCAAGGTCTGCCTGGGAATCCCATCATCTTAGGGAAAAGTCAAAATTCGAACATTCCTCACTGCCTTGCTGCTCCAAGTATGGCCCTTGGACAGCATCAACATCACTTGGAAGCTTACTGGGAATGCAGAATCGTGGGCACTACTGGATCAGACCTACTGGGTCAGAATTCATAGTTTAACCAGCTCCCAGGGTGACTCACATGCATGTTAGTTTGGAAAGCCTTAGTCTCCTGGGCCCTAGCTGAAATGCGGGTTCCAGTAGCCACAGAGACAGGATGTTGGAGGTTTTCAGGCTCCTCTGGATGGGCTGGCTCATGGCTTCTCTGCTGGGTGAGGACCGGTAGAACCTCAATGGGCCGAAAGTTGGCCCCCGTATGGTCTTCTTTCCTAAGGAGTAGCGTGACATCCTTCCTCCCTGCACCTTAGCCGGCAGCTTTCTGTCCTGCACTGCCCTCTGGTGGCCCTGGAGTGCCATTGCCATGTCACATTGCCTCCTGTCTGGTCAGGATCCCAAGACCGAGACGAGGTGAAAGGAAGACTTGCCTGTTGCTGATCTCTGACATAAGGCTCAGAGACCCTCAAGAACACCATGGAAGCAGTTTGGAAAACACCGGGCTTTAGCAGCAGGATAGCAAATGGAGGCTTCTCTTTTCCCTGGCGAGGGGTCCTGGCTCAACCCTTCTCCCCATCACTCCTCACACCCTGTTGGAGGCTGTTCAGAGCTAGAACACAAGCTGGAGGAAAGAGTCCTGTGTAAAGAGGACACACACACAGGTAGGAAGTTGCTGGACTGGTTCAGGGAGACTCAGTCAAGCTGAGTTTTCTTTGGAAGGCTGCTCGGTGGAGGATGGACTGGGTGTGAACATTGGGAGCTGACAGTCCGGGAAGGGGCCCATGCCACAGTTCAGAGGATGTTAGTGGCTTCGTGTGAGCCAGGCTTGGGTGGAGAAAGGCCGACACCCCTCCCACATCCCAGAAAGAACATGTCAGCCAGCGTTGGGAGCTCACTGGAATGTGAGCTGACTGACGGCGTGGGCAAGGGGCGTTTGGGGAGACACAGGGCCTTGCGAAATTTTTCTAGGGACATGACCCTAGGCCTTCCCAAAAGCTTGAGAGCCCCTGTTCTTGGCCATATGGATGGAGCGGCCTGACTCCCTGTGCTGGCCGGCCTGGTTCAGCTGACTCCTTCCTGAGGCTCCGTTGCTACCAGGTCCATGGTCACCTAGACTCACAGGTGCTCTGGGGGAGCTCTGTAGCAGCCTCTGGTTCTCCTCCTAAGCCTGGGGAGGCTGGGCCCTTGGGGTGACCTTAGCAGGGAAGAATGAGGGGCTCGGAGTCCATAGGCTGTGTGCAGGCCCCTGCCTCCCCCTGGCGCCTTCCAGGCCCCACTCTGCACCCTGCTTCCTGGCAGCTCCTAATCCCCCAGGTCCATCATAACCTGCACCCAGGCTCTAATTCCGGCCCTGCAGCTGACTCACTGAGCCATCAGGAGCCATTCACCTCCCCTCCCAGACCTCAGGTTCCTTACCAGAGGAGGAGCAGGCATCTGGCCTAGAAATCATCTAGTTCCTGCAGATGCCTTTGGGCTTTGAGAACCTGAGGTCATGTTCCTCCAGCAGAAGGGCCAGTCTTCCCAGAATGGTCCCCAGACAATGGGGCAGCTGTGTCTGCTGCAGTGTTCTTGGAGCCTCTTCCCGGTCCCCTTGGCCCACTGGCCCACCTTCCAGCGGCTGGCACCCGCGAGCCTTTGAACTTTGTCCCCTGCTGCCCACTCACAGGCAGGCCAAAAATGCTGGCCAGTTAATGTCCTTGGGGCACCCTCAGCCAGGACTGTGAAGCTCGACAAATGCACCAGCTCCCTCGGGTGGGGTAACTCCGAGGCACATGCCTGTCTCCCAAGGCCCCCGCACAGCTGAGAGCTCCAGTCACCCACAGCGGTAGTGGATTTGATGACACAACCTCTTGTCGCCTGCCCGCCTCATTTTCTTTTCCATGCTCCTGCTGGTGTTTCCTGAAATTTGCACTCAAAATTTGTCTCAAGGTCTGCTTCTGGGGGAACCCAAATGAAGACAATATCCAGCTGAGCCATTTTATTTGCCTGATCTTTGGTTCAGGATGAACAAGAAAGGGGAGTAGGAGACAGATCCCTAGGCTGGGTGTGGGAGTGAGTGGAGAAGGACACCCTTGCTGTTCACCTGTGGCCTTGGGACAAGGTATAGGAGTGAAGGGATAGATCTCAGGCTGGATCTGCCTTAGGGGGCTGTGGAGTGAGTCTCTAGAGATGCTGGGCCTGACTTCACCTCTGGGGCAGGCCCCCCTCTGCCAGGCAGACCTCAGGCCCTGGGGACCTCGTGGGTGACCACAAAGCAGATACCCTCATTTAGGCCTCTGAGTAGCTGATGAGGCCATAGTCCCACCTCAGCACCTGGTGGTCGGTCTCCTGCACTGCCTTCTCTGCTGTCTCCTCCTCCAGGTACAGCCCAAAGAACTTCTTGGAGACTGTCATGTAGTGCCAGGCGTCTAGGGCCAGGACAGTGGCCACCTGGCCGGCCTGGCTTCAGCAGCTCAGCCGGGCCCTGCGTGGCCACCCAGTAGGTGTTCACGTCCACAGCGCAGGTGGTCTCCAGGGCCAGTGAGGCCAGTGTGCAGTCAGCCGGAGGCACTTGGGCCCGCCGCTGTGGCTGTAACTTGGTCACGTCACACTTCAGCCATATGACTGTCCTTCGGAGACCGCTTCCTTCTCCTGCCGCCCGCTCCTTTGGGGGGGGCGGGGGGTCAGAGAGGGATGATGCACATTATGAAAACAGCCCCCCACCCTCACTGCCATCTAGGTTACTTCTTATCAGCAAGGCCTGTGTTTTAACCCATTCAGCGACCCTTTGAAGGAGATATTATTTCCCTCGTGGTAGAGATGAAGAAATTGAGGCCCAGAGAGGTTGCGTGATTTCTCAAGGCTACACAGCTGGTAGGGGACAGCAGATTTGATTTTTTTTTTTTTGGATTTGGTGTTTGATTCCTCCTTCCTCCTCTTCTTCCTCTGCCTCCTCCTTCTTTTTAATAATTCAAAATAATCCAATTTTTGGTATATGATTAATTTTTAAGTTGTTAAATATATATAACAAAAAATTTGCCATTTAGATCATTTTTAAGTGTACAATTCAGTGGCCTTAACTGCATTTACAACGTCGTGCAACCCTCACAACTATCTACTTCCAACATTTTTTTTATCAGCCCACATAGCAATAACTATACCCGTTAAGCAATAACTCCCTTCTCCCCTTCCAGCAGCCCCGTCTCTTTCAACACGCAGGCGTTAACATGTCACTTCCTCCTCTGGTGGCCGCGAGACTCATAATACAGTCCTTACTGCTTATCATGGCTTCCCCTGGAGGGTGGCTGGGGCCACCCTCCCCGACGCTGCACTGTCCTGTTCGCTCTGCTTCATGCGTACCCACCTTCTTCCTGGTCCTCGGACACCAGCCAGATCTCTCCCCTTGTAGGCCTCAGTCCTCGCTCTCCCCTCTGCCCGACACTCTCCTTCCCTACATCTTCCTGCTGCTCTGAGGGCATCTCTTTGGAGATGCCTTCTCTTACTCTGCTATGGACCACATGTTTCCCCAGATTCCTATGTTGAAGCCCTAACCCCAGTGTGATGGTATTTGGAGAGGGCTCGGGGGGAGGTGATCGGGGTTAGATGAGGTCTCAGGGGGTGGGGCCCTCGTGATGGGATTTGTGTCTTTTTAAAATTAATTTATTAATTTATTGATTCATTTCTGTCTCTTCTTAAAATTTTATATTTTTTATTTTGAGAGAGAGAGAGAGAGAGAGAGCACGCAGCGGAGGTGGGGCAAAGGAAGAGGGAGAAAGAGAATCTTTTCTTTTTTCTTTTTTAATTTTTTAATGTTTATTTTTGAGAAAGAGAGAGAGTATGCGTGGGAGTGGGGGCAGAGAGAGAGAGGGAGACACACAATCTGAAGCAGGCTCCAGCCTGTGAGCTGTCAGCACAGAGCCTGAGGTGGGGCTTGATCCCATGACCCTGGGATCATGACCTGAACTGAAATCAAGAGTCAGACGCTCAATGGACTGAGCCGCCCAGGTGCCCCTGGGATTCATGCCTTTTGAAAGAAGAGACACTAGAGAGCTCGCTCTCTTTCCTTGTCCTCCATGTGAGGACGCAGACAGAAGGTGGCCCTCTGTGAGCCAGGAAGAGGGTCCTTCCCAGACCCTGACCATGCTGGCGCCCTGATTTTGGACTTCCAGCTTCCAGAACTGTGAGAAGTGAATGTGTGTCACTTAAGTCCCCTGGCCGGTGGTACTTTGTTTTGGCAGCCCAAGCTGACACAGGCACAGCACCCCTGTCTCTCTCTAGGCCCCTACCCAGCTGAAGCTTTATCTCTGGACCACTTATTGTTTAAAAAAATTTTTTTTAATGTTTATTTTTGAGAGAGAGAGAGAGACAGACAGAGGGTGAGCCGGGGAGGGGCAGAGATAAGGGGAGACACAGAATCCGAAGCAGGCTCCAGGCTCTGAGCTGTCAGCACAGAGCCCGACGCGGGGCTTGAACTTGTGAACCGCGAGGTTATGACCTGAACTGAAGTCTGAAGCTCAAACGACTGAGGCACCCACGTGCCCCTCTGGGCCATTTACCGTTATCTGAATCTCCATCTAGTTTGGTTGTAGATGTGTTCCCTACTAGAATATGAACTCCGTGGGGATGAGACTTTGTCTTGTTCCCTGCATATCCCCAGTACCTAGAAGAGGGCCTGACCCTCAGAAGGTGCTGCAGAAAGGGTAACGGGAATGAATGAAGCCCAGGCTGGGTTGCTGTGGAGGCCCCTGTGCTCAGAGACCCTCCAACCCTGTCCCATTGCAGGCTGCCCCACCTGTGACTGGGTCAGGTGCCCGTGGCCCAAGGTTAGGGCAGGAATCTGAAAGTCTGGTCTTTGTCCTGGCTTTAACGTGGCTTTGAGGTCACTCTCCAGGTCTGGGCTTCAGTTTGCTCAGCTGTGGAATCTGGGCCAGAATCCTGCCTATTCCCCCGAGGCTCCTGTAGATGTGTTCATTCTCTGTGAACCAGGTGGGAAGGGTGCCTGGAGGGGCCGGTGCTGTTGGCCTGGGGGGCGTGGCAACAGTGCTGTGTCCAGCCCGTCTCTGGTCGTAGTAACTCTTGCGGCAGCAAGGGGCACTTGATGTGTCCCAGGCTGTGACCCACCCTCCAACCGTCGACCACGTGAGCCCCAGGTGTGTGAGTTCAGGACCCTCACACGGCCTGAGGGCCACCCAAAGGCTGGGTGTAGGGGTGGCACTCACTCAAAGGGAGGGGGCTCGGCACCCCAAGTGGGTCAAGGCAAAAGGGCAGGGAGATGGGTGTGAAGTAGGTGGGGGGGCTCACACGCTATCTGGTGGGGGATGGGGAGGACCTCATCTGAGAAGCATGGTGGCCCGCGGGGACCTGTCTCCCTACGTACTGCATGGCACCCACCAGGTCAGTGGTGGGAGGACATCCCAACTCCATGCCCAGCTAAGTAGTTGGAAAAGAACCAACCACAGGCTGTTTGTCGTTGGGAAGGGTGCCATACAGGAGATCGGACTCTGCCTTTGGTGGGGGGAGCGAGGCTGTGTGGGGATATACCAGACTCACACACCTGGGGCTCCAGTCGGGTGGTGGGGGGGGGGGGGCGCAGCCTCCCATATCACACCCCCCTTGCTGCCCCAACAGTTGCTACCAGGGACCGGGCAGGAAAAGTTCTGTGCTTCTGGGCAGGCTTCAGAAAGGCTCCCCAGTAGCAACTGGTTTATTTTCAGCAGGGTCTGACTCTAGATTTAAAACACGGGGGACAGTGAAATACTCTGCTGCAGAGGACAGAGGCTCTGATAAGGGCTGAGACCTGAGCCAGTGGGTTTGTATCTGGCTTAGCCAATCAGGGGAGGCGAGAAGCTTTGGTGACGAGTTAGCAGGGAAGAGATATTTGCCTCAGAGTGGCCCTCAGTGCACTGCCCTCTTCTCGCTGCTTTCTCCCTCTTCCGTTAAAACTCACCTGCCCATTTTTCAAGGCCTAGTGCCAATGTCCTTGCTCCAGGAAGTCTCCTCAGATTTCTCTGTGGGCATTAAGATTTATTTCCTCTGTATTCCTGTGGACATTGCTTGATATGCCTTTCTTGGAAGTGATTACATGATTAGGGAAAGTTTGTTGAGTGAGTGACTAACGCCTAGAGTTGAGCAGTATACTCCCTGCCCAGCCGTGCATGGCAAACCTAAATTAACTGATCTTTACCCTTGCTGTTGCCATTGACTGCCTGTCTGACCTGGGCTACCCACCCCTCTCTCTCCTGCCTCAGTTTCCCCTTGTGTGCACCGAGGAACCTGGACAACAATTTCTGTCAGCTTACCCAGTTCTGATGCCCCAGAGTAGGGGTTTATAAACTGAGCCTGTAGTTTGGCTTTGGATATCAATGAACTCTCTCAACTTTATGTAAAAACTTATGGGTGTGTGTATATATGTGTATGTTGCAAGAGCTTTCATTATATTTTCAGAGGGATTTGTGAGCCTAGAGAGGTTACATAACCCAGCTTTAAGGCCACTGCAGGGGATGCAGGAGGAGATGGTCAGAGGCAGGTAGTGTGCTCGTGTGTATTCTGTCAATTCCTCACCCAGCGTGAGCCTGTGAGCCTCCCCCCTTCAGGACAATCGTCCCTCCTTACAGTAAAGAAACAGAGGCTTCCTGTCATAGACCTGAGCCCAGCTCTTTGGCCTCCACAGCCACTGCTTTGGCCCTACCAGGCTGCCACCTAAGTGGAGGCCCTCGTGGACTCACAGGCCGGGATGCCTTTGCCTCATCCTTGGAGAGCAGTGGCCCCGAGGACCGGTGCCCTCCTGTCACCCAGCAGCTCTCTGCCGGGTGCAGTCCTGTACTCCCCACCTCCCAAGGTGGATACCAGCCACTCACCCGAAGAGAAGGTCTGGAAGAGGTTTTCCACATTACATTTTAGGATTTGTTTTCGGCATAGGTGTTGGGGCGCCTAGGTGGCTCAGTGGATTGAGTGTCTGACTCTTGGTTTCAGCTCAGGTCATGATCTTGCGGCTTGTGAGTTCAAGACCTGCATTGGGCTCTGTGCTGGCAGCACGGAGCCTGCTTGGGATTCTCTCTCTCTCTCTCTCTCTCTGTCTCTGCCCTCCCCTGCTCGCTCTCTCTCTCAAAGTAAATAAACTTAGGGGAAAAAAAGGCATAGCAGGACTACATAGGTGGTCTGAGGGTCGCCCTCTTTCTCATAGTCCTCTGTCCCTGTGCACAGCTTGCCGGCCCTTCTGGCTGCGGCTCCCTCCACGTCTCCTTGCTCCTGCAGTTCTGCTGCATCTGTGTTTGGTCTCCCAGCCTCTTCCCAGGAAGAGCTTCCTGATCTCAGACTGGGCCCTCCTCTCAGGGAGCAGCAGAGTCCACACACAGGGAGCCAGGCCACAGTGTTAGCTTCTCCGGTTGGAATTTATCTGGAATTTATCAAGAGCATGGAAATGTTTTCTGGTTCTTGGCTTCCGAGAGGCAATATTTTGAGTATAGGTGCTACTTGTGGGAGAAGGGGAGAGGGGGACAATGTAACAGAGGGACAGAGACAGAGAGACAGAGAGAGACAGGCAGCAAAGGGAGAGATAAAGATGCAGAAAGAGGGGGTGTCTGGCTGGCTCAGTCCATGGAGCATGTGATTCTTGATCTCAGGGTTGTGAGTTTGAGTTGCCTGTTGGGTGTAGAGATTGCTTAAAAATAAAATCTTAAACACACAAAAAACAAAGGCACAGAGAGAGACTAGGTGTCTGCAATAGGTCAAGGATGCTTTCCTCTTTGGGTTTGGAGGGAAAACAAGAACCGGAGTGGAAAGACCCCTAAGGGGGAGGGAACAGGAATCAGAGATGGCTAAGATTTCACTGGCCCATGACAGTGAGCTTACTGTTGAAAGCAGCTTGTCCTGAATGTGGTTACATATTTCTCCCTGACTTCAGTTCTGTTTATTCTACTTGCTTAGTCAATCCTTCCTTTTTTGTGTAGGCTAGAAGTAAACAGCCAGGACCTCTGAAAATCCTAGGAATCCTATGTTTGGATAAACCATTAAAAAGTGTTGCCAGGGGCGCCTGGGTGGCTCAGTTGGTTAAGTGTCTTACTTCAGCTCAGGTCGTGATCTCGCGGTCTGTGAGTTCGAGCCCTGCGTCGGGTTCTGTGGTGACAGCTCAGAGCCTGGAGCCTGCTTCGGATTCTGTGTCTCCCTCTTTCTCTGCTCCTCCCCTGCTCACACTCTCTCTCTCTCTCAAAAATAAATAAACATTAAAAAGCATTGCCATGTATAAACAGAACATGTGATAAAATTGCACAGAACTTAACACACACACACACACACACACACACACACACACACACCAGCAAACTGGAGAAATCTGAACAAAATCAGGGGATTGTATCAATAACAATATCTTGATTGTGATATTTTACTACTATTTTGAAACATATTACCATTGAGGGAAATTGATCTTATTTATTTATCATTTATCTCAGGTCTTGTTTCTTTCGCCTGCCTTTATCACTCTTGGTCACCTCTCTCCCTCCCTCAGGGGACATGCTCATTGACCTCAGCCCAGGTCCTACCATCTATCAAGTGCTCACCGCCTGTGTGTCCTTCAGAGACATCACTCCCTCTGACTTCTCTGCCAGTGTGATTTACCTGTGATCTGGAAGGGAATGCATAGGACACAGGGGTTGGGGAGAGGGTTCCCCAGGGGACTGGATGTCAATCCTCCTTCTCAGAGGACTCTCTGCTCTCTCTGTCATTGTCCCTGGCATTCTCAGGACAGTAGGTCCCTCCAGGATGGGACCAGTGCTTTGGGTGGGACAGTGGATGGGACCCCCAGTTACAGGATTATAGCACTTCGAGGAGCAAGTTTCTGATCACAGGACTGCACTGAGATGTGACATAGCCAGGTATGATCACTGAAGACCAGATGGAAGGATCTTTCCTTCCTCCTTCCTCCCTCCCTCCTTCCTTCCATCCTCTATCCTTCCTCTATCCATCCATTCTATCTTTCCTTCCTTCCTCTCTCTCTCTCTCTCATCTATCGTTCCTTTCTTCCCTCTATTGTCTTTATCTGTTGTAACTATTATCTATCTATCCATCCTTCCATCCATCTATCCATTTGCCCATCCTTCTGTCTATCAATCTTTCCTTCTTCCCTCTATTGTCTACATTTGCTGTGACTATATTGCCTGTAGGAGTGTGAACCCACACCCATGCTGAGCACACAGATATGACATTTACATGCCCTTCTCCCCTACTCCTTGCCCCCTGCCTTCCCCTGCCTGACGTAATCACTAATGTGAAGTTTATATTTATCCTTCTTTTGCTTTTTCTTTTTTTTTTTGATTTTTTTAATGTTTATTTATTTTTGAGACAGAGAGAGACACAGCATGAGCAGGGAAGGGGCAGAGAGAGAGGGAGACACAGAATGTGAAGCAGGCTCCAGGCTCCGAGCTGTCAGCACAGAGCCCGACGCGGGGCTTGAACTCACGAACCGTGAGATCATGACCTGAGCTGAAGTCGGATGCTTAACCGACTGAGCCACCCAGGCGCCCCCCTTCTTTTGCTTTTTAAAAATAAATTTCATCGCATATTTACGCACATCTAAACAAAGTATGTCCCCCAGTTGCATGGGGCATACTTACCCTAAACAACTATTTGTCGCTTTTCTGAAATTCAAATTTAACTGAGTGGTCTGCATTTCATCTGGCAACCCTGTTTCAGATCTGGTCATTCAGCCCGGAGGGGAAGAGGCACAGGCTGGGAGTCAGGGCTGTTGTGAGCATGTAAGATGCCTTTGCGTGAATTAGGAAAAGACGCATGGACAAATTATAGAAAGATGCCCTCTGGGCTATTCCCTTTCCCTCTGGAAGGACGATAAGAACAAGGTGCTCCTTTTGGGCAGACCCATTAGGGAAAGGTGACCTTTCCTTAAGGCTCACTTGGCCCCCTCCCTTTGTGCAGGGTATACTCACCAGACCTGGACACAGCATCCTTGGTAAGAGTCAGAAGACCTGGATTCTAGTCTCGGCTCTGCCGCTCATTGGCTGGGTGACCTTGGGTGAGTCTTTTTCTTTCTTATATTTCCTTTCTGTGAAGTAGGGGAAACGAGATCCAATCTAATAATCTACAAGAAAATTCTAGGAGCAGGGAATCACGGATGTGAAAGAACTTTGACAAGTAAAATATTTTGCACAAATGAGGGTTGACACTATTTCCCCATAGGAGATCTGAAATTACCTGGTCCAATGCTTTTGTGCTATAGTCCAGGAAGCTGAGGTCCTGAGAGGGTATGTGACTTACCCAGAGACACACAGCAAGCTGATGACAGTTGGAGTGAGAACTCCTGGTCCAGTGTACCCTCTCTTCCACTAGGTGTCCCCACAGGCTTGGAAGGGTGCAGAAACCCTTCCCTCCCCTTGGGCCTCTCCTAGCACTGGCTTCGTCAGCAACAGCAGCTTCAGCCCTTCCCTTGGTGTGTATCTATCCGAGTAGACCCCTCTCCGGACTTGTCTGGAGAGTCATCATATATGGGAAGGTTGAGGAATGCTTGTGGCAGGATGATCATCAGGCAGAAGGAGGGGGAGTGCCCAGCAGACCTAGAGATCCTGCAAACCCGTGTCCAGGAACAGGGATGGGGTAGGGGCTAAGATGAGGTGTAGCAGAGAAAACGGAGCTTGGCAAATAGGATGTTTTGAGCTGCTGAGCAGCTAAAAGGGGGATGGTTTCTGTCAAGGTGAGGACGGACAATGCCCGGGAGTGGAGATAGCTAAGGAAAGGAAGCTAATCAAATGCGTCCCTTCTTACAGTGCCAGGACCTCCAGGAGAGTGTAATCTGGCCTAGACGGAGCCTAAAGAAGAGAGCATCCAAACTGGGGCCCTCGCTCCTTGGGCGTTTCGGGATGTAGAGCTGCTGGCTGCCTTGGGGATGAGGCGGGGCAGGGTTTGAGGGGATCCACAAGGGCTTGTGAAAGCTGCCTAACACCTTAGATGAGGCCATGCAGGTTGAGTGACTATGCTATGTACCCACCATTTGTCTTCCTGAAGATAGTCTGTACTCTCTACATACTTCAATAAAACATTTTGTTCTCCTCTATCCAGCGGGCAGAACTTGTGATATATCGTCAACAGTTTGGTGGGTAAGGGTCTTTGAAGAAGAAAGGGGCCCCTGGGTGGCTCAGTCAGTTAAGTGCCTGACTTCAGCTCAGGTCATGATCTTGCGGTTCATGAGTTCGAACCCTGCGTCAAGCTCTGTGCTGACAGCTCAGAGCCTGGAGCCTGCTTCAGATTCTGTGTCTCCCTCTCTCTCTGTCTCTACCCCACTCACACTCTCTCTCTCTCTCTCTCTCTCAAAAATAAAATAAACATTAAAAAGAATTTAAAGAAGAAAGCCCTGTTGTGGCTGGAGAAAGGAGTCTTCTATTTGGGGACAGGGAAGGTGGACTTATGGACCAAGGCTCCTTTTGTGTAGTAACTCACTAAACTGTGATCTAGGGTGATGGACTAAGTCTCCTGTTGTATCACGAGTACAAATAATAAAAAACCCAATCGCGGTGGCTTCATAAATTTTTTTTTAACTTCTTGTGTAACAGCTTGAGATATTGGTTCAGTGACTCAGTAGTAATGCAGCTGGTATATCTGTGACTAACTTATTTCCTCATGGTCACAAGGTGGCTGCTATAGCTCCAGGCATCCTAGGTTCAAGGCAAGAAAATGGAAGAAAAGGAGACTTCATCAGTCTCTGGCCCTCTTACTAGGGAAGCACAAACCACTGCAGAAGCCTTCCAGTAGACTTCAGTTGTCTCATGTAGCTCTCTCCTAGCTGCAAAGTAGGCAAGGAGAGAAAGTATGTCACTTTCTAGTATCTGTGGTGGAGGCAGGCTGGGGAGAAGTAGGTTGGCAGGGGATAGGTTAGCCAGCAACCAGCCTCTGACACATCCTTTTTGGGTTAAGCATAGCCAGCCCCAGCCATTGTTTTTTGGTTGTCCGGAGCTCTTTGCCTCCTCCATTCCATTCTCCATGGCAGCTACAGGACAGCTGTGGGCTTGGCAGGGAGAGGAAAGCAAGAGACTACTGGGTCAATACATGCACCTTGTAGTGTATGAGTCACCCCTCCAATATGAGATCCCTGGGTGGGAGGCAGTACCCTCATCTCTAGACAAAGCCTATGCATGGCCAACTGTGCATGTGCTAGTGGGTCCTGCTGGGATTCAATTGGACACGAGAGCGGTCACCCTGCACCCATTCTCATACCTTAGACCTCTTTCACCTGTTCCTCCGTGGGCTCTGCTGGGAGCAGGGTGAGACCCTGTTCTTAGAGGTCAGTGCCTCAGTCTCCCATTTCCAATATGCACTGTCCTCCACATGACAGCTGCTTCTGACACCAGTGTGGGAAGACTGGAAAAGGATGTGCCCAGCATGATGATTGCAGGCACCGATCCCGAGGCCGGAGGAGGAAGGGCTCCCAGCTCTCCTGTGCCCTCCTGGTGCTGTGAACAGTCTATCTCACGTCCTGCTCACCAGGCTTATCCTGGGCGAGTTTTATTCCCTGCCACTCCTCCTTCGGGGGAAGTCTCTGTTTGGGATTTTCCCTGCCTTGTCCTACACCCTTCTTCCCCCAACAATTCGACCTATCCCTATGAGATATTCTGCATGAGATTCAGCCCTCCTCCTGCCCTTTCTGGAGTGCTCATTATATTGGGGCTGAACTGCTTCAGTGCTCACCCAGGAGGAGTGGGATAGGCAACAAACACCTAGATCATGTGCTAATATTAATAGCTGGCCCCTTCATAGCATTTATTAAGTGCTAGCCCCCTTTAAAAATACTCATTTTTCAGGACGCCTGGGTGGCTCAGTCGGTGGAGCGTCGGACTTCGGCTCAGGTCATGATCTCGCGGTTTGTGAGTTCGAGCCCCGCAGAGGGCTCTGTGCTGATGGCTTAGAGCCTGGAGCATGCTTCAGATTCTGTGTCTCCCTCTCTCTCTGCCCCACCCCTGCTTGTGCTCTCTCTCTCTCTCTCTCTGTCTTTCAAAAATAAATGAATAAACATTAAAAAATTTTTTAAAAAATATTCATTTAAAAAATTATGGTAAAATACACATAACATAGAATTTGCCATCTGAACCATTTTAAGTGCATAGCTGAGTGGCCTTAAGTACATTCACATAGTTGTGCAACCATCACCACCATCCGTCTCCAGAACACTTTCAACTTCCCAAACTGAAACTCCATACCCATTAAAAAACAACTCCCCATTTCTCCCTCCCTCTTGCCCCTGGCAACCACCATTCTCCTTTCAATGTGTATGAATTTGACTACTCTAGGTACCATATGTAAGTGGAGTATGCAGTATTTGTCTTCTCGTGACATGTTTATTTCACCAAGCCTGTCTTTCAAGGTTCATCTATGTTGTAGCATGTCTCAGAATTGCCTTCTTCTTCAGGCTGAATAATACTCTATTGTATGCGTGTACCACGTTTTGTTTATTCACGCCTCCATCAATGGGCACATAGATCATTTTCGCCTTTGGGCTATTGTGAATAACACTGCTGTGAGGCCGGCCACTTTAAAAAAAACATGTAAAACACTCATCTATTTCTCACAACAGCCCCGCGTGGAAGGTATCGCTTTTAATTCTCATTTTATGGGTGGGGAAACTGAGGCATAGAGGTGAAAAGACTTGCTCAAATGACACAGCTGCAAAGAAGCTGGACCAGGCTTGTGAATCCAGGCAGTGCAGCTCAGGAGCTTAAGAGCTTCACCTGTAGCCCAAACTGTTATCTCACAGAGTGTCAGGGGAGCGTGGAGCTGGGCCTGGGGGAATTCCGGGAAGGCTTCTCCGTGGAGGCGACCTTTGAGCTGGGTTTTAAGAGTGAGTCGTTCACTAATGTCTAACAGAGAGGAGAAAGGCTAGCCACTTCTGGCAGAGGATAAACCTTGTGTGATGTGACTATTAATACAAGGACCCAGGCCCACTTCACAGGCATGGCCCCTGGGGTCCTGCGGTGGCGCAGATAAGAAAACAGAAGACTCTGGCTGGCGGCTACAGAATCTCAGGAGATTCCCCTCTCCCCACGCCTCCACCCTACCATATTATGGGAATAAATCACCATCCTAGGGCAAGCCAGACTTGGACAGAAGCTTCCACAAAGACTCCATAGGCTCTAAAAAGCATGTCAACTTTCCAATCTCTCCCACCCCAAGACTGTAACACCCCACATCCTCGTAGGGGTGGAGCTGGAGGTGATGGGTGGAATGGGGACAAGGAAGAAAAAAACACAGCGATGAGAGAGCTGTGGCTGTTGCCCTTTTTGCCCTTAAATGCAGACCTATCTTGCCCTAGTGCTTTCCGGGCAAGTGGTGATCGTTAGGCTCCATCAGAAACACTGACCAGTACAGCCATCTTGCCATTCCATGCTAATTTCAAAAACCCAAGTCTCCTTTTTTCTCCCCAGAGGTCTGAAGAAGCCCAAGTCAAGAGAAACAGTTGTTTACCGCACGTATTTTAATTTGCTGATTGAGGCAGGAAGGAGCAAAGGTTGGACATTCTGATCATCTTGGCTTCAATCAGCTTCAATGTCAGCACTGTGGCCATGGGGGAGTTTCCACAGGCTACAGACTTTCCTTATAGGAAATGATATTGAGACTTAAAGTTGCCCACAGGCACAGAGGCGGAATTGGCCGGGGGGTGCTTGGGGGTCAAGGTCTGCAGAGTATGGGCTCTGAGCAGTGTGCACATCTGGGCACATGGATGGATGTGTTGTGTGTAGGGTAAGTGAGGTGGAGAGAGTGTCATGATTTGAGATCCTAAGAAAAAGAACCAGGGGGCAGAAATATGCCATTTTGAAACAGAACAACACTAGTGTGCTAAAGATTGTTAGTGGTCCTCCCGGGTCCACTGTACCCACCATTCCTTTCGTATAATAGTGGTTTTTGGCCGGGCACATGGCTGCCACATCAACGACTACATTTCCCAACTTCCGTTGCAGCTAGACGTGATCAAGCAAGTGAATTATCGCCCTAGGGATGTAAGTTGAGTATTCTGCGCCAGCTTCTGGAAACCTTCTCTAAGATGTGGTACACGTGGACTCTTTGCTTTTTATTCTTACATCCTTTACCTGGCACATGGAAGCTGCCATCTTGGGCTATGAGGTCAAGGCCATACATGCTGAAGAAGGTAGAAAGAAACTGGGAACCTAATAATACGCGGCACCACATGAGCCCTGGACTTCTGTGAGAGACAAATAGCATTTGATTTTGTTTAAGTCTCTGATGTTGTTGTTGTTCTTCTTATTGTTGTTATTTTGGCAGGAATACCACAGAAGTGGTGTTGTGTCTCTTTCAGTGCATAAAGGGGTACATGATGTCCCATTTTGTCCCATTGCTGGTGATGGGCGACTCTGATCACTTGGACAGTGTTGTGTCAGCCAACTTTCTTTACTGTAAAGTGACAATTTTCCCCTTTGTGATTCACTAATATCTTATGGAGAGTCACTTTGAGATGATCAAACTTTTACCCAGTAGTTTTAGCATTCATGATGATTCTTGCCTGAATGATTATGCTAGTTGTCAAATACTGCTTTGCTAATTCCATCATTCTTTCTACACTTATTAGTTGACATTCAAATGTGAGGAAGATATTTCTTCCTTCCTTCCTTCCTTCCTCCCTTCCTTCCTTCCTTCCTTCCTTCCTTCCTTCCTTCCTTCCTTCCTTCCTCCTTCCCTCCCTGCCTTTTGTCTTCTGCCTGGATGGCCCTGCTGCATGGACCTGGACAGAAGACAAGACCCCTCATCCCTGGCAGTGAGGAGGCCTGGCACATTTGGGGCTGAGTGAAAGGCCAAATCTCACCAGGGTTGTGGCTGTCCCACTTCATCTTGCTGGGGCCTGGTTAGGACTGGGTCTTCCCTCCATCTCCAGTCTCATGTTGGTGGCCATGTGAGGTGAGCCAATGAGGTGGGGGTGTGTGGAGAGTGTATGGATGTACTCCTCCTTCATGTTGTCAAGGACAATGACGTGTGCTGGACTCCTTGTCCTGATCTCTGGGAATGGTGGCCAGACAGGTGAGAAGGACTGAGGATCACGTCATTAGAAGGACTTTGGGGTGCCTGTGTGGCTCAGTCAGTTAAGCATATGACTCTTGGTATTGGCTCAGGTCACGATCCTGTGGTTTGTGGGATCAAGCCCTGCATCGGACTCCTTACTCACAGAGTGGAGCCTGCTTGGGATTCTCCTTCCTTCTCTCTCCCTCTCTCTGCCCTGCCTCCCCTGCTCCCCCGCTCTCACGTGTGTGTGCTCTCTCTCAAAATAAATAAACATTTAAAAATAAAAAGGACTTTCACAATGTCCTCCAAACCAGCTGGTCCAGACATGTTGCGCCTGGTCGGATTCATGCCCCACCTCTGTTCTCTGGAGCCCCCGACCTAGGTAAATGCCCAGTCCTGCCCTGCTCTCAAGGAGCCCAAGGTTGGAGGGGGATCCATACAGTCAGTCCCCTCCCTGGAGCATCTTGGAGGAGACAGCCACGAACCTCAACTCTCACAGCAGAATGCAGCAGGCCTGTTCTAAGGCCCATACCACACCTGCCGGACTCTGCTGTCAGAACCCAACAGGGCACTGGGCAGAATCCGGGGACCCCAGAAACTCCTGTGGTCAGACTGACACAAATGCAGGAGCTCACAGACTCCGATGCTTACAGCCACTGCTGTGCAGTGATGCGTGTGTGATTTTGCACATGCATATATGTACGTATGCACACGCATGTCACAGAATTCTGTGTTATGAGGTAAGGCCATCTAAATTGTCCCTCTAATGTCATGTCTGCTAAATTCTCCTCCACTCCCCTTTCCTCCCTCCCTTCCTTCTGGACCTCAGGGGCACAGAATTAATAATACATCTTGGTGCACAACATCCTCTCATCATTGGTCCCTGCAAGGCCGTCTGTTATTAAACTAATAAATCAGTAGAAATACTGGAACAAATGCTTATGAAACAAACGCCCTAAAAACACCCAGAACATTGACAATTACTTATATTCACCCATGTGGTTCTCCCCTACCCTGTGCCCCTTCCTCCCCTCCAGAAGCAATGGCTGTTTTGAATCATGTGGTCTTCACTCCCTTCCTCTTTTTACAAAAAAAGCTTTACGGAAGCATTGTATCCCTACAAATTATGATTTTCTGGTTTAAGTTGTTTTATGTTTACACAAAGATATGCTGTGTTTAAGCTTTTAGGGGTTAACTTTTCCACTCACAATTCCATTGCTAAGCTCCACTGAATATCTGAGTAGGCGAAGAGATGACAGCTGATCACTAGTGAGGCCAATGTTCACTGCTCGTCTGGGCTAATGCTGGTTTTAGGCCAGCCTGCCGCCTGGAGAAATCGTATTTGCTGGTACCCGGGTCATGCTCCGTAGCTCTGGTGTACTTAACGGCTCCGTTTTATGGAACTTGGAAAAGCATATTTTTATTTGTAAATGATTATAGATATTTGTAAAGATCGAGTCCTTATTTTGATGACAGCTGTGTTAAAATGCTTGGTGCTCAATTACTGGCAGCCTCATTAAAGGGAAGAAGGCACTAAGCGGGTGAGGGAGGGACTTGTCCTTTGATTTCAGCACCGAGTACGCAGAGTCCTGGGCCTCCTTGCCCCACGCAGTCCAGGCCAGCCGAGGTCTTTGGCCTCGGTGAGCCCAGGAGCCAGCTGTGGTGCTGTGGGTGGCCCTCTCTGGGCCGCCTCACTGTGGGTTTACTCCTCTAGGAACAAGGAGGCAGGCATTCTCCCCATTTCCCATCTTGGGCAATACAGACTCAGCGTGGAGCAGTGGCTTGTTTTAGGCCCCCTAGATGGGCAGGCCAGAGCCAGGACCGGAGCCCGGAGCCCAAACCTGGAACCTCGCCCCTCTCCCGCTTCCAGAAGCCAGAACGAAGACGCTCCTCCCCTTCCTCCCGCCCTCCCAGCCCGCGTGCTCCGGGAAAGGGGAGGAGCTCTCCCGGCTCCTGTGACACCGTCGCCACGGCAACGCGGCCATACTGGCCCCAACGGACCGGGGGTTCTGGGCTGCGGCGGCCGCGGCCTCGTGGGCAGAGCCGGCGGCATGGACAGCCTCTTCGTGGAGGAGGTGGCCGCCTCCCTGGTGCGGGAGTTCCTCAGCAGAAAGGTGGGTCGCGCCGCCTCCGCCGCTCGGGGCCGCCGCTCCAGGGTTGGGGCGCAGTCTGGGGGTGCTCTGCAAGCCCCGCACTTCGCGGAGGGAGAGCCGCCCCTGCCGCCGCCTGCCCCGGGGATGCCCGACGGGAGCGCCGCTTTCCCGGCCTGCCGAGACTACATTTCCCAGGAGCCATCAGGCCCCGCGCAGTGCCCGCCCGCCACGCCGGCCCGCGGCCTCCGCCCTGCGCAGGCATCTCGCCCCTCCGGCGGGGGACGTGGCGCGGGACCCCGGGGACGGGGCCGGTGGGCGGCGGCCTGCTAAAGCACAGCCGCCTGGTCGGGGCCCCGTGGCCCGTCCCGGCACTTCCATCGCACCGGGAAAGAACGTCCCCCCGCCGGGGGAACCCAAGGGGCTGAAAAGCGTTCCCGATGGGTGAACCCTTCAGTCGCGCTCCGAGGTTGCAGCCTAGTTATTTTGAACTTCCATTGTGTTGCACCGGAAGACTTTCCGGAGTACTCAAAAGTTGGGGAGGTCCTTAGCAGTCATCTGCAATGCAGGTGGGGACACCGTGGGAAAGAGGTTACTGCGGATGCCAGTGTAGGAACAGCCCGTATTCCTCATTATAACTATACAGAGTGACTCACGGCTTGTCACTCACGGTGTCCTGTGGAGCAGGGGCCGTGGGCAGTTGTTTGGATTAAACATACATAGAAACAAAATCATTTTTTTTTAGAGATTTTATTTTAGTTTTCACTAAGTAATCTCTACACCCAAAATGGGGCTGGAACTCACAAGCTGGAGACCAAGAGTCTCATGCTTCTCCCAACTGAGCCAACCAGGTGCCCCAACAAAATAATTTTTTGTATGGAAAAGGGGAAGGGCTTTGGAATCAGGTGGAGGGTTCAAAAATAGCAACTGGTTAGCAGTGTGAGCTTGGGTACGTTACTCACTGCCTCAATTTCTTTGTCTGTAAAACAGGCCTAATAAGACTCACTCTGCAGATTTATGATGAGGACTAATAATAACATATGGGCGGGTGCCTAGGTGACTTGGTTGGTTAAGCTACCCAGTTTGGCTCAGGTCATGGTCTTGCGGTCTGTGAGTTCGAGCCCCCCATTGGGCTGTGTGCTGACAGCTCAGAGCCTGGAGCCTGCTTTAGATTCTGTGTCTCCTTCTCTCTCTGCTCCTCCCCCACTTGCATTCTGCCTCTCTCTCTCTCTAAATAAAGACATTAAAAAAATAAATAATATATGGGCAGTCCCCAGGCATTGCATCTGGTACATAGTAGGTACCTGTGTTCAGCAGTGTCTACACCCCTATCTCTTTTATGCATCTGTTTTGAAAGTATCTTTCTTTTTAAAAAATTTTTTTTAATCAAAAAAATTAAAATTTTTAAAAAATGCAGTGTGTCTTCATTGTATTTGCTCTGTTTTTATAGTTACTTGACCTTCCGTCACCAAGTCCTGGGCGCACATTGGATATCAGTGACACAGCCTTGTGAGGCTGCCCACCATCATCATTTCTTTTTTAATTTTTTAAAAAAAGTTTTACTTATTTTGAGAGAGAGAGAGCACCAGCCAGGGAGAGGGGCAGAGAGAGACAGAGAGAGAGCATCCCAAGCAGGCTACCAGCGCAGAGCCTGATGCGGGGCTCGATCTCACAAACCAAATCACGAGATCATGACCTGAGCCCAAGCCTGGAGTCGGATGCATAACTGGCTGAGCCACACAGGCGCCCCCCATCGTTTCTTTTAAGTCTGGGCCACCAAGCAAAACTCTCAGAGAGTTTTTCTCCTGACTTTCCTTTCTTGAGTACAAATGAAATCTAAAGTCCTCCGTGGATACCTGAGGCTCTCCCCTGTAGTCTGACCCCAGCTTAGCACCCCCAGCGTTGGTTCCATCCTCTCCCACTTGCTTTCCCCTGTTCCACTTGTGGCTCCCCCAAGTCTGTTTCCTGCAGGAGGTCTTCTTGGATAAGTCCCGTTGGAATAACTGACTTAACCTTGTCTGTGGCTTGCTCATTGGCAGTCACGTTATAGTTTATACATCTGTGGTTTATACGTCTGTTTCTACATCTCACCCACTAGACCAGTCCACAGAACTGACGCCTGATCTGGGTTGAACCTTGGCAGTCGTCTGGTTCACTGGGCCTCCTCTCCCTGCCATTTTTTTTTTAAGTAGGCTTCACACACAGCTTGGAGTCCAGCATGGGGCCTGAACTCACGATCCTGATATCAAGAACTGAGCTGAGAGCCAAGAGTTGGATGCTTAAGCAACTGAGCCCCCCAGGTGCTCCTTTCTCTCTCTCTCTCTCTCTCTCTTTTTTTTTTTTTTTTTTTTTTTTTTAATCTGGGCACACTAAAGCTCTGACGTGAGAAAGGGGTTGCTCACAGTCACTCAGAAAGTTGTGGGGACGCCTGGGTGGCTCAGTCAGTTAAGTGTCTGATTTCAGCTCAGGTCGTGATCTCACGGCTCCTGAGTTCGAGCCCCACATCAGGCTCTGCGCTGGCAGTGTGGAGCCTGCTTGGGATTCTCGCTCTGTCCTCTCTCTCTCTCTGCTCCTGCCCCACTCGTGCTTTCTCTCTGTCTCAAAATTAATAAATAAACTTTAAAAAAAGATAAGGTTGTGTACAGCTGGGATTGCAGTCCAGAGCGACTGCTTTCCTCCTCACCTTCTGCTCCAGAGCAGAGACCATGTACTCCCCTCCGGGCTTGGCCCCAGGCAGGTAGAACCTAGAGACGTCCCATCGTGGTGTGAGGTACCTTCTAGTCATCTGTTCGTTTTCTCAGATCCTCATAACCGTCCTGGAAGACAGGAATACCTGTTCCCTTTCACGTAAGACGATCATGAGGAAACGTGCCCCTGGTGCGCAAGTTAGATCTTGTCACATTCCTCTACTCAAAACACCCTCCACGGGCTTCTTACTTCAAGCAGAAGAAAATCCGAGGGAAAGCCTCACCAGGGCCTGCAAGACTCTCTACGACCCTGCTGCAGGCCATGCCTCCGACCTCACCTTCCACTGCTGCCTCATGTGCCCCCTACCCTACATCGAATCCAGCTACACTGGCCCCTCCAAGCATGGCCGGCCCTCAGGGAGAGCCATGATAGTCTCCTGCAATGTCAGGGCCTTCCAAGGTGACTCTTCTGGTGCCCCAGCCTCCCTCTCCTGCGGTGACTTGTCCCCATCCCACCTCCGCCACCCTTTTCCAAGTGGTCATGTCCTAGGCCTGTTGTTCCCAGCAGGGCACCCTTTCTGTCATCTGTCTGGGCATTCTGTCATTCCTCACTTGCGGCTCACCTCCCTCAACAGCCCGGCATAAACTGTTCTTCAGTCTCACTCACGTCTGCATTCCACAGTTCCTGCCAGCTTTCCCCGGCCCGAACCCCTGCCCCCCAGCCCTGTCGTGACCTCTCCCCACTTCTTACCCACCCTTCATTATAGTCACACCCTCAACAACGTGCTCACCTCCTTTGCCCTCCTCTTCTTGCATCATAGCCCCCCACCCCCACCCCGCCCCAAGTTTCCAAATTCAGCCGGGCCTCCCCCATGCCTGCCCTGCAAGCTGAGCGGGGCTGGAGGAAAACACAGCACCGTGTCCACGTTTTCACGGCCCTTCACCATCCCCCCGCCCCAGGCATGCCTGCGTACCTGGTTAGCCCTCTCCAGCCCGTTCCCTCTCTCCGCCCTTGGATGACCGTTTCACACCTTCTCTCTCCTCCAATCCCAAAGCTTCTTCCCCATTCTCAGGTCACCGGGGAAGCAGAAGCGGTCTTGAGAAAACTCCCAGCAGCCTGTACCGCCACAGTTGCTAGCCTTCCTGGGCCTGAGCCATCACTCCAGCCTCTGTCCGGCGCCTACAAGGGAATTCTCCATACCCCTGGGGAAGGCCACCCTCTCCCCGCATGCCTGTCCCCGCTAGCCTGCTCAAGAACACTGCTGTCGTCACCTCTTTATTGCATATATATTTTGCCTTTTCTACTGTCGCTCCTACAGAATCCCATCCTGAGCCTCAAGTCCCTCCAGCTATTGGCCCATTTTTCTTCTCTCTTCTATAACCAAACCCCATGGAAGAGCTGTGTGTGCTCCGATTCTAATCCTGCTTCGGACTTGCTCTAACCCACTCTAATCCGGCTTCTGTCCCCACCAATCCTTGGAAACAACTCTTGTCAAATTTGCTAATGATCTTTAATTTTCAGTCCTCACACTTCTTGATCTAACATTGTGTTTGGACAGTTGATTGTTGACTTTTGTGAAATGATGCGGTGGGAGCGGGTGAAAAGAACAGCATGGACTGATTGTATTTTTTTAAAAATTTTTTCTAATGTTTATATTTATTTTTGAGACAGAGAGAGACAGAACATGAGAGGGAGAGGGGCAGAGAGAGGGAGACACAGAATCCGAAGCAAGCTCCCTCCTGGAAGCTCATTCTGCTTGGCTTCTGGAGACCACCTTCTCCCACTTCCTGGCCTCTGCTATGATTCTTTGCTGGTCCCTCTTGTTTTCTGGAGCTTTATGTGCTGGGGACTCAAAGACTCAATCTTCTCAGCTTCTCTCATTTTCCAGGTGCCTCTGCCGGTCTACTGGATCCCAGTGCTGTCAATATGCTGATCATTCCCAAATGCCTGTCTCTGGCCCAGGTCTCTCTCAGAACTCTTACATTCTTTCCCACTGCCGATTTTATATTTCCACGTGGATATGCAATAAATATCTCAGCACATCCCAAACCTAATTCCTGATTCCCTCTGTGTCTTGCAATTTTCCCCATTTCAGTAGGCAGTGTCGCTGTCTTTCTGGTTGCTTGGGCCCAAACCTTTGCAATCATTCCTGGCTTTTTTCCCTTTCATATACCCCACTTCCAGTCCATCAGCCCATCTGTTGGCTTTAGCATCAGAGCACATAGAGCGCATAGCCACTTCTTTCCACTCCTCTTGCAAACACCCTGGTCCAAGCCACCTAGATAGCATCCTAACTAGTTTCTGCTTAATACCTTGTCTCCAAAAAATCTGTTCTCAACCTAGCAGCCAGTGATCCTTTAAAAATACAAATCAGGGGCATCTGAGTGGCTCAGTTCGTTGAGCGTCTGACTTCGGCTCAGGTCATGATCTTGCTGGTGACAAAGTTTGAGCACCGCGTTGGGCTCTGTGCTAACAGCTCAGAGCCTGGAGCCTGCTTCGGATTCTGTGTCTCCCTCTCTCTGCTCCTCCCCCTCTCATGCTCTGTCTTTCTCTGTCTCAAAAATAAATATAAACATTAGAAAAAATTAAAAAAAAATACAATCAGTCCATGCTGTTCTTTTCACCCGCCCCCACCACACCATTTCACAAAAGTCAACAAGGCCTTTCCTTATCAGGCTCTGGGCAGCCTCTCTGACCTCATTTCCTGTGACTTTCCCCTGGTCATGCGACTCTAGCTGTACTGGCCTCCTGTGACTGCCACGGGGCCTTTGCACATGCTGTTCCTTGCCGAGAACACACTTCTCCCAAGTGTCTGCATGGCCTGCTCCCTTACTTCCCTCAAGTCTCTGTTCTAATGGCACTTAATCATGAAACCTTTCCTGACTACCCTTTTATTAAAGTATCACACCTTTCCTTCACCCCCTCCTGGTCCTTTCTGTCTCTTGCTCTGCTAAACTTTCTCCCCACCCCCCCCACCCCCCCCACCCGGCGTATTATGTTTGTTCCCTTTTCCCTCACCGAATATAAGCTCCATGAGGGCTAGGACTTTGATCCATTTCCTCCTCTGCCTCCAGCAGCCGAACTAGTGGACCAGTGATTCGTTCCCTTCATTTCACAAATGGGAAAACCGGAAGATAGGAGTGAGCATAAGTAGCTGACTATGGAAAACAGTGTCCCTCTTCTGTGTCTCTGCTCTCCCCGTTTTATCTGTGCATAGTAGTGCACGTCAGCAGCTGCTGCACTGTACGTGTACCCCTTTGTTTGTGGTCCACTTCGCCAACAGAATTTCTGCACCCTGTGAAGGGGTGGGGTTTGTCTTATTCCTTCTGTATCTCCTGCATCTAGAAGAGCCCGCCACCTAGTAGGTGCGTGGGAAATGTTTGTTGAGTCATGACGATTAAACGAACCAATGAGACCAAGGACTGGCTGATTCCCGAGGGCATCCTTGCCCACTGCCCTGGTGGTTTTCAGACGTCAGTGTGTACCACTGTCCCAGCGAGTTTGTTAAGTGTGCCAAGACTTGCCGATCTGAACCGTTGACAAACGTGAAGAGTTATCTAGCAGAGAGGGACTCTCGTTATGGTTTCTGCCTCACTCCGACTGGAAGGAAAGCCGTGGGGAAGGTGCTTGCTGTGAGCCCCACCTCTCCTTCTAGATCCCTCTCCCTGGAGTGCCCACACTTGCCCCTACCTTTTCCCCAACATGTACACCCATTTCTTTCTGTTCTCCCCCCTCAACTTCCTTTTTATTCTCTGTGGTTCAAGGTTGTGTTGGTACCTCTTTTTGTTTTCACAAATTCTTCTTCCCTCGTTTCATGACAGGCAACAGGTCTTGTCTCGTTTGCCCATCAGCGGGAGCCTCTGTGAGATTCTGAACACAGAGGCTGGGAGAGAAATTGAGGCCTGGCTAGCACTAGGGTCTGGATCGTGAAGAGCAGAGGGGCCCCTTGGTGCCAGGCTGAACTGTTTGTGAGGCATCTCTTCCTTCTCTACTGCTCTGTGATCACCGGAGCCTGGGGAGGTGGGCAGGTAGTCGGTTCTTTTCCAAATGAAGAAGCCAGGTTCCTGGGAAGCATAGCGCCTGTCATTGCCAGACTATGTTTTAGCTGGGCCTTCTGGGAGGTCAGGGCTGGATGACGGCAAGTGGCTTTCCTGGGAACTCAGCAAACGTTTACCATGTGCTTCCAGCGGGCCCCAGGCCTGAGCTTGCTGACTCACAGGCTGGGATGGCGGAACCCCCTGTCATGTGATCCTACTGCGTTACCCGGGCAAATCAACCCTTGCTCCCACCTGAGAAAGGAGTCATTATTGGCCTTTTGCTTATTTCTTTTTTCCTTTTGCTTATTTTTATTTGTTATTTATTTATTTATTTATTTATTTATACTTTAGAGAGAGAGAATCTTTTCTTTTAATGTTTATTTTTGAGAGAGAGAGCGAGTGAGCACGAGCAGGGGAGGGGCAGAGAGAGAGGGCAACAGAGGATCTGAAGCAGGCTCCACACTGACAGCATTGAGCCCGATGTGGGGCTCCAACTCGTGAACCATGAGGTCATGACCAGAGCCGAAGTTGGACGCTCTACCGACTGAGCCACCCAGGCGCTCCTCCTTTTGTTTATTTTTAAAGCTTCATATTCTGTGGCTCCAAATCTGTCAAACCCAGAGCTCCTGAGCCAGCCTTGGGCGAGTCAGTAACCTGAATCTCACTTTCCTTTTTTTTAAAATGGGACAACAAGTCCAACCTTAGCTCAGCCCATGGGGTCACTGTAAGATTCAGAATAATAATTATGAAGATGTCGGGTGTAAAGGTTATATAAAAATAAATTCTCAAGTCAGCTTCTGGTGCTTGCAGTATCCTTGCAAGGAAGGCAGGACAGGAATGATCATAATGAACATCAACAGTCTTTTGTTTATAACCTGCATCAGGGAATGAAAGGTTTTGGTTTAAAATGAAAAGAATGATTCAGATTTCTTCCCACAGGGCTTAAAGAAGACATGTGTGACCATGGACCAGGAACGCCCACGCTCCGACCTCAGCATAAACAGCAGAAACGATCTCCGCAAGGTTTTGCATCTTGAATTTCTCTACAAGGAGAACAAGGTACATGCTTTTAAGGTGTGGTGTAATGTTCTGGAACTGAGATTGGCAATGTCAGAGCACTCGTGGGCCCGGCCAAGCTGTCGGAGATGGGTGGCGGGAGGCTTGCTGTGCCTGTGGCCGGGGAGAAACAGACCCAGCCAAGTGCCGACAAATCCCAAGTGTGAGTTGGGTTTCCAGCCTCAGGGAGGCCCCGGGCCGCCCCTGTGGGCTTATTGCGCATGTGTGGCTATGAAGCTCACTTTGAACCTGGGCCTATGACAGTTATTCCCTGTGCTCCCTCCTCCCTCATGAGGCTGTGTTTAGTCAGACTAAAGAATATAGTGTTGGGTTATACTAAAATTTTCCATTCCCTGCCCGTGTAAGATTTTCCTTCTTCAGTTCTGAGTAATAGCTTATTTTTGAGTCCACTGTGACATTTAATTAGGCAGACCTGGGGCTTGGGCTCAGCTAACCCTGGTGCACCGGAGTTGAGGTAGCAAATGGAACAGCACTTCTTTGGTTGGGGGGCTGGGGGGGCTCCCCTGACCCCTCGGCCTTGTCCCTCCCTCCCCCTACCGGCTGTTACAAGCTTCCACGGCACGGCGCCGTGTACTTTTTCCTTTGTTGTGCTCAGCACACTTATAATAGACTGTGTGGTAGTTTAATTAGTATCTGCTTCCCGACCACCTTGGATGTGGCAGGAGGCCAGAGAGGGCATCTCTGTTGTTCACTATTGTATCTCCTACTTAACATGTTGCCTGAGGCCACGGCAAATGGTCCATGTGTATTTGTGGATTCTATGACTGACTGAATGAATGAAGCTACCATTCTGGCTTAATTGCTTTTTCTGCCATGAACACGGTATCTTCTTCTTCTTTTTTTAATGTTTATTTATTTTTGAGACAGAGAGAGACAGAGCATGAATGGGGGAAGGTCAGAGAGACAGGGAGACACAGAATCTGAAGCAGGCTCCAGGCTCTGAGCTGTCAGCACAGAGCCCGATGCAGGGCTCGAACTCACAGACTGTGAGATCATGACTTGAGCTGAAGTTGGACGCTTAATCGACTGAGCCACCCAGGCACCCTGAACATGGTATCTTCTAATTTGCTTGAAGAATGGGCTCTCCAGTAGGTATTGCCTTGTGGTAAGGAATAGTGTCAGAGTTGGAAAGAATCTAATGATCATGCAGTTAAGCATTTATCATAATTTTTTGAAAAGGCAATAAAATGATATTTCCTGCAGAAGTCCAAATATGCAAAACAAAGAAGGGAAATCCCCTAGTTAGATTGGGGATAAAGAGGACTTGCCTTCTTGGCCTTTTAGGGCAGCCCCTCAGGGCTGGACTAAGCAGCTTCTATTTTTTATTTTATTTTTTAAGTTTATTTATTTTGAGAGAAAGAGAGAGTGTGTGAGTGGGGGAGGGGATGAGAGAGAGGGAGAGAATCTGAAGCAGGTTCCACGCTGTCAGCGCAGAGCCCAATGCAGGGCTCAAACTCATGAGACCATGACCTGAACGGAAATCAAGAGTTAGACGCTGAACTGAGTCACCCATGTGCCCCAAAGCTTTGAAATTACTGATAGAATGGGAGACCCATCTGGAGGAGCTGTGAGCCAGAGAAAAGTGGCTTGTCAAGATCTCACAGTGACTTACGGGGTAGGGGTGAAGCTAGAACCAGATCTGATTCTCAGTCCTACTATAGTAATGGCAGTCAAGCTTCCTGTAATTGTAACCCTGTACGCAAACGATATCTTAGCAGATGAGGTTAGAATGGGAGTGGGACGCCCCCCCCACCCCAGCCCTCCAAGGCTATTTCTGAGACATCTGGAAAAACGTCAGAGCAGCTCAAAACCTGCCCTCGCACGTGTCACATAGCCCAGGGAGGAACCCAGGCCAAGTTTCCCTCAAACGAACAATGGTATCAACCTACAGGAACACTTAGGTTGCCACAAGTTCCTGTGCCTGACTTTGATGAGAAAAGGGCAGTGGCAGCCAGGTGAAGTCCTGGCATAGGTTCAGTAAAGACATCAGATCGATGCCCTTCATCCTTGGTCCCGGTGTGATACCGCTGCCCCTCCACCGCTTCTGTGTGGTCGGCTGGGGTCCTGTAGACCCCAGCACCAGACACTCAGCAGATCTCCATTGGCTGCATTTCAAGGCAGCAGAGTAGACTGTATATTTTAGAAAGGCTTTTCCATAGAAAGTGAGACGGGTAACCAGAAAATCAAATAACCCTGCTGATGCACTGGGATTTTTTATGTAAATGCAACTTTACTTAATTTCCTGGAATCATCTTTGCCATTCAAGTTATTTTTATTTCTGCACTATAATATAGTCTCCCTAAGGTAATAATTATCTGAAGATACTTAAGATATTTTCATTAGATCTTGGTAAGTGCCCTGATTATTTGATTTTTACAGTAGTTATTATACAATGAAATGAGCTTATATTTTACAGAAAGACATATTTATTAACCTATCTATTGCATAATGATTTTGACATTTGCACAAAGCTAGCCTGCTTCTAGGAAAGCCCTGCAATTTAATGTTAGTTCCAGGAACTTGTTTTTCCCTATTAAAGATAGAATATATAAAAATGCCAATGTAAAATTAAGTTTTTGAAAAATGGTGTCTAGATTCATATAAAGGCTGTGAAGAGCCACAAAGTATAATTCATGTAACGCAGGGCTATAAATCTCTCGTACTGAAAGAAAAATAGGACGGTCTAAATTAATTATGCAACGCCTTTCCCCTGACTCTCTTCCTTGTGAGTTTCATTTAGACTTAGACAAAATAGTTCTTTTGGGCCCCATTCTAAAAAAATAAAGCTGTCCCCTTATTTTGACTGCCTGATAAGTCTGTTGCTGTTGGTCATAACCCATTTGGCTGTGGGTGTGGGTCCCAGGATTTTGCTGTGCAGAGCAGGGGAATAGGAATAGGGAAGGACTGGATGTGCCTGAGGGTCCTCTCTGTGCCAGGTTCTTTGTCAGGCGCTATATTGCTCCGATTGCGGACTCACCAAATGTCCCGTGTCTGACCACACTTCCCAACAGCTTGGTGTTCCTGGGCAAGTGGGGTGGGGACTGACACAGTTCCATGGCCCGAGGTCAGCCTGTGGATTGCTGCTTGGATAACTATGTCCAGCTTACTTAGGGGAATTTTAAGACAAGTCAGGACTCCAATCTTTGCAATTCTGGCTTACTTAGTAAGACACAGCAGGACCTGGGAATATGTATTTTTAAAACCTCCAAAGATGATATTTGGTATTGTCAGGATTGGGAAATACTGAGATCATTTCTTTCTAAAACCGACCACTAAAGAGTTTCTTTCTTTCTTTCTTTCTTTCTTTCTTTCTTTCTTTCTTTCTTTCTTTCTTTCTTTCTTTCTTTCTTCCTTCCTTCCTTCCTTCCTTCCTTCCTTCCTTCCTTCCTTCCTTCCTTCCTTCCTTCCTTCCTTTCTTTCTTTCTTTCTTTCTTTCTTTCTTTCTTCCTTTCTTTCAAGATTCTGGTGTAGATTGAGTCAATCCTGATGGCCTCTCATGTTTTTTTGCAATAGACTGCTGCAGAAGAGTCCCTGTGGTCCCCAGTGTCCAGTGTTAAATGCAGAGCACACAACCTTAGAGCACATTCGGGTCCCAAGTATTTATAAACTTGTAGAGTTAATGATCCCGAAAAAAGGTTTAGTTTTTTTTTAAATGAAAAGATATCTATTTTCTAAAATTACTCCTAGGAGAAAAACCAAGAGGAAATTTTCTTGGGTATTCTTCTATTCATATCATATTTTATTACAGTTGTTCATCGGATCGCCTGACCCATGCATCAGATGATAGTTCTTTTAGGATAGAGATTTTTGTCTTCATCTCTGTTATACCATGGCACCTCACACATGGTAGGCAGTCACTGAATACTTGCTGAAAGAAAGAGTGTATGAATGAATAAGAAGCTGATAAACTATGTCAAAGAACTGGACTAGTCCTCTTTTCCACCTTTTTCCCCTGAAGTTGTACCTGTGGTTAATGATACTTTTTCTTCCAATGATAGGCAAAGGAAAATCCTCTAAAAACAAACCTCGAACTCATTACCAGATACTTTCTGGATCACTTTGGGAATACTGCTAACAATGTCACTCAAGAAACACCAATTCCTGCACTCTCAATTCCAAAGAAAAATACCAAATCGCCACCGAGATGCTCAGAGACCACGCTGGTGAATATATATGACCTTGCAGATGAAGATGCAGGATGGAGAACATCGTTGTCAGAAACAAGCAAAGCCAGGTATCTCTTCTTATTTACACTGTGAGTTGGTTTCCTATCACTGCTGTAACAAATGACTGTAAATGCCGTGGCTATAACAGTCAGGGTTTTCCAGAAAAACAGAACCAATAGGAACCAACAGGATGTGTGTGTGTGTGTGTGTGTGTGTGTGTGTGTGTGTGTGTGTGTGTACATACATGCAAATATATATGCACATATATATGTGTATGCGTATTATATATACATACATATATTATTTTAAGGAGTTGGCTCACATGATTGTGGGAGCTGGCAAGTCTGATATCTGTAGGGCAGACTGGTACACTAGAAACTTAGGCAGTATTCTGTGTTATAGTCCTGAGGCAGAATTCTCTGGGAAACCTCAAGTTTTGCTCTTAAGGCCTTCAACTGATTGAATGAGGCCCACCCATATTATCTAGGGTAATCTTCTTTACTTAAAGTCAACTAATTATAGATGTTAGTCCTATCTTAAAAACACCTTCATGGAAGCATCAAGGCTAGTATTTGTCCAAACAACTAGGCAACATGGCCTAGCAAAGCTGACATGAAATTTAACCATCACCATGTCTTAAAGCAACACAAATATATTATCTTACAATCCTGAGGTCAGAAGTTCAAAACTGGTCTGGGTTAATGACAAGGTGTCAGTAGGGCTTGTTCCTTCTGGAAGTTTTTGGGGGCAAATCTGTTTCCTTTCCTTTTTTGGCTTCTAGAGGCTGCCTGCATTCCCTGGCTTGTGGCTGCTCCCTCTGTCTTGAGGGCACATCACTCCAGCCTCTGCTTCTGTCATTGTATCCTACTCCAGACACTGACCTCCTGCCTCCATCTAGCAAGGGCCCTTGTGACTCCAGTGGGCCCTCCCAGATAATAGAGGATAATCTCAAACTTTAACACATGTGCAAAGTCCCTTTTCCACGTAAGATAGCATTCATGGGTTCTGGGGTCAGGGCATCTTTGGGGGGCCATTATTCAGCTTCCACATTGTGTGCTTTCCAATTCCCTGTTGTGGGGCACTGTTACCTTTCTCTGGAGGCCTTGGGAGTAGAGGTGGATGCGAGGGGGATGCTCATGGTTCAGATGTTTAACATTTGTCAGGTTCAGGGGCTTGCTTCATTTGCATTTTCTTAAAAACGAAACAAAACAGGTACAGAATTCCCAAAGCAAGTTAACACTGTAGAATTAGACACATCTGAAAAATAAGGCCTTTTGGACCTCTTAGGGAGAAAATGAATTGGGATTCTGGATTGAACCTCCATTATTTGGAAAGCAGTTATGTTACATTACAAACTTAATAGCCGCCTGTAGTCACCACCAGTGAGTCTAACTCCCCGGGACTGGGTGTTTCCTTCCGGCTCTGTTGAGAAGCATTTTCTTTCCTGAGGGTAGCCAAAGTATAGGGTCTGGGCATCGAGCTGCCAAAGGATGAGCACCGTTAAAAAACATTAACACAAGGCTTCGGATGTAAAAGTGAATCAGGGTGCTGCGGAAGAAGGTGGTTCTTCTTCGGAGATGCTCACCGCCTGGCTGGGAAAATAAATATTTCTGAGACGATGAAGAACCAGCAAAAGAAAGTAGTCGAGGCTCCCGAGTTCCACCCGGTTGCCCAAGCTACATATTTGGGTGTTATCCTTGACTTCTCCTAGTCTATCATTTTTGCCTCCATGAGTCCTTAATGACACTAGACTCTTGCCTACTTTCTCTGCCCCGACAGCAGTGCTTCAGTTCATACCCTCCCCTCTTGCCTGCACTGACTCCCACCGGCTCTTCCCTGGTCTCTAGGCCTCTAGTGATCTGCTTGAGTGCACCCTCCACCTAAGAGAGCATGAGCTTCCTACAAACGAGTCTGGCTCTGCTGGCTTCCCCACGGAAAGGCCTTCAGATGTTTCCCATGGCTTCCAGGAAAAATCCAAACTCCTAAGGGTAACTTGCAAAACTCTTTCCACAGTCAGCCTGCGTGGCTCACTTGGGCCTGTCCTGCTTTTACAGGCCTCTGTGTTCGTGCCCGGGGCCTCTGATTATCTCCTGCCTACTCATTCCTACAGACTCCGTGCTGTCCCCTCTGCAAGTCGTTCTCAGCTTCTCCAGGCTGGTTCTGAGCCCTTCCTCTGCCAGACATGCCCCAGTCATGGCACATATGACCGCTTCTCTCACATGTGACCCAGTGCTTGGTGATAAGCAGCTTGGCACAGAGCAGCAGTCAGCGCCCCTTTAGGCCAGAGTCTAGTGGTAGAAAGCATCCCAGCCTGTGTCAGAAAGGCTCTGGGTGATCCATCACAGATCATAGGCGAACATTCTCTTTATCTGGGTCTCTGGCTCTGTTCTTTCTCATTTTTGTTATTCCTCCTTGCTTACATCCCTGTGTTTCACCTTCTTTTGTTCTCTTGCTCTCTCTCTTTCACATACACCCCCCCCCCCCACACACACACACAATCTATCTTTCTTACTCTCTTTCAATGCCGAGCAACCCAGGAAAGAAGGCATTAGCATGCCCAACTTAACTGGACATTAACTGAATAGTTGTGGGAAAATTTACCACAGGTCTCTATCCACCAATCTCAGTGAGGTACAGTAAGACTGGGTTCCATGTAACTCATGACTGTATTGAAGGGCTATGGTTTTCTATAACTTGGGTCTGGAATAAGGATGCTCTTTATATTTGAGGATACACAATATCTAAGGATATTTGAGGAATCCTGTCATGGGTCATCAATTCTGATTTTGTTTCTTGTTTCCTGGTCTTATTTTATAGGTCAGATTTGCCCTGATATGAAAGTATTTTCTGTTCTTTACCTTAATGATAGGCACTGGCTGGTTAGAACCCTGGCTGGTTAGAACCCTCGCGTAGTTATGAATGGGCTTGCTCTGTGTGCCTGTTGAATGTGGAATTTGTTATCAATGTTAGCTGTTCCTTTCGGGGAATCTGTCTTAATGGAGATATATCTTTTTTTGCAGACATGACAATCTTGATGGGGATTTACTTGGTAATTTTGTATCATCCAAAAGGCCCCCACACAAACGTAAGCCCACGCAGGCTGTCCCAGGTGAAAGTCCCCCCGTGACCCCTGCATGGGAGAAGATGGACAGGCTTCAGTTGTCAGAACCTTCCTTGGACACGAAAAGGATGGGAGAGAAGATCAGGCCAAAGTCTGGCCTGATTGTCCGAGGCATGATGACCGGGCCCATCGCCAGTTCCCCGCAGGTAGGGTTGCCGATCTCACTGCTCGTGTGAGAGTGGAAAGTGAGAGGCAGGCAGGGCTTAAGGAGCTGCCTGGGATCATTGGAGGGTTCCCCACGACGTAGTCCAAGAAGCGGGGAGCTGTGAGCTGGGATGGGAGGAACACCTGCCTGTGTCTTCTCTGGTTGTACTGACAAAAAGACAGTACATGACTGTCAGCCAGACAGTGTACGATCCTTATGGGATCAAGGCCAGGCCTCGTTTCCTTCCCTGCCCTCAGTTTACCCACATGTCAATGAGGTGGATGCCATGGCTTTGTCTTCCTTTGCTGAGTGAGAACACATGTATCTTCTAGTTTTACCTTTGCCATTCAGGAGTGGTGGGTGACCCATCCGAGTCTAGAGAAAATCTTTTTTATTTTTTTAAGACATCATAGTTAAAAGGGTAAAAGAAATCCCAACCCTAATAGTCTCATTTGCTTTGCTTTAAAAAGAAATTCTAATAATTTCACATCATTCTTTTATAGTCTTCCTTAAGGAGAGGCTCTGGTAGGGTCGCGTTAGGTGGGGGGACTAAACCAAATGAGAGAATGAATATAAAAGGAGTTTGTGAAACGGCAAAGAAACAGAAAACCAAAGGAAAACCAAACACCAAGTCACAGTGTAGTATTAGTCAAACGAGGGAGCCTGAGCAAACCCACATAGGTCATCGGTGTCCATGGCTGGTCACGTCCTGTCCTGTGCTGCATGGCTAGATGTGGGCTGTGGCTCTAGAGGCTGGTGTTATTCTCCCATTTCACTTGGAATCAAGACATAAAGAAGCCGACCCTCTCCCTGCCTCTGCCTGCGTCTTGTGGGGTTTTGGTCAAGGTCTTTATTCCTCTTGGCCATGGTCTTGTTTGTTAGATCAGGTGGCTAAGGCTCTGCCGAGCACTGGGATTTCACAGCTTGGAGATGGTTCTACAGTCTTGGTGTCCAGATCAAGGAGGCGAACCAGTGTGTGGCTCACAGTGCACGTTCACATCATGTCCCATCCTCGTGTCTTGTGTATTTGGAGAGGGACTGGACCATGCCTAGAGGAAAGCCGCCAGGAAGGTGAAGAGTTTGGCGGAAGTGGCAAGATTTGGGAATGTTTAGTCTTGGGAAGAGAAGACAGAAGGTGGGAGGAGGGGCAGAACAGAAGAGATTTCTTCCAACACGGATGTGGGAATAACCTGGTCCCAGGGTGGCAAATGCCTGCAAGTGCCCGATGCTGTGCCTGCAGCAGACATTGCTAGTGGGCTCAGTGTTCTTTTCCTGTCAAGCCTGGATGTGACGTCACAATCTCCTGGGCATCTTCGGCCGGTGCTCCAAATGGGTGGACTGGAGTGGCGAGGGAGATGATCCCTATCAGGCCTCTTGAGCTTAGGCTGTGGGCCTCCTGAGAGCAGGGACTCTGCCATACTTGTGTGCAGAGCGCAGTGTGGGCTTGCTGGCCCTTTGTTGGGGTGAGTGGTGTAGCCTGGCCTGATGTCTCCTGAGAGCACACCTGGGACCAGCAGGTGGAGGCCCGTATGAGGAACTTCAGTCAGAGATGCTTTAGGAGGAGAGCAGGCCATGTCGGAAGCCACTAGACTAGTTGGGTCAAGGGGAAACCAGGGACGCTCTCTGCTGGAGACATTGTTTTACACCCTATCAGTGGTTCTCAAACCACTGTAGTCTCAGGGTCTCTCCATACTCATAAAATTACTGAGGGACCTGAAGAGCTTTTGTTATGTGGGTTATAGCTGTTGACATTTGCCACGTTAGAAATTAAAACTGAGAAATTAAAAAAAAATATTTACTTACTAAACCATCAACAATAGTAAACCCATTATACTTAATACAAATAACATGTTGTGAAACCAAACCCCGCCCCCCCCCATATTTTCCAAAACAATAGTGAGATGAGGAGCACTGTTTCACATTTTTGCAAATCTCTTTATGTCTGGCTTAGTAGAGGATAGTTCAAGTCTCATATTTGCTTCTCCATCCAGTCTGTCCCATTATGATAGTTTAGTTGAAGTCCATGAAGAAAATATGGCCTCACGCAGATATGTAGTTGGAACAGAGAAAAGCGTGTTATTAGTCTCTTCTGGAAACCAGGGGTATTCTTTGATGCTGCACCAAACTAGACAAGTTGTGGTTTCTTATTGTGGAGTCTGAAAGCATAGCCAGGAACTTTTTGTACCTTACCAATATCTATCGGTCTGCCTTGCACTTTGAATGGATCTTTTGCCACTGCCTAGTTTAGTAACATGATGCATTTGTTCACTTGGAAAATATTGGCTTACTGAGTTATCTGGGTTCCTGAGATCTTCTGAATGTGAACACATTTCATTAAAAAAAAAAAAAAAAAAGAAAGAAACAACAACAAAAACAACCCAACAACCCACATTAAAAAAATCACATTGCTTGATGTGGAGAAACGGGAACCCTCTTGCACTGTTGGTGGGAATGCAAATTGGTGCAGCCGCTCTGGAAAGCAGTGTGGAGGTTCCTCAGAAAATTAAAAATAGACCTACCCTATGACCCAGCAATAGCACTGCTAGGAATTTATCCAAGGGATACAGGAGTACTGATGCATAGGGGCACTTGTACCCCAATGTTCATAGCAGCACTCTCAACAATAGCCAAATTATGGAAAGAGCCTAAATGTCCATCAACTGATGAATGGATAAAGAAATTGTGGTTTATATACACAATGGAGTACTACGTGGCAATGAGAAAAAATGAAATATGGCCTTTTGTAGCAACGTGGATGGAACTGGAGAGTGTGATGCTAAGTGAAATAAGCCATACAGAGAAAGACAGATACCATATGGTTTCACTCTTATGTGGATCCTGAGAAACTTAAGAGAAACCCATGGGGGAAGGGAACAAAAAAAAAAAAAAAAAAAAGAGGTTAGAGTGGGAGAGAGCCAAAGCATAAGAGACTGTTGAGAACTGAGAACAAACTAAGGGTTGATGGGGGGTGGGAGGGAGGAGAGGGTGGGTGATGGGTACTGAGGAGGGCACCTTTTGGGATGAGCACTGGGTGTTGTATGGAAACCAATTTGACAATAAATTTCATATATAAATAAAAAAAAAAAAATCACATTGCTTGATGTTGCCACCCAATTCATCAGAAAAAATTTTTAAGTGCTGAGAAGCCCTCAAGCTCACCGTGGCTGATTCAGGTTTCCCCAAATTTTCATTTTTACCTGATAATTTGTATTTTATCACTGACCGTTCATCAGTTGTTTCACTTGAAGTGACAGGCTCAGTTTATTTTCAAGAAAACGCCTGCCGGATACCCAAGTCTGAGTAACCATAGTTTGTCTGTCAGTTGTTTCGCGAAAAACATTAGCAAGTTCGTTTCATAGCTCAGATGGTTGCACAAGTGCTTTTCCTTGAGACAGCCGGGTCCTCTGCACCCAGCGGAGTGCGTATATATACCTCCCATTTTGTCCCATGGAATATTAAAGAGATGTGGACCATAGGGTTGAGATTGAATACAGTTAGTAAGTGTTATGCTTCAGCATGGACGTTCTTTCTCTTTTCTTTTTTTCCAATTAAAAAAAAATATTTTATTTATTCTTGAGAGAGAGAGAGACAGAACATAAGTGAGGGAGGAGCAGAGCGAGAGAGGGACACAGACTCCAAAGCAGGCTCCAGGCTCCAAGCTGTCAGCACAGAGCCTGATGCGGGGCTCGAACTCACAAGCCGTGAGATCATGACCCGAGCCAAGGTTGGATGCTTAACCATTGACTGAGCCACCCCGGCGCCCCTCATCATGGACGTTCTTAAGCAAAATTAGCATTTTACTTATGTACTGTTATTGCAAGTGGTGGCAAATACCTCCAGTGCTAGTAAAGTTCGGTGCCACCCCCTGGATTCGTGCTACTGGCCAGCAGTTTTTCCCACCAGGGCATTTGCATTATTACGGCGAATGTCAACACAGTGAAAAAGGCAACTCATGTCATATTATTATGAAAAGAGGTTTGAGCTCCCCAGAAGGATTTGGGGACCTTTAAGGCTGGCGGATCACACTTTGAGAACTGGTGGACCAGATGAATGCTGGGGTCCTGTCCTACAGCGACATCCCATCACATCCGTGCAGTTGAGACCCCCTTCACAACTGAGATGCGAGGCAGATTGCATAGATCTGCTTTACCACTAGGAGATTGACCCAAACTTCTGAAGGGGGGGATGATTGCCTCGGGAGGTGTGTTTTTTCCCTTGGGGTACCTGAATCCTATGAAGGTCATTGAAAGATGGGACAGGTTGTTGTAGAATTTCCCCAGGCTTTCTAGAAAGTGTTCTGTGGACCTGTGAGTACCTTGGCCGTACTTAACTGGTTGCTCGAGAGAAAAGAGCAAGATTTGCTAGGTATTTCATCTTTTTTTTTTTTTTTTTTTTTTTTTTTTTTTTACTTACTAGGTCAGCTCTGTACTTACGAAGGATGAGTAAGAGGCTGGGTTCCCTGCCTTTGGCCAGAGCTTGGGTCTCCTTGGGAATGGTGACTAATATTTTCTGCACTGTGTGGCAGGGATGCCCTGGTGGCTTTCGGAGGGTTGTAGTGCCTAGTAATTTCCACTAGGCAACAATACTACAGAATTAGCTATTTTTATTCCAGCTCGGGCTTTACCACTGGGTTCAGGATTATTTCTGGAAATTCTGAGAGATCCCAAATTTTAAACCCAGGAAAAGCCTCGCAGGTCTGTTTTTGTCCCCTCTACCTCCGCTCCCCTATCCTAGATTGGTAAATTGTGTTCCCGTTTCATCAGTGGATCATTGACAGTAAAATAGGACATTTCTGTTGACTCCTTTCGAATTCCTTCATTTCAGAAACTAAGCAAGCCTTGAGCGCTTACTAGGTATAGGTCACTGAGCTGGGAACTCTGGACACCAGAGATGAATGAAGATTGGCCTCTGCTGTTCCTGGTCTATCAGCAGGAGAGGCTAAGGCCCTGTGTGACTGGGGACTGGGGAAAAGCTAGAGAGCAGTGGCTGATGTTTGTTGATTGCCCTCATGGGTCTGGCTCTGTGCCAGTGCCTTCCATGGGTGTCTCCCTTCATACTATGATCTTGTGGAAAATAGATGCTATAGGTCCCCAATCCCTCATTTGACCTTTGGGCCAGATGTGTTTTGGAATTCAGAATTTCATTATTTTCAGGAAAGAAACACCATGCACAAACCATATATCACCTAATGCTTTGCAGTAGGGTTTGGGGTAGCACCCCCTAAGCAAAAATATTGACATTTCTACAATTAAAGATATGAATATTCACACTAGAAAAAGACTATAAACAACCTCGTAACAGTTCAGAAGAATTTGCCACAGGATTCCAGAAGAAACTTGTTTTGAGAGGTTTTAGAAATTACAGATAGTGTGGGGTCAGTTGGGTAAGCCTCTGACTCTTGATTTTGGCTTGGGACCGAGACCCTGCATCGGGCTCTGCACTGACAGCTTGAAGCCTGCTTGGGACTCTCTCCTTCTCTCTCTGCCCCTCAAAACAAACATTAAAGAAAAGAGAAATTAGGGGCGCCTGGTTGGCTCAGTCAGTTAAGTGTCTGACTTGGGCTCAGGTCATGAGCTCGCATGATCTTCGTGGGTTCGAGCCCCGTGTCAGGCTCTGTGCTGATAGCTCAGAGGCTGGAGCTTCTTTTGGATTATGTGTCTCCTCTCTCTCTCTGCCCCTCCTCCACTCATGCTCTGTTTGTCTCTTTCTCAAAAATAAACAAATATTAAGAAAAAAGAGAGAAATTCCAGATTGTGGGTTGTGGACAGGTTATATTACAGGTGAGGGCAGTGGGGGACAGAGAAATTAATAACTTGCCACAGGGAGCATGGCTGGTAGGTAGGTGGTGATGCAGGAATTGGGAAACAGATCCGACCCTGGAGCTACAGCTGCACCTGCTCCTGGACGCTGTTCTCTGTAAGACTGTGGGAGAAGGGCCGAGGCACGCTCTTGGGGCTTATGCACGTGGAGCACGGTGACAGCATTACGGATGTGGCAGCCTGTGAGTACCTCCTCAAAGGATAGGTGGGATTTTAAGAGGAGTTGGGAATGGGGAAAGATGTTCCAGGGGGAGGAAACGCCATGGGCAAATGCTTGTCGTGTGGGATGGAGTGTTTTCCCACCTCCCTTGAAGGGGATGGGATCCTCACTGCCCTTGTCCTTGCCCCTTTCAGGATTCCCTTCGCAAGCGCTCCCTGAGGCGGTCCCTGTCCTTGAGCAGCGGCGCCCCCCAGGCCTCCGAGGAAGAGGGCCAGAAAGTGCCTGAGCTCTCCGCCGGTACCCCGGCCCACCCTGCAGCCCAGGAGGGCCTGGCGTCCAGCACTGGCTCCACTTCCAGAAGTCCCCTGGGCCCACTCAGTGAGCTGACCTCAGAAAAACAGAAAACCACACCCAGCAGCCCCCCTCACTTGCCCAGCAAAGGGCTCCTGCAGAGGGGGAGCGGCAGGTGGCGAGATCTTGCAGAGGACAGCCCAGCTGTGGACAGTGGCCCGGAGGGCAACAGGATGCCCTCGAAGTTCTCCTTGCCAGGTGGGAGTGCCAGGACGACCCAGGAGAGGCTGGAGAGGGCATTCACACGGCAGGGGACCCAGCCCCTGCCCCTCAGGTGAGCGGGCTGTGCTGAGGTGATGGCTTTCCCAGAGATCTGCCCAGTCCCCCGTGGCTCTTTGGGCTCTCAGAGCAAGCCTGTGAAGTCCACAAAGTGGGTATGGTCCCCCCACGAGGGAGAGAACAGCCCAGAGTGCGTACATACGGGAAGCTTCAGAGGAGGGAGGGTTCCTTGGTCCTTTTTTCTTCTCACAGTCTCGAGACTTTGGCACGTGATTCCCAGACTTACCTGCAGCAACATGGCCAGGTTGATGTGGCATAAGAGATGTTTCTTGTGGGAGGCCCAGACATGGTGATGTATCGGCTCCCACAAGGCTCTTGGGGGCAAACTTTTTTTTTTTGTATTACTCTTCTTTTATTCTTTCACAATAGACCTTGATGATTCCTATATTGATTCATCTTTGAATGTCAACCAACCTTACATTCCTGGAATAAATCTTGCTTGGATGTATTATCTTTTTATATATTATTTGATTAAATTTATTAATATTTGTATGTAGGGTTTTATGTATAAATTCGTGAAGGAGATTGGCTAGCAAATTTCCTTCCTTGCAACAACACCATGAGATTCCATTATCTAGGATATGCTTGAAGGGGTGCCCCTTTTTTCTGTTCTTTTGAAGAGTTAGGCACTTGGGTGCTGGTGGAACAGGCAAAATAAATAGATTATAGTCCATAAACTCCCTTTATGACCCTAGTAAGCTGGGCCTACTCTGCTTAACACGTTTTGTGGCTATGTTATTCGATGCGTGTACATGTAGAAGTTTTGTATCTTCCTGTCGGATAGACTTTTCTATCATTATGAAATCTCTATCTCTGGTAATGCTTATTGCCTTAATGTCTATTTTGGGAGAGCTACCGCAGCCTTCCTTTGATTATAGTATAGTGATAGAATATCTTTTTCTATCTTTTTCCTTTCATCCATTCTATAGCCTTTTACTTAAGGGTTCCGACCAAAACCCTATGGGGTTTGCCGGGATCCTTCCCTCTTTTTCAAAAGATTATAATTTATTTAAGCTAAAAAAAAAAAAAAAAAAAAACACACAAAAACCCAGTTCACCCATTCCTCCACCCTCTGCTCCCCTCAGCCTTCTTTTGTGATACCTTTTACGGCGACAGATTTCCCTCTAAGCAATGCTTTGTTGTATTCCGTGAGTTCATATGTTGTCTATTCATATGACTTACTTTAAATATTTTCTAATTCCCGTTGTGATTTCTTCTTTTGACCCATAGGTTATTTAGACACATATTGACCGAAGCAAACATCTGGGGTATTTTTCTGGTTTCTGTTTTTGATTTCTGGCTTGTTTTCACTTCAGTCACATACACTCTGTATGAGTTCAGTCTTTTGATATTTGTTGGGGTTTCTTTATGGCCCGGTATAGATCTAAAGCTTATCTCTTCTCAGCAGTGAATATTGGGAATTTTTAATCCTCTCAGATAATTTTTATTTTAGTTGGGATAATTGTTGCATTTACATTTGCCTGTTGCATTTGGTAGGATGAAAAGATCCGCTTTTATTTTTCTCCACAGAGTAAGACAGTTTTCCAGCACCATCTACAATCTGTTCCTCACCCCACTGATTCATGAAGCCACCTTTATTCTTTACAAAGTTCCCATTTCGATGCGGGTCTGTCTTTGAGCTCTCTGTTGGGGTTATTAGTCTTCTGTCCTTTTTTAAAAATCTAAAACCACATGACCACAGCTTTTATTACTATGACTTCGTAGTTATAGCTTAGTATCTTGGTGGGGCCAGTCCCCCCTTCTCTTCCTTTGTTTCAGCATTGATGTAGCTACTTCTATTTTTTTACTTGAAAGTTTTTTTAAAAGTTTATTTATTTATTTTGAGAAACAGAGAGAGAGGGAGAGAGCACAAGTGGGGTAGGGGCAGAGAGAGAGAGAGAGAGAGAGAGAGAGAGAGGACTCCAAGCAGGCTCTGTGCTGACACACTGCAGAGCCTGACGTGGGGCTCAGACCCACAAACCCCGAGACCACGACCTGAGCTGAAATCCAGAGTGGCCACCCAATCCACCGAGCCACCCAGGCGCCCTCTTGTAGCTACTTCTAGATCTTTATTCTTTCTACAGGTCTCTTTCCCGTTACCCAACATGGGTAGAACTGACTTGTCCTCTTGCTATAAAGGCCCGACTTCTGAATCATTTCGTGACTGGCTCTTTCTTGTCAGACAGATGTTCTGGACTCAGACTGGTTTTCTCTGACCAACTGCACCTCTACCCCCGCATTTCCAGCCCGTTTTTTTGGCCTCTCAGCACCTATCATTACCTGAAGTTATTTTATTTACTTACCCATTATGTGTCTCCCTCACAATAGAAAATAAATTTCATGAGAACAGAGACTTTATATTCCCTGCTCCTAGAATAGTGCTTGGTACACAGAGGGCATTCGATGAGCATTTGCTTAATACTATTTCTACCACCACCAGCAGCAGTAACAAGATCAATCAACTTTTGATATTGACCTGTTTTGTGTAAGACACTGTTCTAAGTGTTTTGAGTAAATTCACTCTTTTAATCCTCATACGGTTCTAGGAGGGATATACTATTATAATTCCCATTTTACAGGCGAGGAAGCTCACCCAGAGAAGTGTACTGTACATGCTGTACTGTGCATGCTTATACACCTGGTAAGAGGCAGAACGGGTTAGAACCCGGGCGGCGAGCTCCAGAGTCTGGGGAATACGTGAACAAATGGCGTCACCTCTCTCCCTGAAGACAAATCCTTTCCACAGCCTTTAGGGTGGTGACTGGCCTCCACTTGAACCCCTCCTGCCATGGGGAGCTCCCCAGTTCCCACAGCACTTTTGCGTGATTCTGACTGCGAGACAATTCTTCTTCACACTGAGTTAAAATCTGCTTGCTGTGGTTTGACTCAGCGGGCCTTGTTTTGCCCTCCCATGCCACAACCTGAGCGCACCTGAAAGGGAACAGCGCCTCCAACCTAATGGATGGGAGCATTCTCAGGCTGCGGTGATCGGTGGGGGGAGATGGTGGGTTGAGGGGAAAGAGGAAGGGCTGGATAGCAGGTGGCCTGGGTTCTAGTCCTCGCTCTGCCCTGGCTGACCTGCGCCAGTCATTTGTTTCTGGACTTAACTGTCTCTGACAGTAAAATGTGGCCACTGGGTAGATGAGGTCCAGGTTTCTTTTCAGCCTGTGCATTTTGCTGGCCTGTGGCTCTTACTTTCAGAGTTATTCTGGGCCCTCTGCTTCAGTCATCAGGTTTTTATTGAACACCTACTGTTTACAGTACTCTTAGGAGGTATGGCACATGGGCTCTGGAATCCAATGGGCTGGACTCAGATTCCATGGACTGGCTTCTGCCCCTTATAACCACTGTGGCCTTACCCCAGTTAGTAAACCCTTGAAAGATGCTGTGAACTTTGTCTTACAGTAAGCAGGTAAAAGTGCATTCACATCCCCCATCCCCAATACCAGAAGTATAATCAGGGGTGTTTCACACATGTTTAATAGTGTTGACCCTTATATTGATCAATCAACAAACATTTTGGGGGGCTTTGTTTTTTACCTACCACTTACTCTCTATTTGTTGGACACTGTGCTAAGTGCTTATATGTATTATCCCATTTGCTCTTTATACTAATCAGTTGAGGTGAATATTATTTATTGTTGGTTTTTTTCTTTTGTGTGCTTATTAAATAGTATTCTTCTCCTGAGCTCTGAACAAATTGACAAACAAAACAAAGGGTATCAGTTAGATTGGAGTAACATACATATCATTTCTGTGATTGATAAGGGGAAGATAGAAGACACAACAGACCCCGAGGCCTCGTGGGCCCAGAGCTAGATGGACTTCCCCACCTCATCTCAGGCCATGGGCAGGTCAGCTCTTGTGGCCACGTGGTGGGAGCGGCTGCCCCCGGGAGAGCAACTCACTCTCAAGAGGAGAAAGGCTACAGCTGAGCTTAATGTCCCCCTTTTCTTTCTTTCCCAAATTAACTGGTCAGCTATGTCACACTTCCTTCCTTAGGCTGGAGTGCATAGAGGGAGGAGAGTAAAGGTCTGCAGGAGGGTAGACTAGTAGAGCTCCCTGCAAACTCCCAGAAGACACTGCAGGTTCAGAGTGGGCATCCTCCCACCCAGCAGTTATTATCCCTATGTTACAGATGAGGAAACGGAGGCCAGAGAATTTAAGGAACCTCTCAAGGTTCTGGGTGGAAGCAGGTCCCAGGGCTCAGTTTGGTGGATGGAATATGGGTTGGATTTCAGCTGCCTCTTGTCCCCTCAGCTAGGCATGTTTGTACAGTGCACATACTACATAACCGTATGCAGCACCTTTGACTTAAAAGCCATAGTAAGCTCCCTGTCCTTCCCAACCCCCCTCTATCAGTCCTGCCCACCTATACCCCCTTCCCCATTCATTTCATTCGATTCAGTAAATGTGGATCGGAGTCATAGTGTGTATCAGACCTGTGAGCTCTTCAAGATGAGAGAGATGTGTGGGTATGTAATTATTTCATTTTATTTTTTTTAAGGTTTATTTATTTATTTTGATAGAGAGAGTGCATGAGCTGGGGAGGGGCAGAGAGAGAGGGGAAAGAGAGAATCCCAAGCAGGTTCCACACTGCTCAACATGGGGCTCCATCCCACGAACTGTGAGATCATGACCTGAGCCGAAATCAAGAGTTGGACACTTAACCGACTGAGCCACCCGGGCACCCTGCGTATGCAGTTATTTTAAAGCATGGCAAAGACAGTGAGATGACAGCAGGGCCGGCTTGTGTGTGCAGCGCTGCCCCATCACCCTGCCCTAATGAAGCTGAGGAAAGGTGGCTACTTGGAGCCTTCTGTGGGCCTTGCAACGTCGGGCCCAGGGATGGCCATGGAAGTCACACCTAGGGGCAGAGGCAGGGGCAGGAGCAGGGAGCATGTGTCCTGGGAGAGAGTGTGGGGGGGGGGTGGCGGATGATATGACCTGCTGAGATGTTAGGGGACATGAATATCTATGCAATCAGGCCCTTCTAACCCCTTGGATCTAACTCAGTGGCTGAAGGGACCACTTTCTGCTTTGATTTTTGTTCCTTTCCCGTGTCCTTCGATCTAAGAAGATACTCAGAAAATATGTCTTCTGGGCTCCCACTGTGGGGGTTGTGGTTGAGACAATCTGTCATTTGTCACTGGTTTGTCAGGGCTGCCCTTGTTAGGTTTCTGTGCTCATCAGTTGGATCTGCTGGGACTCTGGCCGCGACCTGGGTAGTCCTGTAACCCTTGCCTCATTCTGCTTCCCGCCATTGCACTATGTGGAGGGCAGGACATTCCTCTGTACCTTTACATATGTTGCTATCACCCACATGCCTTGGCCAAAGTAGGTCCTCAGGAGACCTTAGGTGAAGGACCAAGAGCACGGGAGAGGAATTCGTTATTTAGAAGTCCCCAGAGCTGGGTGTTCTAAGCCTGGTGGCTCCCCAAGTGGCACTTTGTGAAAGTTGATGGTCTGGTTGGGGGTGACCAGCCCTTGCGGTGCTTACAGACCTCTCTGAGGACGTGCTGGCCTGTCATTTGTGTAAGAATCCTTCAGAGTGAATTTCTGGGCCTTCTGATGGCCACATGGACTGTGCTGTGGTTGTTTTTCTGCACATCTGCTCAAAACCTGTCACTCTGGGCATCTGGCAATAGGAACTGGCTTCAGCTTTTATTTTCCGGGTGTGCATGGGCCACACAAGCTCCAGCCACTCACTGTTTGCCCAATCTCCTTTGGAAACATGGTATGTAGACATGGGCATGAAATTGAAAGTTGTTGGCCTCCCTTGGGAGTTCAACCCATGGCAGGGGCCACAGCAGCAGTCTTTAGGCACCAGAGCCCCTGAGCAAATGTGCGTCCCCTCATGCAGTTTGAGCAATGGGGCCCTGGAACTTTGGGGGTAAAGCCCAGCAGTGTGTTTTTTTTTTTTGCATTATTGTTAAAAAATTTTTTTTAACATTTATTTATTATCGAGAGACAGAGAGAGGCAGAGCATGAGCATGGAAGGGGCAGAGAGAGGGAGACACAGAATCCCAAGCAGGCTCCAGGCTCTGAGCTGTCAGCACAGAGCCCCACGTGGGGCTTGAACTCACAAACCACTGCAAGATCATGACCTGAGCCGAAGTTGGACGCTTGACCAACTGAGCCACCCAGGCGCCCCCCAGCAGTGTGTTTTAACAAGCCCTTCAGGTGATGTGCTTCAGGTGAAGCTGAAGAACCAGTGCCCTAGAAGCCTGAGATGGAGGGGTGACTGCATGTAATTACTGGGGTGCTCTCAGGAGAAAGTCAGTGGGGGGGGGGGAGCGGACAGGGTGGGGGAAGGTCTCAGCCAGGATGTGGGGCCTTAGTCTGATCTCCCAGGGAGATGAGAGTGTGAATTGACCCAGAGCTGGCCCCACCTTTAAGCTAGGAGAGGGCTTTTTTCCCAAGTCAGTCACTGACTAAGGGTCGCCCGTCCTGGGAGGGGGTGGGGGTGGGGGGTTGCGATGGGCAGTGTGCCACCTCCTGGGTGAGTCTAGCAAAGGGTGATTCTGTGGAGAAGGATGCAGCTGTGAGTTGTTAGCCAACATGGACAGCAGCCAGGATGGGCACGCTGAGGCAAGGGCACCTGGGCGGGACACCAGTGTTGTCTGTGTCATTCTTGTGGCTCCTTGTACACTCGCCCAGAACTTGGTGTTATTTTAAAAAATATTTATTTGTTTGTTTGTTTGTTTGTTTGTTTTTAATGTTTTTATTTATATGTGTGTGTGTGAGAGAGAGAGTGCACAAGCAGGGGAAGGACAGAGACAGAGAGAGACACACAGAATCCAAAGCAGGCTCCAGGCTCTGAGCTGGCAGCACAGAGCCCGACATGGGGCTCGAACCCATAAACTGTGAGATCATGACCTAAGCAGAAGTCGGATGCTTAACCAACTGAGCCGCCCAGGTGCCCCAAACCCAGGTTATGACAGACAAGCTGCAAAGCCTGTTCGTGGCCATCACCTCTGGTGCATAGGGTGCCCTGGTGAGGCAGGCCAGGCAGGCTCGTTTATAGGCTGGGAGACAGACTCTGGAGGGGACACTGGAATGAAGCTTAATTCAGGCCCACAGACAGCCCCTCCCATCATGAAACCGCAGCCCCTGCTGCAAGAATGCCAGATGAACTGTCACTGGCTTCGTGGCTGCTAACGTCCTGCTGTGTCGATCAGATGGGAGGTGCCTCTTGAGCCCTTTTGGTGCCCAGGCCACCACTAGGGCTACAGAAGGGTGAGATGGCTCCTTGCCTCTGAAGCCCAGGGCCTTTCGTGAAGCTGTCCGTACTTGGGTGCTCAATTGTGGCCCTCAGAGGAGTGGAAGATTGGAGCGGTTAGGGAGTGCTGCGGACAGGGAAGAGGGCCTTGGGCTTGGAGAGGCCACGGTTAACGCAAAGACTTCACGGTGAAGCAGTGACATCGGGTGAGGAATGTAATTAAACTGCCTTGTTGTGCAGCCTGGACTCCGCTTTAGCCCCGAGTATCAGTGTCCCTGCCTCTGTGTGGAAGCCAGTAGTTGATTCCAGGGGTTCAGTGAGTGCCATTAGGGGGCCCCAGCAGATTTTTCGGGTTTTGTAGAATGGACAGTAGGTGGCGGCAGATCGTCATCAGTCATCAGGACTCCAGAGACCCTTGCTGGCGATTTCATTCAGCAGGCCCGTCTTAAGGACAGTGCACCCTGAGGAGCTAGGAGCGAATCCCGGTCCCTCCCGGATCCCCATCCCCTCCCAGGCTCCTGATTGTGAGCAGAGGCCGGCAGGCACACAGATGCCTGGCTGCGCCCTGAGAAGGAGTGGACAATGCCATCTGGGGCTTGGCAGAGGCTTAGCTGAGGATGTGGTATTTGCGGTTTACGGGCTCTTCCCCATACCCGAGCATCCCGGGTCTGACGCCATCTGCACTGCATGGGATGAGTAATGGGTGGGACTTCCAGTTTAATTTATCTCTGCACATTATTTGGAGTCAGTCTGTAAGGATTCGAAATTAGCTGACTCTTGACACATACACATTTGCTTTCCTGTGTCCCAGAGGCCCCGTGTGAACAGGTACCGGCCTGCGGCTCCTGTGCTGTCCGGCTTCACCTTCCTAACTGACTCCAGGGACCTCTCTTCTATGGTGGGTACGGCTGCTCTGTGCTCAGCTGGCCTCCCTCCCACCTCTCACCCACATTTACCCTACATGTGTGCTCCCCCAAACCCCCCACCCGTGGGGGAATATGAGTTCTCGTTTCCTCGCACGTGCAGGAGATTAAATAGGAGAAACTGCCCCAGTGCGCATTTCAGGCCACTTGGAGTCCTGTAGGACAGGGGCAGATATCCCTACCCTGTGGGGTAATTCTCGCTGCTGGCCACCTTCAGCTCCAGGACACCTGGGTCTTCTGTCCAGGGCATCGCCTAGGGTGGAGACACTTCCCATGACCCAGACTCCCTTTGAGATCCAGAAAGTGTGGCTAAGGAAGCGAGAGCACATCCACACCTCTCCTTGGAAAGGTGAGTGGTGTCATTTTGTGCATCTCTGGACATCAGAGTGGCAGCTCCACGATCCTCCTCTGACCACATCCGGGCCTTGCTGGCTCTGCCCAAGGCCCAAGTGCACGCAGGCCGGGAAGATGTTCCCTGCAGGGAAGCCACTACTGCTGGATAGAAGGAGGCTCTTAAGGCTCAGGGATAATTTTTGGGAGATGGCTGCCAGCAGGGGTAGTATATGGAGATTCTTCTCTCCTGGGTGCTTTTTAATTTTCTTCCCCCCTCCCTCCATGATGCTTTTTTGCTGGTCTGTCAGTTAGGTCACTAGACCCTGGCTACCAGAACTGCAAAGAGGTCCATCTAGAGGTCAGCAACAGGACCAGGATGAGAGTGACGCAGATGGGGCATCTAGGGTGCAGGGTTTAAGGAGCACTCGTTCTCAGGGTGGTTCATCTGCATGAACCTGGGAGTGAGTGCCTCCTTAAAATTTTCACCTTAGGTGCCTTGCATATGTCACTCTCATGGTGGCCTGATCGACATAGTCTGTGCGCTTCTCTTCTGCTCCTGGGTATCATGGATAACCCTCACTATAGCGTGGTGACTTCATAACTCACCTTTACTTCCATAAAGTCCTTAAGGACTGGAGTGGGCCTGCCTGCCTCCCTCCCTTCCTCCCTTCCTTTTTTTCTAGCCATATCCCCGGACCTGGCAATAAGTATTGGGCAAAAGGAGAAAGGAGAAAGGAAGCAAAAATTATGCTGATCTGCTTGGGACAGTGTCATAAAACTTTAAACTGATAATTTTCAGTAGAATTGAAACAATCACAGATTTATCCTCAGGGTCACTTGGTATTCATTCATTCACTCATTCATTTTTTATTCATACATTCATTTAACCAACCAACAATCCATCCATCCAACCAACCAACCAACCAACCCGCCAGCCCACCAACCCAAACCATCCCAACTGTGATGTCCTATATTTAAGTCATCTTGAATGTTGCCTTCTCTAGGAAGCTTTCCCTGATCTCTTTTCTGCTCCAACACCTGGACACGACCCCCTTCTCATAGTTCTCACAGCACATGTCACACTGAAGAGAGCTCACAGGCTACCTTGTTCGTCCTGCTGGACTGTCAGCTGTCTGAGTGTGGGGGTGAGTTGTCTATGACCCATCCTCCCTCAACTTTGCTCAGAACTGTTCCACACTTGTTGGATGCAACTGGATTATATCGGCTTTGCCTTGGGGAGGGGGAAGTGAAGTGTGAGGTCTTCCCTTCGCTCAAGGAACACGCGGAAGAGTGGGATTCGTGATTTTTTGGACAGAAAAAGTCACCTAAAAGTAGCAGGCAGCATCTGTCCCAGGCCAGGTGGATGGTGCCCATTCAGATGCCACAGGGTCTTAGAGGAGGGGGTGTTCCTGGGCTGGGCCTTGAAGGGTGAGCAGGGTTGGAATAGTCAAGTTGGGAAATTGCCAAGGGCCTCACCGTGGTGCCTGGACATACTCATTGTTCTCAACTTTTCTCCCAGTCTGAGATTTCTTGAGAAAAAGTGTGCTGGTATTCCTGGGAGTCTCATTCCTGAAAGCTAAAGCAACTCTCTCAATTTTCCTCAGCACCCCCCTCCTTCTTAGAGTTTATTTATTTATTTGAGAGAGAGTATGAGTAGGGGAGGGGCAGAGAGAGAGGGAGAGAGAGGATCCCAAGCAGCCTTTGTGCTGGTGCTGCCAGCACAGAGCCTGATGCGGGGCTCACACTCGCAAACCATGAGATCACGATCTGAGCCGAAACCAAAAGTTGGATGCTTAACCAACTGAACCACCCAGTTGGTGGTTCAGCTGAACCTTTTTTTTTCTGGAGCCTCCTGAACCCTTTTTTTCTGGAGCCTGTATTGGGTTCTGCTCCATTTGTAGACATTTATGGATGATGTGCATCTATGGGGGCTCATATAGAAAGAGCCTAAGCTCATAGCTTTCCCTAAAGATTGGGAAGGGGCTTTGGTTTAGGGAAAAGATGGGCATTCTTGTTAGCACCCTGAGTGTAACTTTGTTAGGCTAACTGCCTCGGGGACTGGGGCAGAGAGAGCTGATGATGTCTTTCCCCTGCTAAATCCCTTTCTATTCTGATGGAGCGGACCTTCCCTTGTGACTCCCCAGCTCATTTTCCCAAACAGCGGCCGTGGGATGGAATACTGCTGTGACTCACTCAGGCTGGTGCCTCTACTGTAGAAAGATGGGCTTTGATCCTGAGTTCTGTCAAGGGCATTTTGGGTAGAGTTCTTCAGATCGCAAAGATGGCCTGCCAGGGCAGTTTCCTGTATAGCTGGATTCCATGTGTGTGCCTCATTCCAGAAAATTCTACTTTGTTTTCTCTGCTCATTCCACAAGAAGTTACTAAAGCCATGGGATTTCTTCCATTTCCTGTTGAGGCCACTTTTGCAGCCATGGGTCCCTCAGAAGTGTAGCCTTTCCCCAGTAGAGTAAACAGTTTTTGATCTCAATTTAAATACATGTTATTTAATTTTATTCAATTCAACAAAGCATTTATGGAGTACGTCTTGCTTGTTCGACTAGTGTTGGAAGGAGAGATGATGGATAGGTTCCTGTCCCAAAGAGGCTGAGACATCCATGCAAATGACTGTCATACAGGATTAAAAAAAGGCAAGTGACCAGGGGACAAGGGCAGAGAGCCATGGAACTAAGGTCTGGATTATTTCAGGGATAATTAAGCTCTTGAGCACTCACATTTGACAAGTCCTGTGGCAAGAGCTTTAGATACATTATTTTATTTAATCCTGATAGCCACATGGGGAGAGTTATCGTCTTCGTTTTATAGGTGGGGAAATTGCGGCACAGAATGACCAACCGGTCTGAGTTCATGCAGACGGTCTGGCTCTTGGGGCCTCAGTCTCAACCACTGTCCATAGGCCCCTGTCTTGGGAAGAAGTGCTGTGGGGGAGCTGCCATTTGTGAGGACTTGGAGAGTTGATCTGGCAGGTTAGGAGGCAGAGGCGTCCCCTGCTGAGGGGACAGTGTAAGCAGGGGCAAAGAGGTAGGCACACTGGTGTAGTGGCTGTGGGCCAAGGAGGGCCGGGAAGCTGGGTGCGCAGGTAGCAGAGATGGGGCCCTGAAGGGGAGGCGAGTCGGATCCCGGGCATGTCCAGCTGAGCCTTCATGTCCACAGTCAGGTGTGGGGCAGAAGTGTAGATCCCGGGAAACGCTTAAAGGAAGCATGAGAGGTACTGGCATGGGGCCAAAAGCTGAAGTCCTTGGAGCGATGGGCACTGCCAAGGGTACGTGGTAAAGGCACCTGGGTCCAAATCCTGAGTGGGAGAGCCATGTGTTTGGTGTGATAAGGAAAAACAGTGGTCAGAGCAGGAGGACTGCGGAGGTGAGGGAAGAGAGGGTCTCTAGGAAGCAGGAAGGTGACAGTTTTGGACCCTCAGGAGAGGCTGGGAGCCTTGCGGCACCTGGCCTGGAACAGATGCTGCCTGCTACTTTCAGGTGACTTTTTCTGTCCGCAGAATCACTAATCCCACGCTTCTGTGCTCCCTTGGGGGAGGACACACCAGGTGTGCTGACAGAAGAAGTGTTGGAGAGAGCTCTTTCAGGAGGGTACTGGGGGCAGGAGGCCAACTGCTGCAGATCGAGGAATGGTGTGGGTGAGGTCGTCTACACAGAGCGTGGAGCTTTTTAAAAACTTAGAGGTGAAGGGAAGCACGGGGACAGGATGGCAGCTCCAGACCGGGGAGGGTCAGGGAACAGGGTCTTTTTTTCCAGGACCGGAGAGATGTGAGCATGTTTGTAAGCCCAAGGCTGGGTGCCAGCCACACAGGAGAAACCAGCCATTCACAGAGACTCCCAAGAGGCAGGAAGTGTGTCCTTGGGTTGGGTCTGGGAGGGGCTGCACTGACAGTATCCAGATTCATTTTCTGCCACTCTCCACAACGGTAGTTGAGGTCGTGATGCCGGGCCTGGGGCATTACAAGTTCTCAGAGTAGCTTTGAAAGCCCCAGTGAAAGAGCCAGTTCTGCTCAGAAGAGTTTTTGAATTATTTGAAACTTAGTCCAATGAAGCAAAGCTTTGTTAAGTTATTGAGGACTGCTGTTTGGAAAACGTTGCGTTTTATCGAGTTTTGAGACTTTGAAACAGGGCTCTCCATCTTTAACAGATTTAGTGACTCTCAGCCTGGTGAGGTTGAAAGAACCTGGGATTTAGAATTGGACAGATTTGCCACTTACTAACAGGGTGACCTCGGGCATGATGTTTTTGTTTATCGCTTTGTGACTTAGTCTCTTCATCTAAGAAATGGGATATTATACCTGTCTTTACGGGATTGTCATGAAGAATAAGGGAAATAATGCATATAGAATATTTGGCCCACAATAGTTAATAAATACTGGCTATCTTTCCTACTCTTTGGTTGTCCAAAACACACTGTTTCTTAAGTGGATGGATATTTTCCTGAATAAATGGAAATTTTGTAAGGAAGAGGTGGGAAGTAAGACTAGAGATTATGGGAGATTATGATGGTCAAAGAGAAATGTTTTGATCTGTTGTGTGGGCCATGTGGGCCATGGCCAAGGGCGGTGAAGAGGAGCATGACCTGGGTTCCTGTGCCTCAGGACGGGTCTCCCCCCTGGGGCCAGGCACTTAGTAGGTCTTCAGGGAGCATGTGTGGATTAAACTTGCCTTCCATGAGGCATTTCCTCCCTTTCACACTCAAGGCCAAGGTGAGGCTGGGCCCTCATTTGAAAGCTCTTGAGGTTGACACAGAGGTGTGCTCCTGCCTGTCTCTTTTCTAGAAGTTCCCCCTAGGCTGGCACAGTTGGCTGCCCTTGCTTGGCCCCCCGTGGCTGTGGTCTTCCATCTCAGGGCTACTGCACTGGGCCTCAGGGCTTCGTAAGATTCTGTGAAGGTGTAAAGAGAAATGGGAAGTCCATGAGAGGAGGGTGGCATTCCTATAATCGACTTGGTTCAGCTTTTCTGCCTTCAAATAAAATTTCTTTTGTATGAGAAAAAAAAAAAATTAATCAACCAAAAAACTTCCTGAATGGACGCCATGACCAAGTTCTCTGCCATCATCTGAGACTGGAGGCTCTTTTGCAGGCCTTACAATCACCTTCATAATTTCATATTCCCCTCCTCACGGAGCAATGGCGCACTGAACGTCCACGTTCCACAAGCCACTCTATAGAGGGCAGATGAACTTATATGGGCATTTTGACAAGTGTCTAGGACCCAAGGCCAGCGGAAGTCAAGGAAATCCATCTGGGTGCTATAACCCAGAGCCTCTCCACACCCCTCCGGCCCCCCCTTAGCTTCTTGACAAATCTCAGGCCGCTTTCTAGCCTAGATGTGGACGGTCAGGCATCCTTAAAACCCAATACACTCCTAGGAGTGTTTTAAAAGAAGAAAAGAGAAGTTGAAAGTATCCATTGTAGATAAAAACCAAAAGGGGAGCTGGCCCATTAAATAAAGACATTATGATTGTTCTCTCCGTCTTTTTAAAGAAAATAACTCTGAAAGGTGTATTTACCAGATGTCGGGATGTGGGAGAGCCTAAATGAGGATCGTGGCTTTAAAAAGCGGTGTTATGCAAATAAACCCCACATGCGTTTTGTAGGAGACTGTCCTTGTTCTTAGGAGATACAGGCTGGATGGAGTATTTAGGGATGACGTTATAACTCACTTTCAGATGGTTCAGCAAAAAACAAAAAAGAAGTGTGTGTGTTTCTGTGTGTCTGCGTGTGTTTGGAGGGAGGGAGGGAGAGAGGAAAGGAGAGGGAGAAAAGCAAATGTGGTAAAATGTTAATAATTTGTCCCTGTAAGTGAAGGGTATACTGGTGTTCGTTGTATTATTCTTTCATTTTTCCTGTAGGTTCAATAGTTTTCCAATTAAAAAGGGAAAACGCGCATGGAGCACATAGGAAAAATGACTAGTCAATAGAATCTATCTTTTATTTCTCAGAAAAGATCCTAAAGAAGTGTTAACAGGGTCGTGGTGTGCCGCTAAAGGTTGGAATCTGGGCGAGGTGATGATATAAAGCCCAGGGCCAGCCCAAGAAGCACCGAGCGAATGCCCCAACATGCCCGGCAAGTGGTATGACAGCCCCTTCTCTGTCCTATGTGGGCATCCTCAAGCCCTTTGGTCTCCAAGGAACCAATGGCTGTTGCAGAAACAATAGTCCATACACCTGGTCCAGACACACAGAAAGCAGCTTCCTTCAGTGTCATCCTGGTGGGCACTCGAAGCTGACGCCTGCCTGTCCCCCAGCTCCGGCCTCCCCTACCCACACTGCCAGGACCGGAGCCCATACACCCACAAGCTGGCAGTACAAGCTGCCTGGGTCTTCCCTCTGCAGACCCTCCGGATGTTTTCTTGCAACCTCCGATTTTTTTTTTTCTTTTTTTTTTTTATTACACCCACATCGTGAGGCTCAACGTGACATTTCCAACAGGAGACTGCCTGACCTGAGTCCAGCTGCTTCACATGGTTTTTATATTTGTTCTGGAAAAAGCTCCAGATACCTTTGGTCAAAGCTCTTCCTGTCGGCTGCGCTGCCGGGGCCGTTTCTCGCCCACACGGTCCAGAAGGGGCTGCCATCTCTGGCCCCTCACGTTTGCCCCCCTGGGGACAGGTGATGGGTGGCAGAAGGGTGCAGCCTGGAGAAGCAAGGAGTCTAGGTGTGGTTTTGGAGGGCGTGTGCCTTCAGTCTCGTTCTTGTGTTATTTGGATTCAGATCCTTAGAAACCAGGGAAGCCAGAGCCTTGCCAAAGGGCTTCATTCTGCTTCAGCAGAAGTTTCTCTGTTAAGTAGAAAAGACTGTGCTCCTTGCATTTCTCCCCGCCTTTTACAAACTCACACTAATGTGTTACCTCTTAAGGAATTGGGAAGGAATACTTGTCCTGTGCTAAAATTCTAAGTCCCCGTTTCCTGACTTCTGTGTGAGGTGTTCTCTGGGCTCCTCAGCTTTAGTGCTCGCTCGTCAAGTTGCAGCGTGGATTCCCTACCTTTGGGCAGTGTCCCAGCTCCCCACTGAATACCCCCATCCTCTGGGCTTCCTGCACAGAAACCACCCGTGTTCCATAGCTGGGAACTCTTCATTAGAGGCAGAGGCTGTAACTCCGGCAGGTGGGGAGGGAGGGGACCCACACTCTGGTTGGTACCCAGGGACCCTCACACCCCATTTCAAGTGAAAATGGCTGCCAGAAGAAGCACAGGGAAGCAGCTGAACTGGCTCAGGGACACATCTAATTTTAGCTCAGGGTGTGCTCGTCCTGAGTTGGGGCTGGTCCACCCATGGAAATTCCACAGCTCTCTGGTTTTATGTGTGTGAGTGGCGTAATGCTCAAAGTTAGCAAAGCTAACTTGGTTTTAAAGCAGCATGTTTCTTTCTCATTTTTTTTTCTAAGAAATTTCCAGAAAACAACCTGTTCTCTGTGCTTTTGGAGTAGGTCAGAATTTCCTGAAGATTCCTCTTCTGTGATGGGGCACTGTGAGCTGGGAGAAAGAGATGCCCTGAGAGCCAGTCTTGGCTGGGCCTTCCTCAGTATGAACGAGGCCAAGACAATGACAGGGTCTCTGGGTCGGAGGAGTCCTTGTGGTGTCAGACATCTGGTACAGTGGGTCACTGGGAGTTCATAGGTCAGCAACATAAAAACAAAGTTGGAAACAGAAAACAGAACCCTGGGGGACCAACTTGGTTCAGGTCCAAGTGTGGAGAGCCTGAAACGTAAACTGTTTTGGCAGCCTCTTTAAGACGAAGAATATAAAAGTATCTCATTTTTGCAAAATTTGATAAAAATAGAAGGCCATGCCAGCACATTGCTTGGGCCTCTGGGAAGGGGTCTGCGTAGGTGAGGGCCCGTGGAGCTTAAGCCCCGTTAACGTCACCGTCAGTCACATGCTGTTCAGTGTGGTGTTATTTTGTTTTCTGGCCAAGTGGGAATGTTAAAACCAATTTCGTAAAATTTAAATGTAGATATACTCTTGAAATAAAATTCTGGCGTTTAATATGAACGCTGTGTGAAAGATGCACTGTATAGGTGCTTGTTTTCCTCACTTGACCATGGACCTGTGTGTCAGGAACTGGTTTGTGTCAGACAACTTCCAACTTTCTCGGCCTCAGTGTCCTCGTTTGTGAAAATGCCGCTTCCCACATAGGCCTCTGGGGGGAATTAAATGAGAAACTATGCTTTGAAAGGGCTTGGTGAAGTCGATCTGAACGCCCAGATAAATCGTGTTTATCATAAGGACAAAACTGTGGAACATTTAGAAGCTTTAGAATGTAACAGGAAGGAAAATAGAAGCCTAGGGAAGGTGATATCCATCTAGGACCACTTGGGGGGAAGACATGAGCTCCAACAAGAGGAATTATTTAAGTGTAAACCTACTCTAAAGGTTTTCTAAAAGGAAATGAACCCAAATTTCTCTCTTTTATTTTTATGTGTTTTAAAATTTATTTTATTTTTTCAAATTTCTCCATTTTAAAATTGAGAAGAAGTTAACGCACCCAGACAGCATTGTTTCAGATTTGTGACTCATGGCTTTTTTATTACTGCTTATGCAGGGGAGAGTTTTGTGTGTTCAAAATGGAAATACTTCATCGCAGAAGTTGTTTTAGGCCACTCTTTGACATATTTAGCCACACGGAACCCAAGTGGAATCACTGTTTAATGAGACTTGGAGAAAGTCGACCTCTGTCATTGGGACAGCTCCTTCCCTGGATGCGTTGGCTTTTACTAGGACAGTAACAGGGCAGGGACAGTGCCCCAGAGCAGCTGCCCTTAGCAGCTAAGTAAACATCTCCACGCAGCTTTCCAATCCACGGTGGAAACCAGCGGCAACTCTTATGTAATGTCTTTCAGGCGGCATGTCAGAACCTTCCCCTTTATAATGCCAAGTGTGACTTTATAGACTCCCTGGGACAGGGCCAAGGTTGTAGAGGCAATCCTTTCCATCCTGGGCTCTCATACCAGCCTTGGGGAGGGCAGGGCCAGGGCTAGTCTCTGTCTCTGGTAGAGCCTTGCCATTGGGTCCTCACTCTGAGGCCGGGAGCCCTAATCAGAGGCAGGCTTGTGATCCCAGTTGCTGGGTGTGCAGTCTGGGGCTCACACCTCGGGGCCCTTGTGGCGTGAGCCAGGCACCATGTCACATCTCTAGCTCTGGCCCTGGTCATTGGCCTCACCCAACATCTCATGGTGGCTAGGGTTGGCTGAGCTGTGCAGCCGTGTGCTGGTGGGCAGAGGGGAGGAGACAAGACCAAGCGAGATCGTGGGCTAGCAGCATTCTGCTTGGTGAACTGCATGGCTCAGGTGAATGAATAGTTCAATGAATTTGGCCATGCTCCAGAGATCCACTCCATAGAGACCATTTTCCTTCAAGAGGATATTTTTCTTTCCCTGGTGTAACACCAGCTCTACCCACTTTTTCGCTTCCTGTTGGGCAACGTCTGCCTCTGGGCACCAATCTCCTTGTGGAACTGAGCTCAGCCACACCCAGGAGAGTGTAGCCTGTGAGAAGGGCAAGAGATAGCAATTGGGAGAGCTGCAAAGCCCCTGCGAGCGACTTTAAGGGAAGAGCAGTCAACCTGTCCTAATGCGTTCGGGTCTTAAGGAAGTGCAATCAGTGCTTCCGATATCCAGCATGGGATGGATGAAAACGAACTGAGATGAGAGTCCTGTTTCTGGCTTTGCCCACTAGCCAGGGTCCTTAGCAAAAGCTCTGCACCACCTTACTCCTATCCCTGACAGGGCTGCGGGATTACATTAGATGGTCTGGATTGGCCCTTCCAGCCCTTCCAGATGGAAGAGCCGTATCTAGGTGAACTCTGAGAACTTGTCAGCTTTCAGAGGGGGCATTCATTAAACACCAGTTGTATGCTAAGGCCTTGTGCCAATTGGGAGAAGGGGAGAATAATACGAGGGAAGGTCACACCTAGTACAGTTTTGTTTTGTGAATTGTGTGCCCTTGAAGGAACCCTCCCAGTCTGATGTCTTGGTAACTGGGTAAATTTCTTCTCTGTTTCTGGAATGTGCCAGAATCCGGCCTGACTCAAGGAAAGAGAAATAAATGTTGGACTTGGTTTCAGATCTTGCTCTGGCTCTGCACACTTCTCATCAAGGGTGTGTGCCAAAGCCTGTGGGGAAGGGCACATACGGAAAGATAGTTAAGCTGAGAAATCGTCACCCCGAAAGAACAATGGTCCAGGAGGCTGGAGTACGTGTGTTCTCTCCAGCTAGACGGGCTGAGCAGATGGCTTTTCCAGGAGGATGCAGGGCCATCCGTGCCCCCTCCCCTTCCCCAGATCTGTCCTCACCGGGCGATCCCTATCTTTGTCCAACCTTCGTCATCATGGACCCGGATGAGAGAGACTTGGGTATGCAGCCCAATTCCCAATTAACTTTTTTCACTAGTTTCAGGAAGATAATTTATTTGGATTGAATTGTTAAGGCAGATTGCTTTCACAGTATTCCAAGCAGAGTGCTTTCTCACAGGAAATGTCAGACCAGGCAATTCTAGTCAAGTTTTCCACATCCTTAAGAAAAAAGAAAAGAGAGAGGGGGAAAGAAAAAAAAAAAAAGATTCCTTTTATATAGTGAAGGTCAACAGTTTGGGAACTGGCAACTGCAGGGTATGAAACTGAGATCGGTTAAACATTGTGATCCTGCACAGGATGACTTCTCAACAGCCCCACCTTTCATGAGGCCTCCTGTTCTTTAGGGCTTAATTTAAAAAATGTCTGCGGATTGGGTTGCCCAGGGAGATAGAGGGCTTCTCAAGATTGGGACATGGATCCCCCAGGGGGCATGTGGGTGGTGGGGACATTGGATGAGCTCCCTTCCTCTCCCCAGAGTTCAGATTCCTCATCCATCAAACCAAGGTTATGCAGGGTGACCCCCAAGCTTCTTCCCAATCTAGGTCACCATGATTCTGTACCTTTACCTGGGGGAGCTTGGCTGAGCCTCTGTAGGAAGCCAAAGAGAACTGGAGAGCAGGAAAGTGAAGAGTCTTTTTTTCTATAGAGAGCTTTGATTTTTTTTTTTTTAATTCTTTTTAAATCAGCTGGCCCTCAGGGATCTGCCTCATTAAGGCTTACTCCTCCGAAGTTCAGTCCTTAAGGAGAGGCTTTATTTCAGCACAGGCTGTGGAAGGTCACTGTGAGGAAAAGAACCTAACACAGCTATTCCTCTGAGGGTGCCCCCTAAGGACTTGCTCTCCCCCCACCCCCACCCCCCTCCAAGGAGTGTCTGCAGGTGGGGAAGGGGTGGGTCCCGAGAGCCGAAGTCCGGAATCACTAGGTGTTAGGGCCCTCGTAGCTTCCCAAAGATGATTCTGGCAAAAGGGAAGCTGAGACTCGGAGGCGATCACAACTTGAAGCGATGCATCTTCTCTGGCACGAGCTGGTCCTGTGGCTTGTCCGTCTAGTGCCTCTGTGTCCACTGACCTCGGAATAGCTCTCTGCTTCATTACCGTCTAGTCCTGAAAGGACGTGCTGCTGGGAGTCGGGCAGTAGCAAGGGTGCTAAACCTGTGTCGGGAAACCTGGGCTCTGCAGCCCCCGCCGGCTCGTCGGTCTTGCTTGTCTTGCTGCACTGCCTCTGGTGCACCTCTGGGAGACTTCGAGTCCCGTGGGTGTGACATCCTCAGCTGGCTACTGCTTCCAGAGCTTCAGTGTTAGGATGTCTGGTCGGGTTGAAGTACATATATGTCAAGTAGAGCGAAACCCTTCTTGTCCTTTGGGCTCGCTAGGTTTATCTTTATTTATTTTTTGAGTGGGGGCGGGGAAGAGGAAGAGGGAGAGAGAATCTTTAGCAGGCTCTATACTCAGCACGGAGCCCGACGTGGGGCTCGATCCCATGAACCGTGAGATCATGACTTGAGCCGAAATCAAGAGTTGGACACTCAACTGACTGAGCCACCCAGGTGCCTCTTTGCTAGGTTTTATTTTAAAAATATGTATGAGTATTTTTTTTTTTTAATCAAATGTTTTTGCTGCATCTATTGAGATTGTTTTCCATTTTTTCCCTCTGTTGGTGTGAATTACATTATTGGGTTTTCTTTCTTTCTTTCTTTCTTTCTTTCTTTCTTTCTTTCTTTCTAATGTTTACTTATTTTTGAGAGAGAGAGAGGGGTGGGAGGAGTAGAGAGAGAGAGATGGAGACAGAATCTGAAGCAGACTCCAGGCTTTGAGCTATCAGCACAGAGCTGATGCGGGGCTCGAACACACAGACCCATGAGATCATGACCTGAGCCGAAGTCGGATGCTTAACTGACTGAGCCACTCAGGTGCTCCTGGACTGTCTAATGTTAAAATATACTTCAGTCCTTTCTCGGCCAAGATCTGCCTCAGACTAATGGCTGATGCAGTTGTTTGTTATTTTATTTCATAGTTTTGTACTTGTATTTATACGTGTAGGTGTTTGGAATCGAGGTTTCATCGTGTTTGCGAGCATGTGGCAGTTCTGTGTTGGGCACTTTTCTCAGTACTTGATGGATTAGCCTGTTTCATTGCCACCACAGTTGCTTGAGGTAGGACTGTAATTAACCCATTTTATAGAGGTTGAAAATGGTTAAATTTTCCTGTTGAATTCCTTTTGTTGTTGAATTTCCTGTTGAATTTCCTTTTGTTATTCTGTAGGTTTATCACTAATAATGCTTTTTATTCCAAAGTCTATTTTTAATCTGATGGTACAGCATCAGTTACGTTAGCTTTTAAATGGTTGGCCCACAAGTGATCTATTTTTTTCCCCAGGCTTTATGGTTCACCTTTTGTGTCACGTACCTAATGAAACAGCATATTGCTATTTAAAAAAAAAAGTCTGAGTGTCTCTTGGAACTGGCCCGTTGAATTTGTTTGCTTTTATTATAGTTACTGATACACTTGAATTCATTTGTATTCTGTACTTTCATGCTGCCATGCTTTTTTTTTAAAAAATCTTTTTTCTTCCTCTTCTTTTCCTTTTTTTTTCAGGTAACCATTTTTGAGCGAACAACTCAGTGGCATTTAGTACATTCAGAATGTTGGGTAATCATCACCTCTGTCTAGTTCCAAAACATTTTCTTCTCTTCAGAGTAAATCTCTTCCTATTCAGCAGTTTCTTCCCATTTCTGCCCCCATTCCCTCACCCCTGGCAACTCCCAATCTACGATATCTCACATAAATGGAATCATACAGTATGTGACCTTTTGTCTCTGGTTTCTTTTGCTTAGCATCGTGTTTTCGAGGTTCCTCCACATTGTAGCCTGTGTCAGTACTTCATGCCTTTTTAGGGTGAAATAATATTCCATTGCGTGGGTACACAACAATTTGTTTATCCACTCATCCATTGGTGGACATTTTTTTTTCCACTGGCGGACATTTGAGTTGTTTTTACCTTTTGGCCATAGAGAATAGTGCTGCTATGAACATGTGTCCCTGTGTTCACTTCTTTGGGGTATATACCTGGGAGAAGAAGTCTATCAGGTGGTAATTCTGTATTCAGTTTTTTGGAGGAACTGCCAACCTGTTTTCCACAGTGGCACTTTCTTGTGAATCAAGTGGTGTTTATTTTTTCTTCTTGGGCTTTCTGATTTGGAAGTTATATAAATATGTTTTTACTATTTTAGCAGTAACTCTTAAAATATTTTTTATCATAATGACTTAAAGTTTCAGTTTAATCAATCTCTTTACCCCCTCAAAAAATACAAGGATTTTAGAAAGCTTCAGTTGCTCATTTCCCGTTCCCATGTTTCCTGTGTATTGTTGTCTAACGTTATCCCTTTGTTTTTAACCACCCCCTAACTAGTGCTATTGTTATTAATTTTTTATCATCGGCTCTCATTTAGGTTTATCTACATGTTTATGGATTTCTTTTCTCGCCACTGCTTTCTTCCTGCTCTTTTCTTCTGGGTTCACTTTCCTTCTTGCTAAAGTAAATCCACGAGTGGTTTGTTCAGTGAAGGTCTGTGATGGTAAACTTTTTCAGTGATTTTCTGAAAATGTCTTCATTTTGTCCTTACCTTTAATATTTTGAATATTAAAGATGTCTTTTATTAAAGTAGTTTTTGTTTATAGATAGCCTGCCTTTCCGCTAAGATTTTTCTCATTGTCGTCAATATTCTGGTCATTTCACTATGACATTTCTAGGAGTATATTTATTTCCACATGTGCCATTTGAGGCTTCTTAGGTTTCTGTGAGGATTATGTCTGCTAAGTTCTTAGCAGTTATCCTTTCTCACACTCCCTCTATTTTTCCTTCTGGAACTCCTTTTACATGGGCATTGGAATTAAGGTTTTTTCCCTCCATGTCTCTTCTTTGCTCTTTCATATATTTGATCTCTTTGGATTGAGTTGCATTCCAGGTCATGCCATCTGATGGCCCCTAGTAATTTCTTATCTCTTCATTGTATCTGATCTCCTGTTTAAGCTTACCCCAAGTTTCCCCCCAATGTTAAAGAAGATCTAACCTATAGAAAAGTTGAAAGAATGGAAAAATGAACATTTATACGACCTTCACCTACATTAAGTGATTCTAGGACTTTGTCGCATTTGTTTTTTCTCCCTCTCCTTTCTCCCCTCTCCGCATATTTGTAACCCATACATTTTTGATGATTTCCTTGAAAGTAAAATTCAGACATTGTGGCATTTCATCCATAAATATCACAGCTTGCATTTCCTAAGGACACGAGTGTTCTACTGCCTAACCACAGTACCATTAAGGCACCCAAGAAATTTCCGTAACATCAGCTAACATAAAGCCCATAATCAGATTTCCCCCACATGGCTCCAAAATGTTCTCTTAGGCTTTAGTTGTTTCAATCCAGGATCCATTCAAGGTTTACCTGCATTTGGCTGTCATGTCTCTCTAGTCTCTCTTAATCTCAAACAATTTCCTTTCTATTCTTAGTTTTTCACGAGTATAGTCTTGTTGTCTTACGGAATGACCACATTCTAGATAATGTCTGTTTCATTATTAGGTTTATGTTAAACATGTTTTGGGCAAGGACAATACATATGTGATGTTGTGTATTTCCCATTACATCACATCAGGAGCACATAATGTCAGCTTGTTTGATTTCTGCTGATGCTAAATTGGATCACTCCATTAAGGTGGTTCCTGCCAATCTCTCCATCATTATAAAGGAAATTTTCCCTTTTGCAATTAATGAGGAATCGGTTACTTTCAGACTAGATGATTATCCTGTTCCTCAAAAACTTTTTAACCAGTGGTTTTACCATCCATTGATAATCTTTTCCCATATTAGGAGTTTATAAAATGGTGATTGTCTAATTTTTATCATATTCTCATTCCTTTTACATTTATTAGGTGATGGTGTCATACAGAGAAGAGCTGTCCATGACCTGTCCCTGTCTTCCTCCCTCACTCCCTCCTCTAGCACAGATTCACAGCATTTTCTATGTAAATTTCATATGTTGTTATCTGTTACCATCCTTATATGTCCATAAGTTTTTTTATTTCTATGATTGTATTTACTTTTCAAAATGGCTCATTCTTTTTGTATAGTGTCTATGTCTTTCCTTATAATTTCCATTCCTTTTTCTTTCTTTTTTTTTTTTAAAGATTTTATTTTTAAGTAATCTCCATACCCAGTGTGGGGCTCAAATTCACAACCCCGACATCAAGAGTCACATGCTCTACCGACTGAGCCAGCTAGGTGCCTCTGATTTCCATTCCTTTTTAAAAATTCTTCCTATTCCAATTACAGTCTCTTTTAGATTGTTGTTCTATTATCTCAAGTTCTTGGGAGTCCTATTGGCTGTGTCATCTGGCTTTCACTTATGATGCATGATTTTCTCATGTATTTACCAGTTTTTAGTGTTGAGCATATTTTCAGTGGGGCTTAAAAAAAAATCTGTCTCCCCTGGGGAATCTTGTATGACCTGCTTTGTAGAAGTGCCCCTCCAGATACTTTTACATTGCGTTAGTTAGGTGCGCTAGGATATCACTGGCTCAGGAAAATTTTATGTTATTTATTCTGGATTCCTGTGCCGCGTGAGTGGGGTCAATTTGGACTCCGTCCACACGGGGTTCTGAGTTTTCATCAAATAGAATATATAGTAAGTGGTCAATATCTTTATTCTCATGGGACACCTTTCTTTTGTACTCCGTAACTTATTTAGCCACGTGTCCAGTACCAAACATTCAGGAAGGAGCATCTCCTCGTCTCTTTTTATGTTAAGAGCTAGTGAAATATTGAGAATGTGGGACTGTAGAGGCAGTAGAGCATCTTCAAAACTAGTGTGACCCGGCACCTCAGGCTTCTTGGAGCCCCTGCACCTGGTCATGTCCTGCAATGACCAGCATGCTCAGGCTTCCCCTGAGGGACAGATGAGGCACTTGATGCCCACAGAGGGTAAATGACTTGCCTGCGGGCATGCAGAGTTTGGGAGAGAAGGGATGAGAACTCAGGTCTCCAAGTAGCTCTTCCTACCCAGCCAAGATTCAGTTATGTGGGATTGAGTCCTGGCCCCGTGTAGCCCTGAACACCTGCAGCGCCCTGGTCCTTGCTTCTCCCTCGGGGCCACAAAGGGGAGCTTGGATAGGAAGTGGTGACCTCAGACACAGCGGACAAGCTGGGTGTCTACAGCCCGGCTCCTGCGGATTTATTAGATGCACACTCTGACACATGTCTCTGGGTTATCTGCACAATCACATTTTGAAAAAGTGTTTTGACTCCTTGATTTATCTTTTTGTCATTGTTTTGCATAATAGCTTTTCACTCAAAGGCAAGAACATGCTTTTAAACTGACCTTTTAAACTTTGCAATGCTTATGCCACAAAGGGACACATGAAAGGAACAATAAACACATTCCCTGAGTGTGAGCATAATTGAAGTCTCCTCTGGTGATGAGATCTATGGGAAATGGGCACAAAGCATCTGAGCTGGGCTTTTGTGGCTGATGGATGGCGCTCCGGGTGGAAGTCCCATGACCCAGGAGAGGCCTGGCTGTACCCTATGCGGCAGGAAAATCATCACCACCCTCTCAACCGTGGCTCTTGGCCACCCACATCCTCCAAGGCTTGGCCCCCAGGAGCCAAGGGGGCCACTTGGGAGGTTTGAATTTTGTCCTGTGGGCCACGGGAAACCATGGAGGGTTCCAGACAGGGGAAGGAAGCATGAGATAGAAGAAAGAACAAAATAAAGCATTTGGAGCCAGCGGCTTGGGTTTGAGTTCTGGCTTGGGGGCTCCTAAGTTGCGTGACCTTGTGTGAGTCACCTCACTTCTGTGAGGGTCACTCTGGTACTTAGCACCCATTTATGGAGCCCTGACCAGGTGCTGGGCGTGCGGGGTACAGAGCTGACCCAGAAAATCCATGGTCCTTCGTCCCTCCTTGTTTATTTCTCTTACCGTATGTATTCATTTCCTGTGGCTACTGTCACGAATTCCCACAAACTTAGTGGCTTAAAACAACATGAGTTTATTATTATGGCACTAGGTTCTGGAGGATCAAGGTCTGACATCAGTTCCACTGGGGCTAAAGTCAAGGTGTTGGCAGGGCTGGTTCTTTCTGGAGACACCAGGGGAGAATCTGTTTCTTTGCTTTTGTAGTTTCTCATGGCCACCCACGTCCTTGACTTGTGGCCCTTCCTTCGTCTTCAGAGCGCGTCCCTCCAACCTCTGCCTCTGGTGTGATACCACCCCTCCTCTTCCAGGTCGTATTTCCTTCTGCTTCCTTCCCTCTTATGAGGACACTGTAATTACATCGTTCCCACTTGGGTAATCCAGGATACCCTCTCCCATCCCAAGATCCCCAATGTAAATGCTATCTGCAAAGTCTTTTCTGCCATATAAGGCACTAGTCACAGGATATCTTTGGGGGCTGTTGTCCAGCCCACCACACCATGTCAAATTGCAGTTTATGTCTCGTCCTTTCGCATGCCCGGGTCTCCTTTGGGCAGGGAGATTGCCCTGCTGGATAACTGCCACATGCTTGCTGAATGAGAGGGTGAAGAAATGAAGGAACGCACGTTTGGAGTTGAGAAAGACGTGGCATCCCACTTGGGCTGTAGGGGATTAGCATGAGTTTGCCAAAGTATATTCTAGCAGAAGGGAAGGGCTTACGAAAAGGTATAGAGGCAGAGGCTGAGTAGCTCAGCATTCAGGAGATGCGCGTGGAGTGTGAGGGTGCAGAGGGTGGAGTGGTAGGTGGCCAGGTCATGATAGCTCATAGGGCACCCTAATGGGCCTGGGTTTTGTTTTATGTTGTTTGTTTGTTTGTTTGTTTATTTATTTATTTAAAAAAAATTTTTTTAACGCTTATTTATTTTTGGGACAGAGAGAGACAGAGCATGAATGGGGGAGGGGCAGAGAGAGAGGGAGACACAGAATCAGCAGCAGGCTCCAGGCTCTGAGCCATCAGCCCAGAGCCTGACGCAGGGCTCGAACTCACGGACCGCGAGATCGTGACCTGAGCTGAAGTCGGACACTTAACCGACTGAGCCACCCAGGCGCCCCTATTTATTTTTATTTTTAAGTAACCTCTACCCGCAGCGTGGAGCTCAAGCTCACGACCCCGAGATCAAGGGTCGCGGGCTCCGCTGACTAAGCCAGCCAGGCACTTCATCCTGGATTTTATTTTTTAAGGAAGCAATATGTGTGGTGGTTGCTGCCTTTGTCTTTGGGGTCATTGCCTGGGTTCAAATTCCTGTGCTGCCACTTGCTTGCTGTGTAACTGGGAAAATTACCGGACTTCTCTGAGGCTCAGCACAACGGCTACTTCATAAGGCCGTCCTGAGGAGCAGATGGCTTTTGTTGCTTGCATAGCACTCAGCACAGTGCCTAGAACAGTCAAAGGAGTCCGAGAGTGTTTGTTGCTATGATTGCTGTCATTTTTATAAATATTATTGTTGTTGGTGGTGACGATGGGGAACCCTGGAAGAACTTCAGCCAGGCTGTGGCACGGTCAGGTTTGCTTTCTAGAAAGATGCCTTTGACACCCATGTGAAGATGGTCTGGGGTGGGGCATCACACTGGGGATCCGGAAACCCGTGAGGAGGCCATTCCAATGATCCGGGTGACAGATGAAGAGGCAGAGAACAGAGATGGGTACAAGGGAGATGTTACTTTTTCCGGGGTAGTCCAGAGATGGCTTTGTGCCTGCTGTTCCCTGCTTGAAATGATTCAAGGCAGGTGTTAGAGGCCATTTAGTACCATGCCTCAGTCCTCACTTTGCAGAAACGGATAGTGAGATGCAGGGGGGAGGCATTCTGCTTTAGTCCCCGGAGGGAAGAGTGATAGAAGGGACAGATAAAAGTGGGACTCCGGTCCTCAGCCTTCAGTGGCATAGCCAGTTGCCGTGTGAGAGGTACGCTTCCAGAAGCTTCTGATGAGCATGCTGTTTCTCATTGCTGCAGGCTGGGGAAGAGGGGCTCTGACACAGCATCTGCACTGCTTCTTCCGTCACCTCCTTCTACTGCCCCTTCAGGCCTTAAATGCTCTTTCCAGCTTGTTCTTTTACCAGTCCCCAGGAGAATGCTCGCAGAATCCTGGTCGTGTAGGGACATAGGAATTTTGCCATTTTGAATTGAGGAAAATAGGCTTGAGCCAGTGGGGGAGGATTAGGGCTGCCTGGGAGGGTGGGGGAAGGAGCTCTGTGTTCTGGAGCCAGAAAAAGAAACCCAGAGTCCAAAGCAGTACGTGCTCACAGATTTGGTACCGTGAGTCCTCCGTGGTCTTCCACTCACACCCCTTCAATACATCTTCAGGAGGAAGCCAATTCAATAGAACGAACCGTGGCGAGATTACGATTGTTACTTCAATCATATCTTACCCTGCAAGGATGTTGGAGGAAAATATATTTCAATTCCACGTTCAAAAGAGCTGTCATTTTAACGTAGTGAATGGGTTTTCAGAGAGTGATGTAATATTGTTATTTTTAATACATTCTTTAAAAGAAAAGATTTTACTTTAGTACAAATCGATGCATGCTGGAGGGGAAAAAAATATCTAAAGAGAGCTAAAATACAGGTGGGCTATTTTTAGAAAGCTCCACATGTACATACCTGAACTTACAAATCAGAATCACAGAATAGGTTTTTGGTGCACTTTAGAGGTTTCTTATAAATGGTAGCTGATAGCTTTACAAAAAAGCTGGGAGAAAGGAAATAAACAAAAAAGAAAATAGAATGAGATGAAAAAAATCTGGGCAGTGATTACAAGAACTTATGTGTGTGTGTGCGTGTGTGTGTGTGGGTGTGTGTGTTTTCTAGCAGTATCATAATGACATCAGCAAGATACGCTTGCATTTTGGTTCTTGGCAAGTGTCAAACTACAGGGTTTATCATCCTGTATTGGCTGGTGTGTGTGTGTGAGAACACAGAATTGAAAGGCACTTTTGGAGGCAATTTGGTCCCATCCAATATGGAACCTGTGGCTCAGAGAAGGGAGAGTGACTGGGGCAAGGCACATATTAGGGGCAGGGCCAGGGCTAGAGAGAACCCATCTCCTGAACCCCCAGCCAGTGCTCCCTGCATTCTTCTCTGCTGTTTATATTTTCCTCTGGTACATTGACATTTTCTTTTTTTTTTCTAGGAAAAATCAGTTGCCAGTGTCCAGCAAGGCTGATGGGGAGCTGAGCGTTTTGCAGCTTGGTAAGTGCAGCTGATGCCTGTATGCTGTGCCCATCAGGGTCCAGTGGTCTTCATTTGCTCCGTCTGGGAGGCAGTGGGTGGGGACTCCTTTCCTCCCACCTGATCTCAGGAAGGAGAGGCTGGCCCAGTGAGTAGAGCGGGCTTCTCTCTTTTGGGTTGCTGTCTTCTTCTGCTTTCTGTCCTGGAGAAATCCTTATAAGAAGTCTGGGCATTTCTGGACCCACACGGGGCTGGGGGGTGGGTGGGATGCAGAGGAGGCTTTTTTGCATTTGGAGGTTCTTTTAGGACTATTCAGAACCTACAAAGGTCTCTAGACGACAGCTTTGCCTGGGGGAGACCATCCTTTAAAAACTTTTATCGATGTATTATTGAGGCATAAAATACAGTGAAGTGCATAGTACATACATCTTAAGTGCATTTGCACATATGTGTACACCCACGTAACTGCTGTCTCAGGTCAAGGTAGAGAACGTGTCCACCCACTCTTTAGTTTGGAAGCAATCTTTTGTATGCCTTTGTGTAATTCTCCACTCCCCAAAGACCGATGTGTTTGCAGGGCTTGGCAAAGCAGCAGTAGAATGGACGATGGCGAACCAGTGACCAGGCACGAAAGGATGAGGCTTGAGTGCTGTTGACATTTGCTCTTCTTCCGAAAGCCAGCGATTTACCTGTTTGGCCATCTTGGCAGACGACAGCCGTTCAGTGACTTTTCCTCTTTCCTCTCCTTTTAAGCACTCCTTTTAAAGCGAAGGAAGAAAGCAGCGCTCTCTTTAGAAGTTACTTGTGTGCGACGTGCAGTCTGACAGTTCGTTTTGATGAAGTTGAAAGGCAGGGGCCTCTAGGAATGATGAGGCAGGGGTTTATTTATTCTGCTCAGCTCGCGTCAGAGGTAACAATTCCTTCGAGTTTTAATCATCAGAAATGGCTGGTGGGGATCACTTGGCCAGCCCGGGAAGGGGCAGTTCTGCCCACGGCGATGCAGAATGAGGTCCGGAGCCAGCAAATGCTGGCATCTGAAACGTTTCTGTAAAGCACTCCACTTGAAGATTTTCCAGTGAAAGCCACTCCTGTTTGGACATAAAACGAAGCACTTCCTGGCCTTCAGAACCCAAAGGGCTTCTACTGGAAGGAAGGCTTTTAGCAATTCTCTCAGAACTCAGTTGTTTGAAGTGTGTGTGTGTGTGTGTGTGTGTGTGTGTGTGTGTGTGTGTGTGTTTTCCAGAGGGAGGCAGACCCCTCTTTGCTAGTGGCTCAGCTAATGATTTAGAAAAGGAGAAAGAAATAGAAGGTAAGAGATCATGGAATGCAGTCACCAAGGGAAAGGGACAGAAGTTTTGGGGTGAAGAGGAGAAAGGAACAAAATTTGGTTAGAGGAATGGCATTTTCTTCTTCACCCTGATTCATTTTCCTTTGCTGCAATTCCACAGACTTGTTAGCAGTTATATGTCAGGGCATAGATGAGGCTGAGCAGATTGAGGTGAATTAAAAGTGGGCTTGCTTTCTTGGAGGGCCAGGTTGGGTGGGACAAAGGAAGAGAGGTATCCTCTGACAGCAACATATAAAGCAGATGATCAGCAGTTCATCACTGCTTCTAGACACGTATAAGCTGAGTTCTGTGGTGGGTTCCAGAGGTTTGCATAATGAGGTGGTATTTAGACGGGGCTTTGAAGGTTGAGCAAGGTCTCGCCAAGTAGAGATGTGCAACAGACCTTACATGCAAGGCCTGCAGGGTGAGGGAGTGATTGGCTTGAAGTGAGTGGCCTGGAGGGGAAGTTGTAGGGTCAGGGGGAGATGAGGCTGGGAACAAAGTTGTGGAAGAGTGGGGATGATTTGAGTGCTGTGCTAATGAGCTTGACCATAAATCATTAGCCAGTAAAGAGCACTTGAAAATTCTGTGTGGGGGCAGTAATGTGTGCAGGGCTGTGGCTTTGGGGCTATCTCTGGATACGTGCGGAGGATAGATTTTAGGAGTAAGAGCCTGGATGTTGGAAGACCAGGGAGGGGGTTCTTGGAATAGTCGAGAAAAGATATGATTGGGCCCCTGTTCTGTCTGGTGAAATCCTCTGGGTATTTCAAGACCCTGCTCAAATATTTAGCTCTTATGGAAAGCTTCTCTGACCCTTTAAGGAAGAGCTATTTACCTCTTCTCTTCTGCTCTTAAAACCCTCGCACTGTCCCTATTTTAAGTGGAACTCATGTTCCATTATTTGTTTGGGCTTCTCGCCGCCCCCAGGCAGTGTGCTCCTTGAAGGCAGGGGTTATGCTTTACTCATCCTGGACCTCCACTCTCCCACATAATTCCTGGCACCTCATGGATGCTCAATGAAGTGCTTAATGAACAGATAGAAAAAGAATGACATATTCCTGTAACAGCGGAGGGGAAAAAGGCGGGGGTGAGGTATGAGACATCCTGGAGGCAGAATGATCGGGAGGCTAGATCATCATGATGTGGGAGAGAGGGCTAAGGTCTCAGACTGAGTCCCTGGAGGAGGACTGGTGAGATGGAGTGTGTTATCAAAACCGAAGCCTGGAGGGGTGCCGTGCTGAGATTCTGGAGTCTGGGGTGGTGGGGCACTTCCAGGAGAAGATATCTGCAGTCAGCGGGAAATACTGATTAGGGTACCTGGAAAAAGAGGTATATGGACCTTTATTATATATTACCACATATATACGTTTTCCTCCAAAGGGTAGATAAAGTGGTATGGGAAGCAAGCTCCCTTGCTTCTTTCAACCAGACACTTATACCAGGGCCTTAAAAATAGCATTCTTAAACCACTGGCATTTGCAGATGGTTTTGTCTGCTTGGCCAACATGTCGTTCTGGACTGCTTTGTTTTTCCTTTGCATGGCAGTCCCACCACATCTGGGCCTGAGGCCTGCTATGTGGTCCTGAACCAAATCCCTACACAGGGGCCAACTTCCTCCTGGCAGAAGCCAAGGGAGGCTGCCTCCTTTTAGGGGCTCCACCCAATCTGGGCCCCCAACTTTCATCCTCAGATTTACTTCATGGAGCCCCGAGCAGGCACGTTTCGGCCCGGGCTCCCTTCCGGACAACCTCAGACTAAACAGAAGCCTCCAAATAGGCTTAAATACTGCCCCTTCTATGCCTCCAGGAAACAATCTGGCCTGAGTGATTGCAAGGAGCCCTTCAGGGCCTGGTGGAATCACTCAGGTTACTCTCCCCTACTCTGTTTTGGGCCTCAGCTGCCCAGGGTTGAATTAATCACACATCTCTATTCCTTCAGGGAACATTCTCAGTATTGATCTTTGCAAAGCCTTCCCCTTGGCCTCCCTCCCTTTCCTCCCTTCATCCTTCTTTCCTTCCCTCCCTCGCTTTCTCTCCTTCTCTCTCTCCTGCCTTTCCTTCATTTTTTAGCCCCACCCCCACCCTCCCAAGATCCTCCTCTCCTCAAGCAGTCATTCTTGTGTATTTAGTTGGTATCTGTTTTCTTGCATATTCTTGCAAAATGCATAGTGTTTGTGTGCATATATTTGTAATGGATGTAAATCATATTGTGTTATATATATGTGTGTGCATATACATATGTGTATGTGTGTGTGTGTGTGTGTGTGTGTGTGTGTGTATATATATATATATATATATATATATATATATATATCTTATTTGTGTTCTTGCCTTCTCTACCCAGCACCCTGTTTTTAAGACCCATGCATGTTGCTAAGTGAACATCTGGTCATTATTTCAGGGTGCTTTTATAAGACCATGGTCACAGGGTGGCTTTATTCAGAGACCCTAACTAAGAAAAGTTTGCATTTAAATTCAGACTCTCATTTAAATTCCAGGCTTATTTTTAATTTTTGTTTTCAGCCTAAAGGTGGGAGGGTCTCCTTTTCAGTGGACTGGGACTCTGGGAGTTGGTCTTGTGCTGCTGTGCCTGTTCCTCCCCAAGGGAAGAAAAGGAGCCTGTAGAATGGGATATAAAACATGTGTCCTGGGGGTGTTGGCCTTTGGATAGCCTCTCCAGAAGAAGTGGGGCAGGGACAATGACATTTCTATATTCCTAGATATACAGAATTATAGGAGATAATGTTGATTTCTATGTCGTGTGGTGTACTTTTTAAATAATCATTTAGCCTCAGGAAAATGGGAGGCGGGGATGGTTCAACAGGCTCTCTGGAGACTGGTCTGCTCTGTTTTGCCAGCATAATTACCTTGAATTGTTTACACTTGGGTCCTTCCTCTGAGTGTTCTGGTAAATGCTACGGCTGTGGGTACAATCTTGAGAGGGAGGCCCGGCTGGGAGACCCATGCTGGGACCCTCTCTGGGCCTCCGTCACCTCAGCTGTAAGATGACTGTGAGTGGCAGGTGACTTAGTGGCCCTTCCAGCTGGAGGTCCAGGGAGGTCTGGTTGGCAGGAAGACAGAACGATCAGGAGCTGGCCTGGGTTTTATCGTGTCTCTGTCACTTTTCCATCTGTGTGATGTCAGGCCAGTCATTTCACTTCTTTAAGCCTCAGTTTTGCATCTGCAAGTAAGGGTGACAATAATTACCTTGTCCTGGGCTGTTATGGGACCTAGGCGTTAAAACACAAGTGGCTGGTAAGTGAAAGCTGCGACAGTGATAATCTGTTGTTATTTTATTGGGAACAGTGGCGTTTTTCCCCCCTAATTCTGCCCTCTTCATGTTTGTCCTCAGGCACAGGTTTGCGTGCCATGCCTACCTTTTGTAAGAAATGTGTCTGAGTGAGGCTCTTCTGGGCCTGACTCCGTGGCTTCGGCCCCAGGCTCCTGTCTCACTGCATGTCCACAGGCAGAGCTTTCTAGTGGACCAGTAACCACCTTGTGCCCGCTGGCATCCTTGTGCCATGGACCAGCATGGGACTGCGACAAGGAACCAGGGCCCTTACTCTGTCTTTTTTCCTTCTTGTGAAGGCCTGGGAGCCCCAAGGGGGAGAGGCAGGTGGAGGGTGGGGAAGCCCTCCCTTCCTTCAAACTCATCCATGCCCTTGGTGTTATTTCTTATTCTGCTCCCCATGGGTCATAACAAGGAGCTCACGTGCCCCGGTTTTCTTTCAGAGGATGTGGAGGATGAATTGGTAAGGGAAGAAGTCATCCTGTCTCCAGTCCCATCCATGCTCAAGCTGCAGATAGTGTCAAAGCCAATCGACCTCTCAGTGGCCAAGGTGCGTTGTCAACTTGAAAGTGGGCGTTCATACGTCTTGATTTGAATTGGTGTGAATTGGTGTGGTGTGAATTGAAGCTGTTTTGATGTGAACTGGTGTGGGTGAGGTGGTTATGATCCCCCTGACCCCAACCATCTTATGTCTCAGTCGTTGTTCAAGTGGAAATTCGGGCGTGGTGTAGAAGAACCTGAACTGAGAGTCAGGAAAATGGGGGTGTGGTCTTCTCCAGGAAGAAGTGTGGGTACAGCCTCCTCCCACTCAAACATTCCAGGGTCTCGTGCTTCTTTTGGCCCGGAGCCGCTTCTGCACATCTGCAGTGGGCCACTCCAGAGTTGTGACGGCACTGGGAGAATTGTCCTCATTAGAGCGGCTCTGTTTTAGCGCTCGTCCCCCATGCTGGGCTTAGGCTGGGCTTGCAGTGAGGGAAGGACAGGAGGGTTTTAACAATTCCTCAGCACCACTGGGTTCACACCAGTGGCCTCCTGGAGGGACTTGAGAGGACTTAAGGGGCAGGTTCCTGGCCTTCTCGGCCTCCTCTGCAGGGATGCCCTGGATTCCTCACCATCTCAGCTGCCAGATGGCCTTACCCCTCCCCTTGGCCAGTGGTTCCTGTGGGATGGAATGCTGCTCTTACACTATCCCACTGGCTTTTCAGCCAGGATCCAGGAGGAGAAGCTAAAATGTCTGGGGACACAGCTGACCCCCTATTTACTCAGCACACAGATAAAAAAGTCAAAGATTTTTCTAGAGATTTTTTTTCCCTTTCCCCTTCCTCTCTTCCCTTTTCTTTCCTTCTTTCCAACCGTGGAGGGCATGGGTGTGTGTGTTGGGGGGTCGGACACTTTTACATGGCCCCAAGCCTGGGAAAAGTGCTCTGGCTATCTGTAGCCACGAGGCTGTGATTATTTGCTGTGAACACAACACTCCTATTTTGGGAAGGGCCCTAGAGGCCCCTAACTTCAGACCACCCAGCAGTAGCATCTCCAAAAGCAGCTGGAAAAACTAAGGCCCACCCAGAGAAAAGGAGGGCTCAGGGCACATGGCATCCATAGCACCCAGGTTTCCAGGCTGTTAACTCTGTGACCTGGTGACCATGCTGTGCCTAGCTGGGGGCTGTCATTCTGTGATTAAGAGAACAGACATGGGCTTCAGTCAGAAAACTCAAGTCCCTATAGTTTCTAGGCTCTCAAAAAACTCAGTTCAAATACACGGATGATTGTTGTTGGCACAAGAAGGAAAAGCAAACCCTGATAGATGAATTCGCCCAGGCTTCTCTCCTGTGTGCCGCCAGCCCATGTTGATGGGCTGACGTGTTGACAAATGCTTCTGTCGCTGAGATTTTCTTAATGAAAAGCAAAAGAGAACCGATTCTAGAAGGAAATAATCTGAATCTGTAAGAAAGATCTGACCTGGAGAGGTGGCAACAGAACCCATGAGATGGCCCTTCTGAGACCTTGGGTGTAAAACCATGGTGGAGAGAGAGGAGGGAGCTGGCATAAGGAGGGGGTATCCAGGGAGAGGCTCTGCCTTCCAGGGCTGGTCAGGTGGAGGGGTTGGCACTTTCTGGGGCTCTGGAGGGTGGGGCTTTGGTTTCTGGGAGATGAACTGTGAGATCAGTGTCATCTAGAAGTTTGGGGAAGACAGAGCTGTGAAAAAATGGAGGGGCTGCCTTGGGAGGGGTTGGGAACCCCTCCCTGGGTTGTTGGGTTTCAAGCTGAGTTCATGGGGGACCACTTGTGGGTGATGTTGTAGAGGAGGTTCTTCCCTGTAGTAAGAGTATTAGAGCAGGGGCTGGCAAACTGTCTCCAAAAAGGGCCAGATCGTTTATTTTTGGCTCTCTGTTACAACCACTCAACTCTGCCATCGTAACGTAAAAGCCAGCATAGAAGCAAATGCCAACGTATGTAAGCAAATGGGTGTCACTGTATTTCAATAAAACTTTATCCACAGAACATGTGTGGGGCCAAGTTTGGCCTGTGGGACGTAGTTTGCTAAGCCTGTCTGTCAGCACCAGTTCTCAAATGTAGCTGCACATTGGAATTGTCTGGAGAGCATTTAAAATCATAGATACTGGAGTCTGACACCCAAGCGTTCTGATTTAGTTGGCCTGACCTGTGGCCTGAGCATCAGGATGGTTAAACACTCCACAGGTGGTTACCGTGTACAGCCAAGAACCTCCAAGATCCCTTCTAGAACTAAAAGTTTCTGTTTCAGTTTCCCCTAAAGAACCTACCAAGACTTGGGCCCAGGTCAGCACAGGCTGGTTTGGTTTATGGACGTTCCAGAGATGAGGCCCTCAGGATCGACTTTTCTCTTTTCTCAGATAATAATGAGTTTGCAAAAGAAAAAGAAAATAAATAACCCTGCTGGAAAACGGGATGCCCTGCTAGAATGCAAGACCAGCTCCTGTGGGAATCTGTAGACCGCGCAGTGTGTTATTGTTTGCTTTTAAGACAACTGACGAAACTCTCTCTTCTTTTGACAGGACATAAAGGCCCTTCTGTTTGGTTCCAGCTTTTGCTGTTTCAATGAGGAATGGAAACTTCAGAGTTTTTCCTTTAATGACAAAGCCTCGTTAAAATACGGCATCGTGCAGAACAAGGCAGGTTGCTTTTAAGTTTCCCAGGGACATTTCTGTGGGCCCATCACAGACAGGGGCAGGATGTCCCCCAGTTTGGTAAGTCCTGCGAGCATTTCCTGAGCTCTTCAGTGCCAACTAGCCCTGTGTTTGCCAGGTTGTCACCCAGTGCTGGAATTTCATGTGTGGCTGGCAGAGCAAGAGCTGGGGAGTGTGACCCTTACTCTATGAAGACTTCTCCTCAGTGTCCAGAATCTTCTCTGAGAGGAGCAGAAGGAGGCTCTGTGTTTGTTGGGGGCATCAGAGTGGGTCCACAGGCAGAGTATTGAGAAATGGTTTTGCAAGCAGGGCTGGAGAGAGGACACTTGAGGCAGGAGGCAGCCTGAATAAAGGAGAGGCTTCGAGAAGAAGTGTGTGAGGAGGAGGTGTTTTCAAGACAGGGAAGTGTAGGCAGACGGGAGCAGGATTTGGACATGGTGTGTACACATTTACCAAGTTACACACTTTAAGGGCTAGAAGATACTCTAAATCCAGCAGCCCAACGAGGTTCCATTTCTCAAATCCCAGGAAGCTCCCCTGCCCCACACTGCCCGAGGAAGAACCCCAAGACCATTAGCCTTTGTCCCTAGTGTGGCCAAGCTCAGCTCATTTTGCACCCCCAGCTCAAGGGCACCCATATCTGCTACTCTGATATTCCTTGTACTTGTTGATGCCTATAGGAATGAACCCCTCAGGAAGCCTTCTTCCTCTAACGTGGGGTGGGGGGGCAATAGAGACACACATAATGGGTGCTGAGGCAGGCCACACCTGGGCAAAAGATTGCTCACATAAGCAGAGGCTGCTGCAGGGGGTACTGAGGTGATCAGGGGAGACTTCCTGGAGGGGGAGGCCTTTAGGATGGGCCTCGAAGCTGAGTAAACTGTTGACACCCTCAGCCTGTGGACATGGAAGCATTTCTCTGGATGACTGGGAACCTATGGTGATGAACCTGGTTTTACACCTGACTGGTAGTGAAGGCCTGTTTTCTTCCCATGAGACATTGCAGACTTGCTCTTCTTCCAGTGCTGGGCACCGTGGCCTTTGTCACCCCCTCTCTGTGACTAGGCTCAGTGCTTTGCAGAAGTACTCAGGCCCATGTTGGAGGGGCAGGAACTGGTGGGAGCAGGCTGGTTCTGGAGGAACAGCCAGGTTTGCCCTGGTCAGTCCTCACTGGTACTAATGTGTGTCCTTCTTTGCAGGGGGGTCCCTGTGGGGTTCTGGCAGCTGTCCAAGGCTGTGTCCTACAAAAACTCCTGTTTGAAGGAGATAGCAAAGCTGACTGCGTTCGGTAAGTCAGTGCTCATAATAGCAATATCTTCTTTTCCCAAGGCCTCTCCTCAGTGTCCAGAAAAAACAAGCAAGGAAGCATGTGTGTTCCCTGATATTTCCCGTCTTCTGAAAAGGGAAATGGCGACCGGCTAGCAGGTCCAGTGCTGACCAGTTGAAATGACCTGTATGCACTTGCCTCTAAAAGAAGGGAGGGTCGTTAAGTCCCATTCCACGTGGGAAGCAGCTGCTGGAATGGCATCGAAACTAAGGCCACCCCCTCCTCAGCAGTTGAGTGCGGTAGCTGCCCAGCTCCCATCCACACCCACATCGACCCCCTGACCCCTTGACTGAGCCCAGGTCTCAGTTACCTCATGTTACCCCATGTTACCTCACCTCTGCCAACAGCCATTACCACACATTCCAGCCAGCCCAGCGGCACATTGCTTCCACTCCCTCTGGCCGTTTGTTTTCCACCTCACGCTTTAAGTGTTTGCACATGGACCCCCCCTCATTCTCATTTTCTCTCTCACTCAACAGACTTTTCTGGAACATCTCTGTGCAGGCACAAGTGATACAGACAGGAATAGATGCACTCTCTATGCTCCAGAATGCTCTGTGAGGGATGGATGGATAGAAAACCCTCATTCTATGGCGTGGTCAGTGCTAAGATGGAGGGATTGGCAAGGTGCTGGCCAGGGCTGGGGCTAGATGGCCGATTCGAGGAGACCGTCGTCTTACTTTTGTCTCTCTGTGTGCCCAGTTACTAGCTTGTTCTGAGTTCCCCTCAGACCTGGTGCGTCTCTTCTTTTAGTTGAAATATAACATGCATGCAGGAAAGTGCACATGTCAAAAACGTGCACGGCTCAGACGTGTTCTGCTCAATGAATTATTGCAAAATCCCACACTCATGAACCTCTCATGCAGATCACAAAAGAAAATTACTTCCAGCACCCCAGAAGAGTCCTGCCTAGTAGATATCCCCATTCTCTTCCCAAAAGTTGAGATTAAACAAATTCTAAAATCACAGCTTGGTTTTGCCAGTTCCTGAATTTTAATTAAAGGGGCTTATTCTTTGATGTATGTATTTCAGTGTCTTTTTTTTTTTTTTCTTTTTTAAAGCTTAGGTGTTATAAAGACAGCAACTCATTCCCCATTCACCCATGTTCAGCTTCCTGGGAGATACGCTGGCTCCCCAGACATCCTGCCAAGCTCGGGACAAATGAAACATCTTTTACCAGCTTAGAGGATTTTGCCTTAGACAGGGTCCAAGGGAAGGCGGCTTTGCATGCTTGGCATTTTAGAATGTGTCCAGTAATATAATTTGTCTGATTACCAAGTAATCATCAAGGTGTTTTATCTTAAGCTAAAAGATGCTAATTCTCAGCATAGCAGAATTGTCACCAGAAGCAGAGTGATATAACATTTCCACAGCAGGATCTCACCTTACTCTCCATACCCCGACCAGTCCACACATAGCTGCTCCTGTCTGTGCACGGCCATTCCCCATTGCGTGCTCTGAAAGGCCTGCCAGCGAAGTGCTGCCCACAGTGTGGACAGAGACCCTGCTGCCGACTCTCCCAGAGAGGCAGCACAGTGCTTGATGTTCTGGAATGTTCCCAACTAAGTGGAATTTGCTAAATGAGGGAGCTGCCCTCAAAGGGTGCGGGGACTGTCCCTGAGTGTACATGTCCCCACCTGCCTACCTTCCTTCCTTGCATTCAGAAGAAGCATGCAGGGAGGACTTGGCAGGTGCTTGGAGGGAATACACGGCTCAGCAGGACAGCTGTGGCCTTGCCTTCATGGCACCTATGACCGACCATGAGAGCCAGGCAGATAGGAGGCCTACAGGGGATGTGCAGGAAGCTTGGGGTTCACCCAGACATGAAGAGGGTGGGGCAGGCTTGTTGGAGGAGTGACATTTGAGTCTCACCAAGGTCTGGAGGTAATCAGGACTCCCAGTTGGCTTGACACACATCCTCACACATGCTTATTCTCCCTCAGTTTCCCCCTTCCCAGCAAACCCCTCGTACTTGGTTCTGGGCTCCTCACCACACAGAGGCCATGACTTCAGGGAGGCTTTTCCAGACCTCCCTGGTTGAGATAAACCCAGGCCTGCTCCAAGGCCTCCCCACCAAATGGCACCCTTGTTCATGGACATCATTACCTGTCCATTGTCTGCTCCCCCCAATCCCCCAGCCCCTGGGAACACAAACCCCATGAGAACAGGGGCCTTCCTGGGCTGCCTGGTTCACAGCCTGTCTCTGGCATCCAGCCCAGGGCCTAGTCCACAGAAGAGGCCCTCAGAATTTTTGTTGAATGAACACATGGACAAATGCATGAGTTATCCAGACTAACAGGGAGGGGAGGGGAATGGTGTTCCGGTAAGGAGAACAACATGTGCAGAGGCCTGAGGGCAGGGAGAGCAGGGCCAGGAGCCAAGAGTTGCCTGGGGTGGCCGGGGCAGAGTTCGGAGGGGCAGGGTGAGACCGGGGATGGTGGTCAGGGACATGCTGCCAGAGGGGCCTTGGAGGCTTACCATCCGCTTGGGCCAAGTGTTGGCCTTGGCCCTCATGGGAGATGTCTCATAACTCATTTTGGCCCCCTTCTCATTCAGAGCTGCTTTTGAACTTGGACTTTGTACTTGGGGGACATTGGGGATTGCTTCCCAGTGGTCAGGATGGGGTGTTTAAGTTGGTTCCAGGCAGGGCTGTTCCTGCCCAGGGCACAAGGCAGGCTTCATTCCTTGTCACCCACCCCACCCACCACTAAGGGAGTATGCGAGCCTCTGGATCCACAGGTGCATTCTCCAGGGAACGCTTTGCTCTCCACATCAGGCAGTGCATCCAGGGCTTGGAAAGCAAAAAGCCATCCTGGTTGTGGGTGCAAGTTGGGCTCTGGGTGGAAAGAAAACCGGGCCAGCTGTGTAAGTGAGGTTCTCTTCCATGTCCCGCCATCTGCCAGTCAGACACCAGCCAAATGTGGACTCAGGCCCAAGTTTATACTGACAGACCTCTGTTTAAGCACCGACTAGATGGAGAGTTCCACCAAGGCCTTGCTGGGAGGCAGGGGAGGGAGTGCAGCCTTGGCTTCCATGGGCTCCCTGTCGGCTGGGACCCTGCAAGAGGAGTTGGGGCCAGCCTAGATTGAAGGCCCTTGGCAGCCAGGCTGGTGGGGCTGAGCTGGGTCCTGGGGGCAGCGGTGGGTAGGCAGAGGGAGAAGGGGAAAGGAGGAGTGGCTGGGGTGTGTGTGGGGGGGGGTTCCAGGTGGGAAGGAGCCCCACTCTGTCTGCCTGGCTGGACCAGAAGAGGCCTGTGTTGAGTATCCACAGAGTTTGGCCTGCTGGCCAGGGCCCCCTCCTCCAAGAAGCATGGAAGGATTCATGCTGCAGAAGAGTGACCTCAGTTTTCTTTGGAGCCTCCCAGCTATGGGTGCTCCTGGTAAGTCCCTCCCCTTCCCACTCCCAATCCCTGCTTCCCCGGGCACTGCAACTAGGGCTGATCTCCACACAGGTGGAGTGCAGTGGGCTGGCTTTCTGTGTCCATCCATCAGAGCTCTTTCAGGGGCTCAGGCAGAAGTAGTTCAGAGGGGGACAAGATGGGGGAGGTCCAGTGGTGTCGGGCTATTGGCGAGGGGCACCAGATGTCTACACACACAAACACACACACACACACACACACACACACACACACACACAGTCCTGTGCTTTCTTCTCCCCCTTCCCCTGCTATGGGGTTTTGAGGTGAGAGACCGCCTCAGGGCCTGGAAGGTGATTGGGGGTAGAAGGGGAGAGTTCTTGTGGTTCAAGCTAGGACTTGGGTCAAGCAAAGGCCGGAGGAGCAAGGGGCTGGTGCCCAGGGCCGGCAGCAGAGGAGAGAAGTAAGAGCAGAGCTGGGGTTGCTGCTTTGTGATGGCGAGGCCCTGCAGGTCAGAGGCCACCCAGAGTTGTCCTTGCTGCCTGGGTCTTGGTGCATCCTGTAGGTGCCCATGCTGAGGCGGGAAGGGGTGCCTGGCTCTGTGCTCCTTAGCACCTTCCAGGGTGGGGCATGCTAGGCTGGGTCCAGAGACCTGGACTGCAGGGCCTCACCTTCTCATTGGTGAATCTCTATCTTGCCTAACTTTGACTCAACAAGGAAACACAAATGAAGTCCTTTGTAAATCATCAAAGGCTGTGCAAGAAGGTGGGAGCATATGGGGAAACTGAGGCTCAGAGAGGGAAGATGCTGGCCCAGGGTCACCCCTGGCACCTATGGCCGAGCCCTGTCTGCCATCCTATGCTGCTGTGCCCCAGAAGAGACGCTGAGAAGTGGGAGAGCCAGAGAGGTCAGGAGTGGTTGGCACCAGGAGGCTGATGTCATGAATTTGAAACACTTGAATGCTGGACTCCCAGACAGATTCTCAGTGACCAAGGTGCGGCTTTGTGTTTTACAAAGGGCTTCTGGGAAGTCCCTCCCCTTTTCCCCTAATTTGGAAAAACTCAGTACAGAAGAGTACAAAGAGTAATACGGAAACACCCAGGGGACCCACTGCCTCATGTGAGCAACGGGTGAAGTCCCTGCAGCAACCTTAGTCCCGTCCCTGCAGCAACCTTAGTCCCCGGCTCCTCCAGTCTCATTGATGTATTCATACAATTTTAATATGGATGGGTCGGGTCACTGGTGTTGCTGCATGGGCCGTGTGTGCTGAGTTGGGTTTGAGGCTTCAATACTTCCTTTTGACTCTGAAATTCCAGGATTTCAGAAATGACCCAACTGAAAAAAAAAAAAACAACAAAAACAACGCAGGCGACCTGCTCTGTTCTCTTCAGGAGCAGCACGGTGGCCTGGCTCGCCACAGCGAGGCGAGGCAGTGTCTGCAGCTGCCCCATTCTGGGCCCTCCTCGCACCCTCCGCCCACACTCACAGCTGATGGGGGTAATGGTTCTGTGAAAGCAGCGTGGAGGATGTGACTGCGCCCTCCAGGGAAGTCATGCTGAAATAAAGGCCTCTTGGCAGGGATGGTGTTTTTTTCTGCAGGACTGTCTGGCTTCATTAGGACCTATTCCATCAGGCCGGCAGCTGGCCTCTCCTCCATCGGGAAGGACAGCACCCGGTGACAGGACTCCGTGTTTTTCCACTTGAGGAGGGCTGTGCCTGTGGCTGGCCGTGGGAAGACCATGAGCCCCACTCCCCTGCAGGCCTAGAGAGAGCCACAGACAAGATTGACGGCCCCACGCCTCCTCCCCTTTGGAATTGTGAAACTCAAGGGCCAGAGAAGGAGGGGCACTTGCCCAGGGCCTGTCTGGCTGGACACTAGGAGCAGAGCCAGGCCTGGACCCCAGGTCAGCTGGTCCCCAGACCAGCCTTCTTCCCCTCCCCTGCAGCAGCGTTTGACCCTGAGAGGGAGCAGAAAGCCTGCAGTCGTTCCCAGGCCTTCCTCTGGATTGTCTATAGATGCTGTAGGCTATCTCGAGATAATCAGGATCAAAACATCTCTTTAATCTGAAGGACTTAAGTAGTTTAAGCAACTATGTAGGATGTATTACTCCCTTATGCCCTCTACCATCCATAGACACGTATCTTCAGTCTGTACTTCTGTGAGGAAGTAGGTGCTTAAAGAAACTGTTCTTGCTTGAGGAGCCTGGCTGGATGCTAGATTCATGGTAGGAGTTTGATGAACGTGTGTCTGACTGATGAAGACAACACAGGACCACCCCTGTCATTGAGGTTTTGCAGGTGAAAGCCGGGAGTTAACCGGGTGAAGCTGGAGTCGGGGCAACTCACCACAGCGCCTCCTTCCTCTCGTCCTCGGCACGGACAGCCCCGTCTACCCTGTGGCTGGTTAAACGGCAGAGATGGCAATGCTGGAATGATGCTTGGGGGCATCTGGCTCAGGGTCTGCCTCTATGCGGGAAGGCGAAGGTCAGCGAGGGCGAGGGGCTTCCCCGAGGCCTGTGAACCAAACCTGGAACCAAACCTGGGCGCGACCACTGCACTCTTCCACTTTGTTCTCTAGAAAGACGTGTCTCAAGAGAGCAAGCTAGAGAAGACTCAGGGAAGGATGCAGAGACTAGAAGCGTTTCCAGAAGGAAGCCAGTGAAAAGAATGAGGATTTTTGTGTAGAAATGCAGAGGTTCCGAGGGGCTGTAATCAGTCTGTGAGAGAGATCAGGAAGACACGGGCCGGACCGAAGAGCCAGTGTTGTCCGGTGCTGAAGAGCTGAGCTCGAAGGCAGAGGGATGCTGATTCCTAAGGCAAGAGCTCCAGACAGTTGGTTCCACTTCCCCAAGTTCTCCTTCCTCCCTCAATGCTGTTTTGATTTTTCCAACTTTACGGACTGTGTGGTTCACTTGGATGAATCATTTAGTCGCTGTGCCTCAGTTTTCGCATTTGAAAGGGGCAAGGATGCTACTGCCGTTACAGGGTGGCTTTAATGACTAATGGGATAATACACGTGAAGTGTTTCTAACAGCGCTTGGCATGTGATAAGCACTCAATATGTGTCGACTGTTGAATCTCATTTGTGGCTACACTGAGAAGCTTTCAGTCAAGCACATGACTTGCTTTAGCAAGTTCGTGTAGAACACAGTGAATGTTGAAAGGTGACCTCTTAGTTCCCTGTCTGCAGGTTTTCCAGCAGAGATGTTCTAGGCAGAGTCTACAGTGCAGAGACGATTTTGCACAACTCGTACCCACGGCAAGGGTTCTAACCGGGGAGTACCCTCGTCGCACCTGTGATGTGGGAAGAGCCCACAAGGGTGAGATGGGGCGGAATGCTGGTCGGGCACTAGCTGTAACAACCCCGCTGGGGAGCAGGGCATCCCGGTCCTGGACGGGGGCAGGAAGGGGATTGGCAAGGGTACTCAGGAGGTGTGATTGACAGGACATGACGGTCACCCGGGTGGGGGCAGGGCAGGAAACAGGATCCATGGGGATGACGAAGCCCACTTTCATAGATTCTGAATCCAAAGAGATAAATGTCCAATCCTTTCTCCTTTGTCTGACAAGCCCTGCCTTCCTGGCCCCCCCTTAGTCCTTGGCATCACCTCTCCGGAAACCCAGAACAACATTTCCTCACCTTTGTTTTCATAGCTGATGGTGACCCGGGCCAGTGCTCCCCGCACAGCTCGGGCTGCCTGGCTTGGTGATGGCGTGGTAACCATTTCCTCGAGGAGCTTGGCGGGTCTCCAGCGGCTGCAGAAGTACCAGGCAGTCTGCCATTTCATTTTTCAAGTGGGTTGAGGGTGGCTTGTTACTTTCACACCAGATGTCAGGAGTTCACCTTCCTGTCACCATGGCCAAAGTGGGGACTTGATGTTTCCATAGAGACAACAGTAATAGGTATTGGTTATTGAATATTGACCACGTGCCAGGTGCTGGGCTATGGACCTTACACACATTGTCTTGCTTAAAGCTCCCAATGCTATGAACGAGGTCCTCTTGTCATCTCCAGTTTATGGAAGGGGAAACTGAGGGAGGGCTATGTCACGTCACCTCCCATTTTAGTCGTTTGACAGCCTGGATGCAGACAACTGGTTCTGTGTCTCAGGCACTGGGGAGTGACCACGTGCTGCCCACCATGGTGACCTGTGTCCGGGTCTCCTCGTTCCCATTTCTCCAGTTTCTTCCTCCTCCCCCACCTCCGCAGCTCAGCACGGAGCTCAGATGTTAGTTGGCTACTGAAAACATAGAAAACCACCCCCGCTCCACCCTGTATCTTCCTTTGAGCCCCAGCGGGGTCTTCATCAAGGCACCTTTGTTAGGAAGAGCCTAACAGGCTGCTTTTGTAATAATGTAATTTTTCTAAGAGTTTAGAAGAAATCCATGGACTCCAGGGATGGGCAAGAAGTACAGCTCTCAGGAGCCCTGGGAAGGTGAAACTGAAGGAAGTGTCTGTATCAGGCTGTTGCCTGTTCTTCCCTCTTGCTCGTGTCACACAACAGGGTTTCTCTGTTACCCCTTTTATCGTAAGACGTCTCTCTGCCATTTTTGACATTGCTGGCTGCCTGTTCTGCTCAAAGCCCATTTGCTTCTAAAACTATGTAACAGCACCATCTCCCAGCCCAGCCCCTACTGCCTTGTCACTTCCTGCCTTCCTCTGCCTCCCTGGTACGCCAGAGTTCTGGGGCGTTTCATCCTTGGCCACCACCTCTGCCCTTCCCCATCATCTCTTTGGGGAATCTTAGCCACTCAAAGTGCTGAGGACTCCTCACATGCTGGTGGTCCATAAACTTATACTCAGTGCCAGCTGCTGTCCTGGGCTTTAGATGGGTCAGATAGCTTCACCTGGGGGTCCCATGGGCACCTCCAGCTGCTCCCCCAGTTCTCCTCTCTGTCTGTATTCCTCATTTCAGTGAACAGCACCACTGTGCACCCCCGAAAGCCCCAGAGATTACCCCGAATCCTTCCTCTCCCACATCCCACACCCTATAGCTAACCAGCAAGGCAGGCTGCTCTCCCCTCTGTACCCATGACCTCCTTTCCTGTGGCTCGTGGGAGTGAAGGGCACCTGCTTGCACAAACCATTGTCTCCAGGGGCCTGGATATTGGGACTGGTCAAGGCTGGGTCAGGGCAGTACCAGACCTTTGCCAGGGATGGCTACCTTTCCTCGGGGTGGCGGTAGCTCCAGAATGCCTTCAGCTCAGCCTCCTGGGCTCTGTCAGAACGCACCGCACTGGCTTACACATACGTCGGGCCCTGCCAAGCCTCCAGGATCCCCTTTGCTCCCTGGGCTGTTTCCTCAGCCTGCTCCTCCTCCAGCCCCACCCGGGGCCCCTCCCCCAGGGCTCTTCCCTTGGCCCTCCTCTGAGGAGGCCCTGCCGGGAGTCCCTGAGCTCTGGGGCCCTCTGTGTGGCAGAGGAAGGAATCGGCTATCTGCTGCAGGGCTACGCGGTCCCTGGCTTGTGTCCCTACCGGCATAAACACGTTCTCTTTTTCCTCCTCAGGCCGCTGCAGCCTTCCAATGCCCACAGGACCCACTGCCTCGCCCTGGCCATCGCAGACATTGTGTGGCGGGCCGGGGGCCATCAGAGAGCCGTGGTCACACTGTAAGTGCTTCTCAGGGCCTTGTCACTACCACTCACGTGGGGCACGGCTGCAGGCAAGCTGGCTGTGTGCTTTCCTGTCCTTGGGGAAATTGTCTTTCCAACAGGCTGTCTGTGCGTCCTCCTGGGTGCCTATCATGTGCCCATGTCAGTGTGAGCCCAGAGAGGCAGCCCCACACTTGGGAGAGGTCTGGAGGGGTCTCCATGTAGCTCCATTCTCCTCTCTGCCAAGGGTCACATCTGTCTCGCCTTCCTCCCTGGGGAGCTTTGGGGGACACAACCCTCTGGCCTAGGCAGCCTGCTCCCCTCTGTATTTCTGACCCCATGTCCTTGGCAAACAGCCTCTCGGTAACCAGTCACCCTCTGATTCATACCACTCTCCTAGTCCCAAAGCATGCTCCTGTCCACTTTGTCACCTGGACCCCTGTTCCACTGAGGAAGAGACTTACCCCACTGCCTCCATCCTCCCGCAGGTGGAGGACGCCATCCGTGTAGTCCACATGGGCTGCTCTTCAGTCTGGCCCTTCACAGTGGGAGCATCAGTCCATCCCAGGCCTGTGGCTAAGCTTTAGTAAAAAGGATGCCTTTGGGGGCCAAAGATTATACTCTGGTGGGGTAGAAGGGTCCGTAGAGCACACTGCTAAAGAGAGAGGGCTCCTGGGTGCCTGGGTGGCTCAGTTGGTTAAGCGGTGGGCTTTGGCTCAAGTCTAGATCTTGTGGTTCGTGAGTTGAAGCCCTGCTGATAGCTCGGAGCTTGGAGCCTGCTTCAGATTCTGTGTCTCCCTCTCTCTTTCTACCCACCCCCCCCCCCCATGCTCGCTCTCTCTCTCAAAAAAAAAAAAAAAAAAAAACAACCAAAATTGAAAAAAAATTAAAGAGAAGGGGCTCCAGAAGCTAACTCCTGTTGCTTATTGGCTGTGTGGCTTTGGACAATTGAGTCAACCTCTCTGCACTTCATCTGTTTACTCATCTGGCAAATGGGGATGATAGTAATGATTATTTGGTAGAGTGACTGTGAGAATTAAATAAGTTATATGTAATAAGTGACTATATTACCAGTTTAATCATTTACCCACATGAATACATAGTGCATAATAAATGTGAAGTACTTAGGACAATGTCTGGCACATACTAAGTACCATCTCAGTGTTGGGTATTATTGTTGTTCCTGTCGAGTGCTTGTCCTTGGTACTCGTGCCCCAGTTAACGGATTAGCCCTGGCCCTTAGGATCTGCATGGCCGTGCTGAAAGCAGATGGGACAAAAATTCAATTTCTCCCTGTTTTATGGATTAGAAAACAGGAGCCCAGAGAGGGGCAGTGGCTGGTCCCAGCCCAGGCAGCAGGCTAATGACCCAGTGGGCCCCAAACCCCACTTTTAGTGCACGCCTTCTTGGGCTGCACACGCAGGGTGTTGTGTAAACGGACGTGGGGTTAGGGTGGGAAGCCTCAGGCCAGAGGCTGAAATTCCTCCCAGCCCTGAAAATGAAGGACAAGTCAGCATTCCTCAGTCTGGAAATCTATTTGTCAGTTGTGGGTGAGAGGCAGGCTTCCTCCTGCCAGGACTTGGGTTTGGTTACCCTAAGCTCTCCCTCCTGCCGTCTTTTTTCCATTCCTTTTCCCACCCCCACTAGTGGAGTTCTTTGGACCCAGCCTAGTGGGTGAGTACAAAGTGGGGGAGAAACGAGAAACCCTTGGTCCCGTTCTTTCCTCTGGAGCCACCTTTTTATTTGTCCTCATTTAATGGCACATGTGGTTTCACCCTGGCTCAAGGGCATGTCTTCTCCCCATGCAGAGGACTCATGCATCTCCCTTTCCTTTTTAGGGCTTCAGGAACACAGCATTTCAGTCCAACAGGGAAATACAAAGCAGATGGAGTCTTAGAAACAGTACGGCTTTCTGGAAAATTATCACGCAACCTTTGGCTTTGTGTGGGGACGGTCTCCTTTCATATAAGTAAATCCTCTCTCAGCTGGGGATGGGCCAGCCCTCCCTGCAGCCCAGGCTAGCAGATCCTCCACTTGGGATTGGGGTGGGGGCAGAGGTAGGAGTTCAGGGGTGGGCTTTTGCCAGGACTGGCTTTATGGCCAAGAGGCCAACAGGCGCCCTGTCACAGAGAAGAGCAGGCCCTACGTAACACCTTCTGGCCGGACCGCAACCCTCTCTGTCCCTCTGTGTCTCTTCAGCATCCTCTCTGGGGTTGTTGCGAGAGGGCAGTGGGGTGGTATGGAGAGGGAGGGGGGTTTGAGGGTGGGGAAGAGCTTGTGCGGGACAGAGCACCGGCCATAAAGCCAGACCTGGTGTGACCTAGTAAGGGAAAGAAATGAGAGACGTGAGAATACAAAGTGACGTTTTCCACGAGTGGACCTCCTCTGCACTGAGGACTTTTTGTTTTACCTAGTTTGCTTCATTTGACCTGAGTCTGGGCGCATGTGGCCCCGGGATCCTAATTGGGGGTCTCACCTGGTGGGTGTTTTCTCTACAAATGGCTTTTTCCTATCCTGCCTGAGAAAGCAAAGGAGACTCATACCCGCAGCTTCCCGCCAAACTCAGGACACTGCCTGCTGGGCTTAGAGCTGGGTGGGTCTCTCGCCCTGGCTCCCCTGCACCCCCAGGTGCTTCTCAGATCCCGCTTGTCAGTGGGGGGCAGGCACAATGTGGGCTCCTTTGCTTTGGCTCCGCAACATCTCCATTCCAGGGCTCTGTAGGCCTGGTGTGGCTGGCAGGGCGGAATTCACCCCCGAGACCCCAGCTGGGCCCTGTCAGCCTTTTAAGTTGCACACGGGTCTGGGCCTGTGTGCCTCCCCGCCCCAACTCTCAAGGTCACCCGTCTGACTACAGGGACATTTCCAAGTGGGTTTTGTAGCTGCTGAAGCCGGGGTGGTGGGAGATAATCCAGGACGTGGAACCATCGGTGGGGCTTGGGCAGCTCACCCTGTGGGTCTGTGTCTCCTCAGCTCACACTGCACAGTTTGACCTGCTATGAGGAGCTGGTGACTTTTCTTCAACAAAGCATCCATCAGGTATGAACAGTGGTTTATTTGGGGGGATGTGCATGGTAGAGCTGTCTGCTTTCTTTATGGAGACCCTGCTCAGTATATCCCGGCTGGGTGGGGCCTCCAGCACCCTGTCTGCTGGCGGAGATCTGTGCCCCCACCCCTTGCTGTGAGATGGGGCGGAACACATCCAGGGCCTGAACAGCACAAAGCACCGTGGGAATTCAGGGCTGTAGCCTCACTGGTTTTGTGGAGGAAGGAGCCCAAGCCTCCCTGGTAAAGGACATGATTACTGGAGCCTTCTGCCTGGGTTCCAATCCAGGTAACACCCCTTGCTTAGTAGCTCTGTAGCCTTGGGCAACTTATTTAGCCTCCCTGTGCCTCAGTTTCCTCATCTGTAAAATGGGGCTGATAAAAACGGTGCTTAGAACTAGCGTGCCTGGTTCAGTGTGGTCAGTGATTTTAGCTTTCGTTGTTGATATAATGGTCACCACTATCACAATTATTTAAGGTAACCTTGAGACTGGTAAGTTGTAGACACGTACAAATGAGGGGGAAGCATTACAGGGGCAGGGTGCAGCATGAGCCAAGGCCAAAAGATGACCTCTGAGATTCCCAACTGCAAGGTCTCATCTTCTGACGTCTGTGTGTCAGGGTGGAAGGAAAGAAACAGCGCTGAGGCCTTCTCTCCTGGTGTGCAAGCAAATGGTCCATGCCTCTTCGCCTTTCTTTCAGCCTTCTGGGCTGTGGGATGAGCTCTTTTAGGTTCCCAAGAAGGCGACTTTGCCTAGAGATTTGCTGGCGAGCCCGGGTGGTGGGACTGGACATTCTGCTCTCTTATTATCTCCTGTTCCCTGAAGGCACTGTGCATCTGGGCGGAGCCAGGGAAGAGTGGTCACAGACGCTGCTTGGGTAGGAAAATGTGGCCTATCCTGAGACCACTGTGAGGCAGGTGTGCGGTCACCGAGGTGCTGACTCTTCAGAAACTTTCTGCCCGAGAGCTGTTGCCCAGAGATGATTCAGTCCGAGGAGCCTGGCCCGTGTCCCCAGCTTAGGACGCTGTCTTTCTGCACTGACCGTTCCACCTGGCCTTTCTGGGAGGTGCAAGAGAGGGGCTCTGGCATGGGAGGGGTCCCGGCCTAGACTGGCTGCCACCTGCTCCCTGTTTCTGGCTCTCTCTGGTTCTTCATGGACATAACCCAGTGGGCTGTCTGCCGATGCAGTGCACTTCCCAGCTGGTGCACACAGCTGTAGGAGTCCTGGAGCAGGGACCTGAGGGCCCCTGCTAGCTTATTCCTCAGCCACATGGGGCCCTTGGGAAAGTCACTGGGCCTTAGTTGCCTCATCTAGAAAATGGAAGATGGAGCAGTTAGCAGGTAACTTCCAGCTCGTTACTGTCCAGCTGTGGTTTTTAAAGAAGAAACTTAAATGCATGGACAAGAATGCCTTCTAAATTAAGCATCAGGTGATCTAAATAAGCAGAAAGGATTCTACTCTTTTTTTTTTTTTATTAAAAAAAAATTTTTTTTAACGTTTATTTATTTTTGAGACAGAGACAGAGCATGAACGGGGGAGGGTCAGAGAGAGGGAGACACAGAATCTGAAACAGGCTCCAGGCTCTGAGCTGTCAGCACAGAGCCCAATGCGGGGCTCAAACTCACAGACCGCAAGATCATGACCTGAGCCGAAGTTGGCCGCTTAACCAACTGAGCCACCCAGGCGCCCCAAGGATTCTACTCTTAAATGCACTCAGAGTGCTGTGAGGATACAGCAGTGTATCCAAAAGACGAACAAAGCCTGACCGCCTCCGTGCATGTGATTTGACCAGGGAGGCAGGCCCCCGGGCTCCTGTGTTCACACCATCAGGTGAAGTGGAGCGTGGAGCCACTGGTGCCAGGAGAGGGAGGTGCCCTGGAGGCTTCGAGGGGGCAAAGGAGAGCCCTTGGGAAATAGCTCAGATGCTCCTGGGGCCTGTCACCGCCCACTGATGGCCCCGGGGTGATGCCTCAGCACCAAGGTTTTCTGCATCTTCGTCTATGAACTGAGGCCTTTCTCCTCCCTCTGTCTGTACCCCGGGGTTTCGGTGAAGCCCAAGCAAGACAGTGACTTTGGAAGAGGTTCAGAGGGTGGGCCTGTGCTGAGGAGGGGCTGCCTTCTTTCTATCATTCTTCTGGATCCAGAGTGGCTCCCCCTCCTCACTTGGCTTTGGTCCCTGTGTACCAGTGGTCAGTATTTGGCCCTCCTCACCCTGGAAGGTGGTGCCTTCCCCCACAGTGTAATTATGTTTTTTCTGGAAGCCGTTGAGCTGCCTCAGCACTACCCTCACCAAATTCATTTTTCATGGCCTGGGCCTAAGAGGGGTTCCTCGTGCCAGGCCTGGAAACGAACACTGAACCATCGCTGCCCAAAATAAATAGCCTCCTTGCTGTGTTTTCATTACCGCTCACCCTCGGGTGAGATGTCTGGCCGCCCCCTGCGAGCTGGGCGAGCCTCCGCCCCTGCCTCCTTTTGGGGTTCTTTGGTGGGCTTCGCTCTCCCCAGGGCCAGAGCAGCACTGGAGGATGGCCCCTTCTTCCCAAATGGCACCAGACATTTTTCTGGACCCTAACGGCAGTTTCGGGCCCAATTGCCCGCCCGGAGAGCTCTCCTTTCAATGCAGGCACCTTGCCCTGTGGCCTCCCATGTCTTGGCAGCTTGGATTTGATGAGATAATTTTAGTAAATTTTTTTTTAATGTTTTTTTATTTTTTAACAAAATGGAATATTGGTGCCATTCAGTCATGTTCTGGTGGGGGCCAGAAGCCCCAGGCAGGCGTCTTTTCTCCCTGCTAGCCAGTCTGCACAGAGGGGCACATCCAGAGCTCATGGGAAGCTCCCCTTGAGGCTGTTCCAAGGACTGTGGAAAATGCTGGCCCACATAGTACTGACCATTCTCCATGTTTATGCAGACTTGGGGTGCACAGCAGGCTTCTGTGTCCCCTGGTTCATTGCAGCCCTGCAGCTGCAGGTATGGCTGAGGGGGAAGCAGACAGAGAGGGTGCCATGGCTCCCCCAACACCATGGGTGGGTCCATGGCAGCAGTTGGTTGGGGAAGCGGAGACAGAGAGCTTTGTCACTCCCGGAGGCAACATGCAGGTCAGTAGCAGAGCTGTGACCAGAACGCCAGCCCTCCTGAGCCCGCGTCCTGCTGTACAAGGGCATCAGCATTACCATTTGCAGTCATCAGAGCATGTCCACAGCCGTGGTCTCCTAGAACGTGCACCAGAACCCAAGGAAATACGCAAAGTAGTGATTCATCATCCTCATTTTGCAAATGGAGAAACTGAGGAGAGCAGAAGTTAAGTGACTGGTTTGAGATCAGAGAATTACAATGAGGTTGATATAAGATTGTTGTTGATTTATTTGTTCCATTTCTATATCCCCCCCCCACCAAAATATTTTCTTATGAATTTCTAGAAAAAAAGTTAATTATAAAAAGATGATGTTCTTGGGGCTTTTCTATGCTCCAACCATAGTAAATCTGCCGTCTTTTGCCTTTGGGCCTTTGCACTCGCTGTTCATCTTGCCTGGAACAGCATTCCCTCTCTTCTGATTGTTTCTTGTCCTTTGGGTTTGGATATCACTTCCTCCTGAAAGCTTTCCTTTGCATTCCTTCCTTCCCTAAATCCTTAGTCTGCTTGAAGGCCATTTCTGTGCGTTTGCAGAGCACCTTGTATTTCCCCCTCCTTTTCAAGTTGCTTCTTGTTCTTTCTTACCTGAGTTACTTCCCGCAAAGGCATATCCGCGTCCACCTTGTTCACAAGCATAACCTTATCAGGGAGCCTCCTCGTGGCACGAAAGTTCACACAGCAATTTTTTATTTATTTTTAATTAAAAATTTTTTTAACATTTATTTATTTTTGAGAGACAGAGAGAGACAGAGCACGAGTAGGGGAGGGGCAGAGAGAGAGGGAGACGCAGAATCTGAAGCAGGCTCCAGGCTCTGAGCTGTTAGCACAGAGCCTGACGGGGGGGGGGGGGGGTGGAGGAGGGGGGGCGGTTCAAACCCACGAACTGTGAGATCATGACCTGAGCCAAGGTCGGCTGCTTAACTGACTGAGCCACCCAGGCGCCCCACACAATAATTTTTTAGATGATGAATTGAGTTGCAGTATGGAAATGAAGACTGTATTTTGAAGGAAAGAAAAGATAATTTTATCAGAAGCTTGAGCTGAATACCCTACTTGGCTCTGAGCTTCCTGGCAACCAGGGAAAAATGGAAAGGGGATCGACGATATTATTCTTATTGTTTCAGCAAAACAAACATGTTTGAGGGTCTGGTTTCAAGTCCAAAAAGAAACTGACCACACATAAGGAACACTGACCATCATAAGGCAGCGTCTTCATCCACAACGTACTAGAAGTGGTATCATCCCGAGAGGGGGGATACGTAAGGTCTTCACACAGTTGCAGCTGGGGGGTGGCGTTTCTCTAGGGAGTCAGCGTGACGTAGCCCTTCGCAGGAGGCTACTGGACAGGTGGGCAGTGCAGAGCCAGCACCATACTAATGGCCCACACGGGTGGCAGGTCCCGTCCTACGGGCTTTATAAGGATGATCTCACTTAATCGTCACAACACCCTGATGAGAGTGGGTCCTGGTATAATTGTTCTTGTTTCACAGGTGAGAAGACTGGGGACAAGGAAGTTAAGAACTGTCCCCATGATCACAGAGCTAGGAGTGGCACAGCCAGGATTTAAACCCAGGCAGCCAGGCTCTAGGCTGTGGGCTCTAACCCAGGATTGGGACCTGGGGGAGATAAATGAGGGGCTCCCCTTGGGTAAAAAATTCAAGGAGGTACCAAAATCCTCAATAATCAGTATCAATAATATTTTTTAAATATCCATATTAATCCACACAAAAAAACCCATGATGAACAAAATACCAAAAATTTTTGCAAGACAGGGCCTGTCCTTGTACTTGAACGGCTTGGGTCACTCAGCCCTCCTGACCCTGACTCTGCCCCACACCTGCTCCCTGCCGCTCTTAACACAGTGCAGGTCTTTGGAGTAAGGGATTCAGAATCAAATAGAGCCTGCTGGAATCCCCCTGGGCTGTGTAGCAGCTGTGTGAGCTCGGGCCAATTGCTCGGTATCTGACCCATTTCCTTGTGTGGCAGAGGGCAGTATTAACACTACTGTAAAGCACAGGCCTGTGACAAACACTTGCATGGTAAGGGAGGCTGCCCTGGCTGCTGTATTGTGAACTTCTGGGACTCGGTCGTCATTGGTATGCACCTTGGCGGCCACTGCGTCTGCCCCCATTGTCACTCAGGCTGGTGTGCTCCCCATCGTTTAGGGGTGACCTCTGGGACCCGGCTGGGGCAGCTGGCTCAGGGTCAGGCTGCTCCCTAGGTGTGGCCCCCGAGGAGGTGAGAAGAAGAGGGTGCAGACTTGGTGGGTGTTCATTCCTTTCTCCTCTTCCCAGTTTGAAGCGGGTCCCTACGGATGCATCCTGCTCGCCCTGTCTGCCATCCTGTCCAGGTCCACGGAGCTGTGAGTGTCTTCCTCCCTCAAACCCCCAGGCAGGGCTTGTCTGTCTTGTTCGTTGCTGCCTCACCCCCACCCCTGAGAAGCCCAGGACCAAGCTTGGTGCATAGCAGGCATGTTGTGAGCATAGTCAAGAGGATGAAGGAAATAGTAGAACAGGGGATGGTCGGCTGGTGGAAGAGAGAGAGCAGTTATATGCTACGTACATGTGTGTTCAGAGCTACCTTCTAGGTCTCCCCACTTGTGCTGGGGCTGCCTGGAGGGACTCCCACCCAAACAGCTAACAGTGCCGCTGGGTCCCCCGTAAGACTGCGGTCGGTGGGCGCATACTTCAGCACATGTGGACTCCCCTGGGATGTGGATGGGGATGGGCAGTTGAGACGGAGGTCTGGGAAAGGACTGAGGGCCTCCATGAACTCAGGACGGGGGGCTCACCGTAGGCCGTGGCAGTCTGAAAGCTGCAAGGTCTGGGTCCAGGGCCAGCCCTGAGGACACGGGTAGGTGGATACCCGGGGGCCCTGGAAGTGGAGGACTTCAGTTCCGTGTACCCTTATCAAATGTGGCCGCCCGGCTGCCCGAGAGCTGGAGTTTCTCCATCATGTCCATTCTCCATGAGCTTTCTAGACCTCTAATCCGTATTTGTCATCTGCATTATGTCACCAGGGAGGGGAGCAGATTAACAGCACATTAACAGGTTTGTAAAGTGCAATCGATTACTCCTTTCTTTTGCAAGTAGAGAGCAGACTCCAGAGGCCATGAAGACCCAGGGAATGAATTTTCATTTTGTGGGGTGCTTGCTGTGGGGGATGATTTGGGAACAACGCCATGCAGGTGGGCCTTGGGGAGTGGAGACGTAGAAAGAGTAGCCATGTGGTGCCCAGGCTGGGGAGGCCCTGGCAGAAGGAGACACTTGCTCCTGGTGGCCGGGCCAGACCAGGGCCTGTCCCGTGCCCCGCAGGCTCTGGCTTGGGTAGGAGGAGGACGCGGGGGCTCTGTGGCCTCATGCTGCCGGCCTGCCTGCTGCTTGCTGCTACTGACCTTATTAAATGTGGTGCACACACAGATTTTCTAATGGCATTTTTCTTCTAATCCTGCCATAATGATACGATTCATTCCTGGCCCAGGCTCACGTGCACCAGAGACCATAAGCCACACTGTCTTCTCCCCAGGCGCAAGTTTGCTAATCCCTGCCTGACCACGTTGGGTGGGGGTCTCTGGGTATGTGGGTGAGACCCCTGAGCTACCTGAGGGGAAGCTGGGCTCTCAGGAGGCCCATGCCTGGTGACATCTGGCTGTGTGATCTCCTGGCACTCAGCCTCTCCACCTGTACAGGGAACCATCCGGCTCTGAAGGTCTAGGACTCTGTGATCAGAGTGCCTCTGCTCTGGTCACTGGGGCAGCTGCTAACGGTCTTGCTCACCAGCCTGGGTGTGCTCCTGCAGGGAGTGGCTCTGGAGGCCTTCTCCATGCGCACGGGCCTTCACCCCCCGTAGCCAGGCTACTCTTCATTGTTGTCCAGAGCGGGAGGACTTGGGCTGTGTCTGTCCCCTCCCTGCCCCATCCAACCAAGCCAGGCAGGGTTGAGTCCCCGCCCAGGCTCTGGCTCCTTGGGGGCATCTGTGTGAGGCATGGCTGCCCTGCTGGACCTGCATGGCCTCATACTACCAGGACTGACGTCTCAGCTCTGCCATGTCCCTCCTCTCCACTGCACACACAGATGCACACATGCAGATGCACACACACATAGATACACAGAGATACAGACACAGAGACACACGGATGCACACAGACACATGCACACATATAGATATACACAGACATATACACACAAATATACATACATATACACACACAGAGATGCACAGAGATACACAGACACATACACACAGATATACATACATATGCACACAGACACACACAGGCACAGAGACCCATAAGATCCGTCTGGAGTCACCTCCTTCCCCTTGCTCTCAGGGCAGAGGAAGGAGTAAAAGTATGTTGAGACCATCTCCCTCCCGCTCAGGGCTCCTGAGGACCTTCCCTGGTAGAGATCTGCTTTAGCGTTCTACCCGGCAGGCACTTGGGGGGGCTCGTCTTATCCTGGGCCTCCCCTTCCCTTCCAAGAAGACAGCATGGAAGATATTCTCAGCAGCAGCAGGAACAATAGTGACCGACACCTAGTAAGCTTCCCGGGTGCCCAATCCTTTGCTGCAACGTGTTACACAGCACACTTGTTTCCCGCCCCTGGCAGCCCTGTTAGGTGGCACTAATGATGCCCGTCAGCATCGCTGTCTTTCAGGTGAAGAAACGAGAGACCTGCCCCAAGCTCACACAGCTTAGCCCAGACAGCCTGGGCCCGGACAGGATTCTTTGGGTTTTCTGTTTAAGGAACTTGGGCGTCAAACAGACTTGATTTCAGGCCTGACTCTATACTCCTTTGCACCTGAGTTTCTCACTCTCTGAAAGGGGGATGCTAATTCCTGCTTCACGAGATTAAATAAAGATTTATATGTTGAGCGCTTGGCTCAGCTCCCGGTGGGTAGCCCGCTCGGATAACGGCCGCTGCAGGCGTGGCCCTGTCACAGCTGCGCTCAGAGGCATCTCGTGCCCCATCCTGTCCGTCTTGCCCTCAGTCTTGGCCCCGTGCCTGGTGGTGCAGACGTGGCCGCGGGGAGGCCCTGCGAGTGGTGATGGGTCCACCTGCGGTGGTGCCCACCCTGGCAGGCACTTCCTGAGCTGCCCGGGGCCTCCCTGGGTGCTGTGTGCTGTTGCTCAGAGCGGGCAAGAGAAGTGGAGGCGGGAGAACCAGTCCCTGCCTGGGAGGGCGCCAACCAAAGATGTGCTCGAGAAGACACTCGGCTGTCTCTTATCTGTTCAAGCTCAAAACCGCTTTTAGAGAGACTCTCTGAGGGCTTCGGGTGGGGAGTGGGGCAGGCTTTGGGTACAGGGCTGCTGGTGACATCATGGAGTGGAGCCGGCCATTCCTTCCCGCGGTCTGGGGGACTTCCTAAAAGGGGTGGCAAGTGTATGGAGGAAAGACAGGACTGATGGTGAGGAGGAGAAGAGCCGCTCGAAATGGTGCCCAGATCCTGTGAGAGAGTCACGCTGACATTATTTGAAATAGCATGTTAGCATTGCTGGCATTTTCTGGGCTCCTCTGAAGAAGCTGTTAGAAGGGGGAGCTCCTGCATTGGTCTGCGCCCCTTATGTCTCAGTCACACGCTCCAGCGGTGCTTCTGCGGCTCCCCAGAGCCTCTGATCCCCGTTCTCAGGAGGGATGCCACACCTGGCTGGAGGTTTGCTGGGATTCACTTAGCAGTGATAACGGTCCTGGGATTGTGAAAGGCCACCCCATCCTGGCCTGCCGCAGGGGCTAGCAACTTGCAAAGGCCTTTCTCTGTGGACCCTTGGGCACACGGGGGCGGATGTCATCCAGCACGGGCTCCATTTGTCAGGCTGAGCTGACAGGCTTGTCCCGGGTGGCCCGGTGGGTGACGGCTCCCATGACAGCATCCCACTCATTGGCTGCCGATGTAGCTTCGGAACACCTGAGTCCCCACCTCTGCTCTGTTGCCAGCACGTTTATGGCTGACCCAGCTTGTGCCTTAGGCCTCGGGGGACAACTAGAGCCGCTTAAATTCTTTCTATTGTGAACCTGACATCTGACTGTTTTCCAAATACACTGTATCCCCAGGCTCACTATGAAAAGCAGATGTAGCCAGGACTGTTTTGAGTAGAGCCCGGGGGAGGTAGGGTGAAGGGGGTGGGGAGGTGGAGACCCCTGCCTGCCCCTCCCAGTCTCCAGCCTGGCCCCAGGAGACCCCTGTTTGGAGAAGCCCCAGCTCTGCATACAAAGCTTAACAGCCATAGGACCAGACCATCCCCGAGGGCCTTCCTGCTCTGGGGTTCAGATTCAGCATTGCCAAACCCTTTGATGCCATTTCAGGGTGATCTGTTATCACTTTGGGTAGTTGAAAACCTGTCCTGGTAGCCCAGACAGGGCAGTCTCTCAGATCACGTGCTGTGCAGCTGAGGAGGAGTGGAGTGTGGGGCTGGGAATCACCCACTCTTTACAAACACAGTGTGCATTTGTGGTCCTGTGTGTGTGCATGAGGGCTCTGTGAGGTTGTGGGGCTGGGTGTGAGGTGATGTGGGTGCTGGTGGCTATGAAGGTCACACGGCCGCCCCTCCCTCCTAGCAAGGGTCTCAGACTCATGCCTGATGTCCAGGGACAGGCCTTGCACCCAAATCAGTGCCTTCTGTCCATGGGCTGTTGCCAGCTCTGGGTGGGGCCAGGGTGAGGGCACCAAGGGCAGATGTACATGCAGCCCGGCACAGCCTGGTCACTTCTCCGTCAGAGGCTGAAAGAATAGTAGCGAAGCTGGCCTTTGAGTTTTGTTTACCAGGGCTCACTGCAAAACCCTGTGAAGGTTTTATTTTTTTCCACTTGATTTCAAGCCATCTGTTTTCCTTCCTAAGATCTTGAGTTGCTTACAGTAAATCTGTACAGGCTTTCATGCTTACCTAGCTCCACCGCTTTCCAAACCACACAGCCTAGAACTTTCCCCAGCATGCTCTCACGAGTCCCAAAGATGCTCAGGGCCCTGGGGTCCTGGCTGGCTCAGAGCCAGACCTGCACAGTGCGGTGCGAGGGTGCTCCGGCCTCCAGGGAGCCAGCAGTGAGCCAGGGCCTGGCATAGGGGAGGGCCCCGGAGATACCCACTGGGTGGCTTAGGCTTGGGGGGTGGTGGGGGGAAACAACTGTGAAGAGACCCTTTTCATGCCTCAGACCCTTGGCATTCGCTACAGGGGCAACTTGGGCCGTCCAAAGACAGTCTTGGAAGTCCAAAATAGGCAGTAGTTTGTCGTGTGCTGAAGTAATTTTTAACAGCGCCAGCCAGGCATCACGGTGAGGGGTAGCAGCCACACCATGGTGGCTTTGTTGCTCTTTGTAACTTTCTCCAGGAGAGGAAAAATAACAGCACCTTTTCTTTCTTTGTGGAAATAGCCCTGAAATGAAAGCCAACCGTGAGTGTTGGTAATGCAAAGGCGAGTGATGGAAACTTGATTCTTAGCCAGTGTAAGCAGAAAACAGCGCTGCTAATTGATTCATATCAAAAGCCCAGGGCTTTACGAGTAGCTGGATCCAGGAACCAGACAGTGTCTTTGGGACATCGCGTCCCTCCTTCTGTCCTGTCACACTTCTTCCCTCTGTCTTGTCTGTGTCCTCAGGAGGGCCCTGCTGTGTGGTGGGCTCTGGTGGGCCCAGTGGACAGGAGGCCCTCTCCCCAGCACTCCTCAGCCCTGCTGGCAGCCATGACCCCATTCCTGACACCTAGGGTGGCCGGGCCTGGGCTCTATCCGTCATGGGGGCCCAGAAGGCAGGCAGAACCCACAGAGGTGTACCACGCTGGCTGGGAAAGGGATGCACTGGATTTTGGGACGTGTCAAAGAACAGGAGGGAAGATGTGAGTTTGGGGGCGGGTCAGACCTGGGCTTTAATGGAGGCCCCCACTGGTTCCTCTCAGAAATGAAGGAAAGAAAGGACAACGTTTCCAGATCCAGCGGAACTCACTGAGTCAGAGACCACCTTCGCGGTGGGTGGGCTTGTGGCATAAGGATTTGAGCAGTGGGCTATTCTCGTTGAGAATCCCAGGCTTGGTGGTCCCAGATGTGCTATTGTGATGGGAGGGGGTAGATGGGATACCCCTCAGGTTCTTCCTCCACTCTCCCGCTGCACCCGCCTGGACTCCTCCAGCCCAGAATAATGTACTGCACACAGAACCACCCAGACCAGGTGCCCCGACCTCACACAGATAGCAACTGCTCTGTGCACCTTGAACAAAGCCCTTGGCCTCCCTCACCTGGGTCTCCCACATGCAGCATGAGAGACCCAACATGGTGGCTAAGGGCCCTGCCTACCCGACATGCCAACATCTTTTGCATATAGCTAGGGAACAGGAAGAGAGGGACTTCCTCATCGAACTCCAAGTCAGCTTAACCTTGATTCAGATTAGGGCAGAGGCCATGCTAGTGAGCTCTTTTAGCACATGTGTCTGAAGAGGCCAAGGTGATGCGCGGCAGATAGACCCAAAGGGCTGTGGGTACCTTTGTCGTTGGAAATAGGAGACCCTCCACTCAGACCCCACTTCCTTACACTGACCCTCCTTCCTCTCTCTGGCCACTTGCTCCTGTGTCCCCTCCATAGTGGACCAGAGCCGTGTCCTGTAGATCTCACTGGCTCCCTCTGGGGGCCCTGTGAAGCCCTCTCGCCACATGGAAGGCAGGGGCTAGAGACCCAGCCTCACTGGAGGTGGAGGAGAGAGAGGTCCTCATTGTCACCTTGGGCTTTTGGGGCTTGCAGTAACCCAAGGGCGTAGGCCCAGAGGCCTGAGGCCATTATCCCATTTTACAGATGTGGGAACCAAGGATCTAAGATTTTAGGGCAGGTTGGTGGCAAGCTGACACCATCCTTGAGTGTCCTGGCTTCCAGGCTAAGACCCTGTGCCCTCATCCCCATCTGGACTGGGGGAGGAGTGACAGGCACTGCCCCAGTGTGTCTGCCGACTTAGAAGGCGAAGTGGGAACTGAGGCCCCCAAGTAGGCCCATACCAAACCAGAAGCGGTCCAACAGCTTCATTCTCCATTTAATTTCAGCCGGCATAGTCTGGGCAAAGCAAGCCTGGTTCCAGGCTGCTAGGGCGGCAAGTCACGGCTGGTGAGTGCCAGTGGGGTGTGGCTGAGGGCAGGAGGTCTGCCCATGGGCACTGAGTCTCCCATGGCAGAGGAGGGCGACTAAGCCCAGACCCCACTGGACTTAGTGGCAGAACTGAGAGAATGTCCTGACATTCTGTACATCTAGCACTCCTACCCATTCACCTAAGAGCTATACCTCCATGTTCCTCAAAGGGCTTGGGTGTCCAGATAAAGAGTATGGGCGTCAGGAGGAGGGAAGAGCAATTAACTTTTTGGAAGAATCTTCTGTTCCAGGCCAACCTTGGCTGCTTGGGTGGGAAGCTTCCTTCCGCCTGCCTCTGCACATCTCCTGGGATTCAGCTTCTGGAGCCTATTCCGTCAGGGCCTTCCTTAGAGCTTCTCCTGGGACGGGTGTGGGCCAGGCTCACATAATTTAGGGCCCATTTGCTGTGCATCTGCAGAGTAAGAGCCTGGGTGCCAGGTGGGGGGTGGGGGGCAGATGGACACAACATAACCCTGGCCCTCAAAGTCCTTCTGCCAGGAGGGACAAACCAGGCGCAGGAAAAGCACTGGCGAGTGCTCTTAGGAAAGGGCCAGCTGAGGAGAGATGGGGCACATCTGTCCTGGGACGAGGGAGCTATCTTTATGGAGGAGGTGACATTTAGCAGGGCTCTGAGGGATATGTGGGAAGGGTTTTGGCAGGCAATGAGAACAAAGCAGGCAAAGGCCAGCTGTGGGGTTTGCAGAGAACAATTGCATAAGGTCTGGTTGGAAAGGATGGTGCCAGCACGTGGGGAGAGGTCTAGTGGGTGGTGAGGCGGAAGGCAGCTTGGGAAGGGCCTGGACACCTCTGCTTTCCCTTCCTTCCTTCCGGCTCCTTTCTCTCCACCCGTGCACCTTGGCCCTTCCTCTGCAGGGCCCTGCCTGGAGAGGGGAAATAACAGCCACCCCCTCCAACTTGTGGGTCTCTCTGCAGTGTGCAAGGCCCTTTTATGGCCTTGACCCTTATGGAAACAACTCTTTGATGTGCGTTTTGTTGTCCCCGGCAGGGGATGACACAGAAAGCCATTTGCTGAAGGTCACACAGTGCACCTGACAGCCAGGTGTCCTGCCTCATCGCCCACTCCCTGCAGGCCTTCCTGGGAAAATAGTCAACATCCACTCTACCCAAATCCTTGTTAGATATTCGTAGCTAAATTTCGACCGCTCGCAAGCCTCCATGTATTCTGGGTTCTTGGCCGCGATACGAGTAGTTGAGGTTACTGGAATCGTGACCTCTCGGTCATTGTGTTTTTAGTTGTTGTTATTATTGTTGTTATCGTAGGAAAAAGGAAGTGACATTTACCAAATGCCAGATGCTTTATATAGTTCATGTCCTTCAGTTCTCACAGCAATCTGTGGTAGAGGGAGGCACCGTCCCACCCCTCTTGCTGGGGGTACCAGCCTCAGAGAGGGGACAGCCAAGAAGTGGCAGTGACTGGATTTGAATCCAGGGCCCCCTGACCTCAGAGCCCAGGTTCTCTTAGTTGCTCCACAGCTGCCCTTCTCCCTACTGATTTGTCCTCAAAAGTCAACAGAATTCTCAGGGGAGGGGGCGGAGTGGGGTGTGGTGGTGGCCCTGGGGCCTGGCGCCACCTTGGGGTCAGGTGGAGGGGAGGTGTCTGGCCTGACCCTCCTGAGTTAATTACCACCCATTTTAGGCTTGATGTTTTAAACATCAGAGTCATGAACCAGACAATTTCACATCCCAGAAGGTCCCTAGAGACCCCTTGTTCCAGTCCTCTGGTTTTATAAGTGAAGTCACAGGCTGAGAGAGAGGCAGGGACTTGCCTGAGGTCACTCAGCCAGTCTGAGGCCGAGCTGGCCACGACTCCACCTCGCAGACATTGATTTTAGGTGAGTGGCTTTGGCTATAGACTGGAACTGTGTCTCTAGGCCACTTAGACATATTTCTGCTTATTCGGAAACTTCTGTACAAGATCCTCAGGTTCACATGTTCAGATGCATGTTGGGGAGGTTGTAGGGTGAAGGGACAAGCCATGCCCCAGTCAGGGAGGGTGGGACCAGGAGTGGGGCTTGAAGGCTCCCGGATCTGCCTGGAGCTGGCCCGCCAGGCTGACCATCCCGTGTTCCAGGCCACAGGGGACACTGTGTGACATTGGCACTGGGGACACAGTCCTGGCCTGCTGACTGCCTGTGTGACCACAAGACCGCAAGTCCCTTCTCCTTTCTGGTTCTCTAGTTTCCCCCTTAGAAAGATGGAGATGGGGGCCTTTGCTCTTCTGGCCTCATGAGGCTTCAGAGAGGATGGTGTCTTTGAGGGAGATGACAGATTCTGCAGGTTCAAGGCTCAAGCATTGTAAGCTGCTCAGTGGCAGAACCTCTGTCCCTTTGAGATGTGTGACAAGGAATGACTGGGAGGAGGCAGCAGAGCCCCAGCCCAGCTTTGGGGGCTGAATCTGGGCTGGCCTCTGTCACTAGCTCTGGTCCACTTGTGTTCTTTTGCTAAGCATCTATTTTTCCATCTGCACAGTGCTGAGCCTGGAGGGCCCTGCCAGCCCTGGTGTCCTCTTCGTTCTGTTTCTGGGTACAGTGCATTGTCTCTGGGACCTCTCAATGGGGGCACAGCTGGGCGAAGTGGTCCTTGCTGGCATCCCAGGAAGAGATCTCTCTTCCCCTTCCTCCGGATACCTCTGAGGGGGGCCGTCACTCCGACCGCGGGTCCAGGGTCTTGCCCTCTGCTCTCAGAACACTGAAGAGGTCAGTGGTAGGGCAGTTAGGGCTGAGCCCCTCCTCCTAAGGTTCCCTGCCCTGGGCAAGTCCATTCAGGCTTCTCCTAGACGGTGCTTCTTGGAATCCAGAACCCAGGTAGGCTCCTCCCTGAAGGGGTCCCCAGTGCGCAACCGCCTCAGGGGGCAGACTTCATCAAGCCCTGGCTTCTCCCTGCTCCTGGCACCTGTGTCCCCAGACTGTGCAGGATTACTTTAGGGCCCAGCGTTTGTCCAGTCCTCAGGTAGCCTGTGGAAGGGACAGCCTGCCTATTAGACTGGAATGGTTATCAATCCCACGGAAGGGCTCATCGTTGCTTGTGGCTCAGAAGCCCAGAAAGTGTGGGAGCCTCAGAGCTCAGGCAGCCCCTCCTTTGATTCAGCCCCTGCTCCCAGGACACTGCATGCCTTGGACACCTGGGGGTACCCCAGAGGGGCCCCAGAGGCTAGGAGAAGGAGAAGGATGGGATGCTTTCGGAGTAGCTCATGTATTTGGCTTCTGCCTAGAAGATGTCACTGGAAGAGAGAGCTCTGAGTCCAAACAGATGTTGGGGGCCACTTGTGTTAGTTTGCTAGAGCTGCTGTAACAAAATGCCACAGCCTGGGTGGCTTAAAGAGTAGGAACTGACAGCTCTGGAATCTGGAAGTTCAAGATCAAAGCGTGAGCAGGGATGGTTTCCTCTGAGGCCTCTCGCCTGGGCCTGTAGGTGGCTGCCACCTTCTGTGTCCTCACATGGTGTTTTCCCTGCCAGGATGCATCCTGGTGTCCCTCTGTGTGTCCAAGTTTCCTCTTCTTGAAAGGACACCAGTCAGTTTGGGTCAGGGCCTACGCTAATGGGCTCAGTGAACTTAAATCACTCCTTTAAAGGTCCTGTCTCCAAATGCAGCCACATTCTCAGGTACTGGGGTCAGGGCTTCAACATATGAATTGGGGGGGGGGGGCGGGGCACAGTTTTGGGGGGGGTGCGGGGCACAGTTCAGCCCATGACACCATTCATCTGGTGCATGCAAGTCCCTTATGTCACAGAAGGGGATACTGAGGCTGGAGAGGAGAGGTTTGCCACCACACCGCAGGCCGGGGCTGGAACTCGGGCCTGGTGATGGCCCTACCCTTTGAATTGCCCTGTCTCTGGGCAGAGCAGAAGCCGTTTTTCCTTTGCTCAAGGACTCCTGACACTCAGCTCTCCAGGGATTTCCCCTAGAGGGAGGTCTGGGCATCTAGATTTGCCAAAGTTGTAAATCTCTTAAGCCCTAAGCTGCTCCCTGGCGTCTCCTGAACGCCCTAATGTGAAATGCAGACGTTCCTCCCTTTCAAGCTCCGTGCTCACTCCTGAATTTCCCATCGTGTTTGCACCTAAGGATGCAATTACCATTTCCTCCCATTGTCCTTTCCGCCTGTACCCCTGTGCTCAGCTGACGCAGGCTCTCAGACCCGCTGGGTGAGCACGAGGCTGTGAGATTATGAAGATCAGACCGCTTCTGAAAGCTTCAGGCTGGCTTGGGGCCAGCGATGCTTATCGGTCCACCCAGGGCTCCTTTGAGGTTATTTTCTTCTCTTCAGAAGATGCCCATATATGCTGCAGAGAGCGTTTCCATCAATTCTTCTGCCTGAGCTAGCGCCAGTCGAGCGCTGCCCGCGGCCATTTGGCGCCCCAGCCTGCTCCTTCCCAGGCCTGCTGGGCTGTCTGTGGTGGGTGAGCCTCCCTGGCCGTTCCCAGGACCCCCAGGCCTCCGTGCTTCTCCGCTGGGCCCCTGCAGGGCCAACCCCAGCCCATCTGCCCATGTGGACCGCAAAGCATCCCCATTTGGCCATGGTTATTAAAAACCACAAGAAAGCGTTTTCTCCTACAAAGGTCATGGAGCTTGAGTTTCTAGACTCGTTTGGGAAAGATACAGGGGCCAGAGTGGTTTAGGTTTGTGGACTTTCGGCAGATCTTAGATTTAAAGCATAAAATTGAGACCAGGTTTCTCTTCTCTTGCACTAAAAGGGAAAACAAACATCGCGATTGCTGAGCCCTTTCCTCTGGGCGGTCTGTCTGTGGTCTCTTTGGGGTGGGGCCGGAGGAGGCAGGCCGGGCCTCGGGCACGGTGCTGGGCTGGCAGCAAGCCCCGGGGCCTGTGCAGCAGCCTCGTGTCACCCCCAGCGATGCCGTGCTGGGACTTTCCATGCCTGTAAAATATAGTCATTCTTGCTTCACCGGGGACGAGGCTGAAATTAGCATCCCCGGACACGTTCCATAGATGACGGCTCCTTTCCTCTTTGCTCATCCGCGGTTCTGGTGGACAATGACAGTCTCCTGGAGGATTTAGGTGGGGGTAGGTGAAAGGAATTGTGTCCTAGTGGTGGGCTTTCTAGATGGTAGGAGAGCTTTGAGATTCATGGAGGGGTGGGGTTGCCTCCTGGTGCTGGCCCCGTGTATGACAGAGTCACTGCTGACAATGACACCTGGTTTCCAGCTCCATACAGCCCTAGAAGTCGGTTTCTTCCAGTTCAAGGGATGTGTTTCGGCAAAGGGGCTTTTCACCTCCTGCCTTTTAGGGGCCCCCTTCTGAGGGTAGAGCCACTGTGGTAACCTGGGGTCAGGGGAGCACAGGCCTCCAAGACTGGCTTCTGGGTCCTCCACCAGCTCCATAAGCCCATGGCCAAGTGCCCCGGGCAAGTCAGTATTCTCAAAGCCTTGGTTTGTTCTAGGGGTTGGAGGAATAATGGTAGTATGGGGTACAGGGTCTGTGCCCAGGCGGTGGCAGTTACTGTCTCAGGACTCAAGCAGGCATTAGAGACTGTTGCTGCCACTGAACAGACTCGCAGACAGATGCCCAGAGATGGACCGGGATGTCCCTGCCCCCACTGTTAGTAAGCAACAGTTGGGATGTGAAAGCAGGACGCTGGATTCCAATTGCAGGGACCTTTCTGCCGTGTCACTCCTCTGTCGCCATCCTCCGTGTCGGCAGTGGCCCTGGTGAAGCCAGCACGGAGGCCGCTGCCCAGAGCAGAGTGAGTGTGAACTGAGGAGTCCTGGCTTCCCCCCAGACCCGGAGCTCACCCGGTGAGGCTTGCCCAGGAGCGTCAGGCAGAGGCATCCTAATACCATCCCTTCTGTGTTTTCCAGGGTTCGCCAGGACTTCGACGTCCCCACCAGCCACCTGATTGGAGCACATGGATACTGCACCCAGGTAGGGGGTGCAGTGGGGCGCCGGGCAGCTGGGTGCTTCTTTTCCTTCCTCCTCCCTTCTTTCTTTGCCCGTGCCAGCTCCCCTCCTCCCCCCACCTCCCCCCTCCCCCAAGCGGCTCTCATGTGCCAGCCTCTTTTGGGCTTCACTGTCATGGAGACCTAGAAAGGCCACTCAGTTCAGCTTCCACTTCTGGAGAGCTTGCTGCACCAGACCTGTGTGCTTGGCACCGCAGGGGGTGCAAGAGGGGCTGGGGACACAGCCAGGCGCTGCATAGCCCAGAGCCCCAGCCAGAGCCCCGGGGGCACATCGGGGGCTCTGGGCCAGCTGGGGAGATGAGGGCCATGGCACCCTTTATGTTTGCACAGGACATCGTCCTGGCAATAACCCTCCCCTCTGCAGCCTCACAAAGGGGCCCTCGGGGGGCCTGATGGAGCAGGGGGTCCCTTAGCACAGTTGCTTATCATCGATGCTCCCAGATATGTGGCGATACCAGAGAAGAGATCTGTTCGTGATCCTTTCAGTGAGCATCAGGACTGGGAGCTAGATGTTATTCCTGGCTTCCATCTGTGCCTTTCTCGGCATGGCCAGGCCTCCCAGAGTGGCCCCCGGGCCATCGTTATATCTGCTCCTCGACGCACACGGGAACAGCATGTGTAGCACAGACAGGCTGGGCAGAATTGCTCAGGCCCAAACGAGGACCTTGTCCCGACGGTCCTGGCTCACTTGTGCCATCTCTGCAAACACCTGGGTACTGTGCAGGGGCCAGCTCCAGAGCTGCAGTTTGTGCCGGCAACCCGAGGGACTATGGGGTTGACTGATGCCCACCTTCCTAGAGAAAGGCCTCAGGGTAAGTGGCCATCCGGGATGGCCCAGTGCCCCCTCTGGGTGCCTGCCTTCTCTGTGGGAGTTTCCCCCTCAGCAGGGAAAGAGAGATGTGACCAAGGGTGGGCACTCAAGCAGAGCTCAGAGGATGCCAGACCAGAATCTGGCTAGTTCTGAGCTGTGTTCACGGTTTCACACACAAATGAGCTGGGCTGATTTTCTTCCCCTCCCCAAGCCTCAGTTTCCTCATTTGTAGCATGAGGAGTTTGGATTAGACCAGTGCTTCTTAAACTCTGATGTGTATATGAGCCCTGCCCCGGGAGGCTTGTTGAAGAGCGGGCTCAGATTCGATGGGTCCAGCCCGGGGTCTGAGGTTCTGAATTTCTAACAGGCTTCTCAGAGCAGGTGATGCTGCTGGTCCATGGACCACACTTTGAGTAGCAAGGGGCTACATGACCACTGAGCTTTGCCACTGCATGATTTTGAGACTTGGGGCAGGGAGCCGTGTGTCGCCCCTTTTCCCTCATTTCAAGAGGGCCTTCTGCTCTGAGGAAGGTTGGACACAGATGGGGTGCAGGGGCCTTTTACTTCTCCTTGAAAACCAGATGGGAATACTTGAACCCATCTGAAAAAGGCCGTGCCTTTCCTAGCGGCCACTGCCCCTGAGGTACAGTATCTCAGAGCAGACATTTCCTCCAAATTTTTTCTCGTTTCCTCTGCAAGGACACAATGGGGCCCCTTTGCTATGTGCCTCCAATGGGGTTCGCTCTCTGGCCATCAGAGGGGACGTCTTTTACTGCCACCAGGGCAGGGGTCTTGGTGTTGACGGAGGGATTTACTAACGGGAGCGTGGCTTTTACAGTTCAGGGGAAAACACTCCTGTGAACTCTCACCTCCAAAGTTTATGCTGGGAAAGGGCTATTCTGGCCGTTCCCAAGTAGCATGGGGGCGATGGCCGCCTGCTGGCCTTATAGGCACTCCAGAGCAGATAGGGTGGGTGACGCAGAGGGTCCAGCCTGCCCAGGTGCTGAGGCTGGGCTCACTCAGCTCTTTCTCCAGGGGTGCAGCAGACACTCAGCGGCCGCCCTTCTGGGATCTTTAGCAGCCAGCTGGTACCCTGAGGGTAACAAGTGAGGGGCGAGGGAAGGACACCAGGCAGGGAGCCGGAAAATGTGGACAGAAGTCCAGCGCTGTCACTAACTAGCCGTGGGGCCTGGGTAAATGCTTTCCCGTCTACGAGCCCCAGTGTCCCCATTCCTCACAGGGGGTTGGACCCCTCGCTGCCTTGCTTAAGGAAGAGCGCTTCCTGCCACCTTGATGCAGGGGACACTGGCTGAAGGAGACTGCCGGAGGAACAGGGCTCCACACGTCCCCGTTTCCCGGTTCTGGGGTCAGTGGGAATGTCGACCTGTTGGCTGTGCGGCACAAGTCGCATGGCTGCTGAACATGTGATGCCACCCTGGCGATGATGGCGGAGACAGAGCCAGAACCCAGACTGGGGCTCCTCGCCTCCACCTCTCTGCTTCTGCCGCCCTCCACTCTCCCTCCCTTTTCGAAGACCCCACCATCACTGGTGAGCTCCAGATCAGGCCTGGAGCCGAGTTACTGGTGCTGCATACCATTGTCCACTTCCTGCTGCTGATAACGGGCTCTGGTCGTGTAAGATGTTATCACTGGGGGAAGCTGGGTGAAGGGTGCACAGGAACTCTCTGTGCTATTTTTACAAATCCTTCTGAATCTAAAGTTACTTCAAAATAAAAGAAGTTTAGGAAAAAAAATGCCATCCTTCACGACCCCACCCAAATGTGGTTTCTCCACAAAGTGGCTGTGACTCAGCCATGTGGTCCCATGTGTGCCTGGCCCTGGAGTGTGCCATGCACACGTTTTTATAGCCCTGGTCACATCCTACATTGTGCTTCAGCCGTGCAGGGACACACCTGATCCCCGCTTAGACCGGACACCTGAGGTCATGAGCCATTCTTTCCCTCCTGACAGGACAACCCCCACTCCCCTGCTGCCACCCAGAGCTGAGGACAGGGTCCTGTGCACAGCTGGCACTCAATGAAAGCCTATGGAGTAAAGATCAATGCGCTCCTAGAATCCCTCGGCTGGGGCTGCTGGCAGCTTTCCCGAGGGCTCGTAGGAACTCAGTCCCAGCCCCCTGTAATTTTGGTCTCTCTCCCTCCTTGCTTGCCTTCCTCTTCCACCCCTTTTCTCTTGTTCCCGACCTCCCCTGGACAAACCCTCCCTCTTTCTTTAATCTGCAGGAACTTGTCAATCTGCTCCTGACCGGGAAAGCGGTGTCCAATGTTTTCAACGATGTGGTTGAGCTAGATTCTGGGAACGGGAACATCACACTGCTGAAAGGCATTGCTGCGCGCAGTGACATCGGATTCCTATCTCTGTTTGAGCACTACAACGTGTGCCAGGTACCGGCGGCTCAGGTCTCTGGAGACGGAAGGGCCCGGCTCCCTGGGACGGGTGAGAAGGAAAACGGGGGGGGGGGGGGGGGGGGGGGAAGAAGTTCCACTTCAGGTGCCAGAGCTGGTCAGAGTTTGGTCCAGGCTCAATCACAGCGGGTTTGGAAAGCAGTATAGCTTCACTGCTATCGAGTATAGGCACGTAATTACCCCCAAAGGCAGCCGATACCATCTTCTGGGAAAGGTTGTTTCAAAGGGACTCCTGGGGATTTATAGTGTGATCGTGGGCCAGAGTGGGTGCAGATGTCACGCACACGCACACGTGTGTGTATGTGGGGGGGGGGGGCGGGCAGGTGTTGGGATGGGGTCTTCTCCGGGGACAGGGGATTTGAGCTCTTCGGCCATGTCGTAGTTTCCCAGGGCTGCCACAACAAAGCACCACAAAATGGGTGCTTAAAACAGTAGAGATTGTCCGGGAGCAGAAGTTCTCCCCGACGAAGTCCAAAATCAAGGCGTTGGCAGGGCCGTGTCCCTGCTGAAAGCTACTGAGAGAATCCATCCTCCTCTCTTCTGGCTTTTGCCATTTTCTGACAACTCTTGGCATTCTTTGGCTTGTGGATTCATCATGCCAATCTCTGCCTGTCGTCATGTGGCCATCTTCTCTCCGTGGGCCTCCTCCTTTTCTTAGAAGGAAGGATGTCGGTCATGTTGGGCTAAGGGCCCAACTCTACTCCACTAACCTCCGCTTAATTGGTTACATCTACAACAACCCTATTTCCAAATAAGGTCACACTCTGAAGTACTGGGGGCTAGGATCTCAACATATTTTTGTGGAGGGCACAATTCAACCCCTAACAGGCCACCCATGTATTTGCTAGTGTACTAGTCCCTTTCCCTCCCCTCTCCCTGCAGCCAGGGTCCTGGAAAGGGCTGGGCCCGAGGCAAAGCTGGGCAGGGTAGGGTGACCGTATGTCTATAGGGTGGGCAGGGCCACCGGGCCCTGGGTTCCTGTCTAGCCTACCGCTGGACCTTGTCTGAACATCAGTTTTCGTGTCTTCAGAGAAGACATTGTTCTCTGGTTGATTTCGTGGTGCTCTTCCTGCATGACCACAGGGTCAGGTATCCTGTCCCATTGCTAATGGGCCATGTGGCATGGCTGCACGTCCAGATTCCCTCTCTGGGTGACACCCCTTCTCCCACGGACAGGAGGCCAACCTGTGGCTTCCAAAGACTTAGGGAGAAAAAAATGATAGGGCTCCCTCCCTGATTTGCTGGTGTCAGGAGGGAGCCCAGGAATGTGGCTACGTGGCCCATGAGAAGCACCAGGGCCCCTGAGCATCCCTGGGTGGGCTCTGAAAGCATTTAGCCCGAAATTCCATGGGCTGAGAAAGGTAACCTTGGCCAGGCTCATGGAATCCCCAGGCTTACCATGAGCCCTGGTTTCATTCTTGTGTTGAGGGCGTTGGTCAAAAAGTAAACTATTTTCCTTCGGTCTGTGGAGGATAATTGATGGGAACATCAATTGGGGGGTCGTCTTTCCCTTGGAATAAATTGCTGATTGAAGAAATTCAGGCCCTACAAGGATCCGGATTTTTGAATCCACACGGATGCCCCTCTGCTGTTATATGCTTGGCTGAAGCCTGGGGCTCGTATCTCCCTGCAGCAAGGGGGATTTGCTCCTCTGCCTTGAGGCTGCAAGCTCTTTAAGGAAGGCTTTCTCTCCCAGATGGCAGAACTGGGCCTGACTGTCATTCAGCCTGTCCTGGGCTTCTCAGTGCAGCCTCTGGCTGGGAGGTTCTAAGACCCTTACTGAATATGTGGGGGCTGGAGGGTAGGGCAGTCCTGCCTATTGGTGAGCTTATTAGATGCCCACACCCTGGTGTGTCTGGGGGGAAGCAGAGGAAGCTCTGGGCCAAGCACCCCCTGCTGAACTAGCCAGCCTCTTGCCACAGCCCGGCTGTGTTCTGGACCCCCATCGGCTCTCCATGACCCCAGTGGGCTGGTCGTGCCTATCTGACTTGCACCTCATTCTTCCTGCCCTCGAGCTCACAAATGTGGGCTGCACCGCATTGTCGAGCTGTAGTTGGAAGGCCAGCCCCTCCTGGCTCATGGTGATTGTGGCAGTGGGGGACTGGCAGTCCAGGAAAGGACAGCATGGGACCAGAAGTTTAACTTTAGTGCTTCTCCCATGCCCTGTAGGGCAGGTGCCTTGCTGCCTTCACGAAGGGATCTGAGCAAAGACTGAGCTTGGCGGGGAAGGCTCTGCCGGCTGCAGCCTCCTCCCATTTTCCCCAGCTCCGCAAATAGTACCATCCACTCACTAATTCAAACCCTGGAGCATGGCTGACCCATCACAAGGTCATGTGGCTCCTGCCCTAAGTTGTTTTTCCAGTCCGTCCATTTCTACCATGGTCCAAGCCACCAGTATCGCTGATCTAGACACCAGTGACACCTCTGGCCCCTGTCCCCACCGCCACCCCCCCCCCCCCGCCCTGAGTTCTGTCCCTTCACTGAAGCCAGTGTGATCTTTAGAAGATTGAATGACATCATTCTTTTGCTTTCCACCTGTCAGTGGTTTTCCAATCCTCTGAAACTGTTCAGGGCTGACTTGTGTCCCCTCACAAGTTGGCACGTTGCAGTCCTAACCTTCAGAGCCTGAGAATGTGACTGGATTTGGAAAGAGGGCTTTTGAGAAGTGATTACGTTAAGATGAGGTCATTAGGGTGGTCCCTAATCCAGTTGACTAGTATCCTCGTAAGAAGAGGGGTTTAGGACATAGACACACACGAGGGCAGAGCACGTGAAGACGTAGGGAGGAGGCGGCCCGCTGCAGGCCCAGGCGAGAGGTCTCCGGGGAAACCAGCCCTGTGACACCCCGATCTGGTACCTCCGGCCTGCAGGACCATGAGGAAATAACTTTCTGCTGTTGAAGCCACCCAGTCTGTGGCACTTTGTTATGGCGGCCTGAGCAAACTAATGCAGACTGAAATCCCAAACTTCCCACAACTTACAAGACCCTATGAGACTTGCCCCTGCTTTTTCTTCCCTTCACATTTTGACTTAACTGTCACTTCCTAAGGGAAGGCTTTCCTGACCTAACCACTCCATCTAAATAGGGGTCTGCTCTTACAGTCCCCTGCTACCTTGTCATTCTCCACTGTAGAATCTCAATTCTTTCCCGGAGGGGCCTCTTCTTGGTTCAAAGTGTCACGTTTCATTGCTTTTGCGATGAAACTTTTTAAAAAAATTTTTAAAAATTATTTTCAATGTTTGTTTATCTTAGAGAGAGAGAGAGAGAGAGAGAGAGAGAGAGCATGAGCAGGGGAGGGGCAGAGAGGGAGACACGGAATCTGAAACAGGCTCCAGGCTTTGAGCTGTCAGCACAGAGCCAGATGCGGGGCTCGAACCCACCAACTGTGAGATCATCACCTGAGCCCAAGTTGCGCTTAACCAACTGAGCCACCCAGGTGCCCCTTGAGATGCAAACTTTGTGCACATTTGAACATTTCCGAGATTTTGATGCATTAATGCAGTCGATGGTGTGTCAGACTTCAAGTGCCAGCTTGCTTTCTTTCTTAGTGAAACAAAATATAATGGCAACTTCAATGGCATCTTAGATTCAGTGAAATGCAGTGCAGATGTGTCTGGATGATTGTTTGGTTACTGTCTGTCTTCCCCGTTAACCTGGTGAGCCCCATAAGGACAAGAGGGTTGCTGCTTCCTTCGTTACTGTACCCCCACTGTCGAACGTGGTGCCTAGGACCAGAGTGTGTCAGGTTGAATGACAGTTACCCTTAGAGATGACAGACAGCAACCCTGCCATTAATCAGATGTTGGTTCTTTTGAATCAGGGCTTTTAAGCTGGCAGTCCACGGATGGGGGTGGGGCATTCGCTCACCTCACCCTTGCAAAAGATTGAAGAATCCCCCTTTAAAAGTGATTCCTAACTGTGCTGAATGTTCGCTGTACTACGTCTACCCACCAGGAGAAAGCCTCAGACTGTACTGAGGGAAATGTGCCCCCCAGCCTCACTCCTCACCCCAAGCCTTTGGTCAGCTACCTCCAAACCCACAGGAAGTGAATTTCATCTTTGGAAAATGTCACCCACTTGGAAGGGGCTCCTGAATGAGAAAACTCATTTATAAAGTCTCTGGGCAGCTTTTTTGTCTGTAATCTTTTGACCGTTGAATAAATAAATGGCAAGCTGCCCTTTTGTCCCTCTGCTGGAAAATTCAGGGTGGCTGATTATGTAGACACCTGCCCCCTGGCAGGTTGCATGGTTCTTTTTCCTGCAGTGAATGAGCCGTGAGTCCCCAAGAAGGCTCCCTGTTCGAGGTGATGCCCTTGCCAGAAAAGCCTCTTTTGAGCCTGGAACAGGAGCCAAGTTTGCAGTGGGGTTTAGGCACGTCCGGCCACGTCCTCTAAGGCATCTAATTCCCCCGCATCCACCAACGAGCGAGCTCTGTAGTCACATTTTAATGTCACAAGGGGCCAGGGTGAGAGCCCTACTGGCCAGGTGGGGGTGGGGCGGGACGCCTGGAAAATGGGAAAACGAGTGCATTGTAAAGATCGCCTTCCCACCCTTTGGAGGAGACGGCTGTTTATGGGCAAGCCTTTCACCAGGGACCCGGTTCAGGGCCTTGTGAGCACAGCCCCCCTGTCCGAGACACCCCAGCCCAAAGCCAGCTCCCAGGACGGCTCCAAGAGGCCCCAGGAAGACCGCTCGGCCACTCTTCTGTGACAGGCCAGAGAAAGTATGCCCTTCTCCCCACTGGAAAAATAATTCCCATTCTTTCCTTAATCCGCAGGCTGTGGCTGTAAATACCTGAGCATGCAAACATCTCCCTGGGGCTGGTGGGGATTAGGCCAGAATCAGCCTGGCCCGTGGCGTGTGCAGAGCTGAATAAACCTGGGCCCGGGGTGGGGGAGAGGTGCCGCTCAAGGGAGTCACAGGTGACCGGGAGAGAGCACACATAAGGATGGCTGGTCCGAGGGGCAGAGCCAGCCGGGCACCTGAGCAGGACTTTGCGGGGAGCTCTTGCCACTTCTCTGCCCTTTGCTGGCGGAACAGCAGCAGCGCTGAGGGTGTAAGGCACGTTCCATCGTATCTGCCTTTCCCGAACACCCCTCTGCCATGGAAGTCTCTGTGGGGAGCTTTCCAAAGGAGTCTCTCATCAGAAAGTGCCAGCCTTCATCCTCCCTTTCCCCTGTGTTCTTTCCCAAATGCCCTGCTAGCCCCCGGGTGTCTCCGGACATCTTTCCTGGCATCCCCTCCCTACTCCTCGCCCAGAGGCCCTCTTTCCCTTCCCCCTGGGGCTCTAAGCCCACCTGCCTTCAAGGTAAAGTCCTACCTGGTTGAAGATCCACTTCATGCATGAGGACCTTCATTTGTCAAACATTTGCTGATGTTGACCTCGAACCTCTGCCCTTGCTGCTAGGGGTATATAGTCCAGTGTGCAGGGCAGGCCGGCACTTCGCTGTGAGGCAGTGACGCACTGTAGGAGAGAAGGCGGGTACCTGGGACCTAGTACCTGGTAACCCCCCCGCCCGGGAGCTACAAGGAGGTGATTCGTGCTCCCTGCTTGGGTAACGTGGGCGACGCAGGACCCGGCAGGGGAGGACCCGTGTAGCAGTGCTCTAGGTGGTGGACGGTGGGAGCAGAGGCACAGAGGCTCGCCATGCTGGCGTGTGGGGGTGCTGGTGAGAGGTTGGTGCGGCTGTGGTCTGGGGGTGTGGAAGAACCGCTTCGGAGGCCATCGTCTGGGGAGGAGAGGCTGGCTGTGAGGGAGTTTTGGAGGCAGGATGGGCGCACTGTGAACCAGCGAGGTGCGGGAGAGGAAGTGGCAGGGGTGCCTGGGTTTCCGGCCGGGGTATCTCGCAGGACTGTGTGTGAGGCAAAGGCCCAGAGAGTGCTGGGGTTGGCTCTGGGAGACCAGCTGGTGTCTGGGAGTGGTGCCTGGGGCCCCCAGCGTGGCACGCAGGCCGTGATCCCCAGCAGGGTCTCTCTGAGGCCAGCCCAACCCCGGGGTTGGATGGATGAGGCTCAGGCCCTTTCCCTGGTGCTGGCGCAGACATCTCTGTCCGCTCCCTCCGCCTTTTCCAGGTGGGCTGCTTCCTGAAGACTCCGAGGTTCCCCATCTGGGTGGTGTGCAGTGAGAGCCACTTCAGCGTCCTCTTCAGCCTGCATCCGGAGCTCCTGAGGAACTGGAGGGCTGAGAGGCTCTTTGACCTGTATTACTACGACGGCCTGGCCAACCAGCAGGAGCAGATCCGGCTGACCGTGGGTGCGCTGCCCCCCCGCTGGCCTGCACCCTCGGGCTTTGCACGTCCCTGGGGCAGAGAACCATGCAGACCCGGGTCTGGACTGGGGGATCAGAGATCATGTGTTGGCAGGTCCTCCTACAGGAGGGGCCAGAGCTGGGCCTTGAGACACTGATGGCAGTGGGGGGTCTAAGGTGGAGTTGAGACCACGTAGTAGAGGACCTGGAATACCATGCCGACAAGTTTGGGTTCTATTCTCCAGGCAACGAGGAGCCATGGAAGGTTTTGGAGCAGGAGAGTGATGAGATCAGATGTGTTTTGAGAAAGACTTTTTCTGGTAGCTGAAGGGGGCAGGAGGGTGGGGGTGAAGACTGGAGGTAGGAGGCCATGAGAAGAGTGCTGTGGTTCAGAAGAGCACTGATGGGTGGGAACAAGGGTGGGTCCCACAGAGATGAGAAGTGGGGCAGGTGCCGGAGAGTTGGGCTGTCGGTGCCGACCGTAGGCCGAGCTCGGGTCCTGGGCTGATGAGCGGGCACCTCTCTCTCCTGCCCCCCAGACACCACCCAGACCATCCCTGAGGACAGAGACAATGACCTCGTCCCGCCCCTCGAGCTCTGCATCAGAACCAGGTGAGTCCGGTCTGTCTCTGGCTGTGGAACCTCACCTGAGTGGCTGGGAGGTGTGGTGGTTGGGGGTGGTTGGACCTGTGGGAAGGAGGGTGGGTTTCTGGGTCTCCCCAGCCAGGAGTGTGTGGTGAGGCGGGGCCCCTGCAGAATGGAAGGACACAGTGCCTGGGGCTTGTTTGTATGGAGCGTCTTGTGGGCTCTGTGGCCCACGTGGAGACGTGTGTGACCTGTGAGGTGACCGGTCTCCAGACAGCTTCTGAGGATGCCCCCGTGGCAGGGGTGATGGTGTGAGTAGGTGCTTCTTGAGGTAGCCACCACATGTGGCAAGTGCTGTTAGGTCCAACCAAGAGGAAGGACGGGTAGGGGGAGGGGCGGGGATAGGAAGGCGCCAGGTAGGGCGGCGAGAGGGCCCAACTCCTCAGTGGCCCCTAGCGTGTAGCTCACAGATGGCTTCCTGTAGCAGCAGCACCCTCGGCATTAGAGAGGAGCAGCCCCAGTCATTCTATTGGTGCGGGTTGGGCACTCTGAACCCCGGGCCAGGGGCCCTATAGTCTCAGACACAGGGTGGGGGTCCTTGACTCCTCCAGTCCAGCTCAGACTCGGGGTGAGTCGGGGCTCACTTCACTCATGAGCCCACTGGCCAGGCCCCAGGACTGGGACCGGCACTCTGGAGGGCCACCCCCAGCCTCAGGCAGGCCCTCCACAAAGCCTTCGGGCAATGATTTGGAGGCCTTCGGGGAGCAGTGGGCGGGGGTGGGGGGGACAGGGAGGGGAAGAGGAGGCCTGGATTCCAGTGCTTTCCAGGGAAGAGGTAGAACTTGCAAGTGGTGAGAGTTGGATTCTGGAGTTCGAACCCTGGTCTTTCTGCTTTCCGGCCATGAGCTGTTGGTCTTCCTGTCTGTGCCTCACGCTGTCAGCTGTAAGACAGGGAAAACGGGCGAGCCAAGCGCAGGCTTGTTGTGAAGAACACCTAGCACTTTACCAGGTTTTCCGTAAACAGCTCTTACTATTATTATTATTGCCTTAGCGGCCCGGTGTGATCGGTGTGACCTCAGGCAGAACCTCATGTCCCTGACTATGAAATGATTGGGTTGGGATGGAGGATGATGTGGACGATACTGAGGCCCCGTGGCTCTGACCGCCTGAGATCCAGGGGGCTTGCCTGCAGCCTAGGGATGCTGCCCACTTGCCCGCAAGTGAGCCTTGACTGGAGCCCCATTCCCAGCGGAGACCCCAGAGAGGGGATGCGGGAGATGTTGGGAACCCTCATGATGCCCCATCCATTCGTCTGTCTGTTCATCCGTCCACCTGCCTGCCCACCAAGCCAGGCACAAAGCATTCTTGTGGGGTCATGTGCTGGCTTTTCTTTCGTCGGGAGGATTAAAGGCCCATGCAGGTCGCTTTCCTTTCATGTACAAAGGGCCACTCATTCCAGGTGATGAGAGAAGAGCGGCAGTGGAAAAAGGAGGTGACACTGGCCTTGGCACCCTCTGCAGGACCGGGTGGGAGGCCACGGGGCATCCTTCCTGCAGGTGAGCCTGCCAAACAGGGCTGTGGACCGCACCCTAGGCACAGGCTCCGCCCACCTCCCCCGCCCTGAGGACCTCCATCTGTCTCTCAACGTTTATTTATTTTTGGGACAGAGAGAGACAGAGCATGAACAGGGGAGGGGCAGAGAGAGAGGGAGACACAGAATCGGAAACAGGCTCCAGGCTCTGAGCCATCAGCCCAGAGCCCGACGCGGGGCTCGAACTCACGGACCGCGAGATCGTGACCTGGCTGAAGTCGGACGCTTAACCGACTGCGCCACCCAGGCGCCCCTCCATCTGTCTCTCTATCCTTCCTGGGGTCCGGGCTTGGGAAGCATCACCGGGACCTCTCCAGCTACCCCATCTGGAAAAACTCCTCTTCCCCCAAGAATGGTTCCACTGCAGGACTCACCCAGTACCTCCCATGGGCCCAACGGTTGGACTTTTCTGGGCTCAGCCCTAGTTGTCCAGTGTTCAACAATAACTCGGAGCTCTGGTCCATCAGGGAGCTCAGGCCAGAGCCATCTGAGTGTGAGCGAGGGCCCAGAGTGCCTCTTCCTCTTCCGTCAGCTGTCCCCTTCTCCCAGGACCCCACCCACCCCAGCTCTAGTGGTGTGCCATGGAACGAAACGGTGAAATGATGAGGAAACTGGGAACACTGCCTGCAGCCAGGAGTGAGCCCTTGGCCTGGGGTGTAAGGTCCAGGCTGAGTCCCTGCCCTTCCCTTTTCTGTCCCTGTTCACTGTCAGGGCATGGGGGTTGGGCAAGGCATCTAGCCGTGTTTCCTAGTCCTTGTCTCAGGTCAAAAATCACATTTGTGTAGCACACATTGTGTAGCACACAGCACTGGCCTGGGGACTCTGGTTGGCCCCGACCCTACCCAGCCCCTTGATGGATGTGTGGATCAATGCTCTGACACACCCGTGCCCATCTCTGGTTCACCCACTGGGAAGATTTGCTCTAGGGTGTGATCCTCAGGCTTTAGCAGGCACCCCTGGAGGGTGTGATCAGCGGGTCCTACCCCCAGGGGTTCTGGTTCAGGAGATCTAGGTAGGGCCTGGGAATGTACATTTCTGGGGAGTTCCCAGGAACTGTTGGCACTGCTTGCCCCGGACTACACTTTGAGAACTTCTGGTGCCCGGTGAGGGTAGCGCCTATCCCTCCGTCACCCTTCCTGGCTGCCTTGTGAGTCAGATGTCAAGTCAAGTGCTGACCCTCTAGCATCCGGCCTGCTGTAACACGCTGGCCCAGGGGTCCTTTCTTCCTGACTGTGGGCTGCCCCCTCCCCCTCCCTCTCCCCCTCCCCCAGGTGTGAGCATCCATCCTGTGCCTACTGCTTCCCCTGTCACTTGTCCCACCGTGGCGGGTCCACCTGGGCAGTTAATGCGGTGAGGTTTTCCCCAGTACTATTCTCAGAGAAGCTGAGTGGGTGAGTGAATGGTGGGAATGCTGGCTTCCTCCCACCCCCCCCCCCCAAAGTACCCATCAGATAACATACCACTATAATGGGAAACAGCAGGCCTAGCCTCCTGGAATCCTGTTCCAAGGGGTTGGATTACAAAGGCTTTGCGTCTTGTTTTCATCCCAGATTCTCAAACAGCTCAAAGGGAGAAACTTGGGAAAGTGGCCTTCAAGGTCAGTGAAGACCCTGGGGAGAAAGGGCCCTGTCTCTTGGGGAATGAGCCCTGCTTCCCACAGGAGGTCCCCACCCTGACAGGAAGGGGGTATCTGTGGCGCCATGGCCTGAAGTCAGGCCGCGTCTCAGGTCATTACCACAGGAGGGACCAGACCTGTGGGCCCATCACTTCAACTTCATGGAACTTCTGGGCTGGACTCCATGGAAGAAACAGCCGGATAAGACTGGATTCTTGCTCTCAGAGAGTTCACCATTGAATAGAAGTTCATGATCGACCCTGTCCTAATCCAGGGAGAGATGTGCTGGCTACCCTTAAACCCAGCTCTGTTGCCCCATAAGGACCTCTCCTTATAAGGTGAGCATAAGGATGCTCACCCGGGCCAGCACCGAGGACACCACACATCTGGCCCATCTGGCAACTTGCCGAGATCCACAGAAAGGCCCTTGAACACCACCTGATGTGGGCCTTCCTTTCACAGATGGGGGTTTCCAGAGTGGAGGTCTGTGCCCCAGGTCACACCTCGAGTCACAGACAACCCAGGTCCTGGAGCTTAGGCCCGTGCTGTCCCAGCCCTGGGGAAGGTCACAGAGCGGGCAGTGTGATTTCCTGCCACCTGGCTTTGTTGCCACAGCGACATTGCACAAGACCAGACTGTCAGCTTTGCCTTCGGGGAAGAGGATCCTAAGTCGAACTACCCCAGGTCCTGCGCCACCTCTGCTCTCAAGTGTGACTCGCATCCCGGCCTCAGGAGGTCTCCCGTTGCTGCCACTCGTGTCAGGAATGTAGGGTCTGTCCTCCACGCTCCCATTCCCGCTGTTCTGTAACCATCTCAGCAAAAACAGACTCATTTATGGTCATTTCCAAACAAGTTGCACAGAGTGACCTCTCGAGCTTCTAGCCTAGCCAGAGCGGGAGAAAATGAAACAGTTGTCAATAGTCCAGAGGAAAGAGGAAAGAACTCATAACCAGGGCCTGGGGCTGGGCCACAGATGTTTCTATTTGGAGGCTCAGACAAGAAATTGAAAATATAATTTCAGTTGGGAACAGTGCCTTCCAGGGGCTGGAGCTGAGTGCCCAACTCCCTCAGCTGTGTCCCCACCTGCCTGGGGGCCTGTGCCAGTCTTCACGCCTCCGCGGACTCCTTTCTTGCTCAGGTGCCCTCTTCATAGTGGCTCTCACCCATCAAAGGAGGGTTCCCTGGGTGCTCCCACGGCCCCAGCTGCCCCTTCTGATTCCCTGTCATGCAACCTGCACACACCCCTGCCCATTGTGTCCTTGTGGTTGGGTTCACAGAATACTCAACATCATGATGCAAGGGAGGAGTACATAATGGGACTCTGGAGACCTCAGTTGAGTCCTGGCTCTGCTGCTGTCACCTTGTATGACCTCCAGGAGGGTTGGTTCTGCTCCAGACCTCAGTTTCCCCATCTCTTGATTGGGTATAAGGATCCCTTTCCTTTGGAGACCATAGGGGCTCATGTGTGTGTGGGGGTGTGGGGAGGAGGAACAATCGGGAAGAAACAGAGGGGGAGGGACAAGAGAGGACGAGGTCCGTGGGCAGGGCTTTGTCACTGCCTGGGTCAAAGGCAAGGGAGAGTGCAGTGTGCACGAAGACTAAGGTTTCCCCACCAGGCACCCAGGGCTTCAGAAAAAGCAGCTGCCATGGAGGAGTGTGTTCATTTAACGGCACCCCAGCAGCCTGTGCTTTGGCACTGAGAGGCCTTGGAGGGCACAGAGGTGAGTGATACCAGCTCTGCCCTTGAGGGGCTTCCAGTCTAGTGGTGGAGGGAGACCCCATGATAACATGGTGCTGAGAAAGGACCCTCAGGCTGCTTGGGGTCAGAGAACACTTCTGGAAGGAGGAGTCCTGGATCTGATCCTGAAGAATGGGGGGCGGGGATGAGGGATGGTTATTCCAGGTGGAGGGCACAGCACAGGCCAAGGCGCACAGGTGAGAGCCAGCCTATGGGGCTCATTCCACAGTGCTCTGGCTCCCAGTGGCTGGGGCACAGGAAGGGGAACTCGCCCACAGGATGCTTGTCTGGAAATCCACAGTGAGTAAGAGGAATTCTGTGGTATATTTCTATTGGTCAGCTCTGGGGGCTTTAAAGCCAGGTCTGTCCTCTTCTTCTTGCTGCTATAGGCTTTATTAGGTGTTCTTCCTAGAACCCCCTGCTGAAATACACTAGTGTCATCAATGCTGAAAATCGGGGTGGGGAGGCAGGTACCTGCTGCTCTTCTATAGGGATGGCCCATGGGAGGCAAGGGCCTCATTTGTGGCCATGAGGTGGGCCCTCTCTGTGATGCTGAGCCTCCCTGAGCTCCAGGGACCACAGCATCTTCACTGAGCTCAACCCCTAAGCCAGTAGTCCTCGCCAGGTGATTGCATGCCCCAGGGAATATTTGGCAATGTCTGGAGACATTTTTGGGTATCATGGCTGGGGAGGAGGGTGCTAAACATCCCAGAATGCACAGGACAGCCCCCACAACAAAATCACCTAGTCCACAATGTCAGTGGTCCAAGGCTGAGCAAGCCTGCTGTAAACTCTCACTCTTACGTCCTGAATTAACACTGGATGAGTGAGCTGGGATTCTGCCTGCTGCACTGTCTGCGGTTCCGTTTCATCCCTCCCCTTTCTCTGCTAGTCCCTAATTGCATATGCAGAGCTCTGTTTACGGTCCTTGTAATTGACCGTGGACTTTCCTGCTGGAGAACCATTCATCCCCACACAAACACAGTATCCTGTGTCTTCAGCCCTTGCCGTTGAAAAGCATTTCTGATTTTCTAGCAATTCTGAACTGCTTTTCTCTGGCGCTTCTAATGCTCTCCCCACTATTGGCCCCTGTTGGCTGGGCTGCAGTGAGTTAGTTAACCTCTGTAAAAAGCCTCAAAACTAAACATAACCCCCCCGCCCCGCCCCCCGAACTGTAAGACTCGGTGACCATTGTTGTGGCGTGCCCAGTAGCAGACAAATGTGACCCTGCATTGAGGCCAAACCCCATGTTGCCAGGATCGGAGATATTTGCAGATTGGGAGCTCCTAGGAGGGACCTCTCTCTGCTCATCAGAGTCAGGGGTGAAGACTGGGAGGGATGGCGAGGGTTGTGGAGAAGGGCTGCGGGGGCCAGGCTGAGGGTAGGTCTTCTAGGGATACAAGAAGTCTGGTGTACTTTTGACTCCCCCACCTCCATGCCCATTCTTGCCACGACTAGGGCAAGGAACCATTGTGGTCTGTGCAATAGTTTCACCTTCACAATCTGGGTCTGTGATGCCTGCCTGGAGTGAGACTGTGGGTGGAGCATTGCTCTCCTCCACACCTCGTTTCTGCCGCCTCCTGGGGGGGTCTGGATTCAGGGTGTGTCCCTAGTGTCCAAGACTTTGATAAGAAACTTACAGAGGCTGATGCTTACCTATAAATCTTAATGGAACAATAAAAGCTTTTTCCTGACATGCTTCAAAACTGCACATATGATGAACAGAGAAAGAAAACTGAAAATCTCAAGTTGCATGGTAGAATCAATTAAGCCCCGAGTCGTGTTGCTGCGGATGGTTGAAGTACTCATAACCCACTTGGCGCAATAGGTCAGCCTAGTCCCTTGGAGCCTGTGATCAGCACAGAGCTTTTCCAGCCTGTCTTACCCCCGTAGCCTGCTCAGTTGTGCAGGTGAGAGCTGCAGCCATCATTGCTACTGACTGGACCTATAGGGGCTACCCTGGGGCATCATCGACTCCAGTCCCAAACAGCACAGGCATTGGGTGCTGACTACCTAGGAGTGGCCTGACCTCTCCCAGTCATGTTGAAGAGTCTCCAGGTGCAGTCCCAGTGCTTCTTCAAGCAGTGATTGGATGCTATGATGCTGATGGAGTCCATCAGAGTGGCTCAACCCCAGACCACCTAATAGATTCCTCTGGATCTGCCCCAGTGCTGACACATAGCAGCTCAAAAAATCTAAAGCACCCAGACACCACAGAATCACTGAGTGCCCCCACAGCCAAAGGAACGAGTGGTACTGACCGTTTCGATTCACGTGACGTGATCGACGATGAGCAAGAGGTAGGGTCGGCGGACGAGCACAAGAGGGTTATGTGTGTCATCACAGGTAATGTTTGGAATGTGTCTTGCTGAGGTAGGTCTTCCAATAATTAGTCTTGAGAAAAGACCTCTTCTAGAAATGTGTGCAAACTTTTTTGCACATCCAGACCCACTTCTGAGCATTTGTGACCAGATGGATCCCAGGGATCGAACGGTTCGGCTGGTGAGAGGCACCTCCCAGCCTTTCATACAGGACGGACAGGGTTGGCTGTGAAAAAGCCAGCCAACCCCATTTTGGGTGGGCTCTCAGCATCAAAGGGCATTATCAACAATAATGAAGAGCACGCAGAGCTAGATTTGAAGGACGAGTTTGCTAAAGCAGTGTAACGGTCATGGCTTGGCACGTTTTCTGCCATTATCCACCATTTCAGCCTTCTATGCCAAGCATTGTAACGAAAAGATGCAATTTGGCATTCCTGTATAGACTGGATAAGAAGTTCTGGGGACATCGACCGGCATGTGCCACACAAGGCAGGGCTGTGTCTCGTGTCTAGACTGTGACGAGCACTATATTCTCAGATTCTGTCTGTCCTCACAGTGTGCTGGGTGAAGCTAGGAGAACAACGGTATAGTAATCATTCCAAAACAGACGATGTGCAAATATCTCCCACACTAAACCTTTCCACGGGAACAAGACACACAGAATTACCACTAAGATTTTTTTTTTCTTCACATGACAAATCTTTTTGCCCATTTGAAGAGGAATGGGCTAGTGTAAAGTGTGCAAAATACTCAACAGAGGAAAATCCAGTCTTACAGATACCAAGAAGCTGCCCGTAGTCAAGAGGAAAGTAATCCCACTCCCTGGGGAGGGCCGTCCCTCCCCACCTAAAAACCAGAGCCATTGATGTGGCAGTTGAAGCAAGGCACACACATGAGGAAAGACAAAGAGAGGAAGCCTGAGGAAGGGAGGAGAAAGAAATTCAGAGAGCGTCTGGGTTATTCATGCAGGCGGAGAAGGTTGGGTTTACAGCCAACGGCTACCGAAACCTCTTGGTGCGTCTAAGCATTCGATCGGGAAGTCTAACAGGCTTCCTTCTGGAGAACCCGTTCGCTCCCTGGTAGTAGTTCCCATCTCAGCGATACTGGACTTTGCAATGCAGATGTGCAATTAAAGTGAGAAAAGCTTCCTTTTTTTTTTTTTTTTTTTTAACCCTCCTCTGTTGGCAGTTAAGATTTTGACTTCAGTTGGAAGACAAACTTCAGGTTTTGAAAATGTCTGCTCTCTCCTCAAGCCCCACACTGTGAAAAGCATTTCTAGACCCCAGTTCCCAAAGTCTGCACCCTAGGACTGCTGTTGAGGTGTGCGACACCTGCTTCTTAGTTCATATAACCTTAGGATGTATGTATATGTGTAATACAGCCAGTGCCAGAACTTGCAGAAATATCCCATCCACTGTTTTAGAACACTAGGGTGCCATGTATTAAAATCAAGTTTTGGGATGTTTTGTGGTCTCACCTCCAATAATTCTGATTTTGGAATTGAACTAGTATTAAATTGTATCCAGCCCTGGGCTACAGTAAAATTATACTCACTGCTTTTTTTTTTTTTTAATGTTTGTTATTTATTTTGAGAGAGAGAAAGCATGCATGATCGGAGGAGGGGTTAAAGAGAAGGGGAGAGAGAGAATCCCTAGCAGGCTCCGCATCATCAGCACAGAGCCTGATGTGGGGCTTGAACCCCTGAACCGGGAGATCATGACCTGAGTCAAAATCAAGAGTCGGATGCTTAACTGACTGAGCTACCCATGCACCCCAGTACTCACTGCTTCTTAAGGCTTCATGAAGTAATTTTTAAAAATGCAAGTCTGTGTTTTACCGAGCCGCTCACAGCCTTCTACTGGCTTCTGGTGGCTCTTTGAGCAAAGCCCAGATTCCTCCGAGGCTTTCAGGTCCTGTGCTGTGTGCCACCTTGCCTGCTTCCCACCCTCTGCCCCCACCTCTCTCCCTCCTTCTCTGGGACAACACTCCAGCCTTCTCCCATATCTCGGTCTTCCCATGTGCTTCAAAGTGTCACCATCAGTACCCCTGGAAGGTGGCCGGATCCGCGCATGTGAATCACCTACTTGCATCAGCTGAGGGCCCTCCAGTGCCAGGCACGGATGAGGTTCTCAGTAGACCCTTGTGGGATGAATGAATGAATGAATGAACAAATGACCTGTTGCTTCTGTCTTCTCCATGGCTCTCTGGGGTCCGAGGTGTATTTGTGTTTCACAAGGGCCTAGCGTGTAGGTTCGTGTGTGAATGTGGAGAGGCGAGGTAGGGAGGGTGGAACCAGAGATCCTCAAAGCCCCTGAGACGGGAACTTCAGGTGAGTGAGGACAAGAGGCAGCTCCTCTGTGGGCCTCTGCAGCTCTAACTCTGTATCTGTCACTCTGTGCATAGGTGGAAGGGGGCATCGGTGAACTGGAACGGCTCCGACCCCATCCTGTGACCTTTCCTGTGGGTAAGCCTATGGCTCCACCACTCATCACTGGGGGTGACAGCTGAGCCCCAGGCCTCAGGGACAAGTCCTTCAGAAGAGCGTCCCTCCTGTCTGGACCAGCAATGCTCCAGAAGTGTCCAGAACCTCCCTGCCCCTTCCATGAAGGGCCCCCAGGACGGTGATGAGGGCCCAGCGTGCTGCTACGTGGCTTCCTCTCAGCTGAGCCGTGACTGCCAAGGATTGGACCGCCTCTGCCACTTTTTGTCTGCATCCCTCCCTTGCACCCCGCTGGGCTGCCTGTCCCCTCATCAAGCCTGTGATACGGTCAGCCCGGGGACCCCGGGTTCATTATTTCTGGTAGTTGGCTTTTTATAAAGCAGAAGTCAAACCCTTGCTAAGGACAAAGAGAGACTCATTCGTTCTGTGATGGCGAAGGAAGCATGAGGTCTGCGTGGTTCATGGCTAGGGTGGGAACAGTGATGGCGGAGGGGCCCCAGAGCCCTGGAGATACCACCTAACAAGGGTCTGTGCAGGCAGGTGGTCCAGTAGGGTCCCTGGCTGAGCTTCTGGTCTAGCCTGTCTTCTACTGATCAGCCTCAGGTCTAAGGCACCAGTGTAAGCCCTGCTGACCAGAAACAACTCAGGTCCCCTAGAACCTGTCTCAGGGCAGACCCAGATCCCTGGGAGATCCCGGGAGGATGGTCATGTGGACCTGGCGGGTAGGCTGGACCTGGCCAAGTGGATATGGGGGGAAGAACCTTCTAGGGAGGGACCTGTTGGCCACAGAGGGCAATAAGATGGGGATGAGCAGAGGGAGCGGGGGGAGTCTCCCCCATGTGGCTGCCACAGAGCCCCTTGTGAAGAGAACTGCTGGAAATGTGGGTGGGCAGAGCCTGTGGAGACCCCCCCCCCCCAGAGCAAGGGTAGGACAGGTGGGAATGGGAAAAACACAATCATTCATAAAGGGAAAATTGTACAGCCTCCTCGATTCCATTGATTTACATCCTCCTGGCTTTAGAAGGGAATATGAAGAAGTATAGAGAGGCAGTGGCATGTGGGAGAGAAGACCAGAGAGAGAGAGAGAGAGAGATGTGTCCAAAACCAAAGTCAAGAAACCCCTCGTGACGGCTCCTAACAGTGGGACTGAGCAAGGGCACGCAGAGACAGAGCACTGGGCTCCAGGAGCCTCTGTCACGAGGTCCGTCCACGTGAGAAGCCGTGAGCAGCATAAGGGCAGAGCCTGCAACAGTGCCCGCCCCTGCTGTGCACAGCAGGGGCGTGGGCCATTGCTGTCAATGGGCCCTGCAGAGGTGGGTGTTTGCACAGAAGGATCAGGGTGTGAGCTCCTCCTGTGTCGCCCTGGCCCAGGGAGAGGCCTGGGAGAGTCCTGGACACTGGACAGCAGCTGGTCCCCAGCCTCTTGTGTGCCCCCTCTTTGGCTCGGGACACAGCAGCTCAGGGACTGTGTTCCCTCTGCAATGCCGGCTGAAAGGAGACCCCTTTCTCTTTAAGTACCAGGCGTATGGAGGTGACAGCTCAAGGGCCTGTTTTGCACTCTTGTGGGCTGGGCACGAGCCGTGGCCGGATTGTCGTATTGTATTATCGTATTGTGGGTCTTTGGGGAGAAGCTGGGAGGAGCCGGGAGGGAAGTGCGAGGCAGGGAGTGCCTTGTCCAGGCTGTGCAGAGGCCCCACTGGGGTTTGCTGTGTAAACTCCAGCGGCCATTCGCAGCAGGCGTCCAGCAGAAATGCTTCCTATATGTCCCCGAAATGTTTATGCATTTGTTTTCCTTGGCCAGGGACAGGCTGCTCCAGCTGAGTGCCAGTGGAGGAAGTCGGTTTCCCTGCAGCAGGCTTGTTTATCAACCCGGGAAGGAAAAGTGTGTCTTTGCAATGAAACTCACTTAACCTCCTGACCGGGGTCCCATTGGCAGGGCCGGACAAATCAAAATATTCCCAGCGTTGCTTGAAAAACCCAGTCCCAACAAATTATAAAAACACTCTTCTAGAAGCCAAGATGCAGGTACATGGGCAGGGTGACACCCTGGGCCTGGGGTTTCCTGGAATGGAAGAGGGGCAAAGCCCAGCGCCACCCTCTCCTGGAGTAGAGCCACAGCACTGCCACCAAGCCTGCAAGAATGAAATAGAGGCCCGTGCCTCCTTGCAGGCGGGTGTTCTCCACCCAAGGTGCATGGTTTTCTACGGAGACTGTGGGCAGGCTTCAGCGGGTCCACAGTCTCCTTCCCAAATTCTATTAAAATCTTTGTGTTCATGTATGTATGTGTAACTTTCTGGGAAGAGCATCTTTAGCCTTTCTTATACCCTTGAACTTGGACTAACACCCTCCTGAATTCCGCAGAAAATGTCGAGAGTTCTAGAGTTGGGTGGCTTCCCACCCCACTCAAGGGCGGTGCTGGGCGTGGCTGCCCCATCTGTGTCCCAGGTGCACGGGGCAGGGGGGGCTGGGCCCCGCCAGGTCAGTGAGCAAGCTGACCTCAGTGAGGTGTGAATTCTTGGTCTCTGGGGGAAAGAGCCGGCCAGTTGCACTGCCCTCCCAGTTGTGTGAGCAGTAAGGGCCATCTCACGACCGCTCAAGTCCATACTCCCCCATCAGTGGAAACTCCTCCGCCCCCTGCTTCTTTGGGGCTCCGGTCACTAGTGACCTCTCCTGAGTCAGGTGATTCACGCTCCAGCTGCTGCTTACGACAGCTCTTGGTACCTGGTCACACCCAGCTTCTGGTGAAGTCAACCTCCTCCTTCCCCTCTTAAGAAGACCCGAGTCTTCCTTCTGCAGAATCCACGTTTGAACCATGCAAGGCCTCCCCAGCTCTGGAGGTCAGACCTTTCCCACCTCAGCCTGTCTCTCTGCTCAGCCTCCCATAGGGAACAGCAATGTCTCCCATCCTTAGGTGGGAGTCAGGGACCTTCCCACACTGTGGGCACACAGAGTAAGCTTTCAAGCAGCTTTCTGGAAGCCTCCCCCACTTGGCTTTAGGAGAGGAGATGCACGCCTCCGTGCCCCATGGCTGGGGGAAGGGATCCCGGCACACTGACGCCTCTCTCCAAAGAAGTCATCAGTAGTTACTGGCCTCTTCCACTGCCAAGTGCTTTCTTCACCTTCTTCCGTGGCCAGAGGACAGGATGTGTTGGCCGAGCAGAGACCTGCTGTCTCTGTAGGTGCTTTGTGGCAGCAGCACAGGTAAGAAGAGCAGTTTCCAGAAGAACTGCAAGCATTCCTTGGGGGCTCAGAGCTGGGCCAAGGCTTGGAGGGGTGCTGGGAGATATCCTAAGGCAGGGGTGCATCCAGACCCCAGCCCACTGCTTTTTTCTGAGCAGAAGGAAGTTAGCGGTGGGGGCCCAGCCCGTCACGAACACCGACAGGGGGCCCACCCTCCTGGGAGGGCCACGGATGGTGAAGGACCAGTCTTAGGCTCCCACAGTCCTGTGGCTCTGCTAAGCCAACAATGGCAAGGGGAAGACTTGTCCGCCCTAGTGTAGGCTCTAGTCTTGCTACTCAACGTGTGGTCCTTAGACTAGGAGCACCAGCAACACTGGAGCACTCCCTAGACATGCAGACTCTCAGGCTCCACCCACCACCTCCTGAATCGGAATCTGCATTCTAATAAAACCATCAGATGACTCAGGTTACGGTTAGAGAGAGCTGTACTCTAGAACTTGTGATTTTGTGGGACTGAGGGTGTGAGGATGCAGAAGTTGGCCCCATAACGAGGCTGTACTGAAGGGACGTGCGGGAGAAGTGTTGTCCAAGGACAAGCAGCATCAGGACCAGGGGTCCCCTCTGCTTCCTGCCTGTGCAGCTGTGAGCACCTGACCTAAGCTCTTTGGGCCTCAGTTTCCTCCTCTGTAAAATTAGCACCCGCCCAGGGCTGTACTGAGGATTCAGTGTGTCAATGCACAGTGAGTAGGGCCTGGCACGTCACAAGGACCTGCAAAGTGTTTGCTCTTAATATTTCCAGAGGGGACTGGAGGGCTCCTTGGTGGTGGCAGCATCTTACCTAAGTCTTGATGGATGGGCACGGTTTTGACAAGTGGAGACTTGGATGGCAGATCATTCAAGGTGAAAGGTTGGTGAGAGACCCTGAAAGAATTTTAAGAGACCCTGAAAGTCCATGAGGTCTGTGGGCCTCATTGAGGTGACCCCAGAGTGGGAGTCCCAGAGAATCAGAGGAGGGACAGAGTGGGGGAAGGCCTCAGACGGCAGGCCCAGGGCTGGGACCTGTTCCCAGGAGACAAGGTTTGCTCAGAGCTCTACTTGAGATCTCTCTCCCTGATGGGGGAGTGAGTGTGGGGCAGGGGCAGGGGGCACATTGAGGGGCACATACTGCCCAGAAAAGGCAGTATGAATGGGGAGGCCAGGAGATGATGGGGGTGACAGATGCTGATGGCCTTTGCTTTCCAAGGCCCCAGGATGATCCTCACTGGCCACTGAGCCCTTCCGGGAGCCTAAACTTGCAGGAGGCAATCAGGCTGCCAAGTCTATTTACAGGTATTTCTCCCCATCTGCCAGAGTCCTCCCTACTCCCTAATCGTGCCCTAATCCTCCTGGGGCTGTGGGAGCTGTAATTACCAGGCAAAAATGTCAGGCATTTGCGATAATAGAGATTGCTTAACGCAGGACGAGGGGTGGTTGGCAGGTGGGTGGGAGAGTGGGCGGGCAGGCTGCCCATGGGTCAGTGTGGCGCACTGCCAGTTTCGGCATGTTGCTCGGGGATGTGCTTCACAGCAGACCTCTGCGCAAGAGAGGAATCAGAGCCCCACGCTGGTCAGGGGCTCGGTGCTCACAGCCGCCCGCCCTTGGCCTTTCCTGCTGTCTTGGCATCAAAGTGCTTCATCTACTGTTCTGTCCACATTCCCGGGAGATACCTATGCTATATCCTGTTGTCTGGGAAATCATCGAAGGCCTTCTGTTCACAGATGGGGAAACTGAGTCCAGATAGGAATTGTTCATGAAGACCCCTGCTGGGACATTTCTCCTTCATGGAAGGGTCTCTTGGAGACCAGAACACCAGACGGCCTTTGGGCTCAAGGGAATACATGTGTTGGGAAGTCTAAGGGGATGATTCCAACCTGCCTGTCTGCCTCCTCACCTTGCTCCCAGCTCCACACTCCGTGCACCCCCAACCATAGCAGCTGCTTGAAGCCCCTTGCTGCTTGCAGCGTTTGCCAGTGCTCTTTACTGCACCTGGGTCCCTGCCCTCTGGCTCCCCATGACCATCTGCCAAATCTGACCTGACCCTCAAAGCCTGTCTCCAAGGCCCCTCTTCTAGGAAGCCCTCTGGGATTACCTAACTGAAAGTGCAGGACCCACCCTCCGAGGGCCCTCAATCGGCACCTCTCTCACAGCCCAGATCCCAGCTACAGGCTTCTCTCGTTACCCGACAAGTGCATATGCATGCATGCGCGCGCGCACACACACACACACACACACACACACACCCTCTACACCACCCTGTTTCCTTGCCCTTGGGCCTGAGGCTCCTGGTCTTCCTTCTTTCCCGCTCCTCGTGTACCTGTCTCATCCTGGGGGATGAAGCCCAAAGATCATTCCCCATCTTTGGAGAAGCCCCTCCATCACCCACCCCTGCACCCCTCCCCCATCCCGCCTCCAGGCATAAAGCCCCAGTCACTGGGTGTTGGGGTGGAGAGGTACTTACTGCCTGAGGTCTTTAAACCGTTGATTCCGGGTGTGGTTTTGATATTAAACCCTGCGCCTTTCCTGTGGCCCTTGATAAGGGCAATCCTGGGTGCTTATCTGGCATTTTCTGTTTTAAGGCCTCTCGGCATCTGGGAGGTTCAGGAAAAGCCCTGCCTCCCTGTGGAATGGGGCTCACCTCCATGATAGCACCCACCTCCTTGTGTCCTGCCTGGGTGCCCAGGGTGAATACTCTCAGGGCACTATAGACACCGGTTGTCAGCGCCGTCTCTGGGCTCTGCCCCGGCATGGGGACCGGGCCTGAGGGAGTGTTATTAATAATCATGCCAGGACAGTTGTGTAAACAGACTGTGCTGCGTATGGGAACTTTACTCTCAGGAAGGATTGTTTTGTTACCGATTGATTTCCTGACTTGATTCCCAAGTCCTGGGCTCAGATCCTTCTTGGATTTTATTGGGGGCATAGGGCTTAGAAGAGGGAAACTCGTACAGGCCGGAGCAGTCAGTGAGGCTTCTTGGAGGGGGAGAATTGAAGGCGGGCCCTGGAGGAAAGGAGGGGAGGAGGAGGGGCAGAGGTACCCTAGCCCAGATGGGCAGGGGCGGGGCTGCCAGGAGGAAGGGAGGGGCTGGGGCATCTGGGGTGGCGGGAAGATGAGGAATGTTAGAGCTGAAGGGCTTGTGTGTCCGGCAAAGGGGGTGGCGCTGCCTCCTGAGCGCTGGGAAGCCGTGGGGGGTCTCGGAGCAGGGCAGCGGTGGCTCCACGCTGCTTTAGAAGACCGTGCTGCAGCAGTGTGTGGGGCGGGCCAGAGGGCGGACGCCGGCCTCTGAGCTAGGGCCCCAGAGAGGAGCAGCGGTGGGAGACACCTTGCATTTTAGTGATTCAGCCTAGGGGGTGAGGTGGGGGGAGGGGGCCCATGGGCTTGGAGTCAAGGCCCCTCTCTCCACTGCTTCCTGGCAGGCAGACTTTGGCCTTGAGCAGCCGTTGCTTCTGTGTGCTCCCCTGTTGGCACTGGTGGCCGTAGCTCTCCTGGGAATGGTCTTTGCAAAACATCCCTACCTCCCGATGAAGGCTTCCTCCGTCTCCTGTCTTGGCAAACCATGAAGGAGGGGGCCTCAATGTGAGGAAGTGCCCAGGCCTTTGTTCTGGACCCGGCTACGGCTGGACCCACTGCCCATTGTTTTCGAAGCTGTTGGTGACCTTGGGCCAGCTGGACGGGACCGGCTGGCTCCCTTGGGCCTGGCCACCTCCAAGTACACATGGACGACAGCCAGGCTGGCAGGATGGCTCCCAGTCCCTCCGTGGGGAGGGCATCTGCCACGTGGGCTGCCCCAACTGTGTTCTCAGAGCCTGGGACCCCCAGCTTGGCCATTTGGGGTGTTAGTGGGCATTATGGAAACTGCTCCTCTCCTGAGGACCAGGAAGCTCTCAGGCAGGAAAGCACAGTCCCAGTCTCTGGTCTGAGGCTCCGGCTTCCTTCACGTGCACCGTCGTTTGGGCCCTGGCTCTCCGGAACCTATGGGTCAGAAGGCCAAGCTCTTGTCTGCCGTATTCCCTCTGGGTTGGGGGGGGTGGTCCTTGCTGCACCCACGGGGGGCTGTGTACCAAGACAGGGGACTGCGCAGCCTGCCGGGGGGTGGGGAGCGTTATAAACTGGGACCTGGACTGTGATGACCGGGGTTTAGATCTTAGCTCTAACTTCTCGGTTGTGTCGCCTGAGTTGCAAAACAGAATAAAAAAAACGAAACAAACCAACAAACCAAAAAAACCTCTCTGAGCCTTAGTTTCCCTCCCTGTGAAATGAGAATAATAACATCCTGTACCTCTTAAGGTTGGGATGGGAGTAAGGGCACAGTGCTTGCAACTGGGCTTGGTTCCCAGTCTGTACCCAGCAGATGTTGGCTCTTTGACTGGGAGCTGGATGGGAGGATGCAGGAATCCGGGTGGATCTAGCTCACGGAGAGACAAGAAGTGTGACCATGTGGGATGGGGTGACACGGTGAGGCCACTCCATCCCTGGAGGTCAGCCCCTCTTCCCTAACCCCCTCCCCCAAATGTCAATCCTTCCTCTCCTTTCTCCAGCTCTCATGGCCCCATAGCAGCTTCTGGGCTAACTGAATATGTGCTCCCCTCTCTGGTCACCCCATATGGCCCTGCCTCTCCACTTTTGTAAAATGAGGTCATCAGACGAGGTGGCTCTGCAAAGCAGTGACCACTCCTGAGACTGAGACGATGGCACCAGTGGCAGGCACTGTGTGCAGCACCTGCAGGGCCCCTCTCTCAAACCTCTCACTTTCAGGTGGGGAAACTGAGTCTCAGAGAGCCAAGGTACTCGCTCAGGGCCTCCAGGCTAATAGATGGCAGATGTCAAGTTCTTACTTGCTCCCCTGCCTCCTGGAAGGCCACCAAGCAGAGGGGTGGGGGAGGAGCGAGACACTTCCTGGAATCCCTCATCCCCTGTCTTCCTTGATTATTTTCCCCAGTCAGCAGCCCAGGCCTGAGACTTCAGGGCCTCTGGAAATGTCTGTGAGCACCCTAGTTTCTATACCTGCAAGCCATTATGGGAGCCCAGTCTTCCCTTTGATTCAGATGGCTCCCTGTCAGTGGCCCAGAGAAAAGGATGGGCCAGGCCCCCTGCCTGGCCCTGCTCAGAGGAAGCCCGGCCAGCCAAGGTGGGAGCAGGCATCCAGCTTCAGAGTCTCCTTCAAACCCCACTTCCTGTCGTCCCCCAGCCCCGATGGCTTTGGCAACCATAGAAAATGCCAAGCACTTTTTTTCCTTCTTCCCCACTAACACAGACACACCTTGGGTTTATTTGTCTAAAGATTTTCCATTTCCTTTTCTGGAAAGTCATCAGGATTATGCACGTCCCCTTCATCACAAAGGAGTCTGGGAAGAGAGAGGTATATCCTTGGTCACCCCGGGAAGGGATAAGCAAAGAAAGCTGAGAACCTAGCACCTTGTGACTCAACTGTGCTCTCCTTGACACCCCCTTAGGCTGAGATGACTGTTCAGGTTGGCCTTTCATAGGAACACAGCTGCTTAAGAACCTCTGGCTGGGGCGGTCACCTCCCAAGGCCATGTGGCACAAGGCTGACAAAGTCTGTCATCTCCTGTGTCCCATCCATGGCTGTGCCCACAGTCACGTTCAGAGGCCTAATTGTTCAAGCTCCTCGTTCAGCCCCAGCTCCCCCCAACACCGGTCTGGGCCAGGAGCTCTCCGAAGGCAGAGCCCCTGCATCCCCAGCCAGGTGCACCTGAGGCAGGCGGGGCTCAGGCCTCCTTCCCTGCGATGACCTGGAGGGAAAGCAGAGATTCAGGCTCTGAAGCCCAGACAGACTCACAGAGCACACCATCCCTCTTCCAGCAGCCCCTCTCTGAGGGTCTCAGTCAGCCCTGGGGAGAGGGGCAGCGAGGGAACTGCCCCACCCCTGCCATGGCTAGAAGCCCACTCATCCATCCATCCTTCTGCTTGGGCCTTTCCTCTTCCCAAACCACCTCCCTTCCTTTGCATAAACAAATCTGTCTGCCATGTACCCCCCTCTAGGAAGCCTTTCCTGATTATTGGGAAGAGGTGGGGATCTTCCGCTGCCCACAAATCCACCTCACCCCTTCCTGAGCCTCAGGCCTGGGCCTCGGCTACCCTGCCTCGCACACCCAGGGCTGCATGGTGGAGCATCAGAGTTGTGAGTTTCTCTCCACTTGAGCCAGCTCGGGGCTGAGCCGCTGAGTGGTGGGAGGATGGTCACCTATGGGCATTGACCGTGGCGCTGGCCCAGGCCGGGCACCAAGGGGCATCGTGTTATCCGCACTGTGACTCTCCATCAGGATGCACCCCACTGAGGTGCCCAGGCTCAGCCCTTCTCACAGAAAGGCCCACAATGCCCCTAAAGCACAGCCTCTGACTGCTCCTCAAATCTCCTATTAATAAGGTCTCCTTGATCAGTTCCTTGAGCAGCCAGAATCTGGGGAGAAACTTCCTCCCTAGCACAGGCGGCTGTCTCTATTACCATAGAGGAACCATTGGTAAACATGTCTTCCTTTCTTGCGATGGCTTCCGGGAAGCTCAGAGGGAAAGTGATGCTCCATTGTAATCTCTCTCTGGTGTCACAAGAAGCTTCCTGCCTCTCTGTGTTTTTATTTTAACTAGACTATGATCCGGAGTTTTGTCTTGTTTTGTAATTCAGACACTTGCTGCTCAAAGTCCTGAGACCAGAGAGCATTTAGTATCGACTGGGAGATTGTTAGAGCTGCAAAATCTTGGGGCCCCACCCGGACCTACTGAATCAGGAGCAGTGTTTTAATAAGCCCTCCAGGGGACTCACGTTTGCAGTATAGTCTGAGAAGCACTGATGGAATCCCCAAGTGCTTTTAGAACAGATATAAAAGGTAGATGAGATAAGACCTGCAGTGATTCTTCCCCTTCCTACCCTGACTTCTCTACCAAAGAAATTTACCTCTGCAGCGGCCCTGCTCAAGCCTGACCCCACTTCACACCAGCCCTCTTTGATTCTGACCTTCGGTTCTGCCCTCTGGCGAGCAATTCTCTAACCATTCCCATGAGCTGTCAAGTGGGAGAAGTACCCACACAGGACATCATGACCCTCTGGATATCAAATATCGAAGAGCATCCTGGGTCTGGTGATGTGCAGTTTTAGGCAGCTTTTCAGATCCCTTCAGATCCTGAAATTCCATGCCTCCTCCAGGAAGGCTTCTATGATTTCTTCCACCCTTACTGATCACTCCCCACCCCCAGCTCATAAGCTCACCTGGGTTCTTCTTTGCCTTGTATTTGTGAGTCTGGGCCCCCAACCGCCAGAGAACTTATGGCCTGGGTCTCCTCCTCTGTCCACCTGCCCTTAGACTGGTGAATGGGAGATACAGGCAGGCAGCTGACCCAGGCCTCTTTCCTGGCCTCTGGCTCTAAAAATGGCCCCTTCCGAGGGCTTCTCGCTCTTGAACATGGAGTGCTTGGGAGAAGGCCTCTCACCCACCCCTTGGATGCTGCCAACACTGTATATTTAGCCTTTGTTAGGCCTGGGCCTGGCCTGGGCAGAGGCAGGATCACTATAAGGGGACTGGACTTCCTGAATTCCAGACACTGTATCCCCAACCCCTGAGGCCCTGGTTCTTTAAAGTTGCCAGTGAGGTTGGCCTGGAGGAGGTGTGCAGTGATGAAACAGGGTGTGTGTGGTGGGGAGTCCTGCCTCCCTCATGCTGCAAGTCCTTCCTGGTCCACTGTGTGCCCTGGTGGCTGTTGCTCTGCTGGTGGGACGGGGCGGGGGTGGGGGGGTCACTGCGTGTGACACTGGGGAAGCCACTTTAGCTCATGGCCTCAGTTCACTTTTGTGCAATAGAGTCTTAATGACCTGAAGGCCCTTCTATCCTAATGGTCTAACACCCTGGGCGTTCAGAGGTGCCCAACCCTTGGTGACAGGGGGGCTCTGGATGGGGAGCCACAGGGACCCTGTGAGTTGCCCAATGGACACACCTGTAGAACAACAGCACAAGCGGGAGGTGTGCATGTGTTGGGGTGAGGCTGCTGACACTGAGGGCTGGGGAGCCAGAGCCTGGCTGGGCACAGGGGCCCGGGGCAGGGGGCCATGTGATCATTTTCTCATTAGGCAAGACAGCGATCTGCCTGTGTGAGATGATCTTGCTGGCCCTGTGGGCTCCAGGAATGTTGGCTTCACATGAATAGAATCCCCAGAGCGGACCACAGAGGGAGGGGTCTGCAATGGAGAGGGACAAGGGTGGGCACCTCCCACCTTCCTAGACTCACCCCTACCAGCCCCAGCCCACAGCATCGTGACATCCTAGGAAGCCAAAGAGTGAAAAGCGTGGTCCCGGAATTGCACCTGCCCATCCCCACTCCACGGGGGCCCAGCACACCCCTCCTGACACTGGCTGGTGGGCTGGCAGATGGCTGGCTCTCTTCACCGTTGAAAACTTTCCCGAGCTTCTCTGTACACCGAGCCTGCTCCCCATCTGGCTGTGAGCAGAGAGCTGGGTCAGATCCAGTCCCCGTCCCCCTCCCAGGGTAGGGGGTTCTGGCTGGAAATGAAGAGACTAGGACACACATAGTGTATTCCCAAGAGAGGAACCTTGGAGCCATGCAGTTACAGAAATGCCTACCACTGCATTCCTCTTGCTCACGCCTCCTCCTCCACCATCTAAAGTCAGCTCCCCGATAAGGAGATGAGTTGAGAGAGGCCCCTGGATTATGAACAGCACAGGTGGTAACAGCTATGAGCGCTCGAAGGTGCCAGAGAGACCGTGCAGTCTCCAGGGTTCAGGGTACAGGCAGCAGAGTCCGCAGGATACACAGCAGAGGGTTTAGGAGGTGCAAGGTTCATGGCCACCATGTGTATCTCTGCTCTGTGTATTTACAAGCCTGTGCTCACGTGAGGTTGTGCATGCACTTGGGTGGGTTTGAGTATGCACACGTGTTTGCATATGTGTATACACATGTGCGTGCAACGTGTTGTGCAGGCAACCGATGTATATGCTGGTGTGTACGTGTGCATTGCCCGTGCGTATGTACACGTGTGTGCAAGCACATGCTGTGTGTGTGTGTGTGTGTGTGTGTGTGCGCGCGCATGCACATACACCCACATTTGAGCATGCAAGCCCATGCACTGTCAGGGGAGGGGGAAGGGACAGCTAAGCCTGTGTTGTGGCACCCCAGCCAGGTGTGGCTTGGCAAGGACAAGTGAGAGGGATTGAGGACTCATCGTGAAGGAGAGGGCTGGGGACACAGCTCAGCCTGGGAATATGCTTTACTTGTTAGAAGGGTCAGTGTGAGCCTGGCGGGAGTGTGCTCATCTCTGTCCCTGCCCTGCGCACTGCTGTCTAGCCGTAGTGGTGGGGGGCGGCCGTGGTGGGGGGCAAGGCCATGTTTTCACTTTCACGGACCCTGGGCTCTTTTGCGTTCATGGGCCTCTGCCTCCATAAACAAATATGAAAAGCTAAATTTTACAACTGTGCTGGTGTAAAGATGAACAGGTGAATCTTGGTGGTGAGTTGTGAGAACAGCCACTAGCACGGAGAAACAGGAATTTCCCGACAGCCCCGCTACCGGCTGGCACGTAAGTGGCCCTGCTGTCGGGCCCAGGAAGGAGCAGGAGGCTGCGCCTGGGCCCGCGTCTGCTCCTATGGCGGGAACCCAGCCGGGACTCGCTTGGGGGAGAAGCCAAAGAATCCAGTGAGGCTTTTGGCCCGGTGAAGCGCCAAGCCGGTCCCAGCAGCGGGACCCAGAGGAGGCAAAGGGAACCCGGCACGGGTGATGGGACCAAGGGGCAGCTGGGGCAGGAGCCAGCAGCCGTGGCGGTTCTCGGGAAGAGACACGGCCAAGGAAGATATAGTAGAGAGCAGCAGTGGCCGTGGGATCCACAGCAGAGCAGTGAGGCCACGTGGCCATGTGGCATGGGGCATCCAGGAGAGGGGCTGGAGGAGGAGAGGGAGCATCGTTCCTGCCTGCAGAACTTGCTGAGAGCATGTGGACACCCCTTCTGGGGACACTGGCTATAGGCGAGGGGGGGATGGGAGGGGGGCAGGGTGGCTGGGAAACCTTGAAAACTGAGCAGAACTCGAAAGAGCCACGGGGGTTAGACATTTGGGGGACAACGGCATTGGTGGGGGGTTGACCTACCTCTATACTGGCTCAGGCCCTGCTGGGAGATGGAAACATTAGGTCCTGCGGGCTGGGGAGTAGATGGCAGGCTCCCTCATGGATATGTTCTTGCTGCCCAGGTCTCTTTCCTCTTACTCAGGGAAGGCGCTTTTCTGAGTCCTTGCTGGAGTCCAAGGAGGAGATAGCCTCTCACCAAGTAGAGAAGAAGGGAAGAAGAGGCTGGGTGTGGCTAGCAGGCCAGGCCTCGGCAGGTACCAGGAGACCCGGACTCTAGTCCTAACGCCCCCCTGACTCACAAAAGGATGCTGGGCGTGCCACCTTGCCTCTCCGAGCCTCAGTTTCCCCATGTGTAAAACGAGGGCATCAGGTCCACGGCCAGCAGAGCCTCTTTTCCCAATCTTGATGCGTTAGGACGTAATAAGGCACAGAGAGGAGATTTTGAGGGCCCAGGCAGGAGGGGTTAAGGGCCTGGAAAGTAGAGCGGAAGCTGCAGTAGCAGTGAGGTCAGTGGAGAGGGGAAGTGTGTGTGTGTGCCCAGGGCAAGGAAACGCTCCTAAGTCGCTTATACACAGGACGAGGACTCCCCTTCCAGGGACCCACACTGCAGAGGCTGGCTCCAGGCAGAGCCCTCTGCCCTACCTGGCCCCCAAGGGTGTTGCCGGCCGCCTGGCAAGAATGCCACCACCAGCATTTTCTGGAAGTGAGGGATGCCGCCCTCCTGGCCCGGCATGGCCTCCTCGCCCGCAGGGCAGGGCTGGGGAAACCGTGACTTCATTCCCTCTTTTCTCCTCCAGTCCAAGCAGAGTTGGGGGTGGGACAGGGGGCGGCCCTGTGTCCTCAAGGCACCCTCATTCAGTCCTGGGAGCCCAGCCCACCTCGAAGCCCTGCTCCCATCTTTGAATGTGGCGTGTCGAACTCTCATGGATGCTAGCAGGGCTGGGGGCGACTGTCCCCATCTTGTCTCTCTGTCTCCTCCTCTGCAGCATCAAGCGGGGATATTGCTGGAGAGTTGAGTGAACATCCAAACAGAAGATTCCACTTTCCAGAAATAGGCTTGACATCGCCCTCCCCCCCAGCCCCCAGCCCCAACACACACAGTATTGCTCAGGGAAGGCAGGTGTGGGGGAAGACGACGAGAGGAGAAGTAGCTTGGAAAATTAAAATTACTAAATTGTTCTGCCTCTGGTGAATCACTGGTGGCCCGCTAAACCCGGTTTTGATTTAAGGGGGATCGTGTGACGCCTAAATGGCCAGGAGTTATCTGTCAGGGAGGAATTCTAGGCTTTGAGACGTGGGTGCTTGTCTCTCAGGGAAATCGGATGGTCAGGGTGCAGATATCTCCTGGATCATCCCCCGAGCTCAGCTCTGCTGGGGGCATGGTGGGCCAGGGGTGAGAAGACCCCAGCCCTGTCCTGCAGCCCAGCTTCACCAGCAGGGCCATCAGCGGATGGGGTGGGGGCAGGGGTGTGTGGGGGGGGTGAGAACCAGGTCTGGAGGCCAAGGTGCATCGCCTTAACTGAGGGTGCTGCCATGGAAGAGGGGGTCAGGAGAGGAGGTGCCGCTGGGAAAGGGAAGGAAGGAGGGTGCCTAGCAGGAGGAAGAGCGGACATGCAAATATCCGGGGACAGGGAGCCTAGTGGCACAGGAGCCAGGGACCTTGTCTGGAGTTGGGAAGGGGTGGAGAGTGGAGAGCCTTAAGGACTGGGCTGAGCAGTGTGGGGGACATTCTGTCTTCTTTTTGGTCTCTGGGCCTTGGTCCCTTTTCTGCTCCCCCAGGCTCAGGGGTGGGGGTCTGGCTGAGCCTCACTGGAAGGATGACTCCACACTAATGTAGAGTCCCCACTTTGGCCCATGCCTCCCTGGCCCATGTCTTCCAGGCAGTGGTGCGGGGGGCAGGGGTGGGGGACGGGCCCCGTCTGTGCAGCCAAGAGCCAGGGCTGGCAGGTCCTAGATCAAGTTCAGGGGAGGGATGCACCGAGCACCCTGTTGAGGGAGGGGCAGAGCCACGAGGAGGCAGAGGGATTCTGTGGGAGAAGGCATTCTTTTATGTTTCACCCCCTCCCCAGGACTTTGTCCTGTCTTCCCACCCTCTGTTAGCGCACCCTGCCTCAATTCAGGAAAGCCTGACCGATTCTGGAAGATTCATCCAACATGCTGGTGAGCTGATGGTGACCGCATGGTCAAAGCCAGTCTGCTGTCAGAATTCCCTTCCGCCTCCAGCTCCATCTTCCTGGTGGGCCTCCCGGAGGGAATGAAGTCATTGTTTCCCACACCGAGGCCTGTGGGTGGGAAACCCCTGCCCCGCCCAGTAGGGAGGGTCCACTCCCTTCAGCCCCTCTGTGCGGGGCTCCACAGAAGCTTCTGGCTGAAAGAGTGACAGCTGCGACCACACCCATGGGTGTCTTCTCCCCATGCAGCCTGGGACCCCCCCCCCCCCCATCTTCCATGCATCTGAGAAGCTGTGCACCCATCTCTGGACAAAGCCTGAGGTTTTCCCGCTGGATCTTGGTGGAGCTACGGCCCAGATTGTCCTGGAAACAGCCAGCTCTGACTGGAAAGTGGGTCTCGCCGGGCACGTCAGAAATAAGGCACATCTGGTAAAACGATTTCCGACTGTTGCTCCTGTAGGGCCAGACAGTGCCCGGCCTTGAGTGGCTTCAAGCCCCGCCCGGGGCTCAGGAGTTGGGGAGGGGAGCAGTCTCCCCTTATGTAGCCTGGCTCCGGCCTGTGGGATCTGGAGGCTGGGCCTGTGCCACTGTCCGTGGGAGGGACACAGAGCTCACGGAGGCAGGCCACGCGGTGGGGAGGAGCTGAGGTGTGGGTAACACCCTGCCTCAGAGCCCAAGCTCCCTGGGGTTGTAGGGCTCAGGGGTGGCTCTGGTCTCTCCCAGCACTCTGAGTGTCCACTCTTAGCTCAGTGCTTCCTTCTCCATCCACCCCTCACACTGTCCCAATTGTGCGGAGAGGTTGGAGATGGCCCTTTCCTTTCTGCCCCCATGTTCCCTGCCCATCCTGGGGCCTGGATTTCTCGGTCCTGTCCTTGTTACTGGGCCATCAGAACTTGGCTTTCCATCTGGTAATCAGGGCCATCAGGGGCCGTTCCTGACAGGCAAACAGAGAACCAGACTGGGGTTCTGGGAATTGGGCTGGGGTGGGGTGGGGGGGTCCTGAGTTCTAATCCTAGCTCTGCCATTTTTTGCCCAATCACTTAACATCTGAGCATCCCAGGGTTGTGGTGAAGATGAGCCCTCAGCCCGAGACTGTTCCCTCCTTCCCTTCCTCCCTTCCTCCATTTCCTGGTTATCCAGGATTTGTGGCAGACCAGGGAGAAGAAGGCCATGGGGTTTGCAGCCTTCCTGGGTCTTGGGCTGCAGTGGCATTTCTCCCTCTTGCACTGAAATGGTCAGGTCATGGCTACGCAGGCCCTTCTCCATTATGGGAGATGGTGGGTGAAGGAGGTGGGCATTGTTCTAGAGATGTCTGCACTCTGACGGCCTCTCTTGGTGATGGCAATGCCTTTGCCCAAAGGAATGGAGTATAATGGTGGGTGGCCTTTAAGGCAGAGGCCAGGTGGGCATGGGGGAGGGGGCAGGAGATGCAGTGGATGTCCAGGGTGTTGTCTCGAGGACCCTCATATCATCCTGAGATGGGTGGGTGCCTAATTTGCCTAGGCAAAAGTGCTTTGCTACTCCGCCCCCCCCCCCCCCCCCCCATGTCGTGCCCTGCTCCAGAAGGACGCAGGTCCCCGGCAAGTACACACTCATGCATGTGTGCCCTGCACAGCTGCAAACTCCACCATCTGGAGTGCCCAAATGGAGCCTACCCATGCTAGAACGCAGGCTTCAGAAGGACAGGGAGCTGGGCGGTCTGCTTTGCAGCCGTCACCCCAGTGCTCAGAGCAGTTTGGCACATGAGGCACGCTAAGTAAATATTTGGTGGATAAATGAGAATGTCCCAGGTGACTCTCAGGTGCATAGCAGCACACGGTGCTTCCTCACGGATCCTGACCCGGCCCGTGGAGCCTGTCATGGAAACCGGAGCAGGAAGTCCCGCACCCCCGCACGAGCCTGAGTCCAGTGGCCCTTGTGGGCCTGGTGCCAGCTCTCCCCCTGCTGCCTGCCTCAAGCCTCCAGGCTGAGTCCTGGTACCTGCCAGCATCTGAACTCATCCCCGCACCAAGTGGAGGGCAGGGACAGATGTGGGCCAGGACGCTCAGGGGGCCGGAGGGGTCGTGGGAAATGGCCAGGGCCAGGCATAAGGCAGCAGCCTCCTGGGGTGTGGAGAGCTGAGCAAGTGCTGCCCAGAGGAAAGGATGTGGAGGAGGTTCCGGGAAGTGGCCCAGTCCGGCTGGCTCCCTCTCTTGGGTGGTTAATAAGGCACCGATGACCTCTGGCCGCTGGGCCTTGCTGAGCGTGCAGGGCCCTCTGGCCACCGTGCCAACTCCATGCCTTGCATCCACTCCATCCTGTACTTACAGGCACTTAGGTGGCCACAGCTCCCTCCACCTCCACCCCCAGGGGGCCTCCTGCTCCCGGCAAATCCCGGGCTGATCCCTGGGTGGTTCGTCGCCGCTCCAGGGTGGCTTCGGCGCGTGCTGCAGCCAGGCAAAAGGGTGGCCAACAGGGCATGGTGTCATCTTCGGCAGATGGCCCCTGGACACGAGGCCAAAGACCCGCATGCCCATTCATGCCCTGCCCTTGGCACATGCAGAACTTAGAGATGTCCTTCCCCTTGCTGGGCCTCAGTTTGCCACCTGTAAACTGAGGAGAAGTCAATACTCAGGAGCAGGACTGAGGACGGGTAGGCAGGAGGTGGGAGGAGAGGGCCAGAGTGGGCCCCTCCCTCCTGGGCCGGGCCTTGCCTGCCTCCCAGGGCCCCACCTGGCTGCTCTGTCCCTAACTGCACACCCTGACTGCCCCAGGCTGGCGGACAGGCAGCAGCTGCCTGCCCGTGGGAGTCTAGTTGCTTGCACAGTTTATCAGCTGCCTTTGGGCCTCTGGCTTAAGGCTGTGCAGGGAGGGCACAGGGTGGACCACAGGGGTCTGCAGAGCAGCCTTGTCCCCTCCCCCATCTTTCCCCCTTTGTATCTTGCCTCTGGGTCCAGTCCTGTCTCCTCTCTTTCTAGTTTATCTCTTCACCCTCTGTGTTCCCTGTCTGTCTCTCCTTTTCGGCCTGGCCTGGAGATGTCTCTCTTTCACTTCCACTTTTGCTGGGATTCTACTTGCCCTTTTACTTTTTCATTCCCTCTGTTTTCCCCTGTCTGTCTGTCTGTCTTCCCTTCTCAGTCTGTGTCTCTGCCTCTCCCCTTATCTTGTGTCTTTTCTCCTCTTTCCTTCCTGTCTCCAGGCTAGGTTGCCGTCCCTTCTCTCTCCCCAGTGGTCTGCCGGCTTGCAGCCTTTGAGAGGAAAGTCCTAGACTGCTCCCGTTTTCCCCACCTGCCCTGAAATCATTGGTTCAAATTTCTCCAGAAGCGTGAAGGCCCCCAAAGCCTGCCCTTGACCCCAGAGTGGAGGGTGGGCCACAGACAAGCTCTCGGTGAGTCTTAATGCCTCTGAGCCCCCATCAACTGGACCTGGCCAGTGGCTCTGGGGCCCGGGACATCCCTAAAGTGACTTCCAGTGGCCAGGCCTAGTCTGGGATGCAGGAGGCCCAGAATGCCCCCAGGGACCCCTGGACCCGGGGACTCCAGACTAACGCCACCCTGGGATGGGATGGAGATGCCAGGCAAGCAGTATCATGGTGCCCCGCCTCCAGGGAAGGCACCGTCCACCTGCTGAGTCCAGCCTGCCCCATCCAGTGCTCCTGGCTCTGCCTGCGGGCACCCCCTGAGCTTTGCACGTAGGGCAAGGACACCTGGACTTCTGTGGCCCCCTGAGTGGGGCCAACTTGGAGGAATTTCCCAAAGCCTATTAGAGCAGTGGCTGCCTCCTGCCTGCCTCCTTGGGCTGGGCAGGGCTGAGGGCGGAGGGAGAGAGGGAGGGAGGAGGGAGAGGAGGGAGGGAAAAAAGTTGGCAGGCCGACAGCAGCGCTGTGTCTGCATCCATCGCTGAGAGGAGGCCCGTGCAGTGTGGGGCGGGCCAGGAGCGAGGAGAGGCCTTCCTCCCTTTGTGCTCCCCCCTCCTCTCCTGCCCCCGGGGCCCTATAAATAGGCCCAGCCCGGGCTGTGGCTCAGCTCTCAGAGGGAGTAGAGCACCAGGCAGCGGTCTCAAGCCAAGCCCCCTGCCAGCATGGCCAGCGAGTTCAAGAAGAAGCTCTTCTGGAGGGCCGTGGTGGCCGAGTTCCTGGCCATGACCCTCTTCGTCTTCATCAGCATCGGTTCCGCCCTGGGCTTCAATTACCCGGTGAAGAACAACCAGACAGCAGGTGCCTCCCAGGACAACGTGAAGGTGTCACTGGCCTTCGGGCTGAGCATCGCCACCCTGGCCCAGAGCGTGGGTCACATCAGTGGCGCCCACCTCAACCCGGCCGTCACGCTGGGGCTGTTGCTCAGCTGCCAGATCAGCATCCTCAGGGCTATCATGTACATCATCGCCCAGTGCGTGGGGGCCATCGTGGCCACTGCCATCCTCTCAGGCGTCACCTCCTCCCTGCCGGACAACTCGCTCGGCCGAAACGAGGTATGTGAGGTCGTCCCAGGCACCAGGGCTCTGGAACGGGGCAGAGATGGCATAGGTCTCCCCCTCCACCCATTGTGCAGATGGGGACACTGAGGAGCCGAGGGGACAAGAGGCTTCTGGGGGTCATGCGGAGCTGGGGCTGGTGCTCAGCTACACCTGCAGCCCAGAGCCTGCTTTCTGCCAGGCACTGTGGGAAGCCGAGACCCAGAGAACAATAGTCTTGCCAATGTCCCCTGTGGGCACCTACTGTGGGGAATAAGCTCTGGAGGCAGCTAACCTTCGGGCCAACGGTGCTGCACCTTTCGGCTGTAGTTTCTCGGCCCCCCCTCCGCTCTGCCTGTGCAGCCAGCTCCCTCTTCCCACAGCCCGGCCCCCAGGAGCCGCTGTCCGCTGTCCCTTTGCTGCCCTGACCTAGATGCTGGGCATGTCCGTGTCAGGTCTGCCAGTGCGTGAGCAGGACCCAGGTGGGCGGCCCCACGGTCACACAGGGCCCCGAATGAACTGCCTTCAAGGAAAAAGCCCCTCCTGCACCTTGGTCCCCAGGGAGTGGACAAAGACCGGGGGTCAAAACACTCTCTCGGCTGTTTGCAGGTGGTTTTCCTGGATTGCAGTGTGGGGTGGCGGCCAGCGTGGGGACATCTTGCCTCCTGTCTGGGCTCCATTCTCTGTCGCCGGGCACTGTGAGGCATGGCGTGTGCGCATGTGTGTGTGTGTGTGAGCGGTGTGCGCACGTGGATGCTGGCATGGGTCTCTGAGCTTGTGTAAGCTTGTGTGCCCCCGCGTGCGTCTGTGTCTAGAAGTGTGCCTGGGAGAGTTAGGGCCACTGCGTGAGTGGGTGGGGGTGTGTGCGTGTACCTGTGTGTGCCCACTGCTCCTGGCTTGAGTGGGGTCTGGGCTGGGGGCACTGGTGGTAAGCAGAGGTTGGCGACTGGGTGGCAGCTGCTGAGAAGCATTCCTCCCGGGCCGCTTAGCACAGCTAATTGGCCGTTGGCGGCAGTTGCCTGCTGTCGCGGACCTGGGCTTTTCCAGACCCTCAGCCAAGTGCAAACTCAGACCTGGCTTGGGCCACAGCAGGGGGGAATCTGGCCTGAGAGAGGCTGAGGAAGGCTTGGAGGGTGCCGTCCCAGGGAAGGGGAGAGTGAAGGAGCACAGAGGAGGAATCCGATCTACAGAAAGGAGGCTGGCCAGGCCCGGGCAGGGCAGGCGGGTGTAGGGACGGCGAGGGAGCCGGCCAAGGGCTCCTCGGCGGGTGATTATATAGCAAACGTTCTCTCGCTTCCAAGCCGAAGTTCAGACCCGGGCGCTTCAGCTGAGGGAGGCTTGGTGAGGGCATGGCCTTGCCACGGGGGAATTAGCACTTCTTGTGTCACAGTGACACCTTACCCAGCCCCCTCCGAGGAGCTAACTGTGGCTCAGCCCAAGATTGAAGATTAGCCTACAGGCTGGAGTTTAGACTTTAGTCAGGGAAGACGTGGCCAAGGTGGGTAGAAGGGGCAGAACTCTGGCAGGCCACGTTCCTCCAAGCCTCAGCCTCTCCAGAGGGGCAGAGCCAGGTGACTTCGGAGAGTGCCCCCTGGGTAGGGTCAGGTTCACACTAGGGCTGGGCTGGGCGCGATGTGGGGTGGGGAAAAGGGCCTCGCAGGGGAGGGGTTGAATCTCTTCAGGCCTTCTGCCCCCTCTTGACCCTCCTTCTCAAGGGACAGGCAGGACAGGCATCTGTTGTCAGACCTTGCGCTCTAACTCAGGCATCACGGGCAGATGTGGGGGAGGGTGGGCACCCACGGTGTCATTTTGATCTGGCCACACCCTGATCCAGTGTCCCTTCCCTTCTCTGACCTCCATTTTGCAGAGTTACCCAGATGCCTGGGCTGGGCAGGTTGCAGATAGGGGGGGGGAAAGGGATAAGCTCATGCAGGGGCCAGCCCTGGTCTCAGAGGCAAGCACACCGTGTTCAAGGCCTGCTTCTGCTCACCTGTTGAGTTTCACTGGAGCTGAGGACCCTGAGACTCCAAGAAGGAACCCAGGTCTCTAGATCTCTCTCGGCCCTGCCCATACCACCAGCAAGCTCACTTTGCAGACTTGAGTTTATCAGCCTTCCCAGGAGGGTCTGGCTACGAGGAGCCTAAGAGGGGCCATACTGAACACAAGGGTACTGAGTGTTGAGGTGGGGTGCAGGCACTCTCCTGTCCACACAATGGAAGTTTGGGGTCCAGAAGCACAAGTTCTAGGCCTAGAAACAGAGAAAGCATCTCTCTCAAGGCCTCCTCTGGGACACCGGACTTGGGATCTGAAGGGATCTGAAGGGACCCGGCAGGCGGCCTCAATGCCTCGAGAGGGGCAGAGACCAGTCTACGCAGCAAGTGACACATTCTTTCCCCCAGGCTTTGCTGGAGGCTCCCATAGCCCCTTGGGCCCCGGACCCCACCCTGGCCCAAACCTAGGTGGGGCCCTTTGTTGGCATGGAGATTTCAAAGGAAAATAGGGAAAGGAGGCAGGAAGTGGTTGGAGTGAGTCAGGGGGTGCCCCTGGTGGCATGGTGGGACAACTCTCTTCTCACTGAGTCAGGACTTGGGATGCACCCTGGAGAGACCACGGGCCTCTGTCCAGCCTATAGGATCCTGGCTGGTTCTAAGAACCAAACCCCAATTTAGGCCCAAAGTGACAGTCTCAGAGGCAGGGGTTGGTGTCCCCATCTCCCTCTGTCCTTGTCAGACACTGAAACACTTCAGGCCGACAAGCTCGCCTGTGTGGCCCCAGTGTCCGTCTGTGAAATAGGGACACAGCAGGGCGTGGCTGGGCTCTGGAAAATGCAAGATGCTCCTGGACCTGGGAGTCCTGACTGTTAGCTGGCTCTTTTTATTCCTCCCCTCTCTGGCTCACTCACCCATGCTCCCTGCAAACCAAAATGGGACTGCTGGGGGCTGAGCTGGGGGCTGAGTCACCAGCTCCCTACCCTTGGCAGACCCTGGCGAGCAAGATAAGCCCCGCGCACAGCTGCCCACGATATGGGGCAGGAGGCAGGTGTGATAAGAGGTGTTGGGACTGTCAGAGCGGCAAAGGAACCTCTCTGCCTTTGAGCGGTGGGAAGGGCCTGGAAGGCTTTCGGGGAGGAAGCTCCATGGGGAACCTGAATGTGGAGGCAGGAAAAGGGGGTTGCAGGCAGAGAAAGGGCGGCACAGGCTGTGAGCACAGGCAAGGCGGCCGTGGGAGGTCACGGCCTGGGCCTGGACTCAGCCCTAAACTCTCCCCTTCCCCAGTTTCCCCAACCACAGAGCCAGAGGGTTGTCCCTTCCCTGTTGGCCCCCTTCCCCCCCCACCCCCGCGCTGGGCCACCGGTTCTTCCAAGGTTGAGGGCCCCTCTGCCTCCTCCAGAGCTGGGGGTGGGCTGGGGAAAGGGAAGCCGGTTTTCAGACGGATGTGCCCAGAGAGGGGGGCTGGGGGCTGGGTGGTGGTGCCACAGCTGGGACATATAATTACTGTTTCCAGCCAGAACCAGATGAGGGGGAGGGCATCGAGAGGCAGGAGTTTTGTGGTGGAGACTTCCCTCGCCACAGAAAATTCTGAGGCTGTTTCCCCTGTGGGGGCCCTCGGAGCAGCCCTGCCAGCCCCAGGCTGCCCACCCCAATACCTGGCCTTAACCAGGGCTCGCTCTGCGAATCCTCGTCTGAAGGGGCAGTGCCACGAGAGGGGACGTGGCCCGCTGGAGTGCCTCAGTCTGAGGGGACGCGCCTCACCCTCACGCCCCTGGGTCACAGCCTTCCTTCCTCTCACACCTTGAGCCATTAGTTCATTGTGGGCCAATTGCCTGTAGGGCCCTCTAACCTGAGCTCAGTCCCAGAGAGTGCTCCCCACTTTCTCTAGGGCCCCACTCAGCAAGGGTCCCTTCAGCATTAGCCACCAGGGCTTTCCCCAGGTGGCTTAAACGTGCCGTATGTCCACCCCTCAGGGACTGGCTCAGGGCTTCCTCAGGAGCCCTCTGTTCTTGTTGGTAGAGCCTCCCTGGGGGCCATGGTCCCTGCCCTCTGGAAGCGCCAGTGGGTCTGGGGTCTCCTGAATAGCTGGGGCTGAGCCAACACACTCGCAGGTGTCGGCAGGAAAATGTTGTCATGGCCTTTGTCCCCTCAGCCTGGGCCTCTCCCCAGGGATGTGTGTGTGTGTGTGGGGGGGGGCTCCTTGCCCACAGTGATGCTTAGGGGGATAAGTGAGGGGTTCTCTTTATGTAACCAAGGAGCTGCAGTTCTGTGGAGTTAAGAACCCCAACTCAAAAATGGTAGAAAAGCCTGGAAAATGCCCTGTTCCCATTAGCAGCTCCTTTCAGTGCCTGAAATTCCACCACCAGGACAACTAGAGAGGCAGATGTCTGCTCAGTGCAAAGAAGCAATTTTTATTTTTAATCAGGAAGGGGCTGCCACCAAGCCAGTAAGCTCCCTATCGTTAGGTGTGCAAGTAGAATCTGCCCGCAGCCAGCTCTGGGGGCATCTGGCTGTGTGGGGGTACAGCAGTGTGCCGTATTGAGACCCCAGGTCAGATGGCTCTGTGGGAATCCTGCACTCAGGATCCTGGCCGGGAGGGTGACTGTGGGTCCTGGGGCTAGGGGTCCCATGTCAGGCAGGGAGGAATCCTGGAGACTAAAATCTGGGCCGAGGCTTCCATTTTACTGATAAGGAAACTGAGGCCACAGAGGCATTGAGATTGTGAGGTTGTATAGCAGATCAAGGCAGGGCAGGACCATGCCCCCAGCCTGCCTCTCAGCCCTGGGTTATTTCTGCTTCTCTAAAGTGCACGTGTTCACACTTCACTAACGTCCCCTCCCCCTCAACACACACACATACATGGCACATAGGGGCATACACATGTGGGTGTAGAGAGCATATTCTCAAGCCTGGGTGGTTCCACTCAGGCCCTGGGATCCTAGGAAGGTGGGGTAAGTGCTCCTCAATGGAGCCTCTTCCTTTCCCTGGCAGGAGGATGGGGACTGCCCTGGAGTAAGGAAAAGAAGGAGGGAGGGAAGGAGGAAGCCATTACTTTGTGTATTGTTTCTTGTCAGGAAGATGAAATGGCTTCTGGGGGCAAATAAGGGCCCTTTGAGATCTGTGACTCTTTGTCCCTCAAGGGGGCTTCCTTTCCTCCTCCTCCCCTTTCCCCAGCCAAGTAGTGGACCCTGTGTGTAGCTGTGTGATACAAAGAGACAGGGCTGCACACTCAGAAATGCCATCAGACACACAGCACGGCCATACAGGGCCACATGTCACAGAGACCCCCAGATGCACAGGGCCCACCTTGGTAAGAGGCGGCACCCTGTGCGATAGGGATTCTCAGAGAAAGTTGAGATACACTGGCCAATACCTGACTAGTTCGTCTGAATGTCCACGGGCTGAAAAAGAGTGGATATTCTCAAATTTGGGGTGGATGGCTTTACAGAGTTTCCTTAAATCAAACTTGTTAATTATGTGGCTCAAATCCTTCCTGTTTGTGCTATTTATATTGTCTGACTGCTTCAGTCCATCAGTTTCTATGAGAGGGTTGTTAAACTCTTTCACTCTGGTGGTGGACTGATCAAATTCTCCTTATATTCTGTCAACTGTCGCTTATTTTTAGGCTATGTTGTTTGGCGCATACAGGTTTCGAATTTATGTAGCTCTCTGATAGACTTTTTCATTCAATTATTTTGTAATAAGCCTCTTAATGTCTCATGAAAAGGAAAAGGAGAGAGTTACACCCGGACACATCTGGTCACCTACAGATCCTGCAGGTACCAATATACGAACATACAAGGAGGCACACACAGCCGTGGATACCCACAGGAACATGCACACGGGAATATCCATGAAGGAGTAACACAAGGGACCCACTGAGGTCCCCCTCACGTGAGTGCTGAGTCCTGGAGGCAGTGGGTGAGCAAGGCAGGCCTCGATGTCTCCCCTCCCCTGTTCTTTGAGAGTGTATGCTCAGAGTGCAGCCAGGCCTGGTGCCTGCTGTTCCCCAAGGGTGGGACACCAGGGTGCCCAGGTCAAGTTGGGGCCCTGGGCCTAGGAAGCTACCTTGGTCAGTCTGTCCATGGGCAGCAGGGATGGTTCTAGGGACCCATTGTCTAGACAGGTCAACCCTGTCCCCCACCCTCTCCTGGGTGCTGGGGCACACTGGCAGCTAGACAGCCATCTTCTGCCTGCTCCTCAGACCAAGCTGGGAATAGCTAGGTCCCTTGGCTGGGCGTGTAGACATCAGGACCCTTGGCTGGGACAAGGATCCTGGCTTTGCTATCTTGTCCCTGGGACTCAGCCTCCTCATCCATTCTCTTACAGAGGCTTGCATGGCTGCCCTGTAAGACCCACAAAAACTAATGACTGGCCTCTGGTCTCCAAGCCACAAAGCAAATAAACTAGCACTGGACCAGAGAGCTTCCCGTCCAGGCTGCTTCTAGAGAGGATAGAAGTTCTGGAAAATTAGCATCATCTGCTACTTCTGTCGCTATGCAGCAAGTGTCCCCTATGAGGCCTGGGCAGCAAGATGGGAAGGTCTCCCTACTCTGTCCTCACCAAGCTCCCAGGCCAGGGGTTGGACGACCTACAGAGGAGGAAGGAGGGTTAACAGCGTGAGTGGGTAGCAGCAGAAATTAATTTCAGCCAGGGATAGGAGGAAGCTTCTTGGAGCTGGTGGGATCTGAACTGGGCCTTGACAGTGGGCGTAAATGGATTTGATGTGAAAATGCAGAGCTGGCGTCTTTCTGATACTTCACATTAAATGTGTGGATTATTCTGTTGTTTATCCTTATATTCATAAAACTGTGTTGTTGTTGTTGTTGTTTGGAAGGGGGCTTAATCAGTGAAATATAAAGCCTCGGCTGGGCAAAACTACCTGGGGATGTGCAGACGTATTTTTTTTTTCCCAACACCAAGTGACCACAACTGGGATTAGCCTTATTTAAGCAATTGTTTCCAATTGAATGGGTTGTAAACAGTAACATGTTTTGAATGTTTACCTACTTTTCCTGGACATCAAGTTTCAACAGACCTTTAACTATCCTTTTCAGTTCTGAATTATCAAGTTTTTCCAGATGTAAGTCACACAAGTGCGTTGGTGGTTAAAGCAGAAGTAGCCAGTAGATACTGAAGCAATCAGGGGAGGCTTCCTAGTGGTGGTGGTGATGGGTATCGGGAGAGGAAGATCATCATCCTGCGTGGCCCTGGGTGGTCAGGAAGGGGGTATAACCCAGAGTTCCCAGGGCGGGTGGCCTCCTCTCCTGCTTCCTGTGGACTCAAGAGTGCTGGGCATGGCCCCCCCCCCCCCCCCCTCCTGTGCTCTGCTCACTTTGCATGAGAAGGCATGCCTTTGGGCAGAGCAGGGCCTGGGGTACTCAGACCTGGTTAAGAACTGGGGGAGGAGATGAGCTCGCCCAGGCCCAGTCTGTGAGAGGGTGGGGAATGGGGAGTATAGGAGGCAGGAACCACTTAGAACGATGGCTCCATTAATCAGCATGCCAGGCCTGGTTTCAGGACTCCGGCCAGCTAGCAATTAGGCTGGCGCTGGGGAGCAGAGGAGAGAGCGGGAAGAACAGGAGGGCAGCAGCAGGTGTGAGTGTGACGGGCATCTGTACAAGTTGGCCCGGTCACACCAACCTCACCTCCACGGAGCCTGTCCTGGCTCCAGGCAGGCCTCGCTCCGGCCTCCACAACCCTGTGCAGGGCCCCGCCCCTTCTGGCTGCCCCCCAGTCCCGGGGATAAGGTGAGAAAGAACCAGAACAAAGCCACAACTGTCCTGATCCCTCCTGCCTCAGCAGCCCTTTCCAGATGCCCCGAGACACCCCCCACCATTGCCTTTGAAACTCCGGCCACTCTGGAAGGTGGGCAGGAAAAGCTGTTTTACAGATGGGGAAACTGAGGGTCAGACTGGGGAAAGGCCATGGCCATGGCAGCACAAGTAGGAGATTCAGGACCTGAACACAGGGATGGGAACAAAACTGGGCATTGCCCCCCGGGCTGGCGGGGCTGAGGGGTCAAAGCTCTGGGGTCGGCCAGGAAAGGCCTAGATCTGGGGCTGCAACACAGGGGAGGGGATGTGAGTCACTTTCCCTGTGACCCAGGGCTGCAGACAAAGGCGGGAAGAGAATTGTTCTTGTAAGATGGCCTCAGGGTGGGGCTGAGAAAACTGGGCGTGGGAGTGGAGGAGGGCCCCCCACCTAGAGTTTTGTAAAAATGCCCTCTGGCTTTGGAGGATGCCCCCCTCATGCCCCCAGGATGAGGCTTCAAGTTCAGGCGTATTTGGGCACACCAGCCCTGCCCTGGGGGAAGACAGCCCACATGGCCACATCCAGGCATCTTTGCCAGTGAGCCTTGGCTCACGTGGCCCAGCTCTCCTGTACGGGTGCCCCTGGCCCCTGGGACCCCCACAAAGGGGCGGGTGCAGGGGTCCCCGGGGAGGGGTCTCCCTGGTGCAGCTGCAGAGGGAGGGCTCCGGTGACCTCAGGACGGCTCCCATTCCCTTCTTTTTCCATGACTCATGTTTCTAAAAGTGGCCCAAAAGCAAGTGGTAGCCAGACGGTGGTGGCGGGGCCTATGTGGCCAGGGAGTTGGGGGGGGGGGGGGCGTTCCAGGAGGGAGAGGGAGGGGAATGTAGGGAGGGCTGAGAAGAAATGGGAGAGACACAGAACCGGGAGAGACAGACAGAGGGTGGGTAGGAGACAGGGCAGGGCAGCGCGGGAGACCAGAACAGGGAGAGAGACTGAGGGAGCTGGGGCCAGCTAACTGAGGAAGACCCTTCTCAACTCTGGGAGTTGTAGATGCAGCAGGAGATGGGGTGGAATGTTCTGGACTTTTGGGGTATGAAGCAATGTCTCCGGCCATTTGCTTCTCTGCTCCCTGCAGGGTTGAGAATCCCTGACCGTCTCCTCCCATGTGTGGGGCTTGCCCCTTGCCTATGGCTTCGGTACCCGCAGGGCACTCTGGCTGGCTGGAGGTGGGCAGATGCCCTGCCTCACCCCAGGCTTCTCTGGCCTCTAGGCGGAGTGCTGCAGGGAGGAAGCAGGTACCAGGGGCTGAGCTGGCACCTCCTCAAAGTCGTGGAAGGGACAGAGCCTGGTGTCCACTACCAGAGGTGTATTCTCGGGAGGGGCCTGGCCCCTTCTGGGCCTAGCCAGGGGCTGATGTCATGGGCTTTGAGGACACCAAGTTGCCTGGGCCCGGGGGGCGGGTCTCAGACAGAGTCCCTCCTCTGCCCACTCACCCAACCTCCCTGTCCCTCTCTCCTACAGCTGGCCCCCGGTGTGAACTCTGGCCAGGGCCTGGGCATCGAAATCATCGGCACCCTGCAGCTGGTGCTTTGTGTGCTGGCCACCACTGACAGGAGGCGCCGTGATCTCGGGGGCTCGGGCCCCCTCGCCATCGGCCTCTCTGTGGCTCTGGGACATCTGCTCGCGGTGCGTGTGGGGTCTTCCTGGCTGGGGGTAGGGTGGGGAGAACAGGGCCAGGCAGAGGTGGTCGGGGTACCCTCTTATGGGTAGGGGGGTGGGATGATCAGCTCTTTGGGGCTGGGGATAGGGTCCTGCTCAGGAGAGGGCAGCACAGGGACCCCCTGACCATCTTTCTGGGTCAGTGTGCCCCTCTTTCTGAGCCTGATTGTTACCCCCCTGTTTTCTCTCTGTGTGTCATTGCCTCGCCTCCTCTCCCTCTGTCTGTGTTTCTCTGGCTCTCCCCCTTCTGCCTTCCCCTTGCAGATCGACTACACAGGCTGCGGCATTAACCCCGCCCGGTCCTTTGGCTCGTCAGTGATTACTCATAACTTCAAGGACCACTGGGTAAGGGGTCTCACCATCCCCTGGGAAGTGGAGGTGCCGAATGGCAGTTCCAACTCCACCCTGCAGCGTCCTCCCTCATCACAGAGGCTGTGGGAGACAGACAGGGCCAAGGAAATTGGAAAACCAAGGCCTGACATGGGGGTGGTGGGATCAGACTTCAGGCTGGGCTGCTGCCTGCCAGCATCCCAGCGGCACCCCATTCAGGGTGACCTGGGGCGGGCTCCTGGCCCTCATGGTGCCTGCATTTCCTGAGCGGTGAAGTGGGGCATCGTAGCACCCCCCACTGGGGGTAGCACTGAGACAAGTGGCCTCACCGCCTATAGGTTGAGCTTAGCACAGAGTCAGCACTCCATGGACATAGCTGTTCTTACTGTGGATGTTTCTGTCTCAGACCAACCTTTGATCAAACTAGATGTTCCTGTGGCCCTTCCAAAGCTGGGGAGGGTGGGGCCGTGGCCACCCTGAAGAAGGGGCTGGTCTGGTCACACCAGGCACCCTGAGTTGGGGCACATAAAGGCAAGGAGATGCCCGCTACCACAGTCCTGGCTTGGACCAGCTCTGGGGGCACTGGAATCGGGATGTTGGGGTTCAACACCGCCTGCCTCTAAACCCAGGCACCGGTGGGAGAGAACCCATGCCATGGGGTCGGCGGGGGTGGGGGGGGGCGGACTCAGGAAAGGCGTCCCAGGAGAGGAGGCTTTCAGTGGACGCCCTCTGAGCATGCCCTCTCTGTTCCTAGATTTTCTGGGTGGGGCCATTCATCGGGGGAGCCCTGGCTGTGCTCATCTACGATTTCATCCTGGCCCCGCGCAGCAGTGACCTCACAGACCGCGTGAAGGTGTGGACCAGCGGCCAGGTGGAGGAGTATGACCTGGATGGCGACGACATCAACTCCAGGGTGGAGATGAAGCCGAAATAGAGAGGCCCTGGCCCCAGGCACCCATGCGGGGGCGGGGCAGGGGCGGGCAGAGGGAGGGGAGGGGTGAAATCCATGTCTTAGACACTCTGACAGGCTGGCCACTGTCACTTCCCAAAGATCCTCCAGAACTGCGTGGTCAAGCCTGATTTGGGGCTGTTTCTGTCACTTTCTTTCTCTTTCTCTGTTTCCTGGCCTCTGGGCTTCCTGAGGACCAAGATTTACCAACCACTCACTCCCTTGAAGTCACGGAGGAAGTGAAAGAGAGGGACCCACTCTGCTAAGGTGTCCCCTCAGAGTGTGATGGAAGGAATGCCAGAAAATCCCTCTCATCCCAGAGTTGCTCAACAGCTCACCTGCTGCAGGTGTCTGGGGCGCCACCGTTATTGCTTTGTGCCTTTGGGCGTGGCCCTCCTTCTTCCCAAACATGCACTTTGTCCCCAAGGGTGCTTTGAGGGGAAGAGATCCCAGGAGGTGCAGGGGTGGGGGGCAAGTGGCACACAGGCTTCATTCTTGCAGTTTGGCTTGCTTCTGGCTCCACCTGCACCCCCCACCCCCCAAAACTCGCTGTACGACCTTGGGATCGTCCATGTCTCGGGGCCTCAGTGACCCCATCTGCAAAGTGGCAGGGTCAGGGAGAGCCATACGGGCCTGAGGCCTCTCTGTTCTGTAAGTGTAGATACTCCATGGGTTCTAGAAGATGTAGTATGGGGCAGCCCTTCTTCCACTTGCCCTGGTTCTTTCCCAAATGTGTAGCTATCGTAGACACCTGTGTGAACACAGGGACACATGCATACATGTTTCAAAGCAGAGGCAGTCCGGGCCGTGAGAAGGGCTCCCGGGGGAGCAGGGCTGACCCCCACGCAGTGGGGACAGGGTCTGCTATCGCGGAATGAGGCCGGCGGGCGCGCAAAGGAGGAATACCCATGTTCTTCACTGAGCTTTAGTTGACCTTTCTCACCTATTGTTGCATCATCTCGATCACCGTTCGGTTCTCCACTTCCTCCTGCCGGTGTAGACACAGCTCACGCTTATGCAGGTGTGTGTTTCTTAAAGGGCAGTTGGTCGTCTGAAGCCCTAAGCCTGAGGACAGGTGACCGTGGTGCGGATCAGCCCACAGAGGCGAATGGGCTTTGCTGGACTCTTAGCGGGGTTTCCAAGCCCTCAGCTAATGACGAGGGGAGAGGAGGAGCAGATCCCTGCCCCCCTTATTGCTAAACTCCTGGTTGGAGGCGTTTGGGCAGCCGGGAGACCTGCACAGGCTCCCTGTGTCACCCCAGGCACAGCCTTCCCTTGTCATTTACCTGGAGGGGACAGTCAGCCCTGGCCTGATGAGGTAGCTTACCAGTGCAGCCCAGGGACAGTTCAGAGTGCAGGGTCTGCTTCAGGGGCAGCCATCTACCTGGTCTCTTCAATCCCACAGGGCCAGAGCAGGTCCCCCGGCACGCCTGGAGCCACGATGGTGACAAAACCCAAGTGATTCAATCTGCAGTTTATCCCAAAGCAGCAGGACAACCAGGTGACCCTTAATGGTCACCAACCCGTCACAACATCTACACACTCCATTCCCTAGCAGGGACTTCTAGCCCTTTTAACAGATAAGGAAACCGAGGCCCGAGGTCCCACAGCTAGTTAATGATTTGGCCAGGCCTGGCAACCAAGGCCATGTCTCTGGCTACTCCTTGGACCGTGAGACTGACCCCTCTTATTCCCAGCTGCTCGGTTTCTGCCTGGGCGGTGGTTAGAAGCCAGGAGGGGTGAGGGCTGTGCTGGAGGGGAGAGGGGGCAGACCCACTTCCTGCCTGGTTCTCACTGCTGCATACCAGACTCTGCATCTGTCTGCTCTGCATATATGTCTCTTTGGAATTGGAATTTCATTATATGTTAACACAATAAAGGAAAATGACTTGCAAGGTCATCGAGGCTTCCTGTAGTTTTTCTTCTTTTGGTACCGTGTTCCCAACAAAGGATCTCTGGCTCCCAGAGGAGATCGATGCCCACTCTAGGGACTCAGTCTGGGTGGGGGGAGCCACTGCTTGCCCTCTTGCCCTCAGGATCTCTGCTCTCAGTGGGTGGACACAGCCTCAGAGGACTCCATCTGAGCAACACAGGGTCCTGCACCTAATAGGGACCACTTTTGCTTCTGGAGCCTGAAAGGACTGAAGCGTGACAGCCCCATCAATCCCTCTGCCCTCCTGGGAGCACGGCCCAGGGAGCACCAGGGGCTGATCAGCTGTCCCTCCCTCTGTCCCTCCACTCACATTTCTGACCCCACCCACACCTGTGTTGGGTAATGGGACCCAAGGTTTTGCCGGGAGCTTGGCCATCAGAACCGAGTGAAGCTGTGCCCGGCACAGGTGATGCTCAGGTGGCCGGTGAAGGGTGGTGACCTGTGGTAGCTAAGAGCGGGGAGCAGCCCAGTCCCTTGAGGCCTTGTGGGCTTTTCAGCCCCCATAAAGCATGTACCACACATAGTGAGGATGTGCACTTTTCCTGTGGAAGAAGTCTGTAGCTTTAGTCAGATCCTAAGGTGTCTGCCCAAGGCGGAAGAGAAGCGAGGTCAGAGCAGGCTGGCCTCTGCCTTGAGGGTGACAGGGAACCGTGAAAAGCCCCCTCTGTCTATGCTTCTTTCACCTGTCCTCAAGTAGCTCCAAGGCCGCTCTGGGCCCTCTGGAACTCACAAAACCCTTTCCCCCATTCGGGGCCTCTCTCAGTCGTTGGAGGCACAGCAGGTGTGGTTGTCCTTATTTGGCAGAAAGGGAGGTGGATGCTCAGTGAGACATGCCCCAAACTCAGTGAGACAAGTCTGTGTCAGGCTGAGACTTGGACACAGACTCCTGATATCCACCTCTCTGCCCCCTGCATACACACTTAGGGCTGGTATCTCAAAGCAGGGACTATATTGGGAAACTGAGGGCCCCATAATAGGGAACAGGCCCTATTCCAATTAGCGGGCTTGTAGATCCCACAGAGGCCTAGAATCTGGAAGTCTCTGAGGACCATCAACCTTCTAGAAATCTCATCAGGCCAGAGGTGTGGGCTGATCGGGGGAGGGGTGTCTGCAAAGATCCTGGCATAACAACACTGCTCCCGGGAGACACGTGGTTGCTACCTCCCTCTGGTGGAGGCCTGGCTGATGGTAATGCAAGGGTGTCTAGACAGGGCCAGGGGCTAGGTCACCCCAGTGATGGCTGAGTCAGTACTGTTGGAACAGGCTTTCTTCTTCCAGTGTTTTCTGGGCCCCTGTAAAGGGCATCTGTGCTGTGTCAGCCCATGTAAAGTGCCCCTGTACCTCCCAGGCTGAGGACAGGCTGGTGTGAGTGGAGGGTGATGGTTATACTATGAAAACAGGATATGGGCTAGCCCACTGCAACCCAGGCCCACTTGTGAGGGTGTGCCAAGGCTATCTCTCACAGCCCTTCTTGGTTTGTCTCCTTATCTTGACCCATCTCCCTAGGTGAGAAGCCCTCTCAGTCCCCACCAGGGGCCCTGGGAACCCTACCTCAATCCCTGGTCTTCCTTCACCACCCCCACCCATCTAGGACAGGGCTTTGCTTAGGGATTATTTAGTTATAATGTTTACAACCCTAGTGCCAAGAGACAGGACCTAAAGAAGAGATCTGGGAACTGGTAGTTCTCGAGCACTTACTTTGTGTGAGAAACTTCCCTGGGTCTTCACATACAGTCTTTCTAATCTTTATAACACCCTTGGAAGGTAGAGATGACTGCCTGCCCCCGTTTACAGAGGCCCCTGAGGCCCCTGAAGACAAAATGATTCACCCAAGGCCATAGAGCAAGTTGGTGGCAGAATTGGGACTTGAATATGCTCTGCCTGGTTCCAAAGATTGGCTTCTGGTTTCAAAGATTCCTCCACTATGTGGTGCTGGCCTGTTTTGTCATGACCTCCATGAAGTTTGGCTCTGGTCCAACTAGGCAGCCGGTCTTCCTCTACCTGCAGGATGTTGAGAGTGAGAAGCAGGAAGGAGAATGGCCAGCTGAAGGGACTCCAGCACCAGGAAGAGTGCATTTCATTTTGGAGCCAGCTGGACATGGTGTCTGCTTGAAACACACAGGCACCACCTGGTCCCAGACAGCTCCACTGGCAATAGCCCTATCCCAGCCTCCCCAGAAGCCCCTAGGCCTGACTGCCCCTCTATCTGGAGGAAAATATCTGATAAACTTGCTTGTTCAGAGGTTACCCTCTATCACCATAGTATATGAGAAGGGGAAGGGCAAAGCTGTACCTTGAGGGAAAATGATGCACTCTGAAGGAGCCTCAGATGCCCTTTCAGGCCTGGGGCAAAACCTTTGGGGCTTGCCTTTCCCGGACTTCCTCTCATCTTCCAGTCCATGGGTTCAGTGCTCCAGGTACCTCAACCCCCAAGGGTCATCCCCACTCTGCTCTGCTCATGTTCTGCCCAACCCAGCACAGAAAAAAGGTGAAAAACTGGAACTGGAGTGAGGCAACCAGAGCCCTTGTCTGTTTTCTTCATCAAACTTTAATGGAGAGAGTAACTTTCCTGGAAGATTCCATGACTCAGCCTTTGTCCCCAGCTGCCGAGCATTCAGGTGACTACACACGTGAAGTGCTTTGGTGGAGAGCATCTATCACACCCCTTCAGCTGCGTCCCTGCTGAGATTAGACAACAGATGGCTTCCTCCACTGGACTCCCCCATGATCTAATGGAGACTTGCATGTGGAGGTGGCTCAGTGGGCCCGGAAGGTGGTGCCCTCTGCACTTGGCCCAGAGGGAAGCAGGATGTAATTTGGCAGCCATTGAGTCCTAGATTATTTGTCCCTTCATTAAACTCACAAGAGCAAAACATTGTGGTTCCACAATTGCCCCACCAGTTCTGAGGCCAAGGAACCCGGGTCTGGATTGCATAATTTTCCAAAGCCCTTCTGAGGGAACATCAGCCAGAGGCCTGTGATGGATGTTTAGATCAACCTGAAGGTGCCTTTGTGCTACACATATGTATGACCTCAAGCACTGGGTCGATCCATTCTGGGTTTCTAAATATCCAGGAATTTGGGATCTTTGTAGACCCATAGTTCCCTTTTGATATTTCCCCTTCTCCTCCAGGAATCAGACGGATTCCTCTTTCCAGACCCTGGAGGGGTGCTGAATGGTCTATGGGAGAAGAATTGCTCTGGACTGAGGTCAGTAGCAACTGGTCAGACATAGATGCCATGAAGCCTCGATGGGGTTGGTGGCCTGTGACTCAGGCCCTGATCCCAGTGTCATTATCCACCTCAAAAGCCCACATGGGCTCGAAGAGGGCCCAAATGAAAGGGTGTGGGTGGCTCAAGGCAGCCGTTTGCCACTTGGCCCCAAGGACCATGGTCCCTTTTGGGGATGGTTCTCTCCCTTTGGGGGTTCTCAGGATGGTCCTCAGCATCCTTGGAACCAAAGCCAGGGGCTGGTCTGGAAAAGCACTGGAGGAACTGATGCCAGGGGCCCCTTCCCTTGGCGTGGCCCAGCCTCGTGCTGACCCATTAGGATTTTTCCATCACTCCTGGAGGTCACACCTTCACTGGTCAGGAGCCTCTCAAGGAGGGGGATAGTGATTAATGTTTTATGGACGAGCTGCTGGGCATGATGCCTTGTTTTCTTTAGGTTTAGAATACAATGAAGACGATGAATGGAATTTGCTGTGAGCTGGGGGCCAGGGTGGGGCAATTCTTAGGGGCTGAGGACCCACAGGTGGTGATGTTTACTGTCCTTCCCTTAGTGCTGAAAAGGGGGTAATTCTCGAGGTGGGAAAGGCCGGTGAGGTTTTTACCTACGGGGCCATCATCCCCAGACCTTAAGTGACTGTTGGTTCCCACCAACACTTTGGGCTCTGGGTGTGCAGAGAGGCTACTGGTGAAGTGTACCCCCAAATTTTAATGAGCTCGTTCTGCTCAGGTGATTCTACTTCATTCCGATAAAATCACATTCTCCGCATATAGGATTTTGCTTATTTTTCTGTTCTTTCCAGTGTATTGATGGGGAACGAGATGAGGACAAACTGATCTCCAGCCATATGGGTCAGTAGGGTCTCACCACTTCTTAAATATCAAAATGCTTTCATCTATTCGGAGCTCTTCATGTACCCCTCCTCACATCTGGCCTCTCTGACTACCCTGTGCCTTCTCTCATCCCTCGTCTCCTGTGGACCTCTCCATAACCCAGTGCTTAAAAGGTTAACCCATCAGTCGGGGGCCTCAAGGACGTTATTTAGCACTGAAGTTGTGGGGTAGTTCTGCTGGATTACCACGTGTGGCTGTTATATACTTTGCATATCGTCTCTAGTAAAGAGAGAAATATGCAATTCATATATACAGAGGTCCAAGGTCTAAGTTAGAAAGTGTGGGTGTGTGCGTGTGTGTGTGTGTGTGTGTGTGTGTGTGTGAGAGAGAGAGAGAGAGAGAGAGAGAGAGAGAAGTAGAGACAGAGAGAGAGAGAGAGAGAATGCACTCCTGTAATACTACTATATTTGGCGTCGTCCTCTGATCTGTCCTGAGAACCTTCGCAGCAATTCTCACTCATGGGAGAACCATGGCGCAGCTTTGGGTAAGTGCACAGACCCGGCACTCTGCCAGTTTTGCAGCCTAGCCCACGACCAGTCCCTACAACATAGTCAAAGGCTGGAGGAATGTCCTCAGCCCACAGTCATGTCCACTAGGTGCTATACTTGGTTTGCCTAAAGCCAGCCTGACCCCACGTAGAATATTAGCTGGAAAAGGCTGGCCTGGCTTGTGTTCGTTAAGGGGAAACTGGCATATATTTTTTCTACAAGCTAGTAAGCAAATAGATCTATAAGTTGGAGGGAGAAAGGTATTGTCTTTGAGGAGAAAAATGAAAGGGAAGGAGGGAGGAAGGGAGGAGAGAGAAAGAGAAAGAGACTCTCAAAGAATTCAATAAATGAGTCCAGACCGCTCCCAAAAGCAAACCCCCAAAATTCATAAAAATGCAAAAGTTCTCAAGGATGGCAGCCTACCATTTATAGCAGTCTGGAACATTCTAGATGTGGCCAATATGCCCCTGGCATCTTATTTAACACAAGGTTTTGGGGTTTTTTTAAACATATTTTTCATATAATGCAACATAAATAGATAGACATAACTTATGCCTTTAAGGAACTCAAATGGAAAAGCCAAGCAAATGAAACTTACAATACCAAGAAACTTACTTGTAATCACCTAATCACCTGTTTAAAGTTTCCTGTTGAGGGTGTTCACGTATTCTGAATATCACTTCGGTGTGTGTGTGTGAGGGACAATGATGTCAAGCCCCTAAAGCAGGAACCAGGAAGGCCTCAGCTGCCGGAGGAACCTGCTGCAGGGTCTTCTGGATTGTGCAGGCTACAATGCCAGGTGATGACGTGACCGACTCAACAACTTTTGTTATTTGTTTGAACTCCTAGGAAACCTCCCTTAAATGGAGCTTGAGATTTTGAACAATATGAGGGCACTGTACGCAGGCCTGCAGAGTAGACGGGTATCTGTTGGATTCCCGGCAGAGGATGTCGAACTGCCTTCTGGGAAAAAAGCAAGTTCCTGGGAGGGTGGTAGAGACCAGCCCCCACCCCCTTTTCCCTCCCCAAATCAGGGCTGCTTGCTTGGATAGTTAGACAGCAGGTACTGTGGTGGGGGTTTTCTTTTTCTTCTTTCTTTCTTTATTTCTTTTTCTTTCGTGTGTCGGTGAGAATTTTTTTTCCAGTGAGAAATGTATACTAAATTATATATTTGATAAGAATACTGGCAACCTCTATTTTCACATAACATGTTTCCTCAGCAGACATTCCTTGGGAAGCCAGACACTGGGAGGTGAGTTCCATGCTGAAGAAGATGTGGTGAGGGTCGAGCTGGGTTCGTGTCTCGCTGGCTCAGGACGTTGACCAAGGCTGGCTTTGGAGAGGCAGCCTCTCCTGTGGTCATAGGGCACACGGCCCCTTAACCTCAGCTGGCCACCTGGCATTGCTGGCTGTCAAGCGGGCGCCTGCGACTCTGGAATAAACACTCATGATTTCCTACATTCACCCTCGTTTCTGGGTCTCACAAAGACAGGGCAGTGCAGGCATTTCCCAGGCCTCTGGACACCCAGATCTTTTTGTCTCCTGCCTCACTTCACTCCTCTCTCCTGCAGACCTGAAGAGGTGTCTCTGTTCCATACCCTGTGAGAAGATTCCTGGGCTCTAGGGAGAGGATGGCTCTGTTAAACTATTCGTGAAGTTCCAGGAGTCACTGATGCGCCTGGATCGTGACTGATGGGCCAGTGGCACCTTCCATCCGAGACGAACTCCAAGAATTTCCGCTGCTGGCAGTGACCTCCCGGACTGGGAGGATCAGCTGCATCTGCCTCCAGGAATGTGGGACCTAGAGACACCAAACCTAGGAAGGCCTCCATGGGGCCCAAAGCTTTAGTTCTAGAAAATTCCGAGGGCTCCTAGCTCCCTCACCCATTTCCCTCCTTCTCCCTAAATGTGAAGGCACCACAGGCTGCCCTTGAGATTTTCTGGAAATGGAAAATGAGAAATCCTAGAGAGTTAGATTTGAAACCGAATTTAGTGGCCGTGGGGATTTTTACCAGCCGGTGCTATCCACATGCTTGACCAAGGGCTGGGTGAATGGCTTAGGTAGGTCACCTGAGCTTAGATGGATCACCTGCTCCCTCTGGTCCTTGCAGAATGGGAACCCCAGCTCCTGGAGCTGTTGACTGGTTTTCACGGTGATTAGGCTAAGTTTGGAGACCGTATCACTCATCACAGAAATTATAGTAGAGGCTCTGACAAGGCCTGCAATTAAAAATACACTTATTTAGGCCAGTGTTCACCAAACTTATTTGTCCACAGACCTTTCTTTTGGAAGTAACTTGTATTACTGTTTTGAAGAACGGGTTTTCTATAGAACATATAGTAAATGTGAGCCTGGGCATTATTTCTGAGGGCCCTGCAGCTTTCGGATTCTGCTATTTAAATCCTCAGGATGGCTGAGTTTATCAAGACATCTCATGAGGGCAGGTGTGAGGGACGAAGGAGGAGAGAGATGTTCTGAGTTCAGAGTCAGGGTGCTGGGGACATGGGGGGAAAGAAGAGGCAGATAAGAGTGTGCTTGAACCTGTGTGCGTGAGAGACAGGCAGAGAGGGAGGGGGGTAGGTGAGAGATAGAGGTGGTCGGTTATCAAGAGAGGCAGAAAGATTACAAAGGTTGAGAGTCACAAAAAAAGAGGGAGAGGACTGGGGACTGGGGATGGGCTGTGACTTCCCATCCCCAGAGCGACTTCCTCTGGCCCATCACTGATTAATCCCCACCTGCCTTGTCCTGCCACCCTGGGGCACTTGTACAGGAGCCAGCGGCAGTGCCTGGGTATAGCCAGAGAAGGTCTCCAGGAAAGGAGCCTCCATGAATCATTGACTGGCCTTCCTTTGTGCTGGAACCAGCTTGTGCTGGTTTCCATGCCAAGCTCCTGGAGCCATGGGCAAAGGTGGCAGAGGCCGGGGGTGAGCCCAAGCTCATCCAGAGCCTCCAGAAACAGGCCAATCTAGGGACGTCAGGATGGGCTCGGGACACCAGGGCTCCTTCCCGGCTACAGCAAAGCAGCAGCACCTCGGATGACTCCCTTCCCCTCTTTGCACCTCAGTTTTCCCATCCACACCGTGACGATTGTGTTGAGAGTCCTGAAAAGCCCTCCCAGGTCTAGGATTTGGCTCAGAAGCCTTTAAAACCTTGCAGCTGGAATCTCTCCCTGCACGTTGGCTTTGGGGTCTTATTCATACCCCAGCTCGTATCTCTGAGCCTTGTCCTAATGACGCCTGGGCTCTGTGCTTGCTTAGCTCTATTGTGGAGACACACACAGGGACCGAGGCCGTCGGCCTGTCGTCAGAAGCTCCAGAGTGCTTGGGGAGTCTCCATGTCCCCCCCGTGGCCAGCCAGGAGCCCGCCTCTGGAAGGTGCTGAATGTGGGGGCCCTCCCGCACCTGCTGCCTGTCCTCCCCATTTTCCTGTGTCTCTGCCGTGCTGTGGGATCCCAGGCACCCCCCCCCCCCCCACTGCATTTCCACAGCACAGCCCTGGCAGGAAAGCCCGTGGTGGGTCAGTGAGGCACCCCCATTCCTGCGCCACTCAGCCCTGGTAGCGCCACCTGAGGTGCAGTCCCAGTCCCCGCCCGAGGGAGGAGGAGGTCTGCAGGAGCCCTCACGGGCCTGGCCCTCCTTCCACACGCCCTGGGGCTTATCCAGGTGGAAACACCATCTGGGCGCCTCAACCCAACTCTGGGGGAAGCCAGAGAGGCCCCTTCCCAAGGCTTAGCACTCCCGGGGGGACTATGTTCAAAGCCCAGCTACATCACCCCCCTTTCCTCCTGCAGTCTGCTAATCTCTCGTGGGCCCTACGGGGCAGATTCTGGGGCCCGATGGAGTGACGAGGGGTTGGGAAGGGACTCCTTAGCTGGCCAGGCTGGGAGTCCCGGGACAGCCACTTCTAGGTGTGGGGGTGGGGCACCCAGGTGTGATGATGCTAGGAAGCCAGAGAGCCGTCAGGGGCGGTAGAGAATTGGCTCAAACCCCCACACCCATACTGCCATCCTCATGAAAAAGCTGGGATAACTGAGACCAGAGAGAAGGTGCCTTCCCAAATTCACCTGGTGGGGAGTGGGGGCACCTTCTTGGCTGGGCTGGAACTCTTCTATGGCTCCCTGACCCTCGCCTCTCTCTGGTTGCCTTTTACTGAGGCCATTTGTTATTTCAGCCTTTCCGTGGCCCTGTGACATGGTCCTAACCCATCTCTGCAAAGGCCTTTACAGCCCCTAGAGATGCCCTGAGTGTAGCAGGTGCCGAAGGCACGGCGGCCACACTCCCCTGGCTCCTGGCTCGGATACTAGCCCCTTGAGCTTGCCCACCCGTGTCCCTCCACAGTTACAGGGGGGAGGAAAACATTCCCTGAACAAAGGGGAAGGGAGGGAAGGGGTGTCCAGGGGATGGGGGCTTGCAGGCTGGACCCCGAGGGGCAGCCAGGGATGCCGTTTCCCCAGGCAGCGAGTGGAGGGACCTTGGGGCGGGCAGGGGATTGGAGGGAATGTGCTGGAGGGGCTGTTGGAGAGGAGGCCAGCCTGGTGTGCCGAGAAAACTCCTTAGGCTGAGGCTCTTGGTGCCTGAGTAGTTCAAGATGGATCTAGGCTTTGGAGATTGGGATCCTGGGCTAGGGTCAGAAGGGCAGCAGGAGCCCTCAGAGTGATCAGTCAAGAGGCAAAGGGAAACCCATTTGGAATGTCCTGCCATGTGTTTGACACTGAACAGGAACCTCACACGTATTGCTTCGCTTGGTACTCATAAATGAGCTGAGAGGTTAGGGATTCACTTGTTGATTCACCTGAGAAGTATTTACTGAGCTCCTACTGTTTGTCAAGCACTATTCTGGGTACTAGACTATTGAACAAAACAGACAATGCTTACATTTTATAGATGAAGAAACTATAAATCAGAGAGGTTAGGCAGCCGATTCAAAATTGCACAGCTAGAGAGGACAGAGTCAGACTCAGACCCATGGTCTGGGCCCAAGTTCTTTCCCTTTCTCCAAACTGTCCGGGTGGAAAGGCAGTGTGGTGAGGTAAAGAGAACTTCAAACTGCCTTGCTGTGTGAGTGAGGGCCAGCGACTCCTCCCCCCCACCCCATTCTGGGTCTAAATTTCCTCAGTTGACTTTGAAGTGTTTGGCCAAGCAGCCTGGAATTGCTTCTGGGGGCAACAGTGGAAATTAGATTTAAAAAAATTTTTTTAATGTTCATTTATTTTTGAAGGAGAGAGAGAGTGTGAGCGGGGGTGGGGCAAAGAGAGAGGGAGACACAGAATTGGAAGCAGGCTCCAGACTCTGAGCTGTCAGCACAGAGCCCAACGTGGGGCTCGATCTCATGAACTGTGAGATCACGACCTGAGCTGAAGGTAGACACTTAACTGACTGAGCCACCCAGGAGCCCCGGAAGTTAGATTTTTAAATGGGGACAGCTACCGATTTTTGAGCAAGTTCTATGCATCAAGCCCTGAAACATCCATGGGGGCCCCTGAAGTTTCCTGAGCAGAGGGAGGGCCCCAGCTGAGCATCCCTGAACTCTGCTTGCCCTGGGCTCCTCCCAGTTCCCCAGGACCTCGGGTTATCAGGGGAAGCAGCTGAAGCCTTGGACAAACAGTAGAGGCAGGCAGGGACACAGGGACATATGGTTTATAAATAAGGGGTCTGGGTGGGGCCAAGCTGATTTGGGTGGGGAGGGTGCGGATCAAGCTGCAGGGAGAGGCCAGAAGAAGGCCCCGGTGGGGGGGGGGGTCGTCTGGGTCCTCCTTGAACTCACCACCCCCTCCTACCGCAGGGCAGGCCCCTCTCAGATCATAACCGAGCACCAGCACCTCCTGTACCCACCCACGGCTCAGCACCTCTGAAGGAGGCCTGAGGAGCAGAGGACAAGAGCTGCTTTCTCTGTGTGCCTCCCAGGCCCGGCCCTGCTGTCTTGACTGCACTAGGCCACCCTTGTGTGCAAATGAAAGCACAGGATCATCAGTGCTAGGTGCCCAGAGAAAAGAGCTGGATGGCTGAGTAGGTAGAGTGGGGGGTGGGGGGGGTGGGGAGAGGGGAGGGGAGAAGGCAGGGAAGGGAGGGATTTTATCTGGGGAGGGGGAGAGCAGGTGGGAAGTTGCTTCCAGCAACTTCATGGGTGTCATGACCTCTTCAACACCTAAATAAGCAACCGAAGGGGCACTTGTGTGGCCCAGTCGGTTAAGGGTCCAATTTCGGCTCAGATCATGATCTCACAGTCCATGGGTTCGAGCCCCGCATTGGGCTCTGTGCTCATAGCTCGGAGCCTGGAGCCTGCCTCGGATTCTGTGTCTCCCTCTCTCTCTGCCCCTTCCCCGCTTGTGCTCTCTCCCTCAGAAATAGTAAATGAATAAACTTAAAAAAAAAAGCCACCAGACATTTGAATCAGAATCATACAGTGAATTATAGTGGGCACCTCGGGGCACAGGCAGCACCTGGGGCTGGGAACCCGGAGACTTGAATCCCAGTCCCGACTCAGAGGACAATTTCCCATGCAACTTCGAGCCCCTCAGTTTCCCCTTCTACAAAATAAGGACAATTATCCATGCTGGGTGTGTGCCAGGGACAGCTGGGTCTGTCTCCCTCACAGACAGCCCCCCTCGTCAGGCGTGGCTAGAGAAAGCCTGCCTGAGGAGAAGAAGGGCAAAGTCTGTGGTGAAGTTTAAAGTTTATAAAGAAATAAGTTATCCATGCACAAATCAAAGCACCTTCTTTGGTGGGAGGAAAACAAAGTGTCACATTGTTCTCATGTTGCCTGGCTGAAGGCCAGAGCTCTACCTGCATCCCTGCTTGTCCACACCTCACCCTGCCCCACCCCACACTGCCCCCCATTTAGCAGGTGCTCCTGCAGGGCCATAATCTCTGTTGCGCAGAAAAATCACTTTGGGATTGTGAGATTGACCTAAAAGCCTCATAACAGAAAATGATTTACCATTCAGACCCCAAAGAATCTAAGCAGCGTTATTAGGGGTGCCCCCAGAATTCTCAGCCTTGGTTTTCTTCTTGATCCCAGAGATTGAGCTCTGGCCCAGCCCCCCGACTCAGCTCTGACCTTGACTCCCTCCCCTGCCCCCCCATCTGAGTCTCAACCCTGGTCTAACCCAGACCCCAAATAGATCGCAGGCTGAGCTCTGACTCTGGGCAGAGACTGAGCTCTGACCCTGGCCCCATGCAGAGCTGAATCACGAGCCCGCGTGAGAGCGGCCAATGGTACCAGCAGCCACAGCCCCTGCAGAGCCCCAGTTAGGTGAGGTGCCCTCTCAGAGGACCGAAGACGGGGATTTCTGTCTATAGGGATCCATTCTGAGGCCCCGACCCTACTCCTGTGCTCAACTGCTCCTGTCTCTGGGGGAAGGAAGGGCTGAGTCAGGGAATAAGAAAAGGGGCTAACACTCGGGCAGGAATAGGGCCTGCTCAAGTACCCTGTGCCTATAGGCCACCCCAGAAGGGGTATCAGGGTCAAATATCCAACAGGAGCTGGTCCCTGAGGCCCATCCACCAGCTACAAGACCCCAGCCCCAGCTATGGGCAGGCCGGGAGACACCACTTTGCAGCCTGCTCAGGCCAGTGGGCATCAGAAGAGGCAGCAGTTGCTCAGCATCACCACAAGGGGACACCAGACAGGAGCGACGGCAAATCCTCGGTGGCTCTGGATCTGGGCCCTGTGCTGGGAGCCCTAGGGTCTCTGGGAAGAACCCACCTGTCCCTGCCCTCAAGGAGCCCACCTGCTTGTGGGACAGACAGACCCATCAGGTGAGAGAAAAAACTAAACACGAGCTATCTTCTAAATTTAGTTTTAATTGTATACGTGGGGTACACAAAATTTTTTTCTTAAACACTGCAATATCGGAGTTAATGCAAATGTTCCATTCGACCATTCCTCACATTCCATCCCTATGAACCTGTGGAAATTTGGGTTCAAGTCCTTGTGTGAACATATGTTTTTGTTTCTCTTGGATAGATACTTGGAAATAAGATTATTGGGTCAGATAAGTGTATGTTTAACTTTATATGCAACTACCAAATTCTTCCCTAGAGAGGCTGTACCATTTGACATCCCCACAGCAATGGGGGGAAGAAAGAAACCGTCCCTCTCTTTCCCTGTAGTTATTCTAGTGTGTGCATAGTGGACCCCGTGGTGAAATTTATATTTCTATGACGGCTAATGTCGTTGAGAATCTTTAAACGTGCTTACTTGTCATTCATCTCGTCTTTGGTGAAGCAACAATTCACATCTTAACCATTCTTTTAAAATCCAGTTGTGTTCTATTAAACGGTGGGAATTCTTTGTGCATAGTAGGTATGATTTCTTTATAAGATATGTATTTTAGAAATATTTCCTCTCGTTTAATGGCTTGCCTTTTCATCTTCTTAATTTAACTATGTCTCTTGTTAACGCTATATTTTAGAATACTTTTTAAGAGCACCTGGGTGGCTCAGTCGGTTGAATGTCCGACTTTGGCTCGTGGGTTCAAGCCCCGCGTCAGGCTCTGTGCTGACAGCTCAGAGCCTGGAGCCTGTCTCGGATTCTGTGTCTCCCTCTCTCTCTGCCCCTCCCCTGCTTGTACTCTCTCTCTCAATAATAAATAAACATTAAAAGAATAAAAAAAATTTTTTAAATAATTTTATTTTATTTTATTTTATTTTTTTCAACGTTTATTTATTTTTGGGACAGAGAGAGACAGAGCATGAACGGGGGAGGGGCAGAGAGAGAGGGAGACACAGAATCGGAAACAGGCTCCAGGCTCCGAGCCATCAGCCCAGAGCCTGACGCGGGGCTCGAACTCACGGGCCGCGAGATCGTGACCCGGCTGAAGTCGGACGCTCAACCGACTGCGCCACCCAGGCGCCCCTAAATAATTTTAGACATACAGGACAATTGCAAAGGTAGTGCAGACAGTTTGTCTAATTTTACAATTATCAAAAATAAGAAGTTAACATTAATACAATACAATAACTAAACTACACATTTTATTCAGATTCCACTAATGTCCTTTTTCTGTTCCAGGATCCAATATAGGATGACACTGGGCCCTCTCATTGGACAGAGCTAGAAAATACATAAACATATACTCATCCATATATGTTCACACCCATGTATGTATGTACCTACCTATTAACATACCTACCTTTCTTCCTGTCTCTCTATATCTATCCTTAAAGGGAAACATGATTTTATACTAATACCTTTGACCCCAATCCAGCACTGTGTATTCATTCTGGCTTTTTTTTTCTTTACTTAGTTGTAACTTCTTTGGCTCTCATTAACCACAGTATCTTCATTTGGATCTTATCATCTACAATATATTTACCTATTTTCTCCACCCTACTATACATATGCAATGTATTTTCAGGATTGCTAACCCATACCTTTGTGAAAAACAAATTTACCAAATAGAGTGCAGAATTCATGTGTGGTACTTTTCACCTTTACCCCCACAGTGTCCAGGCAAACACTTAGGCCAACCCCTTTCTCTCCTACTCCCTAGAGTGTAGTTATGTCGTATATTTGTAATACAGGCAGATTCATTTGCCATAGACTGGATGACATCCTGAACACCTCTGCCATTCTGGTTGATTTTCACTCCTTGAGATGTACAGTTCAATGCATTTTTGACATGCATGGAATCATATATCCCAACACCACATTATAACACCAGACACTTCTTTGACTTACCAGATTCCCTCATACTGCTTCAATATAATCAGACTCCTCTCTTACCCCCCATACTTAGTAATTACTGATCTTTTTGGCCCAGTCATTTCTCTCCCCTAGTATGTCATGCAAAGAATAACAGAGTGTGTAGCCTTTTGGGTTTGGCTTTCTTCTTTTACCTATTAAAGTAGATTTAAGATCCATCCATCTTGTTGCAGGAATCAATAGCCTGTCTCATTTTATTGTTGAGTTATTACCTATTGTGTGAATGCTCCATAGTTTGTTTACCATCATCTGTTGAAGGACATCTTGGTCACTTCCAGTTCTGGGTGATTATGAATAAAGCTGCTATACACAATTGTATACAAGTGTTCACTTGGATAGGTACCTAAAAGTAGGATTGATGGCAAGTGTATACTTAACTTTAAAACAAACTGCTAAGCTGTTTTTCAAAGTGGTACTATTTTACATTCTCTCCAGCAACATGCAGAAGTTCTAGTTGTTCTGTATCTTTGTCTGCACTTGGTTTTGTCAGTTTTTAAATTTTAGCCAACCTAATACATGTGCAGTTTGTGGTTTCCATTATTTACATTTTAACCTATCTGGGCCTTTATTTAAAAAGAATTTCTTGCAGGTAGCAAATAGCTGTTTCTTGATTTGTCTCTAGCTGTTTCTTGATTTTTCTCTCAATCTACCGATCTCATTAATTGGGGTGATTAGTCCATTTACATTTAATGTATTCATTGATATTGTTGGATTTACCTCTACAGTTTTGCTATTTTCTCTTCATTTGTACTGTACGCTTTGTTTCATTTTTCTTCCTTTCCTTTTCCCTCCCCCCCACCTTCTCCTCCTCCTCCTCCTTCTTCTTTTTGATTAACCAGTTTTTATACGATTGATTGTATATCTTTGGTATTGGCTGCTTAACTGTTTCTCTTTGGTGTGTGTGTGTGTGTGTGTGTGTGTGTGTGTGTGTTTGCATATGTCTGTGTATCAGCTCAAGGATTTCCAGTGTATATCTTTAACTTATTAGAGTATACCCTTGACTATATTACACTGCTTCACAGAGTATATACAAACTGCAAACATACACTTCCATTTTCATTTTTGACTGTTGTTTTCATACTTCTTACTTCTATATGTGCCATAAATCCCACAATACATTTTTATTACTTTTGCTATAAATAATCAATTATTGGGGCGCCTGGGTGGCTCAGTCGGTTAAGCGTCCGACTTCGGCTCAGGTCACGATCTCACGGTCCGTGAGTTCGAGCCCCGCGTCGGGCTCTGTGCTGACAGCTCGGAGCCTGGAGCTTGTTTCCGATTCTGTGTCTCCCTCTCTCTCTGACCCTCCCCCGTTCATGCTTTGTCTCTCTCTGTCTCAAAAATAAATAAATGTTGAAATGAAAAAAAAATAATCAATTATTTTTGTCATTTTAAAAATTGTGGTAGAATGTACGTAACATAAAACTTACCCTTTTAATCATTTTAAGTGTACAGTTTAATGGCATAAGTACTGAAGTATTAGGTATTCACAATGTTGTAAAACCAGCATCACTGTCTATTTCTAGAAGTTTTCATCATCCTCAACAGAAACTCTGCATCCATTAGGTAACAACTCCCCATTTCCCCAGACCCTGGTAACCTGTATTCCACTTTCTGTGTCTATGAATTTGACTACTCTAGCTATCTCACATAAGTGGAATCATACGGTATTTGTCTTTTCGTGACTGGCTTCTTTCACTTAGCATAATGTGTTCAAGGGTCGTCCATGTTGAAGTGTATATCACTACTTCATTCCTTTGTATGGCTGAGTAATATTCCATTGTGTGTATGTACTACGTTGTGTTTATCCATTCATCTATTTTTTTTTAATTTTTTTAATGTTTTATTTATTTTTGAGACAGAGAGAGACAGAGCATGGACAGGGGAGGGGCAGAGAGAGAGGGAGACACGCAATCCGAAACAGGCTGCAGGCTCCAAGCTGTCAGCACAGAACCCGATGCGGGGCTCGAACTCACGAACCGCGAAATCATGACCTGAGCTGAAGTCCGACGCCCAACCAACTGAGCCACCCAGGCGCCCCTCCATTCATCTATTGATGGACGCTTGGGGTGTTTCCACCTTTTGCCTATTGTGAATAATTCCACTATGAACTTCGATCTACAAATCCTATTGGGAGTTCCTGCTTTCGATTCTTTTGTATATATGGCTAGGGATAGAAGTGTTTAACTTTTTGAGAAACTGCCAAACTGTCTTCCACAGCAGCTGTACCATTTTACATCCCCACCGGTGGGGCATGAAGACTCCAACTTCTCCACATCCTCATCAACATTTGTTATTTCTCATTTTTGAAAATAAAAAATGTGTGTGAAGTTATATCTCATTGTGGTCTAGATTCGGATTTCCCAAATGATTAATGATGCTGAGCTTCTTTTTATGTGTATATCATCTTTGAAGAATGTCTATTCAAGTCTCTTGTCCATTTTTGAATTGGGTTGTTTATTTTCTTGTTGTTGAGTTATAAGGGTTTTTTATATTTTTTGAATATTTTTTGAATATATTTTGAATATCAGATATATGACTTGTAGATATTTTCACCCATTCTGTGGGATTTTTTCATTTGCTTGATTGTGCCCTTTGCCGGACAAAATTTTTTAATTTTAGTAATATCCAATGTATTTATTTTTGTTCCCTGTGCATTTAGTGTTGTATTTAAGACACCATTGTGAAATCCAAGGTAATGAAGATTTTCCCTTATGTTTTCCACTAAGAGTTTTATAGTCTTAGCTCTTAAATTTAGGTCTTTATCTATTTGAGTTAATTTTTGTATATGGTGTGAGTAAGGGTCCAACTTCGTATTTTGCATGTGGAAGTCTAGTTTTTCCAGCAGCGTTCATAGAAAAGACTGTCTTTTACCCATTGAATGGTCTTGCCAGAGTTGTCAAAAATCAATAGACCATACATGCATGGGTTTATTTCTGGGCTCTCTATTCTATTTCATTGGTCCAGATGTGTATATTTATGCCAGTCCCACATTGTTTTGATTATTGTGGCTTTGTAGTAAGTTTTAAACTTAGGAAGTGTGAGGTCTCTAACTCTTTTCCCCCGATATTCTTTTGATTCTTCAAGGTTCCCCTGAAATTCCATATGAATTTTAATATGGATTTTTGTATTTTTGAAAAAAAAATGCCATTGGGATTTTTATAAGGATTTCATTGAATTTATGTATTACTTTGGGCAGTATTGTCATTTTAACAAATTAAGTCTTCTAATCCATGAACACAAGACATATTTTCCTTTCTTTAGATCGTTAATTTCTTTCACTAATGTTTTGCAGTTTTGTTTTGTGTTTTTTTTTGTAAAAGTCTTTCACCTCCTTCTTTAAATTTTTTCAAAACGTCTTATTTACTATTGTAAGTGGATGAAATGGTTTTCTTAATTTTATTTTTTTCAATGTTCATTTATTTAGAGAGATGGAGAACATGAGTAGGGGAGGGGCAGAGAGAGAGGAGGAGAGAGAATCCCAAGCAGGCACCATGCTCAGCACAGCGCCCAACTCAGGGCTTGATCTCATGACCGTGAGAACACAAACTGAGCTGAAATCAAGAGTGGGTCGCTCAACTGACTGAGCCACCCAGGCACCCCGTAATTTCTTTGCAGATTGTTTAATTTTTAATGTACAAAAAAACCAACATATTTTTGCATGTCAATTTTTATCCTGCAATTTTGTTTAAGTGTTTATGAACCTTAGTAGTGTGTGTGTGTGTGTGTGTGTGTGTGTGTGTGTGTGTGTATTCTTTAGGGTTTTCTGCAAATAAGATCATGTCATCTACCAACAGATAATTTTACTTTTTCCTTTCCAAACTGGGTGCTTTTTATTTCTTTTCCTGCCTCATTATTCTGGCTAGAACTTCTAGTACTACACTGAATAGAAGTGGCGAAAGCAGACATCTGTCTTGTTCCTCATCTTAGGGGAAAAACTTCCAGTCTTCACCACTGAGCATGATGTTCACTGTGGGTTTTTCATTTGTGGCCTTTATCATGTTAAGAAAGTGCCCTTCTAGTCTTAGCGTATCGAGCGTTTTTGTCTTGAAAGGGTGTTCAAATTCGTCACATGCGTTTTCAGCATCAATTGAGATTATCATGTGTGCTTTTTTCTTCACCTATTGAAACCCAAAATTTTGTATATTTTGTTTGGACTTCCTATTTTTTTTAAAGATTCTTTTTTCTTTAAATGTTCATTTATCTTTGAGAGAGTGAGAGAGCACAAGTGGGGGAAGGGCAGAGAGAGAGAGAGAGACAGAGGATCTGAAGTGGGCTCTGCCCGGACAGTGGCAAGCCTGAATGTGGGGTTCCAACTCAAGAACTGCGAGATCATGACCTGAGCCAAAGTCAGATGCTCAACCGACTGAGCCACCCAGGAGCTCCTGGATGTCCTGTTGTTAGGGCAGAAGGAGGGTAAACTCATCTCTGCTACTCTGATTTGTCTGCAAGCAGAAGTTTTCAAATACATTAAAAAAAAATCTCTCCATGTGAATACAAATAGATTATTTCATCCTTTTAATAGTATTTTAATAGTATTTAATAATATGTTCTCTAGTCTTCTGCTATATGAACAGATCACATTTTCTCTTGCTATTCCATTATCGTTGGACATTTGTGTTGTTATCTGGTTTTTACTATGTAATACTTTTCTCTGGGGCAAATATTCAGAAATGGAGCTTCTGGTTTTTGAGTATGTTTATGCACAGATTTAAAAGATCAGGACATCTGGGTGGCTCAGTTGGTTATGTGTCCAACTCTTGATTTCAGCTCAGGTCATGATTTCACTGTGGTGAGACGGAATCCCAGGTGAACTCTTTGCTGGGGTGGAACCTGCTTAAGAATCTCTCTCTCTCTCTCTCTCTCTGCCCCTCCCCAATTCGAACACATGCTCTTTCTTTCTCTCAAAAATAAATAAATAAACTTTAAAAACCAGAGGATCATATCAAATTCTTTTCAAAATGGGTGCACCAATGTTCACTCGATCTGCAAAGTATGAGTATCAGCTGCCCACATTGTTTTGCAAATATCACATTAGCCATTAACATTTTAGGCAATGTGGTTGGTGGAAAAGGGCAGCTCGTTATTATTTTAATTTTCATTTTCTTGAGTATTAGTGATGTTGAGCATCCCCACATCTGTTTATTGGTCCTGTAATTTACTTATTTTTCTGAATTGCCTGCTTATATCTTTGGCTCACTTTTCGATTGGGTTGTTTTTCTCCTTACTGTTGATGTGTAGATTTTTTTAAATGTTTTTGACATTTGTCATTATTGGTCACAAATATTTCTTTAGGTATGCAGCTTGCTTGCAGTTTTATCTGTGGTGTCCTTTCTGGAGCATACATTTTTTTTAAAATGTAGATGTTGTCAAACTTATTAATCCTTTCTTTGTGGTTTTTATTTTTTATATAAGAAAGTTGTCTTCCTTCTGAGGTCATAAAAATAGATTTCCATTCTTGGGGAAAAAAATCTTACTATTTTTTTATAGTTAGGGCTTTAAACATTGTAGAATCTATGTTTCGTAAATGTGAGCTAGAGAGTTAATCTTATTTTTTCCATACAAAGAAAGAAAGAATCGATTGTTCTAACCTTATTTGCTACTACATGCTGCTATTAGTGACTGTCCCCCTGTGAGCTAGGCTCTGTGTAAGGTAGTTTATATGCCTTTTCTTGTTTCTTTTCTTGTCAAGCCTAGCTTGACCCTAAAGAGGGTATCATGCCCTTTTCCAGGTGGGGAAACTGAGGCTCAAAAAGGTTACATAACTTGCCCACGGTCACACAGCTGGCAAGTGGCGGAGGCAGAATTTGAGCCTGAGTAGATACAGAGATAGTTAAAGACGGGAGTTCAGTGACGCTGGTCTATTCAGAAGGACAATGGGCTCGGGAGATCCTTGGATCCGGGTTTCTCAACCTCAGTTCTATTGACTTTTTTTTTCTAATTTTTTAAAATGTTTACTTATTTATGAGAGAGAGAGAGAGAGAAAACGAGGGTGAGCATGAGCTGGGGAGGGGCAGAGATAGAGGGGGACACAGGATCTGAAGCGGGCTGTGCACTGACCGAGAGCTCTATATGGGGCTCGAATTCACAAACCGCAAGGTCACGACCTGAGCTGAAGTCGGACACTTAACCGACTGAGCTGCCCTGCTGGCCCCATTGACCTTTAAAACCAGATAATTTGTTGTATGGTCGTGGGGGTCACCCCGTGCGTTGTAGGACGTTCACCGGCCTCTCGGGTTTCAATCCATTATACACCAGTTGCACCTTGCCACTCTTCCTCCCCACCCTTCACCCCTGGCTGTGATCACGTAAACTGCCTTTAGGCACTGTCAAATATTCCCTGGGGGATGAAATTGCTCCCATTTAGAACATAATAATTATTAAGTGTCATATCAATTATGAACCGTGATTAATGCTAATGACATTGACGCTAATTACCCACGGTTATTGGTGGCAACATGCGTGCTCCCGCTGTTGCTTATTTGTAGCTGATGGACGGTAGGTTTCAGCTTTCCCTTTAAAATCAATCACACCTCCTCAGAGCGCTGCTCTCGCACCTGTGAGTCCTCACTTGGCCTCCCCCCCCCCCCCCCCCCCCCCCCCCCCCCGCTCTGTTTCATCCTGAAGACCAGCTGAGAGCCCTGTGTGTGCCTCCTGCCCGCACCGTTTTCACAGGGAAGCACAGAAACTCCTTTGGGAAAGGGCAGGTGGGTCTGGGGCATGGGGTGGGTCATGTTTTCTTTTCAAAATATTTTTCTTCGACGCTGTGTCGGCGGTGAATGCAAATGGAAAAATAAAGCCCCGCTGATGTAAAATGATACCTCACCCTAGACGTGGCGGGGGTGGGGGAGGCTTCATCATTCATGATTCGCGTCCGGGCTGTAAACAGGCCTGCCGTCACCAGCAAGCTCTGGGATTGCCGACCTGCACACAGATGTCGGGAGCCACCAGGGACAGTGGCATTCAGGGCCCTGGGAGATACAGCGTGCTTCCAAATCGTCACCTAGAACACTGTCTTTAGCTCGGCCAATTGGGATTCCATATTTTAAAGTCTAAAACAATAATAAAAACAACCAGGTAACAAACGTTCAAAATCATTTGAGCAGCTATGGTAAGTCCTCTAGTTTTTGCTATTGATAACAGTTGTCTTGCTCTACTCAGGGTGGTCTAGCTCCTTGAATCCCCTTGCAAACCTCCCATTCAGGCTCATTTCCCCCTGTTGCCATAAAGATTTCTGGAGACTCTGACGAGCCCCCAGGTGAAGTCTAGAGCCTCGATGTCTGTAGATTCCACCCTGCCTTCCAGGCTGGCATCCTTTCTGGGGAAACAAGCCAGGTCCTGCTGATGGGACACCTTCTTGGCCAGCCTGTGCAGGGGCTTCATGACCACGTTTCCTTTTCTAAGCTCATTCCTACCCTCAACCCCTGCTGCATCGCCACAGCCCCGAGCCCACCCTTCAGCCCTGTGGATGAAGCTGGGCTCACCGACTAAACCGGGGGCTCCCTGACATCGGGCCCCGGGTCTTCTTCTCCTCTGAGCCTCTTTCATTTGAGGGTGCTCTCTCCACTGTGGGCTCAGAGGAGGAAACGGTAAAGAATATTGACCTGCCGGGGCAAGAAGTGCCTGTGGCCGTCACCTCTCTGGACCTTTGCTATTAGGACAGGCACACAGGCAGACTTAAAGACAGAGCGGAAGGGAGTGGGGTGCTCAGCCCCTCCCTGTTGGGGACATGGGGGCCCGCTCCAGGGCCGGGGCTGAGTTATGCACAGTGTCCTACAATCCTGTGAATATTTAGCTGGTTCTGTCCCCTTTGCTGGCTTCTGCCTGTGTAAACAGCCACGAGGGTAGGGGAGGCAGAAGCTGTGGCAGCAGCAGCAGCAGCAGGGGACAGTGGGGAGGGAAGAGGCCCGAGGCTTACAGCGAGGACGACCTGACTGAGGGAGCCACTTGTGAGCCCCGCCATGGACAGCAGGGCGTGGGCTGCCTACATCCTCTGCTTGCTGAGTCCATTACCAATTGTGAGTAGGCCCCCCCCCCTCCTGCTGGGCTGCAGACCTGAGAGCCACAGGGCCATACGGGGGGGGGGGGGGGGGGGGGGGTGGCGGGGGAGGGGGCTCCAGCTGGAGCCTGGTGGGGATCCCCACTGGCTTCCCCACCACACAAGTTTCTTCCTACTAAGCAGGCTGTGGAGGCCGTGGCTGGGAGAACTCCTGAGATGGGTGCTCCCCTGCTTTTCCCTCCCCAGGCAGCTGCTTGTCTCTGGGTAGCTCTATGAAAACCTGGCTGAGGTGAATTAGCTTCCCCCCAGGCCCATCTGAGCTGTTGTTTCCCCCCAGGCCCCTCTGTGCTCTCTGGGGGCCACGAAGACTCTGCCCAAGACATGACTCCCAATCAGGGAAGCAGTTAGGGCCTCTCCTCCCCCACGTTCTCTCTTCTCTGAGCTACCCATCCCGAAGTCCTCCACAGAATCTCCAGACCTCTCCCTCTCCCCAGCATCCCAGGGGCCACGCTCCCATTTGGCTGCTGCCTCTTAAGAGGGTGTGGGCCTGAACAGTATGTGGAGAACAGCTGCTCCCCTCCCACATTCTGGGGGACTATTCTTCTCTTGATACGCCCCGGGGCTGGAGAAGCGTTTGGCAGACTGATATGCTACAGAATTGGGTGGGGGACAGGGGCCCTCCCTGAATGTGCTGGGATTTCCCAGCATGTTTTCTAGGAGTTACTGCAAGTGACACAGGGACCAGGACAGGACATACAAGGTACTGGGTGGGAAGCTCAGCCCACGTGGGCTGAGGTCTCCTTTTTCCTCCACTGGCTTGTGTGTGTGTGTGTGTGTGTGTGTGTGTGTGTGTGCACGTGTGACAGCATGTGTGTGCAGGGGCTCCCCACACCTTCCAAGCACAGTGTGGCACCTGCCCCCAAGTGCACAGCCTTTGGGCTTGAATCTGGCATGGTGAAAGGAACTGTGTGGTCCTGGCAAGTTCTTCACCCTTCCTGAGCCTCACTTGTCTCTTCTGTGACAAAGAAGACGATATCTTCCCTCTAGGGCTGTTGCGCATTGACTGGGATCTGATCTGTCGAGGGCTGAGTATTGGGTGCAATATGGTAACTTTTTTTTTTTTTAATTGAAGTATAGTTGACACATGATACACTTAGTTTTTAGCTTAGTTTCAGGTGCACCACATAGTGATTTCATAAGTGTATGTTATGCTGTGCTCACCATCTGTCACCACATAACACTGTTACAACCCATTGACTTTATTCCCTGTGCTATACCTTTCCTTCCTGTGTGGTATTCATTCCATAACTGGAAGCCTGAATTTCCCACTAACCTTTACCTATTTTGCCCATCCCCCTCCTTTTTTTTTTTTTTTTTGTCATGCAGGTAACTTCTACTGCCCTCCCTTCTGCAGTGAGGGAGCCTCCTTCCTCTCATCTGTGTGCACCCCATGGTAAAAGTGCACACTCTCTCTCATCTCCCTACCCCTGCCCCTCTGCTTCCATTATCACATCTCTTTATCTGGCTCTGACATTCCTGCCTCCTCTTATGAGGACCTCATGTCCACCCAGATAATCCAGCATAATCTCCCCATCTTGAGATCTTTAACTTAATCACAGCTGCAAAATCTCTTTGGCCGTGCAAGGTGGCATATTCACAGGTTTCAGGGATTAGATGTAGACATTTTTGTGTGTATGGAAGGCATTGTTCAGCCTACCAAGGTACTTTATGCAGGACTGTGTCAGGGAGAAGGAGTGCAGGGAAAGAGGAAAGGCCCTACATACATGGCTCACTGACTCAGCCAGCTCCGTGAGATCCTCGGAAGACTTGTGGTTAGTGTGTCTCAGAACTTACTTCCGTGACATGACATTGGGAAGCATCTGTCCAAACCTCCATCTTTCTCTCTTCCTCTCTCCCTCCCCTCATCCCTGTCCCCCCCTACTACCTTCCCCACTTCCCTCCTTTCTTCTTCCTGTCCCTCCTCCACCAAGTATGCTTATAAGTGCCATGAGCCAGGCCCTGGCTTAGGAGCAGGGGGCACAGAAATGAATCAGGCTTTGTCTCTGTCCTAAGGTCATTTGCACCAGAGAACCAAAAGGAGCACCTAATTGGCTTGGCCTACCCCATTAACTCCTTCCCTTACCCCATTAACTCCTTCCTACAGGTATTGGGCCACGTGCACCCAGAGTGTGACTTCATCACCCAGTTGAGAAAGGATGAGAGGTTGTGTCTACAAGCAGCAGAAGGGGTGCCCAACACCACTCTGGGTAGGGTGCTTGGGAGGGAGGGGGTGGCTTCTTAGACTCCTTTATCTCCTCCAGCCTCATCATTCTGAATGCTGGATGGGTCTGTCCCCTGAGTCTGCTCTGCTCCCATCTATCTAGGCTGCCCTAGGACCTGGGATGGACTGCTGTGCTGGCCAATGGTAGGCTCTGGCGAGTGGGTGACTCTCCCCTGCCCAGATTTCTTCTCTCACTTCAGCTCAGAGCCAGGTGAGGGTTCTGGGCATGGTGGTGAGGCGGGGGGATTCGAGGTGGTTTCATCTGATGGTGCCAGAATATGGCAGGCTCATCCCTGGCTTTGGGCATAGTAAATCTGGATTTGAACACCATTTCCCTTCTTCCCGTGTGACCTTGGGCAAGTCAGTCAACCTCCTGACCCTCAGCTTCTGACCTGTGACCTGGGGAAAACAAGAACATTAACCTCATGAGGGGTAAGGATTGGTGAGCACGGCATGGAAGTGCTGGACCCAGAGCCAGACCCCGAGTAAACGTTCTCTGGATCTTAGCAGGAGGGCTGGCCGTGGGGGTGGAGGGGAGCAGTGGAGCCTGTCTGACTGCTAAGATGCTACCAGCTGCCCAGTGGGGGGAGTCTGGAAGGGCTGGACCTGGAATCCAGGCCCCTGGAGGGAAGGCTACCCTCTCTCTGCCATTCGGAGGAGCTGTTTCCAGACCGTGCCAGGGTCACCGGATGATCCATGACTCCTCCCCCTGTCCTGGAGAGAGAGTAGGAGTTTTAACCCAATTTCTGTTTTCACCTCGGCATGCCTTGCAGGGGCTGTGAAGCGGGATTGCACTATCACTGGCTGGTCTGAGCCCTTCCCACCTTACCCTGTGGCCTGCCCTGTGCCCCTAGAGCTGCTGACTGAGGAGGTAAGAGGCTCCCGGCATCTTAGAGGAAGGGTCACCATGGAGGTCTGTATGGATGGTGGACTGCACAACTGTAGAAGTCGCCATTTCCGTTGTAGCCAGCAGGTTGGCATATTAATCACAGCAGTTTCCAGAAGATGGCAGTGTCTGGAAGAGAGAGAGCCCTGGTCTTTTGCTAATCTGCTCAAGGGTGACACCTGTGCTAGGAGAGAGGGAGGCAGAGGGCAGAGTGGGAGATAGGCTGGCTGCCTTCTCTTTGGCGTGCCCTCTCCACGCCCAGGCCTCCGGGACAGGAGCTCTGAGTGGTTCCAGGGAAACAAAGGCTCCTAGTAGTCCTGCAAAAGCTCCTTCCCTTCTCTAGTCCCCAGTCTGTGGAGTACTGTGCACGTCCCACGTGCCTGAATTGAGCGGGGCTTCCATGCCTACAATCCGCTATATCTTTCCCCTCAGCTAAGGGAAGGCATGAGTCTGACCATTTTTCAGATGAAAAGATAGATGTGGATGTTGATTGTTTGCATCCCTCAGGGGTCACTAATCCCCCTCCTTTGGCCCGCACCCTGCATCTCCATGTTGGGGTGGGGGTGGTGGTGTCCAGGCTGGACTTTGGTCAATCTAAATACTTGGTCATAGAAATAACTGTTCCCTGTGGCTGTCCCTGTGGTTTTTCTTTGGGGAATGTTGTATGCCCAAGATGGTGAGGCAGCAGGATAAACAAGCCCCATTTCCCCTTGGGCTTTTGTCATTCCTTGGGAAAATGTAGTTTCTCTGTTGCCTGTCCCCCTCCCACCACCCCCCACCCCCCAGAAATACTGAGAGTCGGTCATCTCACCCCTGTCCCCATCCCGTCTCACCAGAAGGTCAGGTGCAAGACAGGCTTAACCAACACTTCCCTTCAGGAGGGAGCTTGCCAGGGTTCTCATGGGTGCCCCTGCCCCCCCCCGGTGGGGAGTTCCGGGGTAGAATGGACAGCCTTCACCTGCTTGGTTGCCAAGCCTCCCTTTCCCAGAAAGTGCGGCTGCTGAGACTTTCTCTGTCTTGACCCTCCCAGAAATCCTACTTCTCCGCAGTGAAGATCATCTATACCCTGGGCCATAGCATCTCGGCCGTGACCCTCTTCGTGGCCATCGCCATCCTGCTGGCTCTCAGGTTCGCGGTCGTCTTCACCTGCTCAAGAGCCTTTGCTGCCTCTCTATTGTCCACATTGCCAAACCTCATTCCTTGCCTTCATGTTCAAGAGGTTCCCAGATCTAGGCACCATGGCCATTCCTCGCTTTTCCTTTTCTTTTGCCAGAGTGTTTCTCATCCGCTCCTCACACTTGAGGGCTCACTGCAGTGGCTACACCTTTGCTCTTGTGGAACTTGTTCTGTTTGCTTGGCATGCCCACCTGCTTTCTTCTTGATGTATTTATATCTGCAAAATTCAAAGCCCAGGTCCATCTGCTTTAAGAATCCTCGTGGCCTCCCCTGTGGAGGCCCTTCTTGACTATTCCAACCCTTTGACCATTGCCCCTCTTAAGCACCCCCCCCAAGCCCCGACTTCAGAGTCTGAGCCCCATAGCATGGCTTGTGCTGTTCTCCGTCTCATGGGGATGTACCTCATCTCTCTGAGCACCCAGGGGACTCCCCTGGCAGTCTCCTGCCATTTCTGCCTCTGTCCCCCCAGACTATGAGCTCCCTGAAGGCAGAGACCGGTACTCTGTCCTCTCACCTACGCTGAGCCTAGGGCCGTGGTTGGCCAGCTGTCCTGCATGGCTAATCCTGAAGTCTCAAGTCCAGCCTGATCTGACCCAAGTCAGTTCAATTCGCCTGCCACCATGCTCACCCTCATCCCTCCCTTGCCCCTCCAGGAGGCTCCACTGTCCCCGGAACTACATTCACACCCAGCTGTTTGCCACTTTTATCCTCAAGGCGGGAGCCGTGTTCCTGAAGGACGCCACCCTGTTCCACAGCGAGAACACGGATCACTGCAGCTTCTCCACTGTAGTCGCTGGGGCTGGAGGGTGCTGGGAGTGGGTGGGGGGGAGGGAAGGCTGTGTTAGAGACCTAGATGCAGGGGTGGAGGGCCCCTCCAGGCCCACCTGGTCCCTGTGGGCTGACTCTGGGGCTCTGCCGTGGCCAATCACAGAACAGGAAACACCCTCTCCCTTCCTGCCCCCTCCCCAGAGTCAGGTTCTAAATCCCCATCCCATTTCTTGGACCCTGGGGCCAATCCGTGTCATTTCCCTTATTTCGGGTTCCCCTTTCATGCCTTATTCTGTACTCCAACCTAGCCCATCTGTCACCCCACCAGTCCTTTCATTTTGTAACTCCCCCTAGGGTGCCTGTCTGTGGCTGGGTGTGGGTCTGCCCCCGGGGCTGGGTGGAACTGGGTCCCTCCCTCAAGAAGCACCCATGGTGCCTGGGGGGGGCAGAATGCACCAGATTATGGGAGCACCCAGTGGGGAGGGGAGGTTGAAAGCTGGGCTTCAGGGAGAAGGCTTTGGAGCTGCTGGGGGGGAAGGGGGAAGACATGTTAAATGGAGGACCAGGGTGAACAGACTCTCACAGACAGGAGCATGTCCAAGAACCAGGGAAGTCAGATGGGGGTGGGGAGGTGGAAGAAGCAGCGGAAAATGAAGATAAAAGGAAGCTGGGGGCCAGTGTGGAGGCCCAGCACACACCAGGCGCACTAAAACTGTGCCGGAAATGAACAGATGCACAAACGGACAACCAACAATGACCTTAATGAACTTAGAACAGACGTAATAGATGCGTATGGAGCACTTAGGTAGAGGCATTGCACTAAATGCTTTACATATATCACCACCTTTTATTTCCTACTTACATTTTCATTTTAGTCCCATTTGTACGCAAGTGGGGCTGGGGCCAAACTGGGGCCATCTGAGCTCAGAGGCGGTGTTCCTCAGCGCTGAGAGAGCGAATCATGCACTGAATGAATGAATGCATGCATGGGTGAGTGCCTGTATGTTTGCAGGAATGAATGGTGCTCCATAGCCGCAGCTCTAGAAGTTGACCTCGCTTGCAGATGAAGAGCTGAGCTATGGGGAGGTTTCCCAGCTAATACGTGGTAAATTTGAACCCAGATCCCAAATCTGTGCTCTTAATCACCACATTATACTACCACGTCTCCTCTGGGGCAGCCTACGGTTGAGGGACCTGAGTGGGTAGGGGCTCCAATGGACACCCAGCTCTGAAGAACCCAGGCCCCCGGCCCACAGGTTCTGTGCAAGGTCTCCGTGGCCACCGCCCATTTTGCCACCATGACCAACTTCAGCTGGCTGTTGGTGGGGAAGCTGTGTACCTGACCTGCCTCCTAGCCTCCAAGTCGCCCAGCACAAGGAGGGCCTTCTGGTGGCTGGTTCTTGCTGGCTGGGGTGAGCACCAGGGCTGGCTAGTGGAGGGCTGGGAATGTCCAGGAAGTTCATCCAAAGGTCCCTTCAGCTTACTGATGATGACCCAAGGCCCAGAGAGGGGAAGGGACAGCCTGTAATCCTCCAGCAAGTAGGGGCCAGCTCCCAAGCCCCTGGGCTCTCCTCTGGTCCCACTTTCCCGGTGCCCTGGGTCGCTGGTGGTAGTGGTGGCAGGTGGGGGCAGGTCTCTAAGCCTAGGATACAGACTCCTTACTTGTGTCTCCCCTGTGCCCCCCCAACAACGGCCTCCCCCTGCTCTTCACTGGCATGTGGGTGTGTTGCAAGGTGGCCTTTGAGGATGTTGCGTGAGTGTGGGTGGCGACCTCAGCACACGGCACCATGTGCCCCTGGGGCGTGGGCTGGACAGTCAGGCAGTGTGGCTGTTCTCCAAGCTGGGGAGAGAAGGAGGAGACCCCAGCCCCTGCCTTCAGGGAACTCCCAGGCTTGGGTGTGAGATGGGTAGGGCTGTTGTGGATAGTGTGGAAGGGACATGTCCTGGGGTGGAAGGGGGCCTCAGATTCTCAGGGTGTTGGGCTCAGGCAGTGGGGGGGGGGGGGGGTTGGGAAGCACAGTAAATAGGGGCCTCCTAGAACAGGAGAAGTTTTGGGGCCAGCAAGAAGCAGCTAGGTGGAGAGAGATAGGGTAAGCCCAGCACGGATTGGTGCACCCCTTTGGAAGGAGGCCTAACTGGCTGAGGGAGGAGATAAGGCTGGGAAGGGCATGGAGAGGAGGAAGGTGCCGGATTACTACAGAAAAGGGCTTTTCAGCGACTGTATTTTTGGCAGCCCCCCCCCCCCCCCAATCAGTCTTAGCCTGTCCTCTTCCTAGGTGCTGGGACCTGGATGACAGCTCCCCTTACTGGTGGATCATCAAGGGGCCCATCGTCCTCTCTGTTGGGGTCAGTTCAGCCAGCGTCCTCTGCTTCATTCTCCCTGGGTCCGCCGAGGGGTTGCTGTACAGAAGGAAACATGACTCCAGGCTGGGAATCTGGATACCTGGGTTCTTCAGCCTGGCTCTGCCAGATTCTCTGTGAGGCCCTCTTGGGTCCTCATATCCCATTGGTAAAACTAGGGGGTTGGTCCCCACCAGTGCTTGGGCTCCTTCCAGCTCAGAGTTGTGGTGAATTTGGGGCCCTGATTGTAGATCATCTGCTACTGCAGCGAGGCTGGTGTGGGGCGTGGAAAGAGGGCTGTAGCTGAACCCACCGCCTGCTCCTGTGCTGAAAACAGGGCATCGGGGGCCAGTTAGCGTGGCCTTGGTGAATGTGCGCATTTCCCCCAATTTTATCAAAAGTGAGGGACACCTGCTTTGTGCCAGAGTAGACCCTGGGAGATGCTGGAGGCAGAATGACCGGGCCCAACCTCCCACCCTTCATCCCTGGGCTGGAGAGCGAGGGGGACCCAGAGCTCCTCAGCCCCTGAGCTCCACGTGGGACCTCCAGGCTCCAGGATACAAGCTCTAGAGCAGTGACCCGCACACCCACCCACCTGCACATCCCTGTGTCTCAAGGATGGGGTTTCCGATTCCCAAAGAGGCCCCGTCCCAGCAGGGGCACCCCTGACTCTTGCCTTTTGCCTTCTTGCCCGTCTATTTCTAGGTGAACTTTGGGCTTTTCCTCAATATTATCCGCATCCTGCTGAGGAAACTGGAGCCAGCTCAGGGCAGCCTCCACCCCCAGTCTCAGTACCGGTAACGTGTGTGTGCGTGACGGGATGCTGGAGACATAACCGGAGTGAGAGCTGGTGTGGTTCTGTTTCATTCACTGGCCTGGTCCGTGCTCGTCGCCATGCTTCCAGAAAAAGATCAGATCTGGCCCCCATCTTCTAGGAGATCACAATGTAGGGAGGAGAGAAGCAAACATCCAGTTATCAGGCCAAAGGGGCCGATGAGTCCTGGGATCCATTTCTATGGGAGTCTGCAGAAGGAGAACCTTTCTAGATGAGGGGATGGGGGTAAGGTATGGTTAGGGAAGACTTCCTGGAGGAAGTGGTCGTTGAACTAGACTTTGAAAGATGAATAGATGTTGACTGGAGTCAATCGAAACAAGAGCATTCGGCAGCAAGGACAGCAAGATCCATGGTCCTGAAGTAAGGAAGCCCTGCATTGTACCGCACTGTGTATTTGGGGACGAGGCATCCGGGGTGCCTGGTGCATAGAGTCCATATGGGGAACTGATGGGAGGTGGGAGTGAGCAGGGGGCACATGGGAGTTTCTTATTCCAGCCTTGGGTGCCTAGGGCTCGTCTTCTCCTGCAGGCGTCTCTCTAAGTCAACACTTCTCCTCATCCCGCTGTTTGGAATTCACTATGTCATCTTCAACTTTCTGCCCGACAGTGCCGGCCTGGGCATCCGCCTCCCCCTGGAATTAGGACTGGGCTCTTTCCAGGTGAGGGCCCCCACAGGCACTCTTCCCCCTAAGTCCTTGGGCAGGAGGGAGGTGGTGCTGCCCACAGGTTTGATTGACTTCATGGTAGGTTGAAGGCTACTAGGCTGGTTATTCTTTCTTCCAGCCACTCCTCTATCTATTTAACTATCTGTCTGTCCATCTTTCATCCATCCATCTCTGTTCATTCAACTACCCCTGAACCCATCTATACTCACCCACTTATCCATCTAACTACCCATTGTCCATCCATCTATCCATTCACCTACCCATCTACTCATCCATCCATCCATCCACTTATCCATCCATCCATCCATCCATCCACCCATCCATCCACCCATCCACCCATCCATCCATCCATCCTCCACCTATGCATCTGTTATCCTCTTATCTGTCCATCTATCCATGCATCTAACACTTATTGAGCACCTATTATGTGCCAGGATCTGTGCTCAATACTGGGTGATAGAGAAATGAAGGAAATCAGAGAAACAGGATCAACAGTATAGTCTTGGCAGGCTTGCTTGATGATTACATGAGACAATGTGCCTGGCACATAGAGATGAATGCATATGCCTTCCCTTTTCCTAAAGCCCTGGCCCAGGCCACAGCCTGGGGGTGGACACAGGAAAAGGTACTAGAAAGACTCTGGGCACCTTGTGGTCAGACCAAGTTCTGATGTGGCCCTTTCTATTTGGCTCCACAGGGCTTCATCGTTGCCATCCTGTATTGCTTCCTCAACCAAGAGGTATATAACTCTCCAGCTATCATTAGTCACTGAGTTTTCCCTTCCACCAGACCTGAGGCCACCTCTCTTCTTCCCAGGCCCTATAAATCCCAGCTCAAGCCAAACTCTGACTCCTGTGATCCTCTGTGAAGCTTAGTCTGTCCTGAGCTTCTAGATCAAGCTGAACCTGATTGATTCCTATAAACATCCTTTATCCATCCCTTCTCTGGGCTGGGCCAAGTATACTGTCCATTTAGGACCAGGATAGTCTAAAAGGATCCCCCAATTCTGTGTTTCTAAAACAACAAAAAGGAGAGTGGAGGAGGGAATAAGTCAGCTCTGGGAGGGACAGAGAAAGCAGAGACTGAAGAACAGAGAAAGTCAGAGGCAGACATAAAGGGAACAAGGAAAATAGAGTCAGGTGTAGCAACAGGGAGGATGACCGAGAGCAGAGCTGGGGATACTGAGAGAAATACCTGGAAGAGACAGACGGATGGAAAGAACAGACCAAGCAGAGACAGACATACCCATGAATAGATAGATGGTGCTGATACACATATAGAAATATGGAAAGATGGCAGAGAGAGGAGAATTAAAACATCCCACCCAGAAGGCACCTTGCATCTGTCCCTTAGGACAGACTTGCTTTGTGGGAGAGGTGGGAGAATTTAGCTGAGTGCCCTGGATAGCCAGGCCCCGCTATGTGCTCAGGCAGAGTCATGGGCTCCCTCTGGTGGCATGGATTTGCTATGGGCTCTGTTCTGCCAGAGACCTGGGTGCAGCTGTGGAACAGCGCTCGCCCGCCACCTGCCACCTCTGTCCCAGACTGGCTCCCTCCCCTGTGACTCTTTACTTCTACCCCAGCCTCTCTGAGTCTCACACAGTCTTATCTGGTGTCTGGGTGCGGACACAGGACTGCAGTATCTTTGTGTGGTGGCTCATGGATCCTGCAGACATTGAAAGGGTGAGGCACAGCCCTAGCTGAGGCTGGTGGGACTTGGGAAAGCGGCTTCCATGGAGAGCTGTGAAGGGATCCGTCCCAAGAAGTCATGTTGGAGACCAGATAGTTACATGCCTCTAGTGATGGGGAGCTTACTACTTAACAATAGCTCTTCTGTTGTTAGGCACCTGTGGGGAAACCCACATTTATGTTGAACAGAAACCTGTCTCCCTTTTGTCTTTCACTACAGCCCAAGTTTAGCTCTGTCAGGAGGGTCACAGCCTCTCAGCCCCCTCTGCCTTCCAACAGCCCCTTGGAGATGTGACAATACAGATTCCCATGCCCCCCACCCCCACCCAGTTGCTTTTCTTTCAGGAATCTCAGTCCCCTCACCTGTAGCTCCTTAGACGGGGCTCTGAGTCTTTTCTCCTTTAAGGTTATATCCCCTGGACAGGTTCCCAGGGGCCATAGTTCAGTTCAGTGGGCAAGGGCAGGAGTGAATCCCAGAGCAGGGGATGGTCTAAGCCAATCATGGAGGACAGTGTGGTTATTTGCCCAGAAACTGAAGAAAGCATCCATAGAAAATGTCTTTAACTGGACCCACCCAAAGGCAGTGCTAAAAGTTAGAGAAAAGAGCTAAAGGGAATGGCCAGAAATATCCACAGGAAGGAGGATGTAGTATCTTTCAGAGACAATACTTAGCAGTGGCTACTGAGTCAACCATGGCTTCTCCTCTCCCAGGAATACAAGTCTGTTTCTCCTGCATGGTCTCTCCCTGTACCCTCAGTCCCATTGGGGTGGAGCACAGAAGTAGCAGTGGGGCCTTCCTAACATCCTCTCCCTTGTCCCTGGAGGTGAGGACTGAGATCTCACGGAGGTGGCATAGCCATGATGCTGAGCTGCTGCCAGCCCGGAGGGCCTTCACCAAGTGGACGATGCCTTCCCGCTCTGGGGTGAAGGTGTTGACATCTGTATGCTAGGCTGGCCACATCACGTGACTGGGGTCCACACCTGAACTCGGGCAGCTACAATAGCCCCCCCCCCCCCCCCGCCTCTGTAGAAGCAAGAGAGACCAGTGCCCCCGAGAGCCCTTGGGCCATGTCCCCACCCCAGCTGCTGCCCAGCCCTGGGCAGGGGTAACCCTCTTACCTTGTCCTACACCTGACCCTAGGTCCCTGTGTTTCTACCTCTGACCTCCTTGGTTCCTCCGTCTCCATTCTCCTCCAATTCCTTCTGCTAGAGTCTGGGCCATAACCCAAGGCCAGAGGAGCCAATAAACTTGTAAATGGACAGATACAAGAGTTCGTTGGAGTGAATATATGCGCCTCCACAGGGCAGGGGTCTACAGCCTTTGGCCTCTGGTGCAGAAGGACCTTCATCATTCCTCTTTCCTGTTACGTCTCCATTATTCGCCTGTGCAAGCATCTTCTTGTGTAATTTATTCTTCCTTGTCTCTATCTCCACTCCCACCCCTCTCCTCCCACAGGCAAACATTCCAATGTGTTTAATGTGAATATTTGTGTTTCTGTGTGTTCTTGCAAAATATGTAGTATTTTGTGTGTGTGTCTATACTTTTAATTTACATAAATTTTGTCAGTTATATGCTTCATCCTGCTTCTAACATTTTCCCCTCAGCACTATGCTTTAAGACATCCACTCGTGTTGTTGTGTGCTCATCTGGTCTCTTGTTCTGACTGCCATATGGTGCCACACGGTGTCATCGCCCACATGTGACCTGTCCTGTTTCCCCTGCTCCCACCCTGCAGGTGACTATTCACATGCATGTCCGCTCATACACTTGCACAAGTGAGCCTGTCTCCGGGACACACACCCAGGAGCAAAAGTGTGGGGTCATCACTTATGCCTTTGCTTTTGTGACGAAGCAGAGCCAGATTGCGCTCCAGAATGCTTGCAAAATCTGCACCCCCACCAGCAGCTCCGCCAACACTTGGCGTTACCCAGCTTTTTAATGTTTGCAAGTCAAATGGGCGTAAAGTGACATCGCATTGTTGTTTTAATTTGCATTTCTCTGATAACTAATGAGTGTGAGCATCTCTTCTAGTGCCTGTTAGCCTTTTGGGATTGTTCTTCTGGAAATTGTTTGGGTCCCTTTCTTTATTTTCCCCTGGGGTGGAGTGTTCTCTATTCTAGGCGTTTCCCATATGTTCTCTGTTGAGTGCCTTCCTGAGCCCATAGCCTGCTGCACCCCACTCAAGTGAGGGCCCCTGATGTAACACGTCCTCATGGTCAGTCCTTCCCCCACCCTCTTCCTTGGCGGGAGGGAGGAGAATGAGAACCCGGTGCTGTCTTGGGAAATGTTTGTTGACTGATGGGAGATTTGAGTACAGAGAATAGGCAGAAATGGATCTGCAGGCCAGGATGAAATCGCTCCCATTCCTGGTTGGCCCACAGCAGATCTATGATGCGAAATGCAGCAGCCCTATTCCCTGGCCTCCAGCAAGAAGCATTCCCTAGCTTCATCAATATCCCCTGCCACTCTTCCTCTGATGCATGTCTTCTTCCCTCAAGTCACGAGGGTTCCACTGAAAGGCGACTCAGCCAGGTGCTATCCCAGGTCACATTGTTGGCCATGATACACAACTACCCAGTGCCTTTGCGGCCAGACGAATGTCAAGATGGAATCCCAATCCAAGAGCCCTGTCATGCCTTCCTTCCTTTAGTCTCAGATCGTAAAAGTGGTTCATACTCATTGCGGGACATTGAGAGATGTAGACGGGATTAAAAAAGAAAATAAAAATCAGCCATAATCTCATTACTCGAAGATAGTCACTACTGATGTTTTGCTATGTTTCCCAAAAGATTTTTTCCCCCTCTGCATTTCTGAACCATCTTGAGATCACACCATATTTATCAATTTGTATTTTGCATGCTTAAAATGAACATACACTATATAAAAATGGCCAGTGAGCACATAAAAAGATGCCGAATGTCACTACTCATTGGGAAACTGTAAATCAAAACCACACTGAGATACTATTTCCCACCCAATAGGACGGCTAAACTGAAAACAATAGCCAACAACAAGTGTTAGCGAGGACATGGAGGGATTGGAATTCTTATACATTGCTGGTGGGACTGAAAAATGGTACAGTTGCTTTTGTGGGAAGTCTGACAGTTCCTCAAAGAGTCCAATGTTGAGGAGCGCCTGGGTGGTTCAGTCAGTTAAGTGTCAGACTTGATCTCGGCTGAGGTTGTGATCTCTTGGTTTGTGAGACTGAGCCCTGTGTCGGGCTCTGCATTGACAGTGGGTGCCGGCTTGGGATTCTCTCTCTCTCTCTGCCCCTCACGCTCTCCCTCTCTCTCAAAATAAATAAGCTTAAAAAGAAGTCCAATGTCCAGTTGCCATACGACCCAGCGAATTCACTCCAAGGTACGTAGGCAAGAAAATTGAAAACCTACGTTTATACAAAAACTTGTATGCAAATACTCAGAACCCTGTTATGCCTAATCGCCAAAAGATGGAATCCCAAATGGCCATCGCTTGGTTGAATGCGTAAACGAAATGGCGTATTCTATGATAAAAAGGAATGAAGAACCGACACATGCTACATGGATGAACCCTAAAACATTGTGCTAAGTGAAAGAAGCCAGTCACAAAAGGCCCCATGTTGTAGGGTTCATTTATGCGAGATGCCCAGAATAGACTAATCTGTAGAGACAGAGAGGAGGTTAAAGGTTTCCGGGGGCTGGGGGAGGGGAATGTGGATACTGACTGCTTGCTGGTGGCCAAGGGGTTTTTTCACGGGTGATGACATGTGTAGAATTCACTAGTGGTGACAGTCTCACCCTCTGTGACTGAAGCCGCTGAATTGGACACTTGAAAAGGGTGAAATTTATGACATGTGAATGAATACCTCTTAATAAGGTTACTTACAAACGAGCCGATGGATAGTTGCTACAGAGTATTTGTCACACGTTTCGGCCACACAATTTGTAAAGCCTATCTGATTATTCTTTGTTTAACCAATAATTATTTGGCAAACCTTCTGTTGGTGCAAGTGGCTCCCAAGCCAGTTCTCTGAATTTCCATCCCTTTTCTAGAGGCTTCATGCATGGCTGGAAATCTAGTCCTTGTTCCCTCCAGTTGAAACCGGAACCTCAAATTCCTGCCACTTTTCTCGTCTCTGCCACCAGGGGGATCCCTGGACTGGGGCTACAGTGATGGCCCCTGGGTCTGGTTCCTTGACTGGCACACCCTTCCCTTCTCAGGGCTCAGGATCCGCATCTGCAGCAGGAAGGAGAGGGTCATTAGGTGATTTTTGAGGGCTCAGAAGGGACATTGAATGAGGGGAACTGAGAAGAACAATGCTTAACTTGGCCACCAGGTGTCAGAAAAACTGCAGCCGAGAACCCTGGCTGGGCTGACCGAGCTGCCTGTCTGAGGACCTCTGGAACAGGGCGCAGGACAGCCAGGGCCTGGTCTGGGGCACAGTGAGCCTATGGGGCTGGTGGAAGAAGGTGCTTCTGGTCTGGCCAGCATAGGGAGGGCTCCAGTTTTGAGGAGGACGAAGCTGATCAGAAGAGGGAGTGCTAGACAGACAGGAGAGCCGGTGCTCATTGGAGTCTCTCTGCAGGGTTCAGACCAGAAGGAGGTTGCCCCGGGGCCCTGGTTTTGTGCAGGGTGGGAAGGCAGGGATTGCCATCAAATACCACCCTCACCCACACTGGTCTTCATTCCAGTGAGCTGCTCCTGAGGCCCTGAAAGGAATTTCCTAAAGGGAAGGGGGAACTTTGACTTTTCTCCTGTTGTGGTCAGCCTGTGTTTGCTTACACTGTGAGGCAGAGGCAAGGACAAAAATGAGGGACCCGTTCCTTGTCACCAGAAAGCCCTCATGAATGTTGGGGGTGATCTCCAGGGGTGAACTCTAACCTGGATGTAAGAACAGGCATGTGAGACTCAGACTCTCAGGGATGTATGAGCTCAGAGGACAGAGTGTGGATGAGGGCAGGGGCAGTCAGGGAAGGCTTCCTGGGGGAGGGGACTCGGGTTGGTTGTATAGACCTTAGACTAAGTATCACTATCTACTGAGCAGGAAGCAAGAATGTGGCTGATTTCAGCTTGGGGAGCAATGCTTGAAGGAAGGGTCTGACAGGACAGGAAGGTGGGCATCAGATTCAGGGTATGTTTTCCCCAGGAATGTTCCTCCGCGTTTCTGTTGGGGCTCTTGGCTTTGTGGGGCTGCCCATTCATTCATTTGGTAGGTGTTTCTGAAGTACTCGCTTAGGCAGCAGGCACCTTGCTAGAGCCTAGAAAACAGGGGCAAAAAACTCCAGAATGTTCCTCCTCAGGAGGTTTCAGGGCTGGTTAGAGAGGATACGGCTCAGGACTCCCTACCGCAAACAGCAGGACCCCTCAGGCTGAGTGAAACAGAAACACAATGTAGTCAGGGACATTGGGGAGCCACCTGTGCCCCGGACGGCAGCCAGTGGTGGTGCCCAGCCCACGCCGGGGGATCACTGTGACGAGTTCCCCACTGCACCTCTTTCGGGAGCAGACACAGATGCTCACACCAGTGCTACTGAGGACAGAATGCCAGACACACTATGCGACTGTCCTGAAAAGCCAAACGCCTCCAGTACCACGCTTGCTAAAAACTCCCTTCAACCTGGCACTGGTTTCCTCTGGTTGCTCTCTTCTGAACCTAAGGCCAAAGACTTGGTCCTGACCCTGCCCACTACCTGCATGGTGGGGAGGCTGGGAGAGCGAGTTCTGACTTCTGCCTTTGGGGAGGGCCCGCAGATCGTGGCCAGCTCCTCAGACATAGGAAGGGCATTCAGAATATGCTGGCTGGCCACGAACACGACAGATGTCCAGTGCTGGGAGGCAATCATGCCACTCAAACAATTGCATGATAATGGTGGCAGGTATACCGGGAGAAAGAGAGGACCAGAAGAACAAATACCTGGAGGACCAAGTCTAGTCTGGGGGTGTTAAAAAAAAGGGGGGCCTTCCTGGGGAAGTGACACCTAAGCTGAGATTAAAACCATGGGTAGGAGTTGGCCAGATGAAGAAGTGGATAACAATCCAAGGTAAATGAAACAGCCTGTGCAAAGGCCCTGAGGTAGGAAGGAGTGTCGCATTTAGGGGGTGAAGCAGATAGTATACTGTGGCAGGATTATAGTGATGAAAGGGCTTGAGATAAGGAGGAGGTGGGCAGCACCCAGATCACTCAGAGTCAGGAAAGCCATGTTAAGGCGGCTTTATCCCAAGAGCTGTTGGAAGTATGTGATATAGGGCAAGACTTTTTAAAAATGATCCCTCTGGCTTGTCTGTGAAGACTGAATTTCAGGCAGATACTTCGGCTGGAAGCAGGGAGAGTGAAAATGGAGGCTGGGATGGGGCGACGGTAGGAAAGATTAGGGCAGATTCAAAAGCTGTTTCACTGAGTGATGGATGAATGTGTGCCATGAGGAGAAGGGAGGTTTCTGGGAAGACTCTGGAATGGGCAGCGGCGGAGAGGAGCACATTTCAGCGGAAAGAGTAGGGGCTTAGTGTGGGCTAGGTTTGGGGTGCCTATGAGACATGCGCTTGGGTGCCAAGGAGCAGGCTGGGGCTGAGGAGGGAGCCGGGCTGGACGTGGGGTTCGAGACCTGTTGGAGGAGCAGTGACGCCATGGAGGGGTGGGGGCCGGGGGTGGGACAGGCAGGGGCTCGGAACAGATGGAGCCCCGAGGGGTGGAGGAGTGGTGGAGAGGTGGGAGGAAAGCAAAGTGGCTGAGCGGGGGGTCCTGGGGCCAGACAGAGAGGGGTGCGAGGAAGAGAGGGTGGCAGGCGGTATGAGGAGAAGCAGGTCTGGATCTGCAGTGCGGCTCCCAGAGCAGATGTGGCAGGAGAGCGTCTCTCCACTGCCAGAAAGCAAGTGAGGCCTGAGAAAGTAGGGGCAGGCTGTGTAGACGTATCCTTTCCTGAGGCTGGTCTGGGAGTGGGAGCATAGTGTGGGGTTCAAGTCATGTGTTTTGTTTTGTTGAAAGGAGGTCCTGGATGGCTCGGGAGTCAGGGAGGAGGGGGGTGGGGAATGTCAGCAGGTCACGGAGCCTCGTCACTGAGAAGGAATGAGAAGGTTCTGGGTCCAGAACCCCGGGCAGGGGTGGCTTGGCCAGGGAAAGTGGTGTCTACTGGCTGTGACATTCACCGGGTCTGCTGGGGGATGGGAGAGGAAGGGGGTGGGGGTCTTGAGGAGAACAAAGAAGGTTGGAAATAGCAGTGGCAGGAGTGGGGACGGCCGGTTGGTAAGAAATACGTGAACTTGTCAGGCGGTGTTGATGGCCCAGCTCCAGCCCGAGATTGGGAGTTTGGAGTGACACCACTTTCCCTGGGGGGCACTGCCAGGCAGAGAGAAGGCAAAGTTGAGCTTATTCAGGTGGGGCTTTGCTCAGACATGACCGTATTTGCAGACAAGGGCCTGTGCTGGTGACCAGGGGGCCAGTGGGAGAGGTGGCAGTGTGCAGGGGGTGTTGAGGAAGAGATCCGGCAGGCCAGGTGGGCGCACTGGAGGGGATGCGTGTGGCTGCTGGTGTGGTTTCTCACCGTGGAATGGGTCCCACGGGAATGGAAGGGCCATGCTGCTGGGAGTCCGGAGAAGGACCCTGGAGGGAACGACAGGAAGGGCTCTGTAGCTCGGGCATTGGGGTCCCCCCGCATAAAGCCTGTGATTACAGAGGGGGCCCAGGTAGGGGTAGGGTGACGCCGAGTGGGGAGCAGGAGACCAGTTGGACAGAGATCCAAGACGAGGTTGCAGGTGCAGAGGCCCCCAGGCAGGTGGCAGGGGGACACCGAAAGATCCAGGCACTTGCTCCCACCCTCTGGAAGCCTGGTGTGTCCAGCCGGGTGGTCCTGTGGTGGATCTCACCCTCCCAACTCTGGGACAGCAAGGTGCCCAGGTCCTGGAACCATTAGGAACAAAACTGCCTGCAGAGGTAGAGCCAGACTCTGGAAACCAAGAAATCACAAACTGCAGGTCATGTTTGGACTTTTTTTTTTTTTTTTTTTTTTTTTTTTGGAGAGTCTGCTCTGTCTCTGCCTTCTGTGTGAATCTCTTGTGTGGCTATTTCTCTCTTCCTGAGCTCTCCCGCTCTGTGTCTCTGTGCCTTCTCCCCTCTTTCCACCTCCTCTCTCTCTCTATCTCTCTGGCTCTCCCTCTCCCTATCTCTCTTTCTCTGTCCTTATCGGTCTGTTTCTCTCTGTTTCCATCTCTCTCTGCCTTTCCTTCTCTCTTCAGGGCTCCAGCTGTGGGAAGTGATGGGATGGTGCATTGGGTAGCTGGCCTGTCTCTATGACACTGGACATCTGGGTCCCGGGGCCGAAGTGGTGGAACTTTCACTTGTGTCCAGATGGCCAGCTGCCTGCATCTGTCAGAATTCTTCTCTAGTCCCCTCTGCCCAGCCCCCACGGCTGCTTTTCTCTTTCCTCCCTGTCCTCCCTCCCTTCTAGAGTCAGCGTGCTGTGTGTGTGTGTGTGGGGCAGACTGGGGGGGTGACAGGTGTGGTGATACACCCCAAGATCACGAACCTTCCCTGCGGGCGTCCCCTGGAGCAGGTCAGGCTGGTGGGACTGACGGGCAGCCGTTTCCCTGCCTTATAAGGATTGCATAAGCAGTGCAGGCCTGTGCACATTCCCATGGTGACGGGGCTGGGAAAGGCTGGCAGCGGTGGCATCGCTGTGGCTGGGCGTGGTGCTGACACGGAGCAGCTCTGGGCTCCCACCCGGCAGATCTCCTCCAGGCAGGGCCCCTCGGGCCTCCCGTGGCCTGTGGAGTCAGGTGGAAGCAAACAGCCCCTGGGCAGCCTCTGGGAAGGCCGAAGGCTTGCTCAGCCTCTCAACTCAGAGGCCAAGACTCTGGGGGGTGGGGGGTGGGGTGGATGGCCACGGGAGCACAGGTCTGGCTCACCATCTGGCTTAGAACAGGCAGACCTGACTCGGAGTCCTGGCCTCGTCCCCCAGGCCAAGCCCTGACTGTCCGCAGCCCAGATCCTTTCTGCAGCCCCTTCCTCAGTCCAAACTGGGCCCACCTGGAGTCCTAACCAAACACAGCCTCAGCCTTCCACCTGGGCCCTGCAGAAGTCTTGATCTTGATCCTGACCCCAGCCTTAGTATTCTGATCTTCTGCACACTCTCCCACCAGGGCTGTGCCCTGGGGATCGAGCGGAACGGAGGGGAGGGTCTGGAGACCTAAGCTCTGCTTTCAGGGGCCTGAGTGTGTGCTGAGAACAGGCCTGTGGGACTCAGGCCAGCAGGGCTGTGGGGGTTCAAATGTCAGAGGTCGGTTGGGGGTCAGAGCAATCAGAGAAGTCCTCCTGGGAGAAGCGGTGGGATGTTGGACCTCCACAGGACGAGAAGGAGTTGAGGAGGGGGAAGATCCTGGGAGGAGGAGCCGCTGACATGAAGGTGGGGAGACCCAGGGCACGCGACTTGCTTGATCAAAATAAGATCTTTCAAAAGGACAATAGTGCTGCGTATGTAGAGGTCTCTCTGGGTTTAGTTCCGCGTTGCTGGAGCATGGGAAGTGTCCCGGAGGAAGGGGTGAGGGATGGTTAGCAGGGTCCGGTGCAGTCCCTTTAAAGGGAGCCTTGCCGAGGCCCTGGCACAGCCTCGGTGGGAAGAACTTCCTGTAGGGCACACACGGGCTGCACATGCCTGGGCTCCCACCCAAGCGCAGACCCCTGGCCTGGCTGCCTCCCCGACAGCCCCATGTGGGTGTGCAGGCATCCCCCACCCGGCAGGGTGGCAGACGGCTCCGGCTGCTGCTCTCCCAGTTCTGTGAATGTCAACCGCGTCTGCCTCTGCCCATTCTCACCTGGATCCCAGGAGTAATGCCCGAATCTCCACCGGAAGCTTCTGAAGCCTCAGAACCACTTTCCTTGCCACGGCCCCTCGCTGTTACTCTGTTGGTCCCTACAGGACAGGGCTCCCACGGTAGGGATGAAGCGCATCCTGGCACCCCCCTGCTTCCCAAAGTGATAAGGAAGTTCCTTTCCACAGCCTGGCCTGGACCAGCACTGCTCCCCAGCTGTGCTCCCCCCTCGCTCTGGCCACGCCCGCCTTCTCACGGTCCCCAGAACCCCTGGGACTGTGCTTCTCTCCGCACAACTGTCACTTGGGACACTTGCCCCTGCGTCTCCCATGGCTGCTGCCCTCCACTTGGTCCCTATTCAGCATCAATGTCACTTCCTCAGAGAGGCCTGTCCTGACCATCTAGTGACATCATTCACTGTCATATTGCATGTCCTTGTTTTATTTTCTTCATGGCACTTAGCAGTAATTGCAATTGGTTCTCATTATTTGCAGTAGTTATGTTCTGTAAAGTCACCGGGAACACCGAATTAGCAAATACAGAACACTGCTCCCAGGAGATATGCAGGGTGGGGCTCCTGCAAGCCTCTGTTCATAACATTTTTGTCAACTGATTACTATGTAGCCTTGCTTTCTGTGTGTTTCTGTTTGTAGGCACCTTATTTAACATACATCATTGACTCATTAACATTGAACTCATGGCCAGCAGCACTAGAACCCAGGACTGGAAGGAGCTTGTTTAGCACACATATTTTCTCCGTAAGGCATGCCACTGCCCTCTTGCACCGAGGGACACTAGACAGCACTTTTGCACGACGCTTGAGGGTCATTTCAAATAGCAAGGTCACCAACCGAAAGTGCAAACATGTGAAAAACATGCCACTAGACAGAACATGAAAAAGACACTTGTTTATCTTGTGTGAGCTGAAAAGAGAAGGCAGAATGTCACCCTGTTGGACCTCACCTGGGAACAGGTGCACCCGGCCACTCAAGTTCTTCACTGTTCTGTGTACATCCGAGAATGACTGACAACAGGTGGGTATTGACTTTGGGCTACAAATAAGGTTACCTGGCAGGCAAACTCACACATACTGAATCTGCAAGTAATCGAGATCGATTGTATGTTATTTGCATTTTGTCTCATTCACTGCTGCATTCCCAGCACCAGAGTCAAGGTCGAGATTCATAGCAGACATCCAATAAAGATGACTGGCCCGCCTCATACACACCCACCCACACACTTACACTCACACACTCATTTACACTCACACACACAAGAACATACACACAGAGTCCTTAGGAGGTCACAAAGTAGAAAAGATGGGACATCTCCTTTTCAGGTGCTCCTCCCTCGGGCACCACAGGCAAGGAACACAAGGAAGATTCTGGAAGAATGGGGTAGGTGAGAGTCCGTGCCCTACAACTTTCCGTATCACTGTCTTCCTGTCAATGCCACGCCTCTCATCCATTGTAGGAGAGGTGGCGTGTGTGCAAGTGTGCTGCATAACCCCCCTCCTGTAGGAATCCACGGAAGTGGGGGGGGGGGGGCGCACACAGTTCGCGTGCGGCCTGGCTGAGGTCCCCCGGGTCCCGGTCCTGGAAGAACAGTGGGCGTGCGCGTGTGTGCGTGCGCGCGCACGCGAGCACCGGGCCCCCTGGTGCGTAGGCGTGCGTGCGGGCATGTGCTCCAGCCCTGCCCCGGCGAGGCCTGCTGGCTTGTCAGCAGCTGCAGAGTTTGCCTCGCTGACAGGGCCCGTAATCACGGGAAATTACCCAGCCCAGAGCTAAAATTAAGGCTGCTGCCGCTGCCGCAAGACCTGTTCACAAAGCCAAGCGCCCGGAAGCGCCTCTGGAGGAGGCTCTGCAAGGAGCTGGGACTTCGGGGGAGGGTGGCAGGGCGGAGGCTGGGCAGAGAGGCCGCAGAGAGAGGAAGGCAGCCTCGCGTATTTGGTATTCGTCATGCACCTACGAAGTGTCGGGCACGGTGCCGTTCATTCTGTGCTTCAGTTTGCTGCATCCCCACAGCAGCCCGCCAGGTAGGTACCGTCCCGGTTGAACTGGCGCTAGACCCGCCTGGCCTCCCAAAGGTGGGGTAAGGAGCTTCGGGCCTTGAAGGGCCTAACTAGCAGAGCTGTTGGACTCCAGGGCCGGGACTCCGAGGCAGGGAGAGGGGCGCGCTGTGGGCCAAGTAGGAACAGGGCCCGTAGGAGGTTTGATCGTCTGGTTTTTAGCATTGGTATTTGGTGCAAGGAACACCCGGAAGAAGCCCTCCGACCCGCCTCACCCCCCGCCCCGGTCCCTTGCAGGCGGCTCTGCTGGGCGCACGAGCCCTCCTTGACAGGAGGGGTTGCCTCTTGGGTCTGTTGGCCAGGCCTCTTGGTGGCCCTGCGGGGACCTAATGAGGACAGTCACATGGCTGTGGACACGCTCACCACTAGCACCCACAGCCCTGAACCAGGCTGGTCTGGTCGCGAGCCCAACTGCTTCACACCAGCCCCTTAATCTTTTTTTGTGTTTGTGACCAGCATTTAATATACATATAAATATATATATATATATTTTAAAGTTTATTTATGTTGAGAGAGAGCGAGAGTTTGAGTGGGGGAGGGGCAGAGAGAGGGAGGGAGAGAGAGAATCCCAAGCAGGATAAGCTCAGAGCCGGATGTGGGGCTCAAACTCATGAACCATGAGATCGTTACCCGAGCTGAAATCAAGAGTCAGACACTTAACTCACTGAGCCACTCCGGCAGCCCCCACCGTTTAATATTTTTAATGAAGTGCAAGAGAATAAAAAATACAGTACATCACACCTAGTGGGGGTAAGTACGTTTCGTGAAACTTATTTTCCATATATAGGCATGTTTATGCTGAATCACAATGAAAAATGCATTTCTCACTGGGGGTGAGGTAAAAACAAGTTTGAGAAACAGTCCTGCAGGTTTTGTGTCCTATTCAGGTTTCTGCATCAGCTGCAGCCAGCCCCGGATCTCCCCTCTGGCTGAGCCCAGAGTCCCCCTGCTCCCCCTACCGCTGAGCCAGCCTGGCTGGAGGTGGGGCTTGCAGGGAGAGAAGCCACCTTATTTTCTGATTGGTCAGAGATAAAACAGACCGCTGGGTAATACAGGCTCACAATGTGCCAGGCTCTCTGCAAAGCACTTTTCGTGCAGTATTTTTTAAAAAGCCTTGTGAAGTAAGTAGCATATCTTCTCCATTCCACAGATGAGAAAATTGAGGCTCAGATAGCTTCATCTGCTGCTCAAAGTCATGCAGTTCATGCTAAGCGGGTTCAAATCCACATCCGAATGACCTTCTCCACTCAGGATTGCAGCACTTCCTCTGGGACGCCGGTAGGCAGTGATCAGAATGCACCCTGAGCCTTGCACCCCACCTCCGTGGTGGTCACCTCCTCCTCCCTCCTGTATCCCAAGTGGTGGCTCCAGCCGAGTTCCTCTGAGGCTGCTTCCCCTAGGGCCTAAGGGATTCTGTGGGTTTAACTGGAAGCAGGTTATTACTCCTGTGACAGGGTGGCTCCTGGGAGGCTTGCTGGGGGCTTGGGGAGGAGACAGACTGAGGAGAGGCTGGACGTGACTTCTACTGAGCCTGTGGAGCAATCCTGGGTCTTGTACCACAGCCCAGCCCAAGCTTTCTTTTCTCCTTTTTCCTTTGCTCACACAGTCCAAGCAGGCAGATGCCACATTCCTCATGCCCTGGAGGGTGAATTCTCCTGTGGGAGCCACACTCCTTCGCAGAGCTGCTTGGAGCCCCACTGAGGCTGTCCCTTGGGCCTCTGGCTTCCTTTCTTCTGCCCTGACCCAAGCTCTGGCCCCAGGCCTCTGCTGTCAGAGCTAACAGGTCCCTCTGGGGTTCCAGAATGAGCATGAGTCTGGAGTTAGACCTAGCTAGGGCTGGATTCAGAGAATAGGGTGGCTATTCATACCTCCACACCCCCAAAACCCTGTGGTTCAAAATAAACCCTATTAGTTGTCAACCCCTCCAGTAGCTCTCCATTTCTTCAAAGTCAAATGCCAACACCCTTATGACTGCCCACACAGGGCTACGAAGCCTTCCTTCCATGTTCTGCCTCTTTGGACTCCTCTCCTTTTTTTTCTTTCCTTCATTTACTTGGCTCTTACTATGCTGGCCTCCTTGCTGTTCCTGCCCCAGGGCCTTTGCACTTCTCATTCCCTCTGCCTGGAGCAGTTTCTCCTCAGATACCCACAGGGCCACTCCTTTCCCTCAGCCCAAATGTCACTCTGCAATTCCAGCCAACGTGCCCAGCATGTCTTCTGCCACTTCCTCACTTTACTGTCTTCTCTATGGCACCTACTACCAAAATACAGTCTGATTTATCTCTCTTGTGTATCACACTGTTCTCTCTCCATTAGAATGTAAGCTCCACGAGGGTGGGGTGTTTTGTTTAGTTTGTTCAACAGTGCCTAACACAGAGTAGGCCTTAGAAAAATGTGTGTAGAAATGAACTGAAATAGAATTAAAATAGGCGTAAAGAGGTCCAGAATTCTGATTTCTCCCATGACTTCCCTCAAGCTTCCATCTCTGATTCTTTGAAGCCAAAGTCATTAAAGAACTCATTCTGTGATGTTCCCACTTTGCTCTAGGCCTCGCCTGAGGCAGGATCCAGATCTGATTTGGGGCCTGGCTCCAGCACGGCCTCCTGGGTGCCAGGCCTTGTGCTAGGCACAGTACATACAGATGTGAACAGAGACGCCCCCCTGCCCTGCTGGAGCTTGCAGCCTGTTGAGGGGAGGGGCGGGAGAGGGTGACAAGGGAATAGGCACCGATGACAGGAGTGTGAGAGGGAAGCACCAGAGGCTGCGGGCACCCACAGGAAAGGAGAGTGGTGCGGAGGGAGAGAAGAGCCTGCAGAGAACTGCTCCCAGAGTGAGGGCTGGTGGGGAGGGGGGGTGCGGGGGGATCACTTAACTCCTTCCAGCCTGCTTTCTCAAGGTGGGTGGGTCAACTTGGAGATTAAATGACATGATGAACTAGGGGGCACTCCAGGACTGAAAAGTGACCTGCAGATACAGGTTTTTATTTTTTTGCTCTTCACATAGAGGCAGAAAGGCAGGGCAGAGATTAGTAGGCCCATTTGACAGATTTTGCCATATGTATCTTTTCCTGTGCGTCACGTCCTGCTTTTCAGTCACACGGGGAGCTCCTGCAGGCTGGGACCCTGTCTGCTTCATCTTCCCTCCTTCCTGCCCCCATCTTGGCAAAGCCCAGACTTGTCCTTTGCATGTTAGGACATTGGGACTCAGGGAGAGTGACTTGCTCATGGTTACACAGAGAATCAGAGTCTGGGCAGGGACTGGGGCCCAGTCCAAGGCCCTCCCACTGGCAGACATGTGTTCTTTGGACATGCTGCCTCTAGTCTGGGTTTCGCCGGAGGATGCCATGACCCCTGACCCTGATGGGCCTTTATTGATTCCTCCAGCGCTCCTGGGGCCACCACACTCAGGGTTGAGGGCCTGTTAGGGCTGGCTAGAGGTGCGGGAGTCAGGGCAAAGCCAATTCTCACTGAGGCCTTTGCATGCCTCCGCTGGGGCTCTGCACTGCCCTCTCTCCTCCCCTCCTCACTCTTTTGGGGCAGACTCTCCCAAGGCTCAAGAATACTGATCTTCAAGGCTGGAAGAGCTGTCATGACGTTCAAGATTGCACCTCTTCCTGCCATGCTGTAGACAAGGACACTGAGGTCCAGAGAAGGCGAGAGGCCTGCCCGGGTCCCAGTCTGAGAATACCTGCTCTCTCAGGGCCTTAGGTGTGTTACATCCGGGCAGCATCCTGGACTTCTGGTTACTTCTGGGCAGCATGCTTCAAGTGACGGGGGACTCACTACCACTGTGTGCTTTCCCTTGGTCTTTCTCCATCTCTGTTTTTCTGACCTCTGGACCCAGGCTTTAGAAGTCAAGTTTCCTGCTTCTTTAAAAAAATTTTTTTTTTTTCAATGTTTATTTATTTTTGGGACAGAGAGAGACAGAGCATGAACGGGCGAGGGGCAGAGAGAGAGGGAGACACAGAATCGGAAACAGGCTCCAGGCTCTGAGCCATCAGCCCAGAGCCCGACGCGGGGCTCGAACTCACAGACCGTGAGATCGTGACCTGGTTGAAGTCGGACGCTTAACCGACTGCGCCACCCAGGTGCCCCAAGTTTCCTGCTTCTGACCCTCCCTGTCTTCGTGGCCAGTGCTCCTAAGGCCCCACAGATGCTTCTTGTGTAACCATGTTTATAGAAGGGACTTCCTCTGGCCACCACTTGTCTGCTCCACACAGCAAACCAGGTGTCTGAGACCAGGTTTGCTCATCCTTGTCACTCCTTTATTCAAAAATCTCTGTTGAACGTATGTTCTAATACGTACCAAGTACTGTTCCAGGCACTGAGGATATACTAATGAAAACAAACAAAAACATCAGTCAAAAAAGCACAAATACCTGAACAGTCCCTGATTTAGATACTTCCTCCCCATTACAGAGCCTTGTGCAGCTGTGAGACCAGTGGACAGAGGGGCAGACTAGTAGGGCAATAAAGAGACAGATGGACAGAAAATGGAAGTGTGATGAGGCACACGGAAACGGGACAGAACCGCCGGCCCCCGTGGTTAGCTCTGGTTCCTCTGCCAGGAAATTGCAAAGTTGCCCTTTGGCCTTCTTCTGGACTTGGAGGCTGGAGAGCCCTTGGGAACATCTGGAACATCTGGAACATCTGTTAGCTGTCCTCTCCCAGTGAGGGAGCCCGGGCCAGGGGAGGGGTTGGGGAGCACAAGTAGGTCCAGCGAGAGGCCCCGAAGGCCTCTTTCTGCTTCCAGATCCCAAACAGCACTTCAGAGCCGGGGCGGCCTGGCGCTTCCCCAGCCTCATCACGAGACCCTTCTCATCCCGCCTGCCGCCTCCGGCCTCTCAGAGTGGGCCAAGTTCTTCCCAGCACACGGCCTGTGCAGGGTCTGGGGGGATGCCCGCTCTCCTGCGGGAGCCCCCGGCTGAGGGGAAGGGCTGCCAGCTGGGCCCAGGGGAGCTCAGTCTCTCTGGGCAGTCGGGGAAAGGGTTGTGGGAGATTAGAGTCCAGAAGGTGAGGGCGGATGCAGCTGGGAGGAGGCCTCCTAGGAGAGCACTCAGGGAGTCCTGACGGCTGAGGGCTGAGGTGGTGAAAACACAATGGGCAACTCCAACCACAGACTGAGATGGATCGAGACGTCCCCCAGCCCTGCTCTTGGGGCTGAAACTGGAGGATGTGTTATGGGCTGACTTGTGTCCCCTCCCAAATCCACACGTTGAAGTCCTAGCCCCAGTGTCTCAGAATGTGACTGTATTTGGAGACAGGGCCTTTAGAGAGGTGGTTATGTTAGAATGAGGTCATTAGGGTGACCCTAATCCAGTTGACTGGATCCAGTTGAGGGCAGAGCACGTGAAGACACAGAAGGGAGGCGGCCCGCTGCAGGCCGAGGTGAGAGGCCTGAGAGGAAACCAGCCCTGGTTACACCTGGATCTTCGACTTCCAGCTTCCAGAGCTGTGGGGAAATCATTTCTGCTACTTAAGCTACCTGGTCTGTGGTACTTGTCACGACAGCCCCAGCAACCCAATGCGGGTGGGAAGCTATTTGAATATGGCACTACCTTTGTCTTAAGCAAGGGTACTTTCTGTTCCCATGGAGGTCCTGTTGTCCAGAGGCTCTGCCACGCAAGAGGCACATACACCTTCGGGTCATACTCCTGGATTATTTTCCCATGGATCGGGGTCAAAGCTGGGGGCAGCTGGAGAAGCTGGTGTTGTTCGTAGGGACTAGACAGGAAACCAGTTCACGGCGGTGAGTTGTAATTGCCTTAAGAATGTAGGAGAAAACCAGGTGCTGTTCTTGACCCCCTAGCCCCCAGTTCTGCACAGACCTGGCCGTGGAGCCGCCCGGTGGGCAGCAAGCTTGTGTACTTTTCACGCACTTGGAGGTCAGGGACTCTCGGGACAGTCTTATGCCATATCTAATTCTCCCCTGGCCACTTTACTTCCTGAGGACTCAGTTTTATATCTTGTGGTGGGGATAACAAGCTGAGACAACCCCCCCCCCCCCCCCACCTCGATTCATGCTCAGGGCTGTTGAGACTGAGGAGCTTGGGGGAGAATGACTGGTATTCTCTGGTAATCACCAGCCGATTTCTGTCTTCCCTTGAAATAATGCCAGCACACTTGGACTCTTCCCAGAGAGACTTTAGGAAAGAGGAAGGAAGAACTTGCTGTTAGTGAGAAAGGGGCAAGGCGGCCGGAAGAGACCCAGCTGGCCGCGGAGTCTTTCCTTCTGGAGACCTGCACAAACGGGACTGGGCTGGACAGCATGTCTCTGGGGTCCTGTTTGGAGCCGGAGCCATGATGCCCACCTCCAGGGAGCCAATGAGAAGGGCCGGCCTTAATTTCCAGCCAAGACTTGGGCTGCTTTGTCAGGGTTGCAGTGGTGGACACGCCAAGGTAGGCAGTGGCCAGAAACAACGTGATATCCCTAGGCTGTGCTGGAATTTGCCACCAAATGAACACCTGGCAAAACTAGGGTGCAGTCATGCATTTCACATTTGATAAGTATAAGGAAAGTGACTCAGTGTGAAGCTGGGAAAGTAAAAAGGGGAGGGGACAATGATTTGACTGGCGTCTTTGCTGTGCCCTTAACAACCACCACCTGGGGACACGAGGGAAGGAAGCTGGCTCAGGGCAGAGTGATTTGTGTGTGTTTACTGGCTGGACTGGAAGGAGAGAGAAGAGATAGTGCGGTGGCTACAGCAGCTCCAGGGAAGGGAAATGTGGACTTGAACTAGGCAAGGAGTGCCTGATGGCAGGAGAGGGAGTGGATGAAGTAGGGGTAATCCTCAGGAGGGGGCATGGTGGCTGACTGGCTGTGGGGACCCTAGCTGCCCCTCATCTACCACACCTGGCTGGGAGCTTCCTCTTCACAGAGCATTCTGGGAAAGGCTGCCCCTCCTGATCTTTGGTCCTGTGGGTTGGGGGTCGGGACCAGTCCCAGGAACCCAGCCTTCTTGCCCCGCCCCCCAAGGAAGGGCTTGTCACCGGGAGAAGGATAACCCTCCCGTGTCCGAGACCTCATTTCACTTGCAGCTGGGCGCTA